>NC_091693.1:73905000-75155000 GCF_041296265.1 Equus caballus | reverse complement strand
TGGATTTGAAAAACTCTTTCTAGGAGAAAAACAGACTACATCAGAATTTGTGCAATTATGCGTTTCATGAAGCAAAGTAGAAAGAATCCATAAAGGGAAATCCTGCTTTACTCCTCCAGATAGTAAAGCCACTGAGCAGTTCAGAAGGGTTACCAGCTATTATCTTTCTAATTCCTACCATGTGCTGCAATCAAAACCTCTTCAGCATCATTTCTACATATGGTAGCATAAAATATTCATACATTATTCAATATAAACTAACATTTGTTTTTTGGGAAATACTCATCAATTTAGAATAGTACTGGGAACATCTTTCCTTTAAAATTGATTGTGTTTGATCAGAGCAGTCCACTGATTATAAATCTTACTTTCCCCAATGATGGGGAAAAGAATTATGATTGACTCATCATACTAACCAAATCCAAAAGCCACAAATATTAAAGGCAGGTATATTAAGTGAATGGTAACAGTGAGATAAGCTGATCATAACTCAGAAATCTGGGGACCCAGAATGCTGATTTCGCAAATAGAACTTTCCTGTTATGTTTCAAGAATCATCATATTTTCTAACTGAATAACTTGATTTCTTGCAGGAAATATATCAGGATTGCATCTTGGAATAACCAATAATGTTAGCAATTGGCTCAATCTTTTACACTTTCAAACCTTTAACCTTAAGTTTCCCAAGGGACATTCTCATAAGAAAAAGAGGAAAGCAAGAAATAGCCCAATACTCTGACTTTCAAAAACTTCAAAGTCACAAGTGCTGCAGAAAATTCCACTCAAAGATGGTAGAGATCAGGAATAGAGTGTAGAAGGAAGGAAATCACTCAGGGCCAGTACTCCTACACAGCCAGACCCCCAGTTATTCAAAAAGCATAAAGCCATCCTCCTGCACCCCTTACCCACTGTGCCCCGACCCCAGTGCCAGGGCGCAAGCAGAAAGCTTAATCTAACTCAGTTACACAGTTATTTCTTTCCCTCTGTGAAGAGTTACCCACTTTGCTCTATTCCTTACAGCCTCAGTGGGCCTACCACAGGGTGGGTTTCAGTTATATTCCACTCGTCAAATAACATGGCAAATCTTGTGTGTGTGTTAATCACAATAATTTAAGGTCCATATAGCAGCTTAACAAAGCCCCTTAAAATACATAATTAATTCCACATGATCTTCACAAGACTTTAGGCCAAGTATCGGATTTCATACAGTAAATAAAAATACTTTAGGTGTTTCAAAAGAAGTGCATTTAATACAAGAAATTAGATGTTTACAAAATAAGTAGAAGTTTGGAGGGAGTGGGCTCTAGGCTGGGCCTCAAGGAACGACCCCCAAACACTGCACAACTGAGACACCAGGAGGACTGCTGATTGCCACAATCAGAAGCTAAGGGCCAAGAGGCTACCACTGGCACTACTAAGTCAAGAGCATTCCACTATGGCTGTGATCTGAAAATTGAGCTAGTAGCTAGAGCTAGACACTGAAATACTGCCAAAGAAAACACATACATCTTCATAACCTGCTTTCTGGGGAAAAAAGAACAAAACTTCAGGAAGGTGGCTTCCCTATTACTCCAACCTTATAAATCTTGAAAAATTACTTCTTCTAAATGATAGGATCTAATTTGCTTCCAAACCTTAGCAGCAAAGGAGCCTGGGAAATATGGATTTTTAGCCTCTTCAGGACCAGAAGCCTAAGCAGAAGGAGTTAGAATTGCATGCTGAGGACAGACCACACAACCACAGCCACCACAGGCAGGAGTTGCTACTTCCTTTTCGCAGATGAGGAAATCGAGGTGCAGAAGATTTAAGTGACTTCTACAAGGCTCCAATGCTAAAGAAACTGAATGACCAGGAGTAGAACCTAGCAGTTTCAATGACAAGTATACTTTTCAATTTGCCATTTTGTATTAACTGATTATAAGGGATAATTAAACTAGAGAAATAAACAATTGATCACACCTTTTAGGAGAACTAACATTTCCTAACATTTATTTGCTCGTCTTTAAGACCATTCAGGTTTCAGAGGACTTAGGAAGACTCTCTCAGCATACAGCATTTCTTCTCAATGGATGTTCAGCAGTTTAGATAGAGTTCAGGGTATAGATGAAGCAAGCTTGCAAACTGCAAGGTCGTGCCTTCCTTCAAAAATTCAAAAATCACTCAAAGTCTAAAGACAGAAAGAGACAGCTGAAAAGGCAAAATTCGTGTTCTTCATTTTTATCCCCACCCTCCCAAAATTAAAAGATTATTTGCGAAGATATAAAAAATGTCAAAGAGCAAAAGAAAACTTATTTATGTCATCTGACTTAAGTTCAGAATTGCTATTTAACCACATGCAATATAAATGTAAGTTAAATAAATGCTGGTGAAATTCTCTCTCTTTTTTTTTTTTTCTTTTTTTTGTTCTGGGGAGGGGGGAAGATCAGCCCTGAGCTAACTGCTGCCAATCCTCCTCTTTTTGCTGAGGAAGACCGGCCCTGAGCTAACATCCGTGCGCATCTTCCTCTACTTTACATGTGGGACGCCTACCACAGCATGGCTTTTGCCAAGCGGTGCCATGTCTTCATCTGGGATCTGAACCAGCGAACCCTGGGCCGCCAAGAAGTGGAATGTGCGCACTTAACTGCTGCACCACCGGGCCAGCCCCGAAATTCTCTCTTAATGAGATATCAACCTTAAAGATATAACTACAAAACTACTTAATATAATTTGTCTTCCCTATCAGCTGTCTAATACATATCTCTTATTTAGTAATTGGTTCAATTCTTAAAAAATGAAGCATGGGGCTGGCCCCATGGCCTAGTGGTTAAGTTCGGCACACTCTACTTTGGTGGCCGGGGTTTGAGAGTTCAGATCCTGGGCACAGACCTATACCACTCATCAGCCATGCGGTGGTGGCAACCCACATATAAAATAGAGGAAGATTGGCAACAGATGTTAGCTCAGGGCTAATCTTCCTCATCAAAAAAAAAATTGAATCATTATCCATGTCTTTGCATGTGGATCTTAATTTAATCAAATGTGAAATTGTAGGTTAATTTTTAGCATACTCAAACTCATCCCAAGTTCACTAATAGACATGCAGAAAATTGTTTTGCTGTCACTTTACAGACCTTCAAGGCAGCATTCAGTGCTCATTTTTGTGACTACCGCTTTAAGGGGAAGCATTTTGGAAGAGGTCTCCTGGGAGCATTTATAATAAATCTGTCCTGACTTTCTTTTAAGCAGGAAAGAAAAATCCATTTAAGACAATGCTTTAAGGCAAAATGTTACCCGACTTCAGATTCAAACTTTTCATTTATTAGGGAAGAAGTTGGAGTCTCCAGGGGGTGCTGAATCAGTCTATTCTGAGAAGTAGCGATGGAGAAGCCACTTTAGGAAAATGGTGTCTAACTCTGGCAACAGAGACAAGACCCTGAGCTCCCAACGTCCTCTCCCCTGGAAGTACCAGCCCTCTACTCCACAGGGAAGGTGTGCTGATTCTTTAGTTGAGAAATAAAAAGGCGACAATGATGAAGAACTGTGGCAGCCTTTATTTAGTGAATCCCCACTATATGGCAGCCATGTTAGATGCTGTACATATATCTCCCTTAATCTTTAAAACATTACTATAAACATTAATAGTCCATATTACAGAAGAGAAAACTAAGGCTCATAGGAGCTAAAAATGTGCCCAATGTCACACAGCCAAGAAGCAGAGGAAGCAAGACTCAAATTGTGGTCAACCGGCTTCAAAGTCTGCATGCCCTCTGCCTTCGCACAGCGATGAGAAATTCAGTGACTCAAGTAAAGGCCACTTTCTATTTAAAAGAGTTACTCAAATACAGATAGTCTGAGGCAAGCAATGGAGATTGACACAATGACCAAAATCTGCACAGTATAAAACTGCAACACCACGGAAAAAGCTTCACAATCTTACCTGAATGTCTATAGCAATCAATGTAAAGGTTATTCAAGTTCAGCAAACTTGCCTCTAGCAAAACACAGCTAAATTTGTTCTACTTATGGGAACGCAAGGAGAGTAAAGATCCCTGCTTTCTCATTTGCAGATCTAGCCCTAGTTTGAATTTTCACCTTCACAGAGTTAAGGGATGCATCACAGAAAGGATGCACAGCTAGGAATAAACAAGTTATTCTTGAAATGCCAATCAACACCCCCTCCACACTTTTATGCACTACTGACTCTGTTTCTCAAGAGAAGATTATGTTACTGATATAGGAGTGCTCATTTGTAGTCATTTTTGTCATGCCCTACCTGTATTTTCCCTGAAGACTTGCATCATTTAATATGTCTTAAATACATTACACTTTTTATGACTATTAGGGTAAAAATTCATTTTCCAGTTATGCACTCAAGCCAATTAATCTATTTCACTTTGATTTTTGGAGGGGGATATTTTTGACTAGTAAGGATCTTTTTTTTTAATTTAATTGCACATTTTTCCTTTCTGCCACCATTTCTTCAACCAAATGTCTGCAACTTACTGTAACAGACATTCAAAATCAGACGTGATGTCTGAAGCGTGTTAACTGAATGTGTGGGAAGAGACACTCAGGACTGTGACTCTGCTTCACACAGTTCTTCAGGAAACATTCCGCTTCCCTGCTGCCACATCGCATTATAAATTAAGTTTGCCTCCAAGTAATGCTCGCCTGATTTTTCTTTCATTTCACTTCTCCAACAGGTTCTCTTGCCTCAGACTCAGATGCACGAGGCCATGATCTCTCTGGAGGTTGTCATGTGCTATGGCCACACACAATCAGCTTAACTGTCTGAGAATTCTTAAGGACATTGAGACAGTTTCTAGCCATGTTTCTTGATTTGCCTGGGGACCATGAGGCCCACAGGAAAGAATTTCTGACATACTGGGGTGGGATGTCGCATGGAAAGGGATTGTTATGGTGACACAAAAGCCTGAAAAAAATACCTTCTCTCTGAAGAACAATACTAAAAGGGAGTAGTATTTCTGAATGCAGCAGAAGACTCCTAGAGCTCACCACCACTGCATAGACAGCTCTGACTACCACCACCACCACCACCACCACCACCACCATCACCACCACGCTAATTGTTCTCCATTTGCCATTGTCCATTCTCCCCTGACCCAGATCCATTCTCTGTTGTGTTCTGTGTACGCCAGAAAGGCTGACTTCTGCAATGTACATCCTGGGCTAATGGGGAGCCCAGCAGGATATCAGAGCAAGGGAAGGGAGGTCAGAGTTGTTCTTGGCTTGCTCATGTCCCACTTCAGTGGTAAGATTCTGACCATGGCCGCGACTCCCTCTGACCACAGCTCTGGCCAGGCAGCCCCTCCTCAGGGCTTTGGCTCTCACAGAGATTTGCCAAACTGTTTCTCTCCTGTAGCTTTAAAGATGGTAATACTTTCCCAATGTTGCTAGCGGGCTGTGCCTCACTTAACCTCTCTTCTTTATCTTCCCCAACCCCACAGGTGTCCAAAGTACAGTTTCATGAACTTCTTCTCAGAATTCCATCCATGTGCCTCTGTCTCTTGCTAGAACCCTGGCTGATACAGTAATTGGTTCCAGGAGTAGCCTCAAAAAACAGACCCTCAGGTTGAGATTCCAGTATTGATTCCACATATATTGTTTTATAACATATAGATGACTTCCCTACGCAGGCGTGGGGCGGTGGGAAGTAATCGGTAGAGAGCAAAGTTTTGGGAGATTAAATGTCTGTGTCATATATCATTATGGTGATAAAGATTATAGGCTACCTCTCACTCTGCTGGAGAGCTTATAAATACAAACTTAGTTCCCTCAACTTTCAACTCAAGTCAAGATGGAGAACCTGAAAGGTTCTGACAGTTTCAAATGTATCCCTTATCTTACAAATATGTAGGACACACATAGTTGATGATCATAACCACTACCTGATGGTATGGGTAGCAGAGTTGCAATGCCAATTAAATATATACCTTCAATGGGTTTTGAGAGTTCAAGTTAAAATTAAGGTTAGCAGCCCAACTCAAGCCTCAGGGTCTCATTTCTTTGTAACCAGGGTTCTAACTGTAATCTAAGAGACTTTTTATAGCAAAGCACTGATTGAAAAAATTGGAACCCTGAGACTGGAGGTGAGGTCCTTAACTTGAACGCTCAAAGCCCCCTGACTCTTCCTTGCTAGTTGAAGCAGTCCCTCCAGCCTAAGAAAACTACTTTCAGTGACTTCATCTGGAGCACTTGCCCAGCAAGGATATTCCTATTCTCATCAAGGTTAACCTCCACCATCATTCATTGCTTCCATGGCCAGAAGGAGATATACAAGGTATCCTCAAGGATAAGATAGTGCTACCCCAAAGAAGTGACAAGACCTTGCCAATTTTTATAGTCAAGAAATGAGAGGGGGGGTAAGCATGTTTAGAAATAGATTCTAAAGGGGTTAAATCAAAGAAACAAAAATGTGAGGTTTATTCAAGAAGAATTTATCAATATGGGAAAACTCACCTAGGATTCCAGATATGCTACATCAGCTGAAGCACCTGGGATGCTTGAAGCCTGGACTCAGTGGTGACCTGCAGTAATGAGGTTGAGATGCTGGGACTTCTCTGCAACAAAGAGGAAAGAAATCAAAGGTATAGGGAGGTGGGAAGGCTGGAGTGGACCCATTATGTTTAACCTACTCAGCCACACCCTTACCATACCTCCAGGAGGGACCAAAGGATACTTCCTTCCCCAAAGCAATAGGAGTACATTGGTAGTGAGTACCAGAATTCCTGCAAAGTTCTGCTATGGATGCCCTCCGTAAGCCAGAGATGCTACTAAAGAACTGGACTCCCTAATCTCAATGAGAATGATGAGGTACTGGAGTGATAGAGGCCAGGTGGCAGTGCTCAGTTTCAGGGACAAGATTGGCACAATTACTGCAATAAACCACAAAGACAGAACGGCAATGCAAGTGTTTTGACCCACATGGATATATAGTTGTGGCTAATCTTTTGAGGGAGAATTTCAGGAATGAAGTAGATTGTCAGTCTTCTAAAATATCACTTGGTGTATGTTATCAGACCAATTCTTCCTCTGGTAGACAATACCCAGAGTCAAAGTGCTATAGGGGAAATTCATGGCTTCTTACCCAGTTCACAAACCCAGAGCATTTTGAGATGGAGGCTAGTTTCTTTTAGAAATCACTCTGAAATGTAGACACAAAGATACACTATGAATCTTCTTCCAAGCCTTCAACCAGAAGATCCATGGCCATTTAACAGGGTGACAGTGAACTGGAAAAGAGAAATAACCATATCACCTAGGAGTTATTAGTTATTGGCCCCAATTTAGCACTAATCAGTGTGGGCACAAAGTCAGAAAATAAATGGAGTCTTGGCCCATATCCATCTTAAAGTGGTCAGTAGGCTGCGTCCCTTTTGGTGGTTATTTCCCATGTTCTGGATTGCATACTTGGAATAATCCTACTTAATGCCTGGAAACATCCTTACATTGGTTCTCTGACCCATGAAGTAAATGTATTATGACAGGAAGAGCCAAGTAGAGCCCCTGAAATTTCCCCGGTCAAATAGTAAACAGAAAGCAATACCCTGGAAAAACTGCAGAAATTTGTGCTACTATCAAAGATTGAAAAAGCAGGGACGATAATTCTTGTCCCATCCTCATGTAACTCTCCAGTTTGGCTGATACCAAAGCCAGAGAGATGCTTTAGAATGATCTTGAATTATTGGTGCCACCAGCCCAGCTGCTTATCCAGGTGTAGCGCCCTAACTGGGACAAATCAACATAGCTACTGGCTCCTGGAGCGTAGTTATTGATCTAGAAAGTAGTTTGTTTTTCTGTGGGTCTTTTTCCCCATATGAATTAATAAAGACAATCAGAAGCAATTCATCTTTATCTAAATAGTGGGAACAAAATTATACCTTCAGTGTCTTACCTTAAGACTATGTCAGCTCTGCCAATCTCTGTCATAATATAGTCCAGAAGAATGTTGACCGTGTTGAAATTCCAGAAAACATCACTCTGATCCAGTACACTGAAGACATTAGGCTAATTGGACCTGACAAGCAAGAGGTCACAAGCTCCTAGATGTCTTAGTAGAAGCATGTGTGCTAGTGAATAGGAGATAAACCTCACTAAGCTTTGAAATACTGCCGAATTGCAAAATTTCTAGTGATGGTCTGCAGTAGAGCATGTGTGGATATCCTCTCTAAAGTGAGCAACAACTAACTGTACCTTGAACTTCCTGCTGTGGAGAAAGAGACACCACATTTTGCATAAGTCTTTGGACTTTGGAGGAAGCGTATACTACATTTGGGATCATTGTGGTAACCCATTCCCTGTGTAAGCCACAAGAATTCCAGTTTTGATTCCTGCCCAGAGCAGGAAAGAGTTAGCAACAGGTCCACGTTGTGGCGCACGCTTCCCCACCTCTTGGATTTTGTAAGCTAGAACATCTAAATGTCTGTTACAAACAGAATCACCCTTTGGAGCCTCCAATATGCCTCAGTAGGAGAAACATACTATAGACCCCAATATTCTGGAGGAAATCCAAACTTTCATCTACAAACAACTATCTTCCATTTGTAAAGCTATTTCTGGTGTGCTACTGGACCCTGGTACAACCAAACAACACCTGAGTACAGCAACCAGGGGACTATACAACTTGAGCTGCTCATCATGAATTTGGTATTATTTGGTCAATCAAATCCTACAAGTAGCTGTGTGCAGCAGCATCAAATGATTACATGGAAACAGAATATACCTAACAGGCCCTGAGGAGGTCCAGAAATTTCAACCTCTCTGAGAAGAATCAGGCTTCAAAGTACCCACTCCTATTGCTGTGTCAGTAGTCCCTCAAGTCACACCTGTGGTCTCATGGGAAGTCATCTATGACCATTAGCCAAGGAGGAAAAATCACAAAAATCTGTTCGATGGATGTTGACCCCATCCAGAAGTGGACAGCTGCTGCACTCCAGCCCCATTTGTGGCAGTCCAAACAACAGTCCTAAAGGGAAATATTCCCAGTAGGCAGAATTTTAGGTAGTACATTTGATTTTTTACTTTATGTGGAGGGATCTACTGTACGGATCCATAATGACTCCTGGGAGATGATAATGGGATGCTTATTCCATCAGAGACTTGAAAGAAAAGATTAAAAGATTGGTGACAAGGAGTTCCATGGAAGAGGTATGTGGATGGACTTCTTGGAATACGCATGGAATTAGGATATTCATACCTTATCTAAAAACCCACCAGAGGGCATCCACTGCAGAGGAGCCTCTTAATAATCGGAGAGACTAGGTGATTCCTATTGCAGATACCATTCAGCCTCCTTACCCTGCCAATCCAGTGCTTGCTCAAAATGGTCATGGTGGCATGGTTGGAGGTTATCCATAGGGTTCAGCAACAGGGACTTTCCCCAAGGCTGATCTGACTATTACAATTGCCAGGTGCCCAGCCTGTCAACCATAGAGGCCAATGATGAGCTCTGATATGGCACCATTCTCCAAACAGACCAGCCAGCTCCCTGATGGAAGGTTGATTACATTGGATCCTTTTTATTTGGGAGAAGGGGAGCTATTTTGTCCTCAGGAACCTAAATAACTATGCCAGGTATGGTTGGCCTCCATGTCCACAATGTTTTTCCTAGCACCCTATTACAGGTTGAATTGTGTCCCCCCACAAAAATTTGTTCAAGTCCTAACCAAGGATTCTGAGGGCATTTTAGAAGAGGAAAGCTGAGATCCTACCAGTCAGCATATGTGAGATTCTGATCAGATTTAAGGACTATGATGGTTAGCTTTTTGTGTCAACTTGACTAGACTATAGCATTTAGGTATCCAAATAAACACTAATTGAGGTGTTCCTGTGGAGGTGTTTTTTCGGTGTGATTGACATCCACAATCACCTGACTTTGAGTAGAGAGACTATCCTTGATCGTGTGGGTGGACCTCATTCAATCAGTGGAAAGGCCTTAAGAGCAAAATAGATTTCTCTGAAGAAAAAAATTCTGCCTCAAGACCTCAGCATCAGTTCCTGCCCACAAGTGTCCAGCCGGCTGGCCTGCCCTACAGATTTCAGACTTTAGACTTGCTGGTCCACAATTATGTAGCCAATTCCTTAAAACATATATATATATTCTACTGGCTGGTTCTGTTTCTCTGGAGAACCCAGATGGATACAGGGACAAACTGTTAAGGTCAACTTACCTAGAATCTGCAGGGAAGTGGCCTGTTTTCAGGCCTCCTCAAACATGTGTTTCAGAGAGAGGGGTTATTGTTCCCCAGATGTTGATTTATACTTCAAGTTAAAATGTTTATGGGGGCTTAGGAAGGATTTAAAAGGAAAGTATAATTTGTCTCTGTTTCTAAATTCTGTATGATGGATGATCTCTCGTGTTACTTGTGTAACTGGCGTCAGCTTTCTGTTACGTCGCAGTGGTATGTTGAATTACAAATACAAAAATGATGCTTTTGGTCTAATAACGTGAGTTGTTTTACCTGTGGCTGAGATGGATTATTGGTACCCGGTGCCCCTATGAACCATACAGCAATGTCTCCAGCTCGGCGGGCCAACTGCCGTGGGCAGTGAGTAACCACAAATAGAAACTACTTTGCTTCCTATCTTCGCACCACAAGCCTGGCCTCACTGATACGGGGTTCAGACCAGGAGAACTTGCCAACTACCTCTTGGTTTTCAGAGAAAAGATTGAAATCTACTGAAAAAAATACAGAGAGAGAGAGAAAAAGAACCCTCCGAACTGTTCAAAACAAACTTATTTGACCCTTAAGAAAGCCTACCACAGGATCCATAAATATGAAGCGCACATGGATAAATTTACAAATGTTACCAAAAAATTTGAAAAAATAGTGAATCAAGAGTAAACTTTCACTTAAGAAACAACCACTTAATTCAAAGTTTCTCAAGTTCGAACAACGTACGGAACTTCGTTGAAGGGAAAAATAGACACCCCAATATTACGTGTTATTTTCTTAACATTGTCTACATACGTATTAACATAAAAATAAGCGTAAATTCCTATGTTCTCACAGAGCTAAAATATTTAAACAATTTTGTAAGTTAAGTGATAATGAAACTACAAAACCAATAAAATTGTAATTTAAAACATTAAATTAGTGTGACAATATGACAAGTAATTATTTATTTATTTAAATTTAAAGCCAATCACTAAGGCTAGTTTCATGGAAAAAATACGTGTTTTACGTAGGTGCTTTAGAACATGACAGACCACCATGTGGGTCTTTATCATTGTTAATGTTACTTAGTTTTAGACAATTCTTTTCAAACACTGATCAACACTGATTTTTTGATCAACCAATGAATTTAATAAAGCTCTCAAAATTACAAAAATTGGCAGCAATGTTTCAATATCATTTGGCAAAAAAGTCCTCATTGTGGACTTATGATGATACCTACTGCTAATCAGCTTCGGCAACTTACGAAATACAGAGACAAGACCCATGAACCCTTAATTCACAGCAGGAACTTGCAATTATTGGGATAAAGTTATTCTGAGTTAAACATGCATAGACGAGAGGTAGGCTCTATCTTATGCTAGAATCTTTTGGATACAAGGGATAAGACCAATTCAACCTGGCTTCAATGCAAGAGACTCTACCTCTGCCCTCATTGGGTGCTGGGGACCTGGGAGCTGTGGAATCTGGCGAGGGGTGGGAGGTGGTAGAATCAGGAACTGGAGAGTTGTTAGGCTCTGAGGCAGCTATTCCGTGTGTGTGTGTGTGTGTGTGTGTCTCACTCTCTCCCTCTAAGGGACTGATGTGTCTCCCTCTATTTCTGTATTTCCATGTATGTGTGTCTGGCTGTCTTTGTGTCTGTCACTTCGCCTGTTTTTGTCTCTGTTCCTCATGCCACAAGGTCTTATGTCTGCTTCTGTCTTCACGTCTCCATTATCTTCTCTTTGTGGTGTCCGAATTTATCTACCCGTTTACACGTGAATCAAAGACTGCTACTCCCAGTTCTAGCTTAACATCCTTTATAAATTTAAATGCTAACTAGGGGGAGTCCTTGTGTCCCAATTCCAAATTTCTAGGAGAAAGAAACTGGTTGGCCAAACAGACCACTGGTGTTAATCTGTGGCTGGTTTGAAATGACTATCCAAAAATCAATCCAGGAAATTATACCATAAGACAAAAACAGAAGGCATTTAAAAACATGAAAATAATGGCTGATATCTCCTCGAAAGAGCTTATTGGTCCAAACCACAGGACTATTGTGCTGTTCTACCAACAGACTGCTCTTAAAGACTCACCTGGTGCACTCAAAAGGAGGACTGGACATCAAGGCTTTAGATGGAGACCCCAGCTACAGACAAATATGTTATTTCCTGGCACTTTTTCTGGGAAAGGAGCATGCGTACAAATAGTTACTCCTTAAAAATTAAACCTAATATTATAAAATTCTTCCAGGATCACAGCCTTCTGTAGCACGTTTATTTACACACATCAGTTGAAGCACTAAGATTGTTTTAATCACAAAAATTTTAAAAAGTGAAATTATATCCTCATCAAAAATTATAGGCAGGATGGTTGTAAAGTTTATCCACAGAGTTTACAACATTAGTGAGAAAGGAAGGTGGGATCAAAATTAGTATGTAAGAAAAGAATAAATTAAAGCTAAGCTTTAACAAGGGCGCTGCAAACTTAAAGAATACAGATGGGGCTGTTTAAATGAGGCAGATCCTTCTGGAGAAGCTGGACTGAATCTCTCAAACAATAAGAGGAACATTTTGGGAGAAAAGGTCAAGTAAATATATGCAAAAAACCTGAGTGGGAGAAAGAGGAAAAGTTGAAATGGGCGTGCAGAGGGAAGCCAGGGCTGTCATTTGGTGGCGTGGGGAGCAAGGCACTAAGAGGTAGAGGTTTGCAAAAGTAGTAACTGGAGTTTCTGAAGGAGTTTCCAGAGAGGAGATAAAATCAGCAAATTTGGCAAATTGGTTTGGCAATAATATATAGCATAACTTGAATGATGGAGTGGACAAAGATTATAAGTTTGCCCTGTTATAATCAGCATGGTGCTCTTTCAGCTTTGAAACACACCTAATCAACCCAGGACCCACAGATCTGCATGGGGTCCATTCCCTGTCACCTCACCTCCCACAGCAGGCCTCACACATCACCCTTCCCCTGCCATCGAAGTTCACCTCTTCTGAACACTGATTGATTCCTGACTCTGACCAGACAAGAGCTCAACAAAAGCAGGACACAAGAGTCTCTCACTGTACCTCGTGTGGCCCTGCCCCAAACAAAATTTTCCTCTGCTGCCAACACCAGGCAAGTTTAAATGAGACTCAGTGGGCACAGAGATTGAAGTGGTTCCTTGGGGATCAGAAGGAAGAGAAAGATGGAACAACAAAGAAACCATACAGCGGGGTAGGGGCAATTATTAGGCACTGCCAGGAGGAGATGCGAGAAAACAGGATCTTGATGTGAGGGAAAATGAGAATCATGATGGAAAAAAGCAATAGGGAGAATAAGAAGAACACATGAGAAACACTTAAGAGAATAAAAAGAAAGTGATTGAAGGGTCGGAGGAGAAGAAAAATTAATCAAAGACAGAAAAAAAGAAGATACAAGGAAAGTAACAGAGAAGCAAAGCCAGTGAGCTGAAGAAGAGAGCAAGAGGAGATGCTGCATGGGCCATGTGCCCTTTTGGCCATCTCTGACCAGGGTTTCTGTTGCAAATCCTCATTGCATTTGGTTTATCAGCAAAAACCAAATAAAAAATAAAAGAGAATGAGAGGAATAGAAACCTGTGCATAGGAGCTTAAGACAAGGTTCTGAGTAATACTGATTTTCAGTTCCCCTTTGATAATCAATAGAAAGGCACAAAAATATCTATTTTTTTTTAAATTATGCAATCATATAATTTGCTTTCTTCTGGAAACTCCTATGTTTTGAAATACATGACTTTAAGTGAATAAATAGTCTGTCCTTCCACAGGTGACCAATAATTAGCCCACTAGCCCCTAAGGCTTCATACCAATGTAACATAAATCATTCATTAATTTCTTAAGTGCAACAAAGCACACGGACCTTAAAGGAATTAATAATCTTACAGTGATATAAACCCAAGAGTTTTCCTTAAACTTATGGTTAAATATAAACACAATGGCCAATGGTGGGTGCTCAGTAGGAGCTATGGGAAAATAACTTTTAGCCTATGATCTTGTTCTCTCTGACAAAACAAAGTTTGAATAAAGGAGAATGATAAAAGTTTCTCAAGAACCATATGTATTATAGGTTATGTCATTTATCTCTTACCCAGAGCTAAGTGCTGTCTCAGACGGATTATATTCATGGGCTATGCTCTCAGTAATGTCTTGCAAGGATATTTGATGAGTCCTGCTTGGTACCTTTCAAGATTTATCTGCAAGAGACGCTATGCTGAGAACATTTTAGATCCCTATTATGTCATTGATAGTACCATGTCAATACTGAATAATCCCTAAAAAGCTTAAAGCCACATTTCCTTGGAGAGCCCAGATGAAAGACCATCTACAAAAGTGTTTACAGTTTTCACAAGGTCCTTTCTTACTCTCATTTTATTTTTTCCATTTTGCTCAACTATTTAATATAGGAATTGAAAACTTCTTGGAGAGTCCAATGGGGATGTTAAGATTGATGGGTTTCAGATTTTTGTTATGCATATGTTTTCATCTTTTAGAATATCCATCCAGGTAAGAACTTAGTTAACTGGACGTATGACAATCCGTCATCTCCTCAGAGAATGTGACACTCAGGAAGGTGGGCAGGCAGAGGGCCAGAGACGTATCTGGGCAACCAAAGGACACATCCCCGTGCTCCTCAGTGACGTTCTTGTGATGGCTATCATTTTGTCTGCTCAATTGTTTTGTTCAGTGCTATGGACTGAATGTTTGTATCCCCCAAAAATTCACATGTTGAAATTCTAATGCCCAATATGATGGTATTAGGAGGTGAGGCTTTTGGGAGGTGCTTAGGTCATGAGGGTGAAGTGCTCATAAATGGGATTAGTGATTTTATAAAAGATACCCAACAGAGAGCCCTCGCCCCTTCCATCACATGAGGACACAGTGAGAGGGTGCCATCTCTGAACCAGAAAGTGGGCCCTCCTAGAAACCAAATCTACCAGCACCTTGACCCTGGACTTCGCATCCTTCAGAACTATGAGAAGTACATTTCTGTTGTTTATAAGCTTTCCAATCTGCTATTATAACAGCTCAAATAGACCAAGACAGTCAAGAAATATCAGAGTAAAGATTTTATTTTCTTTTTGCTTATGTTGGTATGAAATATTCTACATTGGTACGGATTGTAGAAAAATTGGAACATAAAGATAAGCAAATACAATAAAATAAAAACCAACCATAAACTCACTATCCAGACAAAATCAACATTAATTTTTTGGCAAATTTTTTTCAGCCAGATTTTTTCTTAGCATACACATTTTTAAACAGTCATGTTTTTATATTTGGTAGCCTGATTTTTTCACTCAATAATATATCACAAATATATTCCATGTGAATAAATATGATTCCTATACTATTCCTAAACTCAACAAATAATTTTTAAGGTAGCTAAATCTATTTAGAGTTTATTAAAATATTTTTATGAAATAATACCACTTTAAAAGACTAACAACAAAAAAGGTTACTATGTAGCCCATAAAATAAAAGATTCTCTGAAGGGAAATGGTTCCCCAACTTGCCTTCTGGATAAGGTTTTGCATCATGGAAATCCTCTTGGCAACATGTTGTCATCGATATCCGTGAGTGGAAACTTTGCTAAACATTATGTATTTACTGTCTTATTTAATACTTAAAACAGCTCGGCAAAGTGGGTACATTATAAATAATCTCCAATTGAACAAATAATAAAATTGAGGTTAAGAGAGATTAATAAAGTTTCTACAGAAGGTAGAGCTGGGATTGGAAGCCAGGATGTCTCATTACAAAGCCCTTTACTTAACCCACCTCTCTCTCTGATGCTCATATTCAATTGCCTATTTCATATATTAAATATATATAACACCCTGATGTTCCTCCTTAAATGGTACGGTAGCCATCAAAGGTTTAAAAGGAAGAATTGTATTCTCAGTAAGATTCTCCTGTTTTACCTTAGCAAGGTTCTTGCAGCAACAAAACATCCCTTCATTCACTTTGACCTATAAATAACCTCCGGTCTTCAATTGGAAGCCAAACAACCATGGCATCTCATGAGTTCTTCTTCTCTTTTGACATTTCTGCTGTCTCATCAAGGCCTTTACAAATGGAACTTAGGTATGATTAACTATAGTACAAGCTAAACCCCAAATAAAAACTAACGGGGCATATATGAATGGCAAAGCAAGCCAGCTCTAAAACCCAAGGTAGCTTTACCAGAAAACTAGTAGATGCTCCATCTGCAAGTTTGAATTTTGAATAAATTAATTTAAATTCTAAAGTCAATAAAAGGGAGGGGCCAGCCCAGTGGCACAGCAGTTAAGTTCGTACATTCCGCTTCAGTGGCCAGGGGTTCACCGGTTCAGATCCTGGATGCGGACATGGCCCCGCTCAGCAAGCCATGCTGTGGCAGGCGTCCCACATATAAAGTAGAGGAAGATAGGCACAGATGTCAACTCAGGGCCAGTCTTCCTCAGCAAAAAGAGGAGGATTGGCAGCAGATGTTAGCTCAGGGCTAATCTTCCTCAAAAAAAAAAGTCAATAAAAGGGAGAAGGAATCATATGACTAATTTGGCTTTCAGTAGAGGAGAAGTTGAAAGTGGTACAATTGAAGGAGTCTAGAAGGCACCCTATCAATCAATCCACAATTATTTACTGAACATTCACCACAACCACCACCATTATGCTGCAAGGCTTAGAATCCCAGCCCTCGAGTTATCAATCGGGTTTAAAGCATGGCCAGAGAATGAGTGTCTGTTAAGGTGAATACATATTACTTGGAGAGAGGATGCTAGTAAATCTTTGGTGACTATTATTACAGTATCATAATATAATGCAGAGCATCAAAGGGACAGAATAAGACAGGTAAATTATGACTGACTCTGGAGAAGTCACATCAATGGAGTGAAGCCCTGCAGGACCAAAGATGCACCAGAGCTGTGGCGCTTAGTTCCAAAAGGTAGGATCATTGTACTGGGTACTGGCTACTAGGAATATGAAATACAGAATAGTGTTGAGAAAGAACAGTGGGACCAACACTGCAAGCTTACCTACAACTAACAAGAGCTTTTTTGTCCTCCTTTTGTCTGTGTAAGTTGGTGACTTTTACAATGTAAAACGCTTTCTGGCATTTGTTGCTGAGACCCCACAAGTAGAAAAGAGTCCCTCCCCATACCATACAGGAGAAAGTCACAGAGGTCTATTACATAAAACTGGTATCATTATACATTCTTAGAGCTCCTGTTCGAAGAGAATTGCAAGAGGACAAGCATGGAATATTCTGGTATCCCTTTCATCTGCAAAGAGTGCTCATCTTCCAACAAAGCATGTCCTCCCTCCTGTGGTGTGCAGACAAGTGTTTCACAACTGACTCTCCAAGAAAACAAAAATTGATTATAAATTGTACTGCTTTAAGAACTTAGAGCACCCAATTTACAAATAATGATAAAATTTACAATAACCATCACTGTAAATTCCATACCAATGACTTCAGCGTGACTTGCTGTTTCTTATAAAATCCACCATTAGTTTTCTTTTTCATTCTATCCCCAACAATTGTGCCACAAAGTCAGACTATACATAAATGCTTGATTACGATTCAATTCAAAACAGAAGTCTCTCATGTCATTGACAAATGAGTGTGATTCTGACATAAATGTTTGTTGATATTTTCTTTTACGCTATAGAGTGAGTCTAAAGTAAAACAACAAGGACACATGTCAGACTTGATTCAATTTTCAACGGCATGAGCAATTTCTTTGCCGAATCAGATAGTAGTTTTCAAATACTGGAATATTTCTCAATTTTATGTGCTGTTCACAATGTAACAGCTACAGACACAACACACTTTTAAATATAATATGCATTGTTAATATTTTCTCCATCATTTTTTAAGTCTAGACAATTAACAAAACAGTAATTTATTACATTAGGGATTTTCATGGTGTAAATATTTCCACCATGGTTAATACCAAACTCCCAATGCACGACTGGGAAGAGTAGATAACATTACATTTAGATAGTATTTCCGTCATACAGATACCGTAGTTATAAATAACATCGAAAGAACAGATAACAGTAAAATCATTAAGAAGTGACAAGCTTTAAGTATTTACTAAAGTTGTGTGTGTGGATTTTTTTTCTTTTGCTGGGGAAGATTCATCCTGAGCTAACATCTGTTGCCAATCTTCCTCTTCCACCACCAGCATGGCCAGTGATGGGTGGTGTATGTCCATGCCTGGGAACTGAACCTGCGCCACTGAAGAAGAACATGCCGAACTTAACCACTAGGCCACCGGGCCTGGCCCTACTATCTTTATTTTTAACATAATGTTCAATTACAAGTTTAAATAAATTAACTTTTAATAAAGGCTATTTAACAAACAGCAAAATTGCTGTAATTTACCGATCAGCTCTTGCACGCCTGGATGAGCCAGCTTCGGCATGTCACTGCCTCTATCCATCCTAAGTACCAGGGGAACAGCATATCTCCCTTCTCATTCTCTCCAGATATATTCCCTCAGTTGCAGAATTATTTTGGAAATTCCCTACTACAACCTCTTTGGTTTTTAAAAATTCTCATTATTACTTCCTGAACTGGAATGAAATTTGACAGATGACTAATGAAGGTGAACAAGGGTGGGTCAACGAACCATTAAAGAGTAAACTACGAGACAGTGAAGAGATCACTGGAATTTGAGTCAGAAGCCCTGTCCCCACAGCTATACCTTTTAAATTTTGAGCTTCAGGATTCTTATCTATAAAACGCAGCTAGTAGCCACTTATATCACAGCCTTTTTGTAAAGAATATGTAAGAAAATACCCGTTAAGGTATTTTATAATTAAAAATTATGATACAAAATAAATCATTTTATACTATGCTATCCTTTTAAATGTGTTTAACCTTTTAGAACTTCTTTTTTGATCGAGAAAGTTGTTCATATTTTAGATTATGTTTGCTCCTTCATTACAAATGGCAATCTATGATTAAAGACATTTTTCTGGCTTGGAAAAAATCTTGTGTGTGTTACAAAAAAGGTAGATTTGGTTAAGAATAGTTGCAGTAAGGTGACACCAAGCATATTCAAGAGAGCCTGAATGCAGGAAGGATGTGCAAGAGACCAGGATTTCATAGCCAGCTCGTTCAACAAAACTTATGACACAATTTCAGTTTCTCTGAGCCTCATTTTGCTTATTTTCAATGACAATCGTTGAGTTGAAATGATCTAATGTTCTTCCTAAATCTAAATTTGCTTTTTTATTTTCTGTTAATTTTCCTACAGGGTCCCTTTAAATCTGGGCTCATTTAAGTGCTTATTTATAAAATATTAGCTACCATTTCTGGCTTTCAGATTCCTAAACTCAAAATCGGCCCTTACATAGAACATACTTTGAACTGGGTCCTTTCCTTGTGGAGGAACAGTCCACGCTCCCTTTGCTATTATAGCTACACAGTGGTCACTATTCTGCTTTTTAGTCACTGGGATGTACAGAGAAAGAACATGAAAGTAGACAGAAAAATTTAAAACCAAAATATGAGAAGCCACTTTCTCAAGATAAAAAGTGAAACATGTCTGAAAGTATAAGGTAAATGAAACACAAATTCTGATTTATTTTGCTATACCCTGGTATTTTACGCTTAAGAACATATCAATTCTGTGCAGAATTGTAGAATGTTTGGAAACATTTCCTTTTTTTCCCCCTTTGATACCTAATTCCAAGTCTTCATGTTTCTAAGTGCTGGTTCTTCTCCCCTAACTGGTCCTCCGAGCTGCCTCTCCCTACTTAGAGGTCTACTCCTAGCCACAGAGCTGTAAACCCAGGCTCCCCAGCACACCTCAGACTATGTGCTTCTGATTCAAGCATAAAGAAAACTAAAGCAAAAACAACAAATATAACCTCCCCTGCAAATAAGAATAACAGTATACAAATGAATGTGATAACTGACTCATCCAGGGTTAGATGCAGAAGTGAAAATGCCACCTGGATAATTCCTCAGATGATGTGCGTCCTTCTTGGAAGCTATTTATTACAAAGTAAAGAACAATAGGATGTTCTTTCTGAAATATTTTTCTTGGGAACTCAAAATGTAAGCCTCTACCACTGACAAGGAGGCATTTTTAGATTAAGCCGTGGGAAATCTAGCATGATTTACAAATACAACAGTCCAAGAATAACAGCCTTCCTGCCATCCGTGATTGGCATCGTTACTATAGACTCTATTATAATCTTATCTCGCTGTCCAACAAAGCTATTCATTCCGCAACTAAGCTCACGTCAAAGACAAGGCAGAGTCTCCTTATTTGCAGAAAAACGCTTTGAAAAACACAGTCTCGTGGCTCAGACAGAACCAAGAGTGTACACGACATGGTGTAAGGTGCTTATGATACAAGGTGGCAGGAAATGAAGTTGAAACAAAAATACCAGCAGAGAAGGTGTTTAATCTTCGAGGTGTGAGGTATCACATTCTAGCACTCTCTCTGACTGATATCAGGCATGAAGGGAAAAGCTATCTAAAACATATGGGGAAAAGTACACATAGGTCCCTTTGATGTCTCTGCTGGCAAAGCACGTCAGCTTTCACATCCAGTCTTTAATAAAACAGCTAAAGTCCCCGGTTGTAAATAAAGGAAGCTAGGAGATTGCTGAGTAGGGTCTGTCGCACACACAAAAATGCAACTTCACTTCAGTGTATGCCTGAAAGCATTCATCTCAATATCCACACACACACACACACACACACACACACACACACACCTCACAGCTCTCTTTAAGCAATTGCATACCTGCTTTTAACAAAGCCTATAATTTTCAAATAATTGTTATCATGAAAAACTAATGATTCCTATGAATGTGTAAATTCAAAATGTTGAGGCAAGTTGCACAGTCCCTCTTTTCCCACAAGGCAGAAACTGAGGGCCATAAGCATGGTGGTCGTAAGGACAATACAGATCTCCCTGCACAAGGAATGACCAATAAAACACGTGACTGACTGTGCAGCTGGAGGGAGGGACAGACACAATAGCAGCAAACAAAAAAAGAAGATTTTGTCAATGATTCAGGTACTCTCCAAACTGTCCTGGACCTTGAAACCCATAAGAACAGCAAGAGCCGGCCAGAGACCATATGTGAGGCAGAGAAATCTTAACAGAAGAGCATCCAAGCCTCATGCCTCATTGGTCTTCCCTGTGGATAGTGCTGATGATCCACACAGCCCAGGTTTATAGAGAGCAATTCCTTCTCCATCCCTACCCTCACCAATGATGCATACATGTTTCTCCACATTCCTCTTGACCCACTACTCATATCCTCTCCTACTAAATGCTAACGGGGGAAACCTAGAAAGCATTCAAAGAAATCTGTGCTTTCTAAACAGCTCTAGTCCATTCACCCAAGACAAATGTACAGAATTTCAGGAACTAAGAATTGGGATGGAAATCTGAGATCACCTACATCCAATCTCACCCAAAAAAGAATCCTCTCAGTTGCCCTTTGAATTCTGATGACGACCCTGCTTCAGTGTCTGTCCACTGCATGCATTGAGAACGTGAATTACAGTGATGGTTCAAATTTGGGCCACTGTAATTCTTAGGGAAATTCATCTTACCCTGATTTGATATCTGATTCCCTGTGGTTTTTACCTGGAGATTCCGGCTGGTCCGAGAGAGAGAGAGAGAGACAAGAGGTACTTTTCTAAGAGATCATCAGTCAACTATTTATTAGTTTGTAGTTCTAGAACCTTTTTAGCATTGACATTAACTATATCAAAACTCAATTTTTAAGACTTATTGATACACTTTTTTAGAAAAGTATCAGTCTTTTCATGTGTGGTACCTCCCAATTAATCATGATTTCTTAAATATTATTCATGGAAATTCTGCAACTGTGTTTGTAAGTCCTTTCAATAAACTATATGGTAATTTATTGGAATTAAGATAATTTTGTGTAAAAGAGATCAGTGTCTTTTATTGTATCATCAGATATTTCAGACTTTAATTCTACTTTTCCATTTGGAAAACCAATTTTCTTCCTCTTGAATGTGGAAGAAAACCAGTTGAGTAGGGAAGTGTCTGTCATATCCAGTAATACAGTATCTGGGAAACAGTGGGCTTGTCCCTTCCTTGTCCATCTTGCTCCCTGCTGTCTGTAGCAGTGTTTATAATTCTCTGCTCTTCTAGCCTTTGGGCTGTTTTCATATTCCCCTAAACCTCTGCCACTCTTTTACAGGCACGTGGCATTACACTCCTGAGTCCATCTTTCAGGTCCTTTACCAGCTGAATTCCTCACAGCAGTGTCATTGATTTCTTTGCTTGTCTCAGCTTTATCTTTTTCCTTAGAATAATTAGCAATTTTGTGATCAGATTTTCACATTTTTTTTTATTTCTAGAGGACCTAATCTCCCTCTAAGAGCATCTCATTTTGTGATGTGCCTATCTCTTTCCCAGCCCCCCGCCTCAACTTTTGGAGCCCAGCTTCTGTAAAACCTAGAGATATGCTAGACTGGGACTAATATTTCCTTACTTCTTTTTTATGCATCCTGAGATATTTTCACCTAAGATTCCTGTCACTTACACAACTCAACTCCAAAATTGCTTGACTCCATCCAAGCAATAAAGACTTGGCAAGGCTCTGTGCTGTGACTCTCTCTCTTAGAATTAGAATTCAGATGTGAGAGGGTTTCATGAATACACATATTAACACATGTAATTGAATTAAGAAATGAAGTCACGTTTTCAAACAGATAGTAAATCTGATTTGGCTGATTGGTTTGATATAAGGACTGGCTCTGCCAAATAAGTAAAATAAACATTTTCCATATATTAACTAATTCTGTAGTTCTGAGATTTTAACAATAATATATCTAAAATGCATGAGAAAAAAGCATTTTATCACAACTATTTATTGGTAAACGTGTACCCAAGTGAGTAATAATAGCTATTGAATATACCTCAGTAAAGCCCTCGATATCCACAGTTTCCGCACCCGGGGATTCAACCAACTGCAGATCAAAAGGCCAACAATGGTTGCATCTGTACCGAATATGTACAGACTATTGTTTTTCTTGTCATTGTTCCCTAAACAATGCAGTATAACAACCGTTTACACAGCATTTACATTGCATTAGCTATTATAAGTAATCTAGAGATGATTAAATTATACAAGAGATGGGGCTGGCCTGGTGGCATAGTGGTTAAGTGCATGCACTCTGCTTTGGTGGCCCAGGGTTCACGGGTTCTGATCTCGGGTGCAGACCTACACACTGCTCGTCAAGCCATGCTGTGGTGATGTCCCACATACAAAATAGAGGAAGAGTGGCACAGATATTAGCTCAGGGGCAATCTTCCTCACCAAAACATAAATAAATAAAATAAAGTAAAATACACAAGAGGATTTGCATAGGGTTTATGCAAACGCTGCGCCATTTTATTTAAGGGACTAGAGAATCCGCAGAGTTTGACATGGCAGGGAGTCCTGGAACCAGTCCCTACCGAGGGAAGATTGCATTTCCTATAAATTGAGAAAGAAAATGACTCTAATGACAGGGTGACAAATCTTTTTGCAAGTCAAGATCAAAATTGAAGGGAACCTAATTGAATTGTCAGCTGATAGATGAATAAAAATATTTTTGATGATAGATCACTATATGAATTTTTGGCACATAACTTGGAAGGAGTTCAAAGAATTGAGTGATGTTGCTATACTACAACTCCTTCTATTTCTGTCTTCTTATTTATGATAATAAGTTTCTCAGTGCTTACATATGCCTCAATCAAAGAATAACTAATATTTATCCAGGAGCAAATAGGCTATTCTTACTAAGAGATTCATTTTCAATAATATTTTGCTTTTTACATTTAATAAGTATTTGTCAAAATTTACAATATTATGCTGTTTTTGTCAATTGGGTAGGATAATAATTTTCATGAAGTTCGATCTAGAAGAAATTTCTTAACACTTAGAACCTTATGGCTAAAAGATAAAAATAATTAAATTTTAATTTATGTACAATTTTTGTTGCAAAGAAATAAGATAGGTAATCAATAATAAAAGACTTTCTGAACTGTAAAACTATATTGCACTAGAGTAAAAGTTTATTAGAGAAATATAATGGAAATATGAGTTCAAAGAAGAAAACAAAAGATACATATTTTAATTTATTAAATAAGATTTTTTTTTATTAATGTTATGATAGATTACAACCTTGTGAGATTTCAGTTGTACATTTTTGTTAGTCATGTTGTGGGTACACCAGTTCCCCCTCTGTGCCCTCCCCCCACCCCCCCTTTTCCCTGGTAACCACAGATCAGATCTCCTTATCAATATACTAACTTCCACCTATGAGTGGAGTCATATAGAGTTCGTCTTTCTCTGACTGACTTATTTCGCTTAACATAATACCCTCGAGGTCCATCCACGTTGTTGTGAATGGGCCAATTTTGTCTTTTTTTATGGCTGAGTAGTATTCCATTGTGTATATATACCACATCTTCTTTATCCAATCATCAGTTTCTGAGCATGTAGGCTGGTTCCACGTCTTGGCTATTGTAAATAATGCTGCGATGAACATAGGGGTGCAACGGACTCTTGAGATTTCTGATATCAGGTTCTTAGGATAGATACCCAGTAATGGGATGGCTGGGTCATAGGGTATTTCTATTTTTAACTTTTTGAGAAATCTCCATACTGTTTTCCATAGTGGCTGTACCAGTTTGCATTCCCACCAACAGTGTATGAGGGTTCCTTTTTCTCCACATCCTCTCCAACATTTGTCACTCTTGGTTTTGGATGTTTTTGCCAATCTAACGGGGGTAAGGTGATATCTTAGTGTAGTTTTGATTTGCATTTCCCTGATGATTAGCGATGATGAACATCTTTTCATGTGTCTATTGGCCATATTCATATCTTCTTTTGAGAAATGTCTGTTCATGTCCTCTGCCCATTTTTTGATCGGGTTGTTTGTTTTTTTGTTGCTAATCAGTGTGAGTTCTTTGTATATTATGGAGATTAACCCTTTGTCAGATAAGTGGCTTGTAAATATTTTTTCCCAATTAGTGAGCTGTTTTTTTGTTTCAATCCTGTTTTCCCTTGCCTTGAAGAAGCTCTTTAGTCTGATGAAGTCCCATTTGTTTATTCTTTCTATTGTTTCCCTCAAGTGAGGAGTTACAGTGTCCGAAAAGATTCTTTTGAAACTGATGTCAAAGAGTGTACTGCCTATATTCTCTTCCAAAAGACTTATTGTCTCAGGCCTAATCTTTAGGTCTTTGATCCATTTTGAGTTTATTTTGGTGTGTGGTGAAAAAGAATGGTCAATTTTCAATCTTTTGCATGTGGCTGTCCAGTTTTCCCAGCACCATTTGTTGAAGAGACTTTCTTTTCTCCATTGTAGGCCCTCTGCTCCTTTGTCGAAGATTAGCTGTCCATAGATGTGTGGTTTTATCTCTGGGCTTTCAATTCTGTTCCATTGATCTGTGGACCTGTTTTTGTACCAGTACCATGCTGTTTTGATCACTGTAGCTTTGTAGTATGTTTTGAAATCGGGGATTGTGATTCCGCCGGCTTTGTTTTTGCTCAGGATTGCTTTAGCAATTCGCGGTCTTTTGTTGCCCCATATGAATTTTAGGATTGTTTGTTCAATTTCTGTGAAGAATGTTCTTGGGATTCTGATTGGGATAGCATTGAATCTGTATATTGCTTTAGGTAGTATGGACATTTTAACTATGTTTATTCTTCCAATCCATGTGCAAGGAATGTCTTTCTATCTCTTTATGTCATCGTCAATTTCTTTCAAGAAAGTCTTGTAGTTTTCATTGTATAGATCCTTCACTTCCTTGGTTAAGTTTATCCCAAGGTATTTTATTCTTTTCGTTGCGATTGTGAATGGGATTGAGTTCTTGAGTTCTTTTTCTGTTAGTTCATTGTTAGTGTATAGAAATGCTACTGATTTATGCACATTAATTTTATACCCTGCTACTTTGCTGTAGTTGTTGATTATTTCTAATAGTTTTTCTATGGATTCTTTGGGGTTTTCTATATATAAGATCATGTCGTCTGCAAACAGCGAGAGTTTTACTTCTTCATTACCTATTTGGATTCCTTTTATTTCTTTTTCCTGCCGAATTGCTCTGGCCAGCACCTCCAGTACTATGTTGAATAGGAGTGGTGAAAGTGGGAACCCTTGTCTTGTTCCTGTCCTCAGAGGGATGGCTTTCAGTTTTTGTCCATTGAGTATGATGTTGGCTGTGGGTCTATCATATATGGCCTTTATTATGTTGAGGTACTTTCCTTCTACACCCATTTTACTGAGGGTTTTTATCATAAATGGGTGTTGGATCTTGTCGAATGCTTTCTCTGCATCTATTGAGATGATCATGTGGTTTTGTTTTTCATTTTGTTGATGTAGTGTATCACGTTGATTGACTTGTGGATGTTGAACCATCCCTGTGTCCCTGGTATAAATCCCACTTGATCATGGTGTATAACCTTTTTGATGTATTGCTGTATTCGGTTTGCCAAAATTTTGTTGAGGATTTTTGCATCTATGTTCATCAGTGATATCGGCCTGTAGTTCTCCTTCTTTGTGTTGTCCTTGTCAGGTTTGGGGATCAGAGTGATGTTGGCTTCATAGAATGTGTTAGGGAGTTCTCCATCTTTCTCAATTTTCTGGAACAGTTTGAGGAGAATAGGTATTAAGTCTTCTTTGAATGTTTGGTAGAATTCTCCAGAGAAGCCGTCTGGTCCTGGACTCTTATTTTTGGGGAGGTTTTTGATTACCGTTTCTATTTCCTTACTTGTGATTGGCCTATTCAGATTCTCCATTTCTTCCTGATTCAGTTTGGGGAGATTGTAGGAGTCTAGGAATTTGTCCATTTCTTCCAGGTTGTTCAATTTGTTGGCATATAGTTTTTCATAGTATTCTCTTATGATCTCTTGTATTTCATTGGTATCTGTTGTGATTTCTCCTCTGTCATTCCTAATTTTATTAATTTGCGATTTCTCTCTTCTTTTCTTGGTGAGTCTGGCTAGGGGTTTGTCAATTGTGTTAATTCTTTCGAAGAACCAACTCTTTGTTTCATTGATCCTTTCTATTGTCTTTTTTGTTTCAATATCGTTTATTTCTGCTCTTATTTTTATTATTTCCCTCCTAATGACTCTGGGCTTTGTTTGTTCTTCTTTTTCTAGTTCTGTTAGGTGTCATTTGAGGTTGCTTATGTGAGCTTTTTCTTGTTTAGTGAGGTGAGCCTGTATTGCGATGAATTTCCCTCTTAGGACTGCTTTTGCTGCATCCCAAATGATTTGGTATGTCGTGTTCTCATTTTCATTAGTCTCCAGATAAAATTTGATTTCTTCTTTAATTTCTTCAATGATCCATTGTTTGTTGAGAAGCGTGTTGTTTAGTCTCCACATTTTGGCACCTTTCTCTGCTTTTTTCTTGTAGTTGATTTCTAGTTTAATAGCATTATGATCAGAAAAGATGCTTGATATTATTTCAACTCTCTTGTATTTATTGATGTTTGCTTTGGTTCCCAAAATATGGTCAATCCTTGAGAATGTTCCATGTGCACTTGAGAAGAATGTGTAACCTGCTGTTTTTGGATGAAGTGTTCTATATATATCTATTAAGTCCATCTGGTCTAATTTTTCATTTAATTCTATTATTTCCTTGTTGATTTTCTGTCTGGATGTTCTGTCCATTGGTGTTAATGGTGTGTTGAGCTCCCCTACTATTATTGTATTGTTGTTGATGTCTTCTTTTAGTTCTATTAAGAGTTGCTTTACAAATTTTGGTGCTCCTGTGTTGGGTGCGTATATATTTATAAGTGTTATATCTTCTTGGTGGAGAGTCCCTTTTATCATTATATACTGTCCCTCTTTATCTTTCTTTATCTGTTTTGCTTTGAAATCTACCTTGTCTGATATTAGTATAGCGACACCTGCTTTCTTTTGTTCATTATTAGCTTGGAGTATTGTTCTCCATCCCTTCACTCTGAGTCTGTGTTTGTCTTTGGGGCTGAGGTGTGTTTCCTGGAGGCAGCATATTGTTGGATCTTGTTCTTTGATCCATCCTGCCACTCTGTGTCTTTTGATTGGGGAGTTCAATCCATTTACATTTAGAGTGATTATTGAGATGTGGGGGCCTCCCACTACCATTTTGTGTCTTGTTTTCCGGTTTTCTTCAATTTCCTTTGTTTCTCGTCCCATGGTTTAATCTGTTCTGATGTAGAGCTGCTACTCTCTGTTGTTGTCCTTCTACTTATCTCCTCTGCTCTTGGTTTTGTAGCCCCTTTCCTTTTTTTTGATTTTTCAGGAATGAGGGTTTTCCTGAGGATTTCCTGGAGAGGAGGTTTTGTGGCAATGAACTCCCTTAATTTTTGTTTATCTGGGAAAGTTTTTATTTCTCCATCGTATTTGAAGGATATTTTCTCTGGGTAGAGAATTCTCGGCTGTAGATTTTTGTCCTTCAGATTTTTGAATATATCATTCCACTCTCTTCTAGCCTGTAAAGTTTCTGCTGAGAAATCTGCTGATAGCCTAATGGGGGTTCCTTTGTAGGTTAGTTTCTTTTGCCTGGCTGTCCTTAGTATTTTCTGCTTGTCGTTGACTTTTGCTAGCTTCACTCTATATGGCATGGAGTTGGTCTTCTTGCATTGATAAAGTTTGGAGATCTATTGGCTTCTGTCACCTGAAGATCCATCTCCCTCACCAGATTTGGGAAGTTCTCAGCCATTATTTCTTTGAATAGGCTTTCTGCCCCTTTCTCCTTCTCTTCTCCCTCTGGTATACCTATAATCCTTACGTTGCATCTCCTAATTGTGTCTGATAATTCTCGGAGAGTTTCTTCATTTCTTTTTAGTCTTGCTTCTCTCTCCTCCTCTGCCTGCAGCAATTCTATATTGCCATCTTCCAAATTGCTAATTCTTTCCTCCATATTATCGGCCCTACTGTTCAGAGCATCTAGATTTTTCTTAATCTCCTCTATTGTGTTCTTCATTTCCAATATTTCTGTTTGGTTCTTCTTTATCGTATCAAACTCTTTTGTGACATAGCTCCTGAACTCGTTGAGTTGTCGGTCAGAATTCTCTCTTAACTCATTGAGTATTTTAATGATGGCTGTTTTGAAGTCATCATCATTTAGGTTATATATCTCATTTTCTTTGGGGTTGTTTTCTGTGTATTTGTTACTTTCTTTCTGTTCTGGAGATTTAATGTATTTTTTCATATTGCTTGATGTTGTTGATTTGTGCCTCCACATAGAGATAGAGTTTAGTTGCTCCTTTCACTTGTTTCAGCTGCTGCGGTGGGGGAGCAGCTGTTTATACTGCACCAACCAGGAACCCTGTCCACAGTTGCTAACTGGGCCTGGGCCCCTCCTCGTAGCCACAGTGGTCCTTTTGGATTCCCTCCTCTGCCGTGGGGGCCGTCACAGGGGGGCTTCAGGCTGCTGGTGCCTACTGTTGCAGCCCACCTAGATGTGCTCCCTCCTTGGGGTCTGCAACAGTGTTATGGGCTTTTCCAGCGGCCAGGGGTGGGATCACTTATATTTGTCGCTCCGTTGCTGTCGGCACCCACAAAATCTCACTTGTCCACTATGGGCCACAGGAGAGCTATTGGCATCTTCTACAGTCTGTGGTTAGTTCACCTAGCTATGCTGCTTTTGCCCTGGGGTCTTCCAGCCTTGTGGCTGCCGGCTGGGTGCCTTCTACTGGTGCTGTGCAGAGGCTTTCCCTAAGGCTGCTGTGAGCCTGTAGGGTTTCCCCCTAGGCTATGGAGCTGGGTCTCTGGAACTCCCCCCAGCCCCAGTCCTCTCCGAGATCTCCGGCTATCCCTAGTCCCACGGGGCGGGCAACGGCAGCTGGGGGTCGCCCCGCCCTCTGGGATTCTCTCCGGGACTCTCCCAGAGCCGTGAATGCTGGGTGTGGCCCCTCTGCTAATGGCAGACAGAGAGTTTTGTCTGCTGCCCGGGCGGAACTCCGGAGCTTCCCCTCCGGCTTCCCCCAGCCCCAGTCCTCTCCGAGATCTCCGGCAATCCCTACTCCCACGGGGCAGGCAACGGCAGCTGGGAGACCTCTGTACCCTCAGCGACTCTCTCTGGGACCCTCCGGGCGCCGCGAACACCAGGGGGTGTCTCCCCGCCAATGGCAGGGAGAGACTTTCCCTGCGGGCTCAGGTGTGCAACTCCAAAGTTTCCCTCTGTGTTTAGGAGTAATTGCAGGGGGTTTAGGTAGGGTTCTGGTCACCTGTTTCCACCGTCGCTCCTCTGTTGTGTGCTCGCTCCTGCCCTAGATGTGTGTATATCCTCTGGGGGCGTCCGTTGGAAGAAAGCCGCTTGCGGGTACTAGGCTGCTCGGTCGGGGTCGGAAAGTTTTCACCTATTTCCACATCCTCCCGGAGGAAAGTCCATCCGCCTTCTGATGTATAGTCACGTGGGTATCTCAGATGTCCTGAGATGCTGTCTGGATATCCTTTGTCAAGCGATAAGTGTCCAAATAATTGTAGACTCGAAGGGGGAGAGACAAAGAGGACTACTCACGGCACCATCTTGGATCTTCTCCTTAAATAAGTTTTTTTAAGCATTTTTGAATAAGTCACAGAATTTAAAAATTGGAAGGAAAATTAAAGGTTACCTATTAAACTGGTCTTCACACTTATTTACCTACATTACCCCAAATAATTCAGAATAATTTTATATTCTCTCAAACACTAAATCCACTTCTAAACTTTTCTAAATTTAAATGGTTACCAGAGATATAGAACTTAAGACAGACATGTTTAGCTCTCTACTCTAGAAAGTAAAGAAATTGTCACTGCTCCTCCACTCTCTTGTCATTATATACTGTTGCTTTTCATTATCAAAGTTTGTAACATTTATATTATTTTCTATAATTCTCATGTTTTTATAACCAAAATTAAGTTTCAACTGTAAAGATTGAAAAACATTAATATTATCATTATGTAAATGTCATTCACTACAGAGCCAAGTATAGTGATTGGACAAATACAAAAAGACACGTAATTTTATTATGAAAGTCGTACTACTTGAAGGAGAATATTGAAGGCCCATGGTCAAATGAATTATTTATTTTAAACTCTCAGTTACTCTACCTGCTTCATTTATCTAGGGTGAATTTCTTGTTAGCTTGTTCACTTGTTTTCCCTTGAAAGTCTAGTATTCCCTGCTCCTGGCCCAAGAACTTGCTTTCTTGTTTACAAAAGAAATGCCTGCCTTCTTGGCCAATAACTAAGTCATCCAGCTTCTTAATCAATAAAATATGTTGACTGGAATATTTTTTTCTTGAAAGCAATCTTCCTAGAGACCCGCTGCTATCTTTTCTAAACCTGATGCATGTTTTTCATTCTGACATTTCTTTGTATAGTACTTCGAGTATAATCCCATATTTTTTTGATTTGCACACTGTCCTCTTGCTTAATTTCCATTTATGTTTTGTTGGAGTGTATTCTTAACTTTTTTCTTAAGTTGATGGTAAGTAAAATTCTTTCGTGCTTGAATATGTTCTCCTTTCATCTTCACCCTTAATTGATAGTCTAGCTGGAGTAAGATTTCTAGGTTCAAAGTAATCGTGCTCAGAATTTCAAAACTTTGCTTCTTGGCTTCTAATATACATTGCTAAAGAAAAGTCTGACAATGCAATTCTCATCCTTTTGTTTGTAAATTGTCTCCTTTTCCCTGGAAGCTTTGAAGCTCTTCTCTTTGTTTTAATTCTGAACCTTCGCTAAGATAGATCTAGAACGGATACGGCTTCATTCATTCCATTTGATCTTTAATGACTCTTAAATTTTCTTCATCTCTGAAGTCTTCCTGTAGTCTTTTTTGCTTGCTTCCTCCATTTCCTCCATTCTTCCTACGGCTCCTTTGTTGTCTTCCTTATGTAGATTCTATCAGAGAAATATTGGATCTCCTAGATTTCCCTCTGTTTCTCTCCCTTTTTTCTTTTGGTCTTTACTCTTCTACATTGTCAACTATTTCCAAACTGTATCTTCCAGCCCTTCTATTTTATTTTTTATTTTAGTGATCCTACCTTTAATTTACAATAATTACTGTTTGCCCTCTGGTTGATTCTTTTACATAGCAGCAAGTTCTAATTCTATAAATTATTTTCTGAAATATTCCAAATGTACAAATTAGAACTTTTTAAAGTTCTCTTTTTTCACTTGAAAAAGATTAAGCTTGAGTTTTTCTCTTTATTTGTCTTTGTCCTTTTCTTTCATGCTTTTGATTTTACTCAAATATATGTGCATCCTTGATTTCCCACTTGTATTTATGAATCAAATGTTAAGCATATAATACAGGCATCAAACTTTGGTTCCCCCAACATTTTCATAGTTCTACTATTCCAAGAGTCTTTTCCATGAAACTAAAGCCAGCTGCTTATAAATTCTTAGACATGAAAGCCCTGAATGATTATGCTATGGACACTAATCATGGTAGCCCTAAAATTCAAAGAATAGTAACATTGGAATTAGATTAGATGCCCTTGCACAATGACCTGAAAGTGAGACTGTAAACAAGCCAACCTCAGGAGGTATGTATAGGCGAAAGTGGAGATGGCCAAAGATGAGATGGAACCAATAAGGTAATTAAAGTTACCTTCCTCATTCATCATGAATATTTACTCGGGGGCTGGCCCCGTGCCCGAGTGGTTAAGTTCGCTTGCTCCACTGCAGGCGGCCCAGTGTTTCATCAGTTCAAATCCTCGGTATGGACATGGCACTGCTCATCAAACCACACTGAGGCAGCATCCCACATGCCACAACTAGAAGGACCCACAACTAAGAATATACAACTATGTACAGGGGGGCTTTGGGGAGAAAAAGGAAATAAATAAAATCTTTTAAAAAAAACAAAAAGAATATTTACTTGCCAGAATTCTACCATTTTTCTTCTTTTCACTCAAAGTCTGCTTAATTCAGGAATGAAGATAATGGGTACTAAAGAAACAAAATTAGATTGGAAATCTCAATACCTGTGCTCTAGACTAGTTTCTGCCACTAAGTAGCTATAAACCTGTAAAAGAGCCATAGCCTCCTTGGATTATAGCATCATGATGCTTAAGGCCTTGTCCATGCTAAATTTCTATATCAGTAATTTAAGGGTCCTTAAATGTTTTTTCTGGTCTTGGATGTGTATAACCAAATCAAACACTAAGCCTATAGGAATCACATATCAATGTATATAACACATTTATATGCACATATTAATAAAACAGGCACTGTATTTAGTGCTGAAACAAATGTCCCTCCTCTCTAGAATACTGTGATTGGTCTCCATATCACATAAATTTTTATCCCACACCATCTACTGATGAGTTTTTAAGCATATAAAAGTCAGAAGAATACTTGAATTACAATGCTGTACTACATTTAATCAACAATATGAAACTAAAGTAGGGTTTTTTTCAAATGAAACATACATTTCAATATACAGATTTTGTTTTTTTCTTCCTAAATAAATCTCACATCATTCAACTCAGCAAACTCACCTTGAACATTTTATTGGTTCACTCAAAGCTATGATCTCAGAAATCTCTGCCAGTAGTCATTCTTTTCACTACTATATAACCCTATTGTCACATATGTCATCTTTCTTACCTTAGATTTCATAAAGTTGCGGAGTGTTTTTCACATTCTTATCAATCAAGAAAAGAGACAATCTTTATAATGAAAAATATGTGTGTTACATACACAAATGGGGAGAATTTATCATTTTTCCAATTTTCCATACAATCTACTTTTATATCCTATAAATAACCAAGATTATTGAGTCTATATTTCTCGGTTATTTAATAAGAACAGTTTTAATTTAACAACTGTGACATATGGTTTGCAAACCTCATTCAAATACGTTACCTCATTTGAGTCTGTGAATTGGTCTGGTATATAAAAAGATAAATCAAACCATCATTTATAGATGGAGAAGATGAGGCAAGAAGGTGCAGAAGGATGAGATACAGGTATATTCCAGGATGCCAGAAGCCAATTTCGTTAATATTTGCTGCATCTGGTGCTGGCCCGGTGGCGCAGCAGTTAAGTTCACACATTCCACTTTGGTGGCCTGGGGTTCGCCAGTTCGGATCCCAGGTGCAGACATGGCACCGCTTGGCAAGCCATGCTGTGGTAGGCGTCCCACATATAAAGTAGAGGAAGATGGGCATGGATGTTAGCTCAGGGAGGGTCTTCCTCAGAAAAAAAGAGGAGGATTGGCAGCGGTTAGCTCAGGGCTAATCTTCCTCCAAAGAAAAAAAAATTTGCTGCATCTTCCCACTACCAAATTTTGCATTATATTTTTCATCTTTTTCTAATGTTGACTCAACTTCAGTACTTATTTTCTACAAATCTTTTATGCCAAACTTCTTTCGCTCATTAAGTAAACAATAATCAGCTCCTACCATGTCTCAGACTCTGTGCTAGATACTACAGCCACAATGATATACAAAAGCAGACATGGTCCCTATGCAGCTTGGACCAGTGAAAACATTAGTCAAATAATTACAAAACACAAATGGCTATTACAACTGTTGCAAATGCTGCAAAGTAGAAGCACCCAGTGTCATCAGACCCTGTACCTGGGAGATTTGACCTACTCAGAGGGGTAGAAAAAGTCCATTGTGAAAGAGTAACATGTGAGCTTTGATTGAACAATGAGGCAGAGTGTATTAGATGAGAAGAGGAAAAAGGGAAAACAGCACATACAAAGACATTTAACAGTGGGCAGCTTGGCAAGTGGAAAGTAAGGAAAGAAGCCTAGTGTGAAAGGAATCAAGAGCATAAGGGAGAACACAATTTTAGATGAGACATAAACAGAAATGGAGGCCAGCCTCTGCAGGGTTTAAAAGTGAAGGTTAATGAGTTTGTCTTTATCCATAAAGCAATAGGATTGTATAATTTAATTTATATGAAATATACACAATAAGGCAAATCTATAGAGTCGGAAAGTAGATTAGTGGTTGTCAGGGACTTGGGGAAGGGGAGAATGAAATGTGACTGCTAATGGATTCAAGGTTTCTTTTTGGAAAGATAAAAATATTCTAAAATTAGACAGTTATGATAATCACATAACTCTGAATATACTAAAAACTACTGAATTGAACACTTTAAAAGGGTAAATTTTATGGTGTGTAAATTATATCTTGATAAGGTTATTATTAACAGCTAACAATGGAAAAGTATGAAAGATTTTAAGAAGGGAATTCTCTTGATAGGACTAGAATTTTAAAAGGATCACTCTGGCATCAGGGTGAAAAAATAGATTTGGGAGGCGAGAAAGGAGGCTATTGTAATAATGCAAGAGAGAGAAATTTATAAAGGAAAACCAACAGGATTTAATGAGTGGCTGAGTAATAGAGAAAAATAAAAAGGAGATGACAGGTGTGACATCAGCATCATGGCAGAGTAAGCTCTCCTCAGAAACTCTCCCCTCTAAGATACAATGAAAAAGACATTCATATTACAACAGAGGACATCCACATAACACAAAAGGTGTCTGAGAGACCCCTGCAGCCATACGTAAGAAGGTGGAGGTGCTGGAGGCATCCCAAGGAAGTGGAATGAGGTAAGCAAAATCTCTCCCTCCTGAAGAGCAGTGACCCAGGGACTGTGTGTGGCTCTGAGAGGAAAGGGGGAAGGGGGCAGCCCTCCAAGGGAACACTATCACTATCCGAGGTCCCTCAAACCCCAGGGGAAAGCCCCACACAGAGGTGATCAGCTATTGTAGGTGTATTTTCATCAAGCCAACACCCCAGGAGAGTAGATAGAAAGGGCAGAGTGAGAATCCCCTAAGATCATGCAGGAGACAGAAAGCAGCCCTCCCCTGCACCTGCTACCCCAGTTCAACAGCTTGGAGCTGTGCTGAAGATTGCAACTGGTTCAGAATATGCAGCTCTTGCCCCCACCCAATGGTGGCAGGTGGAAGCAGTGATCAAATACTACCACAATGCAGAAACACAAATCCATGCCATCTAGGAGTATGAAAAAAATGTATTAAACCTCCAGACCAGAAGGAAAATGACAAGTACTCAGAAATCAATCCTGAAGGCACAAAAATCTATAATCTAAATGACAGAGGAATCAAAATAGCTATCATAAAAAGAACCTGATGAGTTACAAGAAAATGCAGGTAAACAGTTCAATGAATTCAGGAGCTTCTTCACAAAAGAGATTGAAACTATAAAGAACCAATTAGAAATACTGGAGATGAAAAACACAAGTGATGAGGTAAAGAAGAATATGGATTCCGTGAACAATAGAGCTGATATTATGGAGGAATGAATCAGCAATATTGAGGATAGAAATATAGAAATGCTTCAGATGGAAGAGGAGAGACAACTAAGACTAAAAAGAAATGAAGAAATTCTCCGAGAAATATCCAACTCAATTAGGAAATGCAACATAAGGATTACAGGTATTCCAGAGGGAGAAGAGGAGAATGGAGCAGAAAGCTTGTTCAAAGAAATAATAGCAGAAAACTTCCCAAACCTGGCGAAGGAGCTAGAAATGGAAGTGAAAGAAGCCAATATATCTCCTAATTATATCAATGTAAAAAGATCTACTGTAAATCATATAGTAGTGAAGCCGGCAAAAGTCAATGACAGAGAAAAAATAATAAGGGCAACAAGACAGAAGAAAATAACTTACAAAAGAACTCCTATTAGGCTTTCAGTGGATTTCTCAGCAGAAACCTTACAGGCTAGGAGAGAGTGGAATGATATATTCAAATCTTTGCAAGAAAAAAACTTTCAGCCAAGAATACTCTACCCAGTGAAAATATCCTTCAGATATGATGGAGAAGTAAAAACTTTCCCAGACGAACAAAAGCTAAGGGAGTTCATCACCACAAGACCCCCCTACAAGAAATCCTCAAGAAGAGGGAAAGAAACACCAAAAATAAATATAATCTTGTCATTTTAATCACACACTCACAGCACAAGATGGAATAAGATGCAACAAAAACAATTTAGGAGGGAAGAGGAAAAGGAGGGAATCGGCTTAGTCTAAGGAAATAAGAGGTTATCAGAAAATGGACTATCTCATCTATGAGATTTTTCATACTAAGCTGATGGTAACCACTAAACATGTAGACCAGAGACACAAATAATAAATAAGGAGAAACTTGAAAAACCAGCATAGAAAGCTACCTAACCAAATTGGTAGTCTGAAATACATGGGACGAGAAACAAAGGAAGTGCAGGAGGACCAGAAAATGAGAGATAAAATGGCAGCATTAAGCCCTCATATATCAATAATCACCCTAAGTGTAAATGGATTGAATTGTCCAATCAAAAGGCACAGAGTGGTGGAATGGATTAAAAAAACAAGACCCAACAACATGCTGCCTCCAGAAAACACATCTCAGCTTCAACGACAAATACAGGCTCAGAGTGAAGGGATAGAAGAAAATACTCCATGCTAATGGCAAGCAAAATAAAGAGGTGTTGCCATTTTATATCAGACAAAGTAGGCTTCAAGATAAAACAGGTAAAGAGAGACAAAGAGCGGCAGTATATGATGACAAAAGGGACACTCCACCAAGAAGATATAACACTTATAAATATCTATGCACTCAATACAGGACCACCAATGTACATAAACTATTAACAAACACAAAAGGAGATATTAACAACAACACAATAATAGTAGTGGATTTCAACGCTCCACTCATATCAATGGATAGATCATCCAGACAGAAAGTCAACAAAAAAATGGTGGAATTAAATGAAAAACTAGACCAGATGGACTTAACAGATATATATAGAACACTCCACCCAAAAACAGCAGAATACACATTCTTCTCAAGTGTGCATGGAACATTCTCAAGGATAGACCATATGTTTGGAAACAAGGCAAGTCTCTATAAATTTAAGAAGAATGAAAGCATACCAAGAGTCTTTTGTGACCATAAGGCTGTGAAACTAGAAATTAACCAGAAGACAAAAGCAAGAAAGGGACAAAGATGTTGAGACTACACAACATGCTACTGAACAATGAATGGATCATTGAAGAAATTAAATGAGAAATCAAAAAACATCTGGAGACAAATGAAAAGGAAAACATACCATACCAACTCATATGCAATGCAACAAAAGTGGTCCTAAGAGGGAAATTCATTGCAATACAGGCTCACCTTAACAAACAAGAAAAGTCCCAAATAAGCAATCTCAAACTACACTAACACAATTAGAAAAAGAAGAACAAACAAAGCTCAAAGTCAGCAGAAGGAAGGAAATAATAAAAATCAGAGCAGAAATAAATGAAATTGAAACAAAAAAGACAGTAGATAGGATCAATGAAACAAAGAGCTGGTTCTTTGAGAAGATAAAAAAAATGACAAGCCCTTAGCCAGACTTACAAAGAAAAAAGAGAGAAAGCTCAAATAAATAAAATTAGAAAAGAAAGAGGAGAAATTACTATGGATATCACAGAAATACAAAAGATTATAAGAGAATACTATGAAAAACTGTATGCCAATAAATTGGACAATCGAAAAGAAATGGATAAATTTTTAGAGTCTTACAACCTCCCAAAGCTGCCTCAAGAAGAAATAGATAATGTGAATAAACAAATCACAAGTAAAGAGACTGAAACAGTATATTAAAACATCCCTAAAATAAAAGTCCAGGACCCTGGAGAATTCTACCAAACATTCAAAGAAGATTTATACCTATCCTTCTCAAACTTTTCCAAAAAATTAGCGACGATGGAACACTTCCTAACACATTCTATGAGGCCAACAACACACTAATACCAAAGTCTGATAAGCACAACACAAAAAAGGAAAACTAAATGTCAACGTCACTGATGAGCATAGATGCAAAAATTCTCAACAAAATGTTGCCAAACCAAATTCAGCATTACATCAAAAAGATCACACACCATGATCAAGTGGGATTTATACCAGGGACACAGGGATGGTTCAACATCCACAAATCAATCAATGTGATACACAGATTAACAAAATGAGGGATAAAAATTACATGATCATTTCAGTAGATACAGAGAAAGCATTTGCCAAGATCCAACCTCAATTCACAATAAAAACTCTACAAATTGGGGTTAGAAGGAAAGTACTTCAACATAATAAAGGCCATATATGACAAACCCACAGCCAACATCATACTCAATGGGGAAAAACTGAATGCCATCTCTCTGAGAATAGGAACAAGACAAGGGTGCCCACTCTCATCACTCTTATTCAACGTTGTACTGCACATTTTGGCCAGAGAAATTAGGCAAGAAAAAAGAATAAAAAGAACCCAAATAGGAAATGAAGAAATGAAACTCTAACTGTTTGCAGATGACATGATTTTATATACAAAAAACCCTAACAAATCCATCAGAAAACTATTAGAAATAATCAACAACAATAGTAAAGTTGCAGGGTACAAAATCAATTCATAAAAATCAGTTGCATTTCTATACTGTAAAAACGAACTAACAGAAAGAGAACCCAAGAACACAATCCTATTTGCAACTGCAACAAAAAGAATAAACTATCTAGGAATAAATTTAATCAAGGAGGTGAAAGACCTATACAATGAAAACTATAAGGCGTTACTAAAATAAATCACTGATGACATAAAGAAATGGAAAGATATTCCATGCACATGGATTGAAAGAATAAATACAGTCAAAATGTCCATAGTACCTAAAGCAATCTACAGATTCAATGCAATCCCAATCAGAATCCCAATGATATTCTTCACATAAATAGAACAAAAAAATTCTAAAATTCTTATGGGACAACAAAAGACCCCAACCAAATAGCTAAAATAATCCTAAGAAAAAAGAACAAAGCTGGAGGCATCATGATTCCTGACTTCAAAATACACTACAAAGCTATAGTAACGAAAACAGCATGGTACTGGTACAAAAACAAACAGAAATGAAAGCCCAGAAATAAAACCACACATCTACAGACAGCTAATCTTTGACAAAGGTCCTAAGAACATACAATGGAGAAAAGAAAGACTCTTCAGTAAATGGTGTTGGTAAAACTGGACAAGCACATGCAGAAGAGTGAAAGAAGGCCAATATCTTTCACCATACACAAACTGAACTCAAAATGGATAAAAGACTTGAATGTAAGACCTGAAACCATAAAACTTCTAGAAGAAACTATAGGTCGTAAACTCTCTGACATGGGTCTTAAAATGATCTTTTCGAACACAATGGCTTCTCAGACAAGGGAAACAAAAGAAAAAATAAACAAATGGAACCTCCTCAGACTAAAGAGTCTTAGCAAGGCAAAGGAAACCAGGATCAAAACAAAAGGACAACCCACCCATTGGGAGTAAATATTTGCAAATCAGATATCTGACAAAGGGTTAATCTCCATATAAAGAACTCACACAACTGAACAAGAAATAAAACAAACAATCCAATCAAAAAAAGGGCAGAGGATAAGAACAGATATTTCTCCAAAGAAGGTATACAGATGGTCAAAAGGCACATGAACAGATGTTCTGCATCACTAATCATTATGGAAATGCAAACCAAAACTAAACTAAGAAACCACCTTATACCTGTTAAAATGGCTATAATCACTAAGACAAAAAATAACAAATGTTAAGAGGATGTGGAAAAAAGGAAACCCTCATAAACTGCTGGTGGAAATGCAAACTGGCGCAGTCACTACGGAAAACAGTATGGACATTTCCCAAAAGACTAAAAATAGAAATACCATATGACCCAGCTATCCCACTACTGGGTATCTATCCAAAGAACTTGAAATCAACAATTCAAAGAGATTTATGCACCTCTATGTTCATTGCAGCATTATTCACAACACCCAAGACATGGAAGCAACCCAAGAGCCCATCAACTAATTGGATAAAGAAGATGTGTGTGTGTGTGTGTGTGTATACACACACACACACACACACACACACAATGGAATACTACTCAGCCATAAAAAAGACAAAATCATGCCATTTGCAACAACATGGATGGACCTTGAGGGTATTATGTTAAGTGAAATAAGCCAGACTGAGAAAAACAAACACGTTATGATTTCACTCGTGTGGAAGATAAACAAACACAAGGACAAAGAGGATAGTTCATTGGTTACTGGGGGAATGGGGCCGAGGAGTAGGCACAAAGGATGAAGGGGAGCACTTCTATGGTGACTGACAAATAATAATGTACAACTGAAATTTCACACCGTTGTAAACTATTATGACCTCAGTAAAAAATAAAATAAAAAGGAGATGTCAAAGGACGGCCTCTAGTCTTCTAGCTTAAAGAAAGGGATGGATGTTGGTACCATTCACTGACAGTGTGTTATTGGAGGATGATCAGATTTTGAGAAGGAGAGGAGAAAATAACAAGTTCAGCCTTTTATTATGTGGAGGTTGAGGTTCTCTGGAGAGATGTCAAAAGAAAATTAGGATATATGGGTCTGAAACTCAGAGTCGAGTTCTTAGTAAAGAGAAGACTCATGAGTCTTTTGCATGTAAATTAAAATTATAGACGTGGATACAGAGAAACAACCTGGGAAGGGAATATAGGGTGAGAAGAGTGGAAGGCTAGGACCAACCCTCGAGGAACACCACATTGTTGGCCAAAGAGAGAGTATAAGTCTGCAATGGATAGCCAGAAAGATAGAGGGAAAACCAGGACAATCTTCTGTGAAAGACGCCAGGGAGAACATTTTAAAAACCTCTATGACAGCCTTCACGCCATCGCATCGCATAGTTTCTTACCAAGCTCCTCCACTAGATTATGAGTTTTCTGAATGTAGGCATATTTTCTTCTTGCATTTTACTTAGTACTTGGCCCACATTAAGTGGTTAATAAATACGTGTGGTTTGTAATTGAATGTTTAAATTTGTCGTTTGGTGAAAAAATTGTTATATCGGTAACCCAATTTTTAAAAAATTCCTTTGGGACAAAAAGAAAAAGCTTCTAATTGCATGCTAGAAAAACTTTGACTCTATAGACAAAAGGAAAAATTGTCATTTTCCCTAACTAAACAACGAGGCATCTCTGACTTCACAGTGTAATGCAAGTACATAGCATAAACAGAGCTAAATGAAAATGACTAGCAGTAGCAATAGGCCAACAGCAATAGTGGTAAAGATAGCAATGAATGCACAATAAAATTGAGGCTTAAATTAAATGAAGAAGGAGTCGGAAAGGCTACAGAACCAAGATATTTTCAGAGCTAGGTCTTTTATGAAAAAAGACAAGCCAGTTAGCAGAAACAAAATTTGAGGAGGCAGAGGAAGAGATGAATTTGTGAACCATGGCTGCAATTTGGCTCCCACGCACCCAAGATTTGGAAAGATTTAACCAACCCCTAGTGAATAAGATTGTTAATAAACACACTTATCTGTATAAAAGGATGTAAAACTCAGCAATACATCCATAATTACACATATATGCCATACCAAAGTTAATGACTTAGTTACTTACTTTACAAACTATTTACATTGTTCTTGTAATTTGATTCCTTTGTTTCCAAGTTCCAGGAGCTTGTGGAAAGCCTACCTACCACAGCAGTGATGCCCAAGCAAGAACCTCCTTAGAGTGGCTGCACTCAACTGCAAGACATCTTTATAGCTGCTGTGAGGAACTCGGGTACGGCAGAGTAACTGAGTCTTACCCGAAGCCAGCTAATACTCCTCCGGGAATCATGCTGAATATTGAGGATGTCTGCAGGGGACTGTAGGGGCAGTGCTATTGCATGGTACAAAGAATATTTTCCCCGGATAGAAACTACCCCACAAAAATGTACACTGATATATGCTCCTACTGATATATATGAGAACATTTGAAACTTACCTATAGCTGGACTGAAAATTTGATCTTAACCAAACCCACTTGAGCACCCCTGTCAGTTAGGCCTTTGTAAGATAAAAAAAAAAATCCATGACCTGCATTTAGAAAATTCCTCATTCTAACCCTGTCTCCAAAGTTTCACAAATTACACATCACAAGGAGTTTGAAATCTCCCGTAAGTCTAATCTTGTTATCTTTCCTTGCTCTTTTATCATTTCATATATTTCTTTGCCTTATCTCTTTTGTCCTCGAGGTCTGTAACATATACCTACTCTTACTAGCTTTATTTTTAAACCTTTTAGAAAAGCACGAACTTGCTCTCTTATTCTTCTTATATGAAAATTAGTCAAGTTTCCCATTTATATTCCTTCATCACCTTTTCCATTTGCAAATGCAATGTATAATAACATGTTCTAGACTTTTCTGTTATCCTCCAGCAGTAAGATTTTTCTTAATAAAAAATCTTTATATCTCATAATTTTTTTCTATCACCCATGCTGTGGATGTTTTGTTTCAAATACTCCTAGCCTACAGGCACAGACACTCGATAATTTTCATTTCCTTCTCTTGTCTGACTTCGTACAAATTTATTTAGATTATCATTTCTTCTCCTATTTTTCCCAATACAGAAATATAAAATTGAAGGTACTGTCCTTCAGTTTATTTTCCATTTACGTGGAAAGCCTGGAAGCTTAACCCCCAAAAGCAAGCATTCTTAAGTTGTTCAAATCCGTTTTCTTGCCTATCATGTCCACCACTGTAACTTGAAAACTAGTTTTGTTGTGGCTGCTCATCAGTCTTTCCTTCACTTTCCAGGGGCCCGAGTGCTAGGCAGACGTGGGAACCATTAATTTTGGCCACTGTGGGTCAGACAGAGTGACTACCGGGCTGCTCGCCTCCGCTGCCTCCGACGGAAGAATCAGCAGGAGGGGCCACAAATCACTCCTTCCACAACATGCTCTACAAAAATAGGTCAATCGTCAAGCAGCCTGGGGAAGTTCTGCATGTTATTTACTCTATAGAAATCCAAATAAGTAAATCTAGGACTCTCAGAAGTATCATAATAAAGAATGTTATTTCACTTCGTTTAACCTTGAATTTCCTACTCTTCTTGATTTCAGAACAGTTTCATGTGTTGTGCACACATATAAAACCTATTAGCATTTGGGGAATCAAGCTTTAAGAAGCAATCCTCTACAAACCTTTAGATTAAAAACCAAAGCCAGTTCTTATGCATCTGAGATTAATAGCCTTTAGACCACTGGACAAATCCTTCTAGGACAAGATTTCCTCATGTTGCTTTTCTCCTCAGATTTCTATAAGTTTTATTTCTTACATACATCTACATTGTTCAAGGTGCTCCCTTCATAAACTGCCTCCTCTCTATCCAAAATTTAAGATTCTAAAGTCAACAGATCAGTCTTCAAATCCCAGCTCTGTTTTGGGGCTTTTTTTTTGTTGTTTTTTTTTTAATTTTTTATTGAGATTATGATAGTTTATACCCTTGTGAAATTTCAGTTGTACGTTATTGTCAGTCATGTTGTAGGTGCACCACTTCACCCTTTGTGCCCATCCCCCACTCTCCTTTCCCCTGGTAGCCACTAATCTGTTCTCTTTATCTACATGTTTAACTTCCACCTATGAGTGGAGTCATACAGAGGTTGTCTTTCTCTATCTGGTTTATTTCACTCAACATAATACCCTCAAGGTCCATCCATGTTGTTGTGAATGGGACAATTTTATCCTTTTTTTATGGCTGAGTAATTTTCCATTGTATATATATATATATAACATATCTTCTTTATCCTATCATCAGTTGATGGGCACTTAGGTTGCTTCCATGTCTTGGCTGTTGTAAATAATGCTGCGATGCCAGCTCTGTTTTTTACCAGCCATTGGGCAATTAATTCAATGCCTTTTAACTTTAGTTTGCTCATGTGTAGTACTGAGAGCAAGCCTGCCCTTATATTAGCTGAGCCCAGGGCAAAATGTCAAATGAGGGCCAACATACCGTGTGTCTAAATCCCTGAAAGTTATCCAGTGAGATATGCCTCCTACCTGGCCTATTTCCCAGTCAGCCTCCTCTCCCCAACCCCTCAAGCCAACTCCTCTGGAAAGTGCTCACCACCACCTTGCTCTCCCTCAGCCTCCTCTGCCCACTGCAAACCTGGGTAGAAGTACGCATCTGCTGGGACCAGGCAGGGCAGAAGCTTCCCAGGCTTCCCGGATGGTAACTGGAATGCCAGAGGGCTATCTTTCTGACTCAGGATTTACAGACAACTCTAAGCACCTACCAAAATTAGATCATCCAAGCAGAGGGAGGGAGGGAGGGAGGAAGAGGAGGCAGTTATTTGGGGATCTTGGGCTGCCTAGACACCCACTTTGGTGATTCGGGACAGCCAGAGATAAGCAAATGCACCAATTCTTTCCCTAGTTTCCCAAGGCAGAAGATACCACACACAGGCACAGATGCACGCGCACACACACACACACACACACACACATACACGCAGACTCTCAGCCCAGCATCCTCTGGCCTGGGACAGACATTTTGACTACTGCATTTATTTCCCCTAATTCTTATATAGTTAAATTAATTTCAAACATTAAAAAAGAGAGAAAAGAAAATCTTAGCTTGAAAAGGAAAAAAATTATTTGTATTTCAATATCCATGATTTGCAGTGTCCTCTAACACTCAGAGCACTGACTATGGGCCCCTCTGACTCATGTCTAAAAGCAGAAATGATTGAGATAATTGTGCCCATCTCATAGAACTGCATGGGAATTAAATATGGTAATGTATGTGAACTATGCATTATGCCCTTATCAAAATCAGGAATAACAATTCTCTAAGCTTGGCCTCTAATTCTTGTTGCAGGGGGATGGGGGTGAGGCAGGCAATGAAGCTGTATTTTTAGAAGATGAACAAACCTCGAGACCAGTCAAAATGTTATTCCACTGTCCAATCACTTCAACACGTTCAGACATTAGAGCGTTGTGTTGGACTCTATGCTTGAAAGATGATCAGTTTTCCCATATCTTCCAGAGTAACTAGGTACCCCAACTCTTTGGAAATAAGCACTAAGGGTTCTTCCTCCAACTGACCATCTGCTTTAAGGAGTAGGGGAAACAGATGTCTCATAACCTCTCTTGGAAGTGATAGGCATAGACAGTGTTCAATCAAACTTTCTTACTTCATATAGAATATTTTTAAACATCGGGTCCCTCCCTCATCTTTCATATTAATTAAACAATAGGTTGGTGCAATTTTTGGACAAAGAGCTTACATGTAACTTTATAAATGTCACATGTTCCAGTGATAAGAATGATACAAAGTTTTATCTTTCTGAGAAACCAGCACACAGATCTTGATGGGACTATCTTTAGGTACAACGAGTTAATCTCACATAAGCCAAGAAAAACAAATTAACTCTGTTGTGAGTATTGTAGGGCTTCGGGCCTCTGAAATGGAATTTGACCAAGGATATCCTGAGCAAACGGATAACACCTTATATGATATATGTGCTATATATTTCATATGCATAAATATATATATGTCTTACCAATTAGTATTCTCACACATGGTATTCGATCAGGCCATCTGCCCACTCAATAGCCCATGTTCATTGCCACCACTAAGCCCGCTCAACTTTTAACCATCCATGCTGGGCGATGTCCTCCCATGCAAACAGCCTTCAGGGAAACTTGCCCTGATAGTCTCCTCTGGACTCTTATCTTTATCACTCCTTTGATCTCCAATTTTTTTTTTAATGTCACATGTGCATATTTAGCCGTCCTATTGAGATCATAAATTACTTGAGAGTAGAGAACACAAATCAAATGAATTTCTGTCTTCCCAGAGTGCCTGGCATAGTGCTAACAGCTTCACTCAACCACAGATGAGCTAGTGATTACATGGCCGACTTCAAAGGTCCATGTAATTAATTAATTAACCAGCCTATCTGCATTTTATTTCCAGAAGTAAGGTTAGACAATGTTGGAGGCTAGTGGAGCTCTGCTTTGTCCAACATGCTGTCAGACACCTGACAAATACAGAGATAGGAACTAGGTGGTGTGAACCCTCAACTAATTAAGGGGTTTAGTGTGTGTGTGTTCCTATAATGAATAATTAACAGAAGCGATTTGAGAGACTTACCCATGCTGCTGTGGTAGGAGCCGTGGTGCGATCTGATTTCCCTTCTGTGTTTCCTTTGAAAGCATTCACACAGTGGCCACCATCCTTTTTACTATGTTTATAGGTATGTCATGTCTGGAGCCTCTGAGGTAGAAATTATGACAGTTGTTCTGGAAGCAGTGATAGAAAGATAATTAAAAAATAATTAACAGGAATAATTAGCATGGGGCCAAGGGAGGAGAGCCTTTATTTTATCAGCTAGTTTGATGTGATTAAGTGTGTACAGAACACAGCTGGAAAAGTATCTTTATGTGGCAATATGGAAGAAGTGACAATTTTTCATTTTTATTTTACTTTCCTGTTTTCCTGCCCCCTGAAAGCCTTCTAGAAGTAGTCCCTGTGATCCTCAGTGCTTTTTGAAAAATGCCATCCAGCATCTCTCCCAGCGTATCTCCATTTGACTGAAGAGATACCTGGGCAGCTCAAAAGAAAACACAGAAACGGAACATCAGGACCTGTCAGCACAACGCTTCTGGGAGTTGTGTATTAGGTGATTACTTTGGCACCAGCTAAGGAGAAAAGGAAGAAAAAGGCAAAGGCAGCAAGCAGCAATGGAATTTTTACTTGTTTTTGCTTATCATGTTTTACTTTTCTGAGAGCAAGACTAAACCATGCTGGTAAAACAACAGAGACATTTACACTCACTTTTAGCCAGGAAGGTGTTCCCAGCACTGATTGTCTTATAATTGGACAAGACAGCATTCAATTTTCTCCAGTAATTTCCCTGTTACAGGGAAGCTGTACACGCTCAAGAAGGGTCCCCTACTGAGAGGAAAGTCCTTAGTTTAACAAGTCAGTCAGCCAGGAAAAGCACGCTTTGCAGTCAGACACACTAGGTTGAAACACTGGCTGAAATACTACACACACTGGTACTAGTTGAGTGGCCTTGGGCAAAACACTTTTTCTGAACTGAAACTGTTACTTTAAAATGGTGGTAATAATACCTACCTGACTTGGTATTTGCATTATCATGTATTTGAATGCTAGTCTTTTTGTCACAAGACTTGTTCTTATCAGGTTACTTAACCTCTCTGAACCTGCTCCCCTACCTGAAAAATGGAGGTGATTTTTATCTCATAGGTTTAGTACGTGAATTAAGTGAGGTCCTCAAGAAGTTACCTTGTCAGGCTGCTTCATTTTTCAAAACCCAACGAGTGAAAAACTATGGAAGATTAGAAGGTCACTAAATTCTTGACTTACATTTATTGTGTGAAAGGAAAAAAACCCCTCAAGATGGGATATAGTTATAGAACTAGGCATCAGGGCAGTGGTTTTTGTGTATTCTAAAGATATGAATACAGTAGTCCTTGGTCATTTTCGTTTGTTTACTTGATTTTTGGTGGTTTTTTTTTTTTTTTTTTTGCTTGTTTACAACGTATGCTGGAAACCAGGCTGTCTCCTAAGCACTAGATATTTGTTAAGGGATAAAAATACAATTAACACATCATCATGCCATTTTGTTTCTCCTAGAACTTGATAGCACTGTGGAACAAGAAAACAGGGTAAATGAAGTGGATGAAGCATTTAACAGTGATTGTAGTGGTAGGCGGGAAATAATTTGTGATGCTATGGATTCTTCACATTAGTTTTTCAGATGCAGTTTGCCCAGAGGACATTTGAGACAGAGCGTGGAGAATGGGTGGCCCATCACATCAGAGGGTGTAAAAATGGCTGACCTGTCTGAAGTTAACATCACAGAGAGTTTATGGTGATTTGTGTCAATCATATCAGGAACCTCACTCCCCAGCAGCCATAGTTGCCCTGGATTTCCCAGTCTTAGCTTGCAGAGCCTAGAAAACTTTACTTTTCATGACATCTATGAGCATGATTCATCCATTCATTTAACAAGTGTTTTTGAGCACGTACCCTATGCCAGTCATTGCCCTCCTAAACTTGTAATGTGACGGGAAAAGAGGCAGGAAGACGCTGTCTCAAGTCTAGCTCAAATAAATAAACATTAAGAAAGTTTCAAATAGATTAAAACCTCCATCACCATAGCCACCAATATCTCATAATAAACAGTAGGGATATTATCAGAGAGGGAGAGACTGAAAGTGCAAATCAGTCTTTCTGTCTAAGTAGGAGATGTTTGCCCTTGGTGGTTTCATACAGTTATCTTTCTTTTCCTTGTGAGTTTTTGGCACCTTGTTTACAGCATGACCCATTAGCTCTGGAAAAGCCCCAGATATATCTGATGGCTCCCAACATGTTAGAACTAAGAATAATTCTCAAATTCTTCCATGTCCAAAAATACTAAGACTAAACATTCCAGCTCAGGTGATGTCAAATGAACTTTAGTTACAGGGCCTGGAATGTATTACTGAAATATTTATTGACCAAGTGAATAACAAAAGGTTCTGAGATAGAAGAGAATGAAGGAAGTTGATAGACGATAAGGGAACGTTTTCAGAGGAACAAAGGGGGAATACAGAGTTAGGCAGGCTGGCTGCCTTCATAAATGGGATGCTCCTCACAGTTCATTCCAATTCTCCCCGAGACTCTCTCTTTCAAAACATCCACGACTGTTAGATAAAAGAGAGCTAACAGTTGGAGGACATTAAAGCTGATTACCAATAGATTGCATTAACATGCAAAGCAATTAGGAACCACTGAAGAGTGCCAACATGATAGGTTGATGCTTTGTGTACCTATCAAATTCTGAATCTGTGAAAGTTAACTCCATCTGCAGCCAGCCTTAGACACTGTGATGCATGGCTTCAAAAATGCTATTTGTCAATACCCTTCACTCTGTGCCATCTTCACATGACAAAACTCCAGGCCTGCACCTGTCCAACCAAACGGCTGCCTCCCACTTGCCTAGTCTGCTATGATTGGCCAAGTGCTATAAGCAGAACAGTTTTCTATTGAAGTCACTATAAATTGATGACTTCCCATCTCATAGGATGTTTAACACTGCCAAATAATCCTCCTGTCTGTTTATATTTATCTCTAGCTCCCATTTTCCTCAGCTGTTAGTCCAAAATCTCATTAAGCACCGTCTGCCATTATTTCCCTCATCATTCTTAGGTGACCAGATGGCTTCCTAGTTCACAAGTAAGGTCCATGAGAATTCCCTCACTTTCATTTGCCCATCCTGATATCATAGACATCCCCTCCTTTCGTCTTTCTTCATATTGAGGTGCTCCTTGTTCTATCCATGCTAATCCTGCCCCTGGTATCCTCTCCCCTGGTAAATCACTTCATCAATTACCTCATCTCTCTCCTATATTTTAGCCTTTTCATGTTTAGTGGTTGTATATAAGGATGTTCAAATCTCTCCCACTTAAAAAAAAAAAAAAAGCCCTATAGTCCTTTCATTATCTTAATGCATATTATAAAAATTGCTTTCCAGAAATATCATGCCATTTTAGGAATGTATTATCTTCACTATAAAAGTGACAATGCTAATTGGCTTAAAATTAGTCAATGCATCCTTATTGAATAAAACATAAATTCTCTAATATAGCATACTAGGTTCCTCATTGTCCATCCCCTTCTCAGCTTTCCTCCTCATCTCCCACCCATCTCCCTTAGGCACCCTGTGAATCACTGAGCTATCTCACCCAACATTCATTATCACCACTCTGCGTTTACAATATGTTCTGCTCTTCCTAGAATATAACCCAGGTTATGAAATAGTGGTCTTGGGCAATTCTCCTCAGAAGGAAACACTGGTTAAAGCAGCAATCTGACTGTAGAAGAGTTTTAAAGTGATCCTATAAACAAAGGTAATTACTAAAACTTTGTAAACAGGTGAGTGATATTGGGTTTCAATGTAAATCAGTCTATGCGACAATAGATGTAAATAGGGCAATGATGCAGAAGAGTAACACCAGTGACGAGTTTGCTAAGGTTGCCCAAGTGAGAGCTGATGCGGGCCTGAAGTAGAGTCATAGCAGTCGAAACGTGGCCTCAAAAAGGCCCAAGGAATAATACTACAGAGGTCAGGGTTAAAAGAGGAGAATGCATTGTCACAGACCAAGAGTGTAGAGAGTCTGGCATGAGGATCCATGATCCCAGCATCAAATACCATTGAGGACCAAAAATGGGGCAAGTGAATTTGTTAACTAAGGAACCATTTTTAACCTAAACAGCAACAGCTATAACAGAATAGGAGCAGAAACAAGAATACAGAATTGAAGAGTGAACGGGTGACAGGGAGTGATTTGGTGAGTTACGAGTCCTGTCCAAGAAGTTTCAATAGAAGGGAAGTGAAAGAGACTAAACAAGTCTGGAAGCTCTATAGTGTCAAAGTGTTGGTGAGGGTGAGAAACAGATGTGTATATTTACAGGCTGAAGGGAGTTGAAAGCTTTGTCTTAAAAGATCAGATAGTAAATATTTTAGGCTTAGAGACCACAAGGTCTCTGTTGCAACTATTCCACTCTGCTGCTGTAGCACAAAGCAGCCAGAAACAAAATGTGAACTAAGGGGTGGAGCTGTGTTACCATAAAACTTTATTTACAAAAAAGGGTGGAAGCAGGCCCTCTGGTCGTAGTTTGCTGTCCCCTAAGTGACCCCAGGAAGACAGAGGGGTTGGGATCAAGGACAAAGCTTGGCCCTAAAACAAGAGGAAAAGGGAATAATCATGTACACCTGTCGATAGAGGCTGGCTTAGCATTAAAAATTTGAACACTGGGGCCAGCCCGGTGGCACAGTGGTTAAGTTCGCATGTTCCGCTTCTTGGCGGCCCGGGGTTCGCTGGTTCGGATCCCAGGTGCAGCCGTGGCACCACTTGGCAAAAGCTATGCTGTGGTAGGCATCCCATGTATAAAGTAGAGGAAGATGGGCATGGAAATTAGCTCAGGACCAGAGTTCATCAGAAAAAGAGGAGGATTGGCAGTAGTTAGCTCAGGGCTAATCTTCCTAAAAAAAAAAAAAAAAAAAAAAAAACTTGAACACTTAGTTAAAATATCAGTTCAATCTTTTAAAATTATACAGAGATATATCCTAAAAGTGAACCGAGTTATTTCTACAATGGTTCTTTATGAGATTCGAAAGAAAGCAACATTTACTTGTATTGAAACAATATGGATATTTTGGATTCTCAACCATGATCCATCTAGTATCAACTCTTGGAAACTGAAACCGCCTTGATGATGGCAGCACTGCCTCCCCCATGCCTGCTGCCCGAACTTCGTAGAACACAAACTCATCACTGCCTGCTCGCAAGCGAAGGTCTGATTTAAAAGGATCGTAGTATTCTCTTTCAACCCTAGATCTACAGATATCTTCCCTGAAAAGCCGATTGTGGAATCCTGGCTTATTTCCATGACTAAAGCCATGTGATTAAGTTCCTATAGGCTTTAGATAATCACCCAAGCTTTTTGATTCTTATAATCAGGTCAGAGCTTCAATCAATGAAGCTCTCCTAACACTATTGACTGCTTTAAGAATCGAGACAGGATAGCACCTAAAAACAAGACCTGTAGTCATGCTGAGCAAAAGCCCTTAAGACAGTTTTCTTGGCACAGCTTAAACAATATCACAACGAGGGGCTGGCACGATGTGTATGTTCACATAGTAATGCATGATGGGCAGGGGCATATCTGTAGGGCAAGGTGGGGCGAGTCTATATGTTATTGATTTTCTAATAATTGCAATAGTCTCACTAAGACAGATACACTAATCGCCATCGTCATAATTAAGCTGTCTGGGCTGCAACAGCTTTTCTGACCCAGTCAAAATTTGCTAGGTGAGTTATTTTGCCGACTTAAATGACATGAATGGTATTGTTAATTCCTCCTACAAACATGTCTTTCAAGGCACTTTCTTTCTCCTCGGTAAAAACAAAGAAAATGTGAAAACTGGTTGGATAATAGTGTCCTTTGCCCCCCCACCCACCCACTCACCCACCCACCCCCCGTCAATAAAGCTGTCTTATTTGGGGCGGAGAAGCAGGGCGGTGGATATTTGGTGGCAAAGATCAGTGATGCTAGAGTTAAAAAAGTGTTCTAGTGCCTGTCAGGGGAGACATTGAAGACTTTAACTCGTCTCTAAGACTGTTCTGCTGAATGGCTCTGGGGAAAAGCTGTAGGCAGCCCTTCTCTGCTGTGGATGGGAGAAAAATAAAAATGGAAGAAAAATGTGTTAGGAAGCAAAGAGGTGAGGGGGTGGGAGGAACAGGCAAACAACATATAAATCTCTAGGTGGTGTTGTGGATTGATAGATAGCACTTCAACCTGAAGCATTTCTCAAAACCCCACACATGCAGTTTCACCAAAGAAATGTAAACCCTTCAGGAATAGAAGAAAAGCAGAAAAAACAGCAAGGAGCCTAATGGTGAAAAAGCAAAGAGAGTTCTTTGGACCAATTTCAGCTGGTCAAAATGACATTACAGAAAAGCCCAGGAGCTCTTGAATTCCCACAAGGTCCAGGTAAAGTCTCATCCTTCTGGCACTTTGTTTGGTTTGTTGAAAAGTTGAGTCACAGCCCTGCTGGGAATAGAATCTGTCCCAGAAAACAACACAATAACAAATGTTATCGCCAGTCCACTAAATCACATGCCAGGAAAACCTTGACTTACTCTGAAGTTGTATTTCCTCAGTGCTCGGAATCTGAACCTGGCTCCAAGCATCCATGTGATGGAGAGTGATCTCCCTAAAATCCTCTGCAGAGGCAGGAAGCCATGAAGCCCTTGAAGCATTTTAAAAGTTCACGTTCCACTGGGATGAGATACCAAAATCACAGCTCAAAATGAAAACCTCCACTGGAACCAAAATAACTTGTTCATTCCCACCTACAAAACTTCATATGGCATCTCTGGATGCCACTCCATGATTTTTCTATAACTAATAGCTTGCATTCCTAAGCCACTTATATTTTACCCAAGTGATTTTACATAGCATCACATTTATACACTTTTTCTCTTTCAAGAGTTGCTATGCTTATGTGTGATCTATATTTTGCAGGCTATTCAAGCACATAACCACAAAACAAAATGTTTTTAATTCTCTCCTACTATTCTTTGAGAAATCAAGCATCCTGCAAATGCATGAGAAAATGTTCTAGGAATCAGTATAGAATGTTTTCACGTGTAAAACAAGAATTCATTCATCCTCTTGGCCACCACCATTTTCCTGTCCTCCAGCTTTAGGTCTCTATTGTTTATGTCTTGTGTAGCCAACATCAAAGTGGTAGCCATGCTGCCTCAGTTCTCCAAAAGTATGACCACCATCACTGCTGACCGTGACCTCCATCACTGCTGATCATGACCTCCATCACCGCCTACTTCAGCCATAGGCACTGTTCTTTCAGTTGCTCTTGCCAGCATCAGAAATGATGCAGAAGTCCATGCCATAATTATGCCTAATATTAGAGTCCCTCCACTAACTCCACCACCACTGTCCCCCATGCTACAGATGCTGGTGTAACCGCTGTCAAGGCAGCAACCATTGCAGGCAATACTGCTGCCAATGCTGGGATTATGACTACTGTCCTTCTGAGGTCCAACGTTGATCTTGTCATGGCTCTGGTGATAGCACCAATGAAAAGTTTCTTTTGAACCTCGAACTGTCTCCTATTGTCTCTCTGTTATGGTAGACCCAAGGCAAGTTTCCTTAGTGGTGGACTGATAGTTGGCTCCAACACCAACCTAGTTGCTCCAGCAAAAACTCTAGGACACATCCTTGAGAACACTTCCCCTCACCCCACATCCAAAACATCATTAAGGTTACTAACTACTTCCAAGTCATATCCAGAATCCAACTACTTCCCTCCATTTCTGTCCCTACAACTCTGATTCAAGTCATGATCACTTGTAGTCTAAACTTTGAAATAACCTCTGAACTGATCTCCCTGCTTCCATTCTTGCCTTCCTCCAATATGTTCTTCACATGTCAGCTAGAGAGCAAATTTCATAAATATAACTCAGACCATATCACCCCCTTGCTTAGAGCCCATCAATGTTCCCCTGCCTTACTCTAGCTTCTGAAGCTCTGTGTTACGTGCCCCAGCTAACCTCTCCACCTTCACACCATTCTTGACTTCACCAATGTGTCTTCAGCCACTTTGGCCTTCTCTCTGTTCCCCAAATACACCAAGCTCTTTCATCCTGAGAGTCTTTGCACTAGCTATTTCTTTTTGCTTGAAATTCTTCCCCAGTATTTGTGTGGCTCACTTTACCTCAGAGAACTGTTCCCTGATCAGCCAATCCAAAGAAGCTTCCCCATCATTGTCTTTTTATTGGATTTTAATTCACCGAAAAGCACTTATCACTCTATTTTTCTTGCTTATCCAATTGTTTATTTGGTTGATGTTTGTGTAAATTGATGTCACATAAATATGTTATGAAACAAAATCATCAACCACAAAGTCTATAGGAGCATCTAAAGAGTCTACTTCGGAGAAAAACTACCCTGATTCCCCAAAAGGTCACAAACCAGTAGCTAAAATGTCCAGTCCCAGAGAATATGAAAATTTAGCAGTTCAATCATTGGAGAGGATGTAGAGAAAAGGGAAGCCCTACACTTCTGGTGGGAAAGCAAACTGGTGCAGCCACTATGGAACATAGTAGAGAGATTTCTCAAAAAATTAAAAATAGACATACCATATGATCCAGCTATTCTACTACTGGGCATTTATCCAAAGAACATGAAAACGTGAATGCATAAAGATCTATGCATCCCTATGTTCATCACAGCATTATTTACAATAGCCAAGACGTGGAAGCAACCCAAGTGCCCATCAGCAGATAAATGGATAAAGAAGATGTGGCATATAGATATAATGTGTGCATATAGATACAATGGAATACTACTCAGCCATACAAAAAGACAAAATCATCCCATTTGCGACAATATGGATGGACCTTGAGGATATCGTGCTAAGTGAAATAAGTCAGACAGAGAAAGACAAATACCATATGATTTCACTCATATGTGGAAGATAAACAAACACATAGGAAAGCAGAACAGATTGGTAGTTACCAGAGGGGAAGAAAGTAGGGGGAGGGCAAAAGAGGTACATATACATGGTGACAGATAAAAACTAGACTCTTGGAGGTGAACACAATGCAGTCTATAGAGAAACTGAAATATAATAATGTACATCTGATACTTACACAATACACATATTATAAGCCAATATGATCTCAATAAGAAAATTTTAAAAATGTCTCTGACCAACTTAAACCAGCTGCAGGCAGGAATTCCACAGCAGGAAAGGGAGGCCTGGGCAGGCTCTGTCTTTGCTCATTAGTTCCTCATCCCCCATTACCGTTCCTTCCTCTCTCTCCTTCGAGCTACAACTTCCAGCCCTTTCCTTGGTTGAGTAAGAGAGGAGAGAAATAAAATGGGGAAAATTTTCCAAGACTGGCACCAGTGTCATCTGGCATTGGCTTCCTCTGGCCCTGGCAGATATTTTAAGCTCTCTCTTTCTCTCCTGGGCACATCCAGGAAGTTTTCAAAACCACAACCACCCCCATCTATGGAAAGCTCTCCCCTGAAGTTCCCTGACGTAAATATTCACCCTCTCTCTGAATACCACTGAGGCCCCTTTGGCCCCGAGTCTTAAGCACTAGACCTTCAATCAGATTCTTTCGATTGGGGTGTCATGATTCCCCCGGAGGTCCTTAACACTCCCCGAGATGGGTCAGTCTCTAGGGGGCCATTTGGGACTCAAGCAGTCCTATACCACTTGCTCTCTCTCTCCTTTTTACACTGGATGACGGTAGTTATGGTTCTTACCACCTTCTTTAAAATCCTATGTAGGGGGTCTAGCACCTCCCTTTGAAATGTGAGAGTACTTGAAACATCTGATCATGGGCTCAGCCAAAGACAGTTTACATATTTTTTCACTCTTATCAAAATATGCAGATTCTATTAGTCAGTCTTTCTATGAAACATTTTCCAATAGGATTAGTATGTCACTCTTCTTAGTATTGGTTTAGGCTTTGAAAAGAATAGGGAATATGTAAATAGTCTAGAATATGCAGTCCAGCCTTTTGAACAGTCACGCACATGGCAAGTCTAAATTAATGAGGTTGCAGAAAAAAATGTTGATTTGCTTCATTTGGCAATGAACGTAGTCCATGAGTCCATGAAAAAGAATATATTTTTTATAAATATTTCAACATTCTTATTTTTAAAGTTTATAATATACCCCAATGGAGCGGAGAGTTGATATCAGCATCCAGATAAAAGTGAAGAATGGACTGTTAAAGATACTCAATCCCCCATTTTCATAGACCCTGGTTTGCTTGTTGATGGCATTTGTGATAACATGCAGACCTCAGAAGTCTCATTTGGAGAGGGACTCTGCAAATTCCCAAATACTCACCTCCAGAGGAATTCGGGTTCCCCAGTAAAAATCCCTTATTAACCCCCACCACTTCTGAGAGTTGGCCAGGGAAACATTAAACTTTTAGTGCCAGAATTAATGCTAGATTACGGTCACACGGGGATTTCCCTCCTGATTTATGATGCCATGTAGCACAGTAAATGAAAATCTTCCCTCCTCTTGAGTCAGTTGAAAACTTCCAATTCTCTTTTACTCATGACACATCTTTCTGGGATGGGGAAGGCAGTGAAAGCAAAGCAAAAAAAAACAAAAGGCATCTGACAACGCCTTTGATGTAAATCCCAGGTATTCTCTTTCTTCTCCAAATCAGCCTAGATTATCATTATGAAGAAAAGTCAGAATTGCACATAAAACAAAAACCCTAGCAGAGAGAAACTAGCTCACATCCTCTGACAAATTAGAACAAAGCCATGAAGGTCTTCTACCTCCCACACAAGGAAGAGAAAATCCGAAAGAAATTGTATCTAGTATTTTTAAAACACCCCGGTAGAACTTAAATTAATGAAAGTTTAAAAACAATCCTTCATTGTAGATGGAATGGCTTCTTTACTTATTAGCTATGTGGTCTTGAACCTATTTCCCCAGATGTGAAGTAGAACAGTATCATTTACTACTTACAAACGATTTAAAGTTTGAATGATTCAAGATATAATGATTTGAGATTAGGTTTTAGAGGACACATGACTTTAACAGGCCAGAAAAATTATTTTTTTGGCAGGAGATTTTTTTTAACCCGCCTTCAAACTGGGTTTTACTCGTCCTTCTAGTTCAGAGACTCTTCATGAACATGTCTTACTTAGAATAGTAACCCAAAGGAGATTCTATAGCCTCATTTCACAATTCCTATCGTTGTTCTTTATCTGCAGCATCACTTCTTTATAAACACCTATATAGACATCTATATATTAGACCTTAGAAGCTATAAGATCCTATTTACTTGGTTGACTCCATCTCCCATCTCAAGAAAATGACCCAAGAACATAACATGCATAGCACCGCTTGCTTATGGCAACCTTATTTATGTGATCATTTTTATATAAAACACTAATGTTGTCTCTCACGGGTAAAATGAAAGACATTTGTTTTTTGTGTCTAATACCCTTTTTAGAATAAAATAAGAGGAAAAAGAAAATCAATGCTTCAGACTAATTTGCTAAATAACTTTTAGCTGTCTAGGAGAAACAGCCCGGAGGCCAACCCCTTCACCTGGCGCATTCAGAATCTCATTGCAAATGACTGTGCCTGCGAATCAGAATCTGGCTGCTGAGCACGATCCAGTCTGCAGGCTGTGGAGCTCTGAAGAGACCGGCTACAAAGGCATTGATTAGGAAGAAGTTTCTGGAGGACAGTTAAGCCTTTGCCATGTTGTTAATAAGCCTTTTCCTATGGAGTGACTACAGAGCATGCAAGAATGCCTGCAAGCCCCAATAAGTTGTCAAACATTAAGGCCACATGGGTGAATTCACCCTGTTTACCTTGCTTGATATAAAGCCCGAGGAGGGCCAGGCAACAGCCATAAATTCAAATAAGCTTTTAAAGCCGTCTCCATTGATCACTACATAAAAAGACACAGAGCAATTGTATAATCACCCCACACAGGTAACTAAATATATTGCCCTTTCCAAATTCACTGATGTAAAACACGGAGCTTTTTCTCCCCAGCTAATGTTTGAGAGCAGCTTTATATTGCTTTCTTGTGAACTTAATACCCAGCAAATAAATGATAGTTCTGGAAGCAGCTCCTTGGGTCAGATAGTAACATGTATACAATGAAATCTGCTTGTGGAAAAATAACTATTACAAGTGAAGTGGAATTAAAGCCTTGGTTGCACTTCAGTCTCAAACGTAATTAAATTTTTCTATGAAGGTCAAAGAAAACAAGATTTTCTCCTAAATTGCTTGTCCTCATGTCATATTAAAATATATAAACTTGACTCATAAGGTGACACAAACTGGGGCAATGAATGACACATAGAATATTTGTGAATTCACAAACTGTTAATTAACTCCTGAACCTACACACAAACAAGGGCCAATGTGGTAATGAGAAACAGAAATTACCATCATATCTAACTGGGAAAGTAAGTAGATGCTAGGTACCAATAGTACTTTCCTAGCATGAATATTGTATGTGACAACATGGGGCCAACATAAAGTTGAAGCCAGAATTTAAACTCTGGATTTTATCCTTTGCTCTACAGTCATGTGCACAACTTCTATAACCACAAGAACAATACTATTATTCCATTCTTTCACTGAGATAATGTAAAAGGGGAAAAAAATAATTCCAAACTCAATGACATTTCCAAATGATTACATTTTGTCATATGACTGGCAACAGAGAAATAGGCATCCCCAGAAATCTGATCAGTTTTAACAGCTTTCTTTTGTTTCAGTTTCTCCATCTTTTCAGTGAGTAGGGGCTTCACAATGGTTGCCGTTCAGTCTTGACTACTGTAGCCGCCCCTGACGCAGGAAGGGTTAATAATCACTGGAAAAGGCTTGCCAACAAACTGTGACCGGGAGGTGAGAAGGCCGGTCAGCCAATGATGGGTAAGACCTCCAGGGAGAGGCAACCTAAGCCAGGCATCGGTCGCCCGGGGGCACAGATGGAGACACGATATCGATATCGGGAGCAGGAGGAGACGTTGCCTAGGAGGCCTTGCCTGCTCTGAGATAAAAATATACGAGCACAGCAAAAACATGATAATACCAAAACAGAGGCCGAGGGAGGGCTCCTTGAGAAATCACTAAGAATTCTTGGCATTTGCTGATTACTTCATCCAGAACACCTGTGTATGTTTAACAGATGTAAGCTATGTACATATTGAAACGCTGGTTATAATAAACTCAGAGTGGCCATCAGCCCTCTCCACATCTATCCTGATGTGTACATTGGATTGCGACACCGACAACTATATTATTCATGTCTAATATAAGGTATAAGTATAGGAGTTTAGTCCTTCTATCTTAGCATATTTTAAATGAATAACATTTTATTTCTAAGATATATAGCCAGTTGCTAAAGAATTCTGAATATACTTGCATAAAAGTCATAAATGAACTTTTAATAATCTGATACTTTCATAGTAGACTAAGACGTCAAAGACTGTTCTTCCTCTGCTACCTTGAAAGACATACATGGTGGATTCAGTTTGATTTTTATAGACATTAGATACACATTCAATAGTCTTTCCCACAAGCAGAAGCATAGTGTGTGACTAGCCAGAAGGGGTAGAATTACGGGCTGAGATTGGCTTGCAGGGGCTGGTGAGAACCAAAACACTGGGTGACGTGAGCCTTGCTACTCACAGTGTGATCCCAGAACCAGTCGCATCAGCTGCTCCTGGGAACTTGTTTGAAATGCGGAATCTCAGGCTCTGCCGCAGATCTGCTGAATCAGAATCTGCATTTTAACAACATCGCAAGGTGATTTGTGTGCCTAAGGTTTGAGAAGCCCTGGACTAGAGCTGGGAGAACTCGGTGCTGTGAATTCAGTTCAGGAGCCAGTAGCGAATAGAGAAGAACCAAAGTCAAGGGCAGGGAGACCAGATACAAAAACAAACCAAAGACCAAAGAGGCATGAGTGAGGTCGGAAACAGGAGCCTAGAATAAGGGTCTAAAACAGGATGAGGACCAGATTAAAGAAGATTGGGATGGAGTTTGGTATAAATTTCAGGTGGACAATTTACATAATGCCGATAAAATTCCAAGCTTATTGCTCAGGGTGGATAACCTAACCTGTAACTTAAACTATAAAATCAGTAGAGCTGACTTACAATGGATGATAACTACAACTTGTTACCGTCTATGTCCCCAAGAACTCCATCCTTTATCACTTTGGGATCCCTAAACAGAAACAGGTTGGTTTTTCACTGAATCTTCATAATTTCCTACTAATTTAACACAATATTTATTTAAAAATTAATCTTCTGTGTTAACAAAGTTAGACTGTGCAAGAAAGAATATTTTTGACCATGAGACTTTCGGTTTATGCAAAGCCTCCTGAGTTGGCCAGCTCATGGGCAATTTAATCTAGTGAGCAACACAAGAAATACCAGATGTGAGACCTACAAGGATAGTCATTGACTTAAATTCTCACAGTCCTATGAGTTAAATCTTTTACACCTGAAGAAGTTATGAAAAAATAATAATTTTTTTAAGTCTGATAGAACTAAGACAGTGTCCAAAGCTTGTGTTCTTAGCCACTAAACTGCACAAAAATAAAGGCAAGATAAAAATAGCCTGCTTGTCAATTTAGATATCTCCCGTGTGTCACACAATGTAGGAAAAGCAGTTATTTCTAAAGTCACCAGAAAGCTCACAATAGTGGACATTGTGCCTGTAACATAATGAAGAACCTCAGTAGATTTCTAAATTTCATCTGCAGAACTTTATATCTCCTGAGGATCCAATGAGATGCTAAAAATCTTTTTGAAACTTGGAAAACCTGTATCCATGTGCATATGCACGTATAAAATGGCATCATTGCTGATACACGAGATCCAAAGTTCTGTTTACCGTGCTTCACATTCTATCCATAGGACTGCTTATCACAGCCTGACATAGAGCAGAACAGCAGGCTCTCACTCTTTATTGAGTAATTAGGACTACGATTATGATTGTTAACACTGAAAGCTGAACTCAGAGACTCCTACCAAAGATGTTAACTTTCGTGTTTGCTGTGAATTTTTCTTAGATCAAGATGTTAACTCCTGGTTGTGAAAATATCAAATAATTTTGCTATTTCTTCACATCAAAAATAATGGCCATAAACACATGAAAACTGCAGGCTCACCAAAAAGATGAATACCAAATTAAAGAAAGAGCTGGCAGCCAAATTTGTCCATATTTGGGGAGTAATATAGAATTGAAATTCTCCCCCAAGGAGAAATTCGATACGGCTTGTAAGCTATTACAGGAAATTGCTGCCGTAGCATCTCCGATTACAGATTAAGTATCCATCATTTAGCAAGACAGAAATGACGCCAAACTTACACTAATATATCAAATGATGTAAATTCTATTTTAGATATGTTTAGGCATTTTAGCTTGATTCTCTAATCCTTGTCAAAAAAAATGAATATTTCACGTCTCAAAATTAATATAAATAAATCCATCCCCAGTACTTAGATGTCCTAGCTCCATTAACTATTATTTGCATGCTATTATAGTCTCATGGTCTACAACCCTGAGGGACAACGTCAAATTGAAAGAAAACAAGCTGATATCACACAGCTTGAGAAAATCACTTCCGCTGAGTCCGAAAGTCAGAAGAAATTTAGTTCAGTTTCCCAAACAACACAGGAAACTCTGATGTTCTGAATGATCACTAAGAATCATTTATTGTAAGCATCATAATCAAAAAAGGAAATTCAGTTATGTGCAGTATATTCTACTAAGTTAGTCAAGTGGATGCAAATGCTGTTTTTTTATTTCCATCAACATAAAGAGATTATAAGCTTGAGCACCACTTAATCAAAAAATTCAATGAACCCAAAACTCCTAGTCTCTAAGAATTTTGTTAAGCTTTTGTCAAAAGTCAGAGATAATACAAAAAAGAAGAAAATTAAATAAAATGGCTCAATAACCTTGCAACAATTATACCATACTAGTAAAGGTTTTTTAACTAAATTATCAAAATCTATTTTAAGAACTTAGTTTTTGCCCAAGATCAGAATGTTTTTTGACCTTCTAAATGTCAATTGCTTATCTTGAAGGACACAGAGTCACTTCTGCCTTAAAGAGAAAATGCTAAGATATTTCTAGATAAAGTTGCACAATTTTACAAATGGTCTAATGTGGTTGGCTTCCAAAGTTGATTAGGATAGAGTTCCTCATACAAGTTTTAGTTTATAATCTCATTTCTTCAAGATGTTTTTGCTACCCCATATTCCAACTGCTTTTCTTCAAAAGCTGTGGTAAGATTTCAAAACTTAAGTGAGGAAAATATACCCTCTTTACTAATTAAAATGAAACACACTAGACCCTTGCCATTTATGTCAGATATTTCCTGGAACTTTTCACAATCTTCAAACTTTAAAATATCACTATAGAGAATCAAAACTCTGCATAGAAAGCAGTATAGTTGAGGGCTGGGTTGTCAGCTGGGTTTAATCACTGACTCGCAGCTGACTTTTCCCAATCACCATACCAATCTCAAAGAGTTCATGAGTCAAGTTCATGCCTCAGCAAAACCACAAATTATTTTCTGTCATGGATCTTCAGTTTAATTATGAGGAAATAAAACCAAAAATTTTACCATGCAGATTTCAAAATTATAGAATTCATAGGATACTCTCCAAAGGGAAAATAACAAATGTAAATTCAGGGACCAACTACTCTCTCCAAAGCCATTGGGTAGGTATTAAAAGGATGTCAACAAATCTGTCTAGAGTTTTTAATACAATACCCTAAAAAAAAGAAAGCCAAAACTACAGATCTAGGTAGCTAACAAGTTCTATTAGCAAGTTAAACAGTAGAGTTTATTTCAGTTTAGGGGAGAAAAAGCAATTATCACCTCAAGGAGAATATTTTTCTAGGGAAAAGGAATTCAAAAATTCTCACTCAAGAGGGGACTAAACTGATACTCTCTCTAAAATTCCCAGCAACATAAATACATTCTCCTGTTTATATGAAGCCTTTGTCATGAGCACTCATTTTAATAAGATATAAATAATAAGCTAAGGGTTTTGAAGACATCTATTTCTGGTAACAGTAGGTAATTTGAGCCAACTCTCCAGCTGAGAACAGCAAAAGAAGCTGGACAAAATAAGTTTTTTAAAGCTGCTTGAAAGCATTCAAGACAATAAAAAATTCTAAAACACAAATGAGGGAAATACAGAGACCCAGGCAGGTCAGTCCTCCTTTGGGGGCTAATTTTACCCTGAGAGCCTTGACTGATTGTGGAGTGAGTGGCTGAGAGACTAAGAGGTTGAGCAAAGCTCTGGATGGTCTCATGGGAGTAGGGAGACAGTGATTGAAGTCCAGGACTCACCATGTGGAAGGTCCTTGGTAAACCCACTTCTTAAGATTGGGACTCTTAAGGGCTAGAACCTACTAATAAATGTGAATTGGAAATGGAAATGGATCTCACAGGAACTGCAGCCTAACTTTGAATCTTATTACTCCCTGAAATTGTATTAAGGTGATCTGAGAGCAAGGAGCTCTAGCTTCCGGAGTGCTGGATCTCTAGGAAGAAATAAATATAAATTCTCTCAAAACGAAAAATGACATCACTCTAAGTATTGAATTATTTATCATACAATATTACAAACATAATGTCAGGCTCAAAATAGAAAATTATCTTGGACATGTGAAGACATGAGGACATGATTGAAAAGCAATAGCAATACAAGAGAAGAGAAACACACTTTTAAAGTTGACAGATTAAGGTTATCCTCCACAAGCTTTAAAATGAATGTTCTTACTCTACAGTAAGAGATAAAACACAAGACTAGAAATTTCAGCAGAGAGCTGAAAATCATAAAAATTGACCAAGTGGAAATTCTAGACAGTACATAATACAATAAAATAGCCAAAATGAAGAACTCAGTGGATCATTCTCCCAGCAGATTAGAGACAGCTGAAGAAAGAATCAGTGAACTGAAATATAAGCCAAATAATATACTCAAAATGCTGCATAAGGAGACAAGACAGAAAATATGAAAAAGAAGATAAAAGACAGTGAAAAGATTTTCTATGCTTCCAACTAAAGTTCAAGAAAAAACCACATGAAAGAATGAGTCAAAGCAATAGTTTAAGAGATAACATCTAGTATATCCCATTACTGATGAAAGACTTTAAATCACAGAATTAAGCTGGAAATGAATATTAATAGAATAACTAGGCTGTCTCCAAACATTTGGAAATTACAAATTACACTTGTACTTATAAATAATCTATAAGTCAAATATAAAACACAATAAAATTAGAAAATATTTAAAGTGACAAATAATGAAAGTATGACATATAAAAACTTGTATGCTACAGCTAAAGCAATACTTAGAAAGTAATTTATAACATTACATGCATAATCTAGTAAAAATAAAGGATGAAAATCAAGGCTCTAAACTTAAATTTCAAGAAGTCAGATAAAGAACATAAAGTTAAAACCAACAGTGGAAGGAAGAAAATACTAATGAGAAGAATAAGTTATTAAAATAAAAAGATGAATAAAATTAATAAACCCCTAGTGAAACTGATTGGGAAAAATAAAGAGAATACTCAAATAAATATTAATAGAATTGGAAAGAGAACACCATCATAATTTTTGGAGGCAATAAAATGAAAAAATATTACGTTATGTCAATATATTAAACTCTTTAGATGAATAGGCAAATATTTTAAAAGTTAAATTTATCAAAGTGGCATTTAAAAGAAGAAAACCTGAATAGTTCTGCAACTATAAAAGAAATTGAATATTCACTCAAATATCTTCCAATAAAGAAAACCACCGTTGATGACATCCTCAGTGAATTCAACCAAATATTCAAGGAAAACTAATGCCAAACACTGTACAAACACTTCCAGAATATGAGAAACAGAAGTATCACTTGAAAGCTCAATTTCTGAAGCAAACATCAGTGACAACAAACCTCACAAAGACATGAATGTAAGAGATTATATCTTCAACAAAATATAAGCAAAATAAGTCCAGCAATATATAAAATTTGAATGTATTACAGGAATGTAAAGTTCTTTAACACTCTAAAATCAATGTATTTCATGCAATTAACAGAATAATAAAGTTAATACAGTCATTTCAGGGAATGCCAAATGGCTTTTGATAAAACGTAATATCTATTTTTCATAAAAACTGCATACAGTAACAGATGGAAACTCCCTTAATATTATAAAGAGTATTTTCAAAATTATAAGAACAAATACCATACTTAATGTGAAATGTTGAATTCTTCCATTTTGAGATCAATAAAGAAATAGTGTTCATGCTATCATCACTTAAATTTAACATGGTATTAGAACTCTTAGCCAGGACAGTAGGATAAGAAAAAGAAATATTGTATTTATAAAGACAGAAGTAAAACTATCATTATTTACATAAAATCTAAATATCTATAAATAAATTATTAAAATTGATAAGTGAGTCTAGCAAATCAATTGCATTTGTTATTTCAATATTAACAAAAAATAAAATATTAAAGATAAAATTTTCAATAACATCCAAAGTATTAAATGCCTAGGTAGTAAATATAACAGATGTGTAAAACTTCTACACAGAAAATGATAAAACATTATTGAGAGAAATTAAAGAAAACCTAGATAAGGGGATATGCCATGTTTATGGATTGGAAAATGATTGTTCTCCTCAAATTGATCCACAGATCAATGCAATATCTATCAAAATCTCAACAAATTTCTTTTTTGTATGTTGATTTTGACACACTGAATTTAAAATTTAAGTAGAAATGTCAGGAGAATCAAGACACTCCTGGAGAAAAAGAACAATAAGAGAAGGCTTGATCTACTGGATATCAAGATTAACCACAGATTTCAGTTAGTTAAGATAGATGATGTTGGTCAAGAATAGACAATTTGACCACTGACAATAGAGGGCCAGTAACACATACTTATCTATTTACAATTGATTTATAATAAAGTAGCTCCGTAAACAGTGAGCATAGATTTAGGCAATGCTGGGCCAGTTGGATATCTATACCCAAAAAAAGGTGACCCCCTACTACACATTTGACAAAAAAATCAACTATGAGTACATTATAAATTTAAATTAAAATGCTGAAACAATATAACTTGTAATCATAGTATAGAAGAATGTATTCGTGGTCTCAGGGTAGAGAAAGACAAAAAAGCACCAATCATAAAGAAAAATATTGATAAATTTGAACATTTGTTCATCAAAAGATGTATTAAATGAAAGAAAAGGCAAGTCATAGAGTAGGGGAATACATTTGCGATACATTAAGCAACCAACAGTTCATATCTAGAAGAATCAAAAACTCCTAAATCAATAAGAAAAAGACATTCAAGAGAAAATGCGCAGGAGATTTTAATAGACACTTCAGGAACCAAATGGCTAATAAGCTTATGAAATGCTGTTCAACTTCAATAGGAACCAGGGAAGTGCAAATTAAAACCCCGGCGAGACAATTCTACACTTCTGTTGGATGGCTAAAATTAAAATACCAACTATACCACATGGGCCAAGCATGTCTACTCATACACTGCTCCTGGGAGTGTAAATTGGTATAACTACTGTATTAGTTTTCTTTGCTGCATAACAAATTACCCCAAACTCAACTGCTTAAAGCAGCACACAGTTATTATCACAGTTTCTGTAGGTCAGATTATCTCACAGTTTCTGTAGATCTGATGCAGTTTTGCTGAGTTCTCTGCTCAGAATCTCAGAAGGCTGTCACTAAGTTGTCAGCCAGGCTGCATTTTTATCAGGAGTCCTGACTGGGGAAGAATCTTCCAAATCATTCAGGTTGTAGGCAGAATTCATTTCCTTATACACTGAGGTCCACATTTTCTGGCTGGTTGTCAGCTAGGGACCACCCTCAGTTCGTAGGCACTACCCAGAGTTCCTTGCCACATGTTCTCTCTATAGGCCTTCTCAAAACATGGCGGCATATTTCGTCAAGACTAGCAAGGGAGTCTCTTGCTCCAGTCTGTCCAGACAGAGTTTTATATAAGACAACGCAGCCATGACAGTGACATCCTATTACCTTTGCTATATAACATAATCTACTCAAGGAAATGCCATTTGCCATACTCCATTGATTAAAAGCAAATCATAGATTCTGCTCACACTCAAGGGAAGAAGATTACACAAAGCCATGGACACCAGGAAGTGGAATATATTAGGAGTTCCCCTAAAGCCTGTCCACTAAACTATTTTGGAAAATACATTGATGATACCCACGAAAGCTGAACCCAAACCCTTTGACCCAGCAATTCTATTCTTGGATATAAAAAAAAATAAGCGCATACAAAAGACATATGCAAGGATATTCATACTCAAAAACAGGAAATAATCCAAAGATCCATCAAGTAGAATAGATGAATAGATTGGTATAGTCACATAAATTCTACACAACGAAAATGAGCAAAACAACATAGATAAATCTCACAAACTTTTCATATTGAGATAAACCAGACACAAAAGAAAACATATTATATGGCTCTGTTTTTGAGGAGTTAAAAGTAAAGAAAAATGCAGGCTTGGGAGTAAAACAATAAAAGCAAGAAAGGGATTAGTACAAAAATCAAGAAAATGGCCACCATCGGGGAGGTTAATGATTGAGAGTGGGTCTCAGGAGACCCCTGGAGCTTTGTCTATATGCTATATTTTGAACCACTTGGTGTTTACTCAAGCGTTTTCTTTATTCTAGAACATTGAGCTGTGCATCCTTGGTTTGGGCAATTTTCTAGATATATGTATGCTTCATTTCACAAGTTTAAAAAAGCTTGAAAGGACCATATTACAGTGCAAGTATTTTCTAATTCCCAAAACTTGAAGATAAACTCCATTAGAACAGTACTTTTCCATTTTCACCACTACAATATTCTCTGCGCCTAAAACAGTTACAAAAAATACTGTTGAATAAGTGAATGAATCAAAGAATAAATCAATCCAATATCTGTGTTCTAGCTTGATCTACCATTTTCTAGGTTTGCCACATTGAGCAAGATTCCCCACTTTGTGTATCTCATCTTCATTTGCAAAATTAGCAAGTATCTACTCTATAAATTTTACCAGGCTGTGGAGGGGTTTAAATGAAACACTTAAATCTTACGCAACAACTTTTATAAAGGAAAAAATAAATTATTTTTAACAGAAGGATTCACATACAACACCTCCATTATTCAGAATGGTTGAAGAATGAAGAAAATCTTCCTTGTTTAATACTATACTTTATAACTGAGTGATGTTCTCAAATAGATTAGGTGTTTTCCTGCCTTGTAGGAGACCATGCTGCATAGAATTTTCTTATGATCAAGAACAGCAAAGTGCCTTGGCTATTATATTAATTTTCTATTGCTGCATAACAAATTACCATACACTTGCAGCATAAAATAACACACCAGCTCCCAGTTCTGTAGGTCAGAAGTCTGGCGTGTCATGGCTGGTTCTCTGCTTAGGGCTCACAGGTTGCAATCAAGATATCAGTCAGGCTGAGTTTTCATCTGGAGGTTTTGAGGAAAAATCTGTTTTCAAGCTATTCTCTTTGTAGGCAGAATTTAATCCCTTGCTTTTGTAGGACTAAGGTCTCCGTTTCCTTACTGGCTATTTGTGGGGGCTGCTTTCAGCTCCTGGAGGCTGCCCACATTCCTTGCCATGTGATCCTCTCCATCTTCAAATCAGCAATGGGGCATCAAATTCTTCTCATGCTTCAAACCTCTGACTTCCTCTTTTTCTGCCACTAGCTATGAAAACTCTGCTTTTAAATGGCTCATGTGATTAGATCAGGCTACTGGATAAATCTCATCTTAACATCAACTGTGGCATGTAACATAACATAACTGTAGGCGTAAAATCCCTCATATTCCCCATCCCAGGGGTTTTACGCAAGGCATGAACACCAGTAGAGTGGAAATCTTAGAGGACATCTTGGAATCTTGCATGCCACAGGTGTTCTCATCAATGATTAGGTCACATTAACTAAAGAAACTGAAAGATGGACTGAGTGCTTTCGAAGTTGTTTAATAAACACTCCACTTAAAAAGGAAACCATTGATACCAACTTAATTTCTTGTCCTTTTGGTAGCTCTGCTACAGTGATTTTCATACTTACGGATTACAACCTATTAGTGGGTCATAAAATCAGTTTAGTGGGTTGCAACCAACTTATTTTTGAATTGAAATAATAAAACAGAAGAAAAAGGAAATACAATGGAGCAACTTAGTGTGACCTTGAACGTGATCAAGAGTTCATCTGAAATCTGGAAATCAATCCAAAAACGTCTCAGGTGGGAGAAAACTCTTTATAATCATGTTGTTTTCAGTTATAACATATATGCATGCATCCAAGGAGATATACATAGTGGTCAGAAAGCTTTGAACGCCACCATTCTAGATTATAGAGAACTCTATCATTGACGTGCAATCAATGCTTTTACTCTATTCAATAAGTATTATCCTTAGGGTCAAGTTTAACATCATTTGCACTATTCTGGAAAATACACTCAAGAGTCCTAAAATTCTGTGGTTCTGTAGCATTCATTTCTCCTAGAAAAATAAAATAAGTGATTTCTTATTCGTTATTACATAACTTTTGCACTCTCAGTGTTCATCTCCTTTTGCATCAGCCAGGAGAATCTTCAAGACCCACCCGTATCTGGGACTCTTTAAATGCATTGAGTTTAACTTATCTTTAAATTACTGTAATCAGTCTACGTTTGCATATAATTTCTTCATTTTCTAAAGGACATTTGTCATTAGTGGTAGGTCCTTTGGATCCAAGTGTTCCCACTGGCCTGTCTGTCAATAGAAATCTGAGTACCAGCCTAATTCCTCACACAATCGCAGCCAAGGTAATTCACCTGACAGTTACTGAGTGCTTCCGCATATATCAACGTGGGGCTCAGTGCTGGAGATTCAAAGATAAATAAAACTAGCCCCTGTGCTGAAAGTATTTATATATTTCCAACCTTGGAATATACTGTCAATGTTCTTTTTATTTATTTTTTTAAATTTCTTCTCCTTATTCAAACTGTTTGCTTTCCTCTCAAAGCTACTTGTGTTTCACTGAATATACTGTCTTCTACTTTATTCCCCTGTAGGGTAAATTTGTGTTTTAAGCAAATGATCAAGATATTTTCATTCACCAAATTTTCCCAATCTGTGTTATGTGCACTTGTAGTACAGATTGTAAAAATTAATGAACATCACCATTATTTTCCAAAATACTAGCAAGTAACTGACCAGTTTTTTGTATGTCACAAAAAGGAAGAGCAACCAGCACTCTCTCCACATCCATCAGAAAAGGGTTGTGGTGGTCAATGTCTGGCTAAACGGTATATTAAAGATTCAATTAAAAAATAAAAATAATGTATGACAGGGAATAAGTTGGAACCCATTTAATAGTCACCACCGTAACTGGAATTACAATACAGATATGTCTAACCCCAACATATTCCATTCATTGAATCAGGGTAGCAAGTTGGGGTTTTGCCACTTGGTAAGTCAAAGAAAAATAAAGACTGCTAGGAGAGTTTTACTCGCCTTAGAGCAGGTTGCCTAAGGGGTTCACACTTCCACCCACTGAAATTTAATCATTAATGCAACACATTGCCAGAGAGATGGAAGATGGCAAAGTGACATAGGTTACTTAGATCTCAGGAGAAAAACCAACATTTCAAAGTCCTGTCAGAATAAAAGATAGGAACCCAAAGGACAACACGAATTTTGTTTTGCACAGAAGAAATGTTTCTATTTATCAACTTCTGCTTATTTGTTGATCTTCTCGTCTTCTCCACCACCACCCACCAGACCCATATATATGACTGCTGCAGCAAATTTTTAAAATAAAAGATGGTCCAAATGGCAATGTCTGACGAAATTGCCAGTAGGAAAGATACAGATTGATTTTGCAAGTCTGGCCTAACATTTTGTTTTTTAAATAACATTTAAAAGTTATCTCAAAGTAACATTTGATGTTACTGGCAAGATAAGTAAAAAGGCCTGCAGGAGATGATTTGAAGAAGGATGAGGCAGTGGGAAAGTGCTAGACCATCAAAAGCAGAGCCACAAAGTCAAGTACCTACAAGGCCACTTAGGTAAAGGAAGTAAGGAACCTGGTCCAACATCAACCACAGGGACTGGCGTCACACTGGGAAGCACCTGTTCTGCTTGGATATGTAGCACTGTTCTACCCCCTCAAGTCATTGCCAAGAGGGAGGTGGGAAAAGTGGTGCCAGATCTTTTAATTTTTCAAGAGAATCTGAATATCTGGATTCTTGTGTTAACATTCTCAATTTTTATCAAACTGAAAAGGACAAACAAAACTTATGTATAAGCCTTTCTGAGCTCAAAGGCTGCTATATGTGACCTCTGTTCTGGAAAGAAATAATTACATGACGTAAGGAAAGGTTGGCGATGTAATTCAGCTAATACTAACAAAAATATAATAAAGGTTTGAAAACATTATTATTTTTCATCATTAGCTCTGAGATGTGATTCAATTTAGCTTACCCTTTTGGTTAATGTTGAAAAGAAGATACACAAGATCTCCCTGAGAGGGCATTTTTTGTCAACAGAGAGGACCTGAATATCATCAGGACTGAAGTCAACTTTGATATTAGTCTCAATGCCCAACAAGCCACTGGAGTAAAACCAGTCATTATAAATTAGAATCTCCTTCGAGAAGGCCATTGTTTAATTCCCTAAGTTTGGTGCATAGCCTTAAGAGTAGGGAAAATGTGATTTTAATATCTTTCTCCCATGTAAATGTCACCCAAATGTATCAGCATATTTGAAGGGTATGTTTGTGTTACTTTCAGTCCCTTTATGGCCTGAAATGTCAACACATACTCAATAGCTCATTTCCTGTTGATCTTTTAGAACCATTTTTTTTTTTTTATTAAAACTAAAGATTCATTTTTAAAACTCTCTTGCTCCCCGTTGGGACAAATACTGCTTTGGGCTCTGCATACACCTCCCAATCAATTGGATGGCTTTCCTGATCACTCACTCATCTTCACATCAGCAGACCTGAGTTGTTTCTCAGTCTTCAAAGCTGATGCAGGCTGGGACTGAGCTCTCCTTAACAGAGGTCCTCCATTATCCTGCACAGGTTCCCTTTCTTCAGTCCATCACAGAGCAATTTACTCATTATCCTCTTCACACCGTTGATTTGCAGTAAACTTTGCCTCAGTCTTTAAGTGACTTCAGCCTTTGTCCACGAAGCCAAACAATTCCAGTGTCACAGATAAAACTTGCTAAGTAGTTTAACATGACCCCAATAACTGACCTGAATTTCAAGTCCTTGTGGACAAGATTCTTTTAACAGTAGTTAAATATGGTGTACCCTTTGACATCTTGGAAAAATTTCTTAAGTTTATATTACTCAATACTTTTGTCAAATGAGGCACTCAGCATTTCTAATTTTTTATAAAATCTTTCCTTTTCTAACAGGATGGCGCCAAAAGAAGGAAACTTCAATTGGTGCTTTTCACTGAGTTCCAAGTGAAGATTTATAGGATATGAAATATTAAAAGTCATAGTCAGAACAAAGAAAGTGCGACAGATAAAGAAAAATGACTCTTCACTGAAGCTCACTGAACACTTAGTAACACATATTTCCTTCTCAAGAAAATCAGATTTGCAAATGCACCTTGCCTTCAAGCACCATATCAAGCTCAGTAGATTGCACTGGGTCTCCTTATGCATTATTGACTTCCTTCTTCAAGGGTTCTGAGTGAAGTCAGGTAGATTCTCTCAGACTGTCAGTGCCAGTAACTCTGGTGAGCTTGCAGAGTAACAGCAGATATACAGATAATATAAACGGCAAAGTGGGTGAGCGCTATTCACTACAAATCAATCACCATTTTTCTACAGTACAAAAGGTAAGGTTTATGCATACTGCACAGAAATATAAATATACATATGGATGTTATATGTGAGTGGGGGGATTGAGGTAGAGGATATTACAGGAATGTATAAAAAAAGAGACTCCAAGGAGAGCAGACTTTTAGGGGAAGGAGAGAAAATATGGACCTAAAAATTAAAATGTGAGCTTCTTTACAGAAAAAAAGTCTTGCAGGTGTGAGATAGTCAGGATTCTATAGAATACTGGATGTGCAAGGTTGATGGATTAGAGAAAGAGAGAGAGAGAGTCCAGCACGAACGCCCAGAAGGTAGGAAGAGCAGAATCTCATCATACAAAGCCAGATTGAGACTGAAGCATCAAGAAGGTATCATGAGGAGAAATTCCTTCATTTATAACTAGCCTAAGAGTGCTCACTCATTCAAGAGTTCACTAATATAATTGATTGGGAAGGAGAAAAAATGGGAGGGGAGTTTTCCTTCTCCCTACAATGTTCTTAAGCTAATTTTTAAATATCATATTTTTGTGGGTTATGTTTTGAATTAGTCAATGCCAGGAGCATCTGTTGAAGTTGGTAGGATCTTCGTTTCTTCCAAACAAATTGAAAACTTAGATAAGGAAGGGATATAGATAAAATAAATATCACATTTCTTACCCATAAAGACTAAGTTAGAGGACATAGTTTATTGTGAGAACCATGACAATCTTCTAAATAAACCCAAGAATTCAGCAGACTTTACTGCCTCATTACAGGAAACACTAACAGCAGAAGCTCTCTTCACTCTGGGTGGTTTAGTGGAGAACTCCTGCTTCCAAGGCCAGCTAGCCCTCAATAGAAAAAAAGGCAGAACTGAGACAAACACTATGAGTTTATTTTTCCAAATTCTCCAACCAGATGAGTCATCCTTACTTGCCAGGAGTAGAGTAAGTGAAGAGAGAGACAGAGACACTGGGAACATTATGCTAATCAAGCTCTCCTACCATGGAGCATCTCTACCTATATTAGAGATGATGATGTAGAGAAGTCACATTTCCACCTAACAGTGTTTGCGAGAACATGTTTGAAAAATAACTGCGGCCTAGTTTATTGTAATAAACATTCCCACATATCACAAATAATAGAGTAATAGAATTTTGATAAGATTCTTTATCCAGAACTTTAATTCAGTAAATGGAGGAAAAGAAATTGCACACAGAAAGAAAAGATGAGTTATAGGCTAGGTAAAAGAAATTTAGGAAATTACACCTGTCTTTGGACAATTAAATATCAGAGTTTCTTAATTCCCACTAATTCTCCCTAAAATTACTAATTTTAGAGTTCAGTTCAAGGAGAATCACCATTTTACTAGGTCATAACACCAACCAATGCCTATCTGATTTGGTAAGAAAAACATTGATAGGAGTATTGTGCCCTGACCTTTCCCTAAGGAATTCACTAAGTTGTGATTCTTAAGAACATAAGGAGTCAACTTTGATCAGAAGAAAAAGCATTGATTAGTCACAAAGAGTGCTTTACTCAGCCTCAAATCTGTCACTCCCTTGCACTATGGCACTGGATACATTTTCCTCAACTCTAAAATGTACAAGCTGGGCAAAGTGAGTTCTGAGGACTCTTTCAGATCTAAAGTTTCATACTCTGCTACACATAATCACTTCTAAGGTTATTAAATATTCTTAGGTATGTATGAACCAAGTAGAAATCATTTTGAAATATCTTCATATTTGATTCTCTGTTTCTCAATATTTTCCCAGACTCCTATACTAGATCCTATACTATATATATATATATATATATATTATATATCCTGTACTAGTTATGTATACCATATCCTGTATGAAAATAGCAACACAGAAGATCAATTTCCTGGGTAATCATCTCTTAATGGTTTTTCCCAATGGTAAGTACTTACTCTTTTTTCAACATATACTTATGAAAAACTGTACTCTTCCTTAACAATGGTCCTCTTTACACAGCAGGAGATGTCAATGCTGAAAACGTGCACCAAAATAAATATAAGCCTTAGCCATGCCATTGTATAAGAAATTACTCAAGTGAGTGATCAATAGAAATGTGTTGCCAACACATAAACTGATTGTTAAGACTGAATAAGCACTTAGAGAGAACTAGGTATTGAATAAATATGAACAAGAATATTAAATTATCCTTGTTACATTGCAGAAAGGTTTGACAATAAGGATTTACCTTCTCCAAATATTTGGAGAGCATAAACTGATTAAAATGAAAATAAAGTACAAAGCTAAATAAACAGGAAAACAAGAAAGTAAGTCTGCAATACATCATATTAGAATAAGTCTGGGGACCTCAACATTTGGAAATTTCCATGAGTTTTATTAGCATTTCTATTGGCAATATTCAGAAAACATAGACATGGACTTTTCAAATAATATACTATTGATGCTAAAAATAGCTTTTCTTTCCAATTTTTGTAAGGGAAATCACCTATTTGAATTCTCATTGCAGAACTTCAGTGGCCTGACTCCTAGAACACGTAGCTTTCTCGCCACCAAGATTTCCCTCATTTTGGCTATTATCAATGATCACATTATACTCAGTAGTTCTGGCACCATAATAATAAGATAAAGAGGAATCATTCTGTTTTGGTTTCCTTTTTCTCACATCATATGAACTTGAAGCAAATATTTGTACTTCACATCTATAAGACTAAGATTTTATAATGGTACTATATTTTATGTTCACTTGATAAAAACTTAGAGTGTTTATGACTTTGGAATTATTGAAGGATAAAATAAAGTCTTGTTAATTAGCCTGGGCCCTCATGCCCACAAATTATTCTGGGTCTTATTGTAGGCAGACAGAACATCCTTACAATTACAGCATATCCTGTTGGTATCTCACTTGGCTAGGTTGCTACTGTTCACTGATTTCAGACATCTCTACGAAGAGACGTTGGTAAGTATGAGAGGAGCTGGTCAAATATTTGCTGCTTGGAAGATCAGTTGACTCTATCTGCAGTGCTGAGTAAGTCCATTTTATCTCCCTCCTTCAACACTATGCTCAGCACCAGAAACTGGATGGAGAAGCTTATTAATGAGCACCCAATTCCTTCACATGATTGAAGGCGAGGTGGTGACTAAAGGAGTTCTAGCTTTTGCAACTTTTAAAAGAATACTAATGATCAAGGAATGCTTAGGTGACCCTTTCCCTTATAACACAAAAATTCTTCTCTTCTCCTAATGCTACTCAGATTGCAGACTCTGGAGTAAGTGAAATGATATATATACAAAGAACAGTTCCTCTAATCAGCTAAATAGCACACTTTGGCAATTAACATCATATGTAATGGTGTAAATGCTAAAAAATGTACAACTTTTTTCACAGTTTAACAGGCCCTTAATGAAGACCAGATAAGCTAGAGATCTCACACTGGAGTGTCAATTGAATTTAAATTAGGAAAAAGCAGAGTATGCCTCTTCATAGCTTTGGCCACTTCATGGGAAATGTTGCTGAAGTCATCCTAAATTTATTCTAATGAGATGGGACTGGTCAAGTCAGCAGGCTTGTCGTCCCTGGGAGCAGACATAGTGCACTATACCCTTATCACAATACAGTAAAGGAGCAAGAGCCATGGAACACGCTCTGGAAGAACTAATTCTTTTCCAAAATCTCTGCTTTTCATTTTAATACTTTATTCCAAACTTGCATTAAGAACAGTTTAGTGTATCTTATAATACTAACACTGAAGTAAAAGAAATGATTCCATTCTTCTTTGGGCTACTTATCAATATGAAAATGTGCCTTTCTATAGTTCAGTCTTAACCTCAAGATCCCGGCAATTTAAATAAAGTATTGTATTTAATCCTTTGGTCAATTTGCATAAATTAGAACTAATACACTAAATATAACATTAATTCCCTATATGCATATAGGATGCTGTTAGTTAGCCTCGGCTGGGTTATATATGATAACAAACTGTCTCAAACTCTCAATGGCTCACAACAACAAAAGTTTTCTTTCATCATGCTTTTCCTCTCATTCATGTCACATGCCATTATGACATATGGTCGTGCTCAATGTTATCTTCTCAACAGCATTCAGGCTGACAGAGTACCTAGGTAAACTAGGATGTTGTCCATCTCATAGTGAAGCACACTCTGGCTCAACATTTCCACTCAAAAGTGACAAACATCACTTTTGTCCACATTTTCTTGGCCAAACAAGACAAGTCATATTGCCAAGTCTAACGTCAATGAGATTCCAATATACAATCCTTCCACAGGGAGATACATGACAACAAGGGGCATAGAAAAGAGGGCAGAAAAAAATTTACCACACATTATGATGTATAACAGCCTGCTCTTTTATTCACAAATATTTAACACCCTCTTTTCCATGTATAAAATGTAATAATTCCTGTCCTATCTCCACAAGGAGGCAATCCAAAAGTCCCTTCATCCCATCAATGCATGAAGCTCACATTCTCTTGAGTTTTAGCACTAGGTTCCTATGTGGCTCCTTTTGATCCAGAGACCCAGAACTGAAAAGCCAGGTTATCAGGCCTCTCTACCCCAGCCCCCAACATAATGAACCAACTCATGCAGAAATGGGAAGAATGGCAGATACAAGCAGCCAGTGAGTCACAGTAATTCTAAAATTCTGCTGGCAGACATTGTAAAAACCCTACCTTGAAGGTAGGTTTTATAGACTGAATGTTTGCATCCCCTCAAAATTAATATGTTGAAGCTTTAATCCCTAATGTGGCTGTATTTGGAAATGGGGCCTCTAAGGAAGTAATTAAGGTTAAAAGAGATAATAAGGTTGGGGCCCTGTTCTGATAGGATTAGTGTCCTTATAAGAAGAGACACCAGAGAGTTTGTACTCTCTCCACACCAAGGAAAGACCATGAGAGTACACACTGAAAAGGCAGCTATCTGCAAGCCCAGAAGAAACTGACCACGCTGCTACCCTGATCTCAGACTTCTAGCCCCAGAAGCATGAGAAAATACATTGCTGCTGTTTAAGCCAATCATTTAGTGGTATTTTGTTACGGCAGCCCATGAAGACCAAGAGAGTAGAGAACGTTTCCTAATTAAATCCTGTTTCTGCCTGGAGGAATAGTTTTCTATTCCGTTCTTATCTATTCCATTGTTACGAGCTCTTGACTCAGCCCTCTGGGAGGTCTTTCTCCATCATCTCCCTTGACCTCTTTAGGAAGGCATTAGAGCAAATGACCTTCTAGGAATCTGAGAAAACTTCACATCTTGTTTTCTACCAAGAAAAGATTGGAAGTCTCAGGGTCATACTAAATTTTGAAAGTTGAGTCTCTTAATTAAAGCTTATGGATTTTGGGGTCACACTAGATTACAGAAAACATTTTCTTGTCTATTTGACTCAAATCAGTGCCATATGCCAAGAACCACAACAGGAATTCTTTTTAAACTTGCCTTCACTCTAGACTAAGCTTATCAGGCTTCCATGGGAGAGTCATAATCTTAATCTCTTCTCCCTGGGAAATTTTATCCAGTTGAAAGAATTTAGAGGGTGTCACCTCAGTCAATTCTAAGATTTTAACAATGGGATTTATGGCCACACCCTTGCTTTTGTTCAAGTCATTTTATCTGCTTTAATTAGCCCACGTTGCTGTGAGGCCTCTGCAGTTTTATCTTTTAACAATTGGAAGCTGATTAACACTACCTAGCGGCTACTCTTGGCTATGTTCAGTAAGTTATAACAAAAAAGAGATGAGCTCAGAAAAAAATGACTTGTTTGCAAGCAGAAATGAAAGGGAACAGAGTCAGGGATTGGAAATCAAAAGCTTCTGCTTATAAGAAAGCACACTGGTTACACTCATATTTCATTGGCCAAAGCAAAATTCATACCCAATCTTAAATCAGTGGAAAAGGGAAGTATAAATCCTTCCATAGGGAGAGACAGTGAAAATTTTTGACAATAGTACAGACTATCACAAAGCTTTACAAAATCTACCTGAAATTTTGATTGCACACATATATCATTCCTGTGAAATGGGTGGGAAAAAGTAGGCAGTATTACTAAACTCATTCTCCAGAGCATGAAATTTATATCAAACCTCTTAATCTCAAATTTGTGTGCCTGATGAGCAGTAAACCAATCACTGAGACATCAGTGCTTGGAGATGGAGAAAGGTTTATTCAAATGGGCCCAAATGAGAAGGTAGGAGCATAGGTTCTCTCAAATCCACCTAAGAAGAAAAGAAGGCAGGGGGTTTTATAGAGCTAAGGGGTGTGGCAGGAGGAGTTTGGAGAAACAAAGGGGTAATCTGTGTTTATTTCACTCCCAATAAAGCCCTGGGCAATTTGACTTCTGGGTGTCAACAGCAGCTGGGCCTGGTTACCTGGTGATACTTGAAGCCATTCTTTTTCTTTTATAAAATAGGCTCATAAATCTTTGTGACCCTTGAGTTACCCCTCAGGTTAAACAGAAAACAGCAAATAGACAAGATTAACTTCTTTTCATAACAAAGTTGAAATGTAATCTTATTGAATATTTACAGTAACCCTCAGGTACCCAGCTTCAAAATGAAAATTCAGGGAAATTTAAACCATAACCAAAGATCACAGAGCTAATAAGACAAAAAAAGATGACCTAGAACCCCAGATTCCTGACTTTTAGTGCAACATTCTTTGTGCTACTCTCAGCTGGTACCCATGAAATTTGGAAAAAAAAAAATTACATGAATATAAGTGCCTAGGAAACAGGGAATACTGAGGTCAGGAACAAGGTTTGGGCACAAAAGAGCTCTGGTGCCAGGCCCAGCTCTCTAATTCACTAGCTGTGTGAGTTTTAGCAAGTCACTTAACCTCTTTGTGATTCAGTTTCCTTGTCTGTAAACTGGAAATTGTTTTTATTTAAAAGTGCTTAATGCACACTCTCAGAGATGAGCTTAATATGCATATTGGACACTGCATTAAAAATCTGACCCAGAAGGTGGAAAAGAAGAATGGAAAGCAAGATAAAAATACAAATAGGCATATTTACCTGGGCCTTCTTTCCCTTGGTTATGTCACTCTCTCTCTCTGTAGAAAGTGATCCTTTTTTAAAGATGTACACATAAACTATGCACTTGAATAATTTATGCAATTAACATGAAGCATCAAGAGCAGTCATCTAAAATTCCTAACCTTTTTGGGCTGGCCCAGTGGCGCAGTGGTTAAGTTTGCAAGTTCTGCTTCAGGGTTCACCAGTTCAGGCGTCCCACATGTAGGGTGCGGGAAGATGGGCATGGATGTTAGCTCAGGGCCAGTCTTGCTCAACAGAAAGAGGAGGATTGGCAGCAGATGTTAGCTCAGGGCTGGTCTTCCTCAAAAAAATAAATAAATAAAAATTTTTTAAAAAATACTAACCTTTTACATAAGCAAAACATAGGATTTAAGTAATAACCAAGATTGGAAAAAGGCAACATTAGATGCATATTTGATTTTACACCATAGATTTGTTTTATTATAAATACATTGTTTTATATGTGAGACAGGAATGATATTATTATCCTCATTTTCCAGGTTAAGTGACCTTTGTTCCAATTAAATTGCTGACATATTAAGCTCTTGGACTTCGAAATCATTGTGTGATACAGATTCAAAGATTATTATTCTAGGTAATCATATCCTCATGGTCTCAGGCATAACTGATATGAAAAAATTCACTCACAGTTCCATTTCTCTTCAAGTCTTCCCATGCAGATATATATCACAATATCAATCACACATAAAGCCAGAGCAAGTGCCTCTTTTCACTAGTCCAATACATACTATTATATCATTGAAATGTTAATACACAAGGCTTTAAATCTCAAGTGCATTCCTTTTCCTAGATTCATAAAGATCAACGTGATTTCTTAAAGACAACATGCAAAAAAGAATTCTCTTATTATTGTGAAATCGAAGTTTGAATACAGAGAGGAATAATGTGTCTAGTTGAAATTTTAACAACTATCAATGTTTAATGACTATTGAGTTTAGACATTTACACTCTGATCCAGCTGAAATTCACACAACCAGAGATGATATACCCTGCTATACAAAGGAAATAGTTTGTGGGGGGGAACCCTTCAGTAATAGGCAAATCTTAAACAGAAGCTATTTTCAAAGCTGCAAAAATCACCACCATTACGTTAGAAAGAAATAGGATTCACTTAGTGAGTCTGTCAGGATCAGCATCAATCTCCTCAGACGACAGAGAGCCTTACCTCTCAGTTAATCCCGCGAAGGAGAACGCACTCTTCCAGAAAGAGAGGAGTCCACACAAATTATAATAGAGATCAGTAACTCCAGTCACAACATTAGAACACTGGCAAACACCAAGGGTTCCTAAAGTGGCACAAGAGAAAGAAAAATGATAACATTTAACATCTGCACCAAGTGATGAGGAAAATGGGTGTAGCACGGGAAAAAAATTCTCTCTTTCTTTTGGTCACTATTTGGATTTTCTCTTTTTTTTTAATCACTCTTTTTTTTTTTTTTGAGACAGATTAGCCCTGAGTTAACATCTACTGCCAATCTTCCTCTTTTTGCTGAGGAAGACTAGCCCTGAGCTAACATCCGTGCCCATCTTCCTCTACTTTAAATGTGGGATGCCTGCCACAGCATGGCTTGCCAAGCAGTGCTATGTCCGCACCTGGGACCCGAACCAGCGAACCCGGCCCCCGAAGTGGAAGGTGCTAACTTAACCACTATGTCACCAGGCTGGCCCCTACTTGGATTTCCAACTTTCAAAAAGTAAAATTTTACCAACCTCTCAACTAATTGAAATGTAACAATTAAAATAATAAAATATCAATTTTTACCTATTATTTGTACAAAATAAAAAGAGCTAAAGATTCCAATGCTGGTGAACGTGTAAGGAAAAAGAGTTCTTACAGTCAAAATATAAATTGCACAAGCTTTCCAGATGGCAGTGTTTCAATGAAGCTGAACTACGTAAATGTGCATTGTCACAAGAATTTCACGTTTTGGATTTATCCTACAGAAACAAAAATGCAAAGATAGATGTCACTGTGAAGTTTATTGGGGGCATTTGTTTCATTCGTAAAATTTGAAACAACCTAAAAGTTGTCCAGTAAGGAGTTTTTTCTTCGTTTGTTTGTTTGTTTGCTGAGGAAGATTTGCCCTGAGCTAACATCTGCACCATTTTCCTCTATTTTGTATGCGGATCACCACCACAGCCTAGCCACTGAGGAGCAGTGTAGGTCCATGCCCAGAAACCAAACCCAGGCTACCAAAGTGGAGCGTGTGGAACTTAGTCACTAGGCATGGGGCTGGCCCCAATAAGGAGTTTTTAAAATAAATTAGAGTGTATCCACATAGCAGAACACTATGCAGCCATTAGAAAGGATCAGGTAATTGCTAGGTCTTAGCTTATCACCTATTAAATGCAGATTACAGTTCAGTATGCATTATATAGAAAATATTCACATTTAAATGTACCTTGAAGACTGGAAAGATAAACACTTTACTAATAACGGTTTATCTCCAGAGAGTGGATTACTGGGCTCCCGAGAATCTCCCAGACTTACGTAGATCTGGAGCTTGAACCAAGACAACCGAAAGGACACACTGAGAACACAGGTGCACACACATGCTGCTGGTCATTTTATATCATATTTTGCGTAAGATATCTTTAGATGCTTTGGATACTTTCATGATATAATGACCTCGGCAGAGAAATAATGTACAAGTTCAATACTGCCTCACATCTTATCTGATATTGACACCAGTGGGTTAATGTTTGGGTCAAATGAGGGGAAAATTACCCAAATGCGTATTATACTATATATTAACAAATATGTCATCCATGTATCTGGCAGCACTACCTCCCATAAGCATGCTTTCCTGAATGTGGGAGGGACACTCAGCCAGACTTGGAAATATTCTTTAACACACAGCAAGTGAAAGGATAGAACAAGTAAGTACACACCACACAGGCTGATTAAAAGTGCTTTTTAAGGTTTATGTCACAGCGTATACTAACAACCCATCTCTCTGTGTCTTTCTGTCTCACTGTCTATCTCTCTCTGATATAAGCAATAATTTTACTGCTGAAATTGGCTGTTCAGCTAAACCATAGGTTATCTTTATTCTTGAAAGTCAAAAATGACAGAATACACACTCCAAGCATCCTTCATCCTGCTCTGAATAGAAGAACAGAGAACAAATTTCAAACACTCAGGTGATAAGATCAGGCAAAAGAAGAGTAACAGACATAACGCAGAGTTGCAACCAATCCCTTCATTTCTGCCAAAGATGTTTCTGAGGGGACTCTCTATTCTCCACCTCTCTCAACTTAATAAAAGTCTTAATTATGTCCTCCACATAATGATCCTGGGAGAAAGGTTCTGGCAGACCCACTCTGAGATGTTAATAAGGCGCTTCAGAAAATAAATATTTTGGTTTATCTCGTTGATCTTGGTCATTCTTTCCTTCCCTTTAGCCAGGCTGCTTCACAAAGGCAAGTATTTTATTCATGTGACAGAGTTATAGGAAAATTGCCACTCCCAGACTTAGAAAACGAGTCTTTTACATTTTCTGACAACCATTTATCTTTCTGACATCGGGCAATATCTAAAATTTTTCTGTGGACTTTATCTTAAAGATGAATTCTTGTTGAATCTCAGGGCCTGTCAATACATTTTTAACCTTTGATGGAAATGCTATCTTTTCAAAACATCCACATTTTATTTTCCAATGATAATTTTACCATTTAAAACAATTATCCAAAAACATTGGCAAGCTACCGTATTTCGCTTTTTATAATGTGGCCTCATTCCTAAGTAATTCACAAAAATGTATTCAAATGAATTACACATCATTGACAATTTAACACTCAGTAAAGAAGACAGGAAAATTGCAGTTATTAAACTTCACATTAAATAATCACAAATAACAAAATCATAGTTCTTAACTTCAAATTTTTAACTTCAAATCACACTTCCCAAACTTTTACTTTTAAACTTTTTTCACAAAGAAATATACCAAAATATATGCAATGTACGTAAACTTCTCCTACATTCCAATTTTTCAAATTATCATTTTCCCCTCACCAGTTTCTGAATCTTCTTTACTATAATTTGTCCTAGGCTTCTTAGTTCTTTCCCTAACCCGCATCCATACTTATTTGTAAACTACAGCAATTTTGCTGTTCCAGGGGATTTTTATCTCTAAATTGGTGATTCTTTGTTGTTCAGCTTTTATTTTAATAAGACTTCATAAATTGCTTATTTATTACTATAGCCTATTTTATTTCCTCCATAATATTAGATGTATCCAAAAATCCTTTTGCAATATATAGTACATCCAAACCTTGAATGACCAGGTTTCCCCTTTGTTTGGAAGATTTTCTATCAGTCAGTCTCCCAAATCACATTGACTTGAACCAACACTTCATTACGTAAAGAATTTCTTATGAGATCTGCTGTGACAAGCTCTTTTTTCCTACGGAATCTGTGCTGCATTTCCATTTATCCTCCAGATCCACTCTCCCCGCTCCACCCTGTTCTGGGCAATGGGAAGCTGATCTGCATCAACAGGCTCTGACGCCCTCTGGGAGCATTAGCAGGAGCTAGGAGGGCAGGAAGGCAGTAAAGCTGAGGCCATTATTCCCCTTGCTCCATCTCCTGATCTCCGGGTACTGGTTGATCTGCCAAGGAACATTCTCCATACGGCTACCCTTTTCCCGTTCTGGATACTGCTTCCCCTATTGCCACTTCAGATCTAGAGGTAGAAACAGCTCCTCATTTTGCTAACCCTGGGGTTCTGAACTATCTTTTGTTAGCTTCATTAAGCACCTTGTACACATTAGCAAGTGATCCTGTTATTAAACATCCCTCAGCCTACCCCAATTGAATGCACTTCTAAATGCTACAGCTTCTTAAAGATTTGTGCAAACACCCTGAATTTCAAATTCATGAACATTTATTTTGCACGTGTGGGTACTTTATCACCTTACTTCCCCACTTTTTCATTCAAGCTACTAGTCTTTGAAATTTGTATATGGTGCTTACCATTTTCCGTTTAAAAATCTGTGCATGATTATTATAGAAAAATCTAAAAATGCAAAGAAAAAACATTTATAATGCCGACACCAAGGAATAAGCACAAATAAATATTTTGACAGATTTTTCTCTCTGTGAAATTTTACACAGATATGTCTCCTATGCTTTTGTTCAATATCACATCATAAGCAATTCCTCACATCAATTAAAACTCTTTATAAAAATTTTTAGTGGCTGCATGATATATTATAATTTGCTGACCCATTCCCTTCATGCTAGATATCTAAGCTGTTTCTAATTTTCACTATTTTTAATAACACTTCTATAAACATCATTGTGCATAAAACATTGTGTATGTTGCACACTATTTCTTTTGGTTTGATTCCTAGCAGTGGAATTAATGAATCAACGGCTATAAATATTTTAGTCTTTTGATACATATTATTAATTGCCTTCTAGAAAGTTTCCAATCCCATAAATATAAATGCATGACTCACTGACCTACATTAACATTCAATATTACCAATTGTTAAATCTTTAATATTATCTGATAGGTCAAAAATTATTTCTCATTATTATTTCAATTTGCATGTTTCTTAATTCTAATGAGGTGGAACATTTTATTTTCTCTTTTATTAATTTTCCGTTCATGTACTGTTGTAGTCCCATTGTCCATGTAATTTATGTAAGCTCTGTATTTTTTAGGATGGAAATTCTGTTCTTATCATATTTCTTGAAAAAATTTCCCCAAATTGATGTCTGTCTTTACGTTTACATTGTTTGTTTTGAAGAGCCAAGGTCGTTTCAACTTGTTTTTCAAGTCAATTGCATTTTTAAAAATTTCTTCCACTGCCTTTAAGGTTATAAGTCTTTCAAAAACCAGACACAAGATAAAGATTAATCTTTTCTAGTGTCTTATGGCTTGATTTTATTTTTTTATGTTTAGCTCTGCTTGGAATTTATTTTATAAAGTAAGGCTTTTAGCAAAAATTTTTTTATATCACCTCGTGTTGACTAAGAACTGTTTAGCTGCCAAGATTTCCCTTCATCTCACTTTCTTATTTCTTGTAACAATATTCTGCTAATTTAATTATCATTTTTAATATGTTTTACTATCTAGTGATACCAAAGAGAATTAGTCTTTTCTTTTCATTCTTCAAGTGACTTCAATAATTGAATATTGATTTACATATTTTGTATCCCGAGACCAGAAATTCTGATTTGTATCAGGAGGTGTACAAAAAACATGATCTCAAGAAGTTTACAAAATAGTTGAGGAGAAAAGACACAAACACAAATAACTTTAGTGCAAGTAGAAAGAAAGTGGTATCAGAAAGTTATTAGGTTCTATGAAAGAACCAAGGGAGAAAATGATAAACTAGAATTAGCAGGAAATGCTGTGTGTGGAAGACAGCATTTAATCTAGGCCTTGAAAAAGAGCTAGGGCTTCAGCAGGCAAAAAGTGGCAAAGAACGTGTCCATCAGAGGAACCAAAATGAGCAAAATCATTAAACTGGGAGAATGGAAGACTCACTTTGGGAAACAGTAAATAATTCAGTATGACAAGCAAGCATGGTTCTCAAGACAGGAGACGGGACCAGTGGGATTCTAAGCAGGGGTCTGGAAAGATCAGCACTGTATTTCAGGAAAATCACCACATCTGGCCTCTAGCTCTGCAGCTACCTATCCTTTCATAGATTACCTACTATTTTTAACAATAATTTTGCTTCACAAGAACCTTCCTTTTTGACTAGTCTTTAAATATTAAGAAGCAGAATTGGACACTACACCCAACCAAAACTAACACCACCAGTAATCACCATCATATTCTGACTCAATATTGATATCTCCAAACAGTACATGTCATGCTTGACACTCCCCTGTTCCTGTAGCCTTAAAGGTTTGCTTGAATTCATCTGAGCAGGTGTCATTCATAGAGCTCTTTTTTCCCCTTTTTAAAAATTCTGTACCCTTGAAATGATTCCAGCAACATCTGCTTTCCTCTTAATCTACTTTCCCACAGAAGGCATTTCTGTATGCCACTCTTTAATGACATTGGCTAACCGAACTTAACATTCAGATGCTTTCCTAGCTCTTCATGCAGCAAGCCATTGACTGTGGCTCAGTGTCTGTGGCATCTCTGCTGGTCAGTATAGGCTACACTCTGTTAAAATAACAATAAGCCACCAAACATCATTGGGTTAGCTCAACCAGTTTATTTCTCACTTGTCATAGCATAGCAAAAGTTGGGCTGCCCTTTTTCAACTTGTAGCTATTCCAACTGCAACATTTGGCCTCCGTGGTCTACTGTAATAGAAGAAAGAGCTGGAGGTCAAGAGAAATGTTTTAAGGTCCAGGCATGAACATGACATGTATCATTTCTGCCCTCATCTCACTGGCCAAAACTCATAGGTATTGCCCCAGTCTAACTGCAACGTGTGCCCAGTAAGAGGGAAGGGCGCGATGAAACACAGCCCACGCCTGTCCCAGATAGTGAATCCCGTCTAGACTCTCACTTTAGCTCTATTCAATACCTACATTTTCTAATCTAAAACCACACCAGAATGTTCCTTTTACTAGGACATTTAATACGGAACAAAGATTCCTGAATCATACATTTTCCTAGAGGGAACAAACAGAACTTGTAGAATTGTTCTACTAAGTGGTCTAAATCCATTTTTCTTCTAATGTAGTCATTAAAATAACACCAATTCTCTGCAAGCTAACATTCACGTCAAACTCCGGAAATTCAGATTATTAAAAATGTGTTCCTTGAGTTCATTATAATTGATTCTAGCCAGGATTCCACTACACACTTCCCTCTTCCTGGAGAGTTACCTTTATGTGACATAAAACACAATTTGTGGACAACTACTTCTTTTAATCAAATTTTAGATTGTTCTACTCCACTCTGATAGGCTGCATATTTTTCCTTCACTTTTCCATTCCATCTTTTCTCAACAATTTTATTATGTGGAATAAAAAAGATTAAATAATCTCTGCTTTCTTGCCCTTCCTCTCATTGATTTTTTTTCTTTCTTTGTCCATCTATTCTTATTCTCTAGCTTTCTCCTTCCATTCCTCTTCTTCAAATTCTCTTGTACAGCTGACTTAGAGAAGTTATGGAAGGGAGGGACTCTGATGCTCCCACTGTGATTGTTCTTGTAATTTTTCTCTCTTCAAAAACCCACATATTTTCATTGGCATTCCCCTCCACTTCTTAAATTTCTCCCACATCTCAGTCTCTTCCTCCCTTAGACCTCAAAACCATTTTTAAACTATTCACTGTCACTGGTAAAACCAACAAGCATCCCTGTGAGCTTTATGGGCAGAAATTAGCCCGTTCTGGCAGATAACAAGATGGAAACATGCAGCAAATATGCAATTACCTCCAAAACTAGACCTTCTATATCCTAGAGCAGAAAGAGTAGGCAAACTATGGCCAGTTTTTTACAACCTGCAAGTTAAAAACAGTTCTTACACTTTTTTAAAGAGTTGTAAGAAAAAACAAAGAGTAATGTGACAGAGGCCATCTGTGGCCCACCAACTCTAAAATATTTATTATTTGGCCCCTTACAGAAAAAAGTTCTACTGACCCCTATTCTGGACTACAGCTCTATTTATTAGATTTGGATCATCATAAAGATGCTTGCAAATTTGGGTCATCCAGGAAACAGATACCAAGAAAGAATTCTAGGGCAAGAGATTTATTGGGAGGATGGGGAGTAAGAGTGGGCAGGGAAAGCCTTCAGACCAAGATGGAGGACTGACATCTGTGAAAGGAGAGGGAGAAGGAAGGAAGATTGATTAGGAAGCGTCTCAGATGACAGTGCAGCTTTGAGAAAGTCTTGGCCAGCCTAATGGGGCACTCAGTGCAAAGATCAATCACATAGGAGCCCCCCACTGGGCAGAAATCTCCAGGCCCTGTCACCCCACCAAGCTCAGGCATCACCCGTGGGGAGCATGATCTCAACATGAATGCTGCAGCAGATCCCAAAAGGTGGCAGATGGAGACGATCCGCTCTCTACTCTCCACGTCACAGATTCTTCACCCAAGTCCGGTTCATCTTTCTGCTGCCTCTCCTCCTGCACTACTTTCATATGCCAGAATTCAGATTTCTTTATCACTAGCAATGGATTTAATTTTTCATACAAGTATATTAGAGACCATGCTAATGGATAATTATGAAAAGCAGTGTAAGCCAATGCAGATCTCTTCAGGATTAGTGTGGATTTTGCACATAGCAGAATATTGTTGTTTCCCTATAAAAAGAAGGAAGCCTCTAAATATAAACAACTTGTAATGTTGCAGGCAATTTTTGCTCTTCATTTTAAATATAAAGCTGTTAGTGGCCAGTCTGGTAGCACAGCAGTTAAGTTCACACATTCCGCTTTGGTGGTTCGCTGGTTCGGATCCCACGTGTGGAATTATGCACTGCTTGGCAAGCCATGCTGTGGCAGGCGTCCCACATATAAAGTAGAGGAAGATGGGCAAAGATGTTAGCTCAGGGCCAGTCTTCCTCAGCAAAGAGAGGAGGACATAGCTCAGGGCTAATCTCCTTCAATAAATAAATAAATAAATAAATAAATAAATAAATAAATATAAAGCTGTTAACAAGATTACTCTCAGCCAGGGGCACTCCCATGACTGGTGCATGAGCTGTAGTCACTCAGGGCTGTGTAACAACCCTCTCCAGGGCCTGTCGTCACTCAGTAGTCTATAGGACACTGCAATGGGTCCCTCATTCTGACTTGTACATGTTGTCACACTGCCCACTGCCATCACTTGCTCAGTTTCTCTTGTCTGCCATGATTATTCTTTATAAGCAGGCATGTAAACACACACACACTGTTATGTATCTCCTCAGTGTGCCTTAAACACCCTTGTGCATTCCCACCTGGCTGTACCAGAGATCCTCCCCTTGCCCGCACTCCCTCTCCTCTCCCCTAGAAGCCCTGCCCTCGTTCAAGGTCCTGTTCAGGCTCTGCTCCCTCCACGGACCTTCTCCAGCTACTCCAGCTCTCATATATTTCTCTACCTCTGACCTCCAGCAGCTCTTTCACACTTTCCTGTTTGCTTTCACTTCGCGTGCACAGCTTGCCTCCACTTCGCGTGCACAGCTTGCCTCTCCAGGTAGCATCTCGCTTCCTTATGAGGATACTGTTCTTTGGACGGCCTCTCTTCCTCTCACAGCACCTAGCTGGCTCTCGTATATACTCACCCGGGTGAAATACACTGCCTTCAAACTACCTACTTTCCTTCAAGGGTCATTTCAAATTCCACATTCTTTAAGTATTCTTTCCGAGTTTGACTTAAGACAGCTTATATCTTACTTTGCACTGCCGTAACACTTTGCTTGTACCTCTAATATATAATTCCTTCTGCTTTGAAACATAATCAGCTGCTTATATATTTTTCTTCCCTACCCTCACTAGCTTATAAGATCTTAGAAGACATGTTCGTCTCTGAATCCTTCATCGTACTTTGTGCTCTGCATAACCCTGACCCTCGGTTTAACCCTGACCCTCGGTTTTGCATTCCATGAGTGAAGAAAAGAATGGTAATAGCTGAAACTTTGTAAAAAACGGAAGATGACATGAAAGAAAATGTAACCAGTAATGGGAAGAAGCCGCAGTTAAACGTCTCAGCTCTCCCACTGACTAGCTGTGGGGCCTGGAAAAGCCAAAGAACTTCTCTAAACATGAATTTCATCATTTGTAAAAAATCTGTGGGCGTAATAAACATTAATAAATAACATAATGTTTAAGAACACAAACCTTGCAGTATTTGCACCTCAGCTTTGCCAATTACCGCTTGGGCAAGTTACCAAACAATAGCGAGTTTGTTTTCTCACTTGTAAAATGATCATAGTACAAAATGATAGCCTACCTCATCATGTTATTATGAAGATTTAATGAAACAAATAATGTATCTAATGATCTTAGCACAACACCTACAATATAGAAAGCTTGGGGTGCCTGGTGGTTGTTAGTATTATTATTATCGTGATCTAAGAATCCTTTCAGGTTTAAGAATCGATGATTCTACGACAGCACATTCAATAGCACCATCCGTCTCTGAACACATGGTCTTGCTTGAAGACTCAAGGCAACACTGAACTCACCATTTATTTGTCCACCTGCCTAACATAAGTAGGTTTCCTGATGGTGATTTCTAATTTTTAAACTGTTTGTTCACTACAATGAGAAATCTGCAGGGAAATAAAAATGTGCTTAAACATCAGGATCTAGTGTTGACTACTGTAGCAAAGCTTTGTAAGAGATTGACTACAATGGCCACCATCATAATACTCTTAGAATTAATGTTGATGGCAGTATAGCCAAATACATTGAAACAAATTGACTTGAGTTCAAATCTCAGCTGTGCATTCACTACTATGAGAGCTGGGACCTTGTGCAAATTACTAAGCTCTTTGTTTTTCAGTTTCTTCATCTGCAAAATGTGATCATAATTACTGCAAATTCAAAAAGTAATGAGCATTAAATAAACACATGTAATGAGTGCCTGGCACATAGCAAACACTCAATATACATTAGCTATTATCATCATCCAGGCAAGTACTCTGTACCTGCAAAGCCTTGCAAATAAAAGGTAATATCGTTATTGCTGCCCCCATAACCCATGCAAGACTGTTGTAAGGAAATATTAACCCAAGAAGGAAATATAGATTAGAGTAAGAAGGAGAAAACACCAAGGTCAGACTATAGAAATAGAAGTTAAATCAGTAAATTCAGGCAAAATTATGAAAATTACCTAGATTTTTGAGGTGGATTGGGGAGAGAAAGAGAAAAAAGATCTCCAGGTGGGACTTGAGGAAGGATTGAGATGAAACAAGGAAAAGAAAAGGAGAGAAGAGTGAAATAATTTGCATTTTTTTGAATCACAGATTGAGGGAAGGAAAGAGCATGATGGGAATAGGGTCAGGTAGCGATAACAGCTCCGGCCAAGCTGCTCTGTGCATATGCCGCTGCTGGTTTTCCTGCTATCGCACCCACACTTGAGATATCCACTTTAGAATAATAAAATATAGATACAAATGAATGTAATCGTTGGTGGTAACTTTAAGAACCATCTGGGAAGAGCTCTTGGAAGAATTTGCATCTCAGACACATCCTGAGCATCCTGAGACTACTGATCTCCAGCTCCTTCCAATTATTTTGGTTGGCATCAGCATTAGGCAATAAATCCCAGAATTATATTCCCCGTGCTTTCTCAACCAGCCCACTTGCTAATTTTAATGTTTGGAAGGAAACCACACATGTCAGAGACCCACACTTGGAGGAAGGTAGATGCTCACTCTCTGTTGCTTGCCTGTCCTCTCATCCTCCTTACCGTGACCCACCACCACCACCACCTCTCCAGGGTTGGGTACATCTCGAAAATAGTAGAACAAGGAACAACATGGACTACTTACCGTCCTCTGAAAGAACAGAGAAGCTTAGCAAGAAAATCAAGACCATTGATAATATATTCATCCAGTTTCCCACTAGCAACCAAAAAAAAGAAAAAAACCCACAATAAATGTGGCAAATTAACTTTGAGAATAATTGAGAGTATTATACAACGCTTCAAATAAATGTGGGAGCTATTTACATAACTTTTTAAAGATAAAACAGAAGATTTCAAGAAACTTTCCCACTTGCATAAGACCATTGTAGACTATACTCTCTTCCATAGCCAAGCCTTCCCTCTTCCTCTATTTTCTTACCTCAGATCCCTGGGTAAATATGTCATTACCTCCACTACAAGGGCACTTTGGCAGAAAAGTTTAAGAATCCTAGGATTTTGTTTCCTTCACATCACAAAAACAAATACCCTGAGATGAATGCGTTGGTGCAGAATGTAAAATTTCTTGCTTCCCACACAGGATTTTAATAAGCAACAGCTAAGAAGCCTCCCTCGAGAAAGTCTGTGTTTCTTCAGTTCTACAGCTGTCGCTACCTTTGTGTTACTACATTTGTAAATTTCCCTCTTTTGAAAGTCACAATCTGTCCTTCACCAAACACACCACCCAACAGCTTCGCTGATGAGAATATATAAATTTTACCATTTTGGTTTCCTGATTAGACACAGGAAAATGTACCATCACTTGCCCGCTTTTCCCCTCCCTGAGATGGGAAATTGCTCGTTTCCTCTATGCATCAGGAGCCGTTAGTGCGGAGCTGCTTCTGTTCTGCTGCTCTGCTGTAACCTGTCTCAAGAGTGTCTCCCTTTTCCTTAATGATTTCCTAGGATTTGGCTTCCAGAGAAATGATCCCATCAAGCTGCTGTCCATTTTGTAACCATGTAGTCATTTTGGGTTTTTCTACAAATATAGCACTAAGGACAGTCTTCCCTTTTTACTAAGTATGTAGATTATATGACCTTGATGCCATTTGGCATTAAAGAGCATGAACTAAATCATTAATATGAATAAACAATACAAGCACATATTTAATATTTCTGTAGAAATTCATATGATTTTCGTCCCACCATTGAAAGCCACTGTTTCTGTGTTCCTCAGTAAACATTCAGCGACGTAAGGAACTATCTCTTTCTCAATAAAAACAGAATGGGTAAGGCTCAGCAAGATGAACTTGAACAGAAGCAAGTCAGCACTTGACTGAGAGAGCTCTTGAAACAAGGAGTTTGGCAGTAGCTGGGATCGAACCAATAAGGAAAACAAGTTTTGTCTGACTGGCTCTTGGCAGATTTTAGATTGGCAGTGAATGAAGTGAAGCTAGAGCAAGAAACGGCATTAGGTGATAAAGGGCCAAGTCAGGTGACAGGTGTGGACAGATACTCAGATGGACAAGTTCCCACAGTGCCTACTTGATAAGATCACGATGATTAAACTGCACAATGCATATAAAGCCCTTAGCACAGTGTGAGCATGTGAACAGTCTAAACATGAGATAGGACTGCAGATGGAAATGAGGATTGGATAGACAATCAAATGCAAATTTAGAGCTGGCTGTAGACACATTCAGGAAACTAGCAGTTTCTCTATTTTAAATTTACATACGGTGAAATACACAGATCTTTGGTATACAAATAAAATAGTTTTGATAAATGTATATAGCTGTGTAAGTACCACCCAAACCAGAAATATAAAGCATTTCTATCACCTCATAAAATTCTCATGTGCTCCGGGCCGGCCCTGTGGCCGAATGGTTAAGTTCACGCACTCCGCTTCAGCGGCCCAGGGCTTCGCTGGTTCAGATCCTGGGCACGGACATGGCACTGCTCATCAAGCCATGCTGAGATGGCATCCCACAGGCCATAACTAGAAGGACCCACAACTAAAACTACACAACTATGTACTGGGGGCTTTGGGGAGAAAAAGGAACAATAAAATCTTTTAAAAAAATTCTCACGTGCTCCCTTCCAGTGAATTTCCACCTCCATAACCAACCACTGTTATGATTTCTATTACTGTAACGTACTTTTCCTACTTCTTGAAGTTTGTATGAATGGATTTATACCATACGTACCCTTTCATATCATATTGACTTTTTTCACTTAGCATAATGCTTTTTGAGATGTTTTTGCATGTATAATAGTTTATGATTTTTTATTGCTGAGTAGTATTCCATCGTATGAATATATGATTATTTGATTATTCACACCCAAATGGACATTTGTTTCTAATGGGCTATGAATAAAGCTGCTCTAAATATCCTTGCACAATTATTTTTGTGAACATATGATTTCATTTATCTTGGGTAAATACCTAAGATTGGAAATGCTGGGTCACATGGTTTAACAGCAGTTTTCCAGAGTGGTTGTACTGTTTTACACTCCCCCCATCAATGTACGAGTGTTCACATTGTTTTATATCCTTACCAAAATTTTCAATTATCAGCCTTTTTTTTTTCAGCCATTCTAATGGGCATGAAATGGCACCTCATACTGGATTAATTTGCATCTCTCTATCACCTAACGATGTTGAGTATCTTTACATATACTCATTGGCTATTGGTTTATCTTCTTCTGTAAACTACTCAGGTTTCTGACACATTTTTATTTTTTGTTCTCTTTTTATTAATAATTGGTAAGAGTTCTTTATATGTTCTGGATACAAGCCCTTTAGAGGATACATATTAAGAATATTTCTCCAAATCAATGGCTTGTCTTTTCACTTTCTTAGTGTATTATGATGAGCAAACATATTCAAATTTGATAAAATTTATCAATTTTTAATTTCATGTTTAGTGCTTTCTATTTTCTGTCTGTAAAACCTATGTTTAGCCCAAGATGTTGAATATATTTTGCCAACGTGTTTTCTAGAATCATTATAGAATTAGTTTTACATTTAAGTTCTGCTCCAATTTGAATCAATTATTATGTGGTTTGTGAGGTAGGAATGAAAGTTCATGTGTTTTCATACTTGTATCTAGTTTTTCTAGATCTGTTGGTAGAAAGACTTTCCTCTCCCCATTGAACTATATTGGTAGCTTTGTTGAAAATCACTTGACCACATAATTATACAGCCTATTTCTAGACTCTGTTCTGCTGCATTGATCTATTTGTCCATCTTTATTCCAGTACTACCTTGTCTTAATTACAACAGTTTATTGTAACAGTTAATATTAGGTATTTTGAGTTTTCCATCTTTATTGTTTTCACTATTATTTTGGCCATTTTCAGTTCATTTCCATATAAATTTTGAAATCAGCTTGTCCATTTCTATTAAAAAATTGGATGAGATTTTGATAGGGCTTACGTTGAATCTATTCGTCTTCTAATCCATGAATACGGTAAGTCTTTCCATTTATTTGGAGTACCTTTAACTTCACTCAGCAAAGTTTTATACTTTTCAGTGTAGAAAGGTCTTGTAAATATTTTGTTACAGTTATTCCAAAGATATTTTGTGTTTATTGATTCTATAATAAGAAGAGATTTTTTAAATTTAATTTTAAAATTGTTTGCAGTTAGTATATAGAAATATAATTCACTGTTTTTATTGACCTTATAACATGAGAACTTACTAAATTTATTTATGTTAGGTTAGGGTCTTTTTTGTTGGTTTTCCTTTTTTTGTTTGGGTGTTTTTTGTAGATGACTTCATAGAATTTTCTTGGACAACTGGTGCATGATTTGGTTTTACCTCTTTCTTTCTTTCTTACCTGTATACCATTTACTTGTTTATTTATTTTTACTTATTGCACTGGCTATACTTATCTAGTTCAATGTTGGACAGAAGTGATGAGAGCAGACAAAATGAATTTATTCTCACTCTTAAAGCTAAGTATTTCAGGCTTTTGCCATTAAGTATGTAGTTAGCTGTAATTTTTTGTACATTTTTTTTTTACCAGATTAAGGAAACTCTATGTCTAGTTCATGAAAACGTATTGAATTTAGTCAAATGCTTTTTCTGCATATTTTGAGATACTCAAATAATGTTATCATTCAATTAGTCAAAGTGTAAAACTACATTGATTGATTTTCAAATGGTGGAGAAATCTTGCATTCCTGAAATAGACTCCATTGATTATCATATACGATCTTTTATATCTGTGGATGGATTCAATTTGCCATATTTTTTTTAAGGGCTTTTGTGGAATTTTCATGAGGGAAATTGGTCTGTGATTTTCTTGTGATATCTTTATCAGGTTTGGGTTTCAAGATTATGCTAGCCTCATAAAATGATCTGTGAAGTGTTCTTCTCTCAATTTTCTAGAGATTCTGGTAAGCTTGGTATAACTTCTTCCTTAAACGTATACTAGCATTCACCTGAGGAAACACCTGGGCCTGTGCTTTCCTCTATGGGAGGATTTTTTTTTTATTACAAATTCTATTTCTTCAATATTTATAGGGCTATTCAGATTTGGTAATATGTGTTTTATATCTTTAATAAGTTGATATAAGGGTTAATCTATTTTATTAATTTTTTCAAAGAAACAACTTTTAACTTTCCTGATTTTTCTCTATTGTCTATTTTCTATTTCATTGAATTCTACATTTGTCTCTATAATTTCTTTATTTGAACTTTGTGTTCAACTAGCTCTTCTTTTTGTATTATTCAAAAGGAAATTTGAAGCATTGATTATAAACCTTTCTTCTCTTCTAAAATAACCCTTGCAAGCTATGAGTTTCCCGTTAAGAACTTATTTAGTTACATCCCAAATTTTGATATATTGTATTTTTATTATTATCTGGTCAAATATTTTCTAATTTCTTTTGTAATTTTTATTTTGACTCATGTTTTATTTAGAAGTGAATTTTTTCCCAAGTATTTGGGACATTTCTAGATGACATATTATTATTAAATATTAATTTAATTCCTCTGCGGTCAGAGAACAAACTCTATAAGATTTCTAGTTTTCAAAATTTATTAAGGCTTATACTATGTTTTAGCACATGGTCTATCTTGTTGAACATCCTACTGAATGTTGCAGTTGTAAAGTACATGTATTTTGCATTGTTGGATGTAGTGTTCTATAAATGTAATACAGGTCAAGTTGTTTGACAGTGTTGTTCATATCGTCTATATACTTACAACTTGTCTGTTTGTTCTATCACTTACTAAGTGAGAGGTATTAAAATCTCCAGCTATGATTGCGAATTTTTCTATTTTTCTTTTTAGTTCGGCCAATTTTTGCATTATGCATTTTTAAGGTCTACTGGGCACATAAACATTCAGGATTTTTATGTCTTCCTGATGAATTCATCTATCTGTTATTATGAAATGTCCTTCTCTATTTCTGGTAATACTTCTTGTCCCTTAAGTCTACTTTGTCTGATATATATATATATATATTTTTTTTTTTTTTTGAGGAAGATTAGCCCTGAGCTAACTACTGCCAATCCTCCTCTTTTTGCTGAGGAACACTGGCCCTGAGCTAACATCCGTGCCCATCTTCCTCCACTTTATATGTGGGACGCCTACCACAGCATGGGGTGCCAAGTGGTGCCATGTCCGCAGCCAGGATCCGAACCAGCGAACACCAGGCCACCGAGAAGCGGAAAGTGTGAACTTAACCGCTGCACCACCGGGCCACCCCTGTCTGATATATTTAAATAGCCACTCTCATCTTGTGTTTAATATGATATGGCATCTTTTACTATCCTTTTATTTTTAACATGTCTGTGTTTCTAGATTTAAAATGTACTTGTACAGAGCACATAGTTAGGTTTTGTTTCTTATCCCTTCTGACAATCTCTTAATTTTAGTTCAAATATTTAGTCCATTTATATTTTGTGTAATTATCTATATGGTTGATTTAACTCTACCATTTTTCTATTTGTTTCCTTTTTATTTTGTTTGTTTTTCCTCTATTCCTCCTTTCCTTTCTCTTTTGTGTTAATGGAATATTTTTTTAATATTCCACTTTACCATTGGCTTTTTAGCTCTATCTCTTTATATTATTTTTAGTAGTTACTCTAGGGACTATAATATGCATCCTTAATTCACCATAGTCTACCTAGAATCATTTTACCACTTCATGGAAAATGAAAGAAATTCAAAACAGTTTCTTCCCCCAACCCTGATTCTCTGCTACTGTTATCATGCATAAGACATAAACTTCACAATATAATGTGATGTAATTGTACATGTACACAACAATATCATGCAATGAGTTTTACAGTCGGTTGTCTTCGACGAAGAGAATAAAAGTCTTTTATATTTTTGAGTATCTTTGCTACTTCACTGTCCTCTTTATTCCTTCTTGTAGATCATTTGCATCTTGTGTCCTGAAATTCCTTTAGCATTTCTTATATTGTAGATCTGCTAGCAATGTATTTTCTCAGCTTTCCTGTATCTGAAGATATCTTAATTTCATCCTAATTTTTGATGTGTTTTTACTAGATACAGAATTCTGAATTGACATATTTTTAAGCACATTAAAAATGCTATTCTGTTGACTTCTAGCCTCCATTGTTTCTAATGAGAAGTCAACATGATCATATTGTTATTTATCCATATAAAATATCTCTTATTTTTGCTCTAGTTGCTTTTAAGACTTTCTTTTTCTCAATTTTCAGCAATATGCCACATGTTCTTATGTGTGCAGGTTTTTTTGTATTATATGTGAAATTTTCTGCGATTCTTGATTTTACATATTGATGTTTTTCAATACATTTGTGAAAATTTTGGCCAAACTTTGACTGTAGCTGTTTGCTTATGTTCTGCCTCACAGATACCATGACCAGGGAGTTCCCTTGGGGTAAAAGCCTCCATTTCCCTTCTGGGACTTGAATTACAAGTAAGTGGAACTGCTTAATATTGTCTCACAAGTCAGAGGAGCTGTGGCTTTTGTTAATCTTCTTTCTCTGTCTTTCACATTTAATAATGTCTGCTGATCTGTCTTCAAGTGCACTGACCCTTTCTTTATCTCTCTCCAGTTAACAATTAAGTCCATTCAGTGATTTTCTTTTTATTTCAGGTGTTGTATTTTTCTCTTTTAAAATTTCCACTTGAGTAGTTTTGCCTATTATACTTCTCTAGTTGAATTTCCCTATCTGTTCAATCATTATGGTTTTCTTTCTCTTTAGGGCCTTAAAATATTTAAAATGGCAACTGAAGGCCCTGCCTTATAATTCCAAATTCTGGGTCATCTTTGAGTCTAATTCTATGTCCTGCTTTTTTTTTTTTTTTCTTGACAATTGATCATATATATCTCTCTGTGTCTTATAGATTTTATTATATAATGAACATTTTAGATAAAACATTTTAAACACTCTGAATTCTATTTTCTTCTTTTGAAGAATGTTGACTTTTATTCAAGCAGGCAGTGGGATTACTGGTTTATCATCTTGAAATTATGGAGACTTGGTTTCCTTTACCAAATTTCTCTAATTTGGTAGGACTCAAACTCAAAAATTTTTCTCATCTGTGGCATTTATCTGCTAATATGTTTCTTAAGTCTTTTCTACTCTCAAGCTGTGGTTTTCTCCTGGGCTTCTTGCAGTTCCTTAAAAGCATTCTGCAGGGTTCAGCCAAGAATTTGAGGAGAATTCTATTCAGATTTGAGGGCTCCATTCATTCCAGGATTTTCCTCCTCAATTTCCAGGCTCTTGTGTACTTTCAAACTCTACCCACTAACATCTCAAGCTAAAAAAAAATGTAGCTTTCTACTTGAGTTGTAGTCTCCCTGCAGACCGCACTGACTAGGAGGACCTCAGGATAAAGAGCCTCGTAAATATAGATTTCACTCAAAGTGCTTACCCCTTATGGCCAAAGCCTCTCCAGTTTCTGCCTGCTTATTATTGCTCTCTGTAACTTTAAATAGTCATGTATGTTGATTTTGTTCAGAATTTATCATTGTTATCTGCAGGCAAGTTATTCTGACAATCTACTCCCCTATTCTTAACTAGTAATCTCTTTTTAATATTTTTTTATTTTATGACAGCAAATTGGTGAAACAAATAAATGGTATTGCATTCTCTCGTATCTAACATATAGTAACATTTATATTCTCATAAAAGCTTGGAGTGGGTGAGATTAAGGGGCACTGGTGAAAATCATATTGCGACTTTCAAAATAGGGAGATTTACAAATGTAGTAACACGAGTGGAATATACTTTGTTCTGCCTGCTTGTTTTTCAAACAAGAATATTTGAACATTAACATGTTCAAATACCATTTCTTGCCAAGTCAACATAATCAAACAAATAGATTAAGAAGGTTAAAGAGCACTCAGGGGTATTCTAAGGCAAACTGAATAACACTCCTATGCATGAAGATTGTTAAACAAATGAAAATTTTCTCTCAGGGAAATCATGCTGGTTCCCAACATCAGTTTATTCCCCTCTGCCTGAAAATAAGGTTATTTCCTTCTCTTTAAGGTATTCAAATTCTTGCTCCCACTGCTACCTTTAGTAATACTTTCTTTTTGTTCAGAGCTGGGGCTAAGGCAGCAATGGGACAGAAGAGAGAAAGCAAGCCAGGGGTTTGAACTTAGGAGCAAGGTTCCAGTTTAATTACTCTTGGAAAGGGGTTGCAGGAACTCGAGTCACAGGTACGACCACCATCAGTGAGCCATCACCCCAAGTTACAGGTAGAGTAGAAGGCAGAAACATGGTGACAACATATCCACTCTGTTCAAGATTAAGGGACAGTTTCAAACACAAATAGCTAATGAAGATTTTTTGGTGGCAGCAAGGGGCGTGACCAAGAGAGTTATCATGGGGGAATTTGATATCTAAAGCAGAGATGGTATAATGCAGGACACATACCACAAAGGTATCTTCAATAATAAAGGTAACATTGCTTCAGACCTTCTGCTTTTGAATCCCAGATCCATCATCCTCTAGGCTTATGATCTGAGGAATGATGCTTAATCTCCCTGTGTTTCATTGTGACATCTGGCAACAAGGGTGTAGTGACCAAGAACCAGATCTCCATCTCCAGACGTTTTAATTCACTGATCAATCCCTGAGTCTCTTCACAATTTGGCCTGTCCAATTCCACCCTGGCTGTTTCAAACTCTCCTTTCTCTACTCCTATTCCTATTATTTCAATCTCTCCAACTTCAGTTCTTATTCTCTCCAAGATTAAACTCAAATATTTCCAATTCCTTTTAAAATCCATCTTAGATCAACTTTCAAGCAAGCCTATATACCTCCACTCCAAAGGCTGCTCTGAGTAAACCACCGGTCCAGTTGAAACTTGCTATATTCCAACAGATGCTTCGTGTCTATTTAAGTAAGTAACCAGATACTACTGCGCTAAGCACTTTCACAGCACTATATCTAAGCATTCCATATTCCTACTTTGCTAAAGGCAATATTGAAAAATGACACTAAAAACACAAATAAAGGGAAATAAACACAAAAGTGTCTTTTGAAAGCTTACAAAACCTGTTCCGAACAGCAAGCACTTTTAATTAGAAATGCTGCAAGACTGCAGGAGCAGCAAAATGTGATTTCTTAAAACATAATAAGATGTGCTGATTCACAGGCAGGAGGAATACAGCTTGGAATCTGCCTATCTGCACCAGCAATTCTGGCGCTTCCAACTCCATTTCTGTAAGATCAACCTTAATGGAAACATTTGCACCCAAGCTTGGACTCTTCCAGAGGAAAACTGGGCCTAGTTTGTTAGTTTGTGAGATAACTTAGGTGCGCGATTCTCATTTGGTGGCAAAGGACATAGTGTCCCCTATTCCTGAAAATTCTTCTTGTCCTTCTAGAATCGTGGAGATTTGTGTAGGTAGTACCTTTGATTAAAATCCTTCAGGCCCACAACAAGTAATTTGAAATGCATAAAACATCATCATGAAACACATACAGTTGGGTTTATTTTGCACAGGAGAAAATGACGGGGGAGTGATTATTTTCCAGTAAAATCAGAGAAAGTGCCTTTTCCCACACATCTAGGTTTAAATTGCTTGGATGTTCTATGCCTTACATGAGATTGTTTCTGGGAAATACTTTCCAGCACAGATACACAGAATCCCTGCCCGTCTGATGTCAGCATAGAACCTACAAGAGCAGCTTTCACAAGGGAAGTCATCTTCAGGTACTTCTGGCATAAAGAGGCATCTTAAATTTTAATTTTATACTGCAGTTTTTATCTGAGCCATCACAAGAAAAATGCAAAGGTCTGCTCTGTACCAATGACCTAAAACATTGTAGATAGTAAAATATATTATTTGAAAGTTTCCGATAAAAACAAAAACTATTTCCTGAGGCAAGCATCTGCTCCTGCCTCTGAGACCTGCCTCCATGGATCCCAATGGAAATATCAGACATTACAACATACTTCAATTTTAGTGGTTCTTAACAGTTGCTTAAGAGTATTCCTGGATACAATCAAAACGACAGGCAAAAAGTATTATCCTAAATGACTCCACTTCCTCTGCCGTATAAACGCATCATTATGGTTAATTTTGTCAACTTGACTGGGCCAAAGGAAGACCAGATAGATGGTTACATGTTATTTCTGGGTGTTTTCAGAAGAGACTAGCATTTGAATTGGTGGACTAAATAAAGCAGATGGCATCATCCAATCCACTGAGGACCTGAACAGAACAAAAAGGTGGAGAAAGATTGACCTGGGACATGACCTGGGACATCCACTTTCTCCTGCCCTTCCTTGGAGCGCTTGCTTCTCAGACCTTCAGAATGGGACTAGGTCTCCAGCTTGCAGACAGCAGACCATAGGACTTCTCAGTCTCCATAATCACGCAAGCCAATACCTTAAAATAAATAAATCCTGTTGCTTCTGTTTCTCTGGAGAACTCCGACTAAAAGTAAGAATTCCTCAAAGTTCTCATCCACACTTTAGCATGATAAAAAATAATAAATCACATTTTTAAAAATGACTTATTGACTGTTCATTAAGTAAAAGATACTATGGATAGACACTATGGGGTATGAAATAAGGAAGATAATTTTTTTTTGTTTGGGTTCGGTTGTTTGCCTGGGTTCTTATTCTAACTCTGATCCTGCAACTCTGACAATGTGACCAGGGGCCAGTTACCTAACTTCTTTGAGCCACTGTGTTCTCTGTAAATAAGGCATGCAATTTTCCTAACACACGGTACATTGCAAATATTGTGAACAAAACCCTTGCTCATCTTAGTTGAGGATCTGGCAGTGCCTCAGGATGATCATTCTAAAGACCAGTGACTATCAGATTCAAAATTATTTTAGTGCTTAAAAGAGACAGAGCCATCCTCCTCCTTCCACACATGCAGATTTAAGCTGCACAGGCAGGAAGTCACTTACCCAAGGCTACACACTTAGATGGGAGCCAACCTTGGATCAGGTCTTGACACCTGGTTTCTTCATTTTTTTGCAATCTGGTAGACAGATCTGTGAAACCATGGAAAAGTAGACTGACTTTATAATGGTCATTAAATATCTACAAATTAGGAGTTTTTCTGTTCTTAACACATCTCCATTAAGAGACGGTTGCTAGATCTCTGAATTTAGGCAGAAAATAGGTACTAATCATTAGGCCTTTGGCCTCATTCTCCTCCAATATAATAAAAGAAGGAATTTTTAACTTCTTAAGTTTTTTTATCATCACCTAGCTATCTTCTCAAAGAGAAAACGGACTGAAATATGGATAATTGAAAGTTCCAGTGAACTGGGTCCTGGTTAAGCTAGGTTTTATCGTTTCTAAGCCATTTCGTTACAGTCTTATCGGGACAATTGCTTTCGAGCCTGCTCCATATGGTGCCTCCCATTCTCTGCACTGAACTGATCCCCAAATGAAGACCCCTCTGCATTCAATCTGAGAGCTACACTCAGGTCTTAGAAACTAAGACGGCATTTTAGTCTCCTATGTTTCTGAGCTGGTGCCTTTTCCTATATTTTTATTTTTAAAAATCCAATTTGAGCTTTTTGCCTCATGTCCTCATCTCAGACACCATAAAAAAACAAGTGAGTGAAAGAAAATCTTTTCCCATAGAAAATCTCACACATAATGATGCCAACAGTCCTTTCATTTTACTGGTTGCCTGGCTGACTAGTATATTGGAAATAAGCGAAGATGGGAAAATAACAAGGAACTGGTTTGTGCTGAGGGAAACCAATGCTACAGTTATGAAGTCGTAAGGAAAAGCACAATGAAAAATAATCTCAGTATCACAGAAGAAAGCAGTTCTCAGCAGTAAAGCAGTAACAAAGAACCGAAAATCTTAGGAAACACTCAAAATAGGCAGTAAGAGCACAAAGGCATTACAATGTTCTAAATTGCAAGGTGAATTGAATGATGGAGAGACTGTCTTGAGAACTCTTGAAATTAGTTCTCAGATATTTTATTTGCTTTTCCTTTTTTTCCCCCTCTGAGCGATTATCTCATTTCCTTAGGTCTTCTGTCTTTATGTCCCGGAAACAGGGAAAGATACTTAGAATCTTCATTAGTTAAGACTCTTTTTGTGGTTCTGCTGTGAAAGATAATCACTTGTTAGCTTATGATGAGGACTTATGACTTAAAATATTTACATGGCAGGCTCTCCACTGTGAAGATAGACTTTAAAATTCAAATTGATGACAGGAGCGAGCTAGATCTTTTAAATGAAGCAAACTTTTTTTCAAATCTCAGCAGAAGAGTAAGAAAAATCTTTAATTAATTAATGGAATGGAACAGGTAGCAATTCTGCCTGACTTTATATATTCTACATCAGGTGATGTGTATAAAACAAAGAGAATATTGTTGTTTATGTGGGTTTCAAAGAACTAAAGAGAAAGTGTAGACAACATGAATTCTTCCTATATGCACAAAAAGTCGATAGCAATGACATAACAGTAATAGGGACTTAGACAGCATCATGTTTAAGATACCGAAAATGTTCTTTGATGCCACGTTAACCAAAGCTACTTTAATAACATCTTACAAGCCAAGTAGGTGTCAAGGATCATCTTTCTTTTACCGATGAGAAAATGGAGCGGAGACAATTCTGTGATTCAGCCAAGATCAAGCGTCAGTAAGCAAACAATCTCAAAATCAGAGCCTTTCAAGCCTCAATTGACAGTCCCAGCCCCAAGGGTCAAATCTCGAGGATGATGTGAGAAAAATCACCTGAGAGCAATCAGGCTCAAGGTGTGCAGGCTCTGGGTGTAGTTCTATCCTTTTTTTTTTTTTTTTTTGTCATGAGACCTTTTGTTCTCCTATGCAAAATTAGAATATTTGTCTTATAACATCATCTGAAAATTCTAATTAAAAGCTGGTTATTTGCAGGAGGACAAAAGCCCAAACATATGTGACTTGGTTACACTTCCGTGTTAGTTTCTTACTCCACTGCTAGCACATTTTCATATGTTTTAGGCAGATGTAAGGAAGGCATTTTAAAGTAAGCCTATGAAAGGAACTGCATACCTCCTGGAAAGCAATCCGCACGCATCAACTCTTTCCTCTTTTGCAGATAAAGTGCTCTAAAAATCCCATTCAAAGAAATCATTTGTGCTCCTGACATTAATGGTAAGACAAGCTCAAGCCTTTATAAATGAGGAAAATAGCTATGAGGATTTTGCTGTATAGTATCGTAGCTATTACAGATTTTCAATTAACCTTTGTGTCTGCTTGGCAAATACCATAATGGTCAGACTCCAGTGCCATAGACTATGTCACAGTGCACAGGATACAGCTAAAGATTTTACTAAGACTTGAAGGCAGTTCCTGCAAAGAAAAGACATAGAAATCATTCTAATTATTTACTTACAGAAATGTTGATCAAAAAAGAAAAAGTTCTCTGCTTCTAACAAATAAATACCTGCGCAATATGAAATATCATTAATTTATCCAAGCATAATATCATCATTAAGTTATATTTTAATTCAAGTATAAGTAGAATATTGGGCTTAGGTATTGTACAAATCACATGAAGGAGACATAATCCTTTCTTTTCCAGAGCTCAAAGGAATGACAACACTGTTATATTCATTGAAAGACACACATCTGTACAGTATACAAAGAAATGACAGTAGGAAAGATATAAAATATTATTTTAATTATTTTCAGAGCCAGTTATCTGTGTTTGGAATATATTTGTCACTAAATTTGTGCTTAAGAAGGAGAAAAATGGCTCTGTCTTTCTGTAAAATGTTAGCTCTTAAATTCACTATTCTCCAAGGTCAAAAAAGGGTCAAAATGAAGCCTAGAAGAAACCCAAAGGGCTGTAAGGTAGCAAATGCATTTGCTATTTACTAATTTTGCCTTATCAGTCAGCCAGTGAAGGACATTCTGGTCTCTGGAAGTCATCTTCTCTTGAGTCTCAGAGAAGGCTTCTGATGCATCCACTTGAGTCATTGGGCCGAAGAGATCTTTTATTCAGATAAAGTCCTCCTTCTTAATACACTAGAAAATAGCATGCCTTCTAATCCTCATTTATTTCCTAAATAACCTATCTTATTTAAAAGAATGCTCAATGCAGATACTAAATCAATAGATTTGATAATAATCTCTTACTGTAGGTTATTTACATATAGAATTCAAGCATTCCTAAACAGGAAGTTACTACAAGGGAAAAAAGAATGAGAAACATTATGTGGCTTAACTAAATCAAGTTCATTCGAGAAGCAGAAAAATCCATCATGAGATATACTTTTCTAAAATATGTTTAGAAATCTTCAAGACCAGAAACAGTTCAAGAGCTGCAAAAATAGCTGGAAATGGTGGAAGGAGACAACTGCAAAATATGAAAGACTGGGGGCATTCATCTTTCGGACCTGAATTACAAGAAGCTCTCTGCTAATCCACAGAAAATTGTAGCAGTGACTCATGGAGAAGGCAGGCAGGAGACCAAAAGAGGAACTGCCCAGAGCAGATGCCAAATCAGACCTGAGGGTATTTTAATACACAATCGGCCCAGAAAGGCTTCATGTTCATGAAACCAGAGGTGTGAGGGATGAGGGAGGGAAGACGGAGGGTCCTATCAATATTTTTCCATTTTCTCTCCTGCTGTCATTCTAAAGAATAGCCTCCTTTCAAGTAAAGTAGATTTCACCAGACACAAACAGGTTAGCGTGTGGGGTTGTTGAGTAGGCATGTACTTAGAGGGGCTCCTGATTTTCCTCTTACCTTACTTATTGCTCTTCCTTAATCCTCTCCACTGTATCCTTTTCTTCAACACACCTCAAAATTTTAAAATGCCACAGCATTTGTTCCTTAGCCTTCCTTTCTTCTCTATCTGCACTTACTCCCTTAGAGATCTTATTCAGTTCTATCATCTATATAGCAATGACTCCCAAATTTATATCTCTAATCCCAGTCTCACTACCTGACTACTTAACTACTCCCTTTAGATACCTAATGGCCATCTCATATTTAACTTGCCTAAAATTAAATCATTGATCTTCACACTCCCCACCGCCACCAAAAATATCTGCTCTGCCTGCAGTCTTTCTCATCTCAGATAATAGCAATTCTTTCCTATTATTCAAGTCAAAAGCCTTGGGATCAGGGCTGGCCTGGTGGTGCAGCGGTTAAGTGCGCACATTCTGCTTCAGTGGCCCACGGTTTGCCGGTTCGGATCCCGGGTGCAGACATGGCACCACTTGGCACCCCATGCTGTGGTAGGCGTCCCACGTATAAAGTGGAGGAAGATGGGCATGGATGCTAGCTCAGGGCCAGTCTTCCTCAGCGAAAAGAGGAGGATTGGCGGCAGTTAGCTCAGGGATAATCTTCCTCAAAAAAAAAAAAAAAAGCCTTGGGGTCTTCCTCGGCATTTCTCTTTTTTTGTAACAACATTCATCCAATTTTGGATGAAAACAATCCGTAACCAATCTATAAATGAAAATCAGGGTGAGTTTATTATGAGCCAAATGTAAGGACCATATAGCCCAGGGCCTTCCTTCCCAAAGAAGGAAGGGCACCAAAGAAGTGGAGTGTACAGAGTAGTTATATACCCTCAAAGAGCATGATTCACATATGATTGAAAGGTCTCTTTTACAATAGTCATGAGATTGCTCTGTTGGCATAGTGATTGATGGACAGAGCAGGTAGCAGGTCTGCTGTCTCGAGCTGGGTGGTCACAGGTGAGCGCAGTAATCAGTTCCTAGCCTAGGGAGAGATGCTTATCCATAAAGAAATGCCAATGTGGGGGAAAGTTGCACCTTTATCTTAAGGGCACTTGTTCTTGTCTTTGGGACACAGCAAATGCTTAAAGTAGATATACGATGCATGCTCAACGGCCAGGTCAGGCCCTTTTGGAAAAAACAAAGTCAGGCTGAATTGGGTTTACCCCAAATGGCTTCCTCATATACTCCAATATATCCTATTGCTTGCCATTTATTTGTCATGACCTTTCTACAAACTTTGTTGTCTCCTATTTCAAAATATATGCAGTACCTGACCCTTTTCCACCGCCTCCATTGCTTTCACACTGTTCAAGCCACTGTCATCTTGTTACATCTCATCTCTCAGGTCTTTGTTCAGCACAGGGAGACACGAGGACCCTTCACAGACTCAACAGTACCTAACTTGTCTTAGGGTTCTATGGATTTTCCTCTTTCCTTTGCCTCTAGTTTGGGACAATATATCTAGTCTTTGAGTTGGGTGAAACAGATTCTTATGGAAAAAAAGCATATTCTTCCAAATCTGTTGTTTAGCCAAGTCCTATATGATTACTGCTTTTGACACTCAACAGCCTAGATTTTCAAAACCCCAAGTCCATTTCTCTGCTTTGGTGCTGCAACAACTCTGTCTTGTGACCATGGATGCTTCACAAATTCTACTTTAAATGAAGGAAGAACAAGAAGTTGAAAAATAATTGCTGAGAATGAAAAAGTATGCAATAAATGCCTCTCCCCATAGATGCAGGAAGGCTGCGGAGTGGGCCAGTTTAGTTGATGTTGCTGGAAGACTCTTCCTTGACCAGGAAGAGGTTTAGCTATATTAGAAATTCAGAGTCCCCAGTAGCCTCAAAAATTGCCTTCCATATTTCTCCCTTTTCTCCTTGGCCAGTTCTCCTGTATATAGGATCGCCTTTAACAGGGAAATCTAAGACAGCATACAGTTCTCTTTCACACTAAAGTTTTCATCAAAATCTTTAGTAACTTTTGAGTCCCTTTCACCTCTATACATCAAATCCCTCACAGGATAACACCCATTGTCTCTAGATGACTTTGGACCAGGGTTTATAATGGGTCTGTGATGCAGAGAGGGATGATAATGAGGATTCTTGGAAATTCTGGACAGGATCAACTTGTAATAAGTCTGAACAATCTTACATCAACAAACTCAAGTGTTTAAGAAAAAAATTTTGTATTTTATTGCTGAATTTAATTTCCGTTTTGAGTGCCCATTTTGCTAGGTGATAGAAACAAGATCTTAATCGATTCAGGTTCTCTCCCACTTTCTTTCCCCCAGATTCTATTCTATATTCTAGTCAAAAGATAAAAAGAAATTCCTGGGAGAAACAACAACAAAATTAGACAATATATTTATGGAGAAATGGACTTTCCAGGTCACGGAGAGACCAGAGTCAGGAGTGCATCTGAGGCCGCCTGGGCACTGACAAGGATGGCTAGTTGCCCATGCCTCGGTCGGTTCAAGAAAAAGTCTACTGTTTGTAGACCTTCCTTTAAATGGAAGTACCAACACTGTGTAATTATTCTAAAATCATATTATAAGTCCCAGGAAAAAGAGCAGCGTCTGACAAAAACCCACCTTCATTCTACTTCTGGCAAGATCTTAGCTAAGAAGAAATTGTCACCAGCTACAGCTTGCCCCCACATAGAATGAAGGGTGAGGGAAAAGCTATGCAAAGATATGTGGCTTCTGCTCCTGCTCCAGACAGTAACCTCACTCCTGTTATGTTCTGTAGCTGGGCTAAACAAATTGGGAATTTTAGCCGGGTGTGTGTAGTCTCTTCTTGCCCATTCAAATCTTGCCTGTAATGCTGCAGTATCAAAATATGTGATCTGATGGTCTTGGATAAGTCATCTCTAACACGAAGCCTAGAAGATATAGTACAGTTCTTTGTAAGATGGATAGACAGATAGATAGACAGATAGATAGACAGATAGATAGATGATAGATAGATAGATAGACAGATAGACAGCTAGCTAGATAGATGGATAGATAGATAGATAGATAGACAGATAGATCAATCAATCCATGAACAAATGGTGCTAATTATTTGGTTTCCTCGGCACCTCTGAGCCTTCTGGGATGAAAGGTAAACTCCTTTTGTCTGTTACATTGCTGCCACTGGCTTGCCCCACCCTCGACCCTGAACTCTGGGATTCTGACCAGGACCAGCACCTAACCTACATTTTGCTTTGTTGTTGCTGACTATGAGCTCTGACTGTGATTAGCCCAAAAATAGGAAATCTAGAACAAGTGACTGCATCCATGCTTCTGCCAAAATTAGCATAGAACTTTTAGTCTTGAGGACAAGATCACTATAAAATATGCGTTGTTTATGCAATTTTATATAAATTGTATTAGTTTACCAAGTCATCATCAGTAACATGAGGCTAACCTCATTTGTATGTATCAAATAAGGTTTCATTTCTCAACTCTAACACTGGCTTAGGCTGTGCTGTCCTGTCCAATATAGAAGCTTCTAGCCATATGAGGCTATTGAACACTTGAAATCTGGCTAGTGTGATTTTGATTTTATGTAATTTTAATTAATTTAGATTTACATTTTAAAACTGATATTCATTTCAGTTATTAGAAAATTTTAAGTAATTTGGGAACAACTTATATATGAATTGACTTTTTCTGTTGTATGTTTAACAAAATCTAAATGTAGATAAAATATTGCCAATATTAGTATGTCAATTAAAGTGTGCTGTTAAGTATGAAATTCATACTGGATTTTGAAGGCTCAGTATAAAAAAAGAATGTAAACTACCTGAATAATTTTTTGTTGTTTATATCCTGAAATGATAATAGTTTGGATATATTGGGGAAAATAAAATATAGTACAAAAGTTACTCTCACCTGTTTATTTTTATCTTTATTGTTTTATTTATTTATTTATTCTGGAGAGGAAGATTAGCCCTGAGCTAACATCCTTGCCAATCTTCCTCCACTTTATATGTGGGTCACTGCCACAGCATGGCTGACGAGTGGTGTAGGTCCATGTCCAGGATCCGAACCCACAAACCCAGGCTGCTGAAGCAGAGCACATCGAACCCAATCACTATGCCACAGTACCAGCCTCTGTTTTTACTGTTTTTAACGTGACTATTAGACAAGTGAAAATTAACTATCTGACTTAAGGTAAATTTCTATTGGACAGTGCTGGTTTAGACTGCTTACTAAATTGCTTTATTATACTTTAAGAGTTATATCATTTTTAAAAGAGTTTACCCCAAACACTTAAGTTAGTATTTTAACCTGAGTCTCCCACTACAAAATATAAAACCCGTGCATTCTTTTTTTCCTACAGAAAATACTATAGGAAAACCTCTCTCTCTTTCTAATAGGAGTACAGGCTCAGTTATGCAAAGTAAACAGGAAGAATTATTTAGGCTCCTCACATTTCTCTAACATTTGCATCCAATAACGCATTCCCGACATTATTTCTGCAGCTTCGAACCATCACTGAAGCTCTTTCTGTTGAAAATCCTCCTGAATGAAATAAAGAGAGCAGATGAATGAATGAAACAGATTAGGATGTTATTTCCTTCTCCTTTGTTACTTGCAAAATGTACCATATGGACATATCACAATGTGCCTTGCAGAAATTTGAATCTCTGATAAAGTTTTTTTGTAAGAATGACATAAAGTACTCATGATGAATGAACTTTGAGCATTAAGTGATGAATGAGTTTTTGAATAACCATCCTTTCAGAAGTTAGATCAAGTTTCTAGTAAGATAAGCATCTAAGTTCTGTTTAAGTGGCTCATACTTCAGGTTTTTGAACAAATCTGATTGCTCTATAAAACCTTACAGTGAAGTAAAACTTATACATTCCAGTACTTACACATGAACAGATTTTAGAGATTTTTCAAATTAAGATTTTAATCAACTCTTTCAGAGTTTCTTGATTGAGGAAACTAAATCAATTTTAGTTTCTTCTTTAAAAATACTGTATTACTGACTTGTTTGAGTAAATGTTACCATTACTTGGGAATACTGCTAAAATAATACTATTATAACCCTGTGGAAGACACTACTTGGCTAAATGTATTTTAAATCAAAGATTTACTGGGCACTTTATTTTTACTAACCAAAAAGAAAAGAATGAGTTAAAAAGATGAAAGTAACCATCCTGACTCTTCAGGTATTACAACATAGTCCCAGAAGTCAAAAATACACACATAGAGCATTTATGTATTAGAATTTGTAGGCTTTGAATAGACAAAGGAGAATAAAAAGAAAAATAATAGAAGGGATCAGCATAAGCTAAGGCATAAGCCAATAAAGGAAATCTCAACCAATGAAAAGAACAATACAAATATGCTCCAAATAGGGCCAGTATAATTACTATAGTGTAGATTCAGATATGGTTTTACTTGTTTCCAATAACATGGCAGGCTAAGTACCTGGAGAAACCTTTTGCTAAAAATAACTAATAATCCTTGATATATAAAAATATGTCTAAATGTTCCCAAATAAACAATAAGCTGGCTTGAATAAAATAAATTCTCAAGAGAGACAACTATATAGAGAACTATAACCCAAAGAAGCAAGCAGAACACTGAAGCCAACTTTCACCCTGAGATCATTTGCCTAACTAAGTAAATTTAAGCTTCAATTTTCACAGACTCATGAGATTTTAGAGGTTGCAATTCCAAAGAGATAAACCCTCAGTGTAACAGACAATCAAAAATAACCCTCTCCCCCAATCCCTAGAGGCTTGCTAGGAAATTTGTGTATCTCACAACTTAGTACTGAACGAAGGGGAAAAATCATCACTGGGGATTTGGAACCACAAGCCAAGCATCACCAATTTCTACAGGACAAATGTACGCTACTTCAGTGTTTGGAAAGTCTTCAAGATAAAGATAAAAATTAGATATTCCAGAATAGAATTTCCCCTCATTGCCAGAGAGGAGCAAATGAAAAATCTTTCCAAAAGAAACTCCTCTCATTTCAAAAAAATCATCAAGGGCTAACCCCATGTCATAGTGGTTAAGTGCATGCACTCCCCTTTGGCTGCTTGGGGTTTGTGGGTTCAGATCTCAGGTGTGGACCTACACACCACTCATCAGGCCATGCTGTGGTGGCTTCCTACACAGAAAATAGAGGAGGATTGGCACAGATGTTACCTCAGGGACAATCTTCCTCAAGCACAAAGAGGAAGATTGGCAATGGATATTAGCTCAGGACCAATCTTCTTCATCAAAAAATAAAATCATCAGCTCACAAACAGAAACTAAAAACAAACAGAAAAGAGGGACCATAATTGAGAACAAGCAGAAAGAAAACAGAATCTAAAAGGATTTCAAATAAGGAAGGACATTTTCAGATACAGACTATAAAATAATTGTCTGTTTTTAAAGAAAATTTTTAAAGCCAGAAAATATGTTTGAGATGGACAAATTATATTTAAAACAAACCAAATATAATTACTAGATGTGAAATTTTAAAACACAATGGATAGATTTAACAACAAATAAATAAGGAGAAAATTTGTGAACTGGAAAATAGATATGAAGAAATTATCCATATTGTAGTAGCATAAAAAAAAGAAAAAGAGATGAAAAATAGGAAAGAAGGTTAAGAGTCATAAACAATTAAAGTGAGAAAACATTATATACATCTATTTGGAGTTCAAAATGAGACAAAGACAGATGAGGTGATATTTAAAGGAATGCTGGTTGAAAATTGTCCAGAACCTTTGAAGCATTCTAATCCACAGATTCAAAACTCCCAACAAAATCATAACTAAACACATCACAGTAAACCTGCTGAAGACCAAAGCAAGGAAATGACATTAAAAGCAGTCCAAGAGGAAAGACAGATTGCCTTCAACGGAGCAACAGTTTAGACTGACAGCTGACTTCTCATCAGCAACTATGGAAGCCTTAAAATTAGACTAACATATTTAAATGTTGAGAGAAAATTATAGAATTACGTATGTAACCAAAATATCCATCAAGAACAAAGACAAAATGGAACATTTTCATAAAAACAGAATCCAAGAGTATTTATGCTCAGCTGTTCATCACTAAAAGAGTTCATCACTAAAAGAAATTTGGTAGGATGCATTTCAGAAAGAAGGCAAGTGATCTCAGAAGGACAGCCTGAGCTTTAGGAAGGAATGAAGAACATAGAAACTAATGAGCACAGTTAAATAAACATTGACTATTCAAAACTATAATAACAATGTGGTGTAAAATAAATAAGACAATTAAAATATACAACCACAAAAGACATTAACTAAGACAAGGATAAACAGACTTACTGTGTCTAAGGCGTTTTGTGCTGTCCAAGAGAGTGAAAGAGGTGTTAATTAAATTTAGACTTTGACAAGTTAAGCATGCATATCGTCATTACAAAAAAAATAATAGAAATGGAGTATATAATTCCTAAGCAGATAGACGAAAAAACAAAGGAAAAAGTTAATCAATTAACCTAAAAAGGGAAAAGAAAGAGAAACATATAAAAGGAGTCACAAACTGAAAGCCCAAAATAAGATAGCACAGTACATATAATTGTATCAAGAATTACATTAAATATAAAAGGATGAATGCTCCATTTAGAAGGCAGATATTTTCAGAATGGATTTTTAAAAAACAAAAGCTAAATACTGTTTAAGAAAGACAAATTGGAGACTTCCTCTGTCAGGAATATGGAGGAGACTTTTCCCTACTCTTCCCACTAAGTACAACTAAAAAGTTGGGATATTATATATAAAACAAACCTAAGATGACCTGAAAGGTGCAGAGAAGAAGGCAGACAAGCCAGGGACCTTGAGATTCAAGGAACAATGCAGTGGTGCATCTCCAGGTTTTCTTTTTGCTTTATAGGTCTCAGACTTGTTGCTGAAGAAGCCAGCAACCTAGAAACACCAATAGGGGCAAACACAAAAGCTGCAACAAAAACCTGCTCTCTCAAGCTAAAGGACCAAAAATGGGATTTAGAAAGAAGGAAAACCTTTAGACAATGACTGTTCAGCCTGGGCAAACACCACAGGAAAAACTGGGGCCCCATCCATCGCAGCAAGAGTAGAGTGGGGAGCCTAGACTTGTACCCTTACCAGGCTACAATGAGGTGCTCAGTCTCCCCACTCTGCAGGGACGGTGTCAGAGAAGACAAAATAGAGAGCTAGGACTTCATCCCTGTTGGGTGAGAAAGAGCCCCCTACCCTGCAATGTCAACAGAGACCACATGGAGAGTCTGGGCTTCCATTCCCGACCTTGTGGTAACAAGGTACTGAGGAGGCATCAGAGGAGGCCTAGTGGAGAGTCAGGATTTTCATCACTGCCCATTGACCTGACGTGGGGAGCAGTAATGAGGCACTCGGTTCCTCCCAGACATGGAGATATCGGTGTAGATCTAATGGGAAGCTAGAACTCTCCCTCACACCCAGTATTAACAAGGCAGCCCCACCCTTTGCCCCCACTTCCCCTGCCCAAGAGGTAACAGAAAAGATCTGCTGAAACACAAGCTCTAAATAATGTCCAGAATCTCATAATATAATACCCCAAATGTACATATTTCAACTAAAAATCACCCACCATACGAAAATCAGAAAGATCTTAAACTGAATGAAAGACATGTCTAAAACATAAGGATACAGAAAGCTTGAATATTAAAAGACAAGGTGGGGAAAGATACATCAATCAAGAACTAACCAAAAGAAAGCTATTTTGGCTTTATAAACTACAAATACAAAATGAATTTTAAGACAAGAAGCTCTACGTGAGATAAAATGGGTCACTCCAGCTAAAAGTTTCTATTGATCAGAAAGACAAAATTTTAATCTCCGTAATAATACAGCCTCAAAAGTTACAAACAAGCATTGTCAGAACTACCAGGAGAAATGGAAAATGGGGGTCTATCTATTACCACAGCCTAGCTTCTCTAATTGAAATCCTGCACAGAAGATTTAATTCAGCAAGAAGCCTTGCTTAATTCTGGAGAAAATGAGGTATCAAGTATTGAAGAAGATTTTTCCAAAAAGAAATACGGTGTGTTGCCACATCAGCCACATGTACATCTCTTCCACTCCCCTGGTGGTCCTAGGAGGTGCTTTGAGGTGTCAAGCTGACTGAAGCATTTCTCCCATGGAGGCAAGAGTGGGCAGATTGGGAATGAAGAGAAGCAGTATGGGAAACCAGCTGTGCCTGACACTCACTGCAGGGCTCAGTGCAACTCAAGAAAAGCATTAGACATTTCCAAGAATATGAATAACATCTGTTAAGATTATGGCATTTCCTACAGAAAACACAACAGTAATGATTACGGAATGCTCCCATTAGAGTACCCCATGAGTCATTCACTCAGAAGCAAACACGCTTTGAACACCCAAAATTAATCTAAAGTACAACTCTTTATTACTGGTTCTTGGCCTTATGCTTTCCTAGTAGGCTATCTAGACCATCCTGTGAGCACTAATAAAAGTACCCTAGGGGGAATCATAACTTTTTCTTTCCCTTGGAAAAGTTCAAATGACAGTGTTAGAGAAACAAAGGAACGGTTCTCCTTACCAAACCACCAGTCACTAAGAAAAGTACAGGGGTCTTTTCTTAGCCAGCCAATGGTCTCTCATCACCTGTTCTTAAATAGTCTCTGCGGCAAAAGCTGAATGGAAGAGTTCTTTGACTTTCTAGTAATGTATTACCAGAGACAGTATCTCTAGGCAGGACATCAGAAAATGCCACAGATTTCTCTCTCTGCTCCCACTGCCCTCCTTGTGAATGTAGTTGTCATAGGACAGGATGAGGGGACGAAACTGCATGCTGCAGCTCTCAAATGTACCACCGACAGGGGGGCACCCAAGGAAAAGCCAGGCCCCTAAAGAAGACTCAGGGCTAAATTTCTCTCTCAAGGGCAGTCTTGCACAGTCTATCCTTTCCTAATCACCAGGGCTGCAAATCATAAAGGAAATTTATGAAAAATCAGATGAGTGTTTAAAAGAGGAGGTCTACCCTTGCCAGTGTGATTCCAATGGCAGGCAAAGTTGAAACCAAGCCTGGTAGACACGTTTCTCTCTCCCAGTATTATTACCAGGAAACCACAGGAGAAACAGCTGTGCTGTTAAAGGATTTTCTTTTAAGTCTAAATGTATCAATTGTGTGGATTGTCCATACTCTTCCTTACCCAAAGAACTTTTATCCTAGGCTATAATCTAAAAGACCTAAAACTTCACTGCCTACACTGCTGGAAGCTTTTCCATTGAACCACGTGCTTTAAAAAAACCTCCGCATTTTGGTTTTCATCTCCTCAGAAGAGCAAATTACCCCATCAGCCTGTGGAGAAGTGGGAGGTTATTGTTCGCGAAAGTATGAAAGAACATAACACAACAACGCAAATGAGAAACTTGAAGTCTGTTTCACCAGTTAAAGCTTATCCTGGAAAATACTCATTCTCAGAGAAAAGATGGGGGAAAATACACTGTAGCCTTTATACAGAAAGTTTTGAGAATATTAGCACTGTATTTAAAGGAAGCAAGTAACAGCTATTCAACTCAACACCTCTCTCCATCATTCCAAGGCCACCTTTTAAGACGTTTTGTTGTTATGAGACAGAACGAATGTTTCCTGCCTGTCGGACCTAGAGAGGCATGTTAGTCCACAGTTCTATAGCTTCTGCCTAGAATGTGCTAACTGAAGACTATAAAAATCGCTGAAGGACATTAGCTATCCAGCTTACAGGAAAACTCACATTTCCTGCTCCTGCACACTCTCAAATAGTCATCACATAGCATTTACTTTAGGCAGCAGAGGCTTCCTGTTAAAAAGCTGGAGAGCCAGCCAGAAGCAAAGTGCCAGGAGGAGAGTGGAGGAAAATTCATTCCAGTTTCTGGGGTAACCCTTGAGTATTCCATGAATTCTCTGTGTTTTCAAAGACAGCAAACAAGCTATTTGTTTTCAGACCATTCACATCGTGAGGTAGGTCCTACCTGTTCTATTTCATGCTTTCTGGAGAAGTTTAAATGCAAGTCTCAAAATATGAGCACAGTCATGCTTTGCTTAACGACGGGGACACATTCTGAGAAATGTGCCCTTAGGTATTTCTTCGTTATGCAATCATCATAAAGTGGACTTACAAAAACCTAGATGATATAGCCTACAAAACACTTAGCTTATACAGGACTAATCTCATGGGACCACCGTTGTATATGCAGTCCATTGTTGACTGAGATGTCGTTATGCGGTGCAGGACTGTTTATGAAAAGAGAGTCTTCACCTTTTTAAGACCAAGTGTACTCAGAAGAGCTTTGCATGTTTTGGCCAATTAAGTAACAGCTAGAAACTAGGACTGGAATGCCTCAATTGATGCAGGGCAGAGAAGAAAGTCAGATAAGACACAATAGAGTTACAGCAGGCTCAGAAGTAATGGATTTTTAGTACCCTTTCAGGGCCCACGATAAACAAGTGCCTCTCTGAGGTCCTTCCTACTTCCCAGAAAGTTTCCTCCACTGCAACGTTGATTATCATAGTTCTTAAAGCCTGATAATGTAATTATGTATTTACACACATCTATTCCTCTCCAGAGGCAGCTCACTCACAAAAGGCAGACCCTTGACTCATTTGTGCATTGATCCCCAGCATTTAGCACAAGTTCTGGTACTCAATATATGTATTTCCTTGTGGATCCCCAACCTGAAGGAACTAAAACATCTATTCTTACTCCCAGGTCACTTCACAGGGCTGATGAGTAATCACATACATATGCTGGTCAGGTCCATTCTAAACACAGTTTTCAACCTCAGGGGGCCTTCAGTGATACCCAGCAATTCTATCACCTTTTTCCCACTCCCTGGCCTATATCTATCTCCCATGCAGCTGTTTCAAACTTTTAATCTTTTAATCCTCTCCTAATCCTTCTAAAATCAATTTCAAAATCTGTCAACTGACGTCATAATATTCTACTAAAAAATAAAGACCATCGTATACAAATTTCTTCCATTTCTGTCTTCTTTACCTCCTTACCTTCTCCTTTAACTCTATACTCATCCTTTTCTCTTTTCTTACTTTCTTGGAGGAAAATGTCACATTACTTTCCAATGTGAAGCACCTATGAATAGATTCCTTTCCTTTCAACGTCCTCCAAGATTTCTCTCCATCAATTAGCCACCTCATTCTTGTACCTTCATTTTCTCTGTCTCCAATGAGAGCTTTGAAGACAACAGATCTTTCTACCTACGTCATCAGTTTTAAACTACACAACTCCAGACAAGCTCTCTAACCTCAGTTTCCTCATCTACAAAATGGGAACAATAATCCATGCCTCACAAGAATTTGGGGGGAGATTAAATGAGATACTGTACATAAAGCACTCAGCCCAAGGCTTAGGATATATGCTCACTCAATAAATATACATCCCTTTCCTTTTTTTCTTTCCTATCCAAAATAAAACCACTTTTAAGGACTCTGCTTCCCAGTCTTGATTGCAACATTCTTTTCTTTCCTTCCCTTCCTTCCAGATCTGGAATTCTGTGCCCACAGTTCTCCTCTCATTCACTCCTCAGCCCACTGCAATCTGGCTTCTCTCCCATCACTCCACCAAAATATCTCTCACAAATGAAACCAAGATTGCTTAAATGCTCTGAGTTTCACAGATTTAAATTTTTTACGAAAAAGCCAAAGAATGAATCATGCAATAAAAGACAGGATGAATGCATGAATAGACCATATTCTCTTTACTTAATCTCATCTACATCCATGGCTTTAACTTTTACCTGTATTTCATGGTTTCCAAAAGTTTCTCCTGAACTGTCTCTCTCCTAACTCAACCACTTATGTTTCCAAGGGCTTTTTAATCCTCCCTGCCTGAATACATCATGAGACCACAACAAAGATCTAGGCAAAAATCTACCCAATTGCCCCAGTTTGAAACTCTAGCACCATCCATCCCCAAGAAGCCTGTTTTTTCTTCCATTTCAGAGCTGATCAGTCACTAAGTCTAGTCAATTCTACATTCGAAATATCTTCAATAATCATCAAATTTCAGGAGAGTGGAAGATTTTCTAAATGTTAACTATATGTTCTAAGACTCAACCACCTGTACGTGTAATCACATTACCTAATAACCCGAGTTTCTTTTTTCTTTACGACCTACGTGTACGGGCCCTCCAGACCCCCAATCTGCCAAGGGAGAGCCTGCCTGTGCTCATAAACCAACTGCAGTTTTTGCTCTGCCTGCATTGGCTTCTCTCAATGGATGTGAGGCCTGCGTCTGATGCCACCTTCAGGTGCTTCGTAATTGCCACTGATGGTGCCCAATGTTAGAAAATAAATAATGCTGTCTAGAATGTTCCCCCCCAAATTTCCCAAAGCCACACACTTTGAAAGTGATTGACACAAAAGTGTGGATTTAAGAGTGATTGGCATAGGAAAAGTGATCTTTGTCCCCTGTAATACTTTGAAATTGTGTACCCAAAGGGTTCCCATGGGAAAAGGACATTACTTAATTTTACCTATAAAATTAGCAAAATAAATACCAAGGATAATGATCAAGGGTAGACAGAATGTGGAGTCAGGCACTCTCATTTACTCCTGGTAGCAGCTTTAAAAAGATTTGAAGGAAATGTACCAAAATGATAACTTTAGCAAGTTGGTATTAAGTTTTTTCTTTTCCAGATTCTTCATAGTATTCTATATATATTATATTCCATATTCTAGTAGTTTTCTATGGCTGCCATAACAAAGTACCAAAAACTGAGTGGCTTAAAACAACTAACACTTGGCTCACAGTTATGAAGACTAGAATTTCGAGGCGCAGGTGTCCACAGGGCCAGGTGCGGTCTGGAGGCTGTGGGGGAGAATCCTTCCTTGCCTCTTTTGGCTTTTGGTGTTTGCAGCAATCCTTGGCCTTCCTTGGCTTGTAATTCACTCCAGCTACATGGCCTTCTTCTCCCTGTGACTCTTCACATCGTCTTCCCTCCGTGCATGTCTGTGTCCAAATTTCCCCTTTTTATAAGGACAGTGGTATTATTGGATTAGGGCCCACCCTATCGGCCTCATTTTGACCTGATTATCTTGGTAAAGAACCCATTTCCAAATAAGTTTACATTCTGAGGCACTAGGGGGTTAGGACTTGCATGTATTTTTTAAGGGGACACAATTCAACCCATAACACGGTACTTACCAAATTTATTGAATAAGCATGTATTTGTTCATGATCAAAAGGAAGTATGACAAAAATTAACCTGCCCCATCCCAAAGTGGCTTGCAAATCCATTGCCTCTCCTGGGGCATTGCTGTTTCCAATAGCGCATGTCATGTATCATTGCTCTGCCATCTTTCTTCAAACTATATTTCAGCTTCTAGATTCTCTTTTTTTCACCATACATGCAGTACAGATTTCCATATAGGCTGTAAATAAATGTCTTCATACCTCTGTGTGAAAGTACCACAGTTATGGGACAAAAGTCACACAGTAAGGAAGGTTCAAAAGAACAGGTTTAGATGACGCCAAACCTCCCAGTGTCCCATCTGGGCTGCTGTCAATATCTTGGGATAATCACTAATTTATTATCATAGTACCCTTTAGCTATAATGACCTTTCCAATACTGGTTTTTGTCCCCATCAATATTTATTGCATTTTGCTGCAGTTATTTTCCATTAGGAAACACAAACAGAAATCAATATTAAGATCATTCTCTAGGAATACCATGTTCTCTGCACTGTCACTCCTTTATAAGTGATTTTTAGTAAACTCAGTATAATCTGCTGTTTCCTAAGACCTCAGGGATACACTTAGCCCTTGGAAAATGTTTAAATTTTAAAGGTAAGCCAATGTACTTCTCTGGACTGTGTTTACAGTGTGAAACCTCCCTTCATGCGTCTCAGCCATGCCTATCGAACTTGCTAAAAAAGATCCTCTCACCTCTCCTTGTCTGAATCAGGCAGACCCACTTAATTATTTTTCCATGAGTTATTTCCTTTGTAAGAATGAGGCCAAAAAGCTGCCTGGGACTAAAACGAAGCACATCCTTTCCCCAGCACCTGTGTTTCAGGACATTTTACACCTTGAAATCTACCAAATTGTGTCAAATCATCCAATTCAGAAGTGACATGAGGGCACGTGTGCTGTAAGCTTTGCCCCAGACACCTACAGAAGGTGCAGGATGGCTCCTGAGAGGTGGGCCTGTGCACTGCACGTGGCGGGGCCGAGTGCAAAATATTTGATAACACACCAGGTGAGCCTGTGCAGCTGTTACAACATTAATATCAATCAGACAGAGTCTGTAGAGTGTTTCATAAAGCTGTGAAAAAATGAGAAGGAGCCGCAGTTGTCAAAGCTTATTAACCCACCCGAGATCTTTCAGATGCGTACCTAAATAGCCATCAGTAGGGTCGTAAATTCCTCACAGCATTGCTGCTTCCAAGGATTTCTCCTGATTTAGCATATGGCTTCTCTCTCTTTATCCTCTCTGTCTTTCCGCCCTCTTTGCCACCACCATTTTATTTTTCTGCAGTTTCAAACTAGTACTGAAATTTCGGCATTATGGAAAGGTTTCTCCATGGAGAAACCAGGAAAATCCTTGCTCTGAGTCTTAGCTTGCTTGCAAGAGGTAAGACTCAGAACCTGGAGGATGGGAAGAAGAGGAAAGGAGCAGGGCTGAAATGAGGGGGCAGGCGCATGAGGGGGAGAGCAGCGCCCAATAGGCACAAATATTTAGACAGGTTTTCCCTTTGCACAAATTTAGTCTCACCTGCCACCCATACCCTCCCCCTGGGGATCCAGTTGGCCATAAAGTGTTAACGATGGGGTGGAATGGCGCTGCCCATTCTGATCTGCTACACTCGTCCCTCTTCTTTCTGGATTGGCGTCCATCCCAGCCCAGAACATACAGCACTAGGCCGTTGGAACCGGATTGGGGGACACTTCCAGCAGCCCTCACTCTGCTGGTCAGTGAAGCCCAGTGGGACACACTTCATGAGGATGCCCATCAGCTCCCCAAACACAGGCTGAAATGGGTCTGATGAAATGTTCCCTGACTCCTTCTCCAGGTACCCAAAGAGACGCCTCCTGCAACAATCACATGAATGGCGTTGAATCCCCAGCTGCTGCCCTCCACCAGCCTGTGACAGGATCAATATCCAGTCATGCTGCCTGAGACCATCCTATTCCTCTGACAGGAAATTAGTAACATTTTGATTTTTTCCTGTTTTTAAATCTGTGCAGTAGAATCAGAGCAAGCCCGAGGAATAATGATTCATTCCCTCCCTAAGTGCATGTTCGGGATGCAAAGTCATTCCCAAAACCCCTAAAAAGCAATTTGGGGTAGGGAAAAGGAAAAGATGGTCTAGAGAAATGACTATGTTGTTATTATGCTGCCTGACTTCCTCACTGAGATAGAAGCCACGCCTAACGCAGCGCTGGCAGGTGAGGCAGACGCTTCACGTCCTGTGTATCTGGGAACCTGAATTTAAGCAGACTCTGGAGTCATATGTAAAAGCTAGCTCCAAAACACGATTGATGCACTCACAAGCCTCGCCCACCTGAGGTCATTGTGGCTCCATGTTTATTGATGAGTGTGCTTCATCTAATCAGCATTCAAAAGAATGTTTGGTTTATTTTAGACCGCATTTTACATATACGATGGTTTTAGAAGTTGTTTTTAAAATGAAACCTTTACCAACAGCACAAAAATAACAAGCATGAAGTAACAGAAGATTTTGCAAAGACTATAGAGAAAAGGGGGGAAACGACAGTGATTACTCAGGAAAAATCTTTGAAAAACATTCCGTGCAGAGACAATTTCTGCTGACGTGTCACATCTTGCAAGCATTCTATGAGGCGTCAGTGTCTCTCTAAAGAAACATTTGTCAGGAAGGGTGAGCTCGAAATGTGTCATCTTAATTATTACATGAGCAACCTTCAGATTCAAAATGATTTTTTTTATTTACCCACTGAGAGATATACTTAAAAGCTCACCAAACTTTTTTTAACGTTTACCAAGATTTTCTGCTCCCGTGACTTCCAATCCAAATAGCCTAGCAACACCAGGACAGACATAAGTCTAACAGTTAAACTCTATTCTCTGAACCATGAAAAAAATCAATAAAAAATTGTTGCTGGTGTGATGAGAGTGAGGATAAGACTATCGCCTGTGCTGGTGTCACAGATGGGCAGGTTAAGTCTCTTGCAGGTGTCTGTAATTTTATGGAAGAATTCTAATGCCGTTCAAGTCCTCTCTAAGCCGAGCGATCTACAGAGAGGGAAAACACCTGGAGAAACGCTGCAGCTTCTTCTCTCGGTTTTCCCGACTGCTGTGACCCTAACTTTCCAAGCTGATTTTTAACGTCTGTAAAACAAGGATTGGGAAGCAACGTGAGTTGGAGGCCTGCGTTCACATTATTTCAGTTGAATTACATGAATTACTTTATGGGGCTAGAGGACATGAGCCACACAGAAAACGTCTGCCTTTAGGACTTTCTAGAGCCCCTAAGCAGACATGCGGACAAGCTTCAGGGGGAGGATCAGCAATAATATGAAGAGGTCTGATAAGTGAATTATAAGGACACTCCATGGCTGCGGGAGGTGTCAGGGAGTAAGTTTCTATGCGCCCAGGCATCATCATGGGAGGGCTGGTCAAGTCTGAGGGAAGGAATTGGACTGCAGACTAGACTGCCCCGTAACATCCTAGAAAGCAGGAATGGAGTCTCTGACGCAGTACTTTTCTAAAGCTTCCATAAAACAAAACCCTAAAAGGCAAAGACAGTGAAAATGTGAACCCACCACAGACTAGGCGGAGGTGTGGCGATGGCGAAAGAGCTTTAAAGTCTACTAGCAACAAGTTCAGAATATCTTTGGACTTTCTTGGTTTAGCTTAAAAATCAATACAGATAAGTTATATACCCTGAGATCAATCTTTATTGGTTGTAACATAAAATCACTTGCAAATTCTTTTCCATAGAATAAATTTTGGGTGTTTATTCTCTGTGCACTGAGAGTATCCAACTGCCAATCTGAGGAGCAGGGTTCTAACCTATTTGGACTCAGTCTGTAAGAAAAAAAAAAAAAAATGTGGGGCCAGCCCTGTGGCCGAGTAGTTAAATTCGCCCTCCACTTAGGGGCCCAGGGTTTTGTCAGTTTGAATCCTGGGCATGGACGTGGATCAGGACACTCATCAGGCCATGCTAAGGTGGCGTCCCACATTGCACAACCAGAAGGACCCACAACCAGAATCTACAACTATGTACTGGGGGGCTTTGTGGAGAAGAATCAAAAAAGATTGACAACAGATGTTAGCTCAGGTGCCAATCTTGAAAAAAAACAGAAAAAAATGTAAGGTAGGTGACACATCAATGGTTTAATTTTCTCCTTAATAACATGTCTTGGAAAAAAAATTAAAAAGATTTGCCATAATGTAGAAAAAGTCTGCTGAAGTGCTTCACAGATCACTGCTCCTTGAGCGTCGGGCTAAGACAAAGGGGGCTGAATAAGTAATGGTCAGTCTTAGGTCGAGCACGGGGCGCAACTTCAGTTCAGAATTTAAAATACTTATCAGGATAAACCTACTAGCGTAAGAGAGGCCTATTAAATATCATTAACTGACTTCAGGGGCCTTTAAGGGATCTGGGCCTGCAAAGAAGGCAAAACACGGTAAACTTCATATTTGCAAAATTAGATCTAGAGAGTGTTGGGTAATTTGGAATTGGTCAATAACACCAATTAGCTCCACAAGCTCTTCCTCCCCAGAACTACCCTAAAGAAGAAATCTAGGTCGAAAGTATAGTGTGCTCTCAAGTCCTTGCCACTCAGTCCTTGCAGCTGGATTGCTGTTCTAAACTTCCCTACATAAGGTGGCAACCGGCACTAGATTTTACCTGGAGCTGTTAATAGCCACAGGCAAGCTCGACTTCATTTTCATAAAGGTAATAAGGGTATCTGTCCTAATGTAAATTATCTGTTATCTGTAACGGCTCTTTGGTATTGAGGCAGACCTCGGAGATGTGGCAGGGTAGGTTCCAGACCATCGCAATAAACTGAGTCACATGAATGTTTTGGTTTCCCAGTTCACATAAAATTTATGTTTACCCTATACTATAGTCTATTAAGTGTGTAATAGCATTATGCCTAAAACTACAATGTACATACCTCAATTAAAAAAATACTTTATTGCTAAAAAATGCTAACCGTCATCTGAGCCTTCAGCAGGTCGTAATCTTTTCCTGGTTGAGGGTCTTGCCTGGGTATTGATGGCTGCTGACTGATCAGGGTGATGGTTGCTGAAGGCTGAGGTGACAGTGGCAATTTCTTAAAATAAGACAACAATGAAGTTTGCCATATTGATTGACTCTTCCTCTCACGAATGATTTCTCTGTAGCACGGGATGCTATTTAATAGCATTTTACCCACAGTAGAACTTCTTTCAAAATTGCAGTCAATCCTCTCAAACACTACCGCTGTTTTATCAACTAAGTTTACATAATATTCTAAATCTTTTGTCGTCATTTCAACAGTCTTCACAGCATCTTCACCAGGAGTAGATGAAACCACTTTCTTTGCTCAACCATAAGAAGCAACTCCTGGTCCATTAAAGTTTTATCACGAGATGGCAGCAGTTCAGTCACATCTTCAGGCTCCATTTCCAATTCTAGTCCTCTTGCTATTTGCACCACATCTGCAGTTACTTCCCCCACTGAAGTCTTGAACCCCACAAAGTCATCCATGAGAGTTGGAATCAACTTCTTCCAGACTCCTGTCGATGTTGATATTTTGACCTCTTCCCATGAATCATGAATGTTCTCAATGGCTTCTAGAATGGTGAACCCTTTCCAGAAGGTTTTCAGTTTACTCTGCCCAGATCCATCAGAGGAATCACTATCTATGGCAGCTATAGCCTTACGAAATGGATTTCTTAAATAATAAGACTTGAAAGTCAAAATTACTCTGATCCACGGGCTGCAGAATAAATGTTGTGTTAGCAGACATGAAAACAACATTCATCTCATTGTACATCTCCATCAGAGCTCTTGGCTGAATAGGTGCATTGTCAATGAGCAGTAATATTTTTTTCTGAGGAGTAGGGCTCAACAGTGGGCTTAAAATATTCAGTGAACCATGTTGTAAACAAATGTGCTACTATCCAGACTTTGTTGTTCCATTGGTACAGCGCAGGCAGAGTAGATTTAGCATCATTCTTAAGGGCCCTAGGATTTTTGGAATGGTAAATGAGCAATGTCTTCAACTTGAAGTCACCAGCTGCATTAGCCCCTAACAAGAGAGTCAGCCCACCCTTGGAAGCTTCAAAGCCAGGCACTGACTTCTCCTCTCTAGCTATGAAAGTCTTAGACGGCATCTTCTTCCAATATAAGATTGTTTCATCTACGTTAAAAATCTGCTTTTTAGGGTAGCCACCTTTATTAATGATCTTAGCTAGATCTTCTGGACAACTTGCTGCAGCTTCTGCATCAGGGCTTGCTGCTTCCCCTGCACTTTTCTCTTATGGAGAAAGCTTCTTTCCTTACACCTCATGAACCAACCTCTGCTAGCTTCAAACTTTTCTCCTGCAGCTTCCTCACCTCTCTCAGCCTTCACAGAACTGAAGAGAATTAGGCCCTTGCTCTGAATTAGGCTTTGGCTTAAAGAAATGTAGTGGCTGATCTGATCTTCTATCCAGACCACTAAAACTTTCTCCACATCAGCAATAAGACTGTTTTGTTTTCTTATCATTTGTGTGTTCACTGGAATAACACTTTTAATTTCTTTCAAAAACTTTTTTCTTTGCATTCACAACTTGGCTGACTGATTGGTGCAAAAAACCTAGCTTTTTGCCTATCTTGGCTTTCAACATTCCTTCCTCAATAAGCTTAATCATTTCTAACTTTTGATTTAAAGTGAGAGAGTGTGACTTTTCCTTTCACTTGAACACTTAGAGGCCACTGTAGGGTTATTAATTGGCCTAATTTCAATAGTGTTGTGTCTCAGGGAATACAGAGGGAGAGAGATGGGGAACTGGCCAGTCAGGGGAGCAGTCAGAACCCAAACAACACTTATAGATTAAGTTTGCCTTCTTCTATGGCTGCAGTTTGTGGCACCCCAAAACAATAACAACAGTAGCATCAAAGATCACAGATCACCATAACAAATATAATAATAATGAAAAAGTTTGAAACATTGCGAGGCTTATCAAAATGTGACACAGAGACATGAAGTGAGCAAACGCTGTTGGAAAAATCATGCTGACAAACTTGCTTGATGCAGGGTTGCCACAAACCTTCAATTTGTAAAAAACACAATGTCTGCAAGGCGCAATAAAGTGAAGTGCAATAAAATAGGTATGACTGTATACGTGCCCTATGAATTGACATTTAAGTTTATTTCAATTTTTTTCTTCTTAAGACACCACTTCATTGAGTTCAAATTTGTCTAATTATCTCTTTAAAGTGAAAAAATTTAATGAGATGGAATTGCTGAATCTAAACCCATAAACATTTTGCATTTCAAAACCCTCTGGAAGAGTTGTTCCAATTTACATTCCCACTAATGATCCATAAGTCTGAAAGTTTTCCGCATACCCTTATTGACTTAAAGTTTTTAAATTATTTTTATCTTTGCTAATCTGATAGGAGAAATTTTTATTTCCATAGTATTTTATGCAATTGAACTTTTTTCCATAAATATATTAGCCATTGGTATTTCTACTTTTTTGAATTCCTTGTCATATTCTCTATCCATTTTCTTTGGGGATGATACAATTTTCTTATTGATTCCAAAGAGCTCTTTCTAAATTGGCAATATTAACCCTTTGTCCTATGTAATATAATATTTTCCCTCTTTATTGTTTGTTTTTAATCATAGATATATTTTTATATTATAAACATATTTATATTATAAAATTCATTGATCTTTTCTTGCTTAGAAAAGCTGGACACTTTCCAACATTTAAAATATTCATGTTTTCTCTTTAACATTTTACATTTAAATCTTTGATCTACTTGGATTCATTTTGGTGTAAGAAGGCACAACTTCTTTTCTTGCAAATAAATAACAGTTACCATTTAAGTCCTTTACTGAACCCATAGTACAATATCAAGGTTTTCCAATATAATCATAGGAGTCAACTGGAGGATTAATTAAAAACAGATGTCCAGGTCACAACTCAGACCTGCAGAATTAGAATCTCCAGGAAAGTAGTTTGGGCATCTGTATCTTTTTTTTTTTTTTTTTTTTTTGGAGGAAGATTAGCCCTGGGCTAATAATCTGCTTCCAAGCCTCCTCTTTTGCTGGGGAAGATTGGCCCTGAGCTAACATCCGTGCCCATCTTCTTCTACTTTATATGTGGGACGCCTGCCACAGCATGGCTTGATAAGTGGTGCCATGTCCGCACCCGGGATCTGAATTGGCAAACCCTGGGCTGCCACAATGGTGCGCACGAACTTAACTTGTACGCTACCAGACCAGCCCCATCTGGATCTTTTAACAAGCGTCCCAGAGGATAGTTATGATCAGGAACATTTGGGAAATAATTAGAAGAAAGATGTAAAACTTATTTGTACCTACAAAAGACCACTCAAATGAAAGTTAATTTTAAAATTATTATTTTTCTTCTATTTTGGAAAACCCGGGTTATGCACAATTCTAGACGTAAAGATTTAAGGCTACTGCAATGTAGCAAGTAAAAGGAATCTTAAATGCTATCTGGAATTTAAGGTGCCCATGGTGAGCTGGAGCTGGCTCATATTGGTCCATGAAAGATGATTGTTAAATATTTAGGAATTTTGCAAGCTGATTGTTAAACACAGCCGTTATTAAAAATTACATAACCTTACAAGTAAATACATTTTTACAAAGGTAGTAAATATTCAAAAGCCATCAATTCCCAATTAAGTTAGAACATTTCACTATTCTGTGCTCTTGAAGTTATTTACATCTATTGTATCTATGGTGGAAATACTCCTCCTGCCCACCTCTTCCCAACTCTGTGTTTAGTGATATCACATTGACAGCCCAAAACAAGCCATTGCGTGAACACTTACCCCAAGGAAGTCATCACCTGCCGCACATCTTGATTTACTGTTTGTTGATTGCCTACACCAGGGTTGGCAAATGTTTTCTATAAAGGGCCACATAACAAATATTTTAGGCTTTGCAGGCCATGTAATCTCTGTCACAACTACTCAGTTCTACTATTATCGCATGAAAGTAGCCGTAGACAATATGTAAATGAATGGGCGTGGCCAGATTTCACCCATAGTGGACCAGGTTTGACAGAAGGGTCACAATTGGCCAAATCCTGAACTAGACTTTAGAAAGTATATTAGTCTGCTTGGGCTGCTGTAACAAAATACCATCGACTGGGTGGCTTAAACAACAGAAATTTATTTTCTCACAGCTCTAGAGTCTGGAAAGTCCAATATCAAAGTCCCTGAGGGTTCAGTTTCTGGCGAGAACTTCCTCCCTGGTTTGCAGAAGGCCACCTTCTCACTGCATCCTCACGTGGTGGAGAAAGAGAGAGGGAACAAGCTCTCTGGTGTCTCTTCTCATAAGAAAACTAATCCTACTGTATCAGGGCCCCACCTCTATGACCTCATTTAACCTTAGTTACCTTCTATAGGTCCTGTCCCCAAATACAGTCACATTTGGGGACTAAGGCTTCACCATATGAATTTGGGGGGGACATGATTCAGTCCATAGCAGAAATTAATAGAAAAAATTTTGCAAAAGCAGATTAAACTCGAAAGCGTGTCAAGTCTGTAGTCATTATGTTGTGAGAAAACGTTCTTCCAGTATTAGAAAGCTATTATCTAGTTCAGCAAAGAACTCACTCATGTCACTGAAGAACAAGTGAAGTTCCAGCATATATCTTCATTTTCTCTCTTTCGTCTTAGTTATTAACATAAATAAAAAGGTGAACTACCATTCCTGTTGGAACCATACTCATCCATCAATTGCAATCATAGGTTGGCTACGGATACAAAATTTGACAAAAATCAGTGAAAGCATTGTATAAGGATCAATTGACTATATGAAATTTCCCATAAAGAGTATTGTATATTATTAGTAGTAAATTTTGTCCTATATATCCTTTACATTGCAAAAATATAAATGTGTCTGTGTGTGTGTGTGTGTGTGTGTGTGTGTGTGTGTACTGGGGGGAGGGGAGTCAGTTGTTAAATATTTGCTAGCACACCTCTTTCACTCTCTTATTCTTATTTCACTCTCTATAACTCTCTTATTTTAAAAATAAGGAGAATCTATGAAAGAGATGTATGTTGTCAGCTTCCCTGGTGGACACGTCTTGATTTTTGCCTGTGAAGTATCTTTCCCCAATTCTACCAATAAGACACCTGGATTTTCCTTTAGGAACTATCCTTTTTATATTTCAAGTGGTGTTGGTGAGCAAGCATGGATTGCATTCTCTTTTGATTTTGAGACCATCATCATGACTAAGAAACAAAGATACCAATATCTTCTGAACAAAGCAGGAAATTGAGGCTCATAACACACCAGTGACTTCCTGGATTCCACATGGGAAATGAGGAATTAGGCTGACCCTTGAACTCAGGTCTTCTGACCCTTTCCTTCTTACCTGCCTTAGTTGCTATGTCCTCCTGGCTCTAATATGACATGTCTGATTGTCCTGCCTGCCTGACTTTGAGACACTTCTGTGCTTTCTGTGTCTATATAAAACTCTCACCTTACTCCTGCCCAACTCCCAGCCATAGCCTTGGCCCTCTCAGTCCACACACTCATCTCTTTCTCCTGACTCTCCCTACTCCCTGCTCCACATGAAGACCATGTGATGATGCTGAAGAGCCAAGCTGCCAGGTCACTTTTTCCAGGCCCCAAGCTGAGACTGGACTTCTCCCCAATGCATGTACAGCAAGAGCAGTAGCAGTAGCAGCGAGCTTCTGCCTTCCTGGCTCCACAGAGCAATGAAGCACATGGTGGAATGAAGGAGCCAAGTCAAAAACGACCATTTTCAGATTATATAGATCTTGCCCTAATTTTCATGACTCCCCACCACCAAAACATGTAAGAAATTCAGTTCTAAATTAGAGGCTTTATTTGCGAAAGCTGTCTTTGAGTAAATAGATCCTTAAGGACAAAGTAAATGAGATCCTTATTAGACAGTGACTAGGCATGTGTGACTAGAGAGGGAAGGCCAAAAAGTCTCCCAGAAAGCCACACAATTACTTCTCTTGGGCTGACAAACCCTCAACTTGCCTAGATTTCTCTACTGCTCTAATTTATTCATTTATTCATCCATTCTCTATACATTCACTCAACTAATATTTGTTGTTTAAGGTTTATACTTATGCATATTTGTTTCACACACACTTTTACTCAACGAATTATTATTAAAACTTATTTATGTGATACTACTGTTATTTCACATTTACATGATTTATTTCCATGAAGAAGAATTGGAGAAATGACAGATTTAAAGAAGAAAGGAAGGGGATAAGGAGTGAGGGCAGGAAGGCAGAAAACAAGCGAAGAAATGAGAAAGAAAATCAATATTTATTTAGCTACTATATCCCAAGAATTGCAGGAAGCAGTGACATAGGTTCAAGCCCTTGTTTTGTAGTTTAACAGCCAGATGACTTGAGACTGGCTCAGATCCTCTCTGAAGCTTAATGTCTTTACCTGGAAAGCAGAAATAATGAAAATGCCCACTTTTCAGAAACATGGTGAAGATTAAATGAGACAATGCCTATAAAAAGTATTTTACAAACTGTGACACAGTAAACAAATGTTAATTATGGTTTCTATTATGTGTAGTTCCTTTCTCTCCATTAGCTGAAATGAAAGGACATGAATCATTGCCATAATCTCCTCTGTACACAAGGGATATTTGAATGTGGTTGACTGACCGGTGTGACCAGTGAAGAAAGAATATCAGACCTAATCCAACCTGAGAAAAGATGACATTAGCTAAAGAGACATGGCCAGCTTTGCATATAGACAAAGGCTGCTGTACTTTCTAAAGGGTCTAGAGGCACTGCAAAGCTCCCACAAAAGGAGAGATGCTCACTGGGAAGGCTCGTACCTTCACAGTTTCGCTTGTAGCTAGTTTCTATCCTAATTTCATTCCCTTCTAGTGATAGTCTCCACTTTATGATTTTGAATACTTCTGGAAATATCTTGAATTAAGATATATTTCTCGTTTGTATAAGATATAAACTGTAACTAAAGTTTTTGAATAAAATAGATATTTGCAAGCCCCCCAGTCAGGAGATACCTACCTTAAAAAAATTTTTATGCAATGCCAATTGAAGTGAGAAAAGCGCCTGAGGTTTTCAATAGAGCCATGGTTATAAGTTGAAACTTCAGACCTGTCACTGTTAAAAGGTTCTCGCTCAGTTGAATGCACATTTTAGAACTTTTTTCTGCCCAAACTCTGTAAAAGTTAAAACTTGAATCTACGTCCTTAAGACAGACTCTACCTGTTTGTCACGTGTATATTTATTTGTTACTATTTTCAACTGGTAGAGTTTTTTTTAAGCAAATCAATGATTGTTTAAAATTACATACTTAGGGAGAAACACAAGAAACAGAGTCCAATATGAAGTCATCTGATTGCCAGTCTTGACAATGTTCCTTTTGACGTTATATATATATATATGTATGTATTTATATATTCCAGGAAGAATATAAAGGGTCTGATACAGTAAAGTGATTGCGACTAGAATCCAAATCCCAGTTTTGTTCGTATGAGCTTCTTAGCATTAAAGCAGTTTCTTAAATTGTCTATGCCTCAGTTTACTCATCTGTAAAATGAATATAATAACATTTATTCCTAGATTTCTTGTGAAGTTTAAGTGAGATAATTCATATAAAACAATTTATGTAGTGTCAGCTCAGACCTGTATTTCAATAATTTTTAGCTATTATTATTATTATTATTATTACTAAGGCAATGGAAAAGAAGTGAATGTTTTGAGTGGAATGCCTCACAAAATGGGAACAAAACTATCTTCCAAAATAGCTACTTAATTCCTGCAGCTACTTAATTCCTCCTGTGAAAAGAAGAGGAAAAAAATATCTCTACCATACCTTGAAATCTAAAAACCATATTTCAAATTGACAGGCTCAATCATGCACTCCTCCAACTATTCAGGATGGAACAAAAGGAGAATGTTAAACATAAGTTAAAAACAGGAGTCACGCCAACTACAACATTTTCTCAAAAAAAATTTTCTTTCAAACTGCCAAAAGTTTCATATGTTGATAGTTATGGGAATCTCATCGATCTAATTATCTCAGATCAGAATATCTGAAAATTAACTAATATCTTTCTAATCTTGTCAGAGGTCACATACATCTTTATGGTACACTGTAAAGACCATCAGAATCTGAGGATTCCCCATAGTGATGGCTTTGATGAATCAGATATTTTTTAAAGTGTTTGCACATTAATGAGGAAGACTAACTCAACATAGCTTAAGAGCACTAGCTAAAGGCTACCTATCTTGCTTTAAGAAACAAGGCATCTCACAGTAGTCTATTAGGAACATAGACCTACAAAGTATTCCAGAGATTCTCTAAAAGAAAATCTCTCATTCTAAATGTAAAATCTCAGCCAGGCAGGAGTTTAGCAGAGGTCCACTCCATGATTTGATGGTAGACCCCAAAATGGAAAATTTGCAATTAATGCTGACAGGCTATTCTGGCCAATAGACTACTTACGAGCATATGAAATAGCAAAGTTCAATGTCCAATAAAACGAATGTTACAATTCAAATGAGAAATATACAAAGGATGCAATAAGGGTTACAAGACTATAGAGTTTCTCTTGCCATCATCCTTAACCATCACTGAGTTAGGTAAATTTTATCTCCTATGTAATTCTTCAATTTTCTCCTGCTTTCCATCAGCATTGCCATTGCCCTTTTCGGTCCCTCAGCCTCTCTCACCTGGAGTGAGACACAAGTATGTGTAAGAATATAACAAGGAAGGCCAACTTTTCTTTCCTGCCCCCTCCCCCCAATCTTGCCTGCCATCCACCTTAAATGCAAATTAGAGCTTTCTTAAAACCCTCCAATGGCTCTCAGAGCCTTTGGGATAAAGGACAAACTGCCTGGCATGGCAGCCATGGTCATTGTCTCCCATCATCTCATCCCCAGCTCCTCCCACACACTTGCCTTGTAGGCAACATCGAATGTCTCTAATGCTCAGAACATGCCCTGTTGACTCACGACTCTCCTCTATGTCGTGGCATATATAATTCCCTCTGCCTGAAATGTCTGTATAAAAACTCCTACTCACTCATCTTTCAAATTTCAACTCAAATGTTATCTCTTTTTCTTACCTGCTCTTCTCTCTCTGCTCTCATTTTACCTTGAATATATCTGTGAGAGTTGCTTATCATGTTTTGTAAAATGGCTTGTTTGCCAGTCTACATCACTACAGTACATGGATTGTGTGTATTTCCCTTGTATACAGTGCCAGGTAGGAACTCAAGGAAGGAAAGATGGAATGAAAGAAGCAAGAGAGATCAGGAGGGACGGAACAAGGGAGGAAAGGAGGCAAATATGCTTGGAAAACTAGAGGATTGTTTATCAAAGGCAGCTTGATGAAATAAGAAGGATAGATAAACAAGTGGATAGATAGATAAACAATGAGAGGTAGGTAAGTGGGTAGGTAGATAGGTAGATAGGTAGATAGATCAAAAAGATAACAAATAGAGAATAAGCAAAGTGAAAAGCCCTGACACAATCTTGAGTATCAGTATCCCTGGGCTAAATGTCACTTTATTGACCCTTCAGAATTTATCAGTGAAAACAGCTAAACTTCATACATTGATCTTTTATTTGAGATACAAAAAGGATATATTTCAAAAAGACAAATAGTAGGAAAAACAGCTCTAAAGTACTTTGAAACGGGACTAAAACTGATCATATCTGGTGAATCAAAGTAAATAAAGTTTTAGAATTTTAACAACAGATATAATTTGACAAAGCGATTATCTGACTTTGATTGAACTGTCTGATTTATCCTATATATTTTTATCCTCTTACAGATAGAATTGGGATGGAAATGATGACTGCATCTTTCACAAGCCTAGAATAGTGGTAGGACCAGTGTCACACGTTGAGAAACTAGCCTGTCTTTGTGAAGGAAGATTGCCATTAGAAAAAGGATTATACTTTTCCTTTCTACTTCACAGAATTTCTCCTATTGGTAGGATCTGACTTGGCTAAATGGTAAGAATATATTATATATCTTAATACTCCTCTTTTCTAATATTTTTTTTACTATAAAGAAACAATCTGAGACATTTTAGCCAACCTTGAATTCTGAGTTAAAGTCACTATTCTGAACTTTAAAATCTAACCTTAGATGTTTCATAGATGTATGATAGGAGAATATCATAAAGATTTAAGCTATGTTTCTAAAGATCTAAATATTCAGTTCAAATCTATAAATATGGTATCTGGTCTTAAGAAGTTTGCAATCTAGGAGGAGAGATAAGGCATATACATAAATCATGGTAATGCAAGAAAAAAGTAGGATCCATATTATAAGAGAGATATAAATAAATATGGTGTAGGGCCACAGAAGAGAGAACAATTAATTCTGGAAAGATCATAATTTTGCGTAAAAATTTATGTGGAAGAAAGCCGTGATGTATTCCCTAGAATTTCACAAGCTGATTTACATTCAAGACAGCAAGCTCCTATCATTGCTCTTTGTGTCTGGGACTCAAGTTAGATATTTGCTCCATAAATTTGGTTTGGGGGTACGATGGCATGCTAGCCAGCTAAAATGGATGCAGACAGCTCCACACATCATTCTCCCTTCTCCATCTGTGTCCATATACTTAGATATGCATGAGGACTTGCGTTTTGTAACTAGAGAAAGGGGGAATGTGTTTGTCTTAGAAGAGAGGGGACATAGGGGGACATAGGAGAGAAGGATGGCAATCATAGCGTATTTACAGCCTGCCTAGCCTGTGGATTGATTTTAAATTATGTTTAACAAAACGAGAGTCAAAACCCTCAGAACTGTTTTCCTAAGAGATGTACTGAGTTTCTGGACAAATGGTAATAGCGCAAACCTGATGGAATCATTCCAGAGTAGCTATGGGCACAAGCAGATATGGATGCGTTAGGTCTGTGGTTTAGAAAAAAAAGTAGCCTGGAGTTTGTAAGAATGGCATTCCACACCTCTCGATATAGAACCCATCCGTTGGTTCCACATTCCACAGAACAAGCTGCAGGCTCACCATCAATGTGGATAGCGATGTTTTCAGGGAGGGAGGGAAGCAGCAGCAATTCTTCGCATAGCGAATGCTACAGAGCTGGAGAAGTTTAGGCACTGCCATACCGGGGCCACAGCTAACTGAATTATAGACCCCTGCGAAGCCGTGCGCTGGGGATGCTGGAAATTGCTGCAGTGCCCTTTGGAGAGTGCTAGTTCTGATATTCGTGCCAGGGGGCTCAAGATTTCTTTTGTAGACACATGTCCATTGGGTATGGGACACCGGCCTGACCTAAGAGACAGGCAGACCTGGGTTCAAATCTCATTTTGAGTATCAATTAGCTGCAAGTGTGAGATCTCAGCTAATTTAAACTTCCTGAGTCTCGGTCTCCTCTGCTATATAATGGGGCTAATAATACCCACTTTGGAGAACTGTTCTCAAAATTAAATGAGACGTAGTTAGACAATACATAGATCACTCCTGACAGAAAAAAAGATTCATTAAGGGGTAGCTAGTCTTACAACGGACGTTATTGTTTGATAAACATGCTAGTAGTAATTAGTTATAAAATAATCGCATTTGCTCAAGCTGACATTTTAACTCATAAAGCACAAATTTCTAGAGATGACAGCTAACCTTTCAATTATCTCATCTAGCCCTTTATTTTACAAATTAAGAAAATGTAGCCCAGAACAGTTAAAAGTTCCCCAAAGTCATACAGTTAAATGGCGGAGGAGCACACTGAGAACTCAAGGAGTCTGTTGTGCTTTCCCTTCCCGGCTTTGTGCCTCTTATTCTAAAAGATAAATCAGCTTTTAATGTAACTTTCCACACTAAGAAACTATGATTTTTTGTGAACAAAATAAATCCGGGACCCCAGGTGGCTCAGGCTCAACTCAAAGTCACATTCAAAGCAGCACAGCCCAGCCATCAAGAGTAATTTAAAAGGAATTGCAGTCTTTACTCGCATATCAAATACAATTTTAGTGATTTAATTTATAACCCACAGCAATATTATAAAAATAATTTTTTCTCTTCTATTCTTTTGCACTGCACTGTCCTCTGTTGTTTCCACCACCAACCCAGGAAAACTTTTGATGCTATTACCAAAATTCTCCAGGCACTCTGCCCTTCTGTTTTACCTCCCTCTTTCACTTCCTCATTTCCCCTGTCTCACTTCCAGAACAGGAAGAGACCCAGAGGATTTCAGCTCCACCCATTTCCGTCGGCCAGCAGCTGTGGGGTGGTCAGAGGGGCCCTTCACGTTGGGCTGTCCTGGTACGTCCTCACTATCCACTTCCCCTCCATGTGACTGCCTTTCTCAGGAGACGTTCTTGTGAGGACTTGCTGGTGAATTGTTCACCTCATCACCATTTCAAGTCTTACCTGGGACATATAACTAGAAATCTCACATTATGTTCCTAAAAAAATATGCTTTAAATTTAGTAACTAGAAAACTAAACATTGTGTGCTCTTTGAGCCTTTAGTAATAGAGTGCAATTACTCACATACCGTTGGCGAAAGAAAATCTCTGAAAGGGTAGTCCTCTTCGTTTGAGTTTATTCCTTTGCAAGGAATCCATGAGAGCTAGTGAGGAAGGAAGGCAGCCACTTAGGTAAAACAATCAAATTGTAAATCAATGGATTTCTCACTGCTGGAGCTTTATCATCCTTACATCACGGTCTTTGTGTTATTTGTGCTACTTTAAAAGTAATGTGAATAAACCATGTGTCATGTATATCAATATAAAAGAGTAATCCTGACTCTTAAGAGCGATTGTAAGAAATAGAATTTTATATCCAGATATCCTGAGGAAGCTCTTTCTCTCTTTTTTTTTTTTTTTCCTTTTTCTCCTCAAAGCCCCCGTACATAGCTGTGGATGCTTCTAGTTGTGGCATAGTGGGATGCTGCCTCAGTGTGGTTTGATGAGCTGTGCCATGTCCGCGCCCGGGATTCCAACCAGGGAAACCGTGGGTCGCCGCAGCAGAGCGTGCGAACTTAACCACTTGGCCATGGGGCCAGCCCCCACCCTTTCTCTTTTAGTATACATTGAACTTAAGCTTATTCCATTGCCAGGCAGCTAGAGCATGAGATATAGAGAAGCAGCTGGAGGATCTAGCCAGCCTCTTTGGTCATGCTCTTTTTACTTGGATGCATAGATATTTATACCACTTACTGGGTCTATAATTTTAGTTCCTGATAAAAGTTATCTTCCACTTACACTCTCAAAACTCATGGCTCAAAGGTCTCAGCCAGGTCCATGTGACTAATACACACAATAATATCTAGCCCTCTTTTACACCAAGGAAGCTTTCGAAGTCTTATTTACATTTATGGAAAATGGGAAATATTAGTTAGAACACTTAGTACAGAGATTAATAAAGGATTTGCTTTATTACTTTTACAAACAATGGAATACAGTATTTCTCTTTAGCGATATTTCGGTACACTTCAGTTTTCAAGAGGATAAAAATGCTGCCCAGGAATATTGAACTTCATAAGTTACAACGCACAGTCTTACATCCATTAACTTTTCAACAAGCCTAACTAAAATGACAGCAACCGTGATGGAGGGCCAGTGGCTCAAAAATTTACATTTCTTCCACCTGAAATATTTACATCTACATTAATACGAGCAAATGCCCCAAATTACTTAGAAAATCCATATGTTAGTTATTAACAATGTCCTTTTTACCTTATAAGCATCCATGCCATTAAATGATAACCAAGATATTACTAAGTACTACATGCACGTAATGACTAATACTCTGGATTCTAATGAAAAAAAATAATTTGTCCCGTACATATTTTATAGCTTCTAAAAAGAGAAGGAAAAACAGAGTCCAAGCAGGGGGGGAAAAGGCCATGAGAGGAAAAGGAATAGTAGAGAATGAAACTGATGCTAAGCCCTCTGACCTACTAATGGATTCTTGAAGAAAGACTTTAAGGAGATTAATTCGAAAGGAAAATGAAGTGGAGCCCTGAGCTGTTACTTGTTGAACACTCTCATTGTAGAGTAATGGGAACTATTTTCTCAGTAAATGTGTTGCCAAAAGTCAAGAGCACTAATACATATTCAACCATTCCCCACGAACAATTCATACTTGTTCAAGTGTAGACTCCCTCCGCCTCCATGGGCTCTTCATTTACCTCCTCATTCTCCCCCATTGTTCTGCTTCTTTATGAACACAGCTCATTGAAGCTGAAGACAAAAACGTCTTAACCAGGAGTAGCTATGGGATTATGAAGACAAAGCAAGAAGAAAAACAAAATGAAAACTCCATTTCAACCATCAAGCTGACATAAAGTTTGCTGCCTAACCACAGTGCTCAAAGGATGCATAGTAATAACTGTGAGATCTCACATAAGAACTATTATTTGATAATAAGTTACTGAGGTGCATTACTAGACACGAGAATTAAATGTTTGTGAGTTCTAAGATTTTAACTTTTGATGGTTTCTTTTTTATCTTACCCATGGATTAACTTTTAGTAACGAAAAATGGATAAATAAACCATCCATAATAAATCTACATTCATTTTTGCACCCAAGTAAGAATGATGCCAAAATACTTTTATTAATAAAAGCACAACAATTACATTTACTAAATCAAAGACAAAGTGATAATGAAGGAGAAATGGAGGGAAAATTGGCAATAATAAATGTTCATCATAACAATAAGATAAAAATCTGCAAATTCTCTGTAGTGTAATGTTAACATAAAATGAGGTTTACTATGTTCTCAGGGTAATGATGGAATAGCTTGTTATCACCCCCGCCCATATGACTCCAAACTGTAAATGAAGTATAACATGCAGCCGCTTAAAGGCACTGGAGAGCAACCAAAAGAAGATTGAAACTGGAGGGGATTCAGCTCTTGAGAGAAAGGAACCAGACTAGATGAGATCATATTTGTTTGGCTTTTCCCTAAGGGCATTCCCCAGCCCAGGTACATAAATAGAGATCAAGGAGAAAGCTGCACTCTTACTGACCTGAGAAGTCAAGAGGATACATTTACGACCTATTTAGAGCCACTGGAAATTGAGGGACCCAGAGCGGAGAATACCAAAATCTGTGTAGAAACTCCTCTCAAATTGTTGGTTGACTCCAGAACAGTTCATGTTATGGCAAAATTCCAAAAAGCCCAGGGGGATTAGCAACAGCTGAAAGCCTGAAAAAGCTGAGTAAAACTTTCTGCAGCTTCCCATAGCAAGATGAACGTTGGAATTCATGTCTTGCCAAGTTAGAGTGACTTTCCATTGAAACAAAAATGAACCACGACTTAAGCCAAGAGCAAAATCAAAATAAAGACTTACCCAATAAAGCCTAAAGCCAGCTTCCATCATCCTAAAGTAATCTCTCAGTACTCTAGCTGCCTGGTAGAACAAAACTCAACCTGTTCAGAGAAAAATACGGTGCCTAGAGTTTCCACAACATATCATTTCAAAGAAAATCGAATGAAGGAATTAGTAAAGGTAAGAGACAAAATCAATAAAATGGTAAATGAAAGAGAAATTCCATAAGTAGTTCCTTTAAAAGTATAACGAAATTAAATTAATATAATTCATAAACTCCTAGCTAATCTTCCAAAGGAAAAGACAAAACACAAAAATGATCAATTTCAAGAAGAAAACATCATCAAAGACCCTAGAGATATAAATAAATCATAAGGAAAAATTATGAAAATTAAATTCAACAGACTAGTCAAATGGACAAATTTCTTGGAAAATCTAAATTACCAAAACTAAGAACAAAAAGAAATAGCGAACCTAAACAGTCTATGCAAACTAAAGTAATTATATTCATAATCCAAAACCTTCCCATAAAGGAATTCCAGACCAAACAACATTCTTGGTGAACTGTATTAAACTTTCAAGGATGAAATAATAACAACCTTACATAATTTCAGAAAAGAGAAGGAGAGGGACAATTTACAAAATCATTTTATGAGACTACCACCATCCTGATACAAAAAAAAAAAAAAATTTAATTACAAAAAAAGCAGTGTCTTTGGTACGCGTCTGTGGATGTCCACTTACCGCAGCACCATTTGTTGAAGTCTGTCTTTCGTCTACTGAGTCTCTTTTGCACCTTTGTCAAAAATCAGTTGGGCCTATTTGTGCAGACCTATTTCTGAATTCTCATCCTGTTCCGAGGATCTATATGTCTAGCCCTCCACCAACCACGTGGTCTTGGTTACAGCAGCTGTATGGTAGACCTTAACATTGGGTAGAATAATTTCTCCACTTTATTCTTCTATTTCAAGATTATTTTAGCTACATTAGAGACTGTGTCTTTCCACATAAGTTTTTTAAAAAGCTTGTCTATCTGTACAAAAAACTTTGCTTGGATTTTGATAGGAATCTCATTAACCCTACAATCGGTTTGGGGAAAATTGGCATCTTTACTATGTTATGTCTTCCAACCTCTGAACATGGTGTATCTCTCTATTTATTTAGGTCCCTTCAATTTCTTTGATGAGCATTTTATAATTTTTAGTATATAGATCTTCTACATGTCTTACTAAGTTAATACCTAATATTTCATTTTCTTTGGGATGATTGTAAGTGGTATTGTATTTTTAATTTTGGTTTCCACATGTCCATTATTAGTATGTAGAAATGTGATTGATTTCTTGTATCTTGTGAAATTAATGAACTAACTTATTAACTATAGAATATTTTATGTTGAGTCTTTGGAATTTTCTACATAAACAATAATGTCACCTACAAGTATAGACAAATTTATTTCTTCCTTTCCAATCTGTATGCCTTTTTTCTTCTTGCTTTATCGTAGCAGCCAGAATTACTGGTACTATGTTGAATAAAAATGGTAAAGGCAGACATCTTTAACCTCATCCTAGTCCTAGAGGGAAAACATTCACTCTTTCTTTATGATTTGTCTTTTTTAGCCTGTTGATAGGATAGATTAAATTGATTTTCAAATGGTGAACTAGGTTTGTGTTCCTGAAATAAATCTCACTTGTTCATGGTATATAATTCTTTTTATATACCGTCGGATTTGATCTGCTAATACTTTATTGAGGATTTTTGTGTATAAACTCATGGAAAATATTGTGTCTGTAGTTTTCTTTTTTGGTACTGTCTTTGTTGGTGTCATGGTAATGCTAGCCTCATAAAACAAGTGAAAATATTTCCCTTCTTTTTTATTTTCTGGGATAAGTTACGTAAAACTTGGTCAATTCTTTAAAACTTTGGTGGAATTCTCCAATGAAACCACTTGGGCCAAATTTATTTTTCAGGAGATTTTTAGTTATAAATTTAATTTCTTTGATGATGATAAAACAATTCAGGTTATTAATTCCACTTTGTTTGAAGATTGATAGTTTGTGGTTTTTAAGGTTTTTGGTCTATTTCTTCTAAGTTGTAGAATTTATGAGTATGAAGCTATTCATATTATTTCCTTGTTATCCTCTTAATGTCTGCAGGATCTGTCATTGTATCACGTTTTATTCCTGATATGGATTATTTTTATTAGTCTTCCTAGAAAATTATCAATTTTGTTGTTTTTTTAAAGAAGCATCTTTTTATTTCATTGATTTTCTCTATTGTTTTGTTTTCAATTTCATTGATTTCTTATCTTTGTAATTTAATCTTTCTGCTTGCTTTAAGTTTATTTTGCTCTTCTTTTTCTGGTTTCCAGAGGTAGAAATTTACGTTATTAATTTCAGACCTTTTTTCTTTTCTAATCTATTTAGTAGTAGAAATTTTCTCCTCAGCACTGCTTTAGTTGCATCCCAAGTATTTTGATATGTTGCATTTTAATTTCATCCAGTTTTATGTAGTTTTCTATTTCCTTTGAGATTTTCTCTTTGACCCATAGATTATTTAGAATTATCTTGTTTAATTTCTTCATGTTTGGAGAGTTTCCTATTATCTTTCTGTTACTGACTTCTAGCTTGCTTTCATTATGGGCACAGAACAAACTCCATATGATTTCAATTCTTTTAATCTGTGAAGGTTTGTTTTATGGCAGAATATACGGTCTATCTTGGTAAATGTCCCAAGGACATTTGAAAAAATATGTTTATTGTGCTGTTATTGGGTGTAGTGTTCTATATATGTCAAATCAATCCTCTTGGTTGATTATTTTGTACAGCATTTCTATATCCTTGGTGAATTTCTGTGTAGTAGTCCTATCAATTGCTGAGAGTGAAGTCTTGAAGTCCTCAACTTTAATCGTGGCTTTGTCTATTCTTTCTTTAAACTCCATAGTTTGTCCTTTATGCATTTTGAGGCTCTACTGTAGCTGCAGACACATTTAGGGTTGTCGTGTCTTCTTGGTGGATTGATCCTTTTGTCATTACGTAATGTTCCTCTCAGCTTCTAGATATTTTCTTTTCCCTAAAATCTACTTTTATCTGATGTTAAAATAACCACTTTTGTTTTTATGGTTAATATTTGCCTGTATACACTCCCACCATTTACTTTCAACCTACCTATGTGGTTATATTTGTAGCTTCTTAGAGACATATTGCTGGATAATATCTCTTTTTTTCACATTTTTAATCCATTTTGCCAATTTCTGCTTTTTAATTGGCATAGTTAGACCACTTGCATTTAAGGTAATAGTCTTAGTCAGTTCAGGCTGCTATAACAAATGCTACACTATAACAACCATACACTGAGTGGCTTAAACAGCAAACATTTATTTCTCACAGTTCTGGAGGCTGAGTAGTCCAAGATCAAGGCACCGGCGGATCTGGTGTCTGACGAGGATCTGCCTCCCGTTTGCAGAAGGCTATCTTCTCATTGTACCCTCATGTGGCAGACAGAGAGGGCCAGCTCTCTTCCTCTTCTTATGAAGACACTAATCCCACGATGGAGGTTCCACCCTCATGACATAATTACCTCCCAAAGTCTTCACCTCCAAACGCCATCACATTTGGGCTTCAACGTATGAATTTTGTGGCGACACAAACATTCAGTTCATAGCAGTAATCACTGACATGGCAGGGCTTAAGCGCACCGTTCTATTATTTGTTTTCTGTTTGTTTCCTCTGTTGCTATTTTCTTCCAGTAGGTTATATGAACATATTTTAGGATTCCATCTTGATTTATTTATAGTTTTTGAGTATATAACCCCGTTTAGTTTTCTTAGTGGTTGCTCTAGGTACTACAATATGCATACGTAGCTGATCACAATTTACCGATAACATTTCAAGTGTAGAAACTTACTTCTATTTAAGTCTCTTTATCCTCTATACTGTTTAAATCGTCTTAAGTATTTCCCTCTACATATACTAAGCACTAGATTAGTTGGCATTATACCTTTTTTTTATAACTTAAGAAACTTATGAGAAGTAGAATAGTCAATTATATTTACCTCTACTTTTATCCATTCTAATGTTTGTCTTTCCTTTTGTAAGTTACAAGCTTTCTATCATCTTTCTATTTAAAGAAATTTGTTTAGTCATTCTTAAAGATAGTTCTGCTAGCAACAAATTCTCTTAGGTTTTCTTTATCTGAGAGTGTCTTTATTGCTCCTCCATTTCTAAAGGATATTTTTCCAGGATATAGAATTCATAGATGACATTTATTTTCTTTCAATACTTGAAAAATTTTATGCCACTTCCTTCTGGTCTCCACAGCATCAGATGAGAACTCCGCTGTCACTCAAATTGATGTTTCCCTGAAAATAATGTGTTGTTCTCTCAGGCTCCTTTCAAGAATTTTTGTTTAATGTCTTTGATTCTTAAAAGTTCAAATGTAATGTGTCTTGGCATGTATTTCTTTGGGTTTATCCAATTTTGGGTTCACTCAGCTTCTTATATCCTTAGGCTTATGTCTTTTGCCAAGTTTGGAAAATTCCTGCCTTTAATTCCTCAGTAATTTTTTTATATGTTCACTCTCTCCTCTCCTTCTGGGAATCTTATGATATAAATGTCAGCTTTATTGTTATCGTCCCACTGATCCCTGAGACTCTGTTGTTCTTTGTTTGTTTTTAGGCTATTTTCTCACTTTTGTTCAGATTGAATAATTTTTATTGATCTGTACTTACGTTCCCTGATTTTATCCTCTGTGATTTCCACTCTACTATTAAGGCTACCCAGTGAGTTTTTTATTTTGGCCATTATATTTGTCAGTTCTATAGTTTTCATTTGCTTCTTTCTCATAGTTTCTATTTCTTTGCTGAGACTTTTTTTTTTTCATTTCCTTCAAGAATTCATAATTGCTTGTTGAAGAGTTTCTATTATGGCTGTTTTAAAATCCTTGTCAAATAATTCCAACATCTGATTCATCTCAGTGTTGGTGTCTATAGATTTTGTCTTCTCATTCATGTTGTTATTTTCCTGGCTTTTGGTATGATGAGCAATTTTCCTTTATACCCTGGACATTTTGGATACTGTATTATGAGACTCTGGATCTTACTGAATCCTTTTTCAGTAAGCAGTCTCTTCTTTTAGGTATAGTGTGAGGGTTGGGCAGGTGTATATGATTAGCTTCCCAACACCACCCCGGCAAAGGTAAAGCACTGGCTTGCACTGCCTTGTTGGCAACCTGAATAAGGTTGTAAGGTCACCTCCTCTGGGCTCCACTGCCACTAGAGAGAGTAAACAGAGGGCTGGCCCACATCTCTTTGCTCCTACATGGTGGGCTCAGAGACTCAGCTCCCCACTGGGCCCCACTAACATTAAGGGAGGAGATGGGAAAGCAGAGTGTTAACTAGCCCTATCATAATGTCAGGTAGGCATGGAGGCTCAGCTCCCCACTGGGTTCCGCTGATGTGAGATGGCACATTGCACTGCCTCAGTAGGTCTCATTGCTGCTGAGCAGAAGCAGAGGCTCAGCTTGCCCCACCAGACCCTGCCAAAACTACCCTGATGGGGGAATCAGAGTGTCATCTGCTTCCACCAGGTGAAGAATGGCAGATCTGTTTCCTACATCCTCACTGACACTACCCTGGCAGAAGAATCAGAGAACTGTCTACTGCCCTGTGGGAAACGGAAGATCAGCTGCCGCCTCCTGGCCACTAATAATACACCCACAGAGGAATCAGCTAACTGCTGCCAGCTTCTGCTGGGTGGAGATGGAAGGACACTTCCCATCAGGGTCCCACCAACACCACACAGGGAATCACGGGGTGCTGCCTGCTTCCTCAGGGCAGAGGGAGGGAGCAGTGGTAGAAAATCAACTCCTGACTGGTGCCAGCTGAAACTGTGGAAGGCGGGGAGGTGGTTTTTCCATTGGTGTTTGTTCAGAGTAGGGTGAGTATTGCCAAAAAGATTTTCTGTTGTTAGAGCAGACTTTTTTGACCTGTTGCCTAAAGGGAAAATGTTTCCTTGAAGCCTTTTTTTGTCTATGTGTGTCGCCAGTTCCTGGTGGAGGCTTCTGCAGTGCTCTGTCTCAGGTGTATGGGAGGCAATGAAGAAATTCAGAGAACTCACCGCCCTGTCATTCCTAAAGTCCTGAGGTTCCCAGGTTGCCCACCTTCTTCTTTCCACCTTTCAGTCTTCCTATGCTGCTTGTTGTATTAAATCTAGAGTTTGTTAGTTATAAGAAGGAGAATCTGGAAGGAATGATGGGGCTACCCTACTTTTGGCAGAACCAGAGATCCTCCCTCTTGGCAGAACCAGAAGCATGCCTTTCAATTTTTATATATATATATTTCATTGAGGTATAATATGCCACAAAAATCACCCACTTAAAGTGCATTATTCAGTGCTTTTTAGTATATTCACAGAAATGGACCACTATCACCACAATCAATTTTAGGAGATTTTCATCACCCCAAAAGGAAACCCCATATGTGTTAGTCATACCCCATTTCCCCTCAACCTCCCCAACCCCAGGCAACCACTAATCTACTTTCTGTCCCTACATATTTATCTACTCTGAACATTTCATATGAATGGAACAATTCAAAGCCAATCTTTAGTGACTGACCTCTTTCACTTAACACAATGTTTTCAAGATTCATCCACAATGTAGCATGCATCACTATTTCATTCCCCTTTATGACTAAATAATATCACATTGTATGGGTGTATTATATTTTTTTATCCATTCATCAGTTGAAGGACATTTGTGTTGTTTCCATTTTTTTGGTTATTATTCATAATGCTGCTATGAACATTTGTGTACAAGTTTTCTTTGTGGACATGTTTTCATTTCTCTTGGCTATACATCTAGGAGTAGAATTTCTAGGTCTTGTGGTAACTCTATGTTTATTCTTTTGAATAACTGCCAAACTGTTTTCCAGAGTGGCTGTGCCATTTTAGATTCCCACAAGTGGTACATGAAAGTTCCAATTTCTCCACTTCCTCCCTAACATTTGCTATTATTTGGGGTTTTTTTTAGTATAATCATCCTAGTAGGTATGGTTTTGATTTTCATTTCCCTGATGATTAACAATTTGGGGAATATTTTCATGTGCTTATTGGCAATTTATATATCTTCTTTAGAGAGATGTCTATTTGTCTTTTATAATTGAGTTGTAAGACTCTTTATATATTCTACAAACAAGTCCCTTATCAGGTATATGATTTGACATATATCATATATGATTCTGTGAGTTGTCTTTCACTATCTTAATATTACAGGATCTTTTGAACCAGAAAAATTTTAATTTTGATGAAGTCCAACCCTTTTTCAAATTTTAAAAATCAAGTAAAATTATAATGTACATTCTTGCTTTTCCTTCAGTAGTATATATACTATATATTTGCTGGGCTATACTTATTTGTATAATTTATTGAGGAGATACCAAGAAAAAATCAAGACACCTCTTAAAATTTTTCTAATTAAAGAAATTAGCCATTTCCTCTTGTTCTATGCCATCTTCTAGGCTCATAAAAAGTACCTGTTTGGGACCAAGCTTGTATGACTATTATCCCCATACATGGTCTGTGTGATTTTTGTGTGTGTCCTATTATTTTGTTTGCTTTTGTCTTTCCCACTTAACAGTTTTATGAATATCTCCAAATATCTACAAAATTTTTGGTCCATGGATATAACTGTGTCATGAATGTAAAATTCAACTGTCATTTGTGGCACAGGAGAAAAAAGGTTGAGATATGTCTTAATCAGGGTTCTCCAGAGAAACAGATCCAACGGGATATGGAGATATATATATAAGAGGAGATTTATTATAGGAATTGGCTCACACAGTTATGGAGACCAAGAAGTCCCACCATCTGTCGTCTGCAAGCTAGAGAACCAGGCAAGCCTATGACGTAATTCAGTTCAAGTCCAAAGGCCTGAGAATTAGGGGGCTGATGGTGTAAGTCCAGTCGGAGTCCAAAAGCCTGAGAAACAGGAGTGCTGACGTCTGAGGGCAGGATAAGATGGATGTCTCAGTTCAAGCAGAGAGAGAGAATTCACCCTTCCTCTGACTTTTTGTTCTATTCAGGCCCTCAAGGGACTATGTGATGCCCACCGCATCGGTGAGCCCTATCTTCTTTACTCAGTCTGCTGATTCAAATGCTAATCTCTTCCAGAGACACTCTCACAGACACAGCAGAGATAATTTTTTACCAGCCATCTGGGCATCCATTAGCCCAGTCAAGTTGACACATAAAATTAATCACAAAAAACTTGTTTATAGTCATCACAGTTGTTTGTATTTAGGAAAAGATAAAATTCTTGACATTAAAGCCACACTCTATCTGAGCTAGATCCAGGGTTCAGAGAAAGCTCCAAGGAATTTTCTGTAGATATGCTGGATGCCATCTTGTGCACGGCATGAAACCGCAACTAAAATCTTCCCATGAATCATAGTGAGCTACCAAACCATACAGTGTTAGCAGTTTTCTGTCACAACACAGATAATGGATTCTGCAAACAGTAAAGGAAGGTGATCAATATTCCATCATGTTTCATGGTGTTTGATGTTTAAGAAAAATAAATGCCGACTAAACTGCTTTAAAAATAAGAGTACTCAAGGAAAAAAAGCCTAAAGCTTGGACCCAAAAATCATTTCCTAAAACCATTTTATAGGGGCATAAAATCCCAGCATTATAGCATAATGTATAATACTGTTTTATAGTGTAGAGTATTAGTTTAGACATTACACTTTGTTCAGTAATAGCTTATTGAATATATAGCATGTGAGAAGACGATAATAAAAGCACGCACATTATAAAACATAGATTTGAAAGTGCATGCCGTCCTTCACCCTGAGATTTTACAAGCGTAGTTAATCAGACAGTATTTTAGAATGGCTTGTCTAGAGTTTTGTAATTTATTGATCAGGGATTAAATAAACTACAAAACAAACTAATTAGTGGAGCTCGAAGAAAGTAAATCCTCTTTGAGATGGGATATGCTTAGTATTCTGGGATTGCAATCACTAAATATCATAGAACAAATTATGTAAAGATATTTTGATGCCCAGTATATTTCCTAGAAGTATGTGTTTCAGTTTCTTAAAAATTCCCACATACAATGTTTGGCTGACGGATTACCTAGCACTTACTGTTTGCTTTAGAGATGTTAAAGAACAATAAGAAGGAAATAAGTAGCGTTTGAATATGGACTCCTTTAAAAGGAACAGCTCATGAAATGCTAAGGGTATAAATGTGGCTGAGGATGTGCATTCCTTTGCTAGTGGCCTTTGGAGTAAAGGGATGGAGGGCAGCAGCGGTGGCCTGGAAATTGTACATAGGATCCTAGCGTTTTACTTTTAAAAAGCATTTTTACAATTTATAAAACAATATATCCACTACAGAAGTTTTCGAATAGCTGCAGATCATAAAAAAAAGTCAAAATTACTCACAATCTTACTGTCCAGTCATGTACTACTATCAAAATTGTTTTCCAAACTGTTTTCAGTGTGTATAATCTGTATAATATATAATGCACAATATATTTTACAGACTGTCATTGTCACCTTGGTCCCAATAACTCCGAGCAGCAGTTACAGCCCCTCCCATCTTAGGTACCACCACAACTTCAAGTTGTCATTCCCTAGTCCCTTACCCGTTATGGGACTATAAAGAAAGATATCATGTAAATAAAGGAAGAGTTAGGAATGCCAAGAAAAACTGAGCTATAGGTCTTGAATTACCAGCATTTTCTTTTGTAATAAGTGAGATTTACAAATTCCAAGTATGCAAAGATACAACTTCCATTATACTGTATTTCATTGAATTTAAGACACCATCATTTGTAAGATGCACTGTTGTTTTACATACCATTAAGAAAAAAAATCACTGCCAACTAAACTATGATACGCCATGGTTTACTGATAACAGGAACATGGATCTTGCCAGTTCAAAGTAAACTCTATCTTTTCTAGATTTTATTCAATCTCATTTGGATAAACATTCAGTCAATTCAGAATCCCCTTGGAGATAGTTCAGAGGGGATGGCTTGCTTTCTTAATTTTGAGAAGGAATGCAACATCTTAGCCACAGCCCTCCTCAGGCCACAGTAAGCCTCAGCTGAGATGTAGTTCAATCTGTTGTGGACATCTGTAGACCTTCCAGGGCCTCTGTTCTCCTGGTCCATGCATTCTGTGCCCAGCATGACCTAACTGAAAGATGCCTTCAAGTTCACCAGCCCTTTGGTCATCACTCAAGAAGCTTAGGCACTCGCAGCTGCTTTTCCCACCCTACAATGAGATGCTGGACCCTTCTGTTTATACAGCTGCCTACCCCAGGGGCACATTTCTGCTCTGGCTCCATGCTGGACTCAGGTCTTCTCAGGGAGCTTGTCATTTCTCCTAGTTACCACCTGAGGAGAAAGGCATAGATCCCTCTTCTTATAGAGGTCCCAAACTTTTCTTATTTTCTGTCATTCCTCCCAACACAAAGGACTTCCACTCTGGAGATAAGCCAGGTATATACCCCTTTGTCTGGAATTCACAACAACCAATTTTGTTCTCCTCTTTGCTCAACTTCACTCCTTTCCTCAGTCAACTGACTTTATCTTTACTCCCAAAGGCAGGAAAATCTGACTAAGTATTCAGAGTAACCTATTGTTTATGCCAGAATCATGACTTTTGATGATATACAGATGTCTTCTGAGAAATTCAAATACCAAGAATTTGACTCTTTTCTTGCTCTGATTAATCCCTCACCCTGAGGCAGCTCATACAGAAAACTGAGGAGACAGGAACAAGCAAGCTGAGAAGTGGGAACAAGGACAAGAAATCTTATTTAATATGTCAAAACACAATACCACCGAAACAGTGGTTCTGCGATCCCTGGCCACATTCCTTCTAAAACTTATGAAGAGGTTAAGCCTCTGTTTTCTGAGTATTGAAAATTTAACCATATCTTGGGTTAAATTTGCTGGGCAGGTACTTTCTGAAGGAAGCTGTAGGGTTAGCAAAGCACTGGACCTTACTTCAATGGTGTGCTCCAATCCCAAAGATCTGAGTTAACAGATCGAGATAAACTCCAATGTTTTTTAGAAGTTATCCCACTATTGTCAGTAGCAGGCAATGGAACCATATGAGGCCACCATCAAATGTGTGCCTTGAAGACTACCGAGCTTCCTCTGAGAGAAGATGGGAGGAGCCAGACCCCAGTCAGTAGCCCATGAACAGACTCCATAGAACCCCAATGTCATCTATGTTGTACTAGGAAAACCAGCTTCTCAGAGTTAGAGATTGTGGTGCATTAATAACAAAAATGGCCCCAATTCTTCACTCTTTTCTTTATTCATGCTTTTGCAGGGTGACTTTGAAGTTTCTCTTAAGAAGTGATACCTGTTTTCCTACTCCTGGCATCTAGGTTGGCCTTATGATTTGATGTGGCTGACAGAAAGGGCAGAAGTGTCAGTGTACCACTTCTGAACCCGGACCTCCAAAGGGCTTGCACATTTCTACTTTCCCTCTCTTAGAACTCTGTCCAGTACCATGAGAATAATCCTATGCTAATCTGCTAGATAACAAGTTGCCCTATCAAATAAAAGCAACCAACCCTCAAACATCCTCTTTCAGGCAGCCCCCAGCCATTTTACTAAGTGAGTCACTCACTTGCGCCAGTCCTGCCAAGATCAAAACTGCCAAGCTGACCCATAGGCTCAGGAACAATAATGACGTGCTTACGGCTTTATACTACCTTTTGGGGTGGTTTATTATGCAGCAACATCTGAAGAACATAGAAGTTCATACCTAGGAGGGGATGCTGCCTTAACAAAACGTGAGACATAGACCATCGGCTTTGGGACTGGGTGAAAAGCAGAGCCTGTAAAATTTTCCTAGCCGTTTGCTTCTGTTTTACAGGCTCTGCGAAGCAAACGGCTAGGAAAATTTGGGAAAATGGTGATAAAATGATACTGAAGGATGAAAATATAGTGACCTGTGTAATAGGGTAGCAAAACACTTGACAAAACAGTTATCTGGCTTACTTGGGAGATGAAAAATGTATCTAATGAACTTTTGGATTTGACTGAGGAAATCTCCAGGCAAAACGTTAAACGTGTTCTAGCTGCGTATGATCCATTACAGGGGGAAAAAAAGATAAGATAAAGAAATAACTGACCAGTTTGAAAGCAGAACTTGGAGGAAATATCATGAGCCATAACATACAGAGTTGGGGAAAAAAAACTGTATCTCATCACCAGGGTCCCCAGGCTGAGGACAAAGGTGAAATCAAAGGGTAAAATCTCTGGAAGAATTAGGTGGACCTAATACACCCTCTAACGTAGACAAAAGAACTTATAGAAATCTTCAGAGTTTGGATCCAGAGAAGTCAGCCCAAAGTAGCAGCCAGTCAAGACAAAAAAGGATGTTTGTTTTCTGCCCAATGGAGTCAACTTTTATTCAATTCATAGGAAGATCACAAAATTTTTAGAGAGTATACTTGTGAAAATATCACTAGCCTAGATTAAAAGGGACAGGTTGTTCAAGTTGTAAAACGATCTTGGCCTTCAACTTCCTATAGGAAGCATTGCTACCATAGGCTACAAAAGTGAAGCCGCTGGCAAAAGTGGGCTGTTTCTTCAAAAGTATCCCAGGGGGTGATGGGCCTTGATGGGCAAGGAAGGACTAGCAGGTAGAGCAAAAAGTGATGAAAAGCTGCAGGGCCACCGCTAAGAAGCAGTAGAGACAAATGAGCTGAGAAAGCACTCCCAGGGAGAAGAATCTAGGTCTAATCAAGGAACATTTCCTGCCTCCAGGATAGCAGGACCTGGCAGTAGGTTTCCAGCTGGATTTCAGAACTGCTCCAAACCAGTGACTGCTCTGTGCTTCCTATTCTTCTCCTGTTTGAGGACAGTGTTGTTTGCAGCTATCCTGTTGCTATCTCCTGTTGGGTATGGGGAGGTAGTTAGCTGGTCATTTTAGTTCATAAGTCTCTGGATCAAAAGGAGCTACAGCTAAGCAGCCATATTTGAACCTTATTTAGACCTTTAAACTCCAGAATGCAAGCTTGATGTCATGATTGATTTAATGTTTTGGGGACCAGGGAATGAGAGGGAAGCAGGGGCCTTTAAGAGAAAGGCTGCAATTCTCTCCCCACCCTCTTTCATCCACACCCTTTGCAATGTAACTTTGCAGCTCCTCCCATCAAGAGGTAGACTCTATTTTCCCTACTGACTTGATCTGGCCAATGATTGTGGCAGAAGTGACAGCATGCTAATCTTGAACCCAGCCCTCAAGAGGTCTTACAAATCTCTCTCTCTCTCTCTCTCTCTCTCTCTCTTTCTTGCTACTAAAAGAATAATGCTAGGGGGCCAGCCCAGTGGCACAGTGGTTGGGTTTGCACATTCCACTTCGGTGGCCTGGGGTTCGCCTTCGCTGGTTGGGATCCCCGGTGCGGACCTATGCACCGCTTGTCAAGCCACACTGTGGCAGGCATCCCACATATAAAGTAGAGCAAGGTGGGCACAGATGTTAGCTCAGGGCCAGTCTTCCTCAGCAAAAAGAGGAGGATTGTCGGCAGATGTTAGCTCAGGGCTAATTTTCCTCAAAAAAAAAAAAGAAGAAGAATATTAGACTAGCCCACTGGAGGGACAGATGGCCTAGTTACTCTTATTATAAGCAGCAGCCAGCTAACTCCTAAACATTTGATGAAGGACAGATGCACCAGCTGACAACAGATTCATGAGTGAGCCTAGCTGAGATCAGCCAAGCCTGGCCCAGATCAGAAATACCATCCAGCTGATCATGATCAATAACACAATGCCCAGCATTTAAATCATTAAGTTTTAGACGGCTTTTTTGCACAGCAACAGTTAACTGATACAGGATAATGCTCTACCAGGAGGATCACGGGGAAAAGGTTGTCAACGTTCTATTAATTTTTTCTATCAATTCTGTGACCTATATTATATCTTTTCAAAAAAACTACTTTTCTGTCTATTAACCATAGTCAGTTTCTGTTATTTGTATCAAACCTCTAATTCATAGTCTTTCATAGGTTATAGTCAATGGATATTTTGTGAAGTTGAAATATATCTTTTAAAAATGAGGACATTAACATCATATATATATGACATATATAATATATACAAAAAGAGAGAGAGAACAAAATTTTAGAAAGATCTTTTAGGAGCCGGTATGTCTTCTGAAGAAATATTTATCTAGTATTCAATAATTCCATCACATAGTTTTTCCTCAGTAAAATTTAATTTTCAAAATTATATTTTCAAGTTTTAATTTTAAAATCATATGCATAATCAATTCTATCCTTCTAAAATTATTTCTATCATTCCATATATATTTATATGTAAAGAGGCATCTAAATTATGCTAATCAAATGCATGCATGTGTCAGGATTTGTGGTTACTGTGCTTACAATATGCTAAAGCAAACAAGGGACTCCAGTCAGTTTATTCAAAGAATCAGTTCAGGTAGGACAAAGGTTTTCAAACTTTCTCTTTGACCAAATACACTGACTGGTCCATTGAATTAAATCAACATAACAAAACTTGTAGCTCTGTGAAACTCAGGATTAATCATATCACACATATTCACTTATGGGAAAACGAATAAAATAAAAAGACATACACCCTCAGATTTTCTAAACTTTGGGAAAAAGGAACAAAGTACAGCATAAGGTGATGTTTTTTCGCTTCCTGTAGAACCGTCACATTTGAATCCACTCATTCTTCACGAGCATCGTCTAATAAGGATGATCCCAAAGAGGATATAGAGCAACACCCGTTGTGGATGATTCATAACTTGACAATCAGATTTTTATGGAAGAATTCTCAGCAGGAATTTTCTAATAGATGCCACAGAACAAAATCGGAAATTCATAGACAATCTCTGAAATGTTAATCTTGTTTTTTTTTCTAAAACAATTTTGTTCAGGATGGATAATCAATCATTTTCTTCAGACATGTAGAAATCATAGACCACTGCATTGCTATCAAGTCAAGATCATCTTTGGCATTTTTTTAACTACAATTTACATTGATTTATTTCCTCTTAAGGTAGGCCATGCTTCACGGTCTACAGGCAAAAATAAGCTTACACTACAATCCCAAAACTCTGTTTTATCTGGATTTACTTACAATAGTGTGGAAACTCTTCTTTTCCTTCAAATTTGTCACAAGTATATCTAGGATTTCCCTAGTGGCTCTTTCTGTACATCTGACCTAACGGGCTCAGATGCTGTCTGGCTGGCAATCAACAGTTCCTTCTTTCATTGTAGTATCTCACTACTGTGCTATTACTTAGGCCACCGATGCCATTGCAACATGCAAACAGGAGTACAGATGCTGAGAGTGCAGCTGGGGGAGCCTGCAGGGCTGGGAAGACTGAAGATGTCTCCAGTGAGATTGTTAGTTTGGGCTGTCCAAGCATCCTGTGTCCTCCTGATGATGCTATTTCTCCAATTCATACTCTTGTCTCCCCAGCTACCAATGCTACTGGAACCAATGATGCTGATGATGTCTTATGCTTTCTAAGATCAATAGAGATTTTGATGAAATGGTGTTTTTCTTTACTTAGCTTTTAGTATTTGCTCACTTATTTTAGGGTTCCATCCGAGAACCCAACCTGGGAGCTGGCTGACCAACTGGAGACACTACACTCGGAATAAACTTTTATCTTTGACTTTAACTAAGACAATGTGCTTCAAGTCTCTTCTGCTATGATGGCCTTTTCCAGGAAGCACCACAGGTCTTCATATAAATAATCTCCTGATAAGACCCCCAGTTGTCCAGAAACACACAGGCAGGCCTTAATTCAAGAATAAAACATAGCTTGGGCTCAGGCAGGTTCTCCTCTATTTCCTCAACAGAACAAGTGAAAAAAAGATTCTGACTCATTCAGTCACTTTCTATTTAGTTTAGTTATTTGTGCATCAATACAAGCAAATGTCCTATAAAATTCACTATTCACAATAAAGCCCATCTACCATGAGCTTATTATATACTGAACACTTCTAAGGGCTTTACATACAGCATCCCATTTACCACTTTTTCGAATGAGAAGACTGAGGTTTAGAGAAATATTTAGTAACTTGACCAAAGTCAATAGTTCATCCAGGACTGTTTGATGCTAAAAATCTTCGTTCTTAACTACTATGACCAAAACAGCAAGGGACAGCTCATACACAAAGAATGGAACTATGAACATGAAAACCACGGATCTTCATTCTTTCAAGAGTACTTATTAAACTCTTAAACTATGCTAGACACTTGGAAAACAATGATGAACTGGATGGACTGTGCCTTCATGAAACTTACATTCAAATTTTCTTTTCCATCCTTCTTGACAGATAATCCAAGACCAACAAATGTAACTTCAGTGGAAGCGGAATACAGGAACTTAAATTCAGGCTATCCTCAAAGGAAAATGAGGAATTTGACCTGTACAGAAACATGCTTCTTGAACCTTCTTGGAAGGTACAGAATAAACAAAGGATCAGCATTACCATGCTCTTTTTACATGACCTTTATTTGGTACAAAGTACAACGCGGAAATGCATCTGAGTTACAACTTAGCATAGTTCTGAAGAAACTCAATCATTTTTTTAGTAAAAATGTCGAACTTCGATCGATTAATAAACAGAGGCTTCTACAGAATGGTGAGCTCACTGTGCAATTCCAAAATGAATCCATTTCTGCAATATCTGCTCTGCCAGCTAACTAATTTAGAATATGCTATTTGCAAAAACAAAAATACCATCTCTAAAATAAAACAAGCCTCAAGGAATCTCTGGTTTATAATTGACATATTTCCTGAATACTAAAATTCCTTAAACTTCTACTTGAAAGGACTAACAAAAAAAGTTAATGCTGTTTCTCCCCTGGAGAAATATTGGATATTGCCTTCAATTACTGACAATCTATATAATATCTTAAAGTCACTCTATGTGCCAAATGGGACTTGGACAAAAGGAGGGGGGTACATTCATGTGATCTGCAAAATAAAGTGAAAAACACAATGATTCAGTAACATTTTCAGAAACAATAACCAACGGGAAAATTTCGTTGACTTGTCTAGACTTCAAGAGAACTGTTCACCACTTTAGGAATAAGAGGGAATTTCCTGCTGGTTTGAAAGACATAGAACTTGCATACCATGTTCTTCCATTTAGAAAAAGCTGCCCTGCTATAATATTATGTCTAAAATTAGAATGAAGGAAAGAGTAAAAAATGGAATTAATTTGTATGGAGGAGTAAAGCTGTCATGCAACCAAGTGAGATTGGCTGAGTGACTTATCATGAGTGAAAAACAGAGCAAGCAATGAGACAGAAAAGACTCCCTAGATGGTTCTACATTTTTATAGCTTAAGCAGGGGTCCCTTCTTCTGAAGAAAGGACTTTCATTTCCTATAAGAAAAAGATGGCAAGATTGGTTTTCTTTCTACCAGTCCAGTGCATAGAAGATATTTAGCCTCCATGGTATGATCTGAAGGGCTGATCAAACCTCACCAGCAAACCCATGACCTTTCTCCCATGTGCCTAAAATTTCACTATTAGCAATTCAGTCCTTTGGATCTGTAGAATTTTGATTTTGAATGCACCATGGTCTTTCGTGGCCTAGCTTGTTGTAGTGTAAGTGCCTTTGGCATCTCTGAATTTCTCTGTAGTTTCTCTTCTACACAGCGCTTTGCATGTGCTTGGATTAGCATACTTGAAATGATCAATTAAGGTAGAGTGCAAACAGGATTTTGAAAATTAGATATGAAAGTACAGGAAAAGTTACTAAATTTTGAATGGAAAATAAGCTTACTTGCAAGGTGATGATATCCATCGCTCCCCTTTCAAAGATATGAATCTATTCTATTTTTAATTACATAACCTCCAGGAAATAAATTAGACATCGTCTTCTGATATCTAAACCAAGCTTAACAGCTATCACGGGCAGGCAATTTCTCATCTAAATGATAAGAAGTTTTCATTTGGAAGCCTAAGTCTGTATCTCTTGAGTACAATTTAAACATTGTTTGTGAGCATCCACTGAGGACCAGCCACTTACGTGTGAGGCACGTAAGAGAATACAAGATCAGACATGGTCCCTGCCCACAAGGGCCCCCCAGCTTTCCGAAGGAGAGAGACACATAAATTTAAGCAGTTCTAAGGCCGGGCAAACTGCGACAAATGCATCAGGAGAAGTACAAACAAAATATCAGTAGAGAAGGCTAGTGACACAGATTGCCTTAATATTGGACCAGTGGAAAGACCTTGTAGAGAAGGTGAAATCTGCTGAAAACTCTGCTCTGTGCCAAAGCAAGACAGGAATGAATAAGGCAATCCTTGCGTTTCAGAAAGATCTCACGCTATCAGGGGAGCAAGACTTGAAAGTCTGTGGCAGGCCAACCTGGCTGCAATGGCGTGAACAAATTACGGTACCACAGAAGAAAAGAACGCGGAGGCTTGTCTTCCAGAAGGGTTGGGGAGGTATCTGCCTTGAAATAGAAGTAAGCTTCACCAGATAATGAAGGGAGATGAAGGCCATTCCAGGCAACAGAGTATCATATAATATAAGAAACGCCCTAAAAGAAGGGTCTGAGTTTCACCGGGGTAGACAGCGATGGGGATTTCCAAGAGAAGGGGGTATAACAAAGTGAATCATTATTGACCATAAAAGAATATTCTATAAATTGGGAGACAGCTATTGACTCCACTTTGAATTTTGTTCTTCTCAGATTTTATTTTCTAATTCTTTCACCTCTGCTGTGTCGAAGCCCTCCCATGTCCACTGAATTCATTTCGAGTTTGAAATTCACACTTTCCATGTCTCTGTACTGAGTCTGACAGGCCATGGCCTCCCAAACTCTATAAACTATACATTTATTGCTACATTTCAAGTCTGCTCTCCCCTTGACAAAGGCAGAGGAATTTCTTTGTTGAGAAAGGTCACATGGCTTTACCTTGCACAGTTAGGGAATTAGTCTATCTTTTCTATTATTAACACATTCGTACCATTGTTCTAAATAGCCCAGACTGGAGCATGTCCCCATAGGCCACCACCACGGTTTGTGTTAGCCGGCCAAGTTATAGGATACCTAGTTACCATGAAACTCTGGCTTGACACTTGTCTCCTTCTTCCCCACGGTTCCTCAAGAGTGGGTACTCATCATTTCTGCCAGGGTTTTCTTCTGTTATTTTAAGTGTTTGCGATTTGACTTTGCTCAGGAGAACATCTGCCTGGTAAACTACTGATCAGAAATCTGTGCTTCAAGAAGTTGCAAAGACCTTCCCTGGAATTGCTATCATCTCCTTCTATGTGGGGGTAGGTTTCCCCCAGGGGGCACCAGGCTAGAGTTTCTGGCCTCTGTCCCACCAGATATAACACCCCTCCTTAGAGGCCAGGAAGAGCAGGCAGCACCTAGGGTTAGGCGGTAAGTGGTTCCCACACTCGGCACCCTGAAAATAATGCAATTACTCACTCTTTATACTTGCCTTTACCATAAAGTTGTTTCAGTGTACTCAGTTCTGGGCTATGAGTACTTTCCAAGAAGGTCACTCTCTTGATTGCCAATTTCTTTATTCACTTAATAAATCTTGAGATCACAAAAGAGAAACAAATAACAGATACAGAGAAAATAGATGTAGCGACTTTTAGTGGGGAAAACATGCAATAAATCAATACATATATAAATATATAATGTAATAGTATGTAACATTATATCATGTGAAGTAGTAGCAAGTGCTAAAATAAAAATTAAGCAGGATAAACAGACAAAGTAATGGGAAGTGCTATTTTAGATAGACTGGCCAGGGAAGGCCTCTCTAATGTGGTGATAGGTGGAAAGAAAACCACCTGAGGTGAACCAGATGGATATCCAGGGAAAGAACACTACATGCAGAGAGAACTGCAAGTGCAAAGGCCCTGAGGTAGAGCATGTATATGTGTATTACAAGAACAGCAGAGAGTCAATGGAATTGGAATGTGGTGAACAAGGGGAGAAATGGAAGGAGGCAAGTCAGAAATTAGCCAGGAGCCGGATCCTGAAGACTGTGGGACGGAATTTGCATTTTATGCTAAGTGTCATGAGAAGGTAATGCCCTCCTCCAACCCCCACAGTCTGAGGGAAATATAGGAATCAAGATGACTAGAAAGTTTTTGGCTTGAGTACTGAAATAAATAGAGATGCCAGTTACCATTATGAGGAAATACAGGGGAAAAGCAGGTGGGGGCTGAGATGAGGAAGAGAATCAAGAATCAGTGAGTGCTTATACCACATTATGGGTGATTATTGGCTTTTTGTGCAGTTGAGTCTTTAGAGTTTTCCTCCCAAATTTGCATGTACAATCAACTTCCAATTATTTTCATCAAGGGAGGCAAGTAAAGGGAAGGGCAACTCAAAACCTGTTGACACTTTATGCAGAGCTGATTTCAGACACCATTTTAAAATGGGCAAAATTTCTGAAGTTTCCCAGCTTCTGAGTTTACCTGTTCCCTACCCCATCTCAGATTTCTTCTCCTTATTGCCCCAGATTTCCTCTAAAGACATGCAGTATCCTTGTTCTCTCTCTCTCTCTCTCCTTCCCTGCCCCACTCATCACCACCCACGTGACTAGAGAAAAGATTAGGTATCAGTCATTCACACCTTAGGATGAATTGAACCTCACATATATTATCTCCCTGCAATACTTGCCCTTTATAGCTTATCACTAATTACGTGATGAATATTCCTGTTCTCTGCTTAATTCTCCTCTTAAGGGAATGTCAAGCATCAAAAGAAGCAGTGATATGTTTAGACACCTCCAGATTTCATCTACATGTGAGCCATGATATAAAGATAAGTATGACCCAACATAATGCATACTAGAGATGCTTCTTAAATGTCCTCTACTTGCCCAAGAAAGCAGGTAGGACAGCCCCATCTGAAAAATGGTTTTAAAATAAAGCAGTCTACTGAGGAAGGAATAGTTACCTCTTAGCTACCGCTGGGATGAATGTAACGTATTAACAGCAAAACATCATCTGAGGTGGTGAGATGAAGGTCCTTTGCTCAAACTGCCCATCAGAACAAGTGCCCCTCAGGCGAGTACCTGGAGCAGACCAGTAAAGCCAGGGGCTCCCAGGGAGTCAGGCACAGGACTCCAGAGAGCATCAGATCTGGGAAGAGTGCAGAAATAGCAGAAAGAATCTCTAAGAGGAGCAGCCATCCACACCACAGCTGTGAGTAGTTTCCAGAGCTGTGTGTTCATGTGTGGGCACAGTGGCTTAAATGCTCCAGGGCTGAGGGAAGATCAATACGCATTGCTAAATCATCTTTACCTCAGGCTAAATAGTTTTCAAAGTGCCAGTTCTTTGAGTCCTTACTTCACAGCAGATTACCTTTATCAACTTCTTCGTAAATATAATGCAAGACGAAAGAACTATAGGTAGGATACTACTGATTTTGATCTATTCATATGAGTTAATACTCCTTTCACTATTAATATCCTATTTTGGAAGAAAGTGAATGAGTCTTTTCCCCATTTTCTTCATTTTTATGTACCCCTGGACTCTAGTGAATGGATATTTTTTCTCTTTTTCTAAGAAGATATATGCGTGCACAGATTAAAATGTGTTCTAACAGAAAATCAATCCCAGTAATGGCATCTCAGCATTGGAAGAATGAAAGAACTATAAACAAAGAAATCCCCAAACAATGTGGTGTTTACATCTTCTAAGAAAGCAAGCAGAAAATAATTTTAAGGTTGCTGAGATCATCTTGTCACTCTTAACCCAAAGAAAGCCTATTTGGTTAGGTCACAAAACCTGAGTAGAAAATATATCCACACAACTTGATTATAGCAGCCAATATGGCTGCCAGGGCCAGGCAGAAGTACAAAGTCAACACTGAATAAATAATATCAAGACCACGCCAAACGACTAATGACAATGAACTGTTCCTACCTAACCCTCAGAGCCAACGAGACTTCACCAGACGATACTCTCATAACCTGAGGGGTCACTGCACTTTTTGTATAGTTTTGGGACTTAGGCATGTCCTAAAACCCCTAGAAACTCTGCATAGAGAATGGCATCATGGGAATGTGCTTCATATATGTGTATATATAATATATATACAGATACACTAAATATATATATTCTATGAATATATTCCATAAACTGTAGAAATATTTACATATATACATACACACATTAACCCTTACATAAGAGGATTCATGAGATAAATCCTTCTCAGAGTATAGATAGAGATTATATTTTTCTATCATTTATCTCTCCTTCTAAAAGTGTATGTTTCTTTTGATCTAGGACGAAATAAGTTCTATAAACCTGATCGTGTTGTCATTTTGGCCTTACATATCAGAAAACTTAGAAAATTAATTTTCAATTATATCTAATGTTCTTAACCCAAGTTTTTAGTCAAATTTTCTCCCCTGTCTCAAATTTCCTCATCTTCATTATTTAGGTATTATTTAAGCAGCTTATTTCTAATGGTTGTTTGGTTATGTACCTACTATTTTTAAAAACTTCGTATCTTTTTTGATGGTAAGGGTGAGTCATATAGATAGTATGAGATAATATAGATATACGTATGTGTATATATAATAAAAACAGACTAAAAGCTAGCCATTATTTACTTACACTTCATACTGAAACTACTCTGCTCTTTCTCAAATGGAATCTGAGAGTGGATCTTTATGTGGAAAAGGGGACCTGGGGTACAGAAAACAGCCAGCATCCAGATGGAGGTGGCGGCACAGCACTCTTCTTTGTCACATTAATCACCAGGCAGCTTTGTCCATGGAAGAACTCTGGTTCTGAGCAGACTTTGGCGGGGCGGGGGACGGAGCTCAGGGAGGGAGGGTAGATCCTTAGCAGTTGAGTAATTGCCAAACAGGAGCTGAAAGTTCATCTGCCCCCAATTGTTTTGGAGCAAGCTCTAGGGTCAATTCCAAATCAGAAAGCCAGCCAAGAAAGAACAGAAGCCCTACGTCAGCTCTAGAACTTCTTAGTTACTTGGAGCCACTAGACTGGAAAAGACCATGGCTAAAAGAAAACCAGCCACACTTTGAACTGTACTCCATGGGAGGGTAGAAGGAGATCAACAAGTGCTCATATAGTGGTACTTTCCATTCTTTATTAGCTCAAAAGAATTTTCCTGCCAGTAGAGAGTATATTTCACATTTGTTTAACAGGGGCCATCGAGTCAGTTATAAGCACTCAGATCACGTCCAGATCACACTTTGATAAACCACTGCAACTCATAATTGATCTCAATCAATTTCTTTGTTTCAGTTATACTTGGCCAAGCCCTGGTGCCACTCTGGGATCTTTTAGACCAGGAGCTGAGGGGAATCTAAGAGTCAGGTGAGGCACTGTGGGGAGAGATCAGCAGTCCTGCTTGAGCAGAGCAACTTAGATGCAGCCTAGGCATGTTGCAACATTTCCAAAATCTCATTCAAAGGGCCTGGGGAAGGCGCACAGAACAACACGCAGCCAATGAAACAGTTGTCCAGCCAAGTGGAAGGCAGAGGAAGATTAGGAAAGTCTATTTAAGTCTCTTTAAAGGATGCTAGAAACAGGATCCAGGCCCAGAGAGAAAAGCCTGGCAGGGGCTTAGAAACAAGATTCATTCCCAGCCAACTCTATGATCCAGAACTTAGTCCAGCAGAAAAGGAGAGTGGGAACCAGAAGCCGAGAGCCCATCAGATAGAAGGTCCATACAGCAGACTGGCCACACTTACAGCTGGATGGCGAGGAAAACAGAGGCAAAGATGCAGATCGCTGCTTAGCCAGACACTGACTCATTGTCACATACCAGATAACAAGTGCAAGATGACAGACTATTTACAGATGATTCCCTCTGGTGGGAAAGAAACCCTCAGTATATTGCCAGTCAGGCTTCCACTGGTTCAGGAACCAACCAGGGCTGCACGAGCCTGTGGCCGGTAGGGCTGAATACCCAAAGTCACAGTTCCTGCCAGCATCTGACATGGTGCCTTCCTGTCCCTGACACAGAGGCAATCCTCCTAGGGAGAGTGTGATACAGCCCCGCAGAGAGCCCAGCCAGAGCCTCAGGGAGCACCACAGTGGGAAGAACACACAAAGAAAGATTGATCAGTTCGGGAGAACTTAAAAGAGGGAATAACCTTGCCAGCATAATCATATATTGAATTTCAGGCTATATTGATACTACAAAGGATAATTTTATCACAATTTTTTTTAATCTCTTAGGAATCTTTATTCTCTTTTTAGGAACTTTTTCATCTAAATATTTTATATAAGCCCCTTTTTCTTAAAAAATCCAGCATTTTTATAATACATCAGCCTGATGTATTTTATAGTACATGCTGTTTGAGTTAATGAAAATCCTGAGATGAAACTTATTACTTAAATTATTTTAAGGTACATTATACTGCATGTAGAAAACTGCCATTTTCCCCTCAGGATAAACCACTTCCCTTTGGTTTTGCATAATAAATACTTGCAATTGGTAAATTCTGGCATTATAAATCACTGTATCCCCTTGAAACACAACCAGTCAATTGTCTTCCTCAACTAAAATGTACTTAGTTGCTTTTTGTAGGCTATTATAATCCAGGATGCAAATTAAACCAAAATTAACTGAATGCAAAATCTATTACAAAGGAGTTCAGAAACTTATCACCTGAAAGTTTTACACAATAACAAGAAAACACAAGAAAGGGGGTTTAACATGAAAATCATTATATGGAATATCTTTTTAGTCAAATTAACTAAACACTACAGATCATCCCAATATTGTAACTAAATTATTACCTATCATAATTAGAAATGATGAGTTTTATTCTCAAGAAAAAAAAATCGCACACTGTGAGGTTTCTCTTGAGGCAAAATAAGTCTGAAGAAGGACCAGAATCATCTGGTCTGCCTCATATATCTTCTCTCTGGGAAGAAACCATAGTTCTCTCTATTTTCCTCATGAAATTATGAGGAAGAAAGTTAAAAGTGAACTGCCCATGCTCATACAGCCAGGGCCAACTTCATGGATATGCAAGCTATGCAGTGACACAGGGTACCTCACTTAGAGGGGCCCTGCACTTGGTTTAATGCTCTGCTGTCACTCTTTAAAATTCTTAATAATGTTTGGACAAGGGGTCCTGCAGTTCCAGTTTGCACTGAGCCCCACAAGTTACACAGCCAATTCTGCATTCAGAGAGGCCAGTCAGAAATCAAGGAACGTTATCTCAATTGCCACAGGATTGAACATGTATTTAGTACATAGTATACAAACAGGAAATATTCACTGAATGAATTAAATCAAATGTATTCCCTAATTTCCAAGATGGATTTCAATGCAAAAAGTTGACTTTATCTAAATCAATTCATAAGGAAAAAAAAATCAGAGAAATGAATCTTCCCCACTGATAATCCTTTCCCATATCAACTTGGCCATATTATTATTCTCTTCTCTTTTTTAACAATCTTGAAAACTTATTCATCCATCCTGTGTGTGATCAGGGTCACACTGGTGTCCAAATTGACAAGGATTCTTGGAGAACCCTGAGATAGGCAGGCCACCAGGATTCCTTTTACATGAGGGTCCATTTCTATAAAGACTTCTTTAAGGAAACACAAAAGGTAACTTTGCAATTTGGTCATTAGTTCTCTGAGGGCCTTGAGCTCTCATTCTTGACTCCAGGAAAGCAGTGAGTCATGTTTTTTCAGAAAAAACTAGGAAAGTGATTTTATTTTGGCAAAGAGGGACACTGCATGGGTAAAGGCCATTCATATGCACTTCTGTAGGCAGGATTGGGGATTCCTGCCCATTCCATGGCATCTTGTCTGTTACAGCACAGCATCGACTTAAGGGGTGGGCCTACGTGGCCATGTTTTTACCATATGACTCTGCTCCTATGACCACAGGTGATCGGGCAACACATGAGCACTAGCCTCAAGGGAAGCTCCTTCCCTGAGACTTTGAAGACTATAGAGACTCTAAGACCTATAGAGCTAAAGTCAGATAGTGGGAGCTTCCACTGAAAGGTCATGCAGAGGTGGGGCCAGAGCGACAATTTCTAACTGCGTGTGCACTGATGTTTAAGTCGTAGAAAACTAAATTGCACAGATAAATAAGAGAATAGAACAAACATGCCAAGAAAGCAAAAGCCAGAAATCCATAGAGAGTAGCTGTCTCTATCCTAACAGCTTTCCAGTTTCCAACTTCATTCTCACAAGGCCCAGCTTATTTCCATGTTTCTCATATTAAATAAAAACCTTTCCCTAAGCTAGCTCGAGTGGGTTTTGTTCCTTGCAATCAAATGTCTGGTACAGCATCCCTATAGAACGTATTCTAAGTTATTTGATAACACTTACTGTGACATTGAAACACTAAATAGTTGGAGTCACAAAAAAAACAAGGCCATATAAGGTTGGCCATAAGAGGTCTCACTAGATTGGAAAAAATTTCGTCTCTCAACCTCAAGAGAAACAGAGTCAAATATAACAGGACTGTATAAGCTGAAAACTTTTGCTTCTTTCCTGTGCCCATTCAAGCTCTTCCAGATGCACCCACCCACTGCTTACAGACTGCTCTGTGCCTCTCCTGTCACCCACTAGAGGGTGGAAGGCCCGGCCCTCCCCAGGACTTTCCAGAGTCCCAGTGCTTGGGTACCTGCAGCCAAAGCACCAGCATAAAAGCCATGACGGTGATATCAATTACCCAGAAGCACCCTGGAACCAGGAGAAAGAAGAGAATATCAAGAACAGGAACAAAACCAAGCAGAGGCCTGTGTTCAAAAGCCATTCCAGGGGCCAGCTCCGTGGCTGAATGGTTAAGTTCACACACTCGACTTCAGCGGCCCATGGTTTCGCGGGCTGGGATCCTGGACACAGATATGGCACTGCTCATCAGGCCATGCTGAGGCAGCATCCCATATAGCACAACCAGAAGGACCTACAACTAGAATATACAACTATGTACTGGGGGGCTTTGGGGAGAAGGAAAAAAAAAAAGATTGGCAACAGATTTTAGCTCAGGTGCCAATCTTTAAGGAAAAAAAAAAGCCATTCTAATGGTCATCTAAGTCCTTGTTTATCCTCATGACTGGTATAATCTGAGAAAGCAAGGGGTAGTTATACATGATGGTGCTCTTTTTTTTAGATTTCCAAAGTACCTTTATAGAACCAAAAAGTAATCATTAAAGATGAGATAAGCACATTATGGTACATACAATCAAAGGAACAACATGCAACTCTTAAAGAATAATATAATATGGAAAGATATCTAATACCTATTATCCCCTTTTCATATTATCCCTTTTTAAACTTTTTTTTTCTCCCCAAAACCCCAGTGAGTGGTTGTATGTATCTAGTTGTAGGTCCTTCTAGCTCTTCTATGTGAGCCACTGCCACAGCATGGCAACTGACAGAAGAGCAGTATGGTTCTGTGACCGGGAAATGAACCCGGGCTGCCAAAGCAGTGAGAGCACCAAACTTTAACCACTAGGCCACGAGGGCTGTATCTTTAAGTATTTTTTATTGAGATACAATTGACATATAACATTACATTAGTTTCAAGTGTACAATATAATCATTCAATATTTGTATATATTGCAAAATGATCACAATAAGTCTATTGTGATCTGTGAAACATCTAATGGATGCCTATTAACACCCATCACCACACAAATATGGTGGTGTTCTTAATGGCTTTTTGTTCAATTTATTTAAGATCTTTGTTGTAAGCCTTCTCATTATTTTTTCATACTGCTTCATTTGTCATTTCCCCTGATAAACTTTCAAAGGCAAGATAACGCCAAGAGTTATCTTTTATCTTTCACAGTATTTGGTGCAATACTAGACACACAGAAAGTATTTAAACGTATTTATTCAACTGAATTAATTGAATGACTAGTTTCTCAAATGGAGTTAATAAAACTTCTATTTATCCTACGGTAGAATCTAGCCCAGTATCTTGATGGATAAAAGAAAAAAGCATAAAGCGCAAGGGAAAAATGCTTCACCTACCTTAACCTCTAAACTTCAATTGATTTTTTAAGTCTTTGTTGAATTTTCCTCCAATATTATTTAAGACTTTTTTCGCAACATGGATTTCTTGCAAGCCAAGCTTGAGACACATTATTTCAGCCCAGTTGAAGTCACACACACACACACACACACACACACACAGGTCTAATTGGTTTTGCGTAAAGCAGATTCTTTTTTTGTGGAGCTTTCCCTTAGCACAGCACATAGCACCTTGCACAGTTGTCAGTGCATACACTGAGCGTGTAATCAATGTTTTGCTATTTTAGATAGTTGACTATCTCTAGCGAGTCGTCCAAGTAGTCCAAGACTAAGGGTAAAAATAAAATCTTAAAGACTATTTTTAAAGAAAGGGCCAAAAAAGGGATGCCAATAGCCATTGCTCCTTCTCCTCAACTACTGTGTCAGAATATGCCCTTGAAATCGGAGTTCCGTCATGTTTATGGTTTCCTGTGGTATGGACCCAACTCATCCCGGAGCTCTGACCACCTGGTCCTCAATCTAGCCGGCCATGTCATGCTGTGGTGGATTCTCTCCTTTCCTGCCTTGCCTCTCTTATTGATATGCTGAATCCGTTACCTCCTAACCCAGAGTAAGCACAAATGCACTAGTTTCCTCTTAGCCATATGGTGGGAACCTGGGGCTCTGGATGCCAACATATGCTTTGTTATCACTCACTTGAATTTGTGACACGTGGCTGTCTCATGCCTAGCCCCATCTAGACCATAACAACCCTGGTGCTATCCATCCTTTCTTTCTTTTCTACTTTCCTTCCTTACTTTTCATGTTCCCTTTTGACAGACACTAAATGAGGATTTACTATGACTCAGCAGAAGCAAAGATTGAGTAAAACAGAGTTTCTGATTTGAAGGAGCCCATAATCCAGTGAAGGACACTGTCAATTAAACAAGCAGTTAGAATACCATACAAAAAATGTTTTTCTCGATATATACACAGTGACGTGCTTGATTCTTTTGGGAGGAGTCAGAGAAAACTATAGAGAGGATGATGCCTGAGTTAAATTTTAAAGACTATTGATTACATTGCCCATAGGCTAAACTACTGACCAATGTTTCTATAGATTGCTTCTAGGCAATGTGAAGAAGAAAACCAATTAAGTTAGATTCACATTCTAGAGATTTGACTCAGGTAGGTGTGGGTGACCTCTGCAGTAAGGTTAGAAAAATATATCTGCGTAGATTTTAAAAAAGTTTTACTTAGATTTAAGCCTTTATCTATTTTTCACTAGTTCATTATATTCACCATTTTCCTTTCATTTAGTAAAAGTTTTTAATGATATCTTAAAGGTCACAATGAAAGTAATAACAAAAAGATAATCCTGGCTGTTCCTCAGAGGTTTTTCTATTTTTTTATTGCTAAATACAAAAATGAGTAAAAATTCTAAATTATTACTAAAATATAAATTTTTTTTTATTAAAAGATTTTTTAAAGTATCACAAGGTCCTTCCTAGGAAATATGAATAATAAAAATTACACAAATAACTAACCATGATTGCCCTTATATTTGAGTAAATTTTCCTGCTGATTTGAGGATTCTTGTTTATCATCCTTATGAAAGTATCTCTATAAGTACCTGATACTGAAGCTTAAAATTCTACTATTAGAGATGAGGCTTTAGATTTAATACAAAGTCTCCTTCCAAAAAGATACGTAGAAGCGATGGTGGAATACTGAATGGAGAGATAACCATTATCAGACAATAGCACCTTAAAGGGAATTAGTTCATCAAAAGTGCTTCACCTGATAACTAAGTGCAAGTAGGTTACCGAGAAAATGAGATTCTTAACAGGGTTGGAAAAATATCATGAAAGAGATGAGAACTGGCCTGGGTAAGGTTTTTAATAGCAGGCACTAGAAAGCCAGGAGTAAACAAGAAAGTATTATGTGTCTTAGGGAAAGAGGGGCCAGTATATGGGAGAAGAAGAAATCAGAGAGGAGAAAAAAATCAAAGAACATATAATTACAATTTCTTCTACGACTGACCCCAAATTTTTGTTCTCAGGACAAGTCTTAAATTAATACCCTCATTAAAACAGTTAAGGGGTGGGGTTTTTTCTGGAATAAACACTGGACATAAACACTCCACAGTCCATTCCTCTAGTTAACCACAGTGAAAAACTTTGTTGTCAACTACCCAAGGGCTCTAAAAACAACTACTGAGGGTTCTGAAAAGTTAACGAAAACAGGCAGATTGCAGGCAGGAGCTGAAACATAGAAAAGAAACTGAGAGATGGTTCTTTCTTACTCACAGCTTTGCCCCTCAGGGTGAGGTCTGGTTATGGAGTGGTTTGGCAGTGGCAGCAGCCACAACACCTTCAGGTGAACCCCAAGTTTCTGGTCAGAGAAATAAGGAGAAGTAGATCCCACAGGCTGGAGAGTGTAAGAGAATCCCAGAGCATTCAGAACTGGAAAAGGGGATTCCCTAAATCTGTGAACTTGTAGATGTCTCGGACCCAAACCAGTGGAGTAAAGGCTTTGAGAAGTAAATAGAGATTTGAACCACTGCCTGTGTCTCAGACCAACACCTGAGGTACTCATGGGTGGAGCACACTCAAAGATAGAAAATACTTTGAGAACTTAACTGAGATGTTAACCAGAGCCCAAGAAGACAAGACAGAATGCTTGCTCTTAATCTAGTCAAGTTCTCCAACATTCTCCACAGTATTATAACCAGACCCAGTGTCTATACAAAATAACATTCACATTATCCAGGATAAAATCTAGAATTACTCAGCATGCCAAGAATGAGGAAAATTTGACCAATTCACAAAGGAAGATACAATAAACAGATGCCAGTCTCAAAATAACCCAAGTGTTCAAATTATCAAGCAGACTTTAAGGCAGCTATTATAGCTATGCTCTGTGAGTTAAAGAATAACACAGGTGAAATAAATAAAAGGATAAGCTATCTCAGAGGAAAACATAGTATAAATAACCAAATGGAAATTTTTGAATTGGAAAACTCAATATCTGAAATAAAAAATTCAATAGAAGATTGGAGATAGAGGAAAAATTCAGTGAATGTGAAGATAAATCAATAGAAATTTTAAAAAATAGCAGATTTACAAATCAGTCAAAAATAATTTTTAAAAATGGCCACAGTAAGTCCTTACCTATCAATAATTCTTTAAATGTAAATGGATTAAATTCTACAATCAAAAGCCATAGAAAGCCTGAAAAGATTTAAATAAACAAGATCCAACAATATGCTGCCCACAAGATACTCACTTTAGCTTTAAGGACACACATAGGCTGAAAATGAAAGGATGGAAAAAGATATTTCAAGTAAATGGTATTCAAAGGAAAGCAAGGATGGCTATACTTATGTCAAACAAAATAGATGTCAAGTTAAAATTGGTCACAAGAGAAAAAGGTCATTATTTAATGATAAAGGAGTCAATTCATGAAGAAGCTACAACAACTGTATAAATTCATGCAACCAACATCAGGGCACCTAAAGGTATAGAGCAAAAACTAACAGAACTAAAATGAGAAATAAACTGCAATACAATAATAGTTAGAGACTTTAATATCCCACTGTCAACAATGAATAAATCATCCAGACAGAGCATCAATAAGGAAACAGCAGATTTGAATACTATAGATCAAATGGACCTAACAGACATATACAGAAAATTCCAACCAACACCAGCAGAATACACATTCTTCTCAAGGGTGCATAGATCCTTTTCTAGCATAGATTGTATGTTAGGTGAGAAACAAGTCTCAAAAAATTCAAGAATATAGGAATTATATCAAGTATCTTTTCCAACCACAGTGGTATGAAACTAGAAATCAATAAGAGGAGGAAAATGAGAAAATTCACAGTACATGGAAATTAAACGACATCCTCCTGAAGAAACAATTGGTCAAAGAAGAAATCAAAAAGGAAACCAAAAAATATCTTGAGACAAATGAAAATGGAAACACAATGTACCAAAACTTATGGAATGCAGCAAAAGCAATTCCAACTGGAAAGTTTATAGCAATAAACACAAACATTGAGAAAAATAAACACCCCTAAATAAACAAGCTAACAATACCTCTCAAGGAACTAGAAAAAGAAGGAAAAAACTAACCCCAAAGTTAGCAGAAGAAAGGAAATAATAAAGATTAGAGCAGAAATAAGTGAAATAGAGACTAGAAAAAGATGGACAAAACTAAGAGCTGGTTCTTTGAAAAGATAAACAAAACTGAAAAACCTTTAACTAGACTAACCAAGAGGACTCAAACAAGTAAAATTACAAATGGAAGATGAAACATCACAAATGATAACACAAAGGATCATAAGAGACCACTATAAACAATTATATACCAATGAATTGGACAATCTAGCAGAAATGGATACATTTCTAGAAACATACAACCTACCAAGACTGAATCATGAAGAAATAGAAAATATGAACAAACAAATAATAAGTAAGAGGATTGAATCAGCAGTTAAGAACCTCCCAAGAAAGAAAAGGCCCAGGACCAGATAGTGTCCTTGGTGAATTCTAGCAAACATTTAAAGAGGAATTAATACCAGTCCTTCTCAAAATCTTCCCAAAAAAATTGAAGAAGAGAGAACACTCCCAAACTCATTTCATGAGGCCAGCATCACCCTGATAACAAAGCCATACAAGGACACAGGAAAAGAAAAACTACAGGCCAATATCCCTGATGAATACAGATGCAAAAATTCTCAAGAAAATAATAGCAAATCAATTCAACAACACATTAGAAGTGTCATACAACATGATCAAGTGGGATTTATCCCTGAAATGTAAGGATGGTTCAACATGCATAAGTCAATAAATGTGATATATCACACTAATAGAATGAAAGATAAGAATCATACGATCATCTCAATAGATGCAGAAAAAATATTTGAAAAACTTCAACATTCTTTCATGGTAAAAAATCTCAACAAACTTGGTATAGAAGGAACATACCTCAAAATAATAAAGACCATATATGTCAAGCTCACAGTTAATATCATACTCAACAGTGAAAGTTTGAAAGCTTTTCCTCTAAGATCAGGAAGAAAACAAGGTTACCTATTTTCACCACTCCTATTCAGCATAGAACTGGAAGTCCTATCCAGAGAAATAGTTGTTTAAGTAAGACACTAAAAGCACAAACAACAAGAGAAAGAATACATAAATTAGACTTCAACAAAATTGAAAATTTTTGCTCTTCAAAGGACACCATCAAGAAAGTGTAAAGAAACTCCACAAAATGGTCTAAAATATTTGCAAATCACATATCTTATAAGAGTATCCAGAATATATAAAGAGCACTTACAACTTAATAATAAAAGGACAAACAACTCAATTGAAAAATGCAAAAGGGGTTTGAATAGACATTCTTCCAAAGAAGATATAAAAATGGCCTATAAGCATATGGAAAGATGTTCACCATCAGGGAAACGCAAGTCAAAAATCACAATGAGGGGGCCGGCCCCATGGTGGTTAAGTTTGGCATGCTCCACTTCAGGGGCCCGGGTTCACAGGTTCAGATCCCAAGAGCAGACCTACACCACTTGACAGCCATCCTGTGGTGGCCACCCACATATAAAGTGGAGGAAGATTGGCACAGATGTTAGCTCGGGGTTAATCTTCTACAAGCAAACAAAGAAGAAGACCGGCAACAGATGTTAGCCTAGGGTTAATCTTCCTCAGCAAAAAAAACAAAAAACAAAAAACCACAATGAGATACCACTTCACATCCAGGAGGATAGGTATAATAAAAAAAAACAATAAAAAGTGTTGATGAGGATGTGGAGATATTTGAGTCCTCAATATGCTGGGATTATAAAATTGTACAGCCACTTTGAAAAACAATTTGGCAGTTGCTCAAAATGTTAAACATAGAGTTGGCATCTGACCCAGACCCAGCAATTCCACCTCTACATATATAACTAAGAGAATTGAAAATTTACATCCACAAAAGACCTGAACACAAATGTTCATAGCGATATTATTCATAATAACAAAAAAATGGAAATTATCCAAACATCAATCAAATGACGAATGAATAAATAAAGTGTGGTTATCCATACAAAGGAATATTATTTGGCCATAAAAAGGAATGAAGTACTGATACGTATGACAACATGGATGAATCTTAAAAATGTTACTTACCTAAAAGAAGCCAGTCGCCAAAGGCCACATATTGGATGATTCCATTCATATGAAATGTACAGCATAGGCAAATCTATACAAACAGAAAGTGTATTAGTGGTTCTGAGGGGTTAAAAGAGAGAGAATGGAGAGTGACTACTATTGGGTGCAGGGTTTCTTTTGGGGGTGATGAAATGTTCTGATATAAGATAGTACTGATGAATGCACCACTTTGTGAGCATTCTAAAAGCCACTGAAATACACACTTTTAAATCATGAATGTTCAGTTATGTGAATCAATAAAGCTATTATTTTTTAAAAGTTAACGATCTAACCATTCATCTTTGTCAATCTCTCTAAAGACAGAGATTGAGAGTGAATATAAAAGCATGACCCTACTATATGCTGCCTAAGAGACACACTTTAAATAGAAAGGCACAGGTGAGACACAAGCAAATGAATGGAAAAAGATATACCAGAGAGAGAGAGAGAGAGCAGAGAGCATAATAAAACTGGAGTGGATATTTTAATATCAGATCAAAGAGACTGCCAGACCAAGTGTATTACCAGACATTAAAAGGATATTTCATGATGATGAAAAGAAACATTAATAAGGAAACCTGACTAATATTTCCATTTCAGAATATGAATTTAGAGGTGAGGTGATTGTCCCTTGTTCATGTAATTACAATTTTTCTGTAAGTCAAAGTAAGTCTAATGTTGCTGATTGTTTTCACAATGAGAGCTGGCTTTTCCAACTAGTTATATGGTAGGCATTTCTCCATAAAATGGATGAGCTAAATTTGTATGTTAGGTTTTGATAAAAATATATTTAAAGTTCATAATAGAAGTACTTTAATAAAAACATATTTTTAAAGTCGTATCAAAATTAACATTATTTTAATTTCCCCTGCTCATTTTCAATATATGTGGTTTTACAAGTTGCTATAACTGAAAGGGCATGAATGATGGTCATCTACCAAATCCACTTTCCGGTAAAGTTTCCAGAAATTGAGAAATGGATTGACTCTAGGAACTGGGTACCAAGTGCATTTTTAAGTCAGATGATGTCCAATTCTTTACTTCCATGAAAGTAAAACTGTGGCTGAAGTGTGATATTCCAAATAGTTAACAATGAGTAACCAAGGCATGGACCCTGGCCAATCATTTTACTGTGAGACTTCTAGCATATAGGGCCTAAGGAGTTCAAGTGCTTGAGTGACTGTATAAAAACACTTCTTCCATTTCTATCTACTTACGGTTGTGAACAAGTTTTTTCACCATCTCTATAAGAATGAAAACCTGGAATAGCACGGATGCTTGAATTTTATATTTATTCTAACATATGTGAACAAAATTTCATTCATGGATTTGCAAAAACTATCTTTCTCTTGTGTATCTTAATTAGTTTGTAATACTTAATGTTGTTTTGGTCAATTCTGTACTAATAGCCTCATAATGACAACTTAAACCAGAAGAAATGCTTCAATATTTAGAGACTTAGAGTTGTAGGAAATTAAATATTTGATTAAAAGGAGATTTTATGCATAAAAATATATTCTTAGATAATGTATATTAATAATATAATAATAAGAGTTTCTATACTAAACATTAGGCATTTTTACTCTAAAGAGTAGCGTAAAATCTTATGGGAGAAATAGAATGGAAATATAAACTTTAAGAGAAAAAAGAATAATGTAACTACTATTAAAGCAGAGCTTTTTAATTAGATAATAGCAAGATCAAATCACAATCATATTTAGAGTCTACTGGACACCTTTTTAAAAGTGTTTTTAACAATTTCTTTAAATATATCAATACTTAGCATATGCCAGAAATTGCAGTCTTTGCAACTATTAAAGTTAGAATGATAAATTTTAGACAATAACTTAAAAATGTACTATGTGGTTTATAGATTTTGAAAATCATTATGAGGTTATTCCAATACACGAATTTGAAGACTACTGGATTAAAGAAGTTTATGACAGCAAAACTAAGAAACTTGTGTCTCTGTGGTAGAAGGATATGATGGGGGGAAAAAAGAAGCCCTTCCTCTTCTGAATGTGCAAAGAGCATAAAACAGTCATCCACGTCCTGATGTCCCCTCTCTGGCGATGTGGGTCTTACTCACAGAAAGGTAGCCTAACCGTCTGCTTCCTACCCAGGTGGGGCTCTCTTTCCCCACTTACCAATTGCTCCTCTGGAAAGCGACTTCTCTCCTCTGCTAGGAGGTTGAGTGAATCCTCCCCAACTTACACACACACACACACACACACACACACACACACACACACCCTGACCAGCAACATGGCAGAGACGGACAGGGGATGAGGGGCACAGAAGCCTGAGAAATCTGAGAGACTGAGTATTTCCTGGAACCATTTCAGTAATTTCATAGGGTTGTTCTAAATTTAGACTTTTTTTTTACTTTAGACTCTACTAGATAAATTTAAAAGAGTGGTATGACAGTTTTCTTTCAAAGCATCAATAATTACAACCTGCTAGAAAGTAAATTCTTTGTAAGATTATAAAATTCTGATTAAAAATTTTAGATATCAACTTAAAAATGTGTAAGGGGGTAAACAGATTCCTCCCCATGGGTAGAGGTTTGGAAGACAAAATAAAGAACCTACTTTTTCCCCCCACATCTAAGGATAATATGCGTAAAGCTTGCAACCCTACTACCTAAGATCTTTGAAGGAAAAGGCAGATGTAGGAATTACACAAGATACAAAACTGACTTTTTTGATTTGCATCAAAAGTATCCCTCCATTCACTAAACATTCACAGCTCCTGAGTGGCTCTGGTTTCCATGACCTGGGTCAGAACACAGTCTCTCTGGGAAATCAGCTCCGCTACCACCATGAGGAATGTAGCATTTGGGGCAGAGGGCTAATCCTTCTAAAGAGAAAACATACGTTTTGCCCTCCACTTACTACACCTTCCCCAAAATAACCAATATCACTATGTTTCCTTCTGGGGGGAGGGACGTGGGCAGTAGGGATGATCATTTGGCTACACAAATTGTAAAACATAAAATTTAGTTCTTTTTGTTGTGTGATCATGTGTACCTGGAAAGCTTTCCATTAAGGAAAAAGAAAACAGAAAGAATGATAGACAAGGAACATCATCTCTGGCAGCTACCTGGCCCTCAAAAGATGCTGCCTCTGCAAATATTTGACGCTTCTTGGGCAGGGTGTGGCGAGCAGGAGTATGATCCATCCAGCTTCCTCTGCTATACTTTCCCGAAGTCGAGCACATTTCTTGGACTCCATTGCAGCTAGAGCTCCAGACATGATTAAGTTCCACCAACACTTGTATCATAATTAAAAGGAGGAATCGAGAATGAGGCTGTACCTCCGTGACTTCTCTTGTTTCTGTTGGAAAGCACCACCATGGTTTTCCTTGCGGTATTTTCCAGATTGCACTTGCCTTCCAGATCATGACTGCTTCCTCGTCATGCCAACTTTACTGATCATAGGACTGAGAGTAGTTCTTTTAATAACTTACTTCTGTGTCAGGAGCTCAAAGTTGTCCCTAAAAGCTTATTTCTGTTTCCTCCATTTTCCACCTATTCTATTCTCAATTTAGTAATTGTAATTACCACAATTAGTCCTTGCTCTTAAACGAGCTGGAGTAGTTTCTGACTGATAGACCTCTGTTGGCCTGGCCCATCTAGAACAAGCTGCCAGTCACAAACTTCCTTCTAGATTTCACTCTGTAAGGCATTCTCCTGGGAGTTGATTAAAATTAGGCTGCATCTGAAATCTGCATATTCAGCCTCAACCCTTCTCATCAACAGCCCTGTGAGCTCAGCATTCCCTTCTCAAGGGTAGCAAGGTAACTGACTTTCCCATTTGGAATGGGTACTTACTCAGAGCTCCTTAGTGTTCTTGTCTCTGCCTAGAGAGTTTTGAGGCTCCAAACAGGAGTCATCTTTGGTCTCCATTGTCTTACATTTCTATATCATTTGTCTGAATCACCTTACTATGAACATCCCAGTGAAATGTTTCTTTCCTTCCTGGAAACTGGACTATATGGAAATTACCAGATTACTTAGGTAATTCACCACATTCCTGCTTCTGTTCATTTGGACTAGAGCACTAACATCTCACATCTTTCAAGAAAAAGTTTTTACATAGCTTACTTCCTTTCCGAACCTCAAACAAGGATTCTGAGCAGGTGGCACAGCTTACCAATTTTCTATCTCAAATTCCCTCCTCTTCTGAAAAATTGAAGTCCTCGATTCACTTTAAATAATAATTTTATCAAGACACAATCCAATGCAATTCCTTTAATTTTGGCTATTTGATGCAGTGCATAAGACTCCTAAAAGGAAAGAAAATACAGTTTGCTTCCCAAAAACACACTTCCCAAGACAATCAAGGGTAAATTATTTTAAAGCTGCCTGCACTCGAAACGGCATCCATCAGAAGGTATTAGACCAGCAGTCAGGTCCTTAAACCAGGTCTATGATTTTCCTGGGTCTCCCTATTCACCTGGTACCATCTGGACTTCTTTCCAACCTACTAGACTCTTCTACTTTATTCTTTCCAGACAGCTTCACCCACACACGCCCATCACGTGTTTTCATCTCTTTGTGTTATGTCTCTATAAATAGAAGCTACTACATAAGTCTACTTCATGACTTCTATTTCCTGGCTGCACAATAACTACTCTGGGAGTTCTTTGTTGCACTCCTTTCTTATTCGTTCACCTTCAAATATCACGCCCTGCTTTCCTGTGAGTGCTACGGGGGCAAGGACAAGGGCGTTGAGTTGAGCAGATCTAGTGTCAAATCCTATGTGAGCTGAGTGACACTGGGCAGCTTATTTAACTGTTTGACCTTTGTTCCATCATCTATAGAATGGGATTCATAATACTTACCTTAGAATGCTGTCAGAGAAAACAAATGAGATAATTTATGTAAAACACCTGGCTCAGCGCCTGGTGAAATTAAAGGGAAAAAGATGAGTCTTTTGAAGTGTAATTCTCCAGATGTGGTTTTATAACTCAGTCTATTGCTCATGACTAATAGAGGATTTGTTTAAAACCCCTAGAGGCACTTCCCCAGATGCTATATGATTCATTTCTGCAAACAGTATACAACTAACCACAAGAAGCTTTTTTTTAATTTTAGGTAATGTGGTATAGATTTACTGAAATGTAATGTCATAATTATATATGTAGTAGAAGATACATTGAAACTTGCTCCGCCCTGCCCCTCTCAATCCTGCCTTCTCTCAGTCATTTCATCCGCTCTCTCATCTAGCATTCCTCAAGCAACATTCCTCCCCAGGTTAATTCAGGACACCAATTACGTCTTTGCTTTTGTTTTATGAAAGTACCTATAAAAGCTTTTCTTCCCAATTCCAACCTTAAAGTGCCCAATGCTCTTAAAATACTCTTTTCTACATTATTATTCTTTAAGCAAATCTGTTTGTGCTAAACTATCAAATGCAAGTGACCTGCCCAAAATCATAAAATAAAAATAAACCTATAACCAGAAATTGTAGATCCAATTGGTTTTGGAATTGGGCAAGTTTTCCTATAATCTGGGTCTGTGGTTCAGGCTGGGGGGCCAGGACAGTTTGCGGGCAATGCTTCTGACTCACACAGGAATCTGAACACTGCTTGTTTGTTTTTATCAATCACTACCGTTTGAAGCAAGACCCATCCTCTTTAACACTTAGTGAAGCGAATTTACATGCAGAATTGATACAGAGTAGAAGTCAACTCATTTTGTCTCTAAACAAAAGAGGCTACACTTTCTATTTGGTCAGCTGGAGATAAAATGTTATTAAAGCAGGGGTCACATACCAAGCTTAATTTGCTTCCACAAGAAGATCCACATATTAAGAACTGTGCTTAACCACTAAAAATATGGTGATAAGCAAATTAAATGACTTGCTATATTTCAGTACACTCAGGAGGAGGATTTTGATGGTAAATATTTTAGAAACTTGTTCTAAAGAACTAACTGCATTTTTGTGAAAAGTTTATACTGAAGTAAATATAAAAAGACAAACTAATCATTAACCTTCATTTTTTAAGTCAAATTTTCTAATGACATGTAAAATTCAGAAGAAAATTAAAATTGTCCATAATCAAACTACACAAAATTTTTTCCTTTTTCATTAATATTTTGATGTGTTTTCTTCCATTCTTTTTTCTCTGCTCACTTTTTAAAATATTTGCAATGACATAACCATTTAATTTTATAACTTGTTTTTCTACCAATGTATCATTATAACCTGAGTACTCTCCATATCATCAAGAACTCTTTGTAAACATAATTTTAATAATTCCATAATATTATATATGTACATAACAATTGATCATTTAATCATGATCAGTTAGGATAACTTTCAATAGTTTACTTTTTATACAAATATTTTGTTCATTCAATTTATCAAAATTTCTGATTATTCCCTCAGCATAGAGTTAGAAGAGTATTACCATTCTTTGTTTTTGTTTTTGTTTTTTTGAGGAAGATTAGCCCTGAGCTAATATCTGACACCAATCCTCCTCTTTTTGCTCAGGAAGATTGTCTCTGAGCTAACATCCGTGCCTATCTTTCTCTATTTTTTGTATGTAGGACACCTGCCACAGCATGGCTTGATGAGCAGTGTGTAGGTTCCCACTCAGGATCCAAGCCGGCAAACTTCGGACTGTCAAAGCTGAACATGAGAACTTAACCTCTGCGCCACCAGGCTGGCCCCAAGATTTACCATTCTTGATATTATAGCATCAGGTTAAGAGAATGGATCTTAAAGTTAACCATACCTTGGATGGAATCCTGAATCCACCAAATTTACGTGATTTATGTTCTTGGGCACATGACTTAACCTCTCCAACACCCTTCATCTGTAAAGCAGGAATAATACCTCATGAGGAACTGTCCTAGGTGGATTAAATGATATAATATATACACGTAAGGAAAGTGGTTAAAAGCACGAATCTACCTGTTTTGAATCCTGGTTGCATCAAGGACTGTTGTGTGCTCTTGGCTTAATCTCTTTATATTTTAGATTTCTCATCTCTAGAATAGAAAAAAAATAGTGCCTCCCTCATATGGTTACTGCAAGACAAAAATGAGTTAATACATATAAAACAATACAGGGCCTGGCAGATGGAGAGCACTCAATAAATATTACTGTTGCCGTTGCTAGTTTTCCAGTCCTGGAAAATGGCAAGCACTCCACAACTATAATAATTATTACTATGCACTTATTTCTGGAAAGATTGTACATATTTCCTTACAGCCAACATTAAAATGCACATATGCTTCATCTATTCCATATAACGACAAAACAAAAAATTAGCAATTTGGGAGATCATATAATTTAACTTGCTAGTTATGCTTAGGCTAATAGGATCCTTCGAGAGAAGGAATATTGGAGAGTTCATCCTATCCAACCCAATCATTTAACTGTATTTGCTCATCCTCATTAAAGAAAGATGAAACAGATATTTTTTTAAGTTCAAACCCAATAAGTTGTACATTTAAAAAAACATTGACTTCTTTCCTCAAGTTATTCCTCTCACCTCATTGGGCACAATACCAACTACACAGCTCCTATGGATGTCCAGGTCACTGGGATCAATCACTGAACAGACATTTATTGCTTACCTACTGTGTACAGTTTCATAAGTGGAATAAAATAAAATATCGTTCATGGATATATGTCAGAATACTTTTAAAACATTAGCTGATAGCCCCTCTCCCCAATATTTTACTTCTCCCTTTGCCCTCCCTTCTCACCCACCCTTCAATCAGCTATGCAAGCAGCTGCAACACGTGTGTCATTGCCTCAGAGACACGATCTAAGAGCAGAAAGAAAAAAATGGTTCTTTCCTGGCTTCTGTGTTTCTATAACCAAGACCCTCACAGTTTATATCACAGATTTGAGAGAAAGCACAGTGAGTAAGGGCAAGGCTTCCTCTGCTCATGCCTCTCACAGCTAGAGAAAAGGTTTCTTAGTCTTGACCAAGGGGAGAGAGTCAGAAGGAAAATGAGGAGAGTGTAGGGGTGGTGCTTCCCAGAGAGGGCCCCAGATCTGCTCTCCATGCCAGTCCTCATAAAGGCTTTTGAGGAGTAAGAGAAAAGAAGACATATTGGGGGGGGGGTGATATAAAGGGACACAAAGGAACCTTTGGGGCTGATGGATATGCTCATTGTGTGGATTGTGGTGATGGTTTCATGTGTACACGCATACAACAGAAAATATCAAATTGTACACTTTAAATATATGTAGTTTAATTTTTTGTCAATTACATGTCAATAACATTGATGAGAGAGAGAGATCTGTGCATCAAGTTCCAAGTAGATCCCTAGGGAGGATGCAGGACCCAGAGAATAAACGGCTGCCTGGGGGTATGTCTAGACAGATAGGATCTTAAACCACCTGTGAGTTTCTAGTCTCTCTGGGTGGTAGAGGAGACATGGAATGAACACTCCGTACCCGGAAATGGCACAGAAGCAGCAAATAAAGCTGTCTGACATTCTGGAGTCATGTGGGTAAGAACGAAAGATTTTCAGGCAGCACGTGGACCACTGACCAAGCAGCTGATGGAGCAAAGACCATTTCAGCAGGTGCCTGTGTAACCAGATGACAGAAGGGACCTACAGCACACCTCCTCCCCACCCCACTCCCTAGTGTTGGCTCAAGCTACACTCTCTGGAAGTCTGACACAACCCCAGGGTTGAGGGGAGAAGGAGAAATCTCTGAGTCACTGACATTTAGTTCCTGCCACCCTGGCAGAGAAAGGTGTGAAATAGAAATTGGATAGTTATAGATGAACAGATATGCATTGCTTGTTGATCTCAGTTCCCATCATTCCATGCTGAGACACAGTCCCTATCTTCATAGAGCAATATTCTAAATTAGGAGACTGTAAATGAGAATGTAAGATCCACAGGGTGAGTGCTACGACTATGCTGCACACCTATCATCTAGTTCAATATCTGGCACATAATTGTGCTTAATATGTATTTGTGGAATATACATATGAGATGGATGGATGGATGGATGGATGGATAGATGGATGGATGGATCAATAGATGGGGCAAACTCAAGTATGGAATAAATCATTACTAACCACCTAGAGGAACACATGGTAAATACAAAATGGGAGTGCAGTAAGGAGAGCCTTCTAAGGACTGGAGTCACCACTGATTACGTCATTGGAAGAAAAAGAACTTGAGGTGGTCCTTGAAGACTGAGTAGAATTGCTCAGTAGAAAGATAGGATGAGTGGAAAGGGTAAGTGGTTAAGCCAAGGCACAGAAAGGCCAAAGGAGTCACAACTCAGACAGAAATGATTTTGCTACCATCCAATGTACTTTCTCCTATACTCTTTTTCTATACATAGTAGGTGGCACAGGATCTGCTGACCATATTTGATGGATGGGGGGTGGATGGATGGAGTGGAGATATGATAGGAATACACATTTTTTTTTAAAGCATTAAAAGAATTGGGTCTGAAATCTTGAGACAACTTAGTCTCTACCTACAGTTTAGTTTTTATTTTAAAAAATGCTAGGGGCCAGCCCAGTGGCATAGCAGTTAAGTTCACACATTCAGCTTCAGCGGCCCAGGATTCGCCAGTTTGGATCCCGGGTGCAGACCTACACACCACTTCTCAAGTCATGCTGTGGCAGGCGTCCCACATATAATGTAGAGGAAGATGGGCACAGATGTTAGCTCAGGGCCAGACTTCTTCAGCAAAAAAGAGGAGGATTGACAGCAGATTTTAGCTCAGGGCTAACTTTCCTCAAAAAAAAAGCTCTTAACTTTTATTCTAATAGAAGAACAGATACTTATGGAGGATTTCACAATATTTGGAATTGTATTTAACCAGTCTTAGCCTTTCTGGAAACCATGCCATTCAAAGATTTATTTTGTAAACTGTTTCTAACTCTGCCCACCTAAAAAGAGCTCTCGGTCCATATTATTATTTTGATTCCTGTTCTGCAATAATAGTTTACATTGTGTTATAATTGACCAGCCTCTCTGACTTATGTTATCTCATTTATTCTGCACAAAACAGACCTCTGAAGTAAATCTGCATTATTAGGGAGAAACTGAGACCAGGGGGCTCATTTTCTTGCTTTAATTCACCTAGAGCTGCACCGGGCCTCCCCTCAGTGCCATGTTGCCTCACAATTGTCATCTGAAGTCTTTAAGGAATGAGAAAATGTACCGAACTGCACAACTGTCTATGTCTGTCTGTGAAGGAGAGAGTAGAGGGACGAGTTAACATATTAACAGATTTTAACCATGGCAAAGCATTTGTTGTCATTTGAATAAAAAGAAAATCTTTACTTTCAACTGGGAGGGAAAAGAGTGTTCTTCACTCAGCTACTCCATATTCATTACATATATTTGGAGGGCCTTCTATATGATCTCCCAGCAAGGCTCCCTCCTTTTTGAAGTTCTCTCCCTGGAGCTAGAAGGCAAGAGAGAAGTTTTTCATGGAAACAATAATTAAGCTTCCTCACAGAGCAAATCCCCCTAAGCAATTTATCACAAAGAAAAACTCTAACCCAACCTTTTTCCTTCCTGAAAGCACTAATTTAATTTTACTACAGAACAGCTTTAAGAATCCCAAGAGTAGGATCCGGAAGGAGAAGAGGGCCCACCTATTTCATCCTCTCATTCATTCCCTACTAACAGATCTGTTTCCGACTGAGAATTACTTTGCACTTTGATGAGTCTGGCTTTAAATGTTTCAAATAATAAGGCTTAGGCCACTTAGAATGGGAGAGTCTGTTTTGCTAATAATTGGTTTTAGTCCTCTTTCACCCTTCATGGGTAATAAAAGTTGGGGTAATTTTTCAGGGTACGATTAAATGTTAGACATCACAAGGCACTCAGGAATGGCTGGCATTAAGTACTTTGTAAACTCAAGTCTTCATAAACTGCAAATGCTTTATCCTTTTCACCTCTTCCACTCCTTCCTCACTTCTCTAGTCACACTGACATGGTAACCACATTCACCCAAAACAGTTGACAGATGAAAATGTTAATTTGGGAGATTGTATTGACATCATTCTGAAAAAATTTTCGAAGTTACTGATCCATTGTGCCGGGTATTTTGATGCCTTTTGCCACAAAGCAGAACTGCATATTCTAGAATATATGTCATCTATTTCAAAGGTTTATTTATTCATCTGCTACCTGGTGGTTAAAGGAGAATCACAATTGAAGAATGGACTCACACTCCAGATAGACCAGGCTGGGTAGTCCTGTGTTCCCACAGCAACCTCCTGATGTGGGAATTTTGACATTTCTGTGTTGATGCAGTCATGTTAATACAGCCTCATTGACACAATCCACCAAAATGCAAATCCACTGTTCTGTATTGCCAAGTAACTTACGTGATCCATCTCTCTGACTCTCACTCAATACTTAACCCTTCCCGTGATTACAGGGCATTTTCCCCTTCTAATTTATCCATGTGTTCATTGTTTATGTTTGTAAAAATCCTATATTTATTTTATTTGTGGAAGAAACCAAAATTTGCTTTAATTTTGATCTTTGAGAGGCAATTTAGCCCCTAAATGTTTAGCATCTATCCCCCAATCATTGAAAAGGTGGTTTATATTAACCATGAATTATATACTTTACCGAATCATGAGAGGACTATTAATTCATTGAGATTTCCTGAACATTTTGGAACTGAGAATAAGAGAACATATTTTGGAAAAGTGTCCATGTTCTCAATTTTTAAAGGGAAGACAAGAACCATTATTAAGCAGACAAACCAAATTATTAATTGAAACTGAGGATGGCCATTGAAACAATATTATGTGCAGACTAGTCAAGATTCACATGAATTCTCAGGGATTAAGTGAATAGTTAATATTCTGCTTAGCATGATAAGTTACCCTTTCTGAGATGAGTAAGTGTGGCAGACATGGAACTCCCATTGCGTGTGATTTCCCTATACAGCAGGTTTGAATTTCACTCAGTCACAAAACTCAGGCGTGCATAAAATGCTACTTTCTTTACTCTGTGGACATTAATAACAGAAACCTCATTAAATTAGAGCTGGGAGGCCAAAAGGGGGAGTTGTCATGCCCTATGTTGATAGCAGAGCCCAAGGGGAAGAAGAAAGACTTCCTCTTCTTGATTGGCAAGAAGCTCAGCCAATGAAAGACTGTCACAGTTCAGCCAATGAAAAGTCACTACACATCAAACTGTCAATTCCTTCAATGGACTCTTTGTTTACAATAGCCTTCCAACTTCTTCCCTTTATAAAAGAGTTTCTTCTCCCCTTGTTGGGGAGGGAGGGGGACTTGCTCGTAGCTTGTCATGGTTACAGACCCTGAATTGCAATTCTCTGCTGATCCGTAATAAACCTTCTTTTTTGCTGGACAAATAACTAGCTGATTATTTGTTTAAGATCAACAATATCTTTACATGGTTAAAATTTGCGTCACCCACAAGTCCCTATCTTTGCAAAATCTTGCCAAGTCATGGTACCTCACTCACTTCCAGTCTTCAGTTATCCAGGATCACCTCTGTCCCACTCGCGGTCCTCCTTTTGTCCACCAGCCTCTCACTCACGTCTACGTTCACCTCAGTGCTCCAGAGATGCCTGGTTGCTTTCCGCACGCTGTGAGGCTGTGTGGACCCCTCCACCTATAAACTAACATTATGAAGATACAGAAATAAGAGAGAGAGAAAATAAAAGAAGGTGAGGTTAGGATGTCAAGTGGTAACAAGGAAAGCAAGCATTTGAAGAGTGGCTGAGTCGGTTAAAAGGGAGCACATACCTCCGACCCTGTAGCTGAAGCCTCCAGAGCCCCCTCCAGTGCCTGACCTTTTCGTGCTTCCTGAGTCCAAAGTGTTGGATTGTCGCTACCATCTGTGCCCACACAACTTAACTCGGAATGTCATTAGTGGTAACAACTTAAATCTCTGCCCTCTGCAACCACAAAAACAAAAAGAGAAGCAAACAGTTAGAACATCTACCTTGAAAGAAAAGCAGTTCCTGGGGCTGGCCCCGTGGCCGAGTGGTTAAGTTCGTGCGCTCCGCTACAGGCGGCCCAGTGTTTCGTTGGTTCGAATCCTGGGCGCGGACATGGCACTGCTCATCAGACCACGCTGAGGCAGCGTCCCACATGCCACAACTAGAAGAACCCACAACGAAGAATACACAACTATGTACCGGGGGGCTTTGGGGAGAAAAAGGAAAAAATAAAATCTTTAAAAAAAAAAAAAAAAAAAAAAAAAAAGAAAAGCAGTTCCTGAAAAACAGCAAGCCATTTTTCCACATAATCACCCAAAATTGTCCGCATAGAATAGTCTGTGGTTCCACCAAGACAAATGTGTATGTGTGTGTATAGCCTGCATCGTATGGAGAAATTTCTAGTAGTTAGCCATAAAACATCTTTTATCCAGTTCAGCCAAATTCATTTCATAATGTATCGTTTGGAGTATTTTTAAAATCACTTGCCATTATTCAGTCTCACGAAAGCCATGGTGTTTGATATTGAAAAGGAAAACCATGCAGTTGGGAAACTATTTCTATCATATTTCTTATTCTCAATCCTGTTTTCAGAAACACATGCACACACAGATCTTAATTCCTAAGGTTATCCTACAAACAGGAAATAAGATAAAAATCAAAACTTTTGCAAAACTTAGGCAAAATTGCAAGACGTATTTGAAAATGCTAGAAAACTATCAGAAAAATATGCACTTAAACATTAATTCTTGTTAATAAATATAATATAGATTTCAATAAAATATGTGGTATACCATTAGTAATTTGGATTTTATTTTAATAAAAATCATTAAAATGTTATCACAGTGCTTAGGAAAATTTCAAAGTGTTTCTACTAGCTTAAATGTGTTTTTGAAGGTGGCAAGTTACATACTGTCATTATATACATATATATATATATGCGCTACTGTATTTTCTCTTTCTCCTAGTGAATTTCTAGTTAAAAGAGCATACAGATAACCTATAATTTAAATACTTTAGACTATTTAGACTTTCTATGTAACTTTACTAATACTTCAGTAACATTCTCACATCCCATTTACATTTTTTTAATATCCTAAATTTCCATACATTTAAGGTTTTACATTTATAAAAAGTTGAGAATTACCACCCACTGGGTATTAACTATGTCTCTGTACAAAGGTCATCATTATTGTTACTAAAATGTGGTTTTGGTCACACAATTTTACTTGCAATAATACAAATTAACACATTCCTGGAGATATTTGTAAATATCTTAATGACTGAAATTGAGATATTTCTAAAAGCACTGAAAAAAAGATAAATGCACAGTAGGTGAAAAAATAATTAGAATTCTTTTATCATGCTTGTTACTCGAATGTCTGGATTAAGCATTTCTATACCTGACACACTAGTTTAGCTACAATGCAGCAAAACCAGCATTGTGGTAATAGAATATTGATTGCACAGAGTTCAAAGACAAAGAACTTATGTTGTACTTTTTACACATGCATGGTGTTACAGCACAATATCCATGTCAATAATTTTCACAAAATAAACCTCACTACCACTGCGCTCAATGGCGATTTAATTAGGAAATAGTCAATCTTTTCATTAAACACTTTATCTTATATTAACCTAATATGCAAGTAACCATGCTGGTCTCAAAAGATTTTAGTGTAAAAGCACAGTGAAATCACACTCATCAAGTTCGTTTCAGTACACTATTTTCCCAATTTTTATCATCCAGATTTGTATTCTCCTGACAAACATTTGAGAAAACAATCTCATGGAGATTCTAATCTCTCAGGGATCAAGTATTCACCCCATATATTCCACTTCCCAGCACAAAAAAAAAAAAAAAAAATTGAGTAGTTTTATCAAGGTGCCAAAATATGATTTTAAAAAGAATCCCTCCCGTGGGACAATTCTTATGAAAACAGGGCTAAGGCTATATTTAGAAATAACCTAGTCAAGAAGAAAATAATGAAGAGATGTCATCTTATTTACTTGGAAATGCAAACATAAGACCTAAGGAGAATTGTAAACAGAAACCAGAAGGTAATCTTGCATTAAGATCAAGTCTTTTTTAAATGTTGTTTTGTGAGAATTAGGCAGTGAGGAATGAGGAACAGGAAATAGTACCTTTACAAATTTGAGAGTTGAAAAGGTCATTAAAATTTATCTAAACCAACTGCTACCCAATATGAGGCCCCTTTCCAGCATCCCTGACAGATGTTCCCTCGGCATCTGCTTGAATGTCTCCAGGACAGCTCTTTTGTGAAAATGTCATTTCCTGTATTGAGACAAAATCTACTGCTTTGCCTTAAGCTGCTCTCCTATACTAGTGGTAGAGTCTAAAAGGGTACAACTTGTCAGAAGTTTATTTTGACAAAGCAAATCACAAAACTCTTAAACGCATCTACTCTTTGGCCCTATAGTTCTAGTTCCTAAGTAAATAATCAGTTATATATATGGAATATATATATATATTCCATATATATATAAAAAATTCCTTATAAGGAATTTCTTTGATGTGTTACTTAGAAAAGTGAAAATTTGGAAACAAACTAATGTTCAAAAAAGGAAGATTATTAAAGTAAACTATGATAAATCTACACAATGGAATGCCAGGCAGTCACCACAAATCATGTTGTAGATAAATGCAGTCACAATATGTTTTAACGAAATAACATATATAAAGTGCTTAGTAGAACCTTCTGACAGAGAGGAGACAAAAAATAAATATTAAATCATATATTATTATTTTTTTAAAGTAGGCAGTAAAGAAATATATTCAGCATACCATTTATAAAAAATATATGTATGTCTATATACAATTACAAGAAAAACATGACAAAATATTAACAAAACTTGTGTTCAAATGCTGAGATTAGAAGAGATTATAGTTTTTGTTTCCCTTCCTGTTTTTCTATGTTTACCAAGTTTTTTGCATCACATATGCATTCCTCTTGTAATCTGAAAACTAAATGTTATTTTAAATACATTTATTTCATTGATATTTGGTGAATATCTTCTATATGCCAGATAGCAATGAACAAGGCTTACATTTCATTACTCAACCACACTATGTACTGATTATGAATGTATGTATATATTCTGTAAATATTAAAAAACATGAACAGGAAGGATATCAATTTCAGGATAGCAGAAGTTTCTGGGAAGGAAGAGAAGGCAAGAAAGTTGTGGAAGATTAGGAAGAATTTAAATTGTGTCCATAAAGTTTCATTTCTTTTAAAAGGAAAGAAAAATATATAAAGCAAATGGTAGGTGCTATCATTTTTAAATTATAATTGATAAGTATGATCATCATGGGTTTCTTTTTTCTTTCGTGTGTGTGTGTGTGTGTGTGTGTGTGCGCATGAGGAAGATTGGCCCTGAGCTAACATCTGTTGCCAATCTTCCTCTTTTTGCTTGAGGGAGATTGTCACTAGGCTAACATCTGTGGCAGTCTTCCTCTATTTACGTGGGATGCTGTCACAGCATGGCTTGACGAGCAGTGCTAGGTCCACACCTGGGATACAAAACTGTGAACCCTAGGCCACCAAAGCAGACCACGCAAACTTAAGCACTATGCCACTGGGCGGGCCTCCCTTTTTGCTTTTTTAAAGATTAACATTATGATAAAAATGTAAAACTTCTAGCAATAAATAAAATAAATACCATACTACAATATATATTATAAAAAGGAATGAACATCAAAATTATATGGTCTATGACTGAACAACCACCCCAACTTAAGTGAGTGAATATGTTCACTGAAAGACACATTTAACAATGTTTATTCCAACTTTACTCATAATAGTGTAAAACTGGAACCAATCCATGTGCCCATTAGCTATAGAATGAAGTGTGGTATTTTTTAACAACTTCAGTAAGATATAATTTACATACCATAACATTCACACAACTTAAAATGTGCAATTCAATAATTTTTAGTAAATTTACAAAGTTGTGAAACTCTCCCCACAGTCTGGTTTTGCAGCGTTTTCATTACCCCAATAAGATCCCTCATGTTTCTTTACAGTCGATCCCCGTTCTCACACTCAGTCCCAAGCAACCACTAATCCACTTTCTGTCTCTACAGATTTGCCTAATTGTGCTATTTCTTTTACAACAGAAGCAAATCGTGGCATATTCTTTTAAAGAAACATGTATAACTACAATCAAGAACAATGATGAATCTCACAGGCAAAATAGTGACTATAAGTAGCCAAACAAACAAACAAAAAGTATATGCTATATGATTCCACTTATGGAAGCTCAAGAACAGCAAACACTATTCTGTGATGACAAAGGAAGGAAGGATGAATTTGTCATCCAAGCTGTTCAGTTAGTTAAATTTTTACATGCCTTTTTTAAAGTGTGAAAGGTACCATGTAAAAAGATAATAAGATTGAGGGAGTTTTTTTCTTTTGAAAACCAGATTTAACATCTTCAAGTGGTAATATACATGCTACTTAGCTATTAAAAGACTAGTGTTTGAAATTTTCAAACTATCCCGTATTCAAAAATCAGCAATGTAATGAAGAGTAACACCTCTGTGGTTTCTGTGCCCTAGATAGTGTGCATCAATAGTAAGTCAAACATGATAACCCAGCACTACAAACCCACCTCTAAATACATTGCTTAAACATAGGGCAGTGACACCATCTTTTACATGTCCACGTTCTCTAGGGAATTCCAGCCTTTTGAAATCATTTAATCAACCCCTATCACAACATCTGTGCTTCACAGTGCAAATCTTAAATAGCCACTGTCCAGTTGAAAGGCCTATGGGAGAGCACTGTTTGATGACTTACCAAAATCTTCTTGGCATCCCTTCTACATCATTCTTCATTAATACAGCCATTTTCAGAAGAGAATTATGCAACCAATCAGTGACAAATCCAAAAGCAATTCTCAGGCCCTTTTATTAGGAAACTAGATGGGCTCATTGTTTCAAAGCCATGTTCTTTCTCATTCTATACCTGTTTCCAGATTGAAATCAAATTACAAAATCTGGCTATCGATGCCTACTCAACAATAATAATCTTGAGCATTTGAAAGCCTGTGACTTTATTGAGGTATTAATCAACAACCTTTTAGTTGCAAGTGACAAAAAAAATCAATAACAATTCAACCTAGATTTTAAAAAACAGGAGGACTTAATTTCAATAAGTATCTAAGAGTTGAGCATTTAGTACTGATTTCAAGCTTAGCTAGATTCAGGTCCCCACTCCTCCACCTCATCTCTTTTTCTGATTCTTTGCATGTTGACCTCAATTTCTTTCATAGAAGAAGCAAAGAACATGACTTCAGTAAGACCCAACTTCTATTTTCAATACAGCTTATCCTCCAAAAGAAAATGTGACCCTCCCTTCCCCTCCCACCTCCAAGGGCTAACATATCAAATCTTAAGGAAAACTTAACCTAGTTTTGGATCACGTGGCTATCATTTAACAAATCACTAAGACCAAGGGGGAGGAACATGTGATCTAATTGGCCTTCCTGGTCATAAACCCACCCCTGAGGCAGGGAAGAGAGTGCCTCATAACAGAGCTCCTGTAGGACCACATGGCATTGAGGAGAGCTATTTCCCCAAAGAAAATTGGTATTCTCATATTGAGGGAGGAAGAAATGGTTGGCAAGCCAAAACAACAGATGCCTACATTGTCATCATACTTATTAGCTAATTCTTTCCATGTACTCAACAGAGGTTTTCTGACAGGCAGAATGTGTATTTCTGGTGTTCTCCAGTGTAGCAGTGCAAAATATTACTGTTGTGAGCCTATAAGAAACCTGAAAGTCATTTGAGATATAGGAGGGAAAATATTATACTTACTGCTTAATAAACCTGATCATAAAAATTCCTTTAGGAAAAAATTAGTCCTCCATCCATCCTGAAACAGTACATTTTGGCAACTGAATTGACCTACCCTTTGGAAGATGGATGCTTTGAGTTGGCTGCACCAAAATGATAACCAAGAAATGTAATAACACATTTGTTTTTGTTTTAATGATGTGTTGAGTCAAACAGATGCCTCTCAGCCTTACCCCATCTGCCAACTTTGTCACACCTGATGAAGCTGGGAGTTGGGTGAAGCTGAAGGATGGGATGACAGTATCTGTTCTGTACAATATTTGATGGTCATAAACATGAGGGACAAAAAAAAACAGAAGGAAATTTAGGTCAATATTTCTATAACTATAAACACGGCTTGTCAAAATATTTTCAAACCAAAATATCAAAGCCAAAAATTATAAAGGAAAGATGGATAGATTTGACTACCACAAAGAATATAATCATTAACAAAATTACAAGAAAATGGAAAACTAGTAAAAATATTTGGAGCATATATAGTGGACAGAGAATCAATTTTTTTTTTTTAGGAAGATCATCCCTGAGCTAACTGCTGCAAATCGTCCTCTTTTTGCTGAGGAAGACTGGCCCTGAGTTAACATCCATGCCCATCTTCCTCTACTTTATATGAGGGACGCCTACCACAGCATGGCATACCAAGTGATGCCATGTCCGCACCTGGCATCCAAACCAGCAAACCCCAGGCCACCGAAGCAGAACGTATGCACTTAACTGCTGCGCCACCTGGCCAGCCCCAAGAATCAATATTTTTAATATAATAAGAACTTTTAGAAGTCAATAAGAAAAAGGCAAACGCAGAAATAAAAGAAAATGGTTAAGGAATATACAAGTAATTTCAAAAAAAATTAAAGAAAAAATATAGTCTATTGACGTGGGAAGAGATGTTCAAATTCATCACTAACCAAAGAAATAAAAATTAAACAAACTTGATTTTACTTTTATTGGGAAGTATTAAAGTATCCACTCCTGTTAGATGTTAAGAGTGGTACAGCCTTCAAGGAATTGATTAAGTGAGCTAAAACTCGTGCTCTAAAACGGATCCCCTGGAAATTTTAAATGATGGTGTTGATCTCGACGTGGAGACTTAAAAAGATGCCCATGTGCTTTAGGTAATGTTGGCCCCTCCTTCCCAGCCTCAACTATCTTTAAATATGCCACATTTTCTTTATCTATTCATTCATCAAGGCACACATAGGTTGTTTCTATATCTTCACTATTGTAAACAACGTTGCAATAAACATAGGGGTCCGTATATCTTTTCAAGTTAGTGTCTTCATTTTTTTGGATAAACACCCAGACATAGAATTACTGGATCATATGGTAGTTATATTTTTAATTTTTTGATGAACCTCCATAGTGTTTTCCATAATGGCTACACCAATTTACACTCCCACCAACAGTGCACAAGTGTTCCCTTCTCTCCATCCTCACCAACACTTGTTATTTCTTGTCTTTTGGCAACCACTGCTTTTGACTCCAAACATTCCCTGGGTGATCTCATTCTCACCTAGTATTTCAACCAGCAGCTCTAATAAGTTCATGGTTTATAAATTGTGAAGAATCTTCAGCCCAGATCTGTCTTCTAGGTTGGATGTTTATATAAACTGGCCTTTTTAATACCTCTCCTTAGAAGCCCTACAGGCACATCAACCTGGATATAGCCAAAACTGAAAAGTATTCTTCTCCCCCCACGTGATGTTGTTTCCTACATCAGCAATGATGTCACTCATCCATCCAGGTTCCGGCAACTTCACTTCTTTTTCTCCCTCACACACCAAGCCCTGTTAATTATCAGTTTCTGTTGATTCGCCTCCTTAGTATCTCCTCCAAAGTACTTCTCCCCATCACTATGGCCATTATCTTAGTTCACAATACCTTCATTTTTCACCTAACTTACTGCAGGTCTTCCATTTTATGCCTAGTTCAGAGTTAGCATTCAATAAAAATTCATTGACTAAATGAATAGTTTTCCTTAAGTTTTGTCCCTTCCAGTCCATTCTCCTAACTGCAAAGTGGTGATCATGCTAAAACTCAAACTGGATCATTTCCCCCTCAAGGTTACTGCTGCCCTGAAGAAAAAGAACAAATTGCATTACACACGTTAATTCCTGAGTTGACTCTTGCTCAGCTCTCTAGCTTCACCTGTCACCAATCCCCAACTGAAAGTATATTCTCCAGCCAGTCATACTGAACAATGTACAGACCCTTAAACAATACCAGAATAACTTTTCTCCTTTCTTTTTCCTTCTCTAACCTCATCTGGACATAATTCTTACTCAGCATTCAAGGTTCAACACGGATGTCATCACCTTAGGAAACCTTCCAATTTGCCAATATTGGTTTATGCGTCCTTTTTATAGTACTCTATAGTACCCGAGTCTTTCCCTTATTATTACATACATCACACTGATGAGTTGTTTCCTGAGGATTTGTTTGCAGTACCCTTAAAGGCGGAGTCTATGAATTATGTGTCATATCATCCTCAGGAATAGCCTATAATCTGACACATAGGAGGCCACTCAAATTTAAAGTCCTCCTCTGTATAGTGGGGACATTGTCCTACCAACTTTACAGAATTTTCATAGGATCAAATATAGAGTTACCAAATAAAATACAGGACAGCAGTTAAATTTGAATTCCAGATACATGAAAAATAATTTTTAGTATAAGTATGTCTCATACAATATTTGGTATGTCCTCATACTAAAAAAGTACTTGTTGTGTATCTGGAATTCAAATCTAAGTAGGTGTTCTTTTTTGTTGTTGTTGTCAAATCTGGCAACCCTAATCAAATAAGATTTTATGTATATGAAAGCGCTTTACAATCTATAAAACTTTCTACAAAAATGCTCTGTTCTTCTAAAAATCCATTACAGCTTTGAAATGAATAATGAGAGAAGTTTCCATGTCAAGCTTCTGTGATTTTCATCCATTATTGACAAATCTTGCTATGTGAATTTATTTATTCTTTCTAAATTAAACAATATTCTTCTTGAAAACACAAATGCATTTCTTGGGGAAATATGTTTAATTCCAGGCAACCAGATACCAAGATGCGTCCTGACCACCTAAAAGGATCTTACGTTGCAGGAAGAGTGGGAGCAAGAGAAGAGAGAGGGAGGAAAGGAGAGAAAGAGACTTAAAAGTGGGTTTGGAATCAAGTAATTTCAAGAGAGAAAACCCTGGGGCTAACTCTTCTGTTAACACTATTTCTACATTTACTACCATAAGTTTGGAACCCACTGATCTACACTCCTCCACTCTGATTAATCTAAATAAAGTAGTGAAACGTAAGTTTTCTAATTACCCACTTGATTTAAGATGTAAGAAGCATCAATATAAACTAGAAAAGTCCCTGGCTTGGAGAGAGCTAAGATGCCTACTTCTTCAACTAACTCTTGTGTGTCACCAGCCTCAGCATCTTTCTCATCTTTAAAAAATAAAGTAGATTCAGAGGATTTCTGAAGTTCCACATAGCTCTAACACTCTAAAATTTTATAAAATATTCACTGATATCATCTTGCTATAGGTATTAGTAGAAGTAAAATGTAAAAAATGTCTTATTTGTGTATTAATTTATCAAACAAAACCTTGGCAAGTGAAATTCAGAACTCCCTTTTTTAATCTGTTATAATTATACAAGCCTAGTCCACCCACAGACAGCAAGCAAGGCTAACAAAGTTTCACTGGTGGCAGGATCATGAAGCTCAAAATTTCAATAAAATCACATGGAGATACACATTGGCAGTGTTCAGATGGAAGAAAACACACAGAAGCTTCATTTCTCTCCCCCTTCTCCTCTTCATTCCTCTAGAAGGGGAGAGAAGAAAGAGAGGAGACTAATTTAGAACTGAGCTTGAATGTCACAATTGCTGGGACATCAGGAACAAGGACAATTACCAGAATCACTGGGCTGGAAGAGATTTAAGAAATCATCCCAGACAGACACAATTCACCCCTGATAAACTGATTCCCTTTTGAGCAGCAACGTTAAAGGACAGATGTTCCTGTTTTGCACACACCAATACCACAGAGAAGGATCCCCAAAACATGACTGACCTGAAGCATGTAAGTGAAGTAAATATAGTTTGCTCTGCTCGTCCTCCCTATGTCCTTTCTTTCACCTTCACTCACCAAACCCTCCCAAGCTCTCAGAATGCTTGGGCTGCGAATGGGGAAAGCTTCTAGGGCCCCTGAGGTGCAATCCGAGAAGGAGATGGAGCTGGCCAGTAAAAAAGGGGGAACATTTGAAGGAGACATTGATTCCTCAAGGGGTTGTTCACCTCCCTTGCTTCTGATGAGCGCTGCACCCTCCCTCCTGTAGAGCGTGGTCCTTCTCCCCACTCTCACATGGGATGCTCCACCAGGGAGCTGCCTCTTCTCAAATGGTTCTGCTCTGGGGGCCATAGTGATTGGTCCAGGTGGCAAGCGATTTAAGATGGGCCAGTCAACATCATTCTTCATGATTTCCTAAATTAGAAGGAAACGAATAAATTCTTTAGCTCTCTGGTGGTGAAGCAAGGAAAACGTTGGACAATAAACTATAGGCCACGTGGAAGAAGCGGGGCTGCAGAAGAAAGAACACAGCCAACAAGCAGACAAAAGCAGAGATCAGAGGCAGCTGGGGAGAGTCTTTGCTCTATTCAAGGCCTGGTTTCTTCTCTGCTTTGCTCAATTTATTTGAGCCAATAACTCCGCTCCCGTTCTTTTTCCAGGTTTTTTCACACTGAGTCTCTGCCAAGAACCCTGAATTATAACATTACAGGTTGAGGGAACAACATTTGCAAAGGCAAGGGGCAACGGCATAAGTGATAAAGGCCCCCAATCTCTGCCTTTCTCCACAATACTGGGAAATATGCCACATTATAATAATCCAGGCAGGGCGTGCTTTTCTCTAATGATTTATGGCATCATTAAGTTGGGAGAGGCCTTTATATGAGCAGAATAGAAAACAGGGAAACTTTGATAAGTACAGTAATATATTTGGTATCGATTATACTCTCAAGGATATTTGATCTGGCATGTATCATTTGGTTATTCAACAGTTCAGGAGGGCGGGGCTTAAATTTTCCGGTGCCCGTTGACAGAATGATAAACTACCCCCAGGCCACTGGGTAGAGCAGGCTTTCACAGACTTTGCTCTCAGAAGAGATAGGCATGCTCCCACAAGCTCAGCAAGGCTGGCTGATGAAGTCTTCCTCTTGGAGATTCACAATGCATATTAACACGTAAGAATAGTATCAGTAAATAAATCTGCTTAATTTTGTACAATAGTTAAAAAAACAAACTTATTTGCATGGGGAAAGATTTGTTTATTCTCCCCACACTTAACAAACCCCAAAGCAGTTGCCGGTTTGCATGAAATACCAGTAAGAGAAGCATACAGTGCAGACAATGCACTGAAGATTCTAGGGCATTTCGCTCACTCTCTTGTCATGGAGACCCAAAGGCAAATTAAATAATGGGTTCTAGTACCATAAAATCATAGGCAGATTTCAAAGAGTTTCAGGCAAATGTCTTTTGTATTCAAGTACATTTTTGTTTTGTTGCTAATGGTATTGTAACTTACTGGGAGTGATCGATTACAAATTTTATCTGGAATTTTATCTAATCCTTTAAAGCCCAGGTGGACAGGTAGAATGCACTAGTTGCAGTGGTGTTAGCGTCACCCCTGGAAGAGAAGTAGGGAACAGTACAACTCATTCAGGGACGTTCAAGGTAATTCTATTTGACAAGAGGGCAAGTGCAAAGCCGTGTAAGGAAGGTTAGGGAGGATGAGGGTCCCAAATTTGGTAAGAAGGATGGAGACAAGGGTGGGGAAACACTGGCAAATGAAGTCTTCCTCTTGGAGATTCACAATGCGTATTAACACACAAGAATAGTATTAGTAAACAAATCCGCTTAATTTTGTGTACCAGTTAAACAACCTCATTTGCACAAGGAAAGATTTGTTTTATTCTTCCCACACTTAACAAACCCCAAAGCAGTTTGCCCTTAACACCAGTTTGGATACAAAACACTCATTGGATACGAAAGATGAGAGTGGCACTGACTGGTATAGGATCGGGTGAGGGGGAATCGTGGATGATGATGGAGTTTCTGGCTGGGCCACCAGCTGTGTGGTGCACTGACGACCGAAGGGCAACTTCCTGTGCTTGTCAGAATGAGAAATGCAGTCAGAGTAAAGAGTCAGAGAGAAAGGAGAAATTCTCTCCTTCTTGCTGGGCCAGCTCCTTTTTCTGACATCCTCCCACTGTCATATGATTCTAAAGCATCAAGGACATTTAAACCAGCACAAGGTGAAAGAAACACGTCTGCACAAGAAACCTGCTCATTCACAGATAAGCACATCTACCGAAGTGTGGAGAATCGTTCAGAGCCATTCGAAACCAAATGAACTGTCAATACACCCTGGACGACAGCTAGTAGAGATAAAAATAGTAAAGTTAGTCCTGCCACACCTGGGCAGCATGAACACAAAATTAAATCCACTAGAAGGCACTTCGGATGCCTTTAAATGACAAGTTTGCTTTGATGACGAGGAGGATGAAAAATTAATTTTCCTCTGAAAAGTGTTTGTCACATAATAGCCAGTAGTACTAATCATTAGAAATAATTACAAAGGGTACATAAGTAGATTCAAACAACCATATAAATAAGGATTTAAAAAATTCATGAGCTGCCATCCCTTACTAAACTGTACATAATTTGGCAATATTTTAATAACTTGACAGTACTATAATGCAATCAGGGTTTCTGGAATAAATCATCTCTGTTATTCACTACTGAAAACATAACCCAAAGCTTTTCACTAAGCCCACTCAGCTATATTCAAAAGGAAATGTTGTATTGAACCACATCCAGAATGTAATGAATAACTAGGAAAAACTCCAGAGTAAAGACGTTTTCTTGATTCTTTTCTAAATAAATCTTCTGAATCTGTCTGGTAAATAATTCTCTTTTCTCAAAAATAAACTATCTTGCAGCCCTTGGTTACTTCATGCTAGCCTCAAAATTACTTAGACACCATCGGGTCTCTTCTCCTTCAGCGTTAGCTTGAATTCCTAGGGACCGAATGACTAAAGTAAAAATGTATTCTATTTGGTTAATGCTTCCTTATGAATTAGTACACGTGTATCTTTTGTTGGAATTTCAGTTGCTTTTGATCTGCCATGATAAATAAGTTATCAGAATAATAAATTCCTTGTAAAATAATTTCACGTCTTTTGCCAGTTATGCAGATTTAGGAATAATCTATTCTTTACCAGCTCCCAATAAGATAAAACATATAATGGCATTAAAGAGTAATTTGGATATTTTACTGACTTTATATTTTGGCAATGTTTCATGCCTCATTTGCCTGAGAACTCATTAGATTAGTGCAACACCATGTTTTAATGCAATAGGTTCAGACTTATTTTTGCGAGTAAGTTGAATCCTGCTTATTTTCTGCACTTTCATGCTTGAGTTAATAAATTGCAAAGTGTCCCTCGTCTGTTTGCTCTGTTTTTCTTTATATACCATTTGTTGGAGGTTCTCTATTTTGAGAGAGAGGGAGGAGATGAAAAGTAAATTATCCCCTTGGGCTTGTGAAATAAAGTTTGCCCATCTACAATCTGCAATCTCAATCATTTCTTATATTTTACTGAGCCTTCAATTTGTAGCAAATATATGCACTGAAACTAACATATCAATGGGGAAGAAACCAGAAAACAGTGATTGAAGGGGTGCCTGGTGAGGACGGCAGTGGAGGTCACAGAAGTTCAGTTGGTATAGTCACTGAGCCATTTGGGCTTGGACACTGGTAGGGCAGGTGACTTAGCGCTGCCCCAGCATGACCCCAGAAGACCTCTGCAGTCCCTTCACAACCCCTACAGAGAGCGTGTTTTTAAAAACTGAGATGTATCTTGACCTTCTTCCTGGCCATTCAGTTTCATCCTCCTTATAATTAGGTTACTCTTGAACGTAACTAAAATACACACTTTCTAATGCAGAAATTATTGAACCAAGATAAATGAACATTTCATCTAAATGAGTCCTGTCATCTGGACACTGGTCTCACTCTTCTGCATTTTGGAGGCATTTGAGAGTCATCTTGGTTATGAAAGTTTAAGTGAACACACAGATCAGCTCTCTCTTTTCCCACCTCCCTACCATGCTCTAATCATGACATACAAAAGTCAACTGCATACCTTCTTAAGTATCTGAACTACTTTCTCTTTCCCTTGTTGACTCTCAAAACCCTATACCATCTCTCTGGCCCTCATCTGCCTCACTGGAGGTGTGGCCATTGCACTCCCAACTCCGTGCTCTCACCACATCCTGACCACAGTAGGAAGTATTGCCTGACCGCCATTTAGCCAGTAATCACATCCACCTCTCTTGTTGCTCGTTACCTGATTTTTCGTGTAGTGTGCTTTAGTTCCCCAAGGAAATAGCATGTGCTGTGATGTCTCTGTCATATTTGTACACCAAATAGTGCCCTAAAAAGAGTACGTACTCAATAAATTCTCGTGAATTTGTTAATTTCTCTCATTTTACAAACACCATTTAGACAAAAATAGAACATGAAGCTTTGGACTTTTCCTCCCCATTCTACCTTAAATCACATCTATCATCCACACCCACATTATTTTTCGAAATTAGATTTATTTTTCCCTAGACATTTCAAGGACCTACCCAATTTCACTGCAGCTCTAAAAACTGAACTTTGACTAGGTAACTTTACCAGTCCCTAAGGAAAACTTAGAAAAGTCCTCTCCATTTAAATGCCCAACGTATTTTGCTTTTTTCCCCATCATAGGGTTGTCTTCACTAACCTTGTAGAAATCTCCAATCATTTTTATGAGATTTTTATCATCCGTGGTTATCCACTGTCCTCCTCTAGGTATCCTACAAGACGGAAAACTCCTAAAGCGCAGTAAAACAAAATTTCCCTCAGAAGTTTGTCATCGGTTTAATGCCGCCATGCCCAGTCTGCTCGGCTCAGTGTTCTGTGTTCTAGATGACGGTCAGTCAAGCACAGTCACAAGAGGGACACAGGAGAGGCACAAGAAGAAAACAAAGGCGATTACACTCACAGGTCTTAGAGAGGGGAGTCACTACATGCCACACAGGGTCACAGGGGACCAAGTGGCAGCTTACTATCTGTGGGATGTTGGGCAAGTTACTTAATCTCTCTGTAAATCATCTTCTCCCATAAAACAAAGAAAAACCTGTAGAGTTGTCCGGAGGATTAAATGAGATGATGTATACAAAGTATTCAGCCCAACGTCTGCGCCCAGCAGACAGCAAATTTTTAAAAAATTAAATTATGTGTTTTAAAGAGGAATAGGAATTAATCCAGAAGTTTAAAGGGGAAATTGAGCCAGGAACTAGAGGCAAGAAACAGCCTCATGCCAAAGAATTATATGGGACAAGGCATTGAGCCCTCAGTCAAGGTCACCCAAAGAATTACTTTTTGTCTCAAACAATTTTAGCCTCCAAAAAGTACCTTTTTTTCCTTTGGTGAGGAAGACTGGCCCTGAGCTGACATCTGTTGCCAACATTCCTCTTTTTCCTTCAGGAAGATTGTCGTTCAGCTAACATCTGTACCAATCCTCCTCTACTTTGAATGTGGGACACCACCACAGCACAGCTTGATGAGCAGTGTGTAGGTCCATGCCCGAGATCTAAGCCCATGAACTGCAGGCTGCCATAGGGGAGCATGCGAACTTAACCACTACACCACCAGGCTGGCCTCCAAAAAAGTACCTTGTATTACTTAGCTCTTTGTGGCTATTTTTTTAAGTCTTTTATAGGCCTACTTACACATGATACTACAGCAGACAGAGTTTACTATTCCTATTTTTTGGATAAGGAAATTAAATCTCACTGAGATTTGCCTGAATTGTTCATGTCACTAGTAAATGGCCCTCACAAACCAGAGTTGTCTGAACATTTGTCCCAGGACGCTTTCTACCACACCAGTCTGATTCAGATAAACCGCTTTCTTTCCACCTGGATCATAAGTATTATAAAAATAAAGAGCTAAAACCATCCATCAAAGGTAAAACAAGATATTTACAACGCCTAACTGATATTTCAGTTTTTCCTTCATGGACATCAGATTTGGGTTAGAAAGTAGGCTTTGCACAGTCAGAAACTCAACACCTTGAAGATCGAGCATCCCCGGAGCCATGCTGGCTAATACGGGAACCACTAGCCCCATGTGGCTATCGAGCACTAGAAATGTGGCTAGCACCACATGTTGAAATAACAATATTTTGGATATATTGAGTCAAAGAGAATATATTATAAAAATTAATTCGCCCCATTTCTAATTTTTATGTGACCACTCAAGTTTTGTTAAATGCGGCAAGCTTTGTATTTCTGTTGGGATGGGCTATCAGAGTTGGCATAATCTGAAAGCCATGTTCCCTCTCCAGACTTTTGTGTCCAGTGCTCTTCACAGTTGCAGTAACACTTAAGTTAATATGACTAAGACATAACTCTCCGAGGCCAGTTAGTCAGTAGTGCCTTTGTAAGAGCAATCGTCCCTCACCATGTATCATTTCAGTAAAGCAGGTTGGTGTCTCCCTGTACCTATCACAGCTTAGTGGTTATGATTGCCCCAGGGAGCAGCATTTGCTGAATATGTGAAAGACCAATGTGGGTCCGTTGCTAAAATAATTTCTTTCCAGTTAACACAAACAATATAAGATGATGAATGTTAATTTTTTTCCAAACAATCATCGCGAAGGAAAGTATCTGATAAAACTGAGTATTTTACAGAAAGGTCAAATACTGCTAACAAAGTTAATTTTACTTGGTATCTGCATGCCACAGTCTTCTTTCCGACTCAAGAACCAATTGCTAGGAGCCCTTTGAAGTTCTGCGGGTAGATAGAACAGAAATGGATTGTGACATTTTTACCTGCTGACTTAGCGCTGAAATGTTCACAATGTCAAGTGGGAAATTAATAATTACACTACTTTTCACCAGTGAACGTCTGTTAAGAGAACGAAACCACGTCAAGCAGGAGCAAAGTACAGAGATGGAAGCATTCGTGACACTCTCTCTTGTTCTTGAGCGAAACAGAAAATCAAAGACAAGTCCAATATGTTCCCCCGAAAGTTAACAGACACATAGTACTAGTGTTATGGGACAAATTAATTTAGTGTTCAGCCTGCCTTTATGTATCAAGAAATAAATTGTCACACTAAAATGTAGAGAGATTTAAGTCAAATAACGGCAAAAATCTCAGGTCGGAAATCAAACTTCTGTAACATAGATTCATCCTGACCTGTGTAATATCCATACTCAGACTAATGAGAATGAGTCAAGTCAAATTTCCTACTAGTTACATTAATAAAGGAATTCAAAACATTGACTGCATCAGATTATCTAGACACACCTGGGTGTTGCGGCCCCTTGGGCTTTGGCTAACCAGCGGATCAAGTCAGTTGCCAACTTAAAGTGTAACTGCAAAAAAAAAAAAAAAAAAAAATGTGTAATTGCAAAAGATGATATCCTCTGAGGGTTCCGTGAAAATGTAGGCAAATTTATTCATAAAGTAAGTATCACCAGCGTGATCTGATTTGTGAGCCACCAGAAAGGTCCCTTCAATGAAAAATATTTTACCAATAGATTTTGAAAGTTTCTCATTTGTAAAAGTCATCCATAAAATCTTTGTCCCTATCAGCAGTATTTTGGATCTCAGACCAAATGACCTATGTATCAGAGTGGTGGATCAGGCAGCCGCTTTCCTGGTCTGGAGGAGAGAAGAGAAGGAAGATGTTAAAATCTAAAAGAAGTGGGGTACCATTTCAGAGGGACCAGATACAGGAGACAGAGAATGCTAAAAACTAACAGCATATTCAATATTTTCCCCAGGAAAAGAAGTGAGTAATAGTCTGGAAAAGATGGCTAGGGTCTCAGGTTCCCCGTGTATGAATCATGTTAAAGATAAATGTATACTTTGCATTCATCATGGGCTTAAGTTCCAATAGATCATCCTCTTAAGTCTCTGATGCAAAATAATTTTTTAAGAATACTAAAGAGCTTAGTGTTGTGAAGGAAATTCACCTGGGTAACAATTTCAAGATGCCAAGAGTCTCCGAGCTCTCTGCCTTTATCACCAGCTGAAAAGCCAATAAGTCTTAATTGTCTCTAAACAATCTCCAGCTGTGTACCCTTCTTTCCGTGCAGAATCCCTGTAAAAGAAAGGCCCATAAAATAGTTTTCTAAAGGCCGTATTTATGCTAGGATTTAAATTTCAATTACAAAGAGAAATTATATCTCCCATTTGATGCAAACGCATTTGAATACGTTATGACCATAAAAGTAAAACCTGCTTAATCCTCTCATAAACTTAGTAATTTTATAAAACTCATATTGTTTCATACACATGAAATGGGAACGACAATCAGCATTCTAAGCAGTAGTCTGCATCAGAAACACAAGACTTCATAACAGTCTCAGTGTTTCCTCCTATTAACTCTGTATAACAAGCAGAGTGAAATATGACTCCATATTTTAAAAGTGAAAAGAGGGGTTTATTGTTCCACAATTTCTGGATCTCATGGATCTAATGTTCTACACAAAAGACATTCAAAACTATATTTTATACTTTTTTAAGTTAGCACTCCAGGATTTCCCTAAGTCTATCCTAATTTGCAATATAGGATACTGTGAACATTTTAAGAACACTTTCTTCCCGATTAAAAATACTCAGGTTGTTATGGAAATCAACCCCTCAGTGCTCCCTCTAATCACAAATCAAAGTGGGGATCTGGAGCATTTTGGTTGGAAATAATTTCTCACTACCCCTAAGCCCTACCAGTCAATAAACATTCACTAAGTAATGATGTGGAAAGACCACAACTTCAAGGAAGATGGGAAGATTTGCATCACAAGGTGGGAGCAGAAACTAAGATTGCCAGAAGGAAGGATTTGATGAGTTCCTTTGTCCCACACCCATAATTCAAATCAATTCCTGTGTTAGAAACACATTTCCCGTCCTCAGCATTCACTTCCCTCTCCCAGCACAGGAAGCTTTGGGAATCTCCAAAAGTGAGACTCCTCAGTCGCATCCATTTCTTCCATCTTCCTGCTTCAACAGGGAACAGGGTCTACATGACGTTATAGATTTGTAGAAGTTGGGTGAGGAGACAAGAAAATTGAGAATGAAGGCAAAAGAGCTTCTGCCAAAGCTCTTTTTTTTTTTAACCACATATTTTTCCAGAAATATTAAGGTTGGAGGTAAAGAATTACACTATTTATTCATGTTCATGTTTTAGGAAAGTTTTCGGAATAATATATGTGTGGCATATAATAAAACAGGAAATTAGCAAGCAATCTAAAAATAGTATCTGTTTTACTGCCTTGCTCACTATTTCTAAGGAGAACACAAGCTCACATTCTTGCAACTCAAGGAGTTATCTTTACCTAAAAATTGGAACGCATGAGGGAAAAGTTGCCATTTGCTAACTGTGTAACAAAGAAAATTCTGCCCGTCGTGCCAAGACATTATGCAGTAGGTGGTGTTAACATGGGAAGCTTTTATCCCGGGAAAGTAGAAGCCCCATTACCTCCTAAGTTAATAACTGCAACCTGTAATAGGAAGTTCTATTTTAGTAGAGCTTTGTATATTTTTAAAAAATAAGAAAAGATCATTTGTCTCCTTTTCTATGAACCGGGCCACGCAATCAGCTGCCAATGCCTTTTCTTTTTTTATTCTATTCCCTCAAAAAAGAAAAGGCAATAATAGTCCTACAAGGTTGACTCCACATGAATGGACTAAATTCACAAGAATGGGATTTTTTCACAGGGGAAGGAGCCTCCCAGCACTGGAGGCAGAGATTAATGTCTGGGAGTAAGCAGACCACAGATCATTTGATAAATTTTGTTTCGAACGTTGTCTCTGAAGAATGATTTCAACAAGCCAGAACAAAATCCATCTTTTTAATTTGTAGTCACACCATGTAAATCAGGCTTTTTACAGAAATGCAGAGTCTCTCAGGAATGATTAGGGAATTGATGATACACAAATGTTTCTAACAATGGCGCTGAGTGCCAGGGAGGAATGAGACCTGTGCTCTCACACGAGCCCACCCATCCAGGCCAGGTGAGAGAGACGAAGCCACTGCTGAAGCAGACTTCCCACAGGAGCAGGGCCTCAAGCCACACGTGCATCTCTGTTTTCCATTGTTATTGCTCAGAGAAAACATTAAAGCCCTTAACAAACATTTATTGACCAGCCCAACCTAGGCAGCTCTACCAACCTTCTAATACCCTTAGTGGAACACTGTGTGTCCTGTGGGACGTGGTGTGACAGGGCATTAACCTGAGGTAACTATGCTTCATTCATTGTGTTCTGAAGGGCCTAGAGCAGTCTTTCACTCTTCGTGGGCACCTCCAGAGACTCATCTCTAAAGGAAGGGAATGAACTGATCTGGACATCAGCAGAGCCACCAAAACAATCAGTTGAGCGCATGCTGTCCAAGTGCTTCCTTGTTAACAGTACTGAGGAGACTTTACTTTGAAGCTCTGGAGGAACAAGAACAGGGTGGGCTGAAAGGACTTTCACTCCTGCAACAGAATAAACCACATACCTTTACAACGGTTAACTCAACTATAGCTTCACAAGGCAAAATACAAATAACACCCACAGTAATTACACTTGAGGCTTCTTGTTTAGCTGCCAATAATTTTTCAATAAGCTATTGGTAAAATCCAGCCATACAAGGCTGGGACAATGCTTCTGCCCTAGTTGTGAACAAGATAGTTTTTTGCCTCTTTTATTATGTTTATTTTTAATTTAAATTAATGTTACCATTAAGTATCCCCCAAAATTGTTCTAAGCACAATACAGTGACATAAAGGTGACTAAAGTGGACAGACGTGTCTACCCACTCTGGCTGGCTCATGTTAAAACATGCTGAGCATATTAAAAGAAAGGAAGGGAAAGAGGGGGGAAGGGAGGAAGGAAGGAAGCAGGAGGAGGAAGAGAAAGGGAGGGAGAGAGGAAGGAAGGAGGAATGAGAGAGGAATTGGGCTGCAGGTCTGTGTTCCATCGAGGCGGCCTCCCCTTCCCCTGCTGCCCTAACCTCCTGGTTCTTGAACCCCTCCTTTCATCCTGTGCCCCTCCTACCATTGCTCTGCTGGCCCCTCTTGAAAAGCACCCAGGTTTGGATTCACTTTCTGTGTTTTGACTTCAGCAAAGTCCATCCAGGACCTGACTTGTCACCTTCTTGCTGCCCTTCTACAGACCATGGGATAGAGACATCAGGACCTCACACCCCAGTGAGTCCCTGTGGGACCAACTGAAAGAGGAGACTTCTCCAGTTCCCACATGGGGAAAGGACAGGGCAGGAGACTGCAGAATGAGAAGTTCAGTGAGACTGAGAAAGCCAGATTTTGGTCGTGCCTTTCCTAGCCCCATTCAGTCGCAGGAATTGGAAGTTTAGACTGTACCATACTTAGCCTGATGCAGTCCCTGAGTCCAGCCTAGGAGCCCAGAAAATTATTAGAGGCATCATCTCTCCAGCACATGGGATCTAAAATAATCTTTCTCCCTAAAGCCCAGCCTCCACATTCACCACAGCCACAGCCCTCCCCCAACTTCCTCCACAGCTGCCCGGTTCTATGCTCCAATTCCTGGTTTGTAGCAGGTTTCCAACTGAGATTAGAGCTCTGCACTGATGCCAAATGCCTGCAGTGCTAACAACGTATCTAATCCCTGAAGGCCCTCACTCAACCCGGTTGCTGTCGCCTGCTGGCTTGGGATCCAGCCTCATGCCAGACTGACCCTTGGTGCCAAAACACAACCACCTCACTGATTTCAGTATCATGGAAACCTAAAACTCCAGTCCCAACCACACAGTAAGAATTCTTAGGCATCACCACCAGACCTTACCTCCTTGAACATTGTGAATGACCTACTCTTTTCTGTTGACCTAAACCCTCCAACCCTCCTAAAAGTCAGCCCCCCACATCTCTGGCCCTGCCCATTGTTAGCTTCCACCTTTTTCCTTCACACTAGGTCTCCTGGTAAAGTTGACATAGGTTGTAACAAAAACATTAGGAGAATGTTGTTGTCCAAGTGTGGAAAACAGGTTTCAGATTTCACACGTATAGTATTTCTGAATGATGATAATAAGGTCTAGAGCTCAATACCAATTTAGGAGTGTCAAGAAACTTGAACATAAATGTGTAACAAGGGTCTCTGCACAAATGCTAAGCTCCCATATGACATTGGGGCTTAATAGAGAGAAAGATAATGAGTCTGAGTCTCAAGGGGTCAGTGGGTAGGAAAATACAGCCTGGAGGTTGGTGGGTGGGGTGGGTAGAATTCTAAGATGGCCTCATGATCTCCATCCATTGGTGTTACTCCCATGATTGTGTTATATTACATAGCATATAGGATTGCAGATGTATTTAAGAATACTAATCAGTTAATATTAAAATAGGGAGATTATCCAGATGGGCAAGCCTAATCATATGAGCACTTTCAAAGCAGAGTTTTCTCCAGCCAGTTTCAGGAGAGGAAGTCAGAGAGTAGAAGCACTAGGGGGACTCAGTACATGAGAAGTTCTCTGTTGCAGGCTTGAAGAAGGAGAGAGCCATATGGAAAGGACCTGAGAGCAGCCTCTTAGAGGTAAGATCAACCCCATTCCAATAGCCAGCAAGGAAAGTGAGCCTCAGTCCTACAACCACAAAGAACTGAATTCTGCTAATAGTAATGAGCTTAGAAGCATATCTTCTCTCCAGAGCCTCTGGAATAGAGCCCAGCCCAGCCAACACTTTGATTTTGGGCTTGTGAGACTCTGAGCAGAAAACTCAATCAAATTTACCTGGACTTTGATCCAGAGAACTGTGAGTTAATAAATGGATGTTATTTAAAGCAATAAGCTGGTGGTAATTTGTTATGCAGCAATAGCACATTAACACAGTAGGTGACAGCAACAAGAATGGGAGGAGGTTGAAATGGGCAAGTGGCATGAGTTATACAGGGAAGGACATCAAGATATTTAGAAGTACCACAGATCATTCTAAAGTGACATCAATAATGAAAACCTTTGTCCTAGAGGTTATATGTATTATATGCAGGTGTTACAGAGCCTCACACAGTTAGGATCGTCAATACACATTGAAAACTGAACATTAACCCTAGATATTAAGATGTAGAATGCATTTTCCCCTTGTCACAAATTTTTCATTGTCACCCATTAATTTTTAAGGAATAAAATTAATTGTATCAAAGGTTGAGTCTTGGTCTATGTAGACTAGTATTAATTAATTTGGTTTTAAATATGAACTTTGATAGATACATGGATAGACAGACATACAGATTCATAAAATTAATGAGCTTTCAGCATTTTATCAGTATTTCCTTCATATTATATTGGTAAAATAATTTCAATTTATCATTTGATGATCTTGTTTCTATAACAAATCTAAATTAATTTAGAGAAAACATCACCCCATACATGAATTGATTACTTAAATCAATTAGAAATTTTTTAATGTGAAATTATGATTACAAGGTATATGTAAAGATCATAGATAATATTCTATAATTTTTTAGTGGGAATGGAGAGGTCTTCCTTATAATTGTTGTGATATGAGGGAGCATCTGCTGCAATGAACAAAATTTTTATATAGACTTACCATTTTAAATGAACCAAATAAAACCATTATCTTAATGACTTGTAATTTATAGGACTTTTAAATCTCTACAATTCGGCGATGTCAAGGTGCCCTTAGAAATAGCCTGGCACTTCTGAGTAAGAAATTGTCATTTCTGAATTTACTTGCAATTCACTTAGGTAATTTTTCACCAAGTTTCCTGTTTTAGAATTTGCTACCCAATTAAAATTTTGTTATTTCCTGACTATGAGGTATAGCCCTTCCAAAAAATGTGTACTTTAATTTTCTCCTATTAGTCATAGATGAAAGGACACCTCACTGAGCTTCGTCAACATGAATACTTGCAAATGCTAATTGATTATAAATGAGAATATGACTAAATCACAAGGAGAAACGGGGATGTGGACATCTTAGAAATGAAGACAGTTTTAGAGAGAGAACAAGAACGTGGATAAGGTAACACAGATATGGGAACAAGAAAGGTGAAAGCAGGGGTTGAGTAAATAGAAAAAGAAACCTGAAGAAAAAATAACACAATATTACGCTTTGTACAATAAAGCAAACAAAAGAAACAAAAGGCATAAAGATTGAAAGGAGTCTTGCTATTTTCTGATGAAATGATTGTCTTACAGAAAATCCTAAGGAATGTACAAAGCAACTGGAATTAGTGATTTTAGCAAAGTCATAAGATATAAGGTCAATACAAAAACTTCAGTGCTATTTCTATACAATGGCAGCAAACAATTGGACAGTGAAATTTAAATACAATTCCATTTACAATAGTACCAGCAACAATCTCTATACTGACAACAACAAAAAAATTGTTGAGAAAAATTTTAAAAGATCTAAATAAATGAAGAGATATGCCATGGTAGTAGAAGAATCAATATTATTAAAATGGCAATGCTCCCTAAATTAATTTACAGATTCAAGGCAATCATAATCATAAGCCCAACAGACGCTCTTATAGAACTTTACAAGCCAATTCTAATATTTACTTGGAAATACAATGTTCCTTCATAGCCAAAATGATCTTGAGAAAGAAAAACAAAGCTGGAGGACTTAGACTAGGTAACCTCAAGACTTAGTGAAAAGCTACAGTAATCAAGATGGAGTGGTATTGGCAGAAGGACAGACAAGTAGATCAATGTAACAGACAGAGAGTTCAGAAATAGACCACACTTACACAGTTGACTGATTTTCGACAAAGACAACCTAATGGGAAAAGAAAATCTTCTCCATAAACGGTTCTGCGGTAACTAGATATTCATTTGAGAGAGAGAGAAAAAAAGGAAGTCTGACTTCCTCTCTGAAACCATACATAAAAATTAATTCAAGATGAATTATAGGCCTAAAAGTAAAAACTAACACTTTCAAGTTTCTAAAAGAAAACACCAGAGAATATCTTTACAAATTGGGATAGGCAAAAACTGAAGAGAGAAGTCACAGACAGGGAAAAAAATTTGCAATACCTATCTGACAAAGGACTTGTATCCAGAATATACAGAACTTTTATAACTCAGAAATAAAAAGACAACCAAACAAACAGAAGGGAAAAAACAGAAAGGAACAAAAGACTTGAACAGACACTTCAAAAGAGAAGATCTAAATGTGTCCAATAAGCACATGAGGAAGTATTCAACATCTTTAGTCATCGGGAAAAGGCAAAATAAAACCACTAGAAAGGCTAAAAACCGAAAAGATTGACAAAACCTAATGTTGAGGAGCATATGAATCAACTAGAACTCCTGCACATTTCTGGTGGGAGTGTAAAATGCTACAGCAACTTTGGAAAGCAATTTGGCATTTTCCTGTTACGTGAAACACACCTACCCTCTGACTCAGCAATCCCACTCCTAAACAATTACCCCCTCCAAAAAATAAAAAGATGAAAACATGTGTCCACAAGAAGATTTGTACAAGAATTTTCACAGTAGCCTTAATTGGAAACAACCCAAATGTCACACATCAGCAGAGAGAATGAACAAACGCAATGAAATACTATTCATCAATGAAAAGAAACAAATTATTGTAACAGGTACTGAAAACACAGATGAATTTAGAAAAAATTATGCTGAGTGAAAGAAGCCAGACACACAGGAATGTATACTGGGTGATTTAATTTATTTCAAGTCCCAAAATAGGCAAAACTAATCTGTGGTGATAGAAAATCAGAAAGGTTACCCCCTGAGTGGCAAGGGATGGATCGGAAAGTGGCTTGAGGGAACTTTTCGAACTCACGAGACTGTTGTAGATCTTGTTTGGAGTTGTTGTTAGATAATCATATACAATTGTCAAAATCTCATACACGGCACACTGAACATCTATGCACCTTATTGTATATAAATTTTACCTCAACACTGCCATGCCAACAAAAAGACTGTAAAAAAAATGACAGAATATCAACCCTTGTTAATGCTGATTGGTGAATACATGGTAAAAAATTATTCTCTGCATTTCCATGTATTTACAAAAACCTCTAAAATAATGTAAAGTTAAAATTTTTAAAAATATATCTAAGTCAAGTAAATCCTTTCTGCTCTCAGGGAGCTTGCAAAATAATGCAGAGGCAGACAAGTAAATACATTTTTGCAATTCATAAGGATCGCTGTGACAGCAAAGACTTTGTTTCTCATGGTCCTGAGCTACCAGTGTGTCTTCGATACAAGAGACTGGCTCTGAAATGGGAGACATTCCCAAAGCCCTAAAGAGCCGCCTTTGGAATGTGACTTCAGTGTGCGAGAAGACCTGGGCCTTTGTCTTGGGCTACCAAAATTTATAGGAAACAAGCAATAATAATAAATATTTTTTTAATTTATTCATTTTAAAATGTGACATTTACATGTTTACAGTATACGCCCCGTTTCAGTAACTCAGAAACAAGCGAGCTCAGCACCTGCAAAAATAACTAGTAAAAATAGGCAGCAACCAGATGGCATCTGCTGATAATAGCACTGTCTGAAAGCCACGTCACAAATCACACAGGTGACGAACGTGCTTTTCATTCTGCTTGTCCTGGGCTCCAAATCTGCTCAGCTCTGAACTCTAAGGTCACGTAGTGAATGTTGTTCCCTCTAAAACTAAGTGTGTCGACAACAGAGCTCCAATGAATGAGGAAGAGGAGCCACTAAACACCAAAACTCTGCCTGGGTGTGCTTCCGGTGGCTGGACACCCCAACCTTCATTCGATCACACTTGGAAGTGTGCAGCTGAGCTAAAGGTTAACCTCATTTCTGTTCCTCTGGATGTTTCAAATACGGTTCTTGGTTGAAGCCACACCAGCAGAGAACTCAGGACTTGACAACATTGCTTTGGCGCCTTACGAAATCACTTTTCATAAGTGCACTTGATAGTATTAGATTGGCTTTAGGGATGGCCTTGAGGACATTGCCCACAATATCACAAGGTCCCACGTATGAAGAGCTACTGGAGACCACTCTCTAAGGCCCCAGCGTCAGAATAGGTGTGCTACCTCTGAACAGTGTTGTGTGCACACAAATCCTTCAGTAGACTGTGATCTCCTCTTTGCTTTGGCCATGAAAAAAGCTCGGAATTAAATTTGTGATCCAGTTCTAGCAATTTTCTATAAACTTATTGTATGATTTATTTTTATCAATTTATTTTATCATAATATATTACTGCATTCATTTCTGTTAGCTTCCTGAAATCCTTTCTGGAGAAAATAAGATTATAAATAATTAAATTTACAAATTCATCAATCATCAGTCATATGACTATTTTTATTTATTTATATCCATACTTACTTCCAAAAAGGATTTTAAATGTCTCTATCAGGTAAATCTAAAAATAAGTTGAAGTTCAGAAACTATTTACCTCAGTTTCATTTTATTTCATTCTGTTTCATGGAGATATTACATTTGTACAGACCATTTGGATGAATACTTAATGAGATACCTGAAAGAATGAGCTGCCATAAAACAAGTTATTTAATGCTTTGGGATAATATAAGATGTAAATTAGGTTTTTTCCTTAGGAAAACTCAGCACTGGAAAAAGGGACATCTTATCTGATCTCTTTATGAATGGACAGATAGCACCAAGTGCTAGACAAGCTACGTTCCAATATCTTGATATAGTGGAGGACCCCCCAGACCTCAGCCATGACTCTGGAAGATAGGGGGAGAACCACCAGATAGATAAGATTAAATTTCCACCATGCCAGAAAAGCAGGAGATTGGAGCAAATATTACAGTGTTAGAAAAATAAAGTTCTATGTCCTGCACACCCTAATTTGTATAGATATTGAGGCTCATAATATGAAGCAGGATCATATGCTTTTCCCTGTACATAAGCATACACCCATCTGCGTGACTTCATATGTGTACAGCATTTCTCTGAGCAAATATTGGTAGGGAATATAGAAACCAGCTGGCGTTTAAACTTATATTTTACAAAAACAAATCTTCCTGTACATTTTCTTGTGGGATGAAAATTGTCATTTTTTATTTGTTTTTCTCAAAAAGGTAAAGTGGTTCATTTTATATAATAGGGTTATTTTTAAATAAATGTTAGGAATATCGGTTGGAACATTTAAAGTAATTGATGTGGTGTATTTCTCCAAGGAGAAAAATCTTTTACTGTAACTTCAAAACATTTTTAAGAGTTTTTTTCTACTCAAACTTGATCACATATAATAAGTAGAGGACAGATATTTTTGTTTTCAGGTGAAAAAGTTGCACTTAGGATGCTTAAATGACTATTGAAGTTGATACAGTAGGTCCATGATAAGGGAATGAGCAAAATGTTCTACATACTGTTTGATCTAGAACATTAAAATTTATTGATTAATATATGCCATGGTTTTACCATAATGAGCCATTCTTCTTTGCCCTTTTTCATTGTCACTTCTTCCTCCATAAATAATGACCCACTTTTGAATCCCATCTATGGAATAGCTAAATTCCTCATTGTGGCAACGATAACTAAATGCTCCTTTCTCTCCTGAAATCATGAGTCTGATAAATTATGAAAACAATTAGCAGAAACTGATTATTGTGTGTGTGGTTCTCAGGATCCAGAAGCACACATATCACAACCATAACTACAATCTAAATCCATCAGCGAATCCTTCACTGGGTGAAGCTCCTGGCTTTGTCTGTGTGCTTCCTGCAGCTTCCTTTGGATCTCTGCCAAAGGACTTTCCCATCTTAATTTATATTACAATTTGCTGTTTACATGGGCACCTCCCTGCTTGGACTGTAAGCTCCTCGAGGGCAGTAACAGCGTCACGCCATCACTGTATCCCCCTCATTGCCCAGCACAGTTTTTTGCAGGACTGACCTATAACAAGCGTGCACCAAATTAAAACAATAGGGAGATTCTATTTACCCAAGGTCTCATTAACAGTGGTTCATTCAGGAGGACAACAAGCAGTCCAGCCAAGAATTGGCCCTGTACAGGAGCCGTGAGAAGCATCATGCCACCTATTCATGTTTTCCTCTCTGCTGCCTGTCACGCGTCTCAAGTGACTGCAGTGCCAAGGCTCTGATGGAGTGCCCTTGCCATTTGTCTGTGGCCATCTGTCATGACAGGCTGTGAATGGCAGCAGGTCGAGAGATCCAGGCAAGGAGCCAGCACCGGGACACCGGGACACAGACAGAACATGAGGGTCATGACAGTAACCGGGTTGGTCAAAAGTCATTAAACAAATAAAAGACAAAAGGACACTGACAGCAGAGGGCAGAGAATGATATAAGGCCCAACAATGAGCAAATGGGAAGTCAGCAAAAGTTGAAGTTCAGCCCAAAATAGGGGGTCATTATACCCAAACGAGGGGACACAGGCAGATGCAGAGATAAGCTGACAGAATTGAGAGAGCGTACTTGTCATATAACTTTAAATAACAGTCCCACGGCCCAACCTACTACTGCACTTTGAGCTAGGCTATTTTTTAATAAATCTTGTGATATCCTATAAGAAGCATTGTGTTATTGGCTGATAAAACATTAATGTATTCAATTAAACACTTTAAATAGACCACAATTTTTGTTAGCATATTTTGGATTTTCTTCTGATTTGTAACACATCAGGAACTTCAAAAAATTTAAGAGATGCTTGGCTTGGGGTACTTGAGAGGGGCTGTTCTGCGCATTGCTTTTACAATGTTGACAAACAGGCATCCAGGAAAACAAGAGCTCCACCATCTCCCAGCTCACCGAGACCACGACTGTTCTCCTTACTCTGCCTTCTAAGGCTCTCCACAAGCTGTCTTCAACCTATTTTTCCAACTTTAACTCCTAGTATTCATAAAGAATAAGGCTGTCCCTCCCAACTTCCCCTCCCCATGGCAGAAGTAAGGAAGAGGCCCGGGAGTTCCATGAGCTCCAGATGAGTCTGAGGCTTCCCCAGCCTCCCCCTCGCCATTGGCAGGAATAAAGAGAGGACCTCGATCTCTGCGCGTTCCTGCCAAGACCTCCACTCTTTCCTCCGTGCCACACTCACAGCCTTACCACCACCATCTCCCTTGAAACCTTTGAAGCCAAACTCATCTTCCCCGGTATCCCTGTGCACATAAGTCAGAGAAGCCAGGAAAGATCTCCAGGTCCAGCCTCATCCCCGGAATCACAATACCCTCTCCCATCACGCTGCCTCTCCCCTTTCCTGACTTTTCCCTATCATATGTGATACAAGATATATCTTTCTAATTATACGGCTGTCTTCCTCTACTAGAACACAGCCTCTATGAGGACAGGGATCTTTGTCTGTTTGGTTTTCTGCAGTATCCTCTCTGCTGAGAACAAGGCCTGGGACATAATAGGTACAAAAAAAATATTTATCTAATGAATGAGTGAAAAAAATCGATTTGGACAGTCTGCTCTGCATCCTGGATACAGGCAAATATTATTCTGTTCCACCATTCTGCTCAAATAGTGCCGGATGCTGCAGCTGGTGCTCTCTGCCCGCTCCAGTCTGCCTCGGCAAATCCTATTTGTCAAGGACCATCTATAATCTCTCCTCTTCTGGAAAGCTTTCTCGGCTCGTTCCAGCCTGCAGGTATCTTGTCCTCCTCTGAACTGCCATGGTACTTGCTGTCATTTACCCATTAATCATCGTCCAGCCCGTGCCAGCTCTGCACAGTTATGGAGAACCACTGTTTACATCTTCTGCGGTTAGCGAACTTATCACTTTTAATTTGTTTGCTAAACTAAATTGTAAAGTGATAAAAGCAGAAATCTTAATTTTATCCTTCCTTATTTGCCCTGCAAAGCCTTCCACGGAATAGGAGTTCAGGAGATTAGTGTTGAATAAATGATGGAAATCATTTAGAACTGAATCTTGAAGGAGGAACAAGTACAGTTTTCAGTCATCTATTCTAACGGATGAGATTGGAGCTTTGTATTATTGTTGTTACCCTTTCAATGGAAACAGAATAGTAGATGTGAAAGTACTTCAGAAAGTGTGGCATAAGTTAGGAACATTAGAATCAGTGTGAAAGTTGCACGGGACAGAATTAACGACTGCAGTGGACCCTGTCTACCCAACATCCATTTACTCTCCCTCCTCGCAAACCCTGACCTTGTTCAGGTGTCCACTCTCTTCTGCACAGTCATGTGCTTTAGGGGAAATTATACAAGCTGCATCCCAAGGGAGTGGGTTCTGAATGTTCTAAGCTACAAAGAGGGTCCTACTGTCCTTGCCGTCAGTCACTTTAGGCATTCGATGCAATTCTAACAAATGAGAAGTGAGTCGGAGTCTATTGGGGGACTTCTGGGCAAGATTTCTTGACCTTCAGAAGAAATATGAGGAAAAGACAACGCTATCTTCTACCTCTGGACATTGTTCCACCTGGGTATAATGTTTGGTGCTGTCACAGCTACCCTGTGATCAGGAGTGAGGACAGCCCAAGGACAAAACCAACACACAGAAGAATGGAGCCTGGAAAGAGAGGAAGAGCCTGGGTCTTTGATGATGTTGTTTACCAGCTGAATTAACCATCCTAAGAGCCATTCTTCTTTGGGGCTCTTGATAATGAGATAATAAATGTCTATATTTTAAGTTGATCTGAGGCAACTTTCTGTTACTTGTAGCCACAAGCATTCTCTATGAGGCAGTGATTTAAATGTTTGCTCAAAATGAACTGGAAACAAAGACTTGCAAGTGAATGTTCATAGAAGCCTTAATAATAACAACTAAAACATGGAAACAACCTCAAATGTCCATTAACTGATGTATAGAAAAGGAAATTGTAGCACATCTGTCCAACAGAATATTACTCAGTAATAAAAAGGAACAAACTCCTGAAAGATGCTGCAATATGGATAAATCTCAAAAGCTCTCTGCTAAGTGAAGGAAGCCAGCCAAAAAAGGCTATGTACTGTAAGATTCCACTTATCTGATCTTCTAGGAAAGGGAAAACTACGGCGTCATGGTTAATTTTGTATGTCAGCTAGGCTAGGCCACAGTCCTAGTTTTTAGTCAAACACCAGTCTAGAAGTTGCTGTGAAAAAGTTAAATTAAAAAGAAAAATTAAAAAGTTGTGCTTTTTTAATTGTAGTAAAAAATAGATACAAAATTTAGCATTTTAAACATTTTTAAGAGTACAGTTTAGTAGTCTTAAGTACATTCACACTGTTGTGCAACCAATCTCAGAACTCTTCTCATCTCGAAAAATTGAAATTCTTTACCTATTAAACGATAACTCCCCATTCCACCCTCTCCCCAGCCCCTGGTAACCATACTTATACTTTCTGTCTCTATAAATTTGACCTTTGTAGCTAGATCTATTTACACATTCTTAATTTCCTTAAGATAAATTCTTATAAGTAGAATTCTGGGTTAAAGAATCTGTAACGTTACATGTAAATTAATATCTAAGCATGTTTTAGATAGAACATCTAAGATCTGTGAATAACTACCTCTTTTTGCATGTTCTTACACTAGTATTTGGCAAAATTCCCTTGCTAAGTATCATCAACAAGTAACTAAGCTTCTATTAGTATTAGTATGAAAATTTTTGTTTATTCATTCTTAAAGCTGCTGGCCTTTCTCATATTCATTCGACAAACGTTTATTTAGGCCCTACTGTGTGCTGGGCTCTGTGCCAGATGTTAGGAATAGGAAATGAGTAAGACACAGGGAATAATGGTCACAGTGTGATTCAGTATACTTTTCTTGCCTCCCTGGGACTACAGAGGAAGGTAAGTCTAAACTGGCCTATGTTGGTCAGTAAAAGAGTCACACTGGCAGGAGATGATGTCTGAGTGGAGTCTTTGGGGAAATCATCTGGTGGCCCAGGTAACCCAGGTGGTCCAGAAAAGGAAGAACACCCCAAGCAAGGAAAAAAATACGTGTAAATGAACAGATCATTTTGTGTGACTGGACCATACACAACTGGAGCCTTGCCTGAAACCTAATAAATGCTAACAATACTTGGTAGTGAGAAAGTTCTGTGTGGAGACGGTGTTAGGGGATCACTAACATCATTAGCTGATTATTGTTCATTGTTTATTTTTCATTAACCTTCTGAAGTCCTATTAATTCTGAATCAACTCACTTGGTTCGATTTTTCTGTTTGTGCCAACAAATTAATATTTGTCCTAGACAGAAGGAAGTCCCTCCCCACTATCTCCATGTTTTGGATAAACTCCATACCAGGGCACAGTTGGCTGAAGTCTAGACCCCACAAGCCCCAAGGGGATGTGCTTTTCAGCCCAGGAGACATCCTTTTGGACCAACATCTGGACCTATTCTTCAGATGCTAGACTCTTCTGCAATAAGGAGGAAAAAATTCTCTTTCAGTTCTGCATATAATCAAAACAAAGAATCCATACGGGATAATTTTTTCTTACTAAACACTGTTTAAAATGCACTAGTATAGTGAAGAACACAATTTCTTCCTATACTCCAATTACAGCTGCAAAAGTAAAAGGTTTCCTTCCGTGTACAGCTTTAGAGCACTCCAAGCTCTTTCACTTATTGCTCATTTGAGCCTCAAAACAACCTTGGAATGTTACCCCTCTTTTTTGCAGAAAAGGAAACCGGAGCTGAAAGTAAGCAGCTTACCCAAACTCACACAATTATTATGACTGAAACCTGCTGCTCAGAATCGAGTTTAGCCATCATCTAGTCTAGCAAGCTCCCTAAAAAAAAGTCTCAATCAAGACTGGATTAATCGTGCTTCATTTGGGTTCTGTGCCTGTCCCAACCAAAGCATTCATTTGACCAGCGCCTCTCAAACTTTAAGATGCAGGCAGATCACCTGAGAATCTTGTTAAATTCTGTTGATTTGGGGGTGGGTCCTGAGATTTGGCATTTGTAACAAGCTCCTGAGTGATGCTAACACTACTAGCCTCAGGCATTCCGACAGATCTCTACAGCCTTGCTTTTTTTTTTTTAATTCTCTGCACTCCACTGTAAGCTCCATAAGGCCATGAACTATGCATTATTAATTATAATATTCCCAGCATTGAGCTCAAGATTTGACAGCCAATAAAAGTCTCAGTAAATATGAAATGAACAAATAAATAAATGAATAAATGAAATCCATGTTTTCTAGCCTAGAGTTGTTTCTACTATATCATGCTGTCGCTCAAAAACATGGGCCAGGGCTCCCTTTCCCTTTTAACTACCACATTAGTTAAGGTAAACTCCAGCTTCCTTAAGAAAATCCAATATCTCGGTGGCTGAACACATTGAAGAGTTTTTTTCTTGCTCAGCCAAGTACAGATGAATGTTCCCACCTAGGGGAGGAGACGGAAGGTAGGGAGCGCTCTGCTCCACTCAGTCATTCAGAATCCCAGGTGGCAGAGGCTGTACCAACTGCAGTATGAGGCTTTCAAGGTCACCTCCAGAATCAAAATCTAACTGTATGTGAGACGTGGAAATAACCCATCACTTCTGCCTCTATTCCAAGAGAATTAGGGAAATGTAGCCCTTGGTGGGGTAGTTACTCTCTCGCAACAATATACTAGAGATGAGAGCTGGCATCTTGGGTGGATGCAGCCCCCTCCACTCCTGTAAGAGCCCCCATGACCACCCACTGTTCTTTAATGGCACTCCACACTTTCCCAGATTGTATGGCCATCCAGGATATTCCTTTCTCCTGGATTTCCTTTACCCTAAACAAGCTCCAACTGTTCAATTCCTGCCCGTCCTTCGGTGCACATTTCAAAAGATATTTCTTATGCAGTTTTTCCAGGTCCCCCAAACAAATATGTCATCTCCCTTTTTTTGAGTCTTTCTTATGCCTTATACTTTTCTGATAATCTCTAACACGTTCTACCATGCATTTCAGCTATGGGTGTACTTACAAGTTCTCAAAGAGCAGGGACTACACCTAAATCATCTTGGTAGCCCTCTCGGCATCTAGTGGAAAACCTTACATAAGCAGTAATTCAGTACATAGCGGCATTTGTAAGTTGAGCTGAAAATACATATAATAAATATAAACAGCTCATCTGGTAACAACCTTGCTCTGTTTCTCAACAGAGGAGACAGCTGTAACTCCAAAAGTGAAAGAAAGTAGAACTGCCAGTGCTCAAAAGCCTCAGATATCGCTAGAGCCATGGCATAAAATGAAATACTTCTGGTTCATATACTTCCACTAAGCAACACCGCATTTTATACACTTCTTTAATGGTTCAGACGTATAGTTCTTAACATCACACGGAGACTCATAACCTTCAGAATACAGCATGAATCAGCTGGCTGCACTGCAAAGAGAATATAAAACGCCATCAAGAATGTCCTAACCCGAACAGTAAACTTTTAACGTACAAACAACTCATCTGTTAGCAGCCTGGCATTTGGCTGTCTGGAAAGTAAATACATTAGGAAGATATCTTTAAAGAGATTCTATTACCTGTGTAAGTCAGCAATTTTCAATCATGAGTCTATAGCAGACTCCGCGAAGAGGTGCTATGACCCGGCCTTTTCACAGTAGATACAACAGAAATAGTTGCTTGGGCCTAACTGGAGAGTTTCTAATCACCCGCCCCGGAATCTGTAATAACTCCCTTAGACTGAGCCAGACTTGTCCTCATTTACCCAGCTTATGGGGCATGGATTCTTGGATATACAATCTATAGAAGAATATCATTAAAAACATAAATCTGAAAATCGTCCTCCATTATCTTACCTTCATGGTTTTTCAAAACCTTGCCTAAGTGGTCTGGTTTGCTGAAGGGTGCTCCAGCCCACGCAGAGAAATAGTTCCTGCTTCGGCCTGAGGAAGGCCAGTGCTTTTCGCCTGAAGCCTGGAATCATTAGCTCTCTGCAGCTGAAACTTTTCAGGTTGCAGGTGGCTACTTGAGAAGAGAGCAGATAAGAGAATGTAGTTTAGAGAGCCTTCCCACCAGAAGGTATCCTCTTCATTTCTTACACCTCCCTGTTGGTTCTTCAACTGGCCCCCATATACGGAGGGCAAAGAGAGACGGAAGAAAGAGGCAGATTACTCCAGATTGGTAGGTGGCAGGTTTAATAAGCAAGGAAACTTACATATGAGGCTTGTCTTGGGCGGCTGCGCGAGGAGTAGCTCTCCACACCCGCCTGCGAGAATCTTGAGTTTCTATGGCATCTTAACTTGGTTTAGTCACACACACCATCCGGATGGTCTCAACACCTAACTCTCTCAAGGCTCCACCCATGAAAATGGCTCCCACTGCAGGAACGGTGAGCAGAACGTACATTCCAAGGACAGCGGAGGGAGTGAGGAGCCTCTGGTTGCTCCCGTTCAGCTCATGGTCAACCGGCAGTCACCTCCTCTCGATGACCTTCTCCAACACTTCTTGTAGTCGCCCAAGACAAGCCTTATAAGTTCCCTTGCTCATTAAAACTGCCACCTATGGGGCCCGCCTGGTGGCTTGGCAGTTAAGTTCAGACGCTCTGCTTCTGGGGCCAGGTTCACGTGTTCGGATCCTGGGCTCAGGCATACCCACAGCCATGCTGTGGCAGGTGTCCCACATATAAAATAGAGGACAATGGGAAGAGATGTTAGCTCAGGGCTAATCTTCCTCAAAAAAAACCTGCCACCTATCACTCTGGAGTGGCCCGCCTCTTTCTTCAGTCTCTTCTTGCCCTCCGTGTGTGAAGGCCAGTTTCAGGTTATACCCAGGGAACTCCCGAGATTTTAAACCATTTCCCCCACTGCCCCACACTCAAGAAAAAAACAGGGGTATGCAGAAGAATAAAGAAAAAAAGTAAGCTTGAGCAAAGCTGCTTGTTGGGAAAGAGGAAAAAGTAGTATCAGGCTGAGAACTTCACAGCTTAATTACTGAAAAAATTATAATGCAATTCTTCCAGTACCTCAACAAAGTTCTGATTTCTCATGTTGATTACTTTGATCCTTATCTCTTAAAGGGGAAATATAAAACATGAAACTTTTCCAAAGAAATTTTTTTTGAAGAAGAAGATTAGACCTGAGCTAACATCTGTCACCAATCCTCCTCTTTTTGCTGAGGAAGACTGGCCCTGAGCTAACATCCCTACCCATCTTCCTCTACTTTCTATGTGGAACGCCTGCCACAGCATGGCGTGCCAAGCAGTGCCATGTCCACACCCGGGATCCAAACCGACGAACCCCCAGCTGCCTAAGCAGAATGTGCACACTTAACCACTGCACCACCGGGTTGGCCCCCAAAGAATTTTGGATACCACAATTTTATGGTTGCCCTAAGGGGTATTAAGTAGTCCCCTATGGGAGCTAGGGGCTTTAGGAAGTAGTTAACACCTAACTCTATGGCTGTCATCTCAAAAATGTAGGATTTCTGGGGCTTATGACAGGTCCAGCAAACTGGACTTATCTATTAAGCTTAATAATTAATTTACTAATTAAGCTTAAGTTATCAATTAAAAGGACATTTGAGGATGTTCTATGTGATCCTGTCGGATATTGCAAGTGATACAAAGATAAGTAAAGCCACTGTTCTTATCTTCAAGGAGTTAATTGTCTGGGAATTCTTGTAGTTTTTGAGTGAGGGTGGCAGCAGGAAAAGGTTTTAACAAGTAAAAAAATAACTGTAGGACACTCAGGAATACAAGTTCCAAAAGAAAGGGGATCACGTGAGGGTTCAGAGGGACAGAAGCTATCTGGTTGGATGGAGGAAGAAAGACTTTATAAACGGGCAGGGTTTCAGAAAAGACTTAAAGGATGGCTAGTGTTTTGTCAAAAGGAAAGAGACGTGAGGAAAGTTACATAAAAGAACAGCACAGACAATAGCATTTGCTATCATCATCATCATCATTACCATCATGACTGGCATTTACTGAGTACTCACGCTGTGGCAGACACTGTGCTAAGCCCTTTACGTACAGTAACTCCTGTAGTCTTCACAACCACATTGAAACGTACGGTCTATTATTATCTCAGTTTTACGAATGAGAAAATGGAAATTCTGGTTAATTACCTAGGACCACATAGCTAAAAGGAGCACAATCTGAAACTGAAAGTTGTTCAGCTGTGAGAAATCTAGTTTGAATTGAGCCTTTAATGCATATCAATAAATAAAAAGAACTAAGCAGAAATGCAGGTCAGAATTTCCCAAGACCTCAAGCGCTGGATTAAAGACTTTATGATTAGTTGACAGGAAATGAGCAGCCACTGAAAGGTTTTGAACAGGTTTTGACATTACCCAAGCCCAGGTCATTGTGGAGACGTGTGGAGTAGAGGGAACTAGAGGGACAGGAAGACCAAGAAGTCATTGCCCATATTTCAGGTAAAAAGCAAACTTAGAATGAAGTCCGTGATAATGAAATGAAGAGGGAAATACGATAAACATGAGAAGGTCAAATCAACGGAAGCAGTCAACAAATTGATTGATTTCTGGAAATCTTAGAGAAAATAAAAAGTCAACAGTGACTCCAAGATTTGGGGTCTGAGGCTGATGTGATTGTTTCAGAAATAGAAAATAGGTGAGAAAAGATTATTGAAGGGAAGATAATGCCTGTGAAGTCCTCCTCCTCTTGCTGCTCTTGCTCCTCACTCCTCCCCTTCCTCCTCTGTCTCCTCCTCATCATCATCACCATCATCAGAGTCTCCAAGCGATGGCGCTTAGTCTGTGCCAAGCAGCATCCCAAGCATTTTACAAATATTAACCAATTTAACAGTAAAAGCAGCTCGTGAGGTACATACTAATAATGTCCTCATTTTATAAATAAGAAAATGGAGATGCAGAGGCGTATGTGACTTGGCCAAGGTCACATCATTCATAAATAAGCAGTGGAGACTGAATTACAAACCTAGGCATTCGTCTCCAGAGTCCAGAAATTTTCAAAACTGAGTGAGGGGTGGACATCAAAATGTTGTTTTTGTTGGACAAAATTTTTTTTTTTTGATGTTTCTCAATAGCGTACCTCCGGAAGATTAGGATTAATAAACAACCTCGTCCTTGCGGGACGACATCTAACCCTTATATGAGAGGCCTTCAGTACTCAAGTCTTTTCTCTTTTCTCCATCCCACTTTCACAGGTGGCCAGGGTTTGTCTCCTTGTAGGTGGCAGTGCTCCATTCATCTTCCCGAGGCAGCCTGCCTCATGTCTGTCTCCCCTGGTATCGTAATTCCCATTCTACCCTCTACAAGTAATAGGGATAGTCTCTCCTTTACCGAAAGAGTCTCTGACCTTTCACACTTTCATTCTTCTGATCTAATACATCTGGAGGATGTATCACTCTATTTGAGTTTCCTCTTTTCTTTACTTAAAATATTGAAAATATTTGCACAGAGAGTGTTTCACACGTGTTGGAGAGCCTAGTTCTTGCTGTGGTGCTGGCTACAGAGGAATTGTTTTAATTTTGCTCAATCTGAGTCTCCTCCCACATATTGAGGTGATACATTTATTTGAGGTCTTTGTTTCTCTTTTCCTGGTTCCAAAACAATGGAGTTGAACCACGTGGTGCCATAAGAAGGGGCTGAAGGAAAGGAAAGCAGTGTCCAAAGAGAGAAGGAGAGGAAAAGGGAGAGGTGGCCCAGTGAGAAGCTCTGGAAGGACCACCTGACATCTGGTGCCGTGAGTGGCTGAGCGAGGCAGCTGCTGGCCCGGGCCTTGCCTGCTGACCCCAGGGGGTGTAAAATGAGCTAGCAAGATTGGGAGGGCACGAAAAACAACATTCTACGTCATTCTGGCTCAGTATAGCCATTGTATAGGACTCCAGGCCCACAAGGCACATGTAATTCAACAATAATAACTAATGCTTTAGGACTTTTTCCCCAAATTTATGATGATAAATATTTTTAAACATATAGAAAAGTTGAAAGATTTGTGTATTGACCATAAGTATTCCTACTGCCTAAATTTGACAATTGTTAACATTTTTCATTAACGCTTTACCATATTTGCTTTATGTGTGTGTACACATACATAAGAAAATTTATACATGTGTATATATTTGTTTTGCTGAGCCATTTGGGAGTATGTTGCCAACATCAGGCATAATTCATAGCAATTCATAATCATTTCAGCTTACCTCTTACAGAAGTTAAAATGTTCTTTTTAAACATGACAATACCATTATATCTCCAAAAACTAATATTTTGTCATCCAATATCTAGACGAGATTCAAATTTCCCATATTGTCCCAAAAACATATTATCAGGATCTAACCTAAGTTCAACTTTGCATTTGGGTGTTATATCACTTCATTTTATTTTTTTAAGTTTTCTTTTTATTGTAGTGTAACACGTGAACAAAAAAAGGAACAAATCATAAGTGTCCACCTCAGTGTTCACAAAGTGAACACCTAAGTGTGACTATGACCCAGATCATGAAATAAAATATTACCGGCACCTCAGAATCCTGCCTTGTGCTCCCTCCCTATTGGTACGCTTCCCCGAAGCTAACCACGACTCTGACATCAATTACTATCGATAATTTTTGCCTATTTTGGAAACTTACATAAATGGACTCATAGAGTTCACACTTTGTTTTGTCTGATTTCTTCCAAGGAACATTACGCTTGTGAAATTCATCGATGCTGTTGTATCCAGCAGTAATTCCTGGATTCTCATTGCAATATACTATTACATTTTACTAATAGTCTACGATTTATTTGTCATTTGGATATCCTCTCTTTTTCAAATGCATTTTAAGTCTATGCACATTTTTAATTGGGTTGTCCAATATTTTCTTATTAATTTATGAGTTTTTTATACTGAGGTTATGAAGTTCTTTGTTAAATATACGTATTCCAAATTACTCTCCCACAGTGGCTTGCCTTTGCAGTCTCTGAACTGTGTGGTTTTCTAAGGAGCATTATTTTAATGAATTCTAATCTTTTCCTTTATGGCTGGTGCTTTTTGTGTCCTAAGAACTCTGCCTCCTCCAAAGTCGTAAATACATTCCCTTTTGTGATCTTCTGCAAGCTTTATTGTTTGACCTTTTATATTTAGATACACAATCCATCTGGATTTGATTTTTGTGTGTGACGAGGTAAAGATCAGATTCACTTTCTTCCATAAGGATATCCAATTGAGCCATTCCACTTGTTAAAACAACTATTCTTTCCTCTCTCCACTGCCACGTCAACATTGTCGTATATCAGGTGACCACATATTCATAGGTCTAATTTCTGGACTTTCTCCTATTTGATCTATTTGTTTATCCTCCAGACAATACAGCATTGTCTTAATTACTGTAACTTCGTAGTAAATATTAAAATCTGGTAGTGTAAGTCTCCCAGCTTTGTTCTTCTTCAATATTACCTTGTCCATTCTTGGACCCCTGCCTTTCCATACATAATTAACATTCAACTTGTCACTTTCTAGGGAAAGTATTTCCCTGGGATTTTGACTGGGTTTTTATTGAATCTATAGATCAATTGTGGAGAACTGACATTTTTACAATATTGAATCTTCTAATCCACAAACATCCACAAACTTTTCACTTATTTGTCGGCTTTCGTTTCTGTCAATGTTTCTGTATATTTCTGTAGAAAGCCCTTGTACATCTTTTGTTAGATTTAATTCTAGGCTTTTGATGTCTTCTGGTGCTGATGTAAATAAATAATATGTTTCATTATTTTTTTCAAATTGTTTCTCGTATGAAGAAATGCAATTGAATTTGTGTATTCACTTTGTATCTAGAGACCTAGTTAAATTTACCTTTACATTTAAATAGTTTGACTATAGATTCTTTCATCATTTTTCTATAATTTTTGGATTTCTATGTCATCTGAGCCAACCCTGGTGGTCTGCTGGTTAACATTCAACGCTCTCACCCCTGCAGCTCGGGTCTGTTCCTGGTCAGGGAACCACACCGCCCATCTGTCAGTTGTCATACTGTGGCAGCTGCCTGTTGCTGTGATGATGAAAGCTCTGCCACCACGGGGATTTCAAATACTAGCAGGGTCACCATGGTAGACAGGTTTCAGCAGAGCTTCCAAATTAAGACAGACTAGGAAGAAGGACCTGGCCATCCACTTCTGAAAAAATTGGCCATTGTGAATAGTAGCAGAGCATTGTCTGATATTGTGCCAGACGTGAGAGAATGGTGCAAAAACACTGGGCAGGGCTCCGCTCTACTATACACACTGTCGCTAGGGAGTTGGAATCAATTCAACCGCATTAACAACAAATGTCATCTGAAAATAAAGATGGTTCTATCTCATCCTTTGTAATCTTAGTCCCTTTTTCTTGCTTTGTGTGCTCTGGCTAAAAACTTCTAGTGCAATGTTGAGTAGAAGAGGAGATAAGGCAATCTTTGCATTATTTCCATTTCAAGGGAATTTTCAATACTTCGCCATAAAGTAGGTGTGTATTCTATGTCTTTTGCAAATATCATTTATCAGATTAAAGAAGTTCCTCTCTAGTCCCAGTTTCCTAAGACTTGGTTTTATTCTTAAGCATGAATGTTGTTGAATTTAATCAAATACTTTTTCTGTGCCTATTGAGATGATTTGTGATTTTTTTCATTATTCTATTAGTGTGATTTATTACATTAATTGTTTTCATGCAAAACCACCTTGCACTCCTGGAATAAACCCAATTTACAGTAATGTATTACCGTTTGTATTTACATTACTGGTTCAAATTGCTAATATTTTGTGTAGGATATTTTTTGGATCTATATTCCTGGACAGATTGACCTATATTTTGGTAACATCTTTGTTACATTTTGGATCAAGGTTATGCTGGCTTCATCAGATAAGTTGGAACGCATCCCCTCTCATTCCACTCTCCAGAAGAGCTTCTTACAATTGATGTTATTTCCTTAATTGTTTCAACAACTTCATTGATGAAGCCTCTGGACCTGGAGATTTTTCTTTGGGAAGGTGCTCATTTACAAGGAGATGTAGAACTACTCATATTTTTGTGTCTTTTTGTGTAATTTTTACTAAATTGTGGATTTCAACGGATTTTTTCATTTCATCTATAAAATCAAATATGTTACTAATATATTATTGTTTCCATATTTTCTGCTAGACTTTAAATGTCTCTAGGGAATGTAGTTATGTCTTCTTCTTCATGCCTACTTCTGGCAATTTGTGCTCTTTTTTCTTTGATCAGTCTTACTTGGGGTTTATCAATTTTATTAATCTTTCAAGGAATCAAATTTTAACTTTGGTGATTTCCTCTATTTTATTAATTTCTAGTCTTATCTTTTTATTTTTTTTTTAATTTTAACTCACTGATAATTGGGGATGATTTTTGTTTTTAAAGATTGGCACCTGAGCTAACATCTGTTGCCAATCTTCTCTTTTTTTTTTTTTTATCTTCTTCTTCTTCCCAAATCCCCCCAGTACATAGGTGTATATTCTAGTTGTAGATCCTGCTGGTTGTGCTATGTGGGACGCCACCACAGCATGGCTTGATGAGCAATGCCATGTCCATGCCCAGGATCCAAACCAGCAAAACCCTGGGCCACTAAAGCAGAGCACGTGAACTTAACCACTCAGCCACGGGGCTAGCCTATCTTTATTATTTTAATCTTTCTGCTTTCTTTGAGCTTAATTTCCTTTTTCTTTCTAACTTTTGTGATGGATAATTAGACCATTGACTTTCAGCTTTTCTTCTTTTATAATAAAGCACTTATGGTTATAAATTTGCCTCTTAGCACAGGTTTGGTGCTGTCCCACAAGTTTTAATATGTGGTATTTTCAGTATCACTCAATTCAAAATATTTTTAATTGTCATTGTTATTTCTTCTTTGACCCAAACCACTAATCTGTTCTCCTTATCTATGTGTTTGTTTGTTTATCTTCCACATATGAGTGAAATCATATGATATTTGTCTTTCTCTGTCTGACTTATTTCTCTTGGCATAATACCCTCAAAGTCCATGTTGTCACAAATGGCATGATTTTGTCGTTTTTTTACAGTTGAGTAGTATTCCATTGTACATATATACCACATCTTCTTTATCCATTCATCCATTTGGCTATTGGGAATAATGCTTTCATGAACATAGGGGTGCATATATCTTTTTGAATTATTGATTTTATGTTCTTAGATATACTTTTTATCCCTAGAGATTATAACATGCATTTTGAGCTAAAAGAACCTAATATAAATTAGTATTATTTTCACTTCCTAGACCATATTGATGATTTTTATATTTTACCCAGCTTTTCTAGCCATTCTCATTAGAAGCACTTGTCTGCCACAAGCTGCTCTTTCATAACCAGTTTTAGGATTAGTTTTCCACAACTTTTTCTGCTGTGGTGGCATTGCCAAGGGCCCTATCTCAGCTCAGTGTGTAAAGCCCATCTGGTTCCTATCTCTCCTTTTCCTCCAAATAACTACCCCACCTTGATAGGGGAAAGAAGAGGCAGCAGAAATGCTGCTCTCAAAGAGATGTAAGGCCTAGATTTCACTTTCCACATACTACGTTGTTATATTTCTCTGAACTTCAGTTACTCTTTCTTCTAAACTGTGATAAGAATGCATTTTAATTACACACACACACAATTAAGGATTTGAATCCAATATTCCATTGGGAACTCATCCATCTCATTTTCTCTCTCAAGAGAAAAAGCATTTAGCCACACTGAGTGAAATGGGGACAATGATCATAAGTATATTCACAGCTAACCTGAGTATCTGATAACCTCCACCAGCTCCTGACTCCTTAAACCTAGGGAGAAAAGTGGGGAGTGATCTCAACTTTCTTGAGTTTATGATCATGGGCTGCCATCTACATGCAGGATACCCAGTAAATAAGAACATGAATTGCAGTGGCCCAAATTGGGCTGAAGACCATCCATTGCCAATTTTTACTTATACGATCTTGGGCAAGTCAGACTCTCTAAACCTCTGTTTCTTCTCCTATCAAGTAGTCAATGTAATAGCACTTCCTTCTCTTTTTTTTGTTGTGAACGTTAAATGAGATAAAGAAAGTAAAACACTATAGTGCCTGGCACATTACATATATTCAATAAATGCTAGCAGGTTTTTTTCAATCCTAGCCTACTAACAAACACTCTCGTAGTGACTCATAGGAGCAATGAAAGACCCAAAGGGACACTAGATCAGCAGAAGGGAGGGTACCTGGTAAACCTTACCTCCTTGACTCTTTTGCCCTGGCAGTGGTTAAGAGATTACAAGGCTAATTTTTGAAATTTTCATGATTCTGTCCCCTACCCATGTAGAGTCTAAACTTCAGATAGTAGATAGGCAGGAAATATATCTGCCGCCTCAGGATAAAGAAACATATTATATTTGTAAATATGTGAGCCATCTTCTGTGAGTGGGTCTCTGTAGGTGTGTCCCTCTTCGTCTGTCATTGTCTATACTCATTTACAGTCATGCACCACATAATGACCCTTCTGTCAATGACAGACTGCTTATATGACAGCGGCGTGGTCCCATAAGATTAACACCATACAGCCTAGGTGTGTAATAGGCTATATCATTTACGTGTGTGTAAGTACACTCTGCGCTGTTTGCACAATGAAAAAATCGCCTAACAATGTATTTTGCAGAACATATCCTCATTGTTAAGTGACACATAACTGTACAAACATTTATTAAGCACTTCCTATTTTCCAGTCACTGGGCCAAGCAGCAGTACACCAATAAATAGCCTATGTTTGTACCACTAAAGTGCCAATGTTGTATTTCCTCTACATATTTGTGTCATTTAGTCTTCACAATGTCTCTGAAGTACATACTAACATATCCTAATAGTAAAGATTAGGAAACAGACACAAAGAGGTTAAGCAACGTTTTGAAGTCACACAGATAAATATTAATGACTTAGTCCTTGTTCTAATGGTGCTCACAATCTACAAAATAGAAGGATTTTTAGTAGAACATTTTTAAACTTCATTAAGTGTAATATCGTCCAAAAGTGGGCAAGTACCCAGGTAATCAGAAATTAACTTGATATTCAATTTTCATTTAAGCATTTGGAGTCATGTATCCACAGCCTGTTTCTGTGTCTCTAGCATTTCTAGTGTCTCATTATTTGTCTACATAAGAAATATAACCAGCTCTTTGTCCAAGTAATTTTAATGGCCTTTTAGTGAATTAAACTAGAATTCTTTAAAAATGCTGTTAGAAATCCCAATATAACTCTGTTCTAAAAGAAAAAAAAATGAAGCGTGCTAATTACGTTATAAGTAGGTTAACTGACAATTTTGTTAGAAGTAGTGTTAAGAAAGCCAAAATATTATGTATTCAGTTAGCAAGACACACAACCAAAGTTTGTTATGAACAACTAAGATACAAAACATAACATGTGGGAGGATATTTAACCACTCTAAAAATTTAAAATTAAGTGCAATGCCTAGGAATATGTGATTCAGAATGTTGCTAATTAATTTGCAATCTTGTTAAGAATATTATTTTACCAAACGTGTGTGTGGTGTAATTTCCACATTGCGAATTCGATCATTGTTGATATAATGGGTAGGTCCAAGGAGACTACAACTGTCTTTAGACTTGAAAATGCCAATGCTACATTTTTAAGATGTAATATAAATATTGCTTTAAAGGAGACCATTCACAAGAAACCACAGTCATGCATGAAGGAAATGTTGTTAGGAGCCTGGAGCTGTAGAATATAGCTTCCAAGAGTTAAAAGGGATCTTGGAGTTTCCTCAGGATTTGGAGGTAGAAGGAAAGAACTTAAATCAACAAATATTAATGAACAATCATCTTGAGTACCTACTCTGGGAAGGCAGCTATGCTGGGGGCTTAGATGACGCTTCAAAATATTCTAAGAATGTGTTTTTGTTGTGTTCTGTGCTTTCTCTCACTCCTATCACCCCCTCCCAACACACACACACACACATTCACTAAAATATACTATTTAAAAAAGAGTATGTTTTTTGTCATATCTTTAGTACCTATAAGAGTAGTCATTGTGGTCAATATATCACAATGGATAGATGACTATATGAAACAAAAAGATGTAAGACAGAGCCTTCACCCATACAAGGAGGCAGCATGGGATCGAAGAAAGAGCCCTGAGCTGGGAGCGTGGAGACCTGGTTCTCACCTTTGCTTGCACAGGACTTTATTTGTCAACCTCAACCAGAGGACATCAACTTCCTCAAGTGTAAAGCAGCTGGAAAATCTTTAAGATTTCCATTTACTTTAACATTCTGTCACTCTATGTCAGAAATATGTACACAAATGCGTAGAGGAAATAGAACCTTGGCACTTGGCATAGGCTATTCATTGGTGTACCTGCTGCTTTTCCCAGTGACTGGAAAATAGGAGGCGCTTAATAAATGTTTGTATAGTCATGCATTGCTTAACAACAAGGATGCTTCAAATACGTGAGGAGCGTTCATTCTCAGATATAAGAGTGAGAGAGCATCTGCTCAGAGTTGTTCCGAAAGGCAGAGGTCTAGCGAAGTAGATGCGGGCACTGTATTAATTTCCTGAGGCTGCTATAACATATAATCGAACTTGGCTTGAAACAATAGAAGTGTATTCTCTCCCGGTTCTGGAGGTCAGAAGTCCAAAATCAAGGTGTCAGCAGGGCCACACTCCCTCTAGCAGTTCAAGGGGAGATTTCATTCTTTGCCTCTACCAGCTTCTGGTAGCTATCAGCATTCTTTGACTGTTTCTCTGCCTTCACCTCACCTTCTCTTCTGTGTATCTGTCCTCTGTGCATCTCCTATAAGGACACTTATTGAATTTAGGGCCCACTTGGATATTCCAGGATGCTCTCCCCCCTGTTGAGATCCTTAACTTAATTACATCTGCAAAGACCCCTTTTCCAAAAAAATTAACATCCACCAGTTCCAGGAATTTGGATGTGGACATATGTTTTGGGGGACCACCATTCAGTCCACTACAGACACAGAATAAGGAAACCGTATAACCAGGTTCACTTTCTATGTAATGGGTCCAAGTTCTCAGGCCCCAAAATCTGACGCAAAGAAATGTACCTTCCTTTCATTTTATATAACTTTACTTTACCTCTATTTTGAATTCCCCATTCCTCTGAGCAATGAACATCAAATTTCAGTCAATGCAGGCGCTCTCTCCTTGGGTGTTGTCTATCCATATGAGCCTTGGCTGAGACATCCTCAGTCCCCTGTAGTCGTTGGTCAGCAGTCCACACAGGTCACTGTCACTCAGTTTCCAACACATCCTCATTTTCCCCTCTCTTCAGGCCTGCGACTGTCCTTGCTGTTCCAGTATCCTGCAGGATACATAGGCCTTCATCTTGCTGTCTCAGGCCCCTTCTGCCTAGCCTGGCATGGGGTTACAGAAATGACTGGGAAATGAAATTTCTCTACATGGATATCAATGGAACATATTTCCTCATGGCAACAGTCCATGGGAATGAGACTGGACAATCATCTCAAAGAATAGTGCCAAAGAGATTCCAGTGGAAAAAGAAAAACAAATTTACCAAAACTCATAGAACTTTACCATTGAACAGGGTTTTAGAAATATAGTCTAGTCTTTTAATTATGTAAATGAAAAACACAGAGGCCACAAAGATCTTTAAATGACTTTCACCAAGTCGTGCTGCAAAGTAATGGCATATCCAGGGTTTCCACTTCTGGGCTCAGGACTTTCATCCCCCTGCACCATCCTGCCTCACCCACTGTGCCCCCATGAAAAAAGGTGAACCTTCAGTAAATGCTTGTGCAGGACCTGTAGTTTGGCAGGGAGTGGAAGGTCTCTCTGGCCCATGGTTAGATCAAAATGTGTCCCAATTTCATTGACTCTATAGCAAATTTCCTGAAATTAAGCATCAGTTGAATAGCTCCTAAAACCCCTAAAGAAAATCCATCAAATCCAATTGTCTTCACATCTCAGAGTGTTCAGGGCAGTCCTGACATCCCACCAGTGCTCTCCTCCTCTGCCTGATGTGCCCTGAGTCTGTCTCTTGGAGCAGGAGGCCCCTCTCTGAGGCACAAGGCCAGGTGCTAGGGCAGGTTACCTAGGAAGTGGATAAGACAAGATGGTGAGGGAGGGCCAAGAAGAGGTGACAATGTCCTCTGGGACTATGAACAGGGAAAGCAAAGGGCTGAAAGGGTTTCTAGACACAGCTAGAAGCATCTTCTGAACAACAGCCTAACTGTGGGCAAACAACACTCTGAGGCTGGAGTGTGGCCTGCAGAAAATGGCTTGGGGAGGGCAAAACACTGACATGAGTTAACAAATTGATAAATGTCTGAGAGGAGATTTTGACACCAAATCCCATGTTCTTCCCACCACATCATGGTTATCTAAAATAATTGACCAGTAGTGTCCCTTCCAGACCTTAACACTAAGAGACTCCGCAATCTCTGAGAATCACCAATTTCATAAATTTCAAACAATATCCTCTTCTTTCTCAGATTTATTTAGCAGAGTTGATTTTGATCTCCCAATCTGTGCTCTTTCCAAGGAAATTTCCTCAGCTCGTGCTTGAGAACCTTGCTTTTCACTATGGCTACTTGTTTGGGACAGTCAATGCTTTCTCTAGCTAAATTAGGCACCATACTGTTATTCACTCAAGTTTGCAAGGCTGGGCACAGGGCACCACCCATGGTAGATCTTAAAAATGTATGAAGAGATGAATTAGATCTGGGCAGTTCAGAGAGCGTGAGGAGTAACCAGCATGGATAAACTAGAAGGAGGAGACTGGTCTGTTCTGAGGAATAGGTTTGCTGGTAGGATGTGGTCCAACGAGGAAGGGACTAAAAGCCAGGCGAGCAGTTTAAACTTGATGTTTCAGGCAAGAGGAAGCTGATAGAGGTCATTGATTAGAGATGTGGCAATAATAAAAGCAGTGTTTCAGAAAGACTCAGCTGGCAGTGTGAGGCAGGATGAAGTACAGCTGGAAAGAGAATGGAACGAGAAGCACCAGCCAACGACTGATACAGAAATCCAGGTATGAACTGATGAGGGCTCAGACAGGGACAGTGGAAACAGGAATGATGTCTCAACCCTGGACTAAGCTGCATTTCTTATGTTCCCTTAAGACAGTTATCTGTTTAAGTTACTTAGAGAGCTTAAATGGTGATGTAGTTGCTGATGCTTTTAATAATGAAAAAAACCCTGATACATTATACTTATGCCCCTCTCAAGGCCCTGCAGTTCCTTCTCTTTAATGCACTGGAGCCATTATCTACTTGACTCTTTCCCAACATATATCTTTAGGAAAAGCTAATACTTGGGAGAAAACTCGAGTTTCCATTACAAGCTGATTAACAGGTGCAGCTGTGAGAGGGTAGCTGGCATCAGAAGGCCTGGGTTTTGATCCCAGTTTTACCAATTAGAAGCTGTGTGGCTTAAGGCAAGTTATGTCACCATCCTGAACTTCAATTTCCTCAGCTGTGAAATGAAGATTACAATACCTAGCTACAGGATTATGGCCGAATTTAAATGAAAAAAATAAAGTACATAAAGGTACTTCATACATTTTACAATGCAATAGGAGTGCAGAATTTTATTTTTGTGAGCAATTATACATAAATTGAAACTAAAGCTTTCACTCCTTCCAAATGGAACTTCATTAAAAATCTCTACAGTCATTTATTTCCTGCAGGTATTGGGGTGCACCCAGAAACAGAAAATGAGAGGAAGTGGCATCAGGCAAGCAACTGACATCAGAGATATGGCCAGTCGAGAATAGGACCCCAGGCAGGTCTGATAAACATCAATCATGATGCATCACGGACAAGAAACACAGCAAGACTTGGAGAGATGTTTCAGGAAGGTATCAGGAGGGCCAGGCATCATGTGCTGGAATCCTAGACAGATGTGGCCCTGGAGTTCAGGCCAGGAAGGGCTTGTTGGGCAAAGCCAGATCTCAATTACAGAGAAACTTAGAGACAGAAAACGAAGGCAGGACATGGGTACAGGGCCATGTTACCAGAGATGGGTTACGAGGAAAAGATTTGGTCTAAGGAACAAGGCCACAATGTTGTTATGGAACCAGAATTGAAGAGGTGAACCATGCAGCCATAAGTATAATACAATGCTGAGCTACCCGAACTCCTGGCCTCGGGTTCTGGAAATTTCCTCTGTAATGGTAAGGTTGATGTGTTTTAAAACTTAAGTGCAGGAGGTTTTATTCATATCTACTAAATTCCGTCTTGTTTCATTTGGCCCATCGGTCCAGCCTGTCAGTATCTTTTTGCCATCCAAGTAATTAGTAGTTGCTCTCAGCTTCATGTCATCTTCAGATCTGATGAGTATGCTTCCACGCTTTGTGGCTGGTTTATTAAAAGTTTGAGAGAACCCTGTGGTACACCCCTAAGAACTTCCTCTAGGAGATAGCCAGCTTCAAAGCCACTTTACCTACACTTAGTGAGCCCCTTTTCTCCACCTTCCTACAAGAGCGTCAAAAGAGGACTGTCAAAGGTCTTGCTAAGAGCCCAAAACAGTGAAAGTCCTAGCTCCGCCCTCGATTTTCCATCCCCACTTCCCTCTCACACACTTAGCTACCTCTGCACACATGCTCACCTCCTCCTCCCGCCTTCTCCTACTTCAGAGTTATATTTACTCCTTCTGCCAAGGCCCACTCCATCCTCCCATGTCGTGAATCCCAGCACATACAGTCTCCTTAGGTCTTTTAATGCATCGTTTTCTCTCTCTCTTTGTTTTCCACCTGCTCCTTTCCACCAGCTTCTTCCTTAGCCCAGCACAATAGTTCTCAAACTTGAGCGTGCATCAGAATCTCTTGGAAGGCTTGTTAAGACACAGATGCTGGGGCCCAAGAATTTGCATTTCTAACAAGTTCCACTCGTTCTAATGTGTGGTCCTTGGACCAGCAGCATCAGCACCACTTGGGAACTGGTTAGACATGCCCATTCTCAGGCCGTGCTCCAGACCTACTGAATCAGAAATTTGGGGGCTGAGACCCAGCAATCTGTGTTTTAACCAGTCCTCCAAGTGATTCTCATACTCACTAAAGTTTGAGAAGCACCAGTAGGTATATTGAGCAAAAACAGGGCTTTACATCTAAGGAAATTTGAGTTTGGATCCCTGCTGTCTTCCTTTTTGTGTGCAGAGGTTACATGACTTACCATCCCTAAGCCTCAATATTTTAATCTATAAACTGGGAATGATAATCCCTATATCTATGGATAGTAATGAAAATTAAATGAGATAATGTAGGTAAAGCAGTCAGTACAACGCCTAAGTACAGATCTTCCTTGACTTACAATGGGGTTATGTCCTGACAAACCCATGGTAGGTTGAAAATATCAGGAGTCAAAAATGCATTTAATACAGTTAACCTACCAAACATCATAGCTTAGCCTAGCCTACCGTAAACATGCTCAGAACACTTACAATAGCCTATGGGTGGGCAAAATCATCTAATACAAAGCCTATTTTACAATGAAGTATTGAATATCTCATGTTCAGTATCAATTATTGAATACTGTACTGAAAGTGAAAACAGAGTGGTTGTATGGGATGGGATGGCTATAAGTATATTCATGGTTTACCCTCATGATCGTGTGGCTGACTGGGAGCTGCGTCGATGGCTACTGATACTGCCCAGCATCATGAAAGAGTATCCTACCACATATCACTAGCCCAGGAAAAGATCAAAATTCAACATTCAAAGTATGGTTTCCATTGAATGTCTATTGCTTTTGCACCATTATAAAGTAGAAGAATCATGAGTCAAATCATGCTAAATCAGGGATGGTCTACATTCAATAAATGGAAGCTATATTTGCTTAATTGACAAGAAAATACCTAAATCTCTACCATCCTAAAAGAAAGTCTCTCTCTCTACCCTACGTCCTTCTCCAACATTCATAGCCAAGCCCATAAAAATCTCCATTCCCTGTCTCCACCTTCTCATATCTCATCACTCTTTAGATGGCTGCAGTTAGCTTCTGTCCCCACCACTCCACGAAACTGGCCTTGCTAAGATCTTCAATGATCAAATTCCAAAAGTATTAGACTGTAGTTCTCATTTTTCCGGTTTCTGAATTCTTTCCTTTGCAACATTTTACCTCCCTTAGCTTCCACATAGCCCTCCTTTCATGATGCTCCTCCTACCTTCCTGCTGGTTCTGTCTCAATCCCTTTAACTGGTTCCTCCCCCGAGGATCTGCCTTTCAAGCGTTCTCTATAATTCATCTTTGTTTCTTCTCCCTCAAGACCACAGCTTTACTTACCACCTATCTACGTTCCCAGACAAGAGCTCTCTGGAGCTCCAGACATCTCCAAATGACAACTAGTTATCCCAACTTGGAAAACCTCATAGTCAACACAACCCAAAGGCACCCCCATATCTGTTCCGCCTTCTCCATTCCTTATATTCCCACGTAGACTGGGAGCTCTTGAAGTCAGAGTTAGAATCTAATTATCTTGGATCTCCCATACCTGGCTTCAGAGCCGGTTAAGCATTTAATAATGTATGTATTTATTGAATATATAAATCAACAAAGTGAGTTTTGTCGTATTGTCTAGTGACTTTCATAAAAAGAGATTAAATACTCACATAGGAAAAAGAAAATGAATGACTTTCTAAATGCACACTGTTAGCAGGAGTCATCACTTCTCCTTCTAGATCCTGACTTCAAATTCACCAGTCTTTAGTGTCTGAAATCCACTTTCTCCCCTTATTAATAAATAGGATATTTACTCATCCCAGACTTTGTGTACCTCTCTTCATAAATCCTCCAAAATTACCAAAAGTAGTTTCATAATCACACCAGTAACACTTTAATTCTGCTAGAATGCAATTTACCAAGATTTGAACACCTTTAGGGCAGCTAAGTGTTTTCTCACTATCACTTCCTTTATCTGGGGTTTCTGTTCCTTTTTAATGATGTTGGTTGTGCTCTTTTTAGTTTGAAAATGATTCTCCTTGACAGAAAAGACAGAGGTGAAATCAAAGTTGAGTAGTTCTGTTCTCTCAGTCATTTAGCCTTACACCACCCATCCCTACTCATCAAGCCTTTATCCCTTCTTGATTATTTAGTTCAAAATACAGCTTTGAATGTCCTTTTCAGTTACCTTTAGCACTTTTAGCATGACGAGATTTAGGCTTACTGATTATATTCTTAGATTTTTAGCAACATTAGGAATATTCATTCTTGGTAATGAGTGCCTCTTCCAATCTTTTGTATCCTGGCCAAAGGAGAGTGGGTGAAGAGATGGAAGGAACTAGGGAGCAAGTGTCACCTGCCCTGAGGAGGTCCCTAGTAGTACAAGAAGCACAGATATCAGAAGGACACAAAGGCTGAACATTGGATGTCAGTAACCAGAAAAGGCAAGACCTGGGCTGGCCAGATATCTCCTGCTGAACCAGACAGTCAAGCATTTTAGCTTCTTATCTGATAACATGAACATTTCAAATTTGCTGTTATTTTAATTTTAGATTTGCCTTATCTTAATTCCAGGTTGCTATTTAATCAGCAGGGGTTTGGAACATTTCAGCTTTTAGTTTCTTACTAAGTATTTAATGATCTATAAACAAACACTTGAGAAAACGCTACTTAAAGGGACTCTGATCTCTCTCTACTTTGTTGAGTGAATGAATTCACTCTTGAATTTATCTTCCAGTTTTCAAGTAAGTGTTCTGTTGCTAATGCCAAGAAAACTAGGGCTGAGCGTGGTAGGGGTTTTAGGGGGAAGGAAGCATCACTATAGAAAGCTTTGGATTTCTAGTCCTCACCCCAACTGGTGGTCCAGTCTTTTTGTGGAGGCTCTCTGGCCATTACAACTGAGGGGAAGAGCTTAGGGAAAGGAAAAAGAGAGCTAGGCAGTGAGAGTATAGGACCAAGAATACACCAGACCTGAGGGAGAAGGGGCATCTATATAAGTATAGGTTGAAATCCAGGAGAAACTCCAAGAAAATGCAGAAATGAGAGAGTGAGAGTGATTAATTTAACCACAAAGGTGAATACATAGGCAGAAGAAGATCAAAACGTAGAGGAAACACTAAAAAGCATAGAAGGGAGACAGAAAAAGGGTGAATAGGAAAGACAAGGGCATTATAAAACTACTCATTATCTATACTCGCTCCAGATTCCAAGAACCGGATTGATGTTCTGCAGATTCTGAGGCTTGGAGCACATCCTTTTGAAATACGCATTCGCCTGAGACCTCTCTATTTCTTTAGATGACTAAATTTTATCCCTCTCAAGAACCATTTCTCACAGAACTGTCAGATTTTTTTGTGATGGCCACTCATGCTTCTTGAGTCCCTTTCAGAATCTCAGGTTTTGGGATTATGCTTTTTGAAAAATCCACCTCTCCCTCAAAGTTAGGGTTCTTTCCTCTGGCTATTACATACGTCATAACATAGTCACTTCCACTTCAGCAATTAATCTTCCCTTATTCATCAGAATTAGGTCCAGAGTGGCAGTTCCCCTTTTTACTTCTAGGAAATGAAACTGTCAGAAGGGCAAGTCAAGTATTCACAGAGGCTCTTCTTCCAATTCATTGTCATCATTGTCTCATCATATTTGAAAATCTGCCATGATGAGGTTTCAGCTACAGTCCTCAAAAATGTTTCCATGTAATTCCCCACCTGAGATCATAGAGACAGAAACAGATTTGCATCGCTTCCAAGCTGACTCTGATCAGAGAAACCATCACCATGCAGGCAACACCATGAGATTTCTTGGTCTCTAAGACGGCCAGGGAATGAGGAGGTGGAAACCAGGTTTCTTAGAACCAGGGTCACCAGCATTAAGTCCTAGCCTGAAGCTATGGGGAAAGCAGAAATCAAAGAGAAGAGCAAAACTGGAGGTGGTGAGGCATGCAATGATCCCAAATGCCTGGAGGGGAGTGTGCAAAAGCATCACACGTGGTGTGCTTCCCAAATGGTGGGAGCCAATGCTTGGGTGTGGAGACAGGAGTTCACTCAAAATAAGCAAGCACAAAAATACTTGGAGCAAACTAGTAGGGTTTATTTTGATCCTGGCTTTGATTCATCTAGCTGTGTTGTTTTACAGGTTCATGAGAGCAGAGTCTCATCTCTTGTTTGTGACTTTATCCCTTGGGCTTAGGACAGCCTCTGGCATATAGCAAGTGCTCAAGAAATTAATAGCAAATAAACAAACACCAGTGTTTTCAACTCTTTTTGTTCGTTTGTTTGGTAGACCAGCGTGGGTGTGGTACACATTGAACAGAAGTGATTTAAATGGCCAACTCCAAAGCAGAGATTATGCAGCAGCACTGAGTCAACCCATGTGGCCAAGGTCATTCCTCTGTCAGAGTTACATCAATTCATAATTCTCCTGCAGTTCCAATACTGCTAAGCAATCCCTGCTATTAGAGATGAGAAAAACGGCCTGTGTTATGTATAAGTATGCTTCTCACACTGAAAACCTAGCATTACTAAGGCTGCATGGGAATGCTAATGTCTTCTGGGCCATGAGTAAAAGTTAGAAAAAAAAAAAAAGATGACAACCCCTTTGGAATTATAACAAAATATGTTTTGAATCATCTAGAAGCTTCAAACAAACAATTGCTCTTTTGAAAGGTCTTTCTTCAGCAAAATTAATCTGAAACCTTAGATGATGCAATTAAACATATATTCACCTTGGTTAAAACTGTTAGTAGAGGGAGTCTTTAGGAAGGCATTAATGAGCTTTCTTTGTTTTTTGTGCTGCAAAAATGAATGGGTGCAATACCTATCTGAACTGTATAATAATTTAACAACTGTCCAATTCCAAGCTAAAATTTCTACCAGGGCAATGATCTCACTATTATCATTTATGTTGAAGTCTGCCCATGCATTCAAAAGATTTCTGCTTATTATAACACTGCAGAGCAAGACATTTTTATTTGATAATCTTTGCAGCGATAAAATCCTAATATCTCTTTGTAACTTTAAAAGCTTGTGAATCTTTGAACCCCACTTTGGTAAGAACGCTGAGCACTTCCTGTGCTAGTTTGCATGATCCTGACCTCCACCCTCCTCTGCCCCTCAGGGGAGGGTGACAGGCACTGTGTAAACCACCAGAAGATGTGGCAAAGGGCAAGTGCTGGAGAGCACGTTTCTCACAAATGGATGGGCCCTGCTGAGTCCCTTTCCTCATGCTGGCTTACTTGGGGGATGATCATCTGTGGCTGTGTCCTTGCTGTTGAGAAAGCTGAACATAAGGAAAGGCCATGGAAGCAGCAGTTTGGTTCAACTTCTCTCAAATTGTCACTGAAACATGGAAGCCACCAAGGCTGCCTTTGAGGGGGTGATAAGGAAAACTAAATGATGGAAATCACTGTGGAGTGTTCTAGTTTATAAAGTAAAAGGAAAGAGGACTTAAAATGGGTCCTAGGTAAATGAGTGAAAAAGCTCCTCTCTCTAAATCTTTCTCTCCATGTATCCACAAAATGCTAGAATTCTATCCTTAGCTCTCAGATATTCATGGATTGGAACAAAGGAAAGAAGAGAAAAAATAATTTCTTTTCTTAACCAACTCCCCTTTCCTTAGCTCTGACCCTGGCCATGGTCCCTTGGAGCTCTAGCTGGCTATGGGCATGGGTAGTTAGCTGGCTACTGGATGAGGAACACGGAGAAATGGACTCTGATGCCGAGCAAAGTTGCAAGTCACCCACAGAGGCAAGACAAATGATCAAAGAGGAGCAATCATCTGGATATGGTAGGATTCTGACACCAATTCCAATGTGTGGGGGCATTTCCCACACCATCAAGCAACTCTTGGACAACAGCTACATGTCCTACAATTTAACTCAATTCTGACGTTGTCCTCCAGGAGACGGCATCAGATCCCACAGGTTGACTCAGACCTACGAGACTGGCCTCCACTTCAGATGTCAGTCTCAAGTCCAGGTTGTCACCTGTGCTTCTGACCTACCGGCTATAGGTTGGAGGTTCCAACAACGCCCTCCTTACGTTCAATTAATTTGCTAGAATGGCCCACAGAAGTCAGAGAAACATTTTGCATATTACTAGATTACCAGTTTGTTATATAAGAATATAACTTAGGAACAGCCAGAAGGAAGATGCATAGGACAAGGGATGGGGAAAGGGTGCAGAGCTTCTACGCATTTTCTTCTAGAGTGCCACTCTCCCCACATCTCCACAAGTTCACCAACCTGGTAGCACTCCAAACCCGTCCTTTGGAGTTTTTATGTAGGCTTCATTACATAGGCATGAGTGATTAGCTTATTGGCCATTGGTGACTGAGCTCAATCTCCAGCCCCTCTCCCCTTCCTGCAGGGGTGGATAGAAGGACTGAAAGTTCCAACCCTCTAATCAAATGGTTGGTTCAACACCCAACCAGCCTTCATCCTTAGGTTACTATCTAGGGGCTTTCCAAAAGTCACCTTATTAACATAACAAAAGACACCTTGACATATTAAGCACATAGTGTGTGCGTATGTGTGTATGTGTGTGTGTGTTGAGAAAGATGTTTCTACCTGGCCCCTTAAGGATTCACAATGGCAACTAACAGTTCCCTTGAGTAGATAAGTCATTCATTTATCACTTGAGTGTAAGGTAAAGCCCAGCACTGAGCTGCAATAAATGCTGTTCTTCATATCTATAATCCATGCTCAGGGAATGTGTTTTGTTCAGCAAGAGGAGAAAAATGAGCTAAATAAAGGCTTTTTTTGATAGAGTTTATAATATTTGAAGAATTATGTACATCATTATTAATGTCATGTAAGCACCCTCTAAGAAAAACAAGATAAATGCTCTGCGGGGCCCTGGATTACACGTGTGTAGAATACCTCCAGATCTGCTTAACTGATGCAAGGCACAGGGAGGGGATAATTGTGGAAATAAAACAGGAAACACGAAACAAACAAAAGCACTTATAACACATGAAAATGGGCAAGCAAGTAGGCTGGCATGCATGAGGTACAGAAAAAGAGTACATTTGCACCTAATGCTCCCAATGAATTGTTCAAGAACACTTCATCCCTGGAGAAGGATTTCCTCTAATTCTGTCAAGGTTGGTGTCTGCATGGGTTATGTGCCAAGTAATTGTCCGGTCGCAAGTTAACAGTGTCTAGAAGCTATTTTAAAAATGAATGGGAACATAAGACATATTTGGTCCTATGCTCCACTTTGAATATGTCGCTCGAACAAAACTTGTACTTGAAATGAAATGGAGAAATGTGATTTTTATGTGTTATAGGGGTTTTTTTCCTTCACACCACTGATAGGAGAACAAAAACATTTAGAGGAAAACAGCCCAGTGTCATGTAAGTATTTGTACATTTGTTCTTACCATGTGACACCAGGGACATACCCAACTGCTTCCTTAACTAAAAATGGGACATCATTTAAGCTCTGCCATCACACTCCAATGCTTTTCAATAACTAAAAGAATTTTGCATTTCTTCCCATAGGAACTGTAAACTCAAAAAGAAAGATTTTCCTGTAACACACTCTATCAATAAATTGGATCCATTTTACTTTCTGAAAGAGTTACTTTTTAAAAAGTATATGCTAAGAGAAAGTCAAAGAAGAGAAAGAGGGTTTATGAATTTACAAATTGTGCTCTCTTGAATTCATACTATTTTCAAGCCCAGACAAATTATGATAATCTACCTAACAGATACACAATTCCACCTAAGGATAGCTGTTTCCCTAAACCAGAGAAAAGCAAAGTTTCCATTAGATGATGAGATAAATCATCTGTATGTGCTCATATGTGCACCCTGGCAATTCCCTCTAAATTTCAAGTTTATAAATAATTCCCAAACTCAGGTTTGTGCCGGTATTTTGATATAGATTATTTGTACTCCTCTGCTGATGTCATTTCTTTTGGCTTAATCATTATCCCTTACAGGCTGGCACTAGTCCATTGAATACACTGATAGAACCAAGCCATCATCCCACCTAAGAATATCAATTCTGTTTTGAAAGCATACAATTTGATTCACGCAGAAACCTCTGCATATGCATAACAGTGTTTTCATAAAAACTCCCTTATTTACTTTGAATAATGTTAAGGCTCCCACTGTATGGTCATGTAGTTACTGTTTAACCTTCTTAAGACTTTTCAAGAAATCTTAAAGAAGAAAAAGGGAAGCTTGGCCTCAAGAATACGTTTTCTGTTCTTATAAAAATCATCTCCTCTCTGGGCTGGCCCCGTGGCTGAACGGTTAAGTTCGTGTGCTCTGCTGTAGGCGGCCCAGTGTTTCGTTGGTTCGAATCCTGGGCGCGGACATGGCACTGCTCATCAAGCCACGCTGAGGCAGCGTCCCACATGCCACAACTAGAAGGACCCACAACGAAGAATACACAACTATGTACCAGGGCCTTTGGGAAGGAAAAAAATAAAATCTTTAAAAAAAAAAAAATCATCTCCTCTCTGAATAGCTGAAATGAGGCAAAGCTTCAAAGCTGTGGCCTAAAGTGCCATAAGTGCTGTACTGGAGAGACAGCTTTCAACCGTGTCTGACTAGGCAAAGGAAAGGAACTTGCTGTCAGTTGAATGTGTTTCCCAACTTTTTCTCCTCACGCATATCTAAAAAGATACTGGACTACAGTCCCCAGTAGGTTTGCTATTTAAGGGCTGTTAGCAAGGCATTCCCACAATAGAAGCTGGAAACACACACACACCCCACTCCATTCCTCTGCTCACTCAGGGTTATGAGGACTCAGCCCTGGGCAGTTCTGCTCCCTGTGCTACCTGATTTCTGGAAGCACAAAGAGAGTCAAATGAGCACATCATCTGCTCCCAGCATCAGAAATAAAAAACCTGCTTTTTTTCTATCCCTATTAAATGGGATCACGGTGGGCAGTGTCCACCCACACTGCTCCAGCCCTTTGATCCTATAGGCCAAACCACCTGCATCCTCTTCACACCCGTGAGTGCACCCACAAGCACAAACACACATGCACACGCTCTCAGTGACATCAGGGGGAGCCACCCTTTCCTCCACGTGCCCACATACCATATGACAGAGACAGTGACAAGAAAAAAAATGCTACTTCACCTCGTCAAACCAATCTCAATGTCTTTTGTTCAGTGGAAATGGCACACGTTTCTACATGGGGGCTTCCATGCAGGAGCCAGAAGCACTGTGCTTCTCCAGACATGCTTATCTAGAAATAATGAGCACAACTGTACAGTGGAGAATACAGATAAACAATCGCAGTACAGTTGAAAACTGCTCTGTCTGGCCTGATTATGCACAGAGTACCATGCTCTGCCAGGGCCAGCATGGCAGAGGCGGGATGACTCCCCCAGGCCATTCTTCTAGGATCAGCTGTGTCAACTCATGTAGAAAACTCCTCACTAAAAATAGTTACAAACAGAAACTGATATTGTACATGAGAGAAGACCGTTCGTACACCTGTCCTTGGTGACCTACAGCACGGTTTGCCTATATCTACTTATCATACTCCTTAGGAGGGATTTGGGCCTCCTGTGGTCAAATGCTTTTGGCATTTCCCCTCACTTTAACTCTTCAAAGTAAACAAATCAAATATCTTTATGAATACTTCTCTGATGTTTTTATTGGCATATCAATGTATTTTTAAAAATTAAGATCTCACTATCCTTGCTTTTGTTAAGCTTTTTCACTTAAACATTTTATTTTTTCATTAAATATTCTTGGATAAAAATTTTTGCAATTAAGTATTCTTTGACACAACTTTTTTGATGTTTATTAACTTAATTAAACATTAAACATTTACGTGTAATGGGAGATGAATTCATCTGTGGCATGGATCTGATGAAGGCTGGAGGTCCAGATCTCACCTAGCACCCAGGAGACTTACTTCTTTCTGTTTTATGCCCATGTTTAAGAAATGGATCTGTTTGTTCTCACTGATGGTTTCCAGTTCTTGAGAACTTATGCATTGGTCTTTATTAAGTCTAAGCGTGATACTAGCTGGCTGGGTGTGAAATATTATTTATCTCATTTGTAAAAAATAGACAATCTTTTACTTCTCCAGAACTATAGTCACATTTATTGTTAGACACTCTATATAACCCGTATGACTGTTTAATTCTAATTTTTAGGCTCAAAGAACATGAGGAAAGCTAATAATCTTTAGCATCCCCTCTCCCACTGTAGAGCTTGTTAAACCCTAATCATCTTGTGAAGACATTTCTCAGGACAAAAGTACAACACGGTATTGGTCACACAAGCAGTCGTTTTGGTACGAATGAAAGATTGTTAACCGTTCTTGGCCTTCACTCTGCAAACCAGGAGCAATCACAGGTTAAGCTGTATATCCCCAAGCTGGTAATTCTTATACAGAACCTTCTCTTTAGCACCACCATGAGATTTGGGATCCGTAGAAAACTTCCTAAAAGATCAAATCATAATTTAAACTTCTTTTAAACTCATATTTTAATGAAATAAAACCCCTTTGGGATGATTTTAAAGCACATTCTCCAGCTATAGAGAGAAAGAAAAATATCCCTCCCATACACTAACGACATAGTTTTACTGTCATGAACTAATAGCAGCAATAGACAATTAATTGGTTTAGCTGTCTAATGACTGTTAGAAACAATAAGTTGTAACCAATAATTCTGAAGGTAAAAATCATTATTTTGTGCAGCTATTCCCTAGTTCAATTAGTTTATATTCAATAATTCTATCTAACAAATCATTCATTTGGTTACTCGGGACCTTGGCAGTTTCACTAGAAAGCTCTGCTGCTTAGTGTGCCAAACCAGATGTTTCTTGAGTAGTTTTACTACTCAATTAGTAGTTTTACTAAGAATTCTCTATGACTGTGACAGGCAATTGGCAACTCCTCCTTTGAAAACATTCCAGGATATATCTACCACATTTTATGGTATACAGCTTTGAGACGTTGATAATTCATTTGTTTTTGTTCATGATGCAGAGGTAGAGAGGTTTTCTAGAAAATTCTACACCCCACACATAGATCTTCTGTTGAGCCATCTCAGTGGCGAGTTGAAATGGTCATCCATTCAAGAATGAGTTTTTCTTAGATTCCAATAAGAGCATCAAAAATGGGACTGGCTGATCATGAAGGAAGATGGGATCAAGAGAGACTTCTAGAGAATGGGACCCCTGATATGATCCTGAAGGACAAGTGGTCTGGAGCTTGATCGGGGAGGGGAGGAACAGCATTCCAGGTAGAGGGAGCAGTGTGTGGAAACAGCACTAGGTCTGGAGCAGCAAAATGTACTTGGGAATCTGCGTGTTGTTGAGAATGGGAGAGGTGGGAAGGGTGGCAGGAAATGAGGCTAAGGCATAGCCAGTAGACAAGCCATGAAGGACATTCTGTGTTAACTCAAAATGTCTGATCTTTATTCAGAAGAATACAGAAGCTCATTCAAGAACTTTAAAAGCAAGCACATGACATGATACAATTTGCCTTTTAGAAAGTTTACTCTGGCAGCAGTGTGGAGAATGAGGGTGGGTGGGACTGGAGACAAAGAAGACACTTCAGAAGTTGTTGAAGCATTACCAGTGAGAAAGGGCACAGTAAGGTAGCGACAATGAGAACAAAGAGCAAGAGAGGGTTGTAAAAATTATTTAGGAAATACAATTAACAGGATAAAGTGAAGGTAGAGAAAGAAAAAGAGAGCAAAATTAAGAATGGTACTCAGATTTCTGGCTTGGGAGACGATGTGAACAGTGGTGCCAGACTCTGAAACAGGGAATGCTGGAGTAAAATCAGAATCTTATACCAAGACAATGAATTTGAGTTGGGACATGTGGAATCTGAAGTGCAGGTAGGATATCTAGGTAGAGTTAGCTTATAGGCAATTGGGTTACATGAATCTGGAGCTTGGAAGAGAAATCTGGGCTGTGGTTATAGATTTGAATCATCAATACATAGGTGGTAGATAAAGGACATTGGTTTGAAGGCGGCCACTCAGAATAAGTGAGTAGCGACAAGGCAGAGGGCCAAGGATGAAGATCATTGTCCACTGGAAAGGCATCAGTAACCTTAACAACAGCTGGAGTACTGGAGACAGGAGGCTCAGAGCAGTGAGTTAAGAAGTGAGTGGCAGGTACAGAGGTGATCAAACCTTTGAACTTTGGTACAAATAACCAGTGCAGAAGTGTGGGCAGAAATGTGTTCCTCATCCAAGATCCCAGTGATCAGTAAGAAAGCTGGGAATCCAAGAATGAAGTCAGTAAAATAACTGATGTGATCATAGGCTGGATTGTATTTGATTAAAAAGTGCTATATCTGAAACAAAAAAGTTGTCACACATGGAATGCTTTACTCATTTCTGGGAACCACGCCTTAAATTCCAGTTTAATGGACTTTAAGTTCAAAGATTCGCTCCTCCTTTCCATCATTATTGCAGAGGATGAAGAAAAGATGTGAGGAATTAAGCCAAAAGAGTAGCCAAAGAATTAGACTTCTTAACTGTTATGACAAGTGTCAGGCTTTCTAGAAAAATGAAAGAAAGCGATGGAGCCTCCTCCCCTTCAGCCACTCTAAATTAAAAACAGCCAGGCTTACAGGGCATGGCTGTCCTGACCTACTCATTCAGGAAGCAGGGAAATTGGAAATCAAAGCAAAATCATGGAACTTTCTGGCTGCCTCTAGAAGACAGGCTCCGTCCTGCCCCCAGTGTGCTCAGTGCCTGGAAGCAGAAAGGAGGAGTAAAGTCTTGCATTGTGTGATCCTTGAGGCTGAGGCTGGCAGTGAAAGAGACAAGATAGAGCCTGTTTATCACCTTTGAAGTAAAGTAATCCTGGCCATTGTGAGAACTGTGGCGCAAAGGATGTGGTTGTCGATAATCAGATTAGCTGCAACTCTTCCTTTCAGTAGGGTAAAAGAAAAAGTGGGTGGAAAAACAACAAAAGTGTTCACACCCACCCTCCCCCCATGGAGAGGAAGGTAAAATTCTCCTCCTGTTTGGAAACATGTGGATAGGAATGGAAAGCTCCTCTCCCAACAGAGGACAGCACATTCTGAGCAGATCAAGTGGAAAATAAAGAATGTAAAGCTATGTCAGCTGAGACTTTTTGGAGCAAGAGACATGCACCTAAAATGTGTCAAAATGGATGTTGTTTGGAAGAAAAAATAGCACCTCCTTGCATAGGCCAAGATGGAGAATAGGGCCAACAGACGAGAATTAAAGACAGTGACCAACTGTCCCGGGTTGCCCAGGACTGTGGGATGCTCTGGGATGTAGAATTTTCAGTTAAAAACCAGGACACTGCTGGGCCAACAAGAACAGATGGTCACCTGGGCTGACAGATTTCAGTTCAATTAAAGGAAGGCACCTTTAACAGTCAGAACTGTCTAATGGGAGGTAACAAGTTTGCCATCACTGGAGATGCTCAAACAGCTGAGAATGAGGCTGTCAATAAAAGGAAGGTGGGAGATGATGACTTCCAAAGGCGGGCCCACCTATGAAATCTAGGACTTCATACACATATGAGGCCTTTTGTGAAATGAGGAGATAAGTTCCATGGGCCACCACGAAAAAGAGTTTCTTTACTTCCAAACACGCCTCATGTACTCAATATTCATAGCTTTTCTTCTCATGGCTGAGTGCTCCCAGCTTAAAGCCAGTAGGGAGAACAGTGCTGGTACATTTCCCCAGGGCCAGCCTTAGGGCCTCAATTAAAGAAGAATAACCAGGATCAGCTCACAGGAGCCACCCTGAAGGACAGAGAGCGTTCTGGTGTCACAGGCCATTTAAAAATCTTATTGAAATATACGCCTTATCAAATTAATTATTGGTTTGGCTTTGACATGTATATAATGACCTTCCTCTAAGAAACTCATTGTTCATGTGTTTCAAATATACATACATACATACATACATATACACACATGCACACAGGCACACAGTTTGGTGTGGGGAAGCAAATTTAGCTCTAATTCCAACCTGAGTCCTTTTCCATTCTGTTTTGCTACGCACCCCTCCATGCCTAACACAAATACATACACACACACAAATGCACATTTATATTTTTCTTCTGCTAGAAATTGCAAGTGCATTGCAAGTAAGACGCTCTCTGAAAAGGACTTGATTTTACTTGCCGTAGCAGACTATGGGTGGAATTAAACAGTGGTTGGGCTGAGGAGAGGGAAGTTAGTTCACTTGAGGCTCTCTCTCAGTTCCTTCTTTCCTTTTTTTTTTTGAGGAAGATTAGCCATGGGCTAACATCTGTGCCCATCTTCCTCTATTTTATATGTGGGATGCCTGCCACAGCATGGCCTGATAAGCAGGATATAGGGCCAGGCCTGGGATCCGACCCGGCAAACCCCAGGCCACCAAAGCAGAGAGCCAGTCCCCCAGTTCCTTCTTTCTAAAAGAGATTTATTGAAGGCCTGCTTTATTTTGTGAAAGGTGGGGAGGAAAACGCCGCAAAGGATGTATCACAAATAACACATCCATGTTATCACAAATTTGTGAGATTACTAAAATGCCCTTGTAACAATTAAATATGTCCCTGGTTCATGACTTACAATGCCTTCTAGACACCTTTAAGATTGTGGACCAAGGGCTGCAATGAGTTACATCTGCAGGGGCTGAAGCTTCCATTTGGCTTGCAGGAGACTGGACAGGTCCACAGTCGTCATAGGAACTTATGGTTGGATTGACCATACAGGCCAGCCCTGGTTTAGTCGTGCTATCCCAGCATAATTATTAATAGCACCCCAGTTTTGATGATAAATTAAATGATCGCTCTCAATATGGTGCTTTCATGGGTCTGGTCAGAGTAGGGGCTGAAATGGAAGAGCCAGTGGCACTCGATTGCCCCTCTGGGTCTTTGTTGGTGTCAGATTTCTAGCATCTACTCATGCTGAGTCCAGGCCTCCAGGAAATGTTTATGCCTGTGTGTATATGGCAATATTTTTATTATCACTAAATCGTGGTTAAAAAGAATTTACCATCACTCAAAGAAAACATATAATAAAATTAGAAATCAAAATGTTTCTCAATCATACCTTTGTGGGCTTTATTTTGTTTGTTTTCATCCATGTTTAACAACACAAAAACAGAGAATAACATTGTTTGGTGGACAGTTGGTGATTTTTTAAAATTTGGATACTCTTTTTGGAACCGTTGCTGCTTTGGCCTGTCAGACTGACCGAACCCCCGTAGAAAACATCGTTTGGCCTTCTTGTAGGGACACTCCTTCTAGTTGTCACTATCAGTATGCTTCACTGGGTGACCACAATTGTTTAGTAGGTAGATGATAAAAGTCAAGTCTGAAAATAACTTTGACCCAGATACGTAAGATTTCGGAAGACTAGAGACAAGGTTTGGAACTTGGCCAGCTGGCCCCAAACAGGGAAGAGCAAGTAGGTATAGGATTGTGACATTCCCAAAGTGGCTCAGAGGTGCCCACCAATCTCTGCTAGTACAGCAACCTGTAATTAGTGTTCAGGAAGAAGGAGGTTTTAAAACTGAAGATGATATTGAAAAAGAAAAACACTGGAAATGTGTGGCCAGAATGATCTAGATGGATGGGAAGAAAAGGAGGAGGAGGCAGAGGATAAGTACAGGCCCAAAATGAGGCTGGTCCTGCATCAACTTGGATCTGTCCAAGAATGAGGGGGCCCACCAGGAAGTCTCCTTGTCTGAGGGACTAGATAGCTAGACTCACATTAGAGAGAGGCAGGCAGATCAACTTCATCCAGTTAACAAAAGCTTAGTTGTTGGAAGGGAGAGAAGATTCTAAATATAGCATTGTGTCTGTCACTCAACAAATCCTTATTGAGCATCTGTGATGTGTCAGGCGCTGTTCTAGGTGGAGGCATGAGATGCAGAGTCAACAAGTGCACAAATAAATGACAAAATTCAGAAGAAAATAAAGCTGAATGATGTAACGGTGCCACGATGGGGGAAGGGAGGGACTATTTAAGCTTGAGTCATCAGAGAAGGTCTCTCTAAAGAGATGCCATCTGAATGAAAAAAGGGAGCCATCCTGTGAGTGAATCAACTAAAGACAAGACAGCACCCGTTGGGTTGGACAGCATGGAATTCACTAATGACCTCAGAAAAAGCAGTTTCAGTGGAAAAGTGGCATAGATGCCAAGTGGGAGTGGGTGGACAAGGTGGGGATACAGCGAATGTGGGGTGAAGAAGCAGAGACAGAGATTGTGGATAGTGGTCCATTTCACATCTAAGCTGCCTAGAAATCACAGGGGTATGTGCAGCTGCAGGACGGTTTTTAGGATAGACCATCCTGGAACATTGCTGAGAGGGAGACAGAAATGCACACAAGAGGAGGAAAGTCCTTGCAAAAACAGGAGGGAATTGGGTCCAGAACATGCGTAGAGGCTGGTCTTTGACACGAAGAGGGACACTTTCTCTGTATTAACAGAAACAGAGGAAAGGAAGGAACTCATGCAGCGGTGGTTTTAATGGGTCTGACGGTGAGAAGTTGAAGAAGTTTCCGTCTCATTACTTCTATTTTCTTAATGAAGTAAGAAATGAAGTCATCAGTGAGAGTGAGTGTGGATAGAAGGTTTGTAAGATATAAAATGAAGGGAGAAAGTAGAAAATCATTATCTTAAGAGTGATTAATTTTACTAGGGAAATACTATACGTACCGTCATGCAGTGCCAAATGCCTGTTTAAGGCATTTGCATATGATGATAAATTCATTTAATGTAAAAATCCAGCAGGCTGGTTGTTGATTTTTCTCCAGCCACACACAGCTGCTCAGAGGTAGGTACAAAGAAAGTAGATATTTGGGCTCAGCCAGTGCTAAAGTTCTGCCAGGAGAGTGTGAGAGGCAGAGTGGCGAATAAGGGAGTTGAGAGCCTCTACAAGGACGTGATGATGATTTGAACCGTAAAATGTAAGCTGGGCAAAAAGAGAAGTGAAGGATAGTTAATAGATAGTGAAATGGTGGTGGCATTAATGGAGTGGGCGTCTCAGTGAGGATGCACCAAAGGAGCACTGAGCTGTGATGAGAGAGTGAAATAAATGAGTTAGCAATTTCAGAGGGACTGAGGATGCAGGATGTGTTGTGGCAGTGGGTGGGTGAAGTAATGTGAAAAAGGTAGAAGAAGGTAGTTGCAGCAGACGAGACACAGGAAGGAAGAGCAAGCGTGGAAGTGAGCCACTCATGCACTGTGAAAAAGCAGAATTGGTTTCAAAGGCTGTGAGTCAAAGACATTGTCACTGAATGAGGAGAGAATGTCACCTGGCCATGCATAATGATTAAGGATATGTATTCTAGAGTCAGACTGCCAGGGTTTGAATCCCAGCTCCCCTACTTTCTCACAGAGCCCCCCTTGGGCAACAAAAATAACAGCAAACACTTACATGTTATTTACTGGGCTTTCTACATAGATTTATCCCTCACAGTAAGCCAATGAATTAGGCACTCTTTTATCCACGTTATACAGTTGTCACAAATTCCTTGGCCTCTGTGAACCTCATAATGATATGATAATGATAGTTTCTACCTTATGGGGTTATTGTGGGTTTTCAGTGAAATAATCTGTGCAAAATGATTAGCACACTGCCCGGCTTAATAGAGGTGTTGGATAAACGTTAACTCATATTGTTCGACGAGAGGAAAAGGGTCAGCCTCAAAGGAGCAGAGTTTTAACGAGAGGGAAGAATGGTCTGGAAGCAACATTGGGAAGCAAGGACACTCACCCACTTCCAGCTTTGAAGAACATGGAGTGTGAAGCAAACAAACAAACAAACTACATCAAATTCTTTTTTAAAAATCCTAAGAGTGCCCAGCTGGGTGTCAGGCAAGGAAAGGAATTAGAGAAAAGAGTCAGAGAAAAGGCTAAGAATATTGGAGAGTTTGCTGCCCAAGAAAGAGGAGTTTTAGAGCAAGAGCGAGGGTAATGGAGTGTTGAGTTGGAAGAGAAACGTACGAAAGAGTGTGCAGCAGGGCTCAATCAGGGAGACCTCATCACACACACATATCTGACGGGCCGACACTAGATTTAACCCTTGAGGAAGCTGTGACTCCGCCTTGGGCTCATGAGACCAATGCCTGTGAAAGTGACAGCTGTTCAGAGGAAAAGCCACTTGGAAAAACAGGAAACAGGTGGCCTGTTGTCAAAGATTAGTGTACTTGTTCATCTGACCAAGAAAGGTTTAACCTCAAATCCACCAAACATTTTCTGAGCATTTACTCTATGCCGGAGCCAGAGCCGGAGCCAGATACATTTATGTATGTTAACTCATTTAATTCTCACAACCACAAATCAGACTATATGTGTACTAAGACTGTAAAGCCTTCATATTACAACAGAGTGGATGAGTCAGCCGGTAAGATGGAACACTTCAGAATCCTCCACCCTGTTTACCACAAGGACGTAATGGTTTCCTTGAAAGGGTCGTCAGACACAACTGCCTATACTCTTTCTCTTCAATCCTTCCATTAGTCTTCCTCAGCGGTTCTCAAAGAATTGCTATACAGAACTGTCCTCAAAACCATGTACACTATCATGTACAGAAAATTTAAAGGATTTTCAAGAGTAATTCTGCTTTTGCCTTAAACGCTAACTGTATACCCCAACCCCCAAGTAAGATGTGGGATCTCTGATCAAGAATTTATTGATACATAGAGAAGCTTGCAGTTTGGTTGGTAACCCACAAAACAGGGCAATGGACAAGATGGAATTGTTTCGAAGCCCATCTTTAATGGTGAGAGAGCTAGTTGCCCTAAAATTTCATTAAACATTGGGACACAGGGCAATGGTTCTTTAGCAACTTTATAACAGAGTGTTACACCAAAACAAAGGAGGATGTCTCCCCAAACCGGCTCAGAGAAGACAAATCTTGGAAGTGCAGCTGAGGTAAGAGGAAAAACAAGAAGCAGGAGAGTATGGGAGAGGGAGGGTAAGACTACTCAGTAATTGATGAGACTTGTTTGTGTGTGTGTGTGTATATATATATATCAATAGAATAGAGATATATTCTCTCTGTATATATGTATATTCTCTCTCTCTCTCTCTCTCTCTCTCTCTCTCTATATATATATATATATATATACACGAGGACTCCCAGAAATTCTTCGGGAGAGGAAATTTATAAGAGGCTAGAGTCCTACATAAGCAGAGGACAAGGTTACAGGTGGAAATTTTCAAAAGCAAGAGCAATATTTGGCTGGTGGATTTTAGAAGGACTTGTGGGTTTTGTGGGGTTGTTTATATTTTGTTACCTGTTTACTTTTCACTTTTTAGATTAACACATCATTGAGTGTATCAGTTTATTTAACTGTTTTTCAAATTTACTTTGAATTACAAGAAGTTTTTTTTTACCATTCCACAGAGGTCCAATAATGTCTAAAGAATAGATGTATGAATGCATACAACCGGAGCACCCAACAATATGTTTTTAGCCCCTAATAATTGTAGGATTTCCAAATTAATGGCTGATTTATTCATGATTTCAGGTATTATGGGCAAAAGTCAAAGCCATTGTCTTAAGTTAAGTAGAAAACACATTTGGGTGACTGAATCGTTTACTTTTCAACCACTGCATTTGACAATGTAGAGACCACATGAAAACGGCAATGAAAATTTATTTGTTTGTGGTTGATAAACTTAGTAAAGAATTTCAGAAAACAGAAAATAAAAAGAGAGAACTTTCTTCCCTTGGACTTTGAAATTATATAGTTACAAAGATTCTTATTTTGCTCTCTGTTAATTGAGAACTTATACAACAGTAATCTTTGAAAAACATTATAAAATCTGAAATATGTGTGGCTGGTAGACACAGCCTTAATTTCTAAAATATATTCTGGTCCTTAAATTTTAAACTTAAGAAATTCTATTGTCAAAACTTTTCAGAAGGAAAACTAGAAATCATCATCACAATTAATTCTATCTTCTAGATAAGGAAATTGAGTGGTTCGCTCAAATCTCAATATAAAGAGATAGCTAGAAAAGGATCTCAGAGTTCTTTATTTGGCTCTAACAAAACAGCTAATTTTCTTTCCATCTTCATTCATTATTTTTCCATTTATTGAGCACCAATTCTATCAGTTACGGTGTTTCCAGCCACTGAAAAATCAGAGATAAAGATCCCTGACCTCCAGGAGCGTGAAGAAGGAAATAGCTTCAACATAAATGGAAAAGTGCTCTGAGCTAAACAGGATTTAAAATGAGCTCACAAGACAGACAACTAAGCTTCTCTGAGGAGCTGATGGCCAGACTGAGTTTTAAAGGATACGTGGGGATGAAAGGGACAGGAGAGATGTACCAGACAGCAGTAATAGAATTAGCAAAAGTACAGAGGCAGGAGAACACACGGCCCTTTCCACAAATTGAGGTGGTTTTAATATGATGTGAGTGAAGGCTGCAAGAAATAAATGGCAGAGCATGTTAATAGATGAGTTTCGAGAGTCAGACAGGGGCCAAACAAAGCACCTTCCTTACTATGCTGATAAGTTGGGATTTTTTTTTTCCTAAAGGCATTCAAGAACTATTAAAGATGTTAAACTGGAGAATGACATGATCTGATTTGTGTGTTACAAAAATTACAATTTTTTAAGATGAACAATGGATTTTTATGAGATCAGGGCTGAATTTAGAAAGAGTAGCATGGTGGCTATTTCTCTTTAGAGATGATAATGGTTGAAATTCACGGTGACAAAAGAAGAGGATGAATTCAGAAGATGTTAAAAATGTAAAATTGACAAGACTCCACCACCAATTGACATAATGTGAAGGGAGAAGTTGAAACCCAGGCTGTGTCCCAGTTTATCTTGGACAACTGGACACCTGCTAGTCCACTGAACAAGAGAATACACAGAAGAGAACCAATTTCTGTAGAGACTCCATTTTTACCAAGTTAAGTTTGAGATGCTCGACACAGTCAAGGGCAAAAGTTCAGGAAAGAATTCTGGGAAGGGTGGGTGAGAAAGACAATTCCTCTACCCTCTAGGTCCTTCTGGCCCGCCCAAGAATTAAATTGACATGAGACAGAATAACAGGAGAAAATAAAACAAAGTTTAGTAACATGTGTACATGGCAGAAACCCAGGAAAATTGAGTAACTCACCAGAATGGCTGAAGCCACCACTTCAAATACCTTCTTCACCTAAGACAAAGAAGAATGTTAGGGGTAGTGGTTTGGGACTTCAAAGGGGAGGAAGACAATTTACATGGGTATGGAAATGCAAATGATAAACAAGTGTTTGCTGGGCCATCTATAGACAAGGTGACCCAAGAGACAGAACGATGATAAAAATGGGCTTGCTGGTGCCTTTCTGTCTATCACACCTATTTTACGTTATACTATAGTTATGTTATGCTATTAGCTCCTGCCTGGAACATGCTTTCTATTTTAAGCTCTTTTAGGCATTTAGGGGGAAGGTCATAGTTTCTTTCAGAGTGTTTGTCCTTAAAAATAGTCCAGCCAAAAACACACATTTTGGGGTGGCCAGTTCTGATCCCCCACAGAGGTAACGTGGGTCTGCAATTCATCAGCACGCAGGTCATAGTTGAAGCCAGCAAACTAAAGAAGGTCATTCACAGAAAGTGTGTAGATTAATAAGCAAAGAGTTCTACACATAGACTTCTAGGGAGTACCAATGTTTAAAGGAAAGGTAAAGGAAGTAGGATGCCTAAAAGATATCCTGAAAACCATGAAAGATTAGTATAATTGAAAACAAGATGAAACGGTTTCATGGACAATAGTACCGAACATGGAGGGGAAATGCAGTAGGAAAAAGACTGAAAAGCATCAAATTTAGCAATGAGGCCCCTGATGATTTGGAAAGAGAAATTTTAGTTAAATGAAGGGAGTGGATTGCAGTGAACTCTGGTATAAAAAAAGAGATGAAGAGGTGGAGACCGGTGTTGTCTTCTTGGGAGAATTTCAGCTATAATTGAATTAGAAAAATGAGCTAGTAGATAGAGGGTACTATAGAGGCAGTGGAGGGTTTTGTGGGGTGTAGGTTTGTGAATGTGTTTGTTTTTCTTTGTTTTGTTTGAGACAGAGACCAGAGATATCTGTGTGTTTATATGCCAAAGAGAAAAACCTGAGGGGACAAAGATAAAGGGAGCATCAATAGGACAAGATACTCAAGGACAGGAGATGAGTGCAATCAACGGAACAAACGGAGATGGAATTTCTGACAGTAGGAAAAATAATTCCTCTAAAATAGAAGGAGTAAGTTACGTCCTGGTCTAGAGGGAGCTATCTTAGTAGAAGAGGATGGAGAAAGAAATAGAAAGTTGAGGACGTTGCCTCCTGATAGACTCTCTGTGATTTAAGACATAAAAAAATCATCTGCGGAGAGTGATGGGGAAGCCATAGGAGGTGGCCTAGGGAAGAATGCTAAAGGTCTGAAACAGCTTAATATATTGTGGATGTGCTTGTTTGCTTAGTGGTAAGTAGCTTACTGAGCAAAAAATCATAATTTCACAAATAAAAACATTTGCCAAAATGAAAGAGTTAAAAACTGTTCTTGTGAGTATTTTCACTCCTTAGCTTTTGTTTCTGAATTCCACTCGAGTCCTTCTTCCCTGCCAATAAGTGCCACCAGCATTATAAGATATTCTACACAATCAGCAATACGCTGTCTATTAGGCAAATTGCACTATTGTAACAAACATAAAAACTTATTGTCCCAATATATTTACCTTATGTTCACATTTACCATAAATTCCATTCTCTTCCAAACACTGGAATTCCTTTCTAATGCTACAGATGGGAGATAGGCCTAAGACTATTTTAACAGGAAAACTGTGTAAATTTAGTTTTTACATGAAGGGAATACAGTGTGACCACAGGGTGCCTCAATCCTTAGTAAAGAGCTGTATTATAATACGCTTCCACTTATTTTTTTCTCTTATCCTGTCATTTTGTTTTAATTCCACTTTAATTGCATTTTGATTATCTGAATGGGAAAAGTAGAATAAAATAAATGACACAATGATTTAGACACAGCAGCAGTTTAGCTTGGATTACAAATTGATGATATATGACCGAGGTAATTAAAATAGGCTACATGAGTGAGATTTTAAGGGGAAAAAAACTGTATTTCATGCGTGGTTAATAGTTCAATTCTTACGGAGTCACATTCCTAAACCAAAAGGAATGATCTAAATCTGAGCAAAAACTTTTGGTGGAAGCCTCCCAATAATTCATTGAGAATGTAAATGCAATGAACTGTAAATTAATCTCGCCTACAAAGATCGAGCTGGACATTTCTCAAAGTAATAAATTTGCTCAATACAGTTTTTTTTTTTTTAATCTGCTTCATTCCTATAAAGGAGGAATGGCTACCAAGAACGACAAAAGATCAGTCAATCCGAGTAATACTGGTCCAAATAATATAGCTGTGCCAAGTAAAGCTTGCTGTGGGGTATATTATCTTGAATTTGGTACCACCAAAGCACTTCTGTAACTGGACTATGTCAAACTTGATTTTAAGCCATTTTCATTTTACAGCAGTCAAGGATTAGTCATTATTAGTCATTGGCGAAAATTTTTAGGCATTTAACCCAATGCCTCTTTCTAGTGTTTACAAGAATTGTACTAGATTGGAGAACAGAAAGCCTATACATGTAATCTCCTAATTATAATGCAGTGCTTGATAATAGAAAATGAATTTGTAATTGAAAAATGGGCAATCTGTTGACGAACTTTACCTATTAAATACTAATGCACAGTTTAAGCAAAATGGTTATTTTCAACTACAATTTCCTTTTAATTCCCCAGCTTTTAGTATTTATAAATGTAAGACACTTTTTTAATGTCAAAAAATCATTTAGAAAATTTGAAAGCGAAAGTGAAAGGGGCCTGAGGAATTTACTTGTACTTTCTCTTCTCAACCTTTAAACTTAAGGAGTCTAAACAGTGTGCTTTGGAATGTTATAGAACACCACTTGTGGAGTAATTAGTAAATGTTCTACCTTTACTGTTTATAAAGCTGTCGTAAAGACGTGTCCTTTAAACTTTTGACCTCGTAGCAATGCCACGAAACATCACGCTATCATTCAGACGATGGTTGGCCAAGCTAACCCGTGTAGCATCAGAACATACAACAGAGGGAAAGTTAACTGGCTCAAGAAAGACAATTACTGTTAAGTTTTAGACTAAAATTACTTTTAAGGTGAGGGTTAAACTTTATTGCCTGCTCTGACTAATTCAGCTTATTAGTCATCATACAGTGTTTACTTTTTTATTTTTATGTTTAATTGTGGTAAAAAAAATTAAAACTTTACCGTTTTAACCATTTTTAAGTCACAGTTCAGTAGTGCTGACATATTCACATTGTTGTGCAACAGATCTCTAGAACTTTCTCATTTTGCAAAACTGAAATTCTGTAACAGTTGAACAACTCCCCATTTCTCCCACCTACTCCCCAACCCCTGGCAACCACCATTCTATTTTCTGTTTCTGTGAGTCTGACTAGCTATCTCATATAAATGGAATCAAATGTTGTCTGTCTTTTTGTGACTGGCTTACTTCATTTAGCATAATGTCCTTAAGCTTCACCTGTGTTGTAACATGTGATACGCCTTCCTTCTTTTTTAAGGCTGAATATTATTTAATTGCATGCATATACCACATTTTCTTTATCCATTCATCCATTGATGGACATTTGGGTTGCTTCCACCTCTTGGCTAATGGAATAATACCACAAGGAGGCTGGATATACAAATATCTTTTCTAGATCCTGCTAGTATTTACCTTTTTTAAAAAAAATTGGCCCTGAGTTAACATCTGTTGCTAATCTTTTTTTCTTCTTCTTCTTCTCCCCAAAGGCCCCCAGTCCATGGTTGTATATTCTAGTTGTGGGTCCTTCTAGTTCTGCTATGTGGGCTGTCACCCTAGCACGGCTTGATGAACAGTGCTAGGTCCACGCCCAGGATCTGAACCAGCGAAACCCTGGGCCACAGAAGCGGAGCTCACAAACTTAACCACTCAGCCACAGGGCCCTCCCCGTCTTTTTTAACCAAATAATTATAAACTACATAAAATCTGTTTACATAGAACACTGTATTTATTCTTTAATAATCAGACAGACGTTTTACAGACAAAGGGCCCAAATAAAATTATGAATAACTGCACACGCAAACCATTTTCACTATTGAACTGGACGATGATACCAAAACCAAAAAGTACATCTCAGATATTTGTGAGGTTTTGTTTTCCTGTATCTTTTAAGGCTCTTGCCCAGTTTGACTGACTTTAGCAATCAAGGCAATTAGTACAGTTCAATTTGTTTCTCTGGCCTTACACCCCGGCAGAGCAGATGCCTGAGTGCCATTCCAGGTGAGGTTCATTTGAGGCTTGCATTAAAGGGCTAATCATGAAAAGCAAAACTGAGAGGCTGCCCACCGTCTTGAGATTGGAGGCAGCGGAATCAGGAGGGAAATAGAAAAATGAGGAGAGGTTCTCAGGAAATCATTTATCCTGCTTGTCTTTAGAGTCTGACTCATGCATACATATGTTTCCATTCCTCTCTAAAGAACTTACTTATCAAAAGGCAGTAGAAAGTGCAGGTTAAACAGAGTTTTGGGTTTTTTTTCTAAATCAACTCCATCCCAAAAGATCTTAATTTTAAATCTAAACTCATACAATGAAAGAAAATCAGTAATGGTAAAATGTCTAAATTAATAGTATTGTTAACTAACTTCCAAAAATTCTTATTCTTATGTTTGAATCAAAGATAACTATATATTATAAATAGTTCTAGATATTAAGTAAAATAGATTCAGTAAAATGCAACTTCAAAAGGCATCAAAATATTTGTTCAACGATACATAAATATTTCTGGAATTTTCTACCATGAAATTCTCTTATTTTTGTAAGAAGGGAAAAAATATAATAAATAATATTATTATTATTTTGTGTGTGTGAGGAAGACTTGCCCTGAGCTAACATCTGTGCCAGTCTTCCTCTACTTTGTATTTGGGATGCCTCCTCAGTACAGCTGACCAGTGGAGAAGGTCTCCGCCAGGGATCCAAACCTGCGAACCCCGGGCTGCCAAAGCGGAGCACACAGAACTTTAACCACTCAGCCACAGGGCCAGCTGCCATAATAAATATTATTTTTAAAATACACAGAAAATCAGTCAAAACAGTCTATTGATGCAGCAAATGTCTAGAAATACGGGTTCAAAAAATACTTCATGTTCAAGATTGAGCTCAATGTGGTCAGAAAGAATGAAATTTCAAGCCTAGACATCAGTGCTGCAATCAGATAAAGCAGGGGCTTTCTGGTGTCAGGTGACTTTTTCACCACTGCACTGCTGGTTGAAAATGTGTTCTACACACTGTAATGAAAAGCTATTTCCTTCTAATGGCTCTATGGTGATATAGCCTAGATCAAATATTTAATGCTATAATCTTTGCACAACTGATACTAATTAGCTTCATGTTCACAGTCCCAGAAAAGATCCACAAGAAGACAACACTCCCCAGTTGCCCTCAATCCAGGACCTCGCCTTCCAGAGCCAGGTTGACATCTGTGGATGAAGTCATCTGGGACGCTGATAGTGTTTCCTGTCTTGGAATTAGTGTGGAACAAAAATTAATATGTATGCCTACAAGATGTTCAACTAGCTCTTCTCAAAAACCTACAAGATGTGTGAGAACTCCATCTTTTCTGATTTGTTACAGTGTTGAGGGAATTGGAGGAAATTGTTTGAAACTATTTTGGGGGCAATATTACTCTCTTTTGACAGGTCTAATTAGTTAACAAATAGGGGATCCATTGCCCTGACTTAATGGGAGATGAATAAAAATAAACATAAATAAGTAGATAATGCTAGAATGAACAAAGAATGTGAGAATTCTTAAATCCACAATTTAGGCATGTTTCCAAATGTTTATCTTGGCAGTTAGACAAAACCACCTAATAGATTTTACATAAAACATTTTTAATTATGGTTGCTTCATTTTTCCCCCCAACTTGAAATAAAAGCCAAGAATTCTGTTTCAGATCTTTCAATGAGCAACGCTTCCCTAGAACTTGATACCTTGACTCTATCTCAGTGGTTCTCTGGCTTTTCAAACTTTGTGAAAGAATTAATCGGATGTGTACTAAAATGCAAATTTAGAGGTATTAGCCCTAGAGGGTCTGATACAGTAGGCATCTGATTTACATACATATATCAGGTGATTCTGAGGCAAATATGCTGGGAAGCAGTTCCAGCTACCTAACTTATGGAGCCCAGTGCAAAATGAACACGTGGGCCCCCCTGTTCAAAAATAATTAGAAATTTCAAGATGGCGACAGCAGGGTGTTAAACCAAGAGCAAGGCCCTGTTAAGTGTGGGCCCCTACGTGACTACATAGGCTGTATACCCAAGAAGCCAGCCCTGTTGGGGAGCTTAGAAACACTGCTCTAGGTAAAGTGTAAGCCAGACCACCCTCGATGTCTCCAGAGCCCTTAGAGACTGAAACAGAAACTACGCCATTGTACCAAAAACCAGGCTCTACCCAAGAAGGGACAGCCCAAAATGGCTTCTCTTTCTTAGAAATCCTTGAGGAATGACGACTTAGGGTCTTCTTCTAGATTGGAAGCATTCCTTTTTAAACCTAGTTTTTGGAAAAATTCAAGAAAGAGCCCAATTTGGGGCCAAATCTGTTTATTTCCACTTTTCTCTTTGATGGCTCTTCTGTAGTTCTGTCTCATCAATGAGACCATCATGAAGTACAAAGAGAGCCAGAGGATTTAAAGAACGCTATGTGTGATGCTTTTCTCCAGCTACACGCAGCCCTGGCCTAGAGCCCAGTGTGCTTTTAAATCCTCTCAGCCACATGTGGAAAGGGGCAGAAAGCAGAAAATGACTATGGACCAGGATGTCCGTGTTTCCTCAAGAACTGTCTGTACAAAGGAATTCTGGCCTGGACACATTTCCTCCCCACTCAAAACCCAGGCACAGGATAGTGGCTCCTCCCTCCATGGTAAGAGTGCACTCCATGTGAGTCACTGGACACAAAGGTCAGAGGAGAACACTGAGCTAAAATGGTAATACCTGGCAGCAGAAACAAAGAGGCCTCAGACTTGCTTTTTGAGCTCAGAAGGCCACAGAGAATGTGCATGCATAGCTCAGCTCAGGACTTGCATGAGGAAAACCAAGCCCAGCGCAGGGCTGGCCACACAGAGCTCAAGAGTCTGAACAGAAAACAGCAGAGCAGCAGCAGAGAATTTCTTTGAAGCCAGGTAGCCAGTTATCTTACTAAACCAATCATGAAGGGAAAAACCCTTCAGGAAAACCGAAATTCTGTGTCAATGGTGAAGAGCAAGTGAGGTTCAAAGGAAAATAAAGAGGGCCCTGGGCAGGACTCAGAAGCGCCCTTTAGTCCTGGGATGAGAAAGATGGATAGATGATAGATAGAGAGATAGATGATAGAGACATAGATAGAGAGATGATAGAGAGATTGATACATAGATACATAGATAAAATCTGCCTCATCTTGAGGAGGGAATAGTAATTAAATAAGACCTTTTCTGTTACAGATGTATTGCAATGAGTTCTCAAATAATTTCTTTTGTTTTCTAACACCCTGAGCTTAAAAGAAAGAAAACCTCAAGAATTATAAACGAACCGTATTAAACCAAATAGACCCCACAGATTATCCCATGCTCTTGGTTTCTAATTGGGGAATTAAGTTTTCCAAGTCACAAGTTACACATATATCTCTGCTCTACTGTTAATTAACTCAAACCAGGTGTAGTCCTAATTGAGCATTTCAAGATTATTTCGCTCCATAAATTGTGTCAAAATAGAACATCCTAATTTGGGTTGATTTATCGAGGGGAGTCTTTAAAATATTGGCATCAAATAGTACACGGTTGAAACAGGCTGTGAGTGATATAAGTTAATGAGACAAAAAGAGGGAATGGCAGATAGAAGGGAGGACAGAATAAAGCATTAGAGTTATATTGGAATGTGGACAGAAAAGGGAATTACAAGAGAAAAAAAAATCTCGTTATTCTACTTCAATATAGGCTTTCCAATCTCCACCTTACTAGTGTTCATTAGAAGCAAGTATTTCATTAGAAGCAAGCATTTAAGGTTTTCACAAGACCATGGTCAAGTCATGTAATTTTTCTGAATCTCTGCCTTGTCATCATTGAAATGGGAATAATCTTTTGGAATTGTTAAGATTAAATTAAATAATTTATGCATTAGGTTGTTTCAACTTGCAAAGGAAAGGGATGCACATTCTGGTACCTTCACGCTCAACAGCTCCAGCACCAGGCCTCCTGGGTGGAGAAGCAGCTGGCCTCCTCAGAAGTGAGCACACCTGCTCCCTTCTCTAGCAACTGTAGTTACTCTAGCAGCTTCTCTCTCTGTCTCTACCTCTATAGCTTTCCCCTCTGATCTGCAACTTTCTCTCATTGCCTCTTGGCTTCTACCTCCTCTTTTCTGGGTGCCTGTGTGTTCCAAACCACTTCTACCTACCCTGAGAACTATGTTCAAACTCTCAAGAGAGAGACACCGCGTGGGTTAGTCAGACAAAATGCAGAAAGAGCATTCCTGCCGGACAAAGGTCTGTCCCAGGCCCACTCAAGGTCACTGACTTACCTGTGGATGCTGCCTTCAGACCAATCCTTTGTCTGATCAGCTGTCGGAGAAATCACCTGCTATAATGTTCCTCAGAAGGGTCAATAATTGAGCAGGCACTTACAGTCCTGTCTGTTAGAATGGGTAACCTCTTGGCTCAGAAGGGAGCAATGAGTGTGGATCCTCAGCTGTGCTGAAAGCATAAAATGGAGGAATAGTGACTGGAATCAGACACTCCGTTCTCTCCATTTTCAAAAGGCACACACCAAATCATGTTAAATGCCCATCTTGATGAATATCAGAAGACAAAAAAAAAGGTATGGGTGGGCTTCCAGGACAGGGGAATGCAAAAAAAAAAAAAAGAGTGATGAGGCAGGAAGAAAGAAAATGTGCATGCAGGGATCAGGAGGGAAGTGAATAAGGACAACTGACAGAAAACGTGAGCAAAGAAATGAAGGGACAGGGGCCAGCCCAGTAGCGAAGTGGTTAAGTGCACACAGTCCGCTTCTCAGCGGCCCGGGGTTCGCCAGTTCGGATCCCGGGTGCGGACATGGCACCGCTTGGCATGCTATGCTGTGGTAGGCGTCCCACATATAAAGTAGAGGGAGATGGGCACGGATATTAGCTCAGGGCCAGGCTTCCTCAGCAGAAAGAGGGGGACTGGCAGTAGTTAGCTCAGGGCTAATCTTCCTCAAAAAAAAAAAAAAAAGAAAGAAAGAAAGAAATGAAGGGACAGGCCCACGGAAAAGTGGGGAGGAAGAGAAAAATCCCAGGGAAAGGAATGTGAAATAGGGGCTCCTGACTCAAAAGTCACGGAAGAATACAGCTGACTGCAGAAGGCCAGCCTCCAAGACATCATGATCTGTCTATTTTTATCTTTATTCTCAACCATCCTCAGAGTCAAATGGAGGCAGAGGCAGAAGGCCAGAGTCTGAGCCGGTGTCTCATTCTCATGTGCTGCTCACTTCCTGCCCCCTTAAAATGCTGCTGCTCTTCTTAGCTGCGTCCCTTTCTCTGATGTTAGAAACATCTCGTCAGTCGTGTGTTAATTAGAGGAAAACACAATAGCCTCTTGCCTCGTTATGATGCTCAGGAATCAAGGACGTGACAAAGATATAGTTGACAGGGCGGAAGAGAGAGAAAACAAAAGGCTCCTTCTCTCTCCTACTTCTTCTTCCTTCTTAACCCCATACTCCCACCTCAATTCCCTTAAATTTAGGAATTATCAGAGCAAACAGGTGCGTTTATCAACTCCCTTGAAGATGGACGTGTCACATGCATTAGTGTGATTATAGCCAGAATAAAACTGGACATTTGTGACCTCACCTTTAAGGATAAGTTTCTATACAATAACCCATTCAACAGATTTGTCAAGCCAACCTCCAGAAACAAATGAAAATTGATTAAAACCTTTACTATAGTCTCTCAAAGATGCCCGAGTCATTACATTTATGATATACCACACAACTTCAAATTATCCCCCAGCCCATCTTTCTCTCAACATTTCATATAGCATGAAGAGCTCTCCTCTTCGTCTCTAGTCCAAAATCCCCAAAATGTTTCCCCTCAAAACCAGCCCTTGTAGAATTTCTTCTTTCTCCTCCTTCCTTTCCTGGATCTAGTCTTTTTTCTTCCTGAAGAAACTTTATGCTCTATCCAATTTAAATCAAGCAAATCTGGATCACTTCTGCTCTTCTCTCTTACCCGTTAACCCAGTTCTGCACAAAGACCCAGGGATGACCTAGCATCCGCCACAGGGGAGAATCAGACATCAGATACATCAATTACTTCAGCCATCGTAGTCATCATACTTTTTCATTTCTAATCCATGACCTTACAACTTTAGATGGCCTAGAGCATGGAAGGCTTTTGTTCCATCCTTTTATAGGCCCAGGGAATAACGGTCACCGCTGGAAGTTTGGCTTAAAAGAAGAGTCATCTTCAAAACCTGGCTTGGTAAGCAAGAGGTTTTATTTCTATCTCAGCTTCAAATTTATGCACCCGAACAAAAATTATGGTGCAGACTTTGTGTTTTGCTTATGTGGTTAGAAATCTTCTTGTGCAAGTAGCTTATCTGAGAAGCTCTCTTCTTTCCGTGCATTTGTCCTCTCCACAGGGGAAAAGCAGCAGGCCCTGTCTCTCTGGGATCTTATACAACAACAAATAAAATAAGTTAGGAAAAGTTAAGCTGCAGTTAGGTCTTTAGCAAGCTTATCAAACAACCAGCTGACTCAGCTAGAACCTTCACCCAATTTCCAAGAAAGACAAACTAAACAAAGCAAAGCAAACACTCAGGTTTACAAAGTATATTGTGAAAAATAATGAAGGCATTTCATGTTTTTTTAATTTAAAAGTTGTAATCTCTGTCAAAAATTTACTCATCTGAATTTAAATTCACTAAAACCATCATCCCACAAATATAGGTCTTCAAGTTTTTTCTTATGAAAGAAGAAATTCCCAAATTGTTTCCGTATCCTGTAGACCAAGTTTACGGCTGATGAGAAACACATCCATGACTATAAGAGAAATAAACATTAACATATTAGGGTTTACAGTGAATAAATCTACACAGCTTCCCACATTCCGTTCTTCTCTGTAGACAGGACAAGAAGTAAGCTCTTTAGAGGCACGTGTGTAGGGGCCCCTCCTCTTGCAGTTGATCATGTTAAAGTTTGTTTTCAGAAACTCACGAGATTGCAGGTCCCCATTACATAGGGCAGCAGGAACCATTCCATTCTCCATACCATCATGATTAATATTTCCGAGTACTGAAGAGACCGCGACCCCTCTAGGCTGCCTGGGCTCCCAGATTTTCTGGCCCTGTCACAGCAGCTCCACCTGGCAGAAGAGGAGATTGTCAGGGAGTCCCAGCAGTGGGGCATTTAGAATGCACATCCAAGTCGAGGCTTTCCAGCTAGTGCAGGTGCCAGCAGCTGCCCCAGTGCCAGGCTGCAGAGTCCCCACTCTAACCCTGGCCTCTGACCCGACCACACTCCAGGTCAGATCTGCCTGCTGTGCAGTAAGATTTGAAGGATGGTTTTGCCATCATGCTTGCAACAGAGAAAGTGATTTTTTTCTGGCTTACAATAACATATCAAGAGATCCTGAAAGCCTTTTCAATACCTTGTTTTGCCTTTGAAAAAGGAAAAAAAATATAGTTTATTTCTAAAGTTTATCACAAATATACCATACTCTGTTTTCCTTTTTTAAAAAAGTTAGAATATATCAAAAAAAAGAAGAAAAAAAATCCATATTGTTTACAAAGTTTATAAAGCAAGAGGAAATGTTTGTGATCAAAATTAGGTTCATTGACTAAAACAAGAAATGAAGTGGCTGAGTCTCCCTTGCTTCCTTCACTTCACGTTTAAATCAATAGAAAAAAATTGGACTGAAATTCACCCCCCGGATACAACTACTAACATTTGGTGTACTTCTTTCTCATCTTTTCTGCATATGTGTTTAAAATCAAAGTTGCGATGCAGCATGCTAACAATCTTGCACTCTTACCATTTTTTTAAAAGTCCCTAGATGACTCTCTCTAATCACATCCCCCTACCTTTCACCTCAACTGTTGTGTTCATCATTGCTTGCTATTCTTTATAGTTTTGCCCTATGGTACTATATCAGCAAATATAATATTCTCAATTTTGCACAGTATATAAATGAAATCCCACTTCATGTGTTCTTTTGTAGCTTGTGTTTTTCCCTCAACATTTGTTGTTGAGATTCACCCATGTTGGTTCATGTTACTCTAGTTCACTCATTGTCACTGCTATATAGTATTCCATCATGCAAATAATCCACAATAATCCACCATCTATATTATCCATTCTACTGTTGATGGGAATTTAGGTGGTTGTCAATTCCTTGCTACCATGAATGATGCTGCTATGAATATTCATGTACATGTCTTCTTTTGCACACAAGAACGAGTTTATCTTAGTGTTAGCATCATCCAGGGTGCAGTATTTGGACCCTGCCCTCCACTCACTCTCCTAGTGATCTCATCAAGTCTCATAAATTCAAATTCCATCTGTATGTTGCTGACTTCCGCATTTCTATTTTGAGCCCAGAACACTCCTCCAAATTACAGATCCACATATTCAACACCTCAACATCTCTGGAGGTCTAACAAACGTCTTAAAGTGAATATGTCTAAAATTCGACCCCTATTCCCCCCCTCAAACCCATTTCACTATATTCTCCCCATTTTCATTAATGGCCATGCCATCTTTGTAGTTGCTTTGCCACAAAATTTGGAATCATTTCATTTTTCATTTTTTTATTTCGATTTTTTTTTTTTGAGGAAGATTAGCCCTGAGCTAACATCCATGCCCATCTTCCTCCACTTTATATATGAGACGCCTACCACAGCATGGCTTTTGCCAAGCGGTGCCATGTCTGCACCTGGATCCCAACCCACGAACCCTGGGGCCACTGAGAAGCAGAACATGCGAACTTAACCGCTTCGCCACCGGGGCGACCCCTGGAGTTATTTTTGATGCCCTTCTCTTTCACATTCACTCCCATCCAGTCCTTCAGCAAATCCTGTTGATCCAAACTTCGAAAGACACCCGGAAGCTGACCGTTCACCACCAACAACACTACTCTCCTACTGGTCCAAGCCACCTTTGTCTCTCATCCATGTTACTGTAATAGTTTCCTAACTGGAAAGCCTGTTTGAATCTTGCTCTCCCACAGTCTATTTAGCAACTGAATTTTTACTGTAAAAATATAATTTTTCAGATCACGTGACTCCTCTGTTCCACATTTCTTCCATGGTAAAAGCCAAAGTCCTTGCAGTGACTTATTAGCCCTAAACAATCTGGCCCCCATCACCTCTCTGACATCTCTTAATGCTCTCTCCTCCCTCACTCCACTCCAGCCATGCAGGCAACTTGGTTTTCCTAGAAAGCACCAGAGATGGTCCAGCCTCAGAACCTGTTATGAACTGAACGGTGTCCCCTTGCCAAATTCATATACTGAAACCCTAATCCCCAGTGTAACAGTATTTGGAAATAGGGCCAATAAGGACGTAATTAAGGCTAAATGAAGTCATAAGGGTGGAGCCCTGATCTGATAGGATTAAGGTCCTTGTAAGAAAAGACACCAGAGAGCTCACTCCCTCTCTCTCTCCGCCATGTGAGGACACAGCAAGGCCACCGTCGGCACACCAGAAAGAGACCTCTCACCGGAAACTGAACCCTTGATAGTAGACTTTCCAGCCTCCAGAACTGCAAGGAAATTAATTTCTGTTGTTTAAGTCACCCAGTCTATGGCAGCCCTGAGTATCTTCCTGCTAACTCTCTCACAGTCCTCAAGCTTTTGCTTAAATTTCCCTTCTCCATGAGGCCTGCGCTGTGCAGCTATTTAAAACTGCACCCCACTCTGAACTCTCAACCCCCATTACCCTGATCTATTTTTTCCATAACACTTACCAAATTGCTTTGATATTTATTGTCTGTTTTCCTATGCTGGAATAGAAGTTCCACTGTGACATAAATTTCGTCCTCTGCTTTACTCACTGCTCTATCCCAGCACTAGAGCAACACCTGTCACGTGTGGGCACTCAATACAAATCTAGGGAAGGAATACATACAAGTGCAGATCTAGGAGGTAAATGTCTGAGTTGTTGAGTATGAGCATGTCCTATTTTACTCATTAATGTCAAACTCTTTTCCACACTGTTTTTGCCATCAGGATAGGAAGAGAATTCTCGTCGTTCTATATCCTTGCCAACACTTGCTGCTGTGAAACTTCTAACAAGTTCCTAATCTGGTGAGTTGGAAATTGTAAACCATTATGGCTTTATTGACATATTGTTGATTACTAGGAAGTTGAACAGACCTTTATATGCTAATTGGCTATTTGGATTTCCTCTTCTAGAAAAGGACTATTTAAGTGCTTTTTTTTCTCCTACCAGATTGTTTCTTTCCCTTATTGACAGGAGGGCATTCCTGATATATCCTAAATACTAATCCTCTGTCAGTTATACATGTTGTAAATTCTTCTCCTATTTTTTTTTCTCATCTTTGACAATTTTTCTTAATGCAAAGAATGGCTTAATTTTAATGTTGGCAAATTTATCAGTGTTTTTCATTCATTTTGTGCTTTTGTATCTTGTTTAGAAATCCTTCCCAATCCTGGTCCATAAAAATATTCTCCAATATATTCTGTCAACAGTTTAAAATGTTGCCTTTCACATTTAGATCTATACTCCACCTAGAATTGATTTTTGTGTTGGGTAAAAGGTAAGATTTCAATTTCATTTTTTTTAAGAAATTGATAATCAATTGTTCCCATACAATTTATTGAAAAGATCATTCTTTCCCTACCAATCTTCAGTAAAATTTCTACCATATATCAAATGCCCTTATATGCATGGTCCGTTTCTAGGTTCCCTATTCTGTATCATTTACATGTTTGTCACTGAACCAACATCTCACTGTATTAATAATTATAGTTTTATAATAAAATGTGGATACTAAGTACAGCAAATACTCTGCATGGTCTTCTTATTCAAGTATATGTTGGCCATTCTTAGCTCTTGGCATTTCTACATGAAATTTAGAATCAGCTTGTTACATTTGCAACAACCTCCCCCATCTACAAACAGAAACCCTGCTGAGAAATTTATTGGGCCTTCATTGAATCCACAGATCAGTGAGGGAAGAATTGACGTCCTTAAAATATTGTCTTCCAATCCATGAAGATGGTATATTTCTCCTTTATTTAGATCTTCTTTAATTACTTTAAAGTTTTGTAATTTTCTCTAAGGAGGAGATGTCTGCATATGATTATATTTATTCCTTTATAGTAGATGTTTTGATGTTATTGTTTATGGCATTTTTTAAGTTATTTTTTATTGTGGTAACATTGGTTTATTACATTATAGAAACTTCAGGTGTACATCATTATATTTTGATCTCTCTGTAGATTATATCGTGTTCACCACCCAAAGACTTATTACAATCCATCATCACACAGACGTGCCTAATCATCCTTTCGCCTTGATGGCATTTTTTAAAACTTCATTTTCTAAATATTTTTCTTGTTGTACAAGCATACCTCAGAGATATTGCAGGTATAATTCCAGAACACTGCAATAAAGCAAATAGCTCAATAAAGTGACTCACACAAATTTTTTGGTTTCCCAGGGCATATAAAAGTTATGTTTACACTATACTGTAGTCTATTAAGTGTACAATAGCATTATGTCTGAAAAAACAATGTACATACCTTAATTTAAAAATACCCTATTGCCAAAAAATGTTAACCATTATCTGAGCCTTCTGCAAGTCATAATCTTTTTGCCGGTGGAGGGTCTTATAAAAACATGCAGTATCTGCAAAGCACAAGAAATTGAAGTGCAAAAAAATGGGGTATGCCTGTATAGAACTTCAATCGATATTTTTTTATATTGATTTTTAGATCTAGAAATCTTGCTAAATGAGTACATTAACTCTAATAAATTTTTAGTGTATTCTTTTGGATTTTCTTTGTGATTAAATTTTCTGAGAATGATAGAAATTTGTTTCCTTCTTTGTAATATGCATGCCTTTTTTTCATGACTTTTCATACTGTTTAGACCCTCTATAATTATAATGAATAGAAGTAAAGACAGAAGGCATCTTTATCCCTGATTTCAAAGGGAAAACTTTTAAGATTTCACCATTAAGCATAATGCTTTCTGTAGTTTGTTTGATTTTTTAGATAACAGATATCCTTTATCATGTTAAGAAAGTTCCTTTCTTTTGCTAGTTTACTAAGAGGAGGTTTTGGTTTTATTTAAATTATAAATGGGTGTTGATTTTATCACATGCTTTTTCTGTACCTGTTGAAATTATCATATGACTTTCCTTTTCTAATTTGTGAATGTGGTAAATTACATTAATAGATGTTACTATTTTTATACAAACATTTTATTCCTGGGATAAACCCAAATTGATTACTTGTTCATTCCACAAGTATACACTTTACTTTCAATTTGCCAGGCACGTGCAGCATCCAAAATTATCTCTCCTTTTTTCATTTCTAATTTTTTCTTTTGAGGAAGACTGGCCCTGAGCTAGCATCTCTGCCCATCATCCTCTACTTTATATGTAAGACGCCCACCACAGCTTGGCTTGCCAAGCAGTGCCATGTCCACACCTGGGATCTGAACCGGTGAACCCCGGGCCGCCAATGCAGAATGTGCGAACTTAACCGCTGCAGCACCAGAACAGCCCCTCATTTCTAATATTTTTTATTGGTCTTTCTCCCATTTTTTTCTGATCATGCTTGCCTCAAGTTTATCAATTTTATTAGTCTAACAAAGATCCATTTTTTCTCTTTGTTGGTCCTTTCTATTTAATGTTTGCTTGCTATTTCACTAATTTCTACTCTTATTTTCATTACATATTTCCTTCTGCTTTCTGGGGATTTACTTAGCTTTTCGTCTTCTAACATGATCTTAAGATGAATGCATAACTCAGTAACTTTCAGCCTTTCTAGTAAAAGTCCTTAAGGCTGTGTATTTTCCTCTAACAACGAACACTTTAGCTATTTCCCATTAAGTTTCAGTAGATAGTGCTTTCGTTATCATTCAGTTTTACATATTTTCTAATTTTCTTTGTGATTTCTTCTTTTACACAAGAGTCATTTAGAAACATGTTTCTTAGTTTCTTATCTATGGGATTTTTTGGTTTGTCAAATAATATTTTTATTAGAATTTTATAGCTTAATTTTATTGTAATGAATTAATACGGTGTGGAAAATACCATTTGTATAAAATTGTTAACACTTACTTTAGGGCCCAGTATGTATACAAGTTTTAAATGTTCCACCTACGTTTAAAAAAAAAGAGTTTATGATTTAATTGTGAGATACACTAATCATTTCGTCGTAAATCAGGTTCAAATCTTCCATACTTTACTCTTTTTTCCTGCTGTATTTGTCAGTTACTGAGAGAGATATATTAAAATCTCTGAAAATGATTGACGCTCTTTATTTATTTTTATGCATTTTGGCTTAAAATCTATTTTGTCTGATAAAATAATAAAGCTATACTAAGTTTCTTTTGGTTAGATTTTGTCTAAAATATGTTTCCATTCTTTTGCTTTTAAGATTTTTGTATCATTATGCTTTCTGTGTGTCTCTTGCAGTCAGCCTACATCTCAATCTTATTTTGTTTTGTTTCTAATCCAGTCTATTATAGTAATCTTTAATTTTTTAACGGGAGCATTTATTTACTGATATATTTGGATTTCTTTGTACCCCCCCCTCAATTTTTTAAATGTACCCTGTCTTTTCTGTTTTCTTTTCCCTTTTTCCTTGTCTCATTTTAGATTGCGGAATGTTTTATCCTACTGTTAGTCTATAACTTATATATACAATCTATGCCTCTTCTTTTGCTGCTTAACCTAGAAATTTTAATGTGCTTAGTTAATTTAGCAATGTTTAAAATTAATCAATATTTTCCTTCCATCTGAACAATACAGAAGTTTTAGAACACTGATTCCATTTAATCTCCTCTTGATTTGCATGCTATTATGATCAAGTATTTTACCTCCGTCTTTTTTTTTTTACTCAACAAGATGGGTTTTTTTTAATACAATCAAAGATGCTTAGAGGCTTAGATTTACCCTCATATTTACCACTTTCCTTGCTTTTATTTTCTTCTTGCATCCCAGGTCCTCCTTCATTTGCCTTCTGCCTGGAATAAAACTTTTCAAATTTCCTTTCATTAGGCTCTGGCGGGGGCAAACTGTCTCAGTCTATGGTGTCTAAAAAGTCTTTATTGCACCCCAAACAGAGGGGCAGCCCTTAGTGTTCCAGCTTGCTGGAAAATGTGTTTCTATTTAACCCCACATCCAGGGTAGAAGCTGGGCTTTGTGTCCTGGTTCCTGATCACTCCAAGATCATTACTCCAAATGCAGACTAAAGTCCATGTTCATCTGATTATACAAATACTCCAGCTTCATTTCTCTGCTTACCTCCCTTAGTTCCTGATTTCATTTTTTTTTTAACAATGGCAACCATCATTTATTTATTTTTTTATCTTTTGCAGGGAAAGATTTACCCTAACAGCTAACCCTGTTGCCAATCTTCCTCTTTTTTTTTTTCTTCCACTCCAAAGCCCCAGTGCATGGTTGTATATCCTAGCTGTAAGTCCTTCTAGTTCTATGTGAGCTGCCACCACAGCATGGCTACTGAGATGGGTTGTGTGGTTCTGCCACAGGAAAATGAACCCGAGCTGCCAAAGCAGCGAGAGTGCTGAACTTTAACCACCAGGCCATCAGGGCTGGCTCCCTGATTTCATTTTCTCTTTGGCCTGAGTATTCCTTACTTTCAGTTTGTGGATACATTTTAAAGATTTAAAATAAATATTTAATCCAGTATTTTGGGGAAGGTCAGTCAAGTTACTTAGTGCTACATTTTTATTTATTCATATAACACAACTCCAAGAACATTTTCCATGTTATTTCATAGTCTTTGTAAATATGGTTTTTAAAGAATTTACAATGTTACACAGAACAAATGTACTATAGTTTACATATCATTCCTCTGCTTTTGGGTGTTGGTTTCCATTTTTTATCACTATAAATAATTCAAAAAGGAAAATGTTTCATAAAACAGAAGCAGCAAACAGAAGAAAATGATATGAACATTTTAAAGACTTCTGATACATAGTACCTGATGCATTTGCTTTTCTTCAGTTATTCAAAAAGGTGAATATTTTTCCATGTGTCATATTTCTTTTTTTTCCTTTTGTGGGTTTATCTATTAATATCTGGGTTTTTTAAGTTATGGATGAGAGCTCCTCTTTAATTTTATGGTTTTTTGTAAAAATGAATAAGGAGCAAGCTTAGTTAAAACGTTGTCAAAATTGGTGCTGTCATTATATTTGTATGCAACTTTCTATCAAAGTTCAAATTCTATATCCGTCCTACCTCTTTACTTCTAAGCACAATGCAGTGTGGATAGCAGCATTGTCCTGAAATATTTGTCACAGTTTTATGAATGGGCAAGTGAGAGTATCACCTTTTTTTCATGGCTGGCTAAAAGTAAAAGCTACGCATACTCACAACTACAAAAAATTAAGAAAATAAATGTGTGCAAATATCTATATTTTTATTCATCCTATTATTACCTTGTGTCAATTTTTATGTTCATTTCTATGTCAACCAAGAAAATTACAATGTTGGAGGATTTCTGGATAATATCTTATGAGTTGTTGTGTATGTGTATAAATAAAACAATTAGAATTAATCAGTAACTGTCTTCCTAAATCTGTGCATTTCTAACTTTACAACTTGCCTCTCAAAGCTGCAGTCACATACAATTAGCATCTGAAGGTGCCTGGCTCACTTTGGGAATTCTGTTAAACATCATTTCACTCCAGACAGCAGAACTTGGCCTCTTCTCAAAAGCAAGGGCCAAAGGAGGCATCGCAGGCAAAGAGGGTTGGCCTGGGAATCAAAATGCCTTGCTTTGCCACCAATTAGAGTGGGAAGGACCTTAAAGAAGAGCCAATATCTGTCTACAAGGGAAGAAACAAAACCCAAGGGTGAAATGATCAAACCTAGTCACACAACTGGAACTAGACGCCAGTTTTTCTGAATTCTAGTCTGGGGCTCTGCTCCACACCCTCTGCTACCTTCTTAAACCTTAGAAGATGTATATATTCTCTTTGAGCTGCAAGATCTATGACATGTAGAGGTTTATAAAATGAAATCTGTCCCCTTATTTGGGATGGAGTGGGAATTATAAATCCACAAGTCAACTATATTAAAGAGAAATTGAAGAATGACTTAAACCTGCTGAGTCTCAAATTACTTTCATTGAAACCCCCCTAGTAGTTGATGACTTTCAGAATGCGTATTTCAAGGTAACGTAATTCCTAGTGGAGCCACAAATCGAATTAAGAAGGTAAAAGTTTTACATATTTGTGAAGAGTGAAAAGAGCATGTGTAAAAGGGAAGAGATAGCTTTGTTCTGTTAAAGACATTATGCTAATTTAAAATAACACTAGCTTATGCCAAACTAAATAGTTGTTTTCAAAACTGGTCAATGAGATGGCACCTTTAAAAATCTCAATTAATTAATTTTTAAATACTTCATATGGTTCACAGTCATAAATTTAAGTATTTTAAAACACTGTACTTTATTAAATATACTAAGGTATATTTAGTAGAGTTATGATATTTGATAAGAAAATTTTACTATGGCTCATGTTAAATGGCTTAAAACAACAATTTATCATTATTAGTTCTAAAGATTGCCTGGGCTCAAGTGGGTGATTCTCCCTTGGGGTATCTCATGTAATTGCACCCAGTTGGTAGCTGGAACTAAAGGCTGAAGGTTCAACCAAGTTAGACAGCCACGATGCCTAACTCATATGGTTAGTAGTGGATGGTGGATGTCAACTGGGAGCTCAGCTGGGGCTGCCAACTGGTATACCTCCATGTGGTCTTCCCTATGGCTTCAGCTTCTCACAGGACGGCAGCTGGGTTCCAAGAAAGAGCGTCCCAAGAGCAAGCATTCCAACAGACAGAAAAGGGAAGCTGCCAGTTAGCTAAGGGCTCTGCCCAGAACTGGCACATAGTATCTTGCTTCCACTCGAATCTGTTCATCAAGCAGTTACAGGGCCCATCCAGACTCAAGGGAACAGAGAATAGACTCCACTTCTTAATGTAGTAGTGGAGAAGAGCATGTAAGTTAAGAGATATTATTTAAGCCATCTATGGAAAACATAATCTGTCACAACTTATTGCAGTCTTGCAAAAAAGAACAATTATGTCATTTAGTAATAGTAACTAGCAATTATTAAATACTAATTAGATGTCAGTCACTTTCTAAGTACTTTAGCACGGATTAGTTCATTTAAATCTCAAAAATAAGCTTAGGAGGAATTGAATATTGCGTAAGGTCATTCCTCTGGTATGTCTAGCTCGTGTGCAAGGGTAGGGCAAGAGGTATATATATTACAAAGATAAATATTGACACATTTGCGTTATAAGCCACTGAATTAGCACTGTGGTACTCATAATTAAATTGTTATTTTTAAGTAATAATTCATTCAGATTTACCTAAAGGCCAAGTTAGAATAATGGTTTTATAGTTAATAGATACCACAATAAAAAAATTATCAAACTATTTTTTAATTTTGTAATTTATTATTATAAAAGTAATAGTCATTCACTGTAACTACTGAAATGATGGGGAAAAAAATAATGCTTCTCCATTCCCATCACCAGTAAGGTATGTTGACAGCTAGTGTGAATCTTTCTACACCTTTCTCCCTGATCACATAAATATATACATTGATTTATTATACATGAAGGGTTTGTTGTTTCTTTTTACAAAAATGGGATCCTATTATATTACCTGCAATTTTCATTTTCTCCAACATCACAGTATAAATATCCCTCCAGGTCTATAAATATAGGCCTAATTAATTCTTTTGAAGAGTTGTGTAATATTACATTGTTACGCAATACATTGTATACGTTAAAGTAAATGTATCATAATTTATTTAACTTATCTGTTAGATTCTTTCAAACCAAAATTGAAAAGAGAAATTTTCTTTTCAAATAGTAGAATCATGTACTACAAAAGGGTCCAGTTGATAGATGTAAAATGAAATAATAGATCATGTTTTAACATTTCATTGTAAAAAATCTTAAATACAGCCCTGTCGACTATTTAATATTTAGGTAGATCACTTACTTTACCCAGGAAAGAACAAAAGTAAATTTATCACAGCTTTTTTTGAAATACAATTTTTAATTGCTGTATTGAATACAATTGACATACAATAAACTACACTAACTAAAGTGAAAAATTTGATAAGTTTTAACAGATGTATGTACTCAAGACATCATCACGATAAAGATAATGAACATAACCATCACTCCCAAAAGTTTCTTCATCCTTTTTGCAGTCCCTTCATCTTGGATAAATCTGGCAGATTTATCCACAAATAATTCATATTTTTGATGCTATTATAAATGGTATTGTTCAATGTCAGTTTCTGATTGTTCATTCTGATATATGGAAATTGATTTTTATGTCACTCTTGTATTCTGCAATCTTGCTAAACTCACTTATTAGTTCTAGTACCATTTTTGTAGTTTTCATGGGATTTTCTACATGATGATTGTGTTATCTATAAATAAAGACAGTTATTCTTCTTCCTTTCCAATCTAGAGAACTTTTGTTTTACTTGCCTTATCATTTAGTTAGGATCTGTAGTAGAATGCTGAATAAAATTGAGTGGTAAGAGAAAAACTCCTTGTGTCGTAGGGTGAATGCAAGCCGTCTTTGACCATTACATATGACATTAACTAATTATTTCATAATGCCCATTACCAGTTTAAGGACTTCCCTTTCTTTTTCTAGTTTGCTGAAATTTTTTATCAGGAACGGATGTTGAATTTTGTCAAATGTTTTTTCTGCATCTATGGAGACAACCATATAGTTTTTTCTCTTTTAGTCTGTGTTATGGACTGAATGTTTGTGTCCCCCCAAAATTCACGTGTTGAAGCCATAACCCCAATGTGAATGTATTTCGAGTTTGAGTCTGTAAGGAAGTGATAAAGGTTAAGTGAGGTCATAAGAGTAGGGTCCTAGCCTGATAGGGCTGGTGCCCTTATAAGAAGAGGAGGAGACACCCGATCTCTCTCTCTCTGCCGTGTGAGAACGCAGAGAGAAAGTGGCCATCTGCAAGCCAGGAAGAGGGTTCTCACGGGAAACTAAATCTGCTGGCACCTTGATCTTGAATGTCCTAGCCTCCAGAATTGTGAGAAGTAAATTTCTGTTGTTTAAGCCATCCTGTCTATGGTATTTTGTTATGGCAGTGCAAGCTGACTAACACAGTTTGTTAATATGCTGAATTGCGTTCATTAATTTTTAAATGTTAAGGTTGATTGAAACCTTGCACTCCTGGATAAACAACACTTGGCCATGATGTATTATCATTTTTGTATATTGCTTGATTCAACTGGCTAAAATTTTGCTAAGAATATTTTCATCTATGTTCGTGATGGATATTAGTGTATAGTTTTCTCTTCTTGTAATATCTTTGTTTGCTTTTGGGTTCAGAATAATATTAGCCTCATAGAATAAGTTAGGAACTCTTCCTTCCACTCCAATTTTCTGGAAGAATTTATATTATTTTATATCTTCTCTCAGTATCTTGATCAGTCTAGTTAGAGGCTTATGAATTTTATTGATCTCACAAATCAGCTTCTGATACTATTAATTTTCTCTATTGATTTTCTGTTTTCTAATGCATTGACTTCTGCTTTGTTTTTTTTTTTTTTTTTTTAGAGATTAGCATTTTTTTTGTTTGTTTGTTTTTTTAAGGATTGGCACCTGGGCTAACAACTTTTGCCAATTCCTTTTTTTTTTTTTCTGCTTTATCTCCCCAAACCCCCGTCCTGTACACAGTTGTATATCTTAGTTGCAGGTCCTTCTAGTTGTGGGATGTGGGACGCTGCCTCAACATGGCCTGACGAGCGATGCCATGTCCGCACCCAGGATCCGAACCCTGGGCGGCCGCAGCAGAGCGCGCGAACTTAACCACTCGGCTACAGAGCCGGACCCTGCTTTGATCTTTATTATTTTCTTTCTTCCACTTATTTTGTGTTTCATTTACTCTAAGCTAAAGTCATTGATTCAAGACCTTTCTTTTGTCTAATACCAATGTTTTGTGCTAGAAATTTCCTTCTAATTACTACATCAACTGCATGCCACAATTTTTTTATTTGGTATTTTTATTTTCATTCAGTTCAAAATACTTTCAATTTTCTTTTTTGATTTCTTCTTTGATCTGTAGGTTATATAGAAGGGTGTGATTTCCTAATATTTAGGGATTTCCATGGTACCTTTCTGTTTTTATTTCTAATTTAATTCTACTATGGTCAGAAAACATATTTTGTATGACTTCAATTCTTTTAAATTTATTAATAATTGTTTTATGGCTCAGAATATGGTTAATCTTGGTGAACATTCTGTGTACACTTGAAAAGAATGTGTGTTTTGTTGTTGACTGGAGTGTTATATAAATGTCACTTAGGCCAAGTTGATTGACAGTGTTATTCTAGTCTTCTATATATTTTCTCATCCTCTATTTCTTTTTATCAATTATTGTAAGAGGAGCTGAAATAGCTCTGACTATAATTGTATATTTGTCTATTTCTCTTTGCAGCACTATCAATTTTTGTTTTATGGATTTTGAAGTTTTGTAACTAGGTGCATTGACATCTTATCATTATAAAATGATCTTTTTTTATCCTTCATAATATTCTTTTCTCTGAAATCTACTTTATCTGAAATAATATAGCCAGTTAAGCTTTCTTTTGATTAGTCTTAGCATGGTTTATTTATTTTCCATCCTTTTCCTTTCAACTTATTTCTCTCTTTATATTTAAAGTGAATTTTTTGTATTGCTTTTTTATCTGACAATCTCTGTCTTTTAATTGGAATATTTAGACCATTTACATCTAACGATTATTGACATTGTTGGGTTTAAATCTACCATATTGCTACTTGTTTTCTATTTTTCACATCTGTTGTTTGTTCCCTTTTTCCTCTTTCTCTGTCTTCTTTTGAATTAACTAGGTTTTTTATGGTTCCATTTTTATCTCCTTTGTTGCTTATTAACTATAACTTATTTTTTATTATTTTAGTGGTGGTTTATTGTACCCATCACTAAATTATCAGTTTACCTTCCACTAATATTTTTCTGCTTCACATACCGTATAATAACCTTAAAACAGTATAGTTTCCTTTTCCTCTCCCTGTCTTCATGCTATTGTTGCCATGCATTGTGCTTCTAAATATATTATAAACTTCACAATATATTATTGTTATTTTTTCTTAGAATAGTCAACTATCTTTTCAAAGTATTTAAGTATAGAGAAAATAAAGTATTTTATATGTAGCCATGTAGTTACCATTTCCAGCACTCTTCATTCCTCTCCATAGATCCAAATTTCTATCTGGTATAATTTTTCTTCTTCGAGAAGGACTTCCTTTACAACTGTAAATCTGATCATGTCATTCTTCCACAAAAGCTCCCCAATGGATTTCAATCACACTTAATATAAAACCCCAAATCCTAAGGCATGACCTGCTAGATTCTATATGATCTGGTCCCAGGCTACTTTTCCACTTTAATTTCTCCTCTTACTCATACTTTAACTCTTCTGCAGTCATACTGGCCTTCTGGCAAGTCCATGCTCCCCTCAAATCTTTTATACTCGCTCTACCCTTTGCCTAGACAGCTTTTTCCCCAAATTATCACTTGTCCTATCCTCTCATCTCATGGAAATCTCTCCTCCAACATCACCTCATCAGAAAGGACACACACTTCATTTCTTATGCTTTATCTTACTTTATTTCTTTTCGAGCAGATATGCTACTTGAAATCATACTATGTTTTTGTTGATTAGCTCTTGTCTCCATCATTAGAATTAAGCTCCATGAAGATAAGAACTTTGTTTTGTTCACCCATGTATCTCTAGTGCCTAGAAGTCTTGGCTGGTACCTAGAACTAGCTTAGAAAGAAAATTGTCTTTCAATAACTCCCTGAGTTAATTCTGATAATCATTATTATCTTACATCAAACAAAGTCTGAAAAAGACGATCCAGATTTTGGAAAGAATTCAAGAATAATCCACAAGTTTGGCAATCCAGTCGCAGTTCCCCTTCTATTAATCTAAATAAACTAGCTTTTAATTTCAAAGCTATAATTAAGGTTCCCCTTCAGGGCAATAGACCATAAAAAATAAAAGACAAGAAAGACTTTTTTCTTCTTAAATGTCTTTCATCCTCTCCAAACCCCCACATTTACAGAGTATACAAAAGCGTTAGGAAGGAGGGAAGGGAGAGGAGGAAGAAGTGCCAAATTTCCTTGGAAGAAGGAAGGAGTTCCCTCCTTATCCTTACTCCTGCTATCATAACCCAGCAGGTTCAAACAGATTTTACAGGGAATCTACAAGTGGATAAAGTCTGCGAAGCTGCTCCATCCCTGAGTGGCTTGTTTAATTATTTTATCTACTCATCTCGCTAGGAATTAAGTGATGACCAGAAACCTGAACTATTGGACCCAGCCAAAGGACCCAGTATCAAGACTCTCTGCACACAGCAACTCCACTCATCTTTTCTGTACTCTGGGTCCCCTGCTAGGACAAAAGGACCTTCCATAGAATTATGATATTAGTCCCTAATTTATACTTAATATTTTTGGCTTACACCATTCTTAGTCATCATTTTTTGTGACTTATAGAGGTGAATTTATGTAACATAAATTCTGTCTAATGCAAGTAACTTCCTATTTTATGTTTTTTTACCCATAAAAATATCTATCCTTATAATCAGAGGAGAAACTATTATAAACTGTGATGTTAGTAAATTTAGGGTGAGGCTTCATAAACAGGAATTGTCTCCCAAATTCCTTTTACTACACCATGTATTCATAATTTATATATTTCAGAAGTATTATGCAAAATAAATGCAAGAAATAAAGATACCAGGTTTACATTGGAATTCATTTTTTTTCTATGCTCCAGAATATTCATGATAACCATAGGAGTTAGATTTTTACTATCCTAGTCTTTATTTCTATATAAATTGTCTAAAACCATCCTTATATAATCCAGTTTACTCATAAGATTATTTCAAAGATTAAAAACATAATTTATGTAAAGCATTTAACATATAATAAACATTAATAAATATCAGGTATTGTTCTTTAAAACTATGGTATTCCACATACATAGGCTTATCTTATGCAGAATATTGTAAAATGATTCTCAAGACACTCCTTCCAGTTTTCGCAAACCTAAATTATAAAGAATACCTAGTCAAAACAATATATAATGGAGGATGTAGGGTAAAGTAACTTTTTTAGAAACAACAATAATTTTATTATTTCCTCAGTTTATTCTGTGGTGAGAGAATGATAGGGACATCTTTCATTCATCCAACAAATATGTACTGAGCATCTATCATGAGCCAGGCGCTGGAACACAGTAGAAAAAACACAGGCAGTTTCCCTGTCCCCAATGAGCTTTCAATCTATCAAGAAAGAGAAATATTAAGTGCAGGACTTAGAAATGTGATGAGTACTAAGAAGCAGGAATGCAAGCAAGTAACAGGTCCCTAAACCAAATTTGATCTGGATCAAAGAAGGCTTCTTTGAGAAAACAACATATTTATCTAGATATATAAAAGTTCCTTACTTTAGACATTTTCAAATACTAGCAACTGAAACTTCAAACTGACATATGTGGTTGTAATAATTGTAATAAAGTCATCTTAAGCAGTAGCTGGATTCTGCAGTTGCCGCCCAATTATGGCATACAGTTATACCCTTGGGAACTCTAAATTACCCCCCCCCCAAATTCAGTATGTGTAGTAATATTTTATGCTATGGACAATGTTGAATTTTAACTGAGCCTGTGCTCCTGGAAAACAGTAAAGGTTAAGAAATTCTCTTATCCTTTTGCGTTCCAGGAAATGGCTCAGAGTAAAGAAGGACCCTTCCCCATATGACTCTGATAAGAATTACAGATGTCCCCTAGTCACTATGATGAAACCAGACACAGACCCTCCAAATTCCCATTCTTTGCTTCAAAAATGATTAGCTGAACTGCTTATCCTCACTAATCAATGTGAACAAAATGCTTCTTAACCAAACTCTGGATCAGCTTCTCTCCTTCCCCAAGCTTCCTAAACTTCAGCTCACCCTCAACCTGAGCCAGCAGACAACCCCCCTCAAACAGGCTGGTCTCAGAGTGAAACATTCTCTGAACTACTATCATGTCATGGCACTCTCTCATCCCACTTCTTGCTACCTGGTTCTTTCCAGCCCTGTTTATTCCTCTATAAAGGAAAAACCAACCTTGAGATTTTTTTGGCCTCATTCTTGAGATACTTCCCCCATCTTGCAATAATCCTTTCAAATAAAGTCTCTCCTTACTAAGTCCAGATTTGTTTTTTATTTGACACTAAACGCTGGAAACCAACAGAATATCTCTCGATAAGTACAATACAATCAGGTTTTACTCCAGTATTTGAAGAGTTTAGTTTTCTCAGTTGTTCAAGAGATAAAATATTTATTTGGTAATGGAGCAGAAAAAATATGTGCCTTCAAACACTACGATCGCAAAGGAAGATGCTGGCATCATGAGAGCTGTAAGAGTAACTAAGATTGAAGTAACAGCAAAGGCCTGTCTCCACGCCAAGCTCATGCCAGAATATGTTGCTCACTGAGTGGAATGGCTGGTGGAAACCCCACGATGATTTTGTCTTCCTTTTCTTTCCTTTTCCTTTTTTTCTCTCTCTTTTTTTTTTGTCCTGGATACATACAGTTGAATTCAGGTTAAGTGAAATGCAAGTGTGATACGTCTTCATACTGTAAAACGCTACAATGGAAAGGTAGACAAAAGAAAGAACATACAATAAAATCTTATATATCAGGAATCCTGAGAGGACGTGCTGCTCTGAAACGTTGAAGTTTTGCTCACTTAAATTTCTTTAGAGAAGTCTTCCTGAATTGGATTGCATATTTTAATACTTTCTTAAACAAAGTACTCTAAATATAACTTAACCTTTTCTTGGATGATGTACAATCATTGTGATTTTAAAATAAAATTTCGCTCTAGTGCAAAGCAGTGATGAGAGCATGACTGACTGTGGCACCCAGGGCTGCATATCGCTGAGTTAGCTGAGTCTCTGTCTTCTTCTCCTTGTCTTTCTCTTCCTCCTCCTTTTCCTCCTCCTCTTCCTCTTCCTCCTCTTTCTTCTTCTTCATCTTCTTTTGTGGCTACTACCTCCTTTCTATTGTAAAGGCTTCAAGACCTTTCCACCTCTTTTTCACCTCTGTCATAGTATCCACCTGTGACAGGAACTCATTCCCCTCTAAATGCTGCTTTTCAGATGTTTTAGATTTGAGAGAGATGGGAGGAATGACAGAAATTTCCATACTTCTAGGACCTGTTCCAGAGTATTCCAGTTCTGGAGGAGGCCTCCAGGAGCTTTGCTACGTAAGAAATCATTTACCTATGAGTAAATTGCGTAAGCTTTAGGAGTGTTGTTTTGATCTTGTCGTTGATCTTCTTGTTCCCACCTTGGCTGTGCAGAAGTCTCTCTTTCCCCTGACTTCCAGCCATGTTCTGAATGTCAAAAAAAGTAAAATGTACAGAAAAGAACACCTCAGAAGAGCATGATGATGATAGTCAGAGTGAAATCTATATTTTTGGAGAATTTGAAGGGGCAGGCTGCCACCTCATGTGAAACAATTAGATTGGAAAGGCCAGTTCCCTCTCACATAACACAATTTCCAAATCATTATTTTTAAATAGATAGAAGGATCTGGAAGTGTGATTTAATGAAAAAGAACACTCGACTTGGGGCAGAGTCCTTGGTTCAAACTAAAGATTTGTCATGTATTAGCTGTGTGGCCTTAAATAAGTGATTTATCTACACTAATTTTTAGTTTCTCAGCTATAAATTGAAAATAGAAATACTTGCTCTATCTATATGACAATGTTGCTGTCAAGATCAAAGACAGTAATATATTTTCAAAGTGGCTTATAAACTGTAAAAGTATTAAAAGCAAATGGCCTGTCTGGCTAAATACTATCTGTCATGGTCAAAGGATCTATCCACAAGTCTTCTGTGACCCAAGCCATCAGATCCTCCGTGGCACTTTCTCTAAGTTTCCTAATGATACCAAGCACCTCCAACAGTGCTTCTCAAATATTCCTTGGCACAAATCATGTCAAAATGCATTGTTAAATGCAGACTCAGATTTGGAAGGCTGGGAATCAGATGGAGATTTTGCACTTCTGGCAAACTTGCAGGTAATGCCCATGCTACCCACATGATGGTCTATTAGAACGGCAAAATCCCAGCCTCCCCCAACTCACAGAATCAAAATCCACATTTAAAGATGACCAGGAATTCTCATGCACCTTAAATTTGAGGAGCACTTTCATAATTTATAGCAATGAAATTTTGAGCAATGAATTTTGAGCAATGAAATTAGATATAAGCAGAGGAGATTTCTGAGTAAAGTATTGAAGGTGCAGCTCGCGTCCTCTTTACTGCTTTAGCAAAATGTGAGAGGAGAGAGATGACTTAGAGAAGGAACTATTAAGCATAAAGGGACCAGAAGATGGAGATTTGGAACATTCTAATCCTATCCATTATGCAAAAAAAAAAAAGCTAGTTCTGAAGAGAATACTAAGGATGTGGCTGAACAACCATTTGGTAAAGAGATCCTTGGGTGTGACTCGTGGATCTAATCAGCCGCCTCAGCAGAAGCCAGGAATAGAGACAGGTCATACCAGCAGAGGTACTGCCAGTTTGGACCAAAGAGGGCAGAGAAAGTGAAACAGAAAGAAGGCAGGAAGAATGACCCCAAAGATGATTCAGAGATCATCAGAGCCACCAACTCAATTTCTTCAGGCCAGACGGCCTCTGCCTGGTGTAAGGATATGACCTCTGCCTAAGGTCCAACAGGCAGGACCACCACCCCAGTGGGTCCAGAAGGCAGGATATCAAACCAAAGAAGATCATTCTAGAGCTTTAAAATCTAGTGGAATTTGAGCTGTTAGATGTTGGACTTGCTTGGGACTCATCATCCCTTCCTTCTTTCCTATTCCTCCCTTTTGGATTGAGACTGTCTATCTTATGCCTGTCCCATCGTATTTTGGAAGCACATAACTTGTCTGGTTTCACATGTTCACAGCTGGAGAGGAACCCTGCCTCAGGATGAAGTCCCCCTTAAGTGTACCCACATCTGATTTACATATTTAGATGAGACTTCAGACTTTAAACTTTAGAGTTGATACTGGAATGAGTTGAGACTTTGGGGGCTGTTGGGACAAAATAAATGTGTTTTGCAGGCAATAAGGACATGAATTTTGGGGTACTGGGGGCAGAATGCTATGGACTGAATTATGTCCCCAGAAATTCATCTGTTGAAGTCAGTCAGTGTGACTGTATTTGGAGTTAGGGTGTTTAGGAGATAACAAAGGTTAAATGAGGTCATAAGGGTGGGACTGTAATCTGATAAGACTGGTGGTTTTATAAGAGGAAGAGACTTCTACCACCACCACGCATATGGACCAAAGAAAGGCCATGTGAGGACACAATAAAAAGTCAGCTGTCTGAAAGCCAGGAAGAAGGTCCTCACCATGAACTGAATCGGCCAACACTGTGATCTTGGATTTCCCAGATTCCAGAACTGTGAGAAAGACATGTCTGTAGTAAAGCCACCCAGTCTATGGTATTCATTATAGCAGCCTGAGCAAACCAAGACAGCAATGATGAGGAAAGGATAAGTGACAGAAGATGTGAAGGATGAATAGGAGTTAACCATGTGAAAGGAATAGGGAAAGAAGAGAGCTCCAGGGAGAAGGAACAGCATATGTAGAGGCCTGGATGTAGAAGCAGCAAGGCAAGTTCCCAGGGGACCAAAAGAAAGATGATTTAGCTGGGTAGCAGGGCAGTGTGTAACATGATCAGATTCTATATTTAGAAAAGAATGGACTAGAGGAGGAGAAAAAGTGCGGATAGACCAAATAGGTTGTTGGATAGCCCAGATGAGATATGATGGTGGCACGGACTAGGGTGTTGATGCTGATGGTGGTAAAGCTGGAAAGAAGTGAATAGACTCAAGAGATATTTAGGAGGGAAAAAAGCGAAATTTAGTGATGGATTAGATGTGAGGTTGAGAGAGAAGAATTGTCAATATGCACTGGGATTTTGGCTTCCTCAACTTGGTAAATGATGGTGCCGTCCACTGAGACAGGAGATATTAGAAGAGGATTAGAAGAGGACCAGGATTACGAAGGAAAGAGCATTGGCATTTAAATTCTGTGTCTATCAGGATACAAATAACATATGCAAGCAATATAGATGAATTCTGAACATCTAAGTGCAAGAAAATGTAGAAAAAATGCTATCAAGACCTCACCAAATCAAAGGATGCTGGAGCACAAAGCCTGGAAACTAGGCAGAAATCACAGCAGGTTCATAAGTCCAAGAAGCAGGAGGCATAAGAAGTGTCTTTTGACAAGAATCATGTGGCCAGAATACCCCAGACACTGCAAGAATCATTCCACTACCCCACCCAAGAAGAATCCTCATCCTATCTTCATTTATGTGCCCCATATTCAAATTTACAATCCAAGGTATCAGGGACGAATTGGCTAGGTCATATGTCCAAGTCGTATCTTCCAAGAACAGGGAAAGAGAGGAATTGACAGCTTCAATGTCAGTAGTTGGAGGTGAGGCACTTATCTTTCCCAAGACCATATTTATTGGGGAATGTTCCCAATAGGAATGTGGTTAAATGCTAGTCAGAAATAAAAGGAAAACTGTACACCACAGCCCACACCTTTGGCAGACCAACATTTACTCACATCCTTTTTCTCAAAATTCCACTTCCCAAAAGATTGTTCCTCCTTATATAATGTATGCATTTCTTGTACCACAAAAACACACTCCTTTTCCAATGAAGACAATCCCAAATCTTACCAGTCACAAGTGTACAAACTCCAGGTAATGTCCCTTCCTCCTCTAGTTTCATTGTGATATATACTCAGTAGCCTAAAGGATACATTTTACAGTTAGCCACCACTAATAAGCCACATATATTGTACTCTAGTATAGAATATAGAGAAAAGAAATCTTCACCAGACCTGTAGTTTTGGGCTAGAGAAATAGTGAGACCTTAATGGACTCACTTAATGGACTATTTTAACCTCAGGGACTCCATGATCAATTAGTCACTGGCAAGATCCCCAAGGTCAGCCCATTTCATACCCTGCTGCCATTACGGTAACCAGGCCCACCATTCCTCCAGTGGTGGGTGACCCATCTGAGTATCAATTACAATGTATGCCTCAAGACTCTAGAGAATTGAACGTCTTCTAGGTCTATTTGAAGAATATATCCATTGGATGGTGGACAAACACCTATGATAAACTGAATCCTGTATTCTGAGCTCCCAATTATTTGAATTATTTTCTCTATACTATTCTAAGACATTTCTGACATCTCAAATTCATTCGTAAGTCTAGGTTAGTGTTAATCAGCCCAGCTTCTCCCATCACGTAGCATCAGGAATCTCTGATAAGTGAACTCATGTTGATAAATTCAGCCTAATCCAAAATTATGTTTCTCCATCATTGGCCATATACTCTAAAAATTCCACTCTATGTATGCTCTCCAAATTACTGGTGATGTAAATTGGTAAAGTCCTATAATCTTCTCCTGGGTTTCACTTTTATAATTGGCACTTTTATAATCTGGGTTCTAACTCTAAACACAAGTCTGCAAATAATTCTAGTTCCCTCTAACAGCATAACCACCTCATTTAAGAGAATAGTAGTCACATGTTGATTCCATGAACCCTATGTATCCTTGTAGTAAATCCCTCCCCTCTCTTTTTATTTTTGGCTGAAGGAGACGAGTATTGCTTTCTGTTATTTGCAATCAAAAGCATCTTAACTTATAAAAGAATTTGGAACCAGGAAGTAGGATGTTACAGAAAACCATGAAAGCCTCCTTAATATTACAGGCAGATAATCTAGAAGCTCATGATATGCAATGAACAAAAGATAATTAAATTACCATCTTTGGTTACCTGGACTCAAGTACCCGATAGGGTAAAGATCTGGGGGACAATGTTGCCATCATCCACCAATGAAGGATTTGGCCAATTTAGTGACCATGGGTAGAAGTTAGTGCTTTTGATGGCATTAGAAATCTTAAAAATAAAGAGAGATCAGTAAATTTAAGTGCTTAAATTTTTGTCTCACAGCATGAACCCAAACCTGGGAAATTTCAGTGACTGAGCTAACACAACCTTTCATTTCTGGCAAAACTAAAGCTGAAACCAGACTTTCACCACTCCCAACATGAGCTCTTTATGGGTTGCCACATTTCAGTCTCACGCTATTGAGCTCTCACATGAAAATAAGAGTTGATTGTGAAAGAGTGGTACCAAAAGAATTTGCATAAAGTCATAGGGAAGGATCCATCCCAAATAAGCACCCTTGTCCACAGAAGCAAGCCCTACTTTTCTGACTGATCAGGCTTAGAAAACAGACAAGAACTCTGGAGGTGCTAGAGCCACAGAGGACCATAAACAACTTTAAGAAGAAACAATCTGGCCAATCCAAACACAAAACCCTTGCAACAGAACACCATTATTGCCATCTAAGCTTGGAATGAATGCTGAATACTGCTTTGCCTTTTAATCAGTTACTCAAGAGGCCAAGAAGCAATTGGAAAAGCCTTGTTCATGTGCTAAGAACTGGCTGCCTTGACATCAGGGAAAACAAACACCAGCCTCTTCCAGATTCAGTAGAAGTTGGGAATTTTCTCTCACTGGGGAGACTGGAGAGTCTCCCCAATATTGGAAGGGGAATGTTGGAAGGAAGAGAGCCTAAGAAAAGAAGCAGATGTCAATCAGAGATATGTTGAGACTGAAATGTTTTGAGACATACAAAAAAAAGAAGCAGGTAACTGGATATACAGATCTAAAATCTCGAGAGGTCTGGAACAGAAATATTAATTTGAAAATATCTTGCATGTATATGCTAAATGAAGCATTGTGTCTCAATGACATTAGTTGGGAAAAGAGTGAGGATTAAGAATATGTCAAATTCCAGCACTGAGCCTTAACAAAATACCTACATTCAAAGGCCAAGAAGAGGATGAATAAGCAAGAAACAAAGGAATTGATCAGAGATGTTGAAACCCAAGAGATTGTGTGTCACAGAGATCAAGGGAAGACTGTTTCAAAAAGAAGGGAGTAATAAACATTGTTGAATGCTGCTCAGAGGTGAAGCCAAATGAAGATTTAAAATTATCTCAGGAATTTATGATGTAGAGGGCATTGGTGACCTTCATTAGAGCTGTTTTAATGGAGTGACAAGGCCAGAAGCCAGAATGAAGTAGGTTGAGCAATGAGTGGGAGGTGAGGAATTGTAGACAGCTGGTGTCATTAACAACTATTTGGAAAAATGTGGCTGCAAAGAGAGAGAAGGACAGGATAGTACCTGGAGGAGAGGAAGGGTTTTTCGTTTGTTTGTTTCATTGAAGAAACTTGGAAATCAAAAAAAGAATCTAGAAGGCAAGATTAAACATGCACAAGAGAAAATGAATAATAAATAGTATGATGTTATGGAGAAAGTGAGAGGCTCTGAAGTCCAAAGCACAAGTGGTGAAGTTAGCCTCAGCCAGGAGACGGGGTAGATCCTCTATTGCAATAAGACGGAAGGCTCTGTGCAGAAATACGTATTTTGTGTTTGAAATAGAAAAGATGAGGGAGTTCTCAACAGTTGACTGCTATTTTCTCTGTAAAGGAAGCAAGGCATCTGCTGAGCGTGAAGGTGCTAGAATTGGGTTTCTCAACCTCAGTATTATTGACATTTTGGACCAGACATTGTGTGGGACTGCTGCGTGCATTGTAGGATGTTGAGCAGCACACCTGGACTTGACTCACTGGATGTCAGTAGCAATTCTCTCTCCTGCCCCACCAACTGTGACCATCAAAACTGTCTTCAGACATTGCCAAAAGTCCCCTGGGGCTGGGGGGAGGGGGTGCAAAATTGCCCTGGTTGAGAATTACTGGGCCAGAGAGAGCAGAAGAGAAGGTCTGAAAGTATTACATAGAGTGGGAAAGTAAATTGACCAAATAGACGCAGAAGGCCCACTGGGTGGTGTTGAGGCCCATTTGAAGTTGGATATGAATTTTGGTGGAATCCATCTGCCTTATACTTTTTACACCAAGACCTGGCTGCTGGGGTGCAGGCACTGAAAAAGTAGCCATTTGTATTCCCCACGGATTGAAGTTTTGGTAGAGAAATGTGACAAAAAGACAGAGGGAGAAAGGGCTTAGGAAATTGGCAAAATATGTGTATTGAAATTATAAACTACAGAATCTAAAAGGTTGGGGAAGCAGACGGAGAGCAGGTGAAAAAATTCTCTTTTTAAAGAAGAATAGTGGGATAACTTGAGGAGCTAGAAATGAAGTTTTGGCCAAAGCATCTTTGAGATACACAGACATACACGTACACAAAAATTCCTTTCAAAAATAGTTTAACCCACAGCTAAAATATACAACTATGTACTGGGGGGTTTGGGGGAGAAAAAGCAGAAAGAAAAAAAGGAAGATTGGCAACAGTTGTTAGCTCAGGTGCCAATCTTTAAAAAAAAAGTTTACATCATCACTTCTTCAAGTACTAAATGAAGGAAATGAGAATACTGTAAAGTGAAAATAATATGGGTTCCATTTACTTTGTATTCTAATCTCAACACGTTGTTTCCGTCGTGTTCATTTCTCATGTACTAGGTCTGAAAACTGTTGCAATTTTACCTTGCATTTCAGATTTCCAAGTCGTTGATTTTGCTACAGGTAACACATAAACACTTAAGAAGTGAAGAAGGACTCTATTTTTACTTAAAGACTGATCACTAAAATGTCTTGTAAAGCTTTTGTAGGGCAGTACCTGGAATTAAATCTTTGTCTTTTGGAAAGACCGGTAACACTGAAGGGAGAAATTAACAACAACAACAAAATCTGTTTTGAGAAATGGAAAGAACTAATGAGTCAGTTTCTTCTAACCTATATAGCACATGAGGGGCAAGACAAAACAAAACAAAACAAGAAAACAATCAAACATTTTAAATTGAACTACAAACTTCCAAACAAAGGCGAAAGCAAAACAGAATGAAAATTGAAGAGTAGCTACATCTTTTAGTCAACCAAACAAGGTTTGTATAATTTGAATCTAATTAAGGAAGGCAGAATAGGCACGTAAAAAGAAGAGCTGATACTAAGAAAAGCCCTCTTGAACTAGTTCAGATAATTCTCTCTCCAAGCCAAATTTGTATGGTTTGAAAAAGAAATTGTACCTCAATGTTTCACTGTTTTACATCTCTGAGTTTAAAATTTTTTGTTTTTTATATGTATTTTTAATGACAGGGAAGATATAAAAATATATTAAATGTGATTATTTCTATGAGGTGGGAATAGTTGGCTTCTTAATTTTTTTTATTTTCCCAAATTTTCATAAAACACGTCTCTGTAGTAAAAAAAAAAAAAGTTACCACATTTAAATGATTTGGCATCAAGCGAATAGTAGTCAATTGTTCAAAATATTTTAACTTTTTGAGTTAAAGATCTTGGAGAGCTAAACATAGATAGACAGATAGATAGACAGATAGAGACATAGATAGATAGATAGATAGATAGATAGATAGATAGATAGATAGATAGACAGGTAGAGAATATAGCTATAAATTTTATCTCTAAGGTCTTCTCAATAATTATTGTATTGGAATTCTAACTCTAGGTTCTCCAAGAGTTTAATAATAATAGTAACTAATATTAAAAAATAACCTGTGTTAATAATATGATTGATTATTAACAGTTGTTATAATATCTTATAGTTGTAGAGCCTTTTGTGATATACATATTACACATAATTTGATCTTCACAACAACCCTTTCAATTAGGAGGCGTCCCCATTATTTTATGAAGAAGAAATTGAGGCTGAGTATTTAAATAATCCACAGAAATCAGAGCTAGTTTTAAAAATGTCTTCTGATTCTTAATCCAGCTCCCCTGCCCCTGCATCATTTTGCTTAAATTAAAGCTGACTACTCTGAGTAAGTCGAGTTCTCCTGGAAACGTTTTGGCCACTACTGTGCTATGAGGTACAGTTAATATAATAGTAATTTTCCACACATCAAAAAATATGAATGATATCATTTGTCTATGTTGTACTTAATAGAAAAGAACATGGAGTGTAAAAGTGATTAATAACTCAACAACATTCTGTGGGTTTGACTACTCAATGAAAATACATATTTCTCAAGATGAGAAATTGCAACATTTTCTTCTGTGTTCTTGAAAATGTTTCTTGACTCTATACTCTTTACTTACTACTTTTTGGACTTAAATATTTAATAACACTATTTAGCATGATGTCAACTTCATTTTGTTATTTTTATCTCTTTTTGCTTAAAGTATTCCATGGCTCTTGAAAAAGATTCTTATAAACCAGTTCTGAAAGGAAAACCCTCTTTTTGTGACAGCTTTATTCAATATCATTCACATACCATAAAGATCATCCATTTAAAGTGTACAATTCAATAGTTTTTAGCATATTCACAGAGTCATGCAACTTTCACCACAATCAGAACATTTTCATCACCACAAAAAAGAAACCTGTACCCTTTAGCCATGACTGTCCATTCTCCCAGGACCCTAGCTCAAGGCAACCACTAATATACTTTTTGTCCCTATAGATTTATGTATTCTAGACATTTCTACAAATAGAATCATACCATATGTGGTCTTTCATGACTGGCGTCTTTAACTTGGCATAACGTTTTCAAGGTTCATCCATGTTGTAGTATGCAAGTACTTCATTCCTTTTCATTGCTGAGTCATGTTGCATTGTATGGATATACCACATTTCATCAAGTGATGGGCATTTATGTTGTTTCCACCTTTGGCTATTATAAATAATTCTGCTATGTATTATGAATGATGCTGTTATGAACAGTCATGTACAGATTTTATGTACACAGATATCTTCATTTCTCTTGGGTATCTACCTACGACTAGAATTGCTTGATTATATGGTAAACTCTATATTTACGCTTTTAAAGAACTGCCAGAGTGTATTCCAAGGCAGCTGCACTGTTTTACATTCCCACTAGCAATGTGTGTGAGTTTAAAAAATTTTTTAAGGAGAGGGAAATGATGAAACTACATACACTTAATAAAATGTACTTAATGGCACACTATTTATAGCTCATTAGTTAATTGAAAAGTTTCTCAAATTTACATTTCCTGACTTTCTTCTGATAGTAATTTATTCTACCTTATGAACATTTACAGAATAAAAGAAATTAACTCTAGGATGAGTTAAGCAAACTAAATTCTTTACAATGGTTCCTTTATTTTAAGAATATTGAAATTAATTTCTTAATGGAGATAGATGTGGATTATAATATTAAGAATGTAAAATGGATGTCACTTTTAGGCATTTGATGTTTTTATCTCTTGTTTGTTACTGTTCAAGATATGATAGTATCATAATAGTAGAATGCATTATATCCATTTAATACTTGAGAAAAACTGGAGAACCTAACGAACTCAGTGGATACTCAAAAGCTGTTTATTACCTAAAAGCCAGGTTAAGCATCTCAAACCCAACACTTTTTAAGCCTAGTAATTTGTAGAAACTCTATATGAGACCCTGCTAGTTCCAGACCATTAAGTCTAATAGATATATGGGTCACTGGTTTGTAATTCTTCCCTTCTCTTTTCCTATGTTAATTTCAGTGTGTCTCTCTCATTCCCACAGTCCAGACCAGTATTAATTACACCGAATGAATATACTACCGGTCAAATGTTCAGTAGGTATAATTTGTTCAGGTACTATCTGCAGCACAGATCTGCTTTTACCTTAGCCCCTAAGTGAGCCTATATATTGTAGGAGAATGCTCCAAGTAAACTTGAAAAGTTCAATGGACAAAGAACCACAAGTGAATTCCTATCCATTCACAGAGAGCCAGACAGACCCAGGGCTAAGAGAAATTCTGCCCTGAAGGACAATATGAAAGTCTGAACACGCGGTGCAAACGACACATTTATTTTACAATGAAATTGGGAAGCCAAGTGCTGTTGTGTCATAGTTGTAGATAGTTTCTTCAAAATAGGAACAAACACATGTGGTTTCATTTCACTTTATTTCAGGAAAAGATTTTCAACTGGACAGAATAATCTATCATAATTTTTCTGAGTTTCGCTTTTCTGGAAAAGTGTATGATCTTTTATGGGACAAAGAATGGAGAGAAAAAAAATATATTTTTAAAGAAAAAGCTATTTCTTTCTTTTTTAAATTTATCTAATGAATTAAAAATTAAGGAAAAATTTTGTATCTTTCTCTGGGCATAGAAAGAAATTTTTTCCTTTACTTACACTCAGTTAGAATAGTATAGTCTCCTCAAGTCATCAAATTCAAACACTTTATATACAAGGGCTCCTAAAGGTGCCCCTGTTGGCATTCTCTGCCCAGCCTTTCCGCCGTGAATCCTTGGTGCCCTGATTCTCCAAGCACTGAGCAGGAATATCATTCTCCTCACTTTGAGACTTTGTCATCACTCACATTTTCTCAAGGCTTTAGGACCCATAAAGTTGGTTAGTTGGTAAACTTTTTGGTCCTACGTATATAAAGAGTGGAGAAACACTGTAGGACCCTCTCCCTACCAAACCTGGGGCTCTTCCCCCTATTCCTTCTCAAGCAGATATTATCTAAAGAAAGGACAGAAGTTGAAGGTGACAACCATAATCCAAAATTTCTTCCCTGTCACCATTTTCTGCTTCTTCCTTATAAGAATCCTATAGACACTGTTCTTTCCCCACTGACATTAACACCCTTTTAGAGGAGGGGAGAAATTGACTTACATTTCTTGAATGACTATTGTGCCAGATATGTTAGCTTATATTATTTAACCTAAGAGCCACAGCAATGTTACAGATGAAGAATGAGAGATACAGAAAATAGGTGACTTATCACCCAAGGTCACACAGCCAAGGACATGCGTGTTCTCTATAATAAATAGCTCTCTTATTCAAATTCTTGCCCTGTTACCTCAGGAAAACCTCTCGTTGTGCTACTTTCTTTCAACCCCTTTATTAATCAAATCAAAACAAAACAAAAACAAAAATATCATAAAGGTAGTAGCAATAGAAAACTACACCTGGTAAAGGAAAACTACGCCTAAGAACTTTCATAAACCTTTGTGACCTTGAAAGTTGGTTTAGAAGCTTTCTGCAACAATCACTATATCTCCTTTTCTTCCAAATAAATGTTTGTCCTGAGGCCCCAACATTCAAGACAAACAAAACACTTTCTAATTTAATGCTACTTTGATTACTAGCATTGCAATGGCATTTTCCCCAACATTTTACTCTTCTCTAGGGTCTTAGATCTTTGTAGAACAGACCAGCAAGCCAAACACCATTGACAACTTTGTTTCTATGCAGAGAAGCGCTCTGAAAGTGCCAAAGAGCCAATGCACAAATATTTTGTGGGACACAATGTTTTTACGTTCGGGACTGCTACTATGTATGAAATGAGTGTTCAGAAGGAAAACAGAGAGCACGCATGGACTCCTCATGGACTCCTCGATTCAGGCTCTCTCCTCGCCACCCCTCGGCAACAAAAAAAAACACACACAAAGGTGATTGGAGTTCTATAAAAATAATCTGCTACTCGGGCAGTTCCAAAAGAAATTGAGAGGGGGGAAAAAAGAGATATGACTGTAGCCCATCATATGACCACAAATATTGTTAACAGTTTATTTTGAAACTTTAGTTAACTCCCCTCTTCATAAACTTCATGTAAAATTCAGAGTTGCCCATTTAAGTATTGAAATTTCAAGATTACTGTTCACAGCAAACTATTGCTTGCATGTTACATTTTTGTTTTTTAAAAATAAAAACAGAGCCAGCCCTGATGGCCTAATGGTTAAGGTTCAGTGGTCACAGCTTTGGTGATCCGGGTTCGTTTTCCAGTCATGGAACCACACCACCTGTCTGTCAATTGCCATGCTGTGGCAGTGGGCCACATAGAAGAACCAAAACAACTTACAGCTAAGATATGCAACCATGCACTGGGGCTTTGGGGAGGAAAAAGAAAAAGAGGAAGATTGGCAACAGATGTTAGCTCAGGACAAATCCTTCCCCGAAAAAAAATAAAAAATAAATAAAAGCAAAAACCTATTCCAGACCTGGAATTTGAACACAATCAGAAAATTGGCTACAGGAAGATTTTATCAGAAATCCAACATATTGGACAATTTCAGTAGTTATTTATTACACATATATGTTAAATTCATTTTTTATTTGATTACTTTTTATTTTTAAATCAAAGAGCAAAAGTTCTCAAAAGGATTCTTCCATAAAATTCTATCTAGTACCTTCTAGAAACTTCCTATTAAGAAATGCTTTTACACTTTAATTTTTGAGAACTTACAACTTTATAAAAATGTTCGTTCACCACAGTTTTTACAAAAATATTGTCACTTTTCCCTCTGTAACCCTTTTTATAATTATTACTATATTTAATATTAGGCACGTTAATGTAAAAGTTAAATCTACCCTTTGTTAAATGTTATTTTAAAACCAGAGAAACCCAAGCAACCAAATAAATTGAAGATTTCTTTGTACTTTTGGGGGGATATCTCTAACCAAAACAAGGTTTAAAAAAACTACTTCATTCTAAAGATTTTACCTCAAAACATAAAAATTTACAAATTGTCAAAGAAAGATACAGAGATATAAGCACTGGAAAAAGAAAAAATAAGAATTAAGTTTGCAAGCAAACTTGCAAAAGGTACAAGGGAGTCATACTTCAGGACTTGCTGGCCAAATAAGAAGACACAGCAAGGGTTTAAACAGAAAAACTGCACAAAATTACTAAGGTCGCAAAGTTTACATTAAACTATTCATACTGAGAAAACAGCAACTTTATCACAATTGCTGTCTTCACAAAGATCATGACATACCTTCAGGTGGATCGGGTGGGGATTTATGGAACATAGCAAGGTTTTATTATTTGGGAACCAGAGCCAGTCACCTTTATTTTTGCTTTTATCTCAGGATTCAAGGCATTGTTTTTGCAACTGAAGAATGTGAAGTGCTTGTCGTACTGAAATCAGGGTAAAGCATCAGATTTTGCTTCTACAAAATGCACATTTTTACTGATTGACCATTCTGTATTTCTCCCTTGCCATGAATACACAGGGCTTTGTGTGGTTAATTTAGTTGGTGTGTCTTTTCAAATACCTTCTTTGTGAATTTTTTTAACTTGTTCTAGCGCAAATATGAGCACTCCCACATATTTTCTCATCCTACCTAACAGAGACTGGCACTCTCTAATACGTATCCCGTAATCAACCACTCATGGTAATTTCTCCTTTAATAAATCATTAAAGCTAGGCTTCACCCATAATAAGCCTCTGTTTTATAAGAAATACAAGTAATAAGAAAATCTTAACATAAGCTTCATAAAGGTGAACAGAAATAGAGTAGTCACTTTAAAAGATTTAAACACAATATAGATAAATCAAATTTAAAGCTTTTAGAAAAAAAAAAATCATCTTTAAGCCCATAGGCTTAATTTTGAATGTTTCCACTATAGGCGATGGGTTAAATGCCCAAACTGGTCCTGTATCAAAATTAAAGAGTGCCAGAAACAGAATTAGGTTCATAACTTCCTTTCATCACCATTTTAACATGTACTTAGAAGTAGATTTTATTGCTTTTCTGGAATACTTAGTAATATTAATTTAAAATTAAAGTCTAAATATTTCTGAGTCTATAAGAAATAACTCTATTCTTAAAACATAATAAAGTAACAAATCATTCTGGGAAAGATCATAAAGAGATTGGGTTTTAGGGGAATCGACCCCAATTATTATCTAGCTATTATCTATATATCTATCCATAGGGTAACTCAATTTTAAGGCTATTGATGGAAACAAACAATATTATTTCACCATTCAAATTTTTCAGCCTATCGACAACTTAACAAATGCAGTTTGAAACAAAAATTACCTTTCCATCATTAAAATACTCATTGTTTTCTTTTTCAGTGCTTCTAAACTTTGTTACCCTGCTTGAATATGCTGCACTCTTCTGGGCATAGAATTTCACAGCAGTTATCAAAATAACTAAGCCATAAAGTCGGCTTTATCAAACAATTTCCCATTAACAGAAACTTTGGATGTTTCCTTTACACAAAACAAACAATGATGGCTAAAATGAATAGTTAAAGGAAAACTGTAATAAGGATTTTTTTATTTGGTTTACATTTTCTCATACAGTCTAACACCTGAAAACAACTGTTATTGTGGGCACCTTCCTGAAAGGTGCCAGCTGTTTCCTTTGACAACAAGCAGAAACAGAGCTAAAACCACGTTTCCAGAGAAGGGTGAGGGATACGATGAGGCTGCTGTAAACCATCTTTCAGAAATGGAAAGTCAATCGAATTTTTCCCCTCTGATAACCCTTTAGTCGCAGAGCAATAGGGGAATTAGGAACACATTTTGGAAAATAATGCTGTCTTGCAAACAATCCCTGTTGGATCAAGTCCTCACTTCACTGGAAGTAGTCAAATCCAAAACTTCATTTCAACAGTGTTCAAATTTATTACTTGAAGCTATGGCAGCTTAAAACTGTCTTCTTTAAATGGAAAATTTGACCAACTTCTATGAGGTAGACGAATTTTGAAAGTGGAAGTGGGTGGGGGAGGTACACTTTTTTTTTTTTTTAAGGAGGAGAGCATGCATACGAAGAATCCTAAGCGACCACAAAACCGTAAGTCTCTTAGGAGGTAAAAAGATGCTAGACCGGATCACAGCTCCCCATCGAGGGACTTTTGCTTTAACTGCTAAGGGGCCACCCGGGAAATCCCAGTCTTGGCAGAGAGGAGGGTAATTGGAGAAAAGACGGGCTGCAGAAAGACCCAGTGTCCGGCGGGTCCCTGCGAGACCCAGCCCTTCCCGGGACCCCCTCGGGGCGGGCCCCGCAAGGCCGGGCAGGGGTCCGACGGGCTGGCAGGCGGCTGGGGAGAAGCGGGGGAAGGGGGTCCCGTGTCAGCCCAGGCGACCCCCGGCAACTCGAGACCCACCGTCCCCTGACACCCGGGCCCGACGCCGGCGCGGGATAAACTCTGTGGGCCTGACCCCCTCATCCGCCCCGAACCCTGGGCCGCGGGTCTGACCGCCCTCCCCGCCGCGGCGCCCCCCCGCCCCCAGCCGGGCCCCCGGGAGCCTGCGATTCCCGTAAGCTCCCCGCCCCGCGCGGCCCCCTCCCGGCCCCGGCCCCGCCCCCGCGGGCCCCTGAGCGGCGCGTGATTGGCCCGGCCGCGCCATCACTCTCCGGACGCGTCACCGCCCTCGTTTCCTACCGCCCCGAGACCGGCAGTGGCAGTAGTGCTAGCGGGGCCGCCGTGGAGGGTGTCGTGCTGTCCTGCTCGCTCCTGCTCGCCCGCGGGTCGGCGCGCTCGCCCAGCTGAGCGGCCACCGGGCTGCGGGGCCGCCGGGCTGCACGCTCAGCCGCCGCCTGGGAAGCAGAGGCAGCTGGTCCAGCTCGGAGATGGAGAGCGGGCGAAGTTGACGAGCCCCCCACCCACGCTGCGCCGCTGCTGCCCAGAGGTGCGCTGCCCTCTCCGGGAGGCGCCCGCACGCCGCCCTGCTCCAGGTGTGCGCGGGACACCCCGCCCCCCGGGACCTGGAAACTTCACCCCAAGTCCAAAGAGTGGGCTCCCAGGGCGGTGCCTGGAGCTGGACTCCGCGCAGGAGGAGCTGTCCTGGCTGCTCGCACGGCGTCTGCGGGCGGAGACCCGCGGGAAACTTTATCACCAGCATCGTAATTACTACATTTCACTGTTTCTCTCCCCGCAGGGCTGCAGCCAGCGGTCTGTCGCGCGTGCTTGTTTGCCAAAGGAGCCGCCCAGGGGAGAAGACCCGGAGGGGAGTTGTTGCCCCTGGGGATACCTGCAGCCCAGCCGAGGGGTCTGGGCGGCCCGGATGTGCAGGACCCAGCCCCGCAGCCGCTGACGCCGGGCGGCGGCGAAGTTTGGCTGCTGAGCGGCGCGGCGCAGGGCCACTGGACAGCGGGCCGCCCGGCGGGAGCGATGCCGGTGGGGGGCCTGTTGCCGCTCTTCAGCAGCCCCGGGGGCGGCGGCCTGGGCGGGGGGCTAGGCGGCGGCGGCGGCAGGAAGGGGTCTGGCCCCGCCGCCTTCCGCCTGACGGAGAAGTTCGTGCTGCTGCTGGTGTTCAGCGCCTTCATCACGCTCTGCTTCGGGGCGATCTTCTTCTTGCCCGACTCCTCCAAGCTGCTCAGCGGGGTCCTGTTCCACTCCAGCCCCGCCCTGCAGCCGCCCGCCGACCACAAGCCCGGGCCCGGGGCGCGCGCCGAGGACGCGGCAGATGGGCGAGCCAGGCACCGCGAGGAGGACGCGCCCGGGGACCCGGCGGCCGCCCTGGAGGACAACTTGGCCAGTATCCGCGAAAACCACGAGCGGGCTCTCAGGGAAGCCAAGGAGACCCTGCAGAAGCTGCCCGAGGAGATCCAAAGAGACATCCTGCTGGAGAAGGAGAAGGTGGCCCGGGACCAGCTGCGTGACAGGGCGGTGTTCAGGGGGCTACCGCGGGTGGACTTCTTGCCCCCCATCGGGGCGATTAGCCGGGAGCCGGCCGACCCCTCCATCCGCGAGAAGAGAGAAAAGATCAAAGAGGTGAGTGCATCGTGCTAGAAATCCCTCCCCGCCCGCCGTGTGTTCCGGGAGAAACGACAGACCTTTGAAACTCTTAAGACTGCAACAGTACAGTGTAGGGGGCCGTGGAGATTTTCCACTTCCACCAGGTGCCGTGTTAAAGGCTTTTGCATTTTCCTTTTCTCGGTATTGTAGTATCATAGTAGATGTGGCCAGTTACGATCTGAGGTTGATCCCGTTGCTTTTAACAGGCACACTCTGGTGAGCATAAGCACTATGCATGGTAGGTATTAAATACGTGGGCAGGTGGCGTGCAAACCTCCTTTTTCACTGGCCCATATACGTTTAATCGTCCCTGAAAACACTGACAGTGAAGGTACCAAACAGCCTCTAATAGGGCTTGGATGTGTCTTTGAAGTGAAGCTTGAACGTAAATGCAAAGCATCAATCATGCGTGATAAAGAGGTTCTAACTGCGAGCTAGCACACCCCCCCGGCGTGCAGTCTCCTGGCCCCATTCTGCCAGGTGACATCCTGTGTGTACTTACAGCCTGTGTGTACTTACGGCCTATGACAGTGAAACTTGAGAACTTTCTATCATAGGGGGCACACTGTTGTTTACTTTTTAAAAAATGAAAATTATAAAAAGCCAGCCTACTGCGTCTTGGATTTCTAGTATACAGTCAGAAAAAGAGTATTTCATGTGATGCAACAGGTTTGCCTCCACAGCTGCACAATGATGACAAACTTAATCTAGGATAAATATGGACTTTGATATGTCTTTCATAGTTTCTTTCTCAGAATTGACAGAACTTGTAACATGTGGTTAGTTCATGACCAGCTTGAAGATAAAGAGGACCTTAAAGATCATTTCTGATTGTCATATTAAAGATGAAAGTTGAAGGGCCCAGAGCCCAGAACCAGTTAGTGACTGAGTCTGGACTCCAGGCCCAGACATTCTCCTGGTCACCTGGCACCAGGCTCTCTGCGGACATGCCTCCTTCCACAACGACTCTCCTATGTGAAATTATGCCAGCCTGGATTTTACACAATCCAAGCGCTGTAGGAACCATATTGACAGCATTTCATCCCAAATCTTGATTCAGATTTCTAAAATACGTTATAAATGGAAGTAATATTTTTGTCATTGTGTAAGTTTCACAGATCTGTGAAAATAAGTTTTGTGGTTCAACATTGGGTAGGAATCAGGAAAAGAATCTTCCTGATCCCATTTTCAGAGAGTAAACAGAATGTTGAGGTGGTAAAGAGGTATTTAGCTTGAATGACGGCAGATTGGAGGCATCTTGATGGTCATACGATTTGTGACTTTAGTATAAGACCAGATGAATTTGGCTAAGCTGTAATTGAGCAAGTTCAAGTAGATTTGGGTCTCTTGCAGTTTACCCAAGGTAGAATGTCTTCTTCCTTCCTGTGTAGCTGGCTTCTTTTCAAGTCCATCAGCCTTTCTGCTTCTTTGAAACCCTTCCTCAGGCATAGAACACTCCCAGACTTGGGAGTGGATTTTACTTCTCCCTGACAACTTCTGGCTGGCAGTTTCCCTTCTCCACGAAATCCTGACAGGGCTACCGAACCAGGAAGGTAGAAAAAGGCTCTACTTCTCACCAAATATCTCCCTCCCCTCCTGCCAGCTCCCTTAAAAATATCCCATAGAGAAATTAACCCCACATCTGCATCTGCTTGTGTTTCCCTTAAGTTTGAAGCACTGTAATTCACGCATTTCATGCCTCTAAATTCCTGTGAGCTGCCAGTTAGTACAGATCACAGTTGTCCAAGAAAATTATTTTAAATGCTAAAGATGCATGGATATTAAAAAGCTATTGGTACTGACCAGTAGTAATTAAAAGTGCTTATAGAGTAGCAACAGTGGGAGACAGTAGCAGCAGTTCAGAACAGTGTATTAACAGTCTGTATATCTCTCCCTATTAGATCCATGTTACCTGTATCTCTAAGTCAAAAGGTCTTAATTAACCATCTAAAGGAAATTTGTATAGCATTCTGTGTCAGCTGGTGCTAAGATCTTAGTACATACATGTTTTGGAAGCCACCCAGTCTTGCATAAAGTGATAGAACTCAATGTGTTCTTTAAAATTCCATGATGCCGTGAGAACCCAAAAAATGCCAGCATAATTAGCTTCAGTATTTAGTCAAAGCCTGATGGGAAGAAATGGATTATGGTTTTTCATTAGATTACTTCAGGCAGATGTGTTCCTTTATAAACCAAAAATAATAGTAACTCTTGCTCTTCTAAAACTATGCTGCAAATGGTCGGTTTCCGAGAGCAAGAGTGGTTGCCCGTCGTCAGTAGGGCCCTGGACTTTACACATTTAGATTCAGTTTTGGGCGCCCCCAGGGTCTCCTAAGGGACCAATGGATCTTTGCCTGGATTTAGATCTTTATTGTTCCTGTATTTTCTAGTTCTCTTTATAACTTAGGTTCTCTATCACTCCTGAATGCCCTAACACTTTTATAGTTAAAATTTAGAAGGAATAGGCAAGTCTAACACGTTGAGAGCTTGCACTACAGTTTCTGAGCCAAACTTCGATTTTGTAAATTTGGTTTCTATTCAGCCAATCCTATTTTTATATTGTCAACACAGTTGTGTTACTGGTACTGTGGTAAATTTTTAACAAATTTGTGCAAAGGGAAAACAGTCTGTAATTTCAAATAGAATATTGCCTAGCACTCTACACAAAAAGGTGCTATGTGTTTTCCAGTATTAATTTAATGGATGGTAAATCTTTGATGTAAAACTTGAAATTAAAATCCCCCTCGCCCTACATGAAAACTTTGCAAATAAGTTAACTCTGGAATTTCCCTGAAATTTATATATAGTACATATTTATTTTCATGAGTCTGATCTTTTTAACATTGTGCTCAAGTTGTCCTTAGCTTTCAAAAGCAGTGTTAGAATCATGAAGCACAGAAGTTAAAATAGCACCCTGGAATTTTTAGAAAAATAGTCCATTTCCCCTTCTATTTCAATCTTTTTTTAAAATCAGGAAGCTTTCTTTTTTTTTGCCTACCCAAACAGCCTGTACTGTCCTTTAAGATTAGAGCCCTAATCCTAATTTAGAGGATGACCAATTTTTTTTTCACTTCCTGGAATCATGAGGCATCCCTGAGTAATAGGGGCTGAAGGCAGGCAGATCGTCAGAGAGGATTCCTCCCTTCTCAGCCTGGACTCCTCACCAACCTAAATGAGCATGCGGGGGCGCTGACGGCCAGCTTTGGGTCTATCAGGTAAGGTTTTAGGACCAGCCAGTTGTGGGTCACAGTTGTCTTCTCTAGATTTCTCAAAACAAGCTTTACTTTTTTATTCCAGACCTATTTATATAAGTTTAAAGAAAATTTTCATATTGATGGCTAATGGTTAAAAAATATTTTTATGCTTTACACTAGCCTTAAGTGTTCTTGAGTCTATAATTTATGATAACTGTTGACAACCCGTCTGTTAAAGATCAGATGTGGGAATAATCTACCTTGACAAATTAGAACAAAACACTTTTCTTTTGAAACTTAACTTTCCAGTTTACTTGTATGGGTGGTTCTGGTGAGGAAAACAATACAATATTTGCTAAATAATAAAATCTGCAATTTGGAGACATAACTCCAAAGGAACTTAGATACCCTTCGGTCCCTTTGCCTGTTCTGCTTACCCTGCTCTGAAACACACCTGATATTGAACATGGGCAAATGTGAGATTTCCCACTTTTAGGACCTTCCCCAGAGCGGGTAGTTATGGAGTGTTTGTAAAGCCTTCTCTCTTTAACAAGTAGATAAGATTTCAACAGTGTAAGTACTGGAGTAGATCCTGACTGTTGAACATTAATATAAGAAAGCAAGAAAAGATTGTTAATGGATAGTCATTTATGTTCGGCTTAATTTTGTGTAAGCTATTGATAATTCGTCTAAGAGGAGTATTCTGTTTTCCTGTTATCAGGTAACTTAAGATTCATTTAAAGGAGCCATGTATAGGACTTCGAACCTAGTTAAGGGCGTGGAAAGAGGTAAAAAATAATGCATTTTCGAGTCAATGCATCTATATTTCTTAGGTAAGCTTATAAACTAAACTGTCTTGAGAAATTTATCATAGTATTTCACATGTGTAAGAAGTGCCTTTCTATGAGATCTGAGTTTGTTGGAATTCAGTGGAGAACTTACATATTTGTATTAAATTATTTCATAAGCTATGGCAGCACAAATTCTTTATGGAAGAGAGTTTAAAGCATGTGTCTCAAGGTCAAAGGGGAGGAATACTACAGATCAGTGTGTGTGATGAGGGCTAAATATGCATGGTAGATCAGAACTGCCCTGGAACCCGCTTATACCCCACAGCCCAGGAGAGAACCCATGGCCTGTAAAGTCCTTTATCACCTACAAAACCACAAAAATGTATGTGCTTGTCAAAGATGAGTTTTGGCCAAAATAGGAGCAGCCACCCTGTGGGCTCTAGAGAGGCTATGAAATGCCTTTCCCCTAAGTAGATGAAAATGGTAAAGGAGACGCCAGTCTTTGGTAGGTTAACGAGGAGGTTTTTTCTTTGGGGAAACTAAGTCTTGACTTTTCCATCAGTGTTCTTAGCCTAGTGCTTTGTTTAGTAATTGAACTATGACCTCTCACCCTCCACCCCTCACCTCTTACTCCTAAATCTGTGTAAAAGTCTTTTACATAAACTCTGCAAATTATTTTTTCTATTACCAACAATATGCCATAAAAATTATAACTCTGATTTTTAAAAGTAAACATACTCTGAATCATGAAGTATCTGGGTGAGACCTTGGAGATAGCTCAGCTCATTCATTTTATAGTAAAGGCAACCAAGACACAAAGATTGTTCTGGAAATCACATTGCCAGTTAGGGGTAGAGTTGAGAATGGAAGCTCAGTGAGTGTTGCTTGCTGTCCTGACAACTCTTACTTCCTAAATAAAATGCCAAAGAAGTGTACAAATTGACTGTCTGTATTCGTTATTTGCAGACTCTAATGTACAGTGAGTGCAAAACACACACAGTTCTGCACTATTATAAATTTGACCTCATATTAGTTGTTACATTAACTATAGTAATTTTTTTTAATCTTACTAGTGACATGATTTAGAAGAACTTCTTTTTAAAGCCGCCCAGGGAAAGTTTGATATGACATCTTTTTCTTATTATAAAGATCTCTGCAGGAAGCGGAGGCATTTGTAATCATTCAGTTGGACATTCTTTACAAAGAGGTAGGGAAGAGAAGTGAGGGAGAGAGGAAGAGAGGAGAGGTGGCCTAGAGAAGAGGGGGGTGACAGGTGGGGGAGCTCTTTCAAACGATAAATGTGTGTGCTCTTTTGCCATCGTACTATGTGTAACAGAAGAATTGACAGCTACCTTGAAGGACTATTTTTTTAAGAAAGTAGACATACATTTAAAAATTCCACCAATCTCTGCGCTGTTGACTGTAGTAGCACACAGGTCTCTTCACCCAAGGAGGTCCTGGAGATGGTCTGGATGCCCTTTCGTGTCCCTGCTCCATCCATTTGTAGCAATGTGGTGATGAGAAGGGCTGGCTCTGGAGTCATGACCTGGGTCTGAATCTGGCCTCTGCCATTTACTAGCTTTGTGACCTTAAGCAAGTTGCTTAATCTTTCAGAGCCTCAGTATTCCCATTTGTAAAATGGGAGTAATAATAGTAGCCCACTTTGTTGGACCAGAAGGATTAGATGTGATCAGCCACACAAAACACTTAGAGTGGTACCAAGCATGCAGTGAGTGTATAATAAATGTTCCTTGCTATTTTTGCTGTTCTTAGTCACCACCTAAAGCCATCAGCCAAGATTACCTTGTTTCATATTTGGCTTAATAAATCAGGGAAGTGGATAAGGAAGTTTCCAGAAGTTATCAAAAAACAGTTGAAATTAAGTTTGATGCTGAAAGGGATATATTTCCAGTTCATCAAGATGATCTTTCCAGACAGCTATGATTTTATTGTGCTACTGTCAACTCTGATTTCTTCAGATTCCTGCCAAATTCAAAAACATTTAGGTATCTTTGAAATTATATCCTTCTTCAGCTTCTGTACTTCAAAATATGCGTTAAGGAATGAATTTGTCTCTTTCTCACAGTCAGTGTGCTTGTTCCTGAAGTGCCATCTTCTCAGTTCTGGAGTTACCTCCTTAAGCATTGAAATTGTTCCCCAAAATAGAGAGAAGGAGATTTAGTGCAGTACCCTTTAACCTGTTTTGTCTCTGGAGGAATGTTTTTTGAGAAGTCAGAAGAAAGTTATTTTAGAATGGGCAAAAATTTATATAATTATGATCAGTTCTACAATCAGAGCTCAAGTCTGTCCCCTGATAATCAAAATTCACATAAATCAGTTGTACTTCGTAACTGAAAGATTTTGGCCTTTTTCTGAGAATTTTGAAGGTAGATTTATTAGAGTTTCAGGCCCAGAAGGACCTCAGAGATCCTGAAGCCCAGAACCCATTTTACATATGAGCAGCAGGGCCTGCTGACCTGCGACTTCCTGAGATTCCCCCGCTGCACTAATGACAGAGCCAGGGACTACGTCTTATTGCCCAGGCCCCGCTCCACCTATGGTATCTGGAGTCTAATGAGGACATATGCTTTGGAGGCTGGCTGGCCTGGCCCTCCCCGCTCTCAGCCCCAGTGGCAGGCCAGCAGCGAGAAGTCCAACTGAGCCCATCCTAGCAGGAGATGGAACATCTTGGCTTGGTAGGGTATTGCCTGAGAAAGCAGTCCTGGCTGATTCCTTTGCTCTGAAGAATGTGGCAGCACTGCCCCACCCCCACTGAGCCCTGATAAAGACTTCTGTGATTATTAGGTACTTGAAAGAAAACCAAATGAGATTAAGGCTTAAGAGCATTTAAAAGTTGCAGCCCTCATTTCTGTCATGAACACTCTGGCAGTTGCTTTAGGTACCTTAGAGCCCAGCAGTGCTACACATAATCCAGAACAGAGATAATAAAATTAAAAAGCCCATGGATCCTTTGTATTTACGTGACTTTTGTGACTAGACTGCCTCCCTCACATCTTTTTCTCTGTCAGTCCATTTGTCGTCCTGGCTCTTTAGCTCCTCAAAAGGCTCCACCACCTTCTGATCACTCTTGCTCTGCATCCTTTTATACAGTGACACTCAGGCCATGTTGGATTAACTTTCATTTGCACTTTTTCATGTATTTCTGTGTGATTGATTGTCCTGTCTCCACTCCTTAGTGAGAGGGTGCTTAGTATGACAGGAGGCCTGGAACTGAGGGGCTGAAAACCTGATGGAGCACGCCACGTTCTGCAGGGCTGGTTTAATAACACAGCACGCCACACACTCAAACAGTCTTTGTTGCAATGCCAGTGGGGATGTCTGTTTGCCTAGGCTAGGAGTTTATGAGAAAGGGTGTGGTGGTAATTAGTATACACAGGCCTGTGAATGACTGTGGTTGAGACCTGAGCTCAGGCCATCCAAAGACCATGAGAGCTATTGCTGGAATCTCCCTAACTGCCAAATCCTTCTTCATTGAATGGTCTTTTCAAAGTTCTAGGAAGAATACTTGATTCTACTGAGGAATAAGAGGGTCCAAAGATGCCTGCACTGGGGGTGGCCATGTCCAGCTTCCCTGAGCTGATGTGTGGGGCATGACTGTCTGACCCTAGTTCCTTTTTCACAAGGATATGTACTGGGACTACTAGGAGCATGTGTTTCCTCACTGCATCTCTGTCTGTCAAGGCATAGGGCAAAATGACAGACCTGTGGGATGATTCAGGCAGCACACGGGTCTGCCCACTCTCAAAATCTCATTCCCAGCTGCCTGAAATTTCACCATCAGTGCCTCCCTTTCATTGATGTATTGCTTCTTAAAGGCTGCTGTTGAAAGTATATCACTAAAGTTGCCCAGCAGAAATTATTGTACTTCGAAATTTGTCTTAGCAAGGGCAAGAATACGTTTGTAGAAGAAGCAAGTGCCTTTCCTTGTGTTATTTCATTATAAATTAATACCTGCTTAGGAAGGTGCAAAGGAGTAGAAAAAAGAAAAAGAAATCCTTCACAGATCTACCATGAAGTCACAAGGAGTGCCAGCTTTACTCACTGCCCAACATATAGGTTATTTTATTCCACAGTTATAGCCACACTATCTATCTATCTATCTATCCATCTATCTATCTATCTATCAATATTTTCATTTTCTTTTAAGTGTCATTTTATAATAGCATAGTATATAAAATAGAAGCATCATAGTTGATTTAACTCTTTTCTTGGACCTGAACAGTTAGATTATTTCCAGTTTTTTGTTTTTATGAAAAATGCTGAGATAAACACCTTTGTCCATTACGTTCCCATCTCATTTTGCATTGGCCACAACCCTATAAGTTGGATTTTCCCTTAAATTTCTAAAACGGTAAATGAATGGGTCAAAGGATCATAGTAAATTTTGAGGGATTGCTTTTCAGAAATAATTTATACTTCCACCTATAATATAATGAATGTAGTGTATTGAATCTTTATAAATCTCATAGGTGATGAAACAGTATCTTGTATATTTAATTTGCCTTTTTTTTGAGCAGCGTTTTCTCATGTGATGGTTGACGAGTTACATTTCCCCACTGTGAGTTGTGTAGAAGAAGAAAATGTTAAATGGAGCAGGACTGAGAAGAAGAAGGCAGTACGGAGGTCTAAGGAGTGGGTATCAGAGAAGGTGGATGTGACAAGTTGTCTGGAGGGATATGGGCTCACGAAGGAGGTAAAGCCCTGAAAGGTGATAGAGAGCCTTTTTTTAATTAAAAAAAAAAAAAAAAAAAAACTTAGAACAAAATTTGCTTTCTCCCTGGGTTGGGCACCTGGGATAAAAAGTACTCTTTATTGATAGGAGTACTTACCATGCATATCGGAACAGCCCACTTTCCCTGAGACCCAGCCAGCTTCCATGGGCTCGTCTTCCTTGTTAAGCGATAGTTGGGTTTTTGCGTCAGATATGTGAGGAAGGTGTCGGCCACTCTGAAGGTCTGGGGAAAGACGGAGGGAATCTCTCTCTTTTTAGAATCCATCAGGATGGTTTCCGAATATTTTAAGATCATAGTTGAAGATAAAAATAGTCCAAGTAGAATTTCAGAAGTGATTTTAGTGGTGCCAGAAAATGGCAAGTCTTACAACGCTGAATCTTAAAGAAGAAAAATTAGCCAAAAGGAAACATTCATAAGATTTCATATCAATAAACATTTTTATGTTTGAAGGGGCAGGCTAATCTTTTTATGTTAGAGGCCTTTGGTGTTTTAAATAGGATAAATATGCATTTTGTCTAAGGTATTTTATTTTAGAATAAGAGAAAAGTATGATTTGTATATGAAGTTTGTCTTCTGTGTTTATTATTTTTTTGTTTTTGCTAATTCCTTCAAATAATGTGTTTTTAGTCATACCTTTTTAAGATAGTGAAGAGCTGCACATTTCAAAAAGTATTTATAATCTGACCTTGGTTAGTTCGTAAAAGTCTGCCAAACGCCAGGACTCTTTAAATTTCGTTTTGAGACTGTGTTAACATGGTGAATAACAATTGACATAAGTTGTGGTTTGAGATGATAGTAATGTTAGAATGTTTAGGATGCTGGTCTCTGAGACATGTTGCTTTTGTAGTCAACTAGCAGTGTTTAATATTATAATGTATCTAGTCAGTAAAGGTTTTTGTCTCATAGTTAGAAATACCTCTGCAGTCCAGATTGTGTTTTCAGGAGTTATTAGCCCAAGACAGCAATTTTATAAGGCATTTTTACTAAGTATAAAAGGAACTTCATGTAGTGAAAAGTATATTTTATAATTGCCATATATTTAACACATTGTGTATATTCTCTCGTATTAAGCATTTTGGTTAGTCTTCATTATTTAATATTGCTAGGGGTTACTTACCTAGAATGCATGATGAAGATCTCAGTAGCTTTAACAAGAAAAGTGGAGGGAGTAATTTCAGGAGCGTAAAAAATGAAGATGATTTATTAACTATTGTTGAAAGCTGCCTTAGCAGTGAGGGTGAATAAAAATGATAATTTATGAAGTGTTCTATCAGCGGTAAGATAAAGCCATATATTGGGTTGGAAGTACTTCTGTTTTCTCTTACTCCGAGAGTACAGACTCTGTGGGACGTTGGGTCTGCATAGTCATGAATCTGTTCCAGGACTTCCATGTTGCGGGCTGGGGAAAGAGCTTTCCCCTGATTCATCCACCGGGTCAGCCAGCCTGGGCCTTGCCCGTAATAAGACCCAGTAAATATTTGTTGAGTGAATATGCTTTTCTAAACAAACATACCAAGAAGAGTTATTCAGGGTAAGTGTGGACCCCCCGCGCTTTATATAATCACGTGATCTGAAAGTGGTGCCCGCTCATCTTTGGAGCCCCTTCCTGTCCTCATGGGCTACAAGCCTTGTCTTTTGAGAGGAGACTTGATTTTTAATAACATTCAAAAGTCATTCAGAACCAGATCTAGTGAATAAAGAGAGTACTCGATGTAGGAAACACCTTTTCCAGTTTTAAAGTTGTTTTCAGAATGATTTATAAAATGAAAAACTGTATTCATTTTCTTATATGACTTATAAACTGACTGTGAAGGTGATTCATAAAAACTCTTTTGAGCAGATGAAATAAATATAGAAACTTGTGAGATTCCTTTGAAGGTCAACACTCGAATATAAAAGTTCTGTTTCATTTAAAAGTTACTCTGCTTTGTATTTACACCCAGCATTTTATTTTACAGCTATGTGATTTTTAAATTAGGCAGCATCCTCAGTCATTTCTGTTCCTTATATCTAAAGTTGTGGGCTACTTTTAATAAGAGCTGTTTTTTTTATATTTCCATTTTGTACGTGATACACCTAATTAAAGTTGGTTTGGTTTGTTTTTTTCCATCCTAGCAAAAATTTTTTGAATGACAAAGGTGTTTTTATAAGTTATGCTTACAGTGCCACACTGAAATGAAAAGTCATAGGCTAGGTGTTATTTTCCACAAAAGAAATTAGAATTTAATAAAAATTTTCTCTGTAAGAAGGTGTGATATTTTGAGAAAGAACCTTGGTCTTCTGTTTCCCAATTTAATGTCGTAGCTCCTGAAAAGTGCTGTCTCATATAAATAATCACAAGGTAGAGACTCTATGAATTTTCTGAATTTGCAAATGGTCCCTTTTCCAATTCACTCTGCAGATCACTGTTAGATTAATCTTCCAAAAAATATCTCTTCTCTCATATCGCCCGACTCAGAGGTTTTAGTGGGCCTCTGCTTCCTTTGGAGTAGTAATTCAGAGAATCACCTGGGGACACATTACTTCCCAGATTGCTGGGCTCCGCCCCCAGAGTTTCTGATTCAGTGGGTCTGAGTGGGCCTCAGAATTTGCATTTTTAACAGGTTCCTGGGTGATGCTGATGCTGCTGATCCTGCAACTAAAGTTTGACAAGCATTACCCTGGAATAAAGTCCCAGCTCATTAGGCTGGCATTCGTAGTCTACAAATCTGCCTTAGTTTGCTTCTTGAGTCATATCTCTTAAATTAGGAGGGATTCTGTGCTTTAGCTAAACTTGCATAGTTACTGTCTCCAAAACACACCTAATTTAGAGTTTTGCCTTGTTTACTTAATTCCTTTCAAATGGAGTGTCCTCCCACTCGCTCAAAATCTATGCCCTCCAAGAAGCCTTTTCTCACATTCCCAGCCTTTACTGATCTCACCCTTCTGCAAATTCCCGTGGTATTTAATTTGTATATTTCTGTCCTTGGCCTGTGTGTTGCTAATTTCATGGGCATATATGTTATCTTCCAACTAGATTTTAGACCTCCTCACTGTGGGGACACCTTTTTCTATCCCATAGTTTCATGGCCCAGAATTTAACAGTGGAAGGCAATTTGTCTTAAATCTAACCAAAATGAAAAACAATTTTAAGTATATCACCAAAATTCTTTCCAACCTCATCAGACTGTGAGGCAATATGGCAGAGTGGAAACCCTTTGAGCCTACCTTTCCACAGCTGCGAAATGGGGCTAATAATTCTCTTTTGCAGAGTTGCTGTAAGAATTAAGGTAGAAAAGTTCTGTGAATCTCTCAGTACAATGCCTGGCACATGGCGTTATTCAATTAATAATATTGGTTTGTTAGCAACTGGGGATTGTTTGAGTAATAAGCTTGGACTTCCGGTAAGAAAGGGGATTGTTGGTAAGTAATTGGATTTGAGAGTCATTTCCAGGAAAAGAAAGCAAGTTTTGGCTGCAGTATCGCTGTGTTAACCAATAGCTTGTATTTTCTGCTGTTACCTCCGTCTTTAGTGGTTGTTGCCAAAATCCCCGCTTCCTGTGGCAGGAAAGGAAGCATTCTTCTGCCGCGTTTCAGTTGTTATCTCACAGAAATGATGCTCATCCTTAGGAAAACCAGGAAGAGGGTGTCCATTCATCAGTGTCCAGTTGCCTATGGCTTCCTGGCCCTGTCACACACATGCCTCGATGTCGGGGGAGGAAAAAACAGCAGAAGAATCAAATCTGGAGAAATACCTTAAGGGTGTACAAAGAGACGTTTCGTGAGCTGAAAAGCTGAAAATGTTCCGTTCGGAGATAGCTGCGGGTATAAATTTAGCTCAATAATTAGGCATATGGTGCTTTCATTTAGGAAGTATCTACACCCTTTGTGATAAGATCTGTGGATTATTAGAGCTGCTGCAGCCCGAGCCACATCCCACATCGGCAGCAGAGATTCCTCATGCATTTAAAACAAGAATTAAAGAGTGAAATGGAAAACGGAGTTAATAATTTGTTCTTGGTTGGTTTTAATCTGCTCTTTATTATCTTTGTAGTTTATGGCTGGAGGATTAGATTTGCTCACCAACTAGTGGTGTAAAAGTTTACCTCCTTTTATTGGAACACTATATTCTTGAAGACTTTCTGAAGAACACTTTGGCTGAATTTAGTCGTAACATAAGAGACACCCCTTAAGTTCTTATGATTCATCCTACAATAATAGAAGGCTTTTTAATGGTATTATTAATTTTCAGTTATTTCATGTTAAATTTCAAACTAGGCTTTATTTAATAAAAACTGATTAATATAGAGAGGTAAAGGTATGCTTTGCTGGCTACAAGTATGTTTTAATCTCCTTTTTTTCTAGCTTTTTTTTACATTCCCCTTCCATCTATTTTTTCTGTCCTAGAATTTTAAATCTACTTGCCATTGGTGGTGAAAAAAACAGGAAAAGTTAAAATCAATGGATATTTGTATTTTCCACGCCTTGTCAAATGTTTCTAAACATTGAAACAATGTTGAAAACAATTAGAGAATTTGAAACATTGAAAACAAATAGACAATTGTAATTTTATAAATAAGAAAGAGTCCAATTCCAGCATATAGCATAGTATGATCAACTGAAATATAGAGACTTAAAAACAAGATTGCCCTTGGGGGCGTGGGGAAGGGAGATGCTCTTCATCTATTTCTTTCCTCATGCTTCTTCAAGGTAGTCCCACTAGAATATGCCTGTAAAGCTCGGATTCTGTGCATTTGCTTCTGTGGTTGTAGTTCTCCACCCACCTGTGATCTAGAGAATTACACTCTAGGTTTTCCTAAGGTAAAAAAGGCAGGAGAATTTAGGCTTTTAGAAGGAACTTTTTGGGGAACTAGGAAGAAGTTTGACAAACTGTAATAGCGGGTCTGAGTTAACCCGTTGCAGATTTCTCATTAGGAAAACTACTCCTGAAGGATGTATTTTTTCTTTTTTAAAGATTGGCACCTGAGCTAACAACTGTTGCCAGTCTTTTTTTTTTTGCCTTCTCTCCAAAGCCCCCCAGTATATAGTTGTATATTCTAGTTGTGAGTACCTCTGGTTGTGCTATGTGGGATGCCGCCTCCACATGGCTTGATGAGCAGTGCCCTGTCTGCGCCCAGGATCTGAACCTGCGAAACCCTGGGCCGCTGGAGCAGAGCAGGTAAACTTAACCTCTTGGCCACGGGGCCAGCCCCTGGATAGATGTATTCTTGATGAGTAAAAGTTTTGACCTAAATCCTCTACTTTGACTTAGATGTGGTAATAGAAGTTTAGGATTTTATAGCCAAATATGCCACAGGTGATCAAGTATTCAGGTATTATTTTAGCTGTATTAATTTAGCTTAATTTTGCTGTCTTTTTCTGTTATACTTGCTACCCGTGCTGTTAATCATCTTCCATCCTTTTGTGTTTTCTCTCAGAGAGAGGTGGCGCTAATGACGCAAAGGCAGATAGCAGAAGTGTAGCAGAAGAGGGATTATATATATTACACATCAGATTACTAGTCACCTTAACACCAAGAAGTCTGTATGATTATCAGCAGAGACTGAAACACACTCTCACTTCCTGAAACCTTGAGAAGTGAATTCTGGACATTAACACTGGCGCACAGACAGCTCACCTTTTCCCTGAGCTGCTGGGCGATTGCTGCTAGGTTTTAGAATTCCCGAGGGAGAAAGCTGTCCTGTTACATGATTTGTTCGCATACTTGTGCCTCTCAATGGAATTATTCTCGAAAGCTGTCTCAGGAAGGAATGCCTTCGATTGATTTGAAATCTCTGGCATCGCCAGAGTGTTTCTAGGGTTTTCCCAAAGCACAGGGGGATTTTTGCTGACAGCACACTCAGGAGCTGATCTGAAGATGGTAAACTGAACTGGAGGGGAGCAAAGGTTCTTCCTCCACCTCTAGGTGAGAACACCACTCCTGTGTTTCTCTCTGGAGTATTCTGTCTTCACGAACCCCAGGGGCACAGAACACATTAGCGGTCATAAAAGAGAGTGTCTATATATAATGCACCCCAGAGTTTTCCATCGTTATCTAACAAGACCCCAAGTTAGATATTTCTCACTTAGACAGAATTTTGCCTTAATATTTAAAATAAGATTTTTGTTCCTTAATTGACTCTTAAACCTCAGCTATTAATTTGCAGGTGTGTTTGGTTTAGGAATAACATCAATAATAACAATGCCTGAGAATTTTCTCCTTTTCTCTAGGTTTAAAATCAAGGTAGCGGTTAAGACCAATCACTTAATAAAAAATACCTTCTCAGTTATTCTCTGAAATATGCGCCCTTCTTTCTCCCAATAGAAGGCATGTGTGTTATGCTTCTTGTTCTGAGAATAGTCTCCTGAAGTGATTTTCTGCATAGCTTGGTCTATGTATAATTAAAACAACCAATAACTAGATTTTTACAATCTCATCTTTGCGTGGATTTTGTCTCTTTTATCTGCGGTTTTAGTTTTAGAGTGGCGGCAACTATGAAAGTAATTACAGTGCACCGTGCGTTGGGTGTTTACTTCTTGTTGGGCACTCTGCTAACCACTTTACATACAACAACTTGTTTACTTCTTGGAGCAACCCTGTGACTTCGGTGTTACCATCTCCATTTTCCACATAGGAAATTGAGGCCAAGAAGGGTCAAGCAAATTGCCCAGAGTTGCAGAGCTCCTGGGTGTCTCACCTGGGACTTGACATTGGGTCTGTCTGGCCCTGGCACATCCTCCGTCTTCATTCACTTCTGTTGAATGCCCCTCATCCACACACACACACACACACGCGCGCGTGGCTTGTCGCCCTTGAAGATCTTACCCCGCTTGACTAAAGAACTGGGACTCCTGTCACAGAGTCACTCCTTTGCCTGAGAAGTAGGGGTAAGCAGGAGAATGCAGGTTGACACTATTTCCATCTCAGCTTGTGGCAAACAACGTACTGGGGGTGTACTTTTTAACTTAATTCTGAAAGTAAACCCATGATCAGTTTGTTTGGAAAAGCTTCTCTTGAGAGTAATTTTATGTTCAACATTAATAATACACATTTTATTAGTGTGTATTAATGTGTGTGTACACACCTTAATGATATGTATAGACATAATATATACGTGGTTGTGTGTGTGTATATAATTATCTAACATAATACTTTAAGCATTAAAGTAATTGGGAGTTCTGGAAAGTTGTTTAAATCAAAATGGAGAGAAAGAAGATAGCCTCTGAAAGAAAGTCTAAATTTGCTTCCTTTTTTCCCCCTAGTCTTGGGGCAACTTTGACTCCTACATTTCAGAATAAATAATCTTGTAATTAATTAATTTTTAAGTGAGACATTCCATAAAGTATGACCATATTAACACAAATGAAATGTGAATTTTAAATTCATGGTGAAGTATATTACCAAGAAAGATTTGTGAGTCAAAGTAGTATGTTACGTGGTTACTGACCTGACACTCAGATTTTATATAGAAGTGACGACAAAGGCATGTTTAATTGGTCTTAAGTGATGATACACCAGACACTGTCTCTTTCTAAAGTGTATGCAAGTGGGGTGATACAGTAATCATTCACATCCAAAAGTTTAAAAAATGACCTAAATATATTTTTCCTTTAGTAAATCAAATTAAAAATCATTTCCTCATTTCCAGCAATACTCCTTCCAGAAATATTTAGGAGTACCACCCTGTGCAAAGCACTGGCGAGATAACAGTAAGCAAGACAGAGGTAACCTCTGCCCATCTGGGATCCAAAGGGATAAAGAGGAAAAGGCAGCATGATAAGTGCTTTAGTAGGGGAAGTGCAGGGTGCAGTGGGAACATGGGAGAGGGACACTTTGCTCTGGTTTGGGGGGTTCAAGAATGCTTTCTGAAAGTAGTCAGGTATTAGAGAAACCTGAAGATGAGTAGGAGTTACCAGTTGAAGGGCAGGAGGAAGCGTGCTGCGGGAATAGGGAATGGCCCATGTGAAGGTTCTTGGGGTGGGCCAAAGAATTGCAACAGGGAAATGCATTTGAGAAGAGAGAGCTAAGAAATGGGCCAGAGAAGTAAAGCAGAGAATGCATCTCACAAGGCTTTACCTTGAGATCATTGGGAACCATGGCAGTTTTAAGTTGGGGAAATAATATCAAATTTGTATTTTTCGATAAGACTGGAGGCAGGGACAATGGTTACAAGGTTCTGCAGTAATCTGGCTGAGCGGTGATGATGGCCTGAATGCACAAGGGGCTGGTGGGGATGGAGAAGGTAAACAGATCCTTGAAATATTTAGAAAGTAACATTCACAGAATTCTGTGAGCACTTACTTGGAGAAGGAGGGAGGAAATGGAGTCAAAGACAGTGCTTGGGTTGCTGGTTAGTACATGGGGTTGGGTGATGGTGGGGACGCAGGGGAAGGAGAGGAGTGGAGGGGTGTGATGGGTTTGGTTTGACATGTTTTGCATTAGATGAGAAAGATATCCAAGGGGAGAAGTTCTCTCCTAGGTAATTGGCCTAAACTAGAGATACCAATCTTAAGACTATCAAACCGTGAAAGTAAATATGCTCCCTCAGGGAGAGTGTCCAGTTAGAAGAGTCCAGGGCCTAATGCCCGAGGGGCTTCAGCATGTAAGGGATGCGCAGAGTGAGAGACAACAGAGAAGGAGCCATCAGAAGCACAGGAAGAGAACCAGCAGAGTGTGGCATCTTGGAGTATTTTTGGATATTTACTATTTTAACTAGTGAGTCTCAGCAGTGTCATGTGCTGCTGAGAGGCAAGGTAAGGACTGAGAACTGGCCTTTGGATTTGGTAAGAAGCGGGTAGAAAGCCACCCCTACTGGAGCAGATTCAGTTGCATATTTGGGGTGGAAGCCATATTGTAGTGGAGGTAAGGAAGTACGGAGACAACTCTTTCAAGAAGGCCACAGAGGATGGAACTGAAGAGAGCAGGTGGTAGCTGCAAGATAAGGGACAACGGGAAGATTGAGTGGAGAAACTGAGCACATGGTTGCGGCTGGCGGCCATGGCATGTGATGGCCCCATCTGCTCACTTGTCTGATGTTCTTTAGCAGCTTCCAGCCACTCTGACACGTTTGGAGAAGGCAGACAAGTAGATTGACCTAGTCTTGGGGTTTTCTTGAGTGTTTGGAACAGAAAGAAGATGCATGGTTCCAAGTGCTTTTTTTGAGAATCTGATACAAGGATCATTTGTTTGTAAGAATATAAATCCACTTAACTTAAGTTAAAGAAAGTTAAGAGGGATATTTATTATAAATTTATGAGGGGGTTTCTCATAGATCCAGATCAAGAAGTGCAGCCAGACCTCACAGGGCCTGAAAGTATGAATCTGGAAGGCAACTGGAACCAAGACTGCTGTTCCTCCAGTTTCGTATCCCGGACTACTTGATCTTTTGTCTGTAGACCTGTCTGTTTTATTCTTTCCTCTGCAAACAAGCTCTCTATGAATCAGCCCTCTAGTTTACACGGCCAATGAGTTAAGTACTAATAGAGGTTCTAAAAAGCATCTCAGAGACTCAATTCCAAATTCCCAGGATGGAGAATCTGACCCAGCTGTAGTTAGGTGTCTAATCAGCTATGGCCAAGGGGTGGAGTATTGATTTTTAGTACCAATGCAGCCGTGGCATAGAGTACCCCGAGTGTGGAAAGGAGAGGGTTGCCTGGCAGCACAGAGGTCTCCCACAGTCTCTGCGGCACCCCGCTGCATTTATCTTATTAGAAGTTTCTCTGCTGTAGAACTACCTGTTAGAGGCAGATCTGGAGTTCTGCTCTCTATTCACTACAGAAAGTTCTGCCTTATTGAAATGATAATTCACCAGTATTAGCATTTTCATGTTGTTCTGTTACCTGTGATACAAACATGCCTGCAACATTTCAGCTCGTGAACCAAATGTACCTACCCTGAGATGGTCACTGTTTAGCAGCCTGTCGTGCTTCATGTGATGATGTCCAAACACTTTAACTTTAATGGTGACCAATTAAAACACACACACGCACACACACACACCAGAATTTGATTCCAGATGTACAAAAAACTCAGGTCCTAGCATTCATCTTTTGTAATCCTACCTGTCCATCAAGACCCAACTTTAATCTTATCAGTTCCACAGATTCTTACTTGGTCCTCTTCTTCTTCAGCAGAAAATCGGTTGTCTTTCTGTGCTTTTATGGCTTGCTTTGTTTAATCCTGTATGATATGTCTATTACATTTTTACTGTTAAAGGCAGCACATGCAAAGGCAGTGAGATGAAAGAGCTCATGGCTTTGTCACTTATTAACAGTCCAATCCTGTGTCAGTACACAAGCCTTTGAGCCTTTCTCATCTGTGAAAGGCTTTCATGGCTGTTGTTAGGAGCCAGCGAGTGAATAGATGGAAAACTGTTTGCTTCCACTATGATGCAGATATTGATTATTTAAGGAAATAGTCTGGGGATTGAATGACCAGGTTTCTAAACCCTTATTTGCCTCTTGGTAATTCATGGTGTGGCAGTGGGTGAGTTACTGTCTCTCCTTGTCTCAGGGATGTCAGCTGTTAGTTTTCTATCACTGCTATAACAAAGTATCACAAATGTAGCAGACAATACAAATAAGTGTCTCACTGTTCTGTAGATCAGAGTCTGAGTGGGCTTGTTGGTTTCTTGCGCTGGGTCTGTAAGGCCAGAATCAAGGTGTCTGCTGGCCTGGGCTCCTACCTGGAGGCTCTGGAGGAGAATCCTCTTAGAGGTTCAGGTTGTTGGCAAAATTCAGTCCCTTGAGACTGTAGGGCTGAGAGGTCCCCATTTCCTTGCTGGCTGTCAGCCAGGAGCCCCTCAGCTCCTCAAGGCTGCCTGCATTCACGTTCCCGTTGCCTCTGCATTTCCGAACTGGCAACATCGCGTTGAGTGCTGTTCAACTAAGTTCCTGACTTTCTGCCACGTCTCTTCTACCTCCACCTAAAAAACGTTCTCTGCTTTTAAGGGCTCAGGTGACTAGATTGGGTCCACCTGGATAATCCAGGCTTATCTCTGCGTTTTAAGATCACCTTGATTATCCTCAATTAACTTTCATTACATCTGCAAACTCTCTGTTTGCCTTATAAAATAACGTATTCATAGGTTCAGGGATTGGGGAATGTGTGTCTTTGGGGGTATTTCTACTTACCATCTCTGGGTAGTATGTGTGATGCAGACTGTGACGGCAAGTGCAGTCCCTTACGTACAAGAGCTACTCAGCAGCTGCTGGTGAATTGTGTGGCCTGTTGCTGTGGTTTGTGATCAACCAAGCTGCTACCCAGGAGGTATTTTCAGGTTACTGGAGGGGTAACCCAAACCAAAAGAAGCCAGATTTTACAGTATTTCCTTTGTATAATTGATTCTGCTTGCTATATGCAGGTAAGCAGGGAAGAAAAACCAAAGATGTATCCACATGTAAAGATTATTGATAAATAAGAAGAATATTCCATTCTTTATTCTTAGCGCTTTTGTTGAGGCCTTACTAAGTGCCATTGATGAAGTATCTTATTTTAATCTCATTATTGTTGCTATTTTACAAATGTGTATTCCGAACTCAGTGGGGGTATGTAAGGTGCCCAATGCTATAAGACTCCTAAAAGTCTTGAGTGAAAAATAATTCTGATTTGTGTTTATGCTCCCTATATCATAGCAGGTATAGTGTAGAAGTCAGGAGCCCAAACTCTGGAGCCAGATTCCTTGGGTTTGACTTCCCCCTTTACCACTTGTGTGTCCAGTGACCCTGGGCAAGTAACTTATTAACCTCTCTGTACCTCGATTTCCTCATCTGTAAAATGGAGATTAAAATAGGCCCTACTTCACAGAGTTGTTATTTAAGATCAAATTGAATCGTGCCTAGTACGTAGTGCTCTATAAGTATTAGGATTATTTTTCTAATCCAACAGTTTGTTTGAACCATTGTTTCTCAACAGCGACTGTTTTGCCCCCAGAGACATTTGGCAATGTCTAGAGACACTGGCTGTCACATCTGGCGGCGCTGTAGGGATCTGGTGGGTAGAGGGCAAGGATGCTACTAAACATCCTGCAATGCACAGGAAGCCCCTACAGCAAAGAATCATGCACCCGAAGTGTCGGTAGTGCTGAGGTTGAGAAACCGTGATTTAAAGCAGTGGCCTTTTATGGTTTTAGTAACAACTTCCTTCACAAATGAGATATTCTTGTTTCATTAGTGATGTCTAACACGAAGGATATTCATGCCTGACACCCATGGAGCCCTGAGTTCTACAATAAAATGAAAAGAAAAAAATTTCTGGTGTTTAAAAAAAAAAGCTTACTGGGCTGGCCTCATGGCCAAGTGGTTAAGTTCGCACGCTTCGCTTCAGTGGCCCAGGATTTCGCCAGTTCGGATCCTGGACGCGGACATGGCACCGCTTGTCAGACCATGCTGAGGCAGCGTCCCACATGCCTCAACTAGAAGGACCCACAACTGAAATATAGAACTATGTGCTAGGGGGATTTGGGGAGAAGAAAAAGAAAAAAGATTGGTAACAGTTGTTAGCTCAGGTGCCAATCTTTAAAAGAAAAAAACAAAACCTGACTCTGTATATATACTTGTCTGTTTTTATATTTATTCACAAGAGTGTGCTTAACTTCTAGAACCCACAATTGGGTGTTAGAAATACTCTGTTTCTCTGAAAAATTGAATGGAATTTCTAATTTTCTTTTTTTTTTTTTAAGACTGGCACCTGGGCTAACAACTGTTGCCAATCTTTTTTTTTTTTTTTCTGCTTTATCTCCCTAAACCCCCCCATACATAGTTGTATAGCTTAGTTTCAGGTCCTTCTAGTTGTGGGATGCCGCCTCAATGTGGCCTGACGAGCGGTGCCATGTCTGTGCCCAGGATCCGAACCCTGGGCCGCTGCAGCGGAGCCCGCGAACTTAACCACTCGGCCACGGAGCCAGCCCTAATTTTCTTGATTTTCTAATTTTCCAGTGAGTGTGCTTTCTTCTGGAGATCATAGGAAAGCAATTACTTGAATTTGAGAACATGATGTTACTGTGCATGTTCAAACAGCAATAATCAAGATGACTACCCATTATGGTTACCTATTTAGAATTTACCTACATTCTAGTGTATGGTTTGGAAAGGCCTGAAACATTTTTGCCAGTGTCATCTTTACTTCTGAATATTATGTAAGGCTTGGAGGTTTGCAGTCTTCTCTCCCTCCCATCCTGTTCTTGTACATTTCTAATGATTTAGAATATTTTTCAACTACTCTTTTCTTCCACCATCTCTCACCCCTGTCACCTCTACCTCAAGTTTAGCTATTTGTCTTTCTCACTCTCCAAGAATGTATTTATCCATTCTCATTTTTTCACAGAATTTGTCCTTTTGATGATTGGGTCAGTTAGTCACCAACACCCACATTACCACTGACATCCCAGGAGGCAGAGGAAAGAATCTGGTGCATTCCCATACCCTCCTCTCTGTTATCTTCCTGGAGAAACTGAGGACCACAATACAGAAACACAATAGCAACAACCTGCAGCTATAAATTGCTGTGCCTTAAGCAGAGCCCTGACATGCCGGGCACCAATTAGGTGCTCAAAAGTACTTAATTGATTACATGATTACATGATACAATTGCTAAGTATTGGTAAAATATATGATTGCAATCATGTTATAATGGAAATACATTTTTTTGTTGTACTTGATGAATCCTTGGCTTATATAAATATCAGCAGAAGGAGGGTGTTAATTGCGGTGAGGAGAACATCCACTCTGTCCTTTGGGGGTCATTAAGTTATAGCTTTGAATCTACAGGTACAAAGAGAAACATCCAGGCACTTCATTTAAAAGGAACAAAGAAAATGTTTTTGATACAAAACATATCTACCATACTTTGTCATCAGGGCTAGAAACTGGGAAAAGCAGTTTACAACAGAATTGCCTTTTTTAATGTGGTCTTTTGTTAAATTTCACAAGTTTGTTTTTGTGGCGCTCTCTAGAAGTGGTAAAACAGTGATAACTACTTCTTCACAGACTTCATGATGAAGTGGGATTAGCTTTAAGTGTAACTGGCTTCTTTTACAGGTTTGGATGAAGTCCAGCTCGTTTCCTATGATCTCAGGCTGTTAGAATGGAGAGCCTTGTCTGAAGGCAGCCACCTCGCTGTGGCCCTGGTTGCATCCTTGAGCACCACATCAAAGATCAAGCTACATAGCAGTTGAAAACTAGTTTAAGGCCTTCCTTCAACTCTGAAATGACTGTCACCCAAATCTTATTTTGCCACTTCATAATTTAGAGTCTTGTGTTGAAGAGATTTTGGAAAAACTCTTACCAGCTTTACCAGTGAAACATGGGGAAATGCTTACATTTCATCGTCAAGAATTAGTTGAGCTGGGGAGGGAGACCTCTGATTACAATGAATCAGCATTTACTCAACAGAAAGAACTTTGTAAACAGGATTGGCTCAGTAGCAAACATCACAGAGCTGTACTTCTTGCCTCATGTTAGTGTGTGGATTGGCATTTTGTTGTGATGGACTGGACCAGGTCCTAGAGAGCACTCACATCTAGAGATTGTGGTAGGAAGGCAGTTCCTTTACAAAAGATGGTTACCAGGAGTCCTGAGAATAGAGTTGAGATGTGAGTCTGGGTTTCAGAGACTACCAGCAAGGCATGTTGTAGTAGTAATGGCACTAAGCTGAGCAGAGCCTCGTACCCAGTGAGCAAGTCAGGGAGAGGAGAAAAGGCAGCAGTGGAACCAGAACTGCAACACTCAGTAATGCTTGTAAGACGTATCACACAGACATACAGCTGTGCACAGATCAGCCCCTGGTGGACAGGAATTGAATGTAGTATTGGCTGCATAGCTATAGGTATACAGATATTTATGGACGGAATGAATGGTTCAACCTGGCACAAAGGAACAGGTGGGAATGGAGTTGGGAGTTGGCGTCCAGAGAGTCCAGTACTGGCACAGCTGAGCAGCTGCACCCCACCACCCAACTGGATCTGTTCTGGAATTTGCTCGCTTCCTAGTTGAGGAGGGTTTGATCCGCCTCCTTCTGTGAGAGCACATTCTACAGGAGCTGGCCAGTGTGATGGAGAGCTGAGGCCACTGCAGCATCCTCTCTGTTGCCCAGGGTGAACATTTGCAGGTCGTGTATTTGATCAATTAGATATCAGGACCTCATCTTTGTCAGTAAAACACAAAGGTGAGTAGTTAGTTGCTGGGAAGGTATCCTTCTAAGATGGACTAAGGAAGCAGGCAGGATGGACAGATCCCTCATAAGTCTTGACAGAGCATCCTGGGAGAAGGCAAAATATTTCCCTGGTTCTGAGAAGCATTTTAAACAAGGATATTTTAAATCAAGTTAGAGAGTCCTGAGCCAAGGACAGTATTTTATATTCAGTACTAGAAAGGTATTTTCTGTCGGTGGTAGAAGGTCATACTTCTCTATTTGGAACAACAGTCTTGTTTCCAGAAATGAAGGATATGGAATTCTAATGTTGTTCAAACAATGAGAAGAAAATGCATGGTATAAGAGACTCAGTTTATATGGAAATTGATAGCTGAGGATCACAAGTATACTGACCTATTTTAAACAAGATTTGGTGTAGTTATAGTAAAACATAGGGGGAAAAGTTATAGTCTTTCACATATAAATATATATACATATTTGAGGGAGAGAAATTTTACATTTGAGAAAAAGAAATTGTAGCTCAGCTGTCATATGCTATAAAAGTAAGATAAAAATTAAACATTTCAACTAGTATTGTTAATTTTACTAACCAGGAGCATTGTGTTTAGTAAAAATATCATTTTATAATTTTTTTTAATAAGAGCCCTTTTCAGATAGCTTAAGCTGTTTAATATAGTTAACAAGAATGGGATGCAAGTATTAGGGTAATTCAGTTTTTACCAGCACTGTGGATAAATTATATTATAGAAGATGCCTTAATGAATATTTGAGATTTTCACCCAAAAATGTAACATCGTCATCTTCTTTGATAACAGTATTTCCTGGAATAATTTATCCCATTTTGAACAAATATTTTACTTTTTTCAAGCAAGATAGAGGAAAACAACTCAAATTGTTCCATCAAGTTACTGTTTTCTGGCTGAATCCAGGAGCCGTGACTACATACCTTTTATTTTTTTAAGTTTGTGCCCCTCCCTCCAACCCCTGCCACACATCAGTCATTTAAAGCTTGAATGGAGGGCTCGGCTACCATATTTCTTTGATAAATCATATTATTTACTATTATATAACTCTTCTGATCAAACCTTTAGAGTAGTTTCAGCTATCAAACAATATTATGAAAAGAAATAATGCAGAGAAAAACTTCCTGTTTCCCCAGATTGGGGTATAAGTCTAACTTTGATCTGATCACTCAAATTTTAAAAAAATAACCAACAGATAGCTACTCAAATGTCACATTCATTAGTGGTTGGTAGTCAATGAGCTAAGTAACAAAATGACCTTAATTTCAGTGCCAGCCCAGTTGTGTAGTGGTTGACTTTGTGCACCCTGCTTCGGTGGCCTGGGGTTCATGGGTGTGGGTCCCAGGCATGAACCTGCACACTACTCATCAAGCCATGTTGTGGCAGCATCCCACATACAAAAAATGGAGGAAGATTGGCACAGATGTTAGCTCTAGGACAGTCTTCCTCAAGCAAAAAGAGGAAGACTGGCAACAGACGTTAGCTCAGGGCCAATCTTCCTCACGGAAATAAATAAAAATAAAAATAACCTTAGCTTGAACTTAAAACATAAGTGGGGGCAGGCCATCATGGTCCCCTCCAACAGGATGATGCCTCTGCGGTTCTCCTGGGTTTACACTCACTTATGGTAGCAGAACGGCCACTGTGACAGCACAGCCACCTGCATCCCACCTTCATTTGAGGCAGAAAGAAGAGGGAAAGCTGGGCTGCTGGCCGACCTTGGCGAATGTCTCATTAGCTGAAACATTGTCACAGGGAGAGGCTAGGAAAGCAAACATTTGCGTTTTACAGCTTCTCTTCCAGGGACAAGCGAGGGAGAACGAGAATGTTGCTGTGGGGTCAGTCAATCTATAGTATCTGCAGTAGGTGGAATATATATTTATATCTTTTCCATTTTTATTATTGTTTTGCAGCTTTGTGTATTCTTTTTGAATAGTAAAATAGTTTGACCTCTGCTGATACACTTGACATCTTTTTTTTCCCTTGCATGAAGGTCTTTGCCTGATCTTTAAGCCATAAAATAGCTGAACAAAATTGGAAGTCATTGTACCCGAGGCTAATGCTAAGTAATGCAGTCTAGTTTAACAGGTCACTGAATTTGGCATGTATTTAATGCTGGGCACTTGCTATCCAGCAACAGTAGAATGAATGATGATCTTTTTCCACCATTTGAAAAATAAAAAAATCAGGCTTTATCAGATTTGAAAGCTCTAACAGAATGGTTAAAGTAATACATTTTCAGGCCCAGGAAACACTTGCCATCACTTACAAAACATCTCAGATGATCTTCAGGCCATAGAAGACACTAGTTTATAGGGTGGTAATGATACAAGCATATTAGATGTTAATGCTTGCCTTAAAAATGGTACCACATATAGTCCAAGATAATTGTTTGCCATCTTCAGGAATAACCTTAGTAACATAGTAGAAGTCTAAAGGACACTGTAATAGAAAGAGCACTGGAAAATAATCAGTATCTCTGTACTATTTTTTTTTTTGGTCAGGTATTTAGCAAGAAGTCTGATGTTGCCAAGTTAGGGGCAATTTATAGAGTGCTTCTTGACAGTTAAACTCATATTGAGCAATATGTCTTTTTTCAACAGCCGCAAAACAAAATTATCAGGGTGTACTGTTGGTGATGAAATATCGTCTACTATGAAACCAATAATAAAGATTATGAGCTAACCCTGTAGGAGGCCCAAACAGAGATGAACTACTATCTTCCAAAGGAAGGAACTCTGAGATGTTAAAATTTATGTAAAGCAAAATTCTTTTTCCACATTTGTAAGACATCTTTATCCTACAGGGCACTAGAAGCAAGAGATATTCTCATTTTCACTTCAGTGTCTTAATCTAGCAATATATTTAATGTTTCTCCCCTGTATCAGCAAAGTTTTCAAAAACAGAAAGATTTGAAGGTAGTTTTGCATGTCATGTTTCTGAAGGTCTCACTACTGAAAGTTAAATTTCCCCAGAATGATTAAATAGGTAATAGAAAACATAGAAAGATGGGTATCGATGACAACGAGTTACCAGTTTCTTTGGAAGCTTGTTTTGAAGGCAAGTTCCCCAGACTGTGTGGGTCCCTTGTTTCGTCAGGACAGTGTACAAGACAATATGGCAGCCTGAGTTCAGAGCCAAGCTCCACCACTTGCTAGAGGTCTGACCCTGGCAAATTACATAACCTCTTGATTTCTTCATCTGTGCAATGGGAATCTCAGCGGGGAGACTACTGTCCTTGCAAAGTTGTATTGAAGGACTGAGAGAATATGGAATGCTTTACATATTTCCTGACACATAAGTGTTCAACAAATGCTGGCTCTTTCTTTTATTAAGGATGAGAAGAAAGTACCTTTTTGTAACAAACCAATTAGGTCTTGTAGAATCAGTAGTTGCTACTCTAAGATTATACTTGGGAACCAGCATTTCTGGTATTTAGTATACATAAATATTACATTTCACAAGTAATTTTTAAAATACCATCTTTTTATACAACATTTTTATTATTGCTAAGTCCAGATAATAATATCTAAAACTGTTATCTGCAGTATACAGAAGGCTTACTTTCAGAATCTTATAAAATCATGGGTTCTAGAATGACAGTGGGCATCCCAACTATTAATTAATAATGGACAATTTTAAGAGTAATTATTTCAGAAGTTTTAAGAAAAAATTTCCTATAATATGTGACATTTGATAACCAATGTATTTTTTATGAATTCTACCTTCAAATAGTAATAACTTACAAAATTTCAATTCCTAATCCTTCAGTTAAGAGAATAGTGATTTCTGGTTTTAACGTGGAAGGAAGCACTTCTGCCTACAGCTCTCCTTTTGGTAACAGCTTCGTTCATGATTGCCAAAACTCGGAAGCAACGAAGATATCCTTCAGAAGGTGAATGGGTAAATAAACTGTGGTATATCCACATGGTCAAATATTATTCAGCCTAAAAGGAAATGAGCTATCAAGCCATGAAAATTTGGACATGGAAGAAACTTAAATATGTATTTACTAAGTGGAAGAAGCCATTCTGAAAAGACTACATACTCTGTGATTCCAATTTATATGACCTTCTGGAGAAGGCAAAACTATGGAGACAGTAAAAAGATCAGTGGTTGTCGGGAACAGAAGGGATGGATAGACAGCATAGAGGATGTTTAGGGCAGTGAAACTATTTTGTGTGATACTGTAATGGTGGGTACAAGTCATTATGCATTTGTCAAAATGCGTAGAATGTACAGCAAGAGTGAACTCTAATATCAACTGTGGACTTTGGGTGATGGTCATGTGTCGATGTAGGTTCACTGATGTAACAAGTGGACCACTCTGGTACATGACGTCCATAGTAGGGGAGGTTGTACAGTCTTCGAGCAGGGGGTATGTTGGAAATCTCTGTACTTTCTACTCAATTTCACTGTGAACCTAAAAATGCTCTAAAGAATAAAGTCTATTTCATAACATGCACACAAAAGGAAAAAAAGAAAAGAAACTCTCTTAATAACTGAAGCAGAACCAGGCTTGACTCTCTAGGGCTGGTTTGTTTCAAAAAAAACAAAGAATGAGGGGCGACCCAGTGGCATAGTGGTTAAGTTTATGTGCTCCATTTCAGTGGCCCAGGGTTCACCTGTTCAAATCCTGGGTGCGTCTACACACTGCTCATCAAGCCATGCTGGGGCAGCATCCTACATACCAAGTAGAGGAAGATTGGCACAGGTGTTAGCTCAGCAACAATCTTCCTCAGGCAAAAAGAGGAAGATTGGCAACAGATGTTAGCTCAGGTCCAATCTTCCTTACAAAAAAAAAAAAAGAAAAAAGAACATAATTTAAAAAGGTAGGGCCGGCCCCATGGCCGAATGGTTAAGTTCACACGCTCCGCTTCATCAGCCCAGGGTTTCACTGGTTCGGATGCTGGGCACGGACATAGCACCACTTGTGCAGCCACGTTGAGGCAGTGTCCCACATGCCACAACTGGAAGGACCCACAACTAAAATACACAACTATATACTGGGGGGATCTGGGGAGTAAAAAAGCAGGAAAAAAAGAAAAAAAGGTTGGCAATAGTTGTTAGCTCAGGTGCCAATCTTTAAAAAAAAAGGTAAATGTCTCTGACTTTTGCTCATTTTTATAAAATTCAAAGTAATTCTTTTTCATGTATCAACTATGTTCTAACTTCATAGTGTTTGAAATGTTTATAACAGGAGTACTTTTTAAAAATTTTTTAAAGATTGGCACCTGAGCTAACAACTGTTGCCAATCTTTTTTTTTTTTTTTCTGCTTTATCTCCCCAAAACCCCCCCGCCTGTACATAATTGTATATCTTAGTTATGGGTCCTTCTAGTTGTGGGATATGGGACGCCGCCTCAACGTGACCTGATGAGCGGTGCCATGTCCGTGCCCAGGATCCGAACCCTGGGCCGCCGCAGCAGAGCTCGCCAACTTAACCACTCGGCCATGGGGCCAGCCCCTAAAAGGAGTATTAAAGAGCAAATAAAAAGTTATTAGTCTTTATGAACTTGACAAATCTAAAAATGGATCTCTTAACAAGGGAAAAATCATTGTGTCACTACTGCAAAAAGTTCTGAAAAATTATTGTCTCATTACTGCAAAAAAGTTCTGAAAAATCACTGTATCACTACTACAAAAAGATAAATGTAGTGAAAATTTGAAGGTGTAGGATGACATGCCTGAGTTAAAAGAATGTTTGGGCTTGCTTTTTTATTACAAATATTAAAGCTAAAAAACATCTTTTGAAATGAGACACTCCGTGAGGATAGTATTTGTTTTCTATGGGATAGTTTTTTAGATCTCCTTAGAATAAAGGGAGCTTCATGATATCCCTGTAGGGGATACCATTTTCTCTTAATTGCTAGGAAAATCTATAGCCGCTGATGCTTCCCAGGTTTAGAAAAGCCCTACCAAGTCTTCGCCTGAGGAGCGGGCAGGGAAGATGAGCTGGCATCGGGCCTGCCACGGAACACTTGCTGGCCTCCTGTTGACCACAGAGGTCTTAGCAGGGGTAATCTAATGAATGCAGTTTTAAGTCAATTAAAAATCAACCAAACAAACAGACCAAAAACCCTGAGGTTGAACCTTTGAACTTGAGTGACAACTTCTGTATAAAGCGACTACAGTCATTAACCACAAGACAGATATTTTTGATGAGGATTTAACTGCAAGTGATAGACCCTTGGCTGAGGCAAAGCTTATCTATGTAAAGAAAGCATTCATAGCAATAGTGCTTCTGTCCAAAAAAGGAATGTTCTAGATAGTCACATGTCAACAAGCCTTTTTCTCATCTCTAACTTTTGAGATGCTAAGTTACCATGCCTCAGAATATTTTAGAGATATGTACTTACATTTTAGTCAAGTTTTGAGGGGTTTCTTTGTTTTGTTTTGTGGTTTTTGTGAGGCTTTTGGCCCCGTACCCTCTTTCATTTGGTAACAGCACAGAAGTTTTATAAAATGATGTCAGAATTTGATCACAAAGTGAGAGAACCATTATATTGCATGTGATCCAAGTCCTTAGGCTAGACCAAGAAAAAACTGACTTTTCTTAGGAGAATGAGATACTTAGAAGCAGGATAATCTGTAAGTAGGGATTAACTAGAGTTCTTATTTTTTTAAACTGGCTTTATTAGGCATTCTGACTCTTTTTCTAAAGCAATAGCTTCTGCTAACTACTCTTTCAATTCACTGGGGAATTAATGCTCAGTGACCCATAGGGGTTCACACAGTAGCATTAACGACGTCTTCTGCTGTCTTAAAACAAAAAAAGTAATCCTGCACACAGACCTAGGCCCATTCATCAAGCCATGCTGAGGCAGCGTCCCACATAGCAGAACTAGAAGGACTTAGAAGCAGAATATGCGACTGTGTACTGGGGGGCTTTGGAGGGAAGAAGAAAAAAAGATTGGCAACAGATGTTAGCTCAGGTGCCAATCTTTAAAAGAAAAGTATATTAAAATTGGCTGTGGGAGAATTCATCACATCTGAATATGAAGAAAATGTGCACACATATATATATCCACTCAGTGGTTAGGAGGCAGCCTCGAGTACCTGGTAACAAATTGCATACATGGAGACAAGTAAGTAGAAGAGAAGTGGAGTAGTGGCAAAGTGGAAAGAAAAGCCGGCCAACTTTGGTGGCGGTGGTAAACTCAGGAAGTATCAACCGAAGAGAGCAGGTGTCAGTAAAGTCAGCAGCTTGGTGTGAAGGAGAGGGGTTCATGGTTCTCCATAAATCCAGTGACAGGCAGGGTCAGAGTAGACCAGAGCCGTCTTCTCTGTCCAAGTCGCCTACAGGGCCACGAGGAGCAGAGCTGAGGACAGAGCTGGAGAGAGAGCTGAAGGGGAGCGGAAGGAAGATCATGAGAGTTGAAGGATGTGAGGCAGGCAAGGAAAGGTGGTGGTGTTGTGAGGTTCTTTCCTTGAGCCAGCTCACAAGCCCGATTTGGTGTGTGCCATTTTGGTGCCAGGCCTGGCCGCATCTCTTTGGACCCCAGAGAGGGCTTCCCTCCGTGCGTGGAGCAGCAGGAGAGCTCAAAGGCTGCGGCTGACTGGCTTAAGGTTTGCAAGCAGCAAAAAAGTCAGGGCTCTCATAAGTGGTGTCATGGAAAGAATCAGAATAGGAGGGTTCTCAGCCTTGCTCCTCCTCTGCTCTTGCTGGGCCTCAGCTTCCTCATCTGTAAAATGGGGTCATAATACCCCAGGGGGGTTGTAAGGATTAAGTGTGTGGCAAGTTATCAAGTTCCCCTCAGTGCCTGTGGTCGATGTTTGAGTTGTCACTTCCTCCTTTACAGTTCCTGCAGTTTCGTTTGTAGAACAGAGTATTTAGAATTCTAAAAAAACTTTAAAATGTGAAACCACTACTCATCCAGCAAGAAGAGAATTGCTGAGAAGTGTGTGCGTAATGCTTTGTACATCTCAGGTCTTAAGGACCTCACAGATTCTTGCCAGAGATGGCACCCATGATGGGGCCAGGGCAGTCCAAGAGCAGGCACTGGGGCAGCCTGCGCCAGAAGTGGGCCGGGCGCTGCTGGCGGAGTTGTGGGAGGCAGGCTGGAGGAAGCGACATGCCCACAGACCTAACCCAGAGCCATCAGGTCCAGACCAGGGATTGCGGTGCACACTGCTGGCCTGTGGGCTATCTGTAGCTCTCAGATATTTTTTTTCCCCTTAGCTAGCATACTGGGGGTTTTTGTGTAGACCCCTGGACAACCTAGCTTAAAACTTTGAAAGCAAGCTTAGTATTTTTTTCCTGGCACTTTTTGAAGATGGCTTTCGTCAAGGCCTTAACTCTTGTTTTGCCACCTTGCCCATCACTTCCAGGTGCCCTCGTCCAGGCCATTCTGTTTCTATCTGGTCCTGGACTTTTCAGCCCCTCTTTTGAACCCGAGGCAGAGCAGGGCACAAGCCAGGGAGCTGGCCCTGGACACAAAGCTGGGGACTGAGTGTATCCTGTCCCTGCATCGTAGGGTTGCCCGATAAAATACAGGACTCTGTTAAATCTGCATGTCAGATAAACGTAAATTTTTTTTTTTTTTAGTATAAGTATGTCCCATGCCATCTTTTTATTTTTCAAATGTGGCACCCTACCCTATCTTCATTTATAATTCACACCCCACCACCAGTAGGTACTCAGTAAGTAGTAATTGTCATTGAAACGTTGGGAAAAAGAATCTTGGAAGTAGAACACCTTAGCAGCCTTGGGAAGAGGGAGAGAGAACTAATATGTTTCAGTGTTCGAAAGAGATAAATTGAGCAAGTGCATGAATGAGTGTTTTAATTTGATATAGGGTAAAATTGGAAGCTGTCGTGGCTGGGAAGGTTTTTCCCCATGCTGGGCGATGACAGAAGGTGACTGGGCTCATGCCTTGCTCAGTGAAGAACGATGTCAAGAGGATCACTCCAAGGACTGTCTTTAGATGGCATCTTGATGCCTATAAGTGAGATGGTGCTAAACGCTGTGATCGTGGTAGACTCTAGGCCTGCAGTCTCCGCAGATGCAGAGTCATACCAGGCTCTGCATCCTGTCACCTCTATGTGACATTGACCTCTTTCTTTTTTTTTCCCCCCCCCAAAGATTGGCACCTGGGCTAACAACTGTTGCCAATCTTTTTTTTTTTTTCTGCTTTATCTCCCCAACCCCCCTCCTGTACACAGTTGTATATCTTAGTTGCGTGTCCTTCTAGTTGTGGGATGTGGGACGCCGCCTCAATATGGCCTGATGAGCAGTGCCATGTCCGCGCCCAGGATCCAAACCCTGGGCCACTGCAGCGGAGTACGCAAACTTAACCACTCGGCCACGGAGCCGGCCCAAGATTGACCTCTTTCGTTTTCCATCCTGTTAATTCACTTTTCCCTGAATTGCCCTGCTGGCTCCCAGTGTAGTTGTGTCCTCTTTCCTTGGGGCTGTCTCCCTTATCTCTCTTTAACTCCTGCGACGAGGTGCGGTGAATGAAGGCCAGCAACACTCATTGGATGTCTTCTACCAGCCAGGTGCACTATCAGATTAGATCTCCTGATCGTGCTGTGAGGAAGATAATTCTATTGTTTTCTTTATTATTATTATTGTAGACATTATTCTTTTAAAGCAGTTTTAGGTTGATAGCAAAATGAATGGAAAGTATAGAAAGTTCCCATATATCCCTGCCTGAGCACATCCCCATCCTGCCCCGCTATTAACATCATGCACCACAGTGGTACATTTGTTACAGTTGATTATCGTTTTTTAAAGATGAGAGTTTGGGACCGCCCCGTGGCCGAGTGGTTAACTCTGCACGCTCTGCTTCAGCATCCTGGGGTTTGCCAGTTCAGATCCTGGACGTGGACCTAGCACCACTCATGAGGCAGCATCCCACGTAAAAGAACTAGAATGACCTACAGCTAGGATATACAACTACGTACTGGTGCTTTGGGGAGAAAAAGAAAAGGAAGATTGGAGACAGATGTTAGCTCAGGGCCAATCCTTCTCTTCTCAACAACAACAAAAAAAAGATGAGGGTTCGAGAGATGAGACCCTTAGGCGGCAGGGCTTGGTCTTGCCCAGCTGAAGCCTGCTCACCAAGCTTTCTGTGAGCCATCCTCAGCATGAAGTCCCTGCCTGCCTGGTGCTCCTGCTTGTCCTCTCAGTCTTCATTCCCACAGGGAAATGTAAGTATTGGGACAGCATCAGATAAGAGGAAGGGGTGGCTAGATTCTTGTCTTGTGTTCACATATCTAGAAATTCTCTTCCAACAGATAAGCGAGGCTTTGGAGAAGCTGGGACTTGCTTCCTAAAGTTACTTTTTACCTTCTTTCCTTTTCCTCCATTTCCCAGTTCCACCAAAGGTTAAAGGCAAGAAGCTTGATACAGTGATCCTAAACATGCTTCGTGTTGAGATTTTATCTGAAATTTCTGGAAGTTACTTTCATGTGACAATCAAGTAATTTCAGGCAAAGTTTAAGTGGAAACTACTGTCAAGTTTTTCAAATCAGTGTTTTTCAAAGCATCGACCATTTGTATAATTTCAAGAGGGAAGGCCGTCAATTTCTGCTCTTACAATCACTAAAGTAGGCTGACCTCCCACCCTAGGCCTCGCCGGAACCAGACACAGCCCTTCATGTCCTCGAGAGCAGCCAGAATGCGCGTGTCCCTGGACGACAGAGCTGCTTCCCTTTCCTGCCAAATGGCAAACTGTTACATAAATGAGCCAGAGACGGCCTCTGTCCTTTGGCCCCGACTGTTGCTCATTTCTTCACCGCAGGCTGAGCCGTGTTAGCTCAAAAGCCCGCTGGCACCAAATTTAAATTTTCACACATCCAGTTATTTTTAAACTAAGCCAAACAGGTAGACTTTTAGCCTCTTAGAGCCTGCCTGCTTTACATACCCTGCGAAAACTTATGGCATCTGTTGGCCATTAATAAGATAGGGCCTTGTGGTTTTAAGACCCTAAGCTGCTACTGCCCTTCAGAGTTCTCTGACCCAGACTCCCCAACACACTTCTGAGGACAGCACTTAGACATGTAAGCCCCCTCTCTCCTGGGCGTTCCCTTGCCCTCCTCCACTTCTGGATGCTGGCCCCCTCCCCTTAAGCCTCTGAACAGTCTCATGCTTTGAGGGACTTCCCCTCTCATGCAATCCGGTCCCAGCCCCTCCCCCCTCAGTAGAGCTTGTTGTGTGTTACTGCCTCATGTGGGCATATCTTTTTCCTAGATCAGCCCCCAGGTCTCTGAAGCAAAGCCCCTCCCTACGCGTACATGGCACAACCAAGATCTCAAGAAAGCCAGTATATGAAGCTTCAGAACTAAAGCTTCATATACCCTGCCTTACACCTGGAGAAGACTCTTTGTAGAAAAGGTCTTCATCCTTTCATCCTCCACGTTTTGGGTACTAAATAGTTGTATATGTTTTTAAATGTAGATATTTATAAAGAGTTTGTGTACTATATAGGTTTGCCTGGTTTGTGTATATTTGCCCATCTTATTTATATACGTCACTAGGAAAAGGCATGATGCTCTTTCAGATTGCAAAGATCAGAGACATGCTTAGGTTAAGTTTTTAATAAAAATAATTATAATGCCTACAATTTATCAAGCACTTACTATGCGTCAGGCGATGTATTAAGCTCTTTACATGCATTGTTGTATCTAATCGTCATGGTAACCAGTGAGGCAGCTACTTCTACTTATTTACATTTTGTGGATGCAGAAAGTGGGCTCAGGGAGATTAACTGCCTCACTTAGAGTCACATCAGTGATGGCAGAGCTGGGATATGAACCCAGTTTATCAGATGCCTACCCCTGTGACCTGCTATTATGCATTCTTCCTCAATAAGTGAGAGGAAAACAGATTGGTGGCTACCAGAGGGGAAGGAGGTGGGAGGAGGGCAAAAGGAGTATAGGGACACATATACGTGGCGACAGATGGAAACTAGACTTTTGGTGGTGAACACAATGCAGTCTATACAGAAGACAGAATATAATGATGTACACCTGAAATCTACACAGTGTTATAAACCAATGTGACCTCGATAAAATAACTTTAAATAAATAAATAAAATATAACAAATATTTAAAAAGAAGGATTTTCTGTAAGGACACACTGGGAAGCGAGTAACAGTCTCAGCCGGCAAAGAGCCCCACCTCGTGCTGTAGAGGAAGATCGACGTTCAGGATTGAACAGCATTATTTGTAGTTCTCCAGCAGCTCTGTGACCTAACATAATTCCCTTGCGACACCGTGCAAATCACAGCACCCATGTCTGCCTCCCAGCCTCCTCTTTCTTTTCTCTCTTCACTTTCTGTCCCCCTCATGGTTTCAGCTGCCTCATGACCCCTTTTTATGGCTTTTTCTCTTTCTGTATTTGTACTTTTCCGCTTCTCCATCACTCTGGTCTCTGGATTCTCTGTGAATCTCTCTCAGTTACACTGCCACAGATAGAGTAGATAATTGAGTTGGTCTGTCTATTGGAGAGAGCTTCCGCCTGGGCATCTGGCCTCCAATGCACGTGGCTAGCCCTCAGTTGTCTACTTTTGGGTCAGGCACCAGGCTATGGATCAGTCACCTGGGGTTAGGGACCCAAATCACACTGTACCAACTGTGAAAATTTGTGTAAGACCCCAGAGTGGGGGGCCTGTAAGTGGTCCTTGAACTTGTAGACATTTTTAAGGGGCCAGTGAAAGCCCAAGTCTTCCTAAGACCAGTCTGGCAAAAATGGTGAGATTTTCAAAAAGTCTTTTAATGTGTCTATTATGAATAACTTAAGATCATACGATTAAAACATCATCAGATAAAAATATTTGCTAAGGGTAGTTCTAGCAACAAAAATGTAAGTTATGAAATCTACACCTTCCTGGGGAAATTCAAGCATATCTTTCTGTATTCATGGCTTGCCATGCCCTTGATTAGGTCAGGACATGAAATTGAAAATAGGTACAATTGTAGAGTTGTACGCAAAATTTAATTAGTTTTCTTATTATTCTCTTGTATTTATAAACATTTATGAATATGTAAGAAGGGAGAATGTTAAGCTTCCATACACTGTCTATTAGATTACAAGCATGATGGAGTCCTGTACACTTCTCTTCTAGTCCTTTAGCATCTTGTCATTCATAGTGTAGCAGACACTCAGTAAATGACATTGCCTAATTATTCAGCCCTGATGCCAATTGAGAAGAAGGTGCTAATCAAAGAATCTTTGATAAGCATAGAGTCAAGGAGAAGTAATGCCATTTGTGGATATTTTATGCCTTAATTCCACCTTCTCTGGGTCAAAATAATGGATTGCTATGATGAATTTTTGTGTCATTCTTCCTTGTTTGTTTCCATTCACGTCATGTGTTAGCTGTACCTTTCACCAATGCAAATATAAATATTCAGGAAAAAATAAATCTTTGGTTTGCTTTCAGTTTATCTTTTTTCATGAGGGTTTCAGTACTGCGTTTGAAGTCCTGATCAACATCTAATTTAGGCCTATTTTAATCTTTTTACTTGCGATGTCAGGCTGTAGAACCCTAATTAAATTGATGAAAGACTACAAAACAAAACTAAGGAGCCTGTAAAGAGGGGGGATTTATCCTACCTATGGACTTCTTTCTTAGTAGTTGAATTTCAGAAATGACCTTGTCCTGTCAGCTCACAAGTCTGGAGAGATTAAATGCCTTCATCCCCATGGTCCCTCAGCTGGCTAGTGGCTTACCACTGTAAAGTTAGACTCTGGTAGCATTTTGATGTTTTCAGATATTTGTATAATCATAAATCTGAGCTACAAAGTTGGTTTTATTTTTGAGTTGTGGATTCAATCTCACTGTTATTCTACATACGCATACACACATGCACACACACACACATACACATGATGTCTTGTGTTTGGGTTTAACATGGTAAATCATTTCCAGAGGTGACCAACTGCTGGAATTAGTTAACAATATGGCTGTTCCTCTTCATTTCACAGATTCCTAGAGCAGCCACTCTTGATGCTCCATTCAGGCCATTTTGACCACATTGTTTTCTTTTTCTGTTCTAACTTTAACTCATAGAAACCCCATGGGATGAGGAACCCATTTCGAGAAATGTGTCACAGCAACTTTTGAAATATAGGAAGCTAAGCAATTAATGTCAGATTTTCCCTTGTGGAAAAAAGATAAGAAAAGTTAATATATACTAACGAGGTAACTTAAGGAGGTGCTGTACTAGTGGTACATTGTATAAATTATAATTTTTGACAAAGCAAAAGTCTCCTATGGGAGAGCTTTATGCTATCTTTGTGTCATTAATAGTCTATGGCACTGGTTTCCATTCAGACTTGGAGCTGAAACACACCATCCTAACATTTTTTTCTGTTCTTGTGTCAGGTGTATTACAAAAGCTTTTGAATTTATAAAGTATCTTTGGAAATTTATAGAAATGAAGAGTTTACCAAATGTAGCACATTTAAATGGAAAATCCAAATTATACTCAAATGTAATCTCAAGGTATTTTTGTGGATTTCATATACCTAGTCTTTTCAGAGTCTCATTGGTTTCTGTTTCTGTGATGTGAATTTAATTGGTTTCAATACAGGTTTAAAATTCAATAAAAATGTGGTTACCTACCATGTGCCACATAGGGCCCTCAGTGTAATCACACGGGCCATGCTCGTGTAGTCCTTACATACATCCTGTGAGGAATGATGATCTCAATTTTTCAGATAAAGAAAGAGAATCTCACAAAAACTGAGACTCGTCCATGATTATGTGACTAATTGGTGGTATTATAGGGATTATAAATCAGGATATTTTACTCTCAAGTCTATTACACATTCCTATAAAATTAATTTATAAGGAGAAAATCTTGAAAACGCTACTTCATATGCATTCTATTGATTGTCAGAAGATCAACAATCTGATTCATCAAAGGAAGATTCTGTTGCTGACTCATTAAAGGAAGGTGATACAGTGTTGGTTAATGCCATGGGTTTTGACGTCAGGCCAGCAGGGAGATAAACCTTGGCTTCTTAGCTATAGAGAAATGTCAAGACTTTGAGTAAACTTGTTTGCGTTTTAACTTCCAAGTCTCAATTTCTTCATCTACCAAACAATGGTAATACAACATGTTTCATAGGGTTCTAATGAGAAATGAGTACCATATGAGTGCAGAGCATTTAGCAGGGTGCCCAGCAGATAGTACAGATTCTTGGTAGCCCTTCTTAGTAGCAATAGTGGTGAGATAGGAAGATAATGTACAAATTGGTTAAAGACATGTTCATTATTGTGTTCAGGGACATCTGAAGGCTTTCTTGTTAATAAAATTGTATTGATCTCACCGAAGATTTTTAGTGATAAACAGCCCTTATATAGTATTTATAACTTTATGTGGTGCTTTTTAAGATTTTTCAAAATATGGAGCCAGATTAGAAGATTTTCACTTGTGTTCCTATTTTAATTACTGTTGCTAATGTGTTGGAAACTGTTGCATGAATAAATTCTAGATGAATGATGGGTCCTCAACACTTTTTAAAAAATGTATATAAAAATAATTATATATATTAAGTCATTGAAAAAAGTATACAATTATTATACAATAGTTATACAACTATTCTGACAGGTTCTTAGAACAATTTCTCCCCTTGAAAATCATTCACTTTCTACTAGAGTTCATGTCTAGTGCAAGAGGTCAGAACTTTGTCTATAAGCCAGGAGAAATTATTTTGACTTTCTTTGTATGTAGATCAATTAATTTTGTTAAAATTCATAAAAGAAAAAAATATATACACCTAATTTGTGGCAGAGAGCTTTGGCCTTAGAAACATTCCTAGTACAAGGAGTCTAGATTGGAAATACACAGGATCAGTCTTCAGTTACAGAGCTGTACACACATACGTATACAGTTAAAGATTGATTATCTTAAAATAAGCTGACGTTTTCCAAAATCTAGATAGAACCATAGTGTTTCATTTTTTATTTCCTGTAGATATTTAAAAATACTTCTCCATATAGACTTGGTCAAGATACATCAAAGTGTTTAAAGTGATGACCTTGGATATTTGTCTGTATATGGTGAGGCTGACAAAGTACAGAGAGCCTTGTACAAAAATATGAATTTTAAATAGCAAGTCTTAAGAATAGTTCTTCCTTTTGGGATAAGCTAAATTTCTGTTGCTGGAAACTGACTTTTGAAAATGATCTGTATATTAAACAGAATTAAATGGATTCAAAAAAGAAAAATCTCCATTTGTAAACATAAAGGGGCTATGTGTATGTGTGTGTTCTTGTTTATTGATAGTGTCATCACCCTTTTAATTAATCATCATCCTTTTAACTGATTAGTGAGGTTTAACATTTTAACCTTTAGGTCTTCAATGTATGATCTATTTTGGAGCAGAAACATCTCAACTTCAAATTATAATCCTGTTTGCATTTCTTTTCTCAGATGATGAAACATGCTTGGAATAATTATAAACGTTACGCTTGGGGCTTAAATGAACTGAAACCTATATCAAAAGAAGGCCATTCGAGCAGTTTGTTTGGTGAGTAGAATGTGCTTTGGTTCTCTAGTGACAGTAACTTCTTTCCAATTGACTGAACGTGTGGGTGGTGAAGTTTGTGTGACTCTCCAGACCATGTTCCTAGGAAACTTGCATACTTAATAGAGTGTCTGCAAGGACTGTGCAAAGTGTGTCCTTCGGATGGAGCAGTGGCTGCATATTAGAATCACTTGCATGCCTTGAAAAATACTGACACCTGGGGCACACTTGCAAAGATTCTCATTTAATAGATGTGGGTGCAGCATCATGATGTTTAGCTCCTGGGGTGATACCCAGCAGAGGAGCATTTGATTGGCTGCATTTAACTGCTTCCTGTCAGGTAAAAGCTGTGTCTCTATCAATAAGCTGGCCAAGGGAGCCAGCCATGGTGATCTTCGCTGTGTCTCAGTGACTCTTGACTTTGACTCTAGGTTTCTGTTGTGTTGCCCTGTAAGAGAAGGTAAGGGTGGATTAGGTCAGTTATGTGAACTTTCATTTACCCACTTTGGCAGCTTTATTGCATGATCCTGACAGCATCCCTCTGTGGTCAGTATTGTGCATATTAATAACATTCCCATTGTGGAGGTGAGGAAGCTAAGTAACAGCAGTGTTAGATGGATTCCATGAGTCACAGAGCTGCCCAGTGCCCTTCCCACACTGCACTCAATTCCTTTTTAACCCCCACAATCTTGTCTATAAGTAACAGGATGAAGGGGACGGAGTCTTATTCTGACACTTCTGAATTCACCATAGAAAACATGACTTTCTGTATCTTAACTGAAGGTGTTAGCATCAAATCATATAACAAGCAACAGTATCAGCAACACTTCCTGTGTGTTAAGTGCCATTCAGGCATCATCTCATTTAATCACATTGTTATAGGCATTTTATAGATGAGAAAAATGAAGCTCAGAGAATAGTTTGCCCAGTGTTAGCCACTTACTGACAGGCGGAGCTGGGGCTTGAACCCAGGTGTGGCTAAGGTCAGAGTCCTGTTCCTAATCACCACACTATGCTTTTCCTTTTAGTTAGGACCTTCCATGTGTTTGGCTCTCCTTTCAGCACTGGTGTTAATAAACACAATACGAGTCTTTGCAGAGTTGATGGCCTAGTGCAGAAGACATCTGTGTGAATAGGGAATTATCAAAGCATTAGGTGCTTCAGTAGATGTTCATATGAAGTTCTGAGGAACCTGTGGGATCTCAGGTAGGGAGGACATTGCAAGAACAATGGAGAGAGAGCTGGAAGGGTGGGAGAGAAGAGAGGCTGGTTGGTCCATCACAGGGACACAGTTTGGAGATGAAGAGAGCCTGAACCTGAGGTAATGGAATAGAAGTGAGTTCAGATGTTTTTATAAAGTAGTGTTTTCAGACACAGTGACCAGTTAATATGGGCGATGAGAGATAGGAATTGAAGAGAGCAACTCAGAAACTTTATGCAGACTTGGAAAGCTTTAATTTTTTATTGTTTATTATAACTCTTTTAAATCCAATTCCATTTTTGCTTTTATCTCTATGAAAATTGCTTGTAGCATTAAGAAATTAGTTATGTGTAACTTTGCCATAATCAAAGAGATTATTTTATTCTCTGTTAATACATTGATGGTTTTTAAATTTATCATTGAGCATTCAAACCATACTCAGTCTCTTACTGTGGAATGTGGAGATGAACAAGACATGATTTGTCTGTTCTAAGGAAGTTTACAGACTAAAGAGATGCATGCAAATAATTATAACGGAAGATAGGAAGTGGTGGGTGCAGGAGCAACAGGAAGTCTTCATGTCAAGGGAGTTCTGAGGAAATAAATCACAGAATCAGGACTGGCTGGGTGGGAGGGGAGTTGGGAACAGTCAGTGCTTCAAAGAGGGGGTGGAATTGCATTTTAGAGTAATGGTTTCTTAGAGCTATCACTAAGCAATTTTAGATCTAATTATTTGCACAGGTGCACTTTGATGGAATTACATTAAAATTAATAATGTGTGTTGCTCCTCTGTTTCAGATCTAATTTTTCTAGAGAATGCATTCTAGAGAATGCAATCACGAACGAAATTTCTGAGAGATTTATTCTCTACAACTCAGAAGAAACTTTAAAGATTAGAGTATCAATCTATAGCAGGTGATAATTATTAGTTTGGTTTTGGTGCAACTTTTATATTTTCTTTCACTGGAAGAATTTTACACTGTGTTCAATATCGTTTATTAGTAAGTTCGGTATCACCCTCTCCCTCCTTTTCCAAGGTGTGATCAATTTGCATGTATGTAGCTGTCAAAATTATTTTATTGAATAAATATTTTTCTGATATTTGCAGGTAGTATCAAAGGAGCAACAATAGTAGATGCCCTGGATACGCTTTTTATTATGCAAATGAAAGATGAATTTGAAGAGGCAAAAGAATGGGTTAAACAAAATCTGGATTTTAATGTGGTAAGTTAAACAAAAGTTGCCAATGCAGTTCTTAAATCTCGGTTAACATGATAAATTTTTTTGTGGGGCAGATAATTGCACTGTACCCTTGCAGAAACAATTAATGCAATTTTGAATAGTATCATACCATGTTCTTCACTTGCCTTCCCTTACTACGCAAATACATGTCTTTGTTTTTTGGCAAATTAAGAGTAAGAAAAAAGAAATTAATATTTATCAAGACCTGCGTGTGCCAAGTATTCTTGTTCAAGTCCCACAATAACTCTATGAGACAGATACTATTTTCACAGCTTTACAGATTAGAAATCGGAGCCTCAGAGGCTTATCCAGACCACACAGCTAGTTGTGTGTCAGAGCCGTGAGTCTAACACAGGTCTGTGTGCCTCCAGTGTTCATGCTTTTGCACTGTGCCACGGTGCCTTGTTATGACTTTGTCAAATTAACATTTGTTACGTGGAGCACAGGGTGCCAGATGGTGAGCTGCAGTTCCACAGAAGACCATAGAGAAATTGAAATGGAGAAGTTTATTATTCACAGGTCCTGAAGAAGTACACAGCATACCTCCAGGAGCTACACAGGGTGGTCGAGGCAGAGTGCAGACAGACAGAGAGGCGGGACCTGGGGCTCATGCCTTTATTAGGGTAGGTTGGGTGCTTTGGGGTTCCTAAGTTCAGGCCACATGGATCAAACCAAAAAGAGCTCCAAAGGATCTTTTCTAACACAAGGGGAAGGCCCTGGGGGGCAGGGGAGACTGCTGATAACAAGGGCTGTTGGTAGAGTCACATCGGGAACTTAGATTTGCCGTGTCTCTGCGGGCTGTTGTCAAGGGCACACGCTCATGTGAGGGGGCCAGTGTCAGTTTAAGACCCCTGCAGGCCACTTGGCCAAACAAAATGGATGCTGAGGCAGTAATACTGTGGAGTAGCTTAGCTAAATTCTGGACATGTATCCAGCAGCAGCTGCATCCACTTTCCCATAAACAAGGTTTCAGACTTTGTTGATTGTATACCCTTAGCAGTATAAAGTTTTGTCAATATATATTTGAAATATTTTTTAAAATTCTGTATATGTACTACCATTCTTAAATACTTCAAAACCCATTGTGCACCAAGGAAAAGGTTCAGAATTAAAGGTAGTGGCCATTTCTAATACTTGTTGATAATTTTGATTTGCGAGACTACCTCTGGTCAGAGCTAATCGAATTCCATAGTCATTGTTTTACCTCAGAATGAGGTTGACAAAGAACTTGTTTTAAGAAGAGGAAGAGTGTTGGCCCTGTGTTTTTTAGTCGTTCACTTATCTTTGCATTACTGGTATTATTTTTAATCTGAGATTACTTTGCAGAAATCCTTGGAAGCCTCTGGTTAGCGTTCGATAATATCTGTAAATCCCCATAACTGGGCACGAGTAACATGCTGTATGGTGAGAACAGACAAAGGAAGAATATTTCCCTGCTGACTTCTCTGCTTTGAGGAGCTCTTGTTCTCACACAGACTGAGCGAGGACACCAGTGTCATTCATATTAAATATTAAAGATCAGTAAAACTGAGTCTTTTTCCCATCTCTTTGTATTAAAAACATGTATAAATTAAAAGTTTTAATATTTTGTGCCTACCCCTCTAATTAATTGCCATATATCCCACATTTTGGAGATCACTGCCTTAAAGGACAGGCAGATGAGTCTGTGTTTAATCTGTCTTATAATTGAATTCAGAATATAAAAGAGACAGTATTTCAATATAAAGAGACCTGGGAGATCAATGCGTTCAACTCTTTCATTTTAAAGATGAGAAAACAGGCCCAAGGAGCTGGTGATTTGCTCAAGGTTCCACAGCTATTTGACTGCAATGACCTGTAGGAGCTCTGATTTTACCAGTAGAACTGAGTATGAAAGACTAAGGCAGTGGGAGAAAAAGTTCTGTTCCTTTCTAAGGGTTTGTTCTCTCTTAATAATACTTTAGTAGTGCCTTGTTACTTACAATTACGGGCTTGTCTTTGCTCTGTATGGGAGAGAGAATGGATAGTATGTTCCCTCTCCCCACACCCCTCTTTTAGAAAGGGTGAGGGAATGAGAGCTGGATTCCTCCAAGATCTAATGATGGAGGCCGGGAAAGTAGACTTTAGTGATACTAGACCTGAATAGTGTTCGTGTCCCTCATCGATTCTTGCGTTGGTCTGTGATAATTACAGCCTTGCCGCCCCAATCCTCCCCAGATGCTGCCACAATTCTTTGCTTTCGTGACCAGTGATAGTCTGAGAAATTCTAGAATCATTTACTTAAAAGGACTAAGCATAAAGGCCTCTCAAGGTAACAGACAAGGTAACAGAAGGCAGTTGGCTGGCCTCAGACCATGACCAGGTGACATGCATGTGTTCCATGGACCGTGGGGACCTGTGAGGAAGCAGAGGGAATATCAGACTATGTAGAAGAGAAGAGGACATCCTTGGTTTCCTTTCTTATAAGATAAAGGGATTGAGCTATCACTCAGTGATTGCTGAGATACTGAACTTTAAAGTGTTTTTGTTCATTTAAAATTATATTTTTGTTTTCTATAGTATTTTATCCAATTAGTTGACAGACTTTTGTGTAAAATATCATTTTAGAGCCTTTATTGATAATCTTGGGCTATACCTTTAAAAATAATACTTGTAAAAATCATAGCCACAGGTCTCAAATATCTGTTTATTATACTATTCCTAATGTAAGAAGTCTTGAAACATATTGTTGCATTTCTCTTTTTGGGTATTGCCATATTTTCCTTTTTAAAAAATAGAAGCTTATCAATAACCTCCAAAGGATAGTGCTTCCCGTGTTAGAATTAGAAGCAAATATAAAATCAGGAAAGGCATAATAGTTTACTCTCCTAATCATTGCATTAGAAAGTTCTTCAGGGGCCTGCCCTGTGGCCAGGTGGTTAGGTTCATGTGCTCCGCCTCTGCAGCCCATGGTTTCACTAGTTCGGATCCTGAGCACGGATATGGTACTGCTCATCAGGCCATGCTGAGGCAGCATCCTACATGCCACAACTGGAACGACCCACAACTAAAAACACACAACTGCGTACTAGGGGGCTTTGGGGAGAAAAAGGAAAAATTTAAAAAATCTTAAGTTTTTCAGCTTACAGTTTTCTAGTTGGGTTTAATATGTCACGTATGAGACTTTGTCTTTTATTCATTCATTCTACCCAGAGATTCAAGTGATGTGTCAACAGTTACACAGTTTTCTTTCTGAAAACACTGAGAAAATTTTTTCCATTTATCTGAAAGAAGGATAAATTGGAAAAGCTTAAGCAAAGGCAGAGAAAACTTAATTTTATTTTTATAGGTAACATGCAGTATCATTCCAGCTTGGATAAATTATTGCTTGTTTTTAAATTAACACTTTTTCCTGATGAATATTTTAATTGATCTTGTGAGGGTATTGCAAAAAAAGCTAATGCATCCAAATTTATTACAAGGGAAAAATAAGAATGAAACAGAAATAAACACTATTGTTGAGAGTTGGTTTATCCTGTGGAGCTCCTGAGTATAAACAGATCTTACAGTCAAGAATAAATTTGTTTATATGTTTAATATTCACTTTGCATCACTTAAAGGTGTAAAGTAAATGTTTTTTATTGGTTTATACTGTCATTAACTAAAACTCATTTTCTTTTAATTAAGGCATAGCAGGTTGATTCAATTTGCATACTTGGTAGCACAAAGTTCAAATGGCTTTAATAACTGGCTTAAAATAAATCACTGGGATAATATGTAGGAATAAGGGCTTCCCAGGTGGAGCCTCATATTCAGATCAAGTATCTGTAGAGGCGCATAGAAGTGGGTGAAAATGCTAAGGGTAGACTCCAGTTGGTGAGTTCTCTGGATTTAATTCAAAGTAATCCTAGGACAAAGAATCTAAGACAGATCCTTGGTTATTCGTTATTCATTTATTAATCCATTCTTCTATTAATAATTTAATAAGTACCTTTTAAGGTACTTACCTTCGTGGAGCTTATAGCCTACCAGGAAAAGTAGTTAGAGTGCCTAGCTAGAGCTGAGTTTTCTGGGGAGGAAAGAAAGGAAAGAGGAAACTACTATTTAGAGTAATAAGACATACCAAGTATTATACTAGTGATTTTTTTCATAGATTATCTCGTTTAGTCTTTGTGAAAGGCATACAGGGTAAATGATATTTTCCCTATTTTCATAGACGACAAGGTGCTTAATTAATCTGCCCCAAAGCACGCAGCAAGTAAGAGCTTTGGTTTGAACCAGGTCTGCGTTAACTCAATGGCCCTGTTTTTATTGGAGAAGAAATGCGAAGAGTTGAGAAATATCTAGGCAGCCATGGAATTTGAGTCCTCCAAGGTCAGGCATGAAATCTTATTATCACAGTACTCATTAGACTGGATTGTTCCGTAGGTATTCAATAAATATTAATTAAATGAATAAGAAGTTAAGCTATCTTGTCCTCCTTCCCGACAGACTGTGCCAGAAGACAAGCTGACAGGGTACACGGGTAGCTGTATTGTGTCCTATTTTTATATAGTTAGAATGATCTGGAGTTCAAGTGCAACTGATCTACTTGTTTTTACCTAACCTATGTCCAGAATGGAGCTATGGTGGCTCCTGATATAGGAAGATCATTAACATAAGGAAGAATGATTAAGAGTTTCATATTTGGGCATTTCTAAATTCATTCTGAGCGTCCTCTTCCTTACTGTCACTTTAAAGAAGTCTTGATTACCTAGATCTTTACATGAGAAATATTGAAGACAATCTTCGGTAATGAACTTTATAGAATATGTGGAAATTTTCTCCAGATAACAATTTCTTATATAAAACTCCAGTAAAGCCCAAAGCTCTATTAAAATTGTCCTTAAAAAGCATTTTTCTTCATTGAGGTAAAGTAATATCTCCGTATGAGAGGCCACACTTTGAGAATGACAAATGGTAAATGATTAGCTTGCTCCAGACACTAACTAGCAACACACTGAGACCGTGGTCTTTGGCAGCACCTGGATTGTGCCTTTGATTGTAATGAACACCGTATGTTTTAGATAACAGAGATACTGATGGCGAAAGTGACTTTATTTTTCAGTTTAAAGATGAAGGCTGTTCTCTTATCCTCTTGAATGCCATCCTACTTTTCAGGAGAATAAGCTGTAGGGTTCCCTATCAGAAGGATGTAAATTGACCTCAAGAAGCAACTTTGGATCTTCTCAAATGCCTGAATGAGTGCTTGGCAGAGGTCCAGAGTTCCATGCCGTAGAGCATGAAAGAAGGAGTTTTTGTCTTAGTATTGCTCTTGTAAAAGATCTGTTTAGAGCAGCATTACATCCTGATGGGTGCAGATAACTAAGTTAATTATCCTGTTGTGTGGAGTTACTCAGTGTCCTCGACCTGAATGCTAATCAGTGCTGCCAAGGGTGATGGTTTGGGTTTTGGCCATACAAGGATGCTGAGCCGTTCTCTCCGACAGTGATTAGTGATAGATTGGACTACTGCCTGATGGCCCCCCTGGATGGGAAAACCAACCTGTTGACATAGGGAAGACAGTTATTTGCTTATCTTTGTGGCCCAGAGAACTTACACTTTGTTCTTCCCATGAGGTTTATCACGTTACTTAAATATGAAACTAAAAGCTGCTAGGATATAGGATACACTAAGTTACACTGTTTAATATTGCAATTTAATCTGTTAGGAGTTTTATATTTACTCTTAATCCTCAAAATGTTAATACAACACACACTTTGAAGTAGCATTTATAAAGAAAGTTGTCTGCTAAGCGTAAACATAGGCAAGGCTTACAGGCAGTTATCTGTCTGTAATCAGTGGTTTTGGAAAATCTCATGTTGTTTCCAACGTTTCTCAGTAAGATAAAGCATAGTTATTATGTATTACAGTAGCGGAGCAGTTGTTATTAAACATAGTTACTGCGTTGGCTTATAGTGGGGCAGCCAACGTTTTCATGCTTGCTTGCTTCTCGCTTATGTAAGTTCATTGAGAAGAACAGGAACAGAGAGTTTGGAGAAATAGCTAGTAAAGTAGTCTCTGGTTTCAGGCCTCAGAGAATTACCCTTTAAAAAAACTCTAAGAATTGAGATCAAGCACTTAAAATAGAATCAAAATATTTCTCAAAACGAAAGTTCTTTTCCAAGAGCTCTTTTTCAATATCAATCAGATCTATCATGCTGTGTGGAATCGTAAGATAAGAATTAGGGAGAATTCCTTACACTTGGTGCAAGTTTGATTCTAAATAATTATCATCAGGCTTGAAGGTGCAAAGAAACAATATATCTGTTCTTCAGAGGCAGCTTGCACCTCTGTAATTCCTCAAAGGAAACTGTGGCTGAATCCGTTCTAATAACCTAAATTTGTCATTCTAGTGCTCCAGCCCATTATTTCACTTACTGAAATATATTAAAATTTATCATTTTTATAGATGATTTTGGTGAATAATTTGTTTGTAAAAAAATACAAAATACAACCTAATAAATTTCTCTGGCTTGTTTAAAATGCTCTCTTGTCTAGTGGGAGGAGATTGGTCTTTCAGGCACTTGTTTTAAAACAGGAATTTTGAATTGTTCACTGTCCCTCTTGCTCAGATAGGCTTAGGTTCCTGTGCCCGTGAGCTCATGATCTGTGGATTTGAAGGAAGCCTTTCCCAGTAGAGAGAGAGAGCATAATGTTAAGGATTAGGGGGGGAAGACATACAAAATGGTTATTAAATTAAACTCTTTTTTTTCCATTTTAGCAATCTTTATCACTTTATCTCATAATTTTACATATAATATGTATAGTAACCAGAGGACAGAAATATTAAGGAAAAGGATAAACTTAAGGTGGAAATTATCCGTCTAAGACATCCAAGGCAATGTGAGAGATTAGTACTAAGGCCTAATTTTTCCATGATTTGTAATACTCACCTCTTGATTTTTTGTGTAAACTTAGTTATACCATGTATTTTATTAAATTTATATTTGAATCTGGCTTAGTGTGTTCTTTGATTTAAAGGCTATCAGTAGAGGAACGTTGAAATGAAAGAGAAGTTTTTCCAATCCAAATTTTTTGGTGTGTATGCCTTTAGCCAAAAATTTCCAATTTCCACTTGCTCATAAGTTGTGATATTAACTAACAGATGCATGCAATTTAAACAGAAGACTGGACCTACTTCTCAAACTGGCAGTCGCATGCAACTGTATGCTAGAAGCCATAGAATACATGGGACATATTCCTGGAACGCAACCTTACTTAAAAATTTAAGAAAGTTATTTACTTTCAGACAAGCACAGATGAAGCAGACTGCAAAGTCTGCATTAATTGTTAGGAGGAATCACACAAGATTTTAGTGATACAGGCTGTTTGGGGCTCCCCTCCTTTACATACTGTCCTCCTCTTGCCCCAGCTCCTCTTCTCTCATTAGGATAAGTCACTGGAAAAGTTTTAGAACATCTTAAAAGACACTGCATGAGTATTAATAGGATGAATATGTTCATTTAAACTTAATATGATTATTTTAATAGAAATAGGAATCAGAAGTTTGTAAAAAAGGCCTAAAGCCCTCAGATTGTAGAAATTCACTTTTGAAAATCCAGATACCATATAAAGTATATCAAGCCCCAAGGGAAGTTTGGTCAAGATACTATATTTCAAAAGAGGATTTTTAGCCATTGAGAAATATGACTCCCATGAGGGTCAGAGAAGATGTATTGTTCTGCATTCTAGAATTTAGGATATTATGATTCTGGAGTTTCTGATTTTCCAGCGGCACTTAGTTTATTTAGGCTGAGCTGCTGTCCAGTGGAAATGGCGGCAGCTCTTTGTTGAATGTTTCGCCTGTGCCAGGCGTTGTGCACAGTGCTGTCCACTCACAGACTCACCGTGCCTTGTAAGGAATGTATTGTCTCTTTGTACAGATGAGAAAACCAAGACTCAGAGACAATAAGTGACTTGCCTAGGACCTTACAGTCAGCCAGCTTCCGAACCAGCCTTCCGTCCCAGGTCTTTCTGACTTTAGGGTAGTGTTTTTATCGTCTGCTGCCCCAGTATAGCCAACCAATTTGTTATGGTGGGAGAATTTTTATCTTGTTAGTCACTTTCATCTAAGGCTCTGTAAAGAATGAACCAAAAGTATCTAAATTTCAGTCTTCTGACCTAAAACATAATATAGCCCAGATTATTGAAGGAGCTCTCAAATTAAGCTTTCTAAATAGTTTAGATTTAACTTTGAAAAAAGGAAAGGGAAAAAAATTATATTTTGGGAATTCAAATGTAGTTCTGGTTTTCAAAAGAAGGAAGATATGATAACTGTTGAGTACTACTCATGGTGATGTGCCATCTCTGAGCAAGCTTTTTAGAGATGAGGACACTGCACTCACTGGGAACCTGCATAGATTCACTAACAAGCCAGATTTGCTTCTTGGACAGGCTCACTAGACTATTAGACCCATGAAATTCAAGACAAAACAACTAACACTGAGCATGCCACTTTGCAAGGTCATCTCTCAATATCTTACAGACAGAGCAAGATAAATAGAATTTAGATTCTAGAATACATTGCTGGATCAATAACTGGTTGAACAACTGTACCCAATAGGTGATTGATGTCTAGCTGAGGGTGTATTTCTGTAGTGTTTGACATGGCTCAGTCCTCTACCTTGTAATAATTTTTATCAAATGTCTATATAAAAGTCCTGATTATCCAAAATTTTTGTAGCAGGGAGAGAGAATGCATATCTAATGAACCCATAGCCAGAATAATAATATAAAATCATCTTAACAGGCTTCAATAGGCAGAAATGTGGAGGACTATTCTCAGGTTTAAAAACTGAAAAACAAGTGTAAATTGAGAGTGATATGATTTGAGAGTTTAAATTCATTAGATTTTATTATTAGACATTGTTACCTTTACACATAAGAAATATAGCTGTGTGAACCAAAATAAATGAATGGATTCACTTCCACTACTTATCAGTAATTCTGTGGAATATTAAAGCTTTTTTGTTGTTGTTAGTGCCATCAGGTCGATTCTGATTCCTAGTGACCCTGTGTGCAGCAGAATGGAACCCTGCCTGGTCTATTTGTGCCGTCTTCTCACCTTCCAGTTCAATATCAGACAATGCTCCGCTGCTATTCAAAGGGTTTTCATGGCCAATTTTTTCATTAGTGGGTGGCCAGGTCCTTCTTCCTAGTCTTAATCTGAAAGTTCCACTGAAACCTGTCCACCACGGGTGACCCTGCTGGTACTTGAAATACCAGTGATATAGCTTTCAGCATCACAGCAACGTGCAGCCACCACAGTATGACAACCGCCTGACAGACAGGGGGTCTGGTTGCCTGCCCAGGAAATGAACCCAGACTGTGGCAGTGAGAGCCCCAAATCTTAACCTACTAGACCATCTGGGCTGGCTATGAAAGCTTTTACCAATATTTGCATAATACTCATTCAGAGTGATACACCTCACAGATAAATTGCACCTGTATGGAATGCTTTTAACCAAATTATATTAGGTACATGTTACGAATTATGAAATACAACTAAATGAACTCATCAGAGAGTCTTATATTATGATGCTTTTGCCTAACTCCAGCCTAGTAATTCTCTCTCCTAAGTTTTCCTAATCTCTGTTTTGCAGGACATGTTTTGAAAAATTTTGTTAACTAAACGGTTACTTAGCTTTAATTGTTAGAGCCTTATGCCTTTTTAGACAGATCCTGTGGGAATTAAATGAAAATATCTCTCCTCCCCCCCCCCACGCCCCGGAATTGTGTTCTCCCACTAAAATGTAGGCTCCATGAGTTTGAGGACCTTGTTAGTCTTCATTGCCACGTTCCAAGAACCAAGTGTCTGGCACATAGCAGTTGCTTAATAAATGCTTGTTAAAGGGAATAATATCTCAGATGGTTTTGGTGAAGCACACCTACCAGATATTGACTCCATACATTACAGCTTGCTCTTAGCCCCTATGACTATCGGTGAATGGTTTGACGTTAGGCAAAAGTGAACAATTGCTGAGTAGGCCCAATGAACATGAAAACTAGCTAACTAAAGCTTGAAGTGTACCTTACATCTATTATAGGTTAGCTGTGGTAAATTACCAAGTAACAGAATGCAGAACAGATCCATTTAGTAGTCAGATGTTGTAAAATAATAAAAGTGTTGGCAATAATTACTAACTATATGCCATAATTATGTGACCATTAATAAAGAGATGGTGCATTATCACGTAAGGTGGTAGAGGAGTCAGGAGAGCAGAGCGTGGACCAGGAATCAGAGTACTCAAGTTCAAATCCTGATTCAACCATTTATTAGTTATCTGACTTTTAAAAAGTCACAGTAACCACTATAAATCTCAGTTTCTCAATTTGTAAAATGGACATAAAAATTATTTCCAGAGTTGGTTTGAGGATTAAAAGACAGAGTCCATGTAAAGAGATTAGCGTAGGGACCGGCCCGGTGGCGCAGTGGTTAAGTTCGCACGTTCCGCTTCTCGGCGGCCCAGGGTTTTCTGGTTCAGATCCTGGGTGCAAACATGGCACTGCTTGGCAAGCCATGCTGTGGCAGGCGTCCCACATATAAAGTAGAGGAAGATGGGCACGGATGTTAGCTCAGGGCCAGGTTTCCTCAGCAAAAGAAGAGGAGGATTGGCAGTAGTTAGCTCAGGGCTAATCTTCCTCAAAAAAAAAAAAAAAGAGATTAGCATAGGATCTGGCACATTTTAAGTAATAATAAAAGCAAACTATTATAAATGTAAATAAGAACTGTTTCAGCAGGGTACACCATGCATTATGGTTATCATCTCCTTTATGCAAAGATGACATTTCTTCTCAGAGAGATGTGACCCATCCCAGGCCACAGGCAGAAAGTTGGGAGCCAGCACTAGAACCCAAGTCCCCCAGCTTCAACTCCTATTTGCATTCTAGCTGTGCTACTTTCACATGATGTGAGAAGAATGCCAGAATAATGTTGAACCACAAGCCAAAGAATAGAGGGTCTGGCAGACAAATGAATAAAATAAAAGAAGGACACAGAATTGGAAAATAATATGTCCTGGCCCTTTCGCCTGTGCACAAATAGAGAATACTGAGTGTTGTCGCTGCTGTTGAATAGAGGGAGGAAGTAACTTTATTTTATAAATATTTTTAGAATTGTGATTTTGATTCAAAATTATTTTATCTATTTGTGTATATTTTGATACTGTTAAAAGACTTTTCCCTCTTGTGCATAAATCTCTCTGGACAAGCATATAAGATTGAAGAAAATTTAAATGCTCAGTGCACTTGATCACGATGGTATTTTTCTCAATTGTATACTGTCATTTGTATATGAACTGCCTTTATTTTGTTTCCACAGAAAGCCGAAGTTTCTGTTTTTGAAGTAAATATACGCTTTGTTGGTGGACTACTCTCAGCGTACTATCTGTCTGGAGAAGAGGTGAGATGAAAAGTGACATATAAAATCTGAATTATAAAGTGTCTTAAAATTACATTTTTAGAGTAAAATATGCCTTTTGTGGTATCCGTTAAATTGCATAGTTTGATGGGCCTCTAGCATATCATGAATTTCATATAATATGTACTAATTAAATGAGCACACTGGGAAGGTTTGGCAGGACATGTCAGGAAATGTTAAGCAATGCCTTTAAAAAAGCCTTGTTCCATTATGTTATGTATGGTCTGGTTACAATTACAAATTATGTGTGCCGTTGGACAAATTAAAGAGGTTTAGTGTAGTGGCAGGCTTGTGGATGAATCTTTTCTTTAAAAATTATTTTAATGTTAGTATACTGTTGGCTTAATAAAAACTTTTTAAAGTGAAGAAAGCTTGGCAGGTAAGATATAAAAATTACAGTATTTGAGAAATTGGGGGGCTAAGGGAGAAACTCACTTTCACTGAGGACCCAGTGAGAAGCGATGTAGGCCAGTGTCCCTGTGTACAGCGCTGCGGAGCTCTTCCTGGGGGAGGCTCAGTTAATTATCTGCTGCTCAGAACGAAGCAGGAATTTTTAATTGAGCTGCCTTTTATTGATAGATCTAGAAAGGATTTTTGTATCATACTCATAAAGAGTACAGAGGCTATTTTCTTGAAAGGTTTTGGACAACCTTATGAATAACCTAAATGTTCACTAAGAGTTTTTGGAATGGACCTCACCTTTAATGTTGACAGTGTTAAGAGCTCATGTCAAAGAAAAAGAGTCTCCTGTTTCAATTGCATGTCAATCAGGTTTGTGTTAGCCTCAGCATTCTGGCTGGGGGAAGAGTGGATCTTGCCTAGTGTAGTATTTCATGTATTTCTATGCTCCTTCGAAAAGATTTAAGCAGAGCAATAAATGTTTAATGAGAAAAGCTGCTTTAGCATTGTTCCTGTCTCTCAGGTACTTTTCTAGCCATCACAAAACAGCCCACATAATCTTGACATTCTCTCTCTCTCTCTTGATTTTATTTTACTATAGAGATATCGAAGTATATAGATGGCTTCTATATTCACCTCTATCTGTCCTGTTTAAGTGTTAAATTCTGTTCTTCATTGTGGACGTTGTCACCTTCTCAGCCAGAGTAGTGAGACCTTCTGGTACATTACACTTCTCTTTCCCCTTTTCCAGTCCCAATCATTTCACTTGTTTGGTTTGGTTTAGGGTGTTCTAAGCATTAAGCCAGGGAATTTATATTTCTAAAAAGTTATGTGTAAAATTAACTGATGTTATTTTAGTTAACAAGTTTCTGCTTTTAGAGTACTTGTCTTAGAGTATCCAAGCCCTGGGTGTTCTCATTGTTTTTGACGTGGCATACTTAGGAAGACCTTGGTTTTAACTTCTTCGTCATGTATGTGGAGGTGAGACCATTTGGACGAAACAAAGATTGTGTCCTTCTATAGCTGGGCTCAAATAGGACAAGCCAGCATACAAAGGAAAAATACGTATTTCTTCTAAATATGCGTTATATTTAATTAGGATACTTTTTAACTCATAACAATGTCTTATATACATATATTTGTTTCTGTATATGTGTATACTTATTATAGACATATATGTTTGTACACTATATGAATATAATACCCTAGATATTACAGTTTGCCTATAGATGATAATCAGTTGCCTAAGACCTTGTAAGGGTATTTTTTTATTCTATACTTAGCTAACTTTAGTAAACAAAGGACTACAAAGAACACTACTATTGAATATAATTATTTGTTTAGTATGTTTGCTTTGTCCTTATCCCTGTGCAAAACATGGTTTTTGTTATATCTAGATTTTCTATATGTTATTTCTATGATAAAAATTATTTAAAGTATTTCCTGTCTTATATATTTTTCTACTTGTATGGAATTTTAGTTCATAAAGATTCACCTTCTCGGCATAATTTTTGCTTAACTATTCCCCAAATGTTGGACAGTTGGGTTATTACCAGTATTGCTGTATTTTGAATAATATAGCTATAGTCAGCCAATAAACATTTGTTCTCTAAAGTGGGGTTGCGAGGTAAGAAGTGATTAGTAGTGCTAGACTACATTAACATCATCTCCTGTTTCTTCCTCCCAGTTACCCCATTGCTGACAAGTGGCTTTCATTTGACCAGTACACTCAGGGGAATTGGCTATCAGGAATGTGATCAAGGAAAATTATTTTACACCAAGTCTCTGCTTGAGCCATTTGTCTCCATATCAAAATGAAAAGTGGAGCATTCATTTAATAGAAAGAACATCAACATGACCAAATGATGAATTGGTTGGTTTCAGATTGTTGATAAAGTTCTATACTACACACTTTTATGTAGATCAAGGTATTTACTAAGATAGTCCAGGAAAATTTATCTTCCTAAATTATCTCATAGAGAGGCTAAGAATCACCATAATTCAACATTCTCATTTCATCGCTGAGGCTCAGAAGTGTTTTGAGAACATCTTACATAAGCTTGGCTCTTAAATTTATATTGTAAAAATCAAAGAGAAAGTATTACTGATTTATGATCCATGCTTCAGCAAAATTACAATTAGAAACACTGAACAATAGTCAAGAATGCCAATGGTACTCTAAACCTGCCAGAAAAACAATAAAACCATGAAATACCCATTGATAAATATTTTGATTACAGGGACATATTCAAAAACTTAAAATTTTCTACTGCAGTTAAAATATTTTGCAGTACCATTACAAAAAAAAAAGTCAAGCCACAAGATTTTCAGAATCTATATAAGAAATGCAAACAGCCGCAAGTATGGCAAACAGATAGGATTGAGATAAGATGAATGCTAACTAGGGATGATCAGTATTAAAAACAAATAAAAGGGATAACATTGCTCTAAGTTCAAGGGAAACCAGAGTCTTCACTGGAGAGAGTAAATAGCAGCAACTAGAATATCATTACCCAAAATATGTTCTACAGATCACTAGTTTCTATAGATATGGCAGGATAAATCTGTATCTGCATACATACTAAAAATAAATTCGTAAAAGGCTACATCCTATATTCTTTCTTAGAAATTCACAGTGCACAGAAAAAGAAACTGATTTAGTTTTATTTATCCCTGTGTTTTCTTCACTTACTTACCTATAACCCCCCCTCTGTTTTTTTATAAACCTGTTTTTCTGTAACCTTTGCTAATACTGAGATATAAGTGTTGTTTCCCAGGACAAATTTTGGGAAACACCACCGTGGAATAAGAGTAACTGAAGCAAAAATGATATTGAAAATTTGCAAATGCAAAACAAGACATTATAAGAGAAGATGATATGTGTAGAAAATAGTATGTATTTATTTTACAACAGAAACCAATAGCTATATTGAGCAGAAAGTGAATTTAATAAGACATAGTAATGCCACAGAATCAGAGAGAAGGCTGAAGAACAAGTTGAACTGATGGTCTCAAGTTGCCACAGAGGATCTCTATGGCCTGAAGATCACCCTGGACATCCTAGAATTAATAAACATACTCTATTTTTTTCTACCCTTATCAAGACACAAAGTCCCAGGAGAAAGAGGTCAGTTGGCAGTTTTGGTTACAAGTGGCCCCTTGGGGATCTTGGGGAATGAAAGAGAGGATATGATAGGCGTCTTCCACAGGGTTTGAGTTCAGTATCTCATGGAGACTGAGTATAGATAATTCCTGAACAGGATATCAAAACCCTATTGAAAAGGTGGGGAGAATAGATGTTTGGGAGCCAAAAAAAAAGATGTAATTCCACTATGGTGACTAAGGATGTCAGAGGAAATAGACAAATCATGTGGAAACTGATAATTTAATGATATACTTGAAAAAACTTTTCCTCATTTGAAAAACTACTTTATTCTGTAAGTTAGGAGAGAACATTTAGAACTACCAAGGTGTTTAATCCTCAAAGGAAACATTTGACTAGTATGTTTTAAGTATGTGAGCTAGAAAAACAAAAAGCCAATTCCTAGAAGCTAAAGAGATTGAGGAACTAGCTTTCAATGAAAAAAGAAAATGAGGATATCTGATCCAAATAAATAGATATAGATATATATGTATATGTTATATATATCTCTAGTGAAGATATATATATATATATATAATATTTGTTGGATATATGTAATAGATTGTTTTTTTTGAGGAAGATTAGCCCTGAGCTAACTGCTGCCGATCCTGCTCTTTTTTTTTTTTTTCGAGGAAGATTAGCTCTGAGCTAACCACTGCCAATCCTCCTCTTTTTTTGCTGAGGAAGACTGGCCCTGAGCTAACATCCATGCCCATCTTCCTCTACTTTATATGTGGGACGCCTACCACAGCATGGCTTTTGCCAAGCGGTGCCATGTCCGCACCTAGGATCCAAACCGGCGAACCCAAGGCTGCCAAGAAGCGGAATATGCAAACTTAACCACTGCGCCACCGGGCCAGCCCATCCTCTTCTTTTTGCTGAGGAAGACTGGCCCTGAGCTAACATTCGTGCCCATCTTCCTCTGCTTTATATGTGGGACGCCTGCCACAGCATGGCTTGCCAAGTGGTGCCACGTGCACACCCTGGATCCAAACCAGCAAACCTCGGGCTGCCAAAGTGGAAGGTGCACACTTAACCACTGCACCACCAGGTCAGCCCCTGTAATAGATTCTTATATTAGATCAGTTTACTCTGCTGAGATAGCCTTCATTTTGAAGACAGCAGAAGTTTTCCCCAGATTAACCTTAAGAAATCCATTGCTTCAGATACCAGTACAAAAGATTGCTGAAGAACTTACTAAAAAAGAGAAGTAGCTAATACCACTCAGTTTAAGAATATCAAGGGGAAGACAGAAAAAGGAGATTGGATTCTAGAGTGGGGAGGAGAGAATTGAGAATGTGAGTTTAGTGGTGGAAAGATCTATTTTTTTTCATAAGAGGATTCACACACTGGGGGGTTTAGAGGGCTAGAGATTAATTTTATAGAGTTTGTTTAGTGATGGATAATCATAAAAGTGTTTAGAAATCCCTTAGAAAATTAGGATGCATTATGGAATTACCTTTCAAACTCAGTGTCTGCCGCAGTCTGCTAAAGAGAGAAAGTCATCTCCCAGGCCATCCGTCTCCTGCCTCATTCTGCAAAGAAATTAAAATGACTTACAGAAAATGTGCATAATACGCACAGGGCTGTGGAAAACAGGTAATAAAGTCAGAGAATATTAAAGCCACAGGTAAGATTAACAAACAGCTGGTACAGCAACTAGGCTTTTGGCAGAAATTTGTCTTCAGGTTTCCTAGTGACCAGAGCAAAAAAAGGAGGGGAGAATTAACAGTATTTCAGGTTTTCTGTTTTTATGAACAGTAAAAATTTGATAACACAAAATAACCCACATATAATATTACCTGTATACATACTAAAGTTTCCATAAAACATGGAACTATCTAGTATAAACAACAAATAAACAACAATACACTTGGATCCACAAGAAATACATTAGCACCCCTCTCCCCAAATCCTACCTAAATTGTAACAGTTGGCCTCAGATTTATCCTGTTCTCTCAAATATATGAAAGGTAGTTTAATTATGGTCTCTAATAAAGTTGATTCGAATCTAGAAAGCAGAGACATCAACAGAAGGCATAATTGAAAGAAAATGACAGAAATTTTTAAAAAAAAATCACAGTACCTCAAGATCAAAATATAATATATTAAGCCTATACAATGAATAAATAACAGATTTGAGCAAGGCAATTAAAAGAGAGACTTGGAATAATAGCACAATGAAACAGAAAATTTACTTAATCAAATTCTTGACCAATATTTACTGTGTTACAGACAATGAGAATTTTTCCGTAAAATACCTATACAATGCCACAATCAGAATATAACATTGGATCGGCCGGCCCAGTGGTGCAACGGTTAAGTTTGCATGTTCTGCTTCAGCTGCCTGGGGTTCACCGGTTCGGATCCCAGGTGCAGACCTGTGCACTGCTTGTCAAGCCATGCTGTGGCAGGCATCCCACATATAAAGTAGAGGAAGATGGGCATGGATGTTAGCTCAGGGCCAATCTTCCTCAGCAAAAAGAGGAGGATTGGCAGCAGATGTTATCTCAGGGCTAATCTTCCTCAAAAAAAAATATATGTATATAAGATTGGAAACATATGATACACATATTTAAAATGGTGAAACCACATGAAAATTTTAAAATAATCTCTTAAATAGCTAGATCAGAGAATGAATCTATAATATTAAAATGGCTATTTAACAAACAACCAAAGTATAATCATCCCTTTAAATTCTGTGGAAAATGGCCAAAGTTGTACTAGAGAAATACATAGTTCTAAATGTCTATATTGTAAAAAAATTACTATATGAGTAACTAAGTCTATATTTTATTAATTAGAAAAAAGAAAATAGAAATAAGAAAAGTTAGAATATAAGTAGATTTTAAAATGAGGAAAAAGGCTGGACTTACAGAGCTTCTTCTCCCTCCTGCTCATCAGTATTCTCACTGAGAAGAGTTTTCTGAGAAAGAATGTGGTAACAGGAAGAGCCATGTTATTCATCTGTTAAGCAACAGAGCTGTTTGATGAGGGTGAGTTTGAGGGGTGCCCTCAGCAGGAAGGCTCTCACAGGTGTGTGTTGGCAAAGTGGCGTGTTGACATGGTGGTGGTCAGGATGGGAGTGACCCAGATAAAGCAGTGAGGGATGTGTCCACAGACACAGTCACGCCTTGGGAGAGCTGAGTATCTCCTCAGTAGGTGTTGGTTGTGTTCCTGTCACATGCTGGACACTCTTCTTTGCTGTGAGATATTCTTGAGAACAGAATCCCCTCAAATCCCTGCACTTGTGGAGCTTATCTTTTAGTGAGGAAATGTAACTCTCATAAACCAAAACTGGGAAGAAACAGACCTGTAAGAAAAAAAGGTGTGTGCTTTGGTTAGTTTTAGCTTTGGTGTGACAGGACAGTTACGCAGGCCGAAAACTGACTCAGAGATGTCTGTCTGACCTGACCCTTATACTTCCAGCATCTTCCCTCCTCCCTCAGTTCTCCACTTGAACACTAAATAAAGGTGTAATCGTGTCACACAGCCCTTCTTGCAAACCTCCACCAGTCCCTGTGGCCTTAAAAGTTGAGTCTCTTTGATGTGGTGTACAGAGCCTTCATCATCTGGCCTGAGCTCACCTCTTCTGGTTTTGTTCATTACCCCTCTCACACACCTTCTCTCCAACTACGATGGGCTTTTTCCCCCCAAATGCCCTAAGCACATCTGTGTGCTTTTTATATCCACATTCCCTCCACCAAGAATGGCTTTCACCTTGCTCCTTCCACCTGCCCCCAACCCAGACATGCCCCTCAGTGAGACCCTCCCTGACTGTACTGCCCACACCACCCCCACTCCTGCTAGGCGGAGTCAGGCACTTCCTTCATTGCATTCTCTGCATATGCTACTTTTACAGCTTGTCATTTATGGGTCTCTGCGTCGTCTTACCTCCTCACCCCCTTTTCCCCAGTAGAATTTGTACAACTCAAAAAAAGGAGTAAGTTTCCACTGTTTTTATATCCCATGGCTTAGCCCTGTGTGCCTAGCGCTAGAAAATGTTTAGTAAATGATTGTTGACTAAACCTTTATTAGATTGTCTGTGGCCTTTATTTTTTATTTTTTTTTTTATTTTTTTATTTATTTTTTTTTTTTTAAAGATTTTATTTTTTTCCTTTTTCTCCCCAAAGCCCCTCCGGTACATAGTTGTATATTCTTTGTTGTGGGTCCTTCTAGTTGTGGTATGTGGGACGCTGCCTCAGCGTGGTTTGATGAGCAGTGCCATGTCCGCGCCCAGGATTCGAACCAACGAAACACTGGGCCGCCTGCAGCGGAGCGCGCGAACTTAACCACTCGGCCACGGGGCCAGCCCGGGCCTTTATTTTTTAAAACCCCAACAGAAAATTCTTCCAATAGCTTTTCAAATAAAACCTGTACATTGATAACATAAATAAGCAATTGGCCCTGAAGGCTTGAGGTAGAAGATGGAGAGGGAGAAAATATTACGTAATAAGGGGATTGAAAATATGCCTGATCTCTAACCCCCTGTATAAGCCCCTGCAACTCCACCCCACTCCCCACCTCCACCCCCTCTCCCCACCTCCACCCCCTCTCCCCACCTCCACCCCACTCCCCACCTCCACCCCATCTCCCCTCCTCAACCCCCTCTGCCCACCTCCACCCCCTCTCCCCACCTCCACCCCCTCTCCCCACCTCCACCCCCTCTCCCAACCCCAGCAGAACAGCTTCCTTTTTATCTGTTCTATAGGTGCTAGTTCTCTAAAGAGAAAGTTTTGACCACCGGTGAGCTAGAGACTATATCTAAACTTAAATCATAACTAAATATGGCAGATTACTTATTGTGGACCTTTTAAATAGAATTAACGTTAGTTAGAGCATTTTCTGAAATTTTAGACCTAAGATGAAATTATAAAAGGTAAATGTGAGAGAAGTTCTACAACATATGTTTCTTTAATTTGAGGAAACTATCCAGCTAAAACATTCTAAACCATTTAATGACACATTTATGGTAATTTCCTGGAAAGGAACAATTTTAATCATATTTGTTAAATGGTATTGACTGTGTCCTAATGTATTTGTCCCTATGATTTCTTAGAGGTTTAGATCCATCCGTCCATAGACTTTATTAATTTACTATTAGCATTCATTATTGAAATTTTTATGAATATAATATTCTGAATAGCTATTTTCACTTAAAAGGTTTAATTTAGTAAAACATGATATTAGAGATAAGTAATTTTGCTTATATTTGTGATTAAATTTCCATGGTTAATGAGTTAACAGCTGTCACATATTGAATATTTCGTTGTGATTGGAAGTTTAATTTGTACTTTAAAGGGGACCTAGGAGTGTATGGAATTGATTCTAAAATAATATACATTTTAGTCAAATGAAATTACTATCTTTCTTGGTCCTGGAGTGAATTACAGAAATCATACCAACTTCTTAACTCAGGTTTGTTATATGCATCTCTCTCTATATAAACCTTTATCCTGTATTTGAAAGTGTTTTCAAAAGCACGGAAGTTTTATCAGCTATAAGAACTTTGTCTCAGCAATTCATAAAAGTCGTTCTACAGTTTACTAATAATTCCAACTCCTAAATTTATTCATGCTCATGTATAAATGGCAGAAGCTGGTCTAGCGTTCCATCTGGTTGATAGAGATGGTAGACCAAACAAGAGCGTTTGGTGCCGAAAGGAAAGAGAAAGTCAGAAAATTAATTTGTTTCTTAATGAAATATTTGTCTCCCTTTTAGTTCAGCACAGCCCTTTGCCCATCGTTGGCAGACTGCAGATTCACGTCAGTGAGAAGAGACCTAGGTTATGATGCAGTAATAACCTCAAAATCTCAGTGGTTTAAAACAATGTACTCGGCACAATCTGTATTCTGCCAGAGTCACATGCTCTGCCCATGACTCTGCTTCTCATCATCGGCCCTCCAGAGCCCAGACCAATAGGTCTTTTCCAGCCATCTGGGTTATTTCCAGCTGCCAAGGCAGGACTTGGGGTTAGGGGGAAGAGGGTGGCAAAAGAGGACCTGCAAAATCACACACTGGCTTTTAACGCGTCTATTGGAAAGGCATCTGTTCGTTCAGCTCACATCTCATTGGCCAGAGCAAGTCACATGGCCACTGTAACTTAAAGGGTTGGGGGAAGGGATGCAGTGTTACCAGCATATGTCCAGGAGGAAAATTTCATGAACAACGTTAATGACTGCCATAGTGTCCACCGACGTGGGTTAAACTGTATAGCTTTCTCCACTGCCAAGAGTAGCAGAAGATAGGAATTTGTGAGAAGAGAGAACTTCCTCAAGGCTTCCCAAGCTGGAATCAGTCTGGAAGGAAAAGCCTTCCACCCTGTGGCACCCAGATAGTAAGTGGAGAGTCATGCCCTGGCACAGGAATACATGTCTTCACTAACTTTTCCAATAGAAGGCTACTCCTCCAGCACTTGTCTACAAAGTTTCTGCTTCCCCAAGAAGTATCTTCTCCTTTAAGCTTCTCCCCTTGCCTTCCAAATTTCAGACAGTAAAGTTGACAAACAGATGCAAACCACCTTATAAAAAAGGAATGCCAGGGGCTGGCCCTGTGGCATAGTGCTTAAGTCCACACACTCCGTGTCGGTGGCCCAGGGTTCACGGGCCAGATCCCAGGCTCAGACCTACACATCACTCATCAAGCCATGCTGTGGCAGTGCCCCACATACAAAGAAGAGGAAGATTGGCACAGATGTTAGCTCAGGGCCAATCTTCCTCACTTAAAAGAAAAGGGGGGTGTCTGGTACCACCATGGCAGTTGTCTGATTGCAGGGGCCAGTCATTGCTCTTTGGCAGCACCCTACTGTGTTGACCCAACATCAAGAATTTGGTGCTTTTCCTTTGACCACTTTCTCTTTAAGTGTTCCCTAGGCAAGTCACTTCTCATTCTACAAAAGCCTAATGAAAGAGATGAGGTAATATGTTTATATTTAGATTTATGTTGAATCATTTCATAATTCACACTCTGTTAAAACCAACACTTCAAATCATTTTTATTGCCTGAATCATATTGACGTGGATTTCTAATACTAGATTTGTGTGTGTGTTTTAAACAGAAGTTGTATTTTTCCAGGAATATTCCCATGTATTCATTCTCTTTGAAATTGTGGTGTCCTTTAGAAGGGTTTCATGAGGGAGCTATAACAGGGAATTTAAAATTTAATAGGGCTGGTAGAAAATTCCTCAGAATTGTGATAATTTACCATCTGGTGAGTTTATTTATTTCGTGAGTCAGCAGATGCTTATTGAATACCTGCTTTGAGGCACCACACTTGGTGCTGCAGAAACAATGAACAACAGATACACAGTCCCCGCTGGCAAATGTTAATTCATTAGGTTTCACAACAACCCTATAAAGTAGGAGTAGGTATTATATTTATCTTAATTTTATGGAGGAAAAAACAGCAGCAAGAGTTAAGTAAGTTGCCTAAGGGCATGCAAACTGGCAGAGCTGGGCTTGAAACTTGGGCATTCTGGCCACAAGACACTGAGTAACAGCTAGACATGAGGCATCTCAAACACAGAATATAGATGTACGCCGTAGGCCTGAACTCATGAGTCATCAACAGCTAAATGATACTTGAAGGGATAGAAGGGCATGGGGCTGCCCAGAGCATAGATAGACTGAGAAAAGAGGGCCTTAAGTTTTAGGCATTGGTGGAGAGAAGGAGCCAGAAAAGGAGACTGAGAAGTGGTGGTCCCAGAAGTAGGAGGACAACCAGTAGAATGTGATTATCACAGAAGCCAAGGGAAATACAGCGTTTTGGAAAATGAAGGGGTATTCAGTTGTGTCAAAGGCTGCTGGTAGAGCAGGTTGTATAAGGACTGAAAAGTGTCTTTGGGATGTAGGAATGTGGAGGCCACGGATGACTTTACTGAGAGTATTTTTGGTAGGGTATTAGCTTAGAATCCAAATTGGGTTTTTTTGTTTGTTTTTTGTGAGGAAGTTTCACCCCAAGCTAAAATCTGTTTCTAATCCTCCCCCTTTTTTTGCTTGAGAAAGATTAGCCCTGAGCTAATGTCTGGCCAGTCTTCCTCTATTTTGTACGTGGGATGCCTCCACAGCACGGCTAATGAGTGGAATAGGTCCTCACCTGGGATCCAAACCCGTGAACCTGGGCCACTGAAATGGAGCATGTGGAACTTTAACCACTTGGCAATGGGGCTAGCCCCCCAAATTACTTTTGATTGAAGAGAAGGTCTTTAAGAAAGTGGAGGAGGGTGGGATTCAGAGGACAGATGGCCTCAGAGAGTGTCCTTCCTTCATTGTAGTATGAGAGAGTGGAGGAGAAAATGGCCACATATGTCGGTGATTTGGTAGATGTGATGGAGATATGAGATAATTACCATTTCATGCTTCCTGTTAACTATATGAAGTAGAAAACAAAGGCATCTGCTGAGACTCAGCAGGAGAAAGCAGACATTTGAGATGCATGTGTATAATTTAAAATTGTCATTATAGAGAGGATTGATTAGAAAAACATGGTAGAGTTTCTGGACAGTGTCTAGGTTGGTGGCCATGAATTGATGGTGGCATCAGTGCTCCCAGGTGTATGATATTTCTTTCTCCAGCAGTGTTCAGCAGTTCAGATACAAGCATGGAGAAGGTAGTTGGTTGGTTTTAGTTGTGTTTTGCTAGCCAGATGTAACAGAGACAAAGAAATGCGTGGATTCTAAGATACTGGCAAAAATTTTGTTGAAATTGTAGACCATGAAGTCCAAGATGAGTATAAAACAGTAAGAAGAAAAGCAGGTGAATGATGGTTAGAAAGAAAATGGACTGGTTAACTTGCCTGAAGTTCAGCTGAAGTAGAAAATGAGTAGTAGCCGTAATTTAGCAGGTGACTGGAAGCTCTGAAAGGTAAGACTATGGAGTTGGATGCATGAATAAGATACTTAAAAATTGGGGCAGTTTTGAGTGAGGTCATAATCCAGAATAACATCATGAGACTGAGAGGTTAAGGAGGGATTTGTCAGACTCTATCTGCATGGCTGACTAGGCAATACATTTTAATTGAAAAAATATAATGTAAAAATTGGTCTTTGAAAAAAACCACCAAGCATCAGTGAACTTATTTTTAAATTTGCTAAGATATAAACACTGTTTACATAATATTCATAAATCTGTATGAAAATAGGTACTGAGAAAAGTCACTGCGTAAACAAAAAAGAGAAAGAGTCACGCAATATGAAATTTAAGTATAAGATTATTGGACAAACATTCACGACTCTAGAGCCTTAAGACGTTAGCACAGATGATTAGAGTTGGCACTGGAAATGGAAACAGAACGCATATTAGCTGATTAGTTGGATTTAATGCAGCTATACCTATGCAGAGCTGTTTCTTTTAAACTGTAACTAAATGAAATTTTACCTGTGATAAATGTAGTAAATTTGATCATAGTGATGTGAATTTATTTTGGATTTTTAAAAAAATTGTCTTATCTAGTGTATGAAACTATCATTTGATTTACAAAAATTTGCTTTCATTAAAATTTTTATGGTTTGATAATTAGGTACTATCTTAGTCCATTGGGGTGGCTATAACAGAATAGCATTGACTGGATAGCTTATAAACAACATTTATATCTCCAAATTCTGGAGCCTGAGAAGTCCAAGATCAAGGCTCTAGAACATGCAGTGTGTGTTGAGAACGAACTTCCAGGTTCACAGACAGGCATCTTCTCGATATGTTCTCACATGATCAGAAGGATGACAGAGCTTTCTGGAGTCTCTTTTATAAGGCCACTAATCCCATTCACGAGGGCTCCATCCTCTTGACCAATCAACTCCCATGGCCCTACCTACAAATACCATCACATTGGGGATTAGGAGTTAACATAGGAATTTTGGGGGGACACAAACATTCAGTTAGTAGCAGGTGCCTTCTAAAGTAAGTCCTCTAAAGATTTCATTTACAGTGCTTTCTTACGTTCACTTTTTTATGATGTCAATTGATAGTTTGTGTGTTTCTGTTAAGTTTTTTTCTTTAAAAGATTTGAGAAAATATTTCATCGACAAATCTTAGGGTTAACCATTCTAGTAACTGAATCCTTTTCTGTTACTTTATGAAGTGCACCTCCAAGAGAGATCTGCTGATATGTCTGAATATGCCACGATTAATTTTGCATTTGAAAGTGTACAGTTCATCCTATAATTTAACTGAAAATTCTTTTACCTTGATCGTAAAATAAACCTAAGCCTTGAGGCTAATGTTTGTTTTTAACTTAATGATCTTCAATTTTATTTGCGGTATCCACTTCCTCTAAAGCAGTACAAATAGTGATTAATTCTAGGGTCCTGCAAAGTGAGGACATCCAAGGGCTTTAATGGTATAGGCATAGAGTGCAAGAATTTTTTCACAGCTCTTTTTTGTTTTGTTTTTCATTCCTCTTGTTGGGTAGAAGGTTAGAATTAGAGCAGATACGCAAAAGAAAATGTCACCTTTGTCTTACAGGTACCATTTGATTGTTGCATTTACTTCTTTAATCTTGTTTTAACAGATTTTTAAAGTTCTTGATGTAATAATAGCCACAATTGTTCTAATTTGCAAATCACTGCTAACTTCCATGTTTCAATTCTTATGGCTAACTTGGTCTTATGATTATTAAACAGTGGCTCCCTACTTTAGTCTTCTCTCATGAATTTCCTCTAGTCAGGTAGAAAGTACACTTATTATTCAATTTTGGCCTAACTGTTATTTCAGATAACACCTATAACAGTTATGTTGAGTTTCTGCTATCTAATCTTTTTGACTATCTATTACTGTCTAATGCTTTATGACTAAGCTTAAACTAATACTAACCAACCCGGAGTTTAACGCTGAAGAATTAGTTATAGTGGACCTTAACGCTCTATCATCTCGTCATGTGTGCAATTATTAACATGTTTAGTTGTTCATGATTCATAGCTTTATTCAGCAAATATTATGTGCCATCTATTAATACTTTGAGCATCTATTACATGCCAAGTGGTGTTCTTGTCTCTGGAGGATTCAGTGATAAACAGATTCAACAGAACGCCTGCTCTCATGAAATGTACATGCTAGTAAGATAAAATGTTAAATAAGTTCACAGGATAATCTCAGAAACCAGTAAGTGCTGTGAAGGAAATACATAATCGTTTGATAGAGTGATAGAGAGAAGGGTAGGAAGATGAAGACCACTTTAGGTGGAACTGGAGCCAAGATCTGAATGACATCATTGAAGATTTGGAGAAAATAACATTCTGAACAGAGGAACTCAAGAGTTGAGTTCATGGTAGATTTCTCTTTGGGAGAAAGAGGAGGGGAAGTGGAGGAAGAAAACAGCAGTGGTGATAATGGTGATACTAAGACCATTTTAAAAATTTTTATTCATTTTTATTTATTTATTTTGATGAGGAAGATTGCCCTGAGCTAACATCTGCTGCCAATCCTCCTCTTTTTGCTGAGGAAGACTATCCCTGAGCTAACATCCGTGCCCATCTTCCTCTACTTTATATGTGGGATGCCTACCACAGCGTGGCTTCATAAGGAGCATGTGGGTCCACGCCCGGGATCCAAACCTGTGAACCCCAGGCTGCCAAAGCAGAGTGTGAGAACTTAATCACTACGCTACCAGGCCGGCCCCTAAGACCGTTATTTGAGGGTTTATTGTATGCCAGGTATACAGTATCAGTACTGGGGAAATTGCATAATCTCCCTGTTGTAGATATAATGAAGCTCTATGCAGCAGATTCCTGAGACACACAGGAAGTGACAGAACTGGGATTAGACCCTGCTTTGTCTGCACCATGACCCTGCCCACATATTATTCCCAAACCAGTTACCACGGTTAGTACCACAATCTTTCTTTCTTATTTACTTGCTCATCAGTTTGACAGCTAAACCTCATATAATGAGCTAGCAGCAATCTTCTATAACCCGTGAAACCTTCCACTTCCGGATCAACAAAGAATAATTAACATATGGTTTTTAACTCAATAATTCAGCTATGGTGTGAAAACTAAACTATGATACGTTCATAACACTTGTGAGTTTATAACAGGTTTTTATTGAAGTTGTATTTGAAATTATTTATTCATTGCATTCATGTCTTTTTCCAAAACAGAGACAAAGTTCTCCTTGAATTTTTCCAAATAATTCTTTACATTGTAAGCATCCTCATTTTCCCTCTCCATGTTTTTATTCTTCATTCCCTCATCCTCTTCATCTATAGAATAAAATGCTTCTTATTGTCCGGTGAGTACATGTAGCAGAATCCTTGCAATATGTATATATAAAACATCCATGTCATTTTAGCATTAATCTCTCTTTTTATTCTGAATTAGTGTCTGATACAGTTCAGAATGTTGATAAAATTTGTATATACTTTTTGTGTGGCATTGTAATGATTAAGGTATACATTTAACTTTTTCTTTATAAGTAAACCATGTTGAGGATGGTAGTAATTGAGAGCACTGAATAATGTAGATGTACGCAATTTAGAAAAAAAAAGTATTTTCAATTTTTGAATATTTTCTGATAAATATGGCAAAAAGGTAGTATCTCATCATTTCAAATGAAACTAAAATATTTTGGCTTTATTAACAGACATAAACTGTGAAGGTTTACCAATACAGTTGGAATGCTTTTATGTAATTAGAGAATTCCAAACAGGATTTAGAAATAGCTCATAAATCTATCATATGTTGACAGCACTTTAATGAATTTCTTCTGATCTTGAATAAAACTTTGGAACCCGGTTGCCTATTTGTTTTTTTATATTTTATTCACTTAGACAAAAACAAGGAAAGCACAGATTTATTGAAATATATCATAAAAGTAACTGCAAAAAAATGATTAAAATCTACTTTTAATAGTCATTCAAGATTGCAGTGAACCAACATTTTATAGTATGTTTTCTTTTAATTATGTTAACTGTTGTCAAAAGACAACACTCAAAACCAGGGCCCCTAAAATTAGATCCTGGGGCCTGGTATTCCACTGGGAGTTTTTCTTGGGGGTCCATCCCATTGTGGAATTTCAAGAGGCCACCTGAAAGAATGGAGTTTAGTTAGTGCTCAGATACATAGGCAGTTCCCACACTTTCAAGGATTACCAGTCTCATTTCACCACTGCCTGTTGTTGGACTTTCTACTAGTTTTATTTATCCATTCAAGGCTTTCCCCGCAAGTCCAGGCAGATGCAGAACAGTCATTTACTTTCTTTGTAAATACTCAAAGTAAAATACCAACACTTTGACACCCCACCCCATCCCCACCTCCATCTTGGCTTCTTTTCCTATAAAAGACCATGTTAATACCCAATTGGTTGAGTAGGGTAAAAATTCACTCCGACGTTGCTGAAGGGAATGTAATTTGATACAATTGCTCTGAAAAGCTATTAGGTACTATGTATGTAAGAGGATCCTTAATAAAGGTATTTATATAGCTCCAGTTATTCCACATTGGGGAATCTATCCAAAGGAAATTAACCAAAAGGTAATCATATTATGCCTAAGGCAGTGAATGAATATATTTTATATACTCAGTAAATAGGAGACATCTCAAGTATTCAACAGGAAGAGAATGGTGGAGCAGGTCATGGAATGCCCATAATGGCATATTGTACAACCATTAAAATGTATGCTTGTTAATTTATTTAATAGCATGAACAAGTATCGATATCATAAATAAAGCAAGACACAAAATTTCATGTATAATATGATTTCGGCTATGGAAAACAAAGAGAATAACTCCATAGAAAACTGTTCCTAAATATAAACAATATTTGCTTCTGGTTGGTACATGATCTTCCCCTGCCTCTTTGCTTTTCTGTAGTTATCAGATTTTCCATAGTGAACTAGTCATAATCTTATGATCAGAAAAGTATTAAAGGAAAATTGCAATAAACTTGGAAAAATGTCATTACCAAACTTTTGCCCCTACACTGGCTCAAGATTCAGTTCACTTATTCTAGCCTTTCCTACGATTTAAATTTTTTAAACTTTTCTTGCAAGAATCCAGCCTGTAAAGTCTTGAAAGTCACCTTTTTCTCTTTCTGACATCTGTTTCATAAAGAAAATGACTTTACTCAGTGATAATTGAATTTCCTTCTTTATAGTCAATTTATAGATTTCTATTTCAGATGGTGGTTTATTTACAACAACATCTATTAGATGTTAATATCCTCAGTTCACATGGAAATGGAGGTGACACAAAGCTTATGTAAACAGATTGGTCATAAATCCTTGCAGTCTCAGATCCAATTACTACATCTTTGTATTACCAAAAGCAGTGTAAAAAGACAAAGATTAATTATAGGAACAAGAGTATTTTTGTTAAATACACACATATCTAAAGTGTGATACAAAATAGTATGTAGAGTATTTCGCATTCTTAAAAAAATGTGTGCATTGGAAATCTCTGCACTTTCCTCATCAACCATTTAAAAGGCGAAAGAGTGGAATTATTTGTGATAAGTTGTCTAGACTCAATAATGAAGTTTATGTTCTTTACTAATGTAGAAGGAAATCTGGGAACACTGATGCACTTGGCACAATCTGTGACTTTGTCTTTCTCTACAGGATCTAATTGAAAGAAGTTATTAGGGAAGACATAGCAGAGAGCCTTTTTCCTGTTGTTAACAGCAGCAAAGATCCCTTAAGAAACCAAAAGCAATGCATGCTTGCTTGAGGAAGAAAAGAGTAAGAGAAAAGCTATTCAGTAATGAGCCAGGGAAAAAAGAAAACCTTGTCTGAGAGATAAAGGAGGTGACTATGAAATGGGGAACATACAGTCTACCCACCACTCATGGGACTTCTCAAATCAAAATCTAGATTCACTTTATGGTGAAAACCCAAGGTAATTAGAAACTGTTTTTTTGAATTTGTAATGTTTTAGTTTATTTTTTTAATCTAAAGCAAATATGATTACGTGACTACATGATATGAATTGATAGAACTTTTTATGAGTACACAGGTATTAGAAATTTCTATATTTTTGAAATGTTTTATTTTTTAAAAATGTTTGGAGGACTCTATAGATGTGATAAAAAGCCAACAATGTCTTCTTGCACTTTGCTCTCCCCTCACCCTAAAACTCTGCCTCTCCTTCCAGTTATAGGATATTAGCTACTTGTCTGAAATCCTGTAATTGGAGTAGCCTTTTGTGTATGATCTGAGGCTCTCTCTATTTAAACTTGTATTTCTAAGGGAAATTGCCAAGTTTTGAGCCTATAGGTAAGCCATTTGTAAATAGGGGGCTACTTGAAATATTCATTGTATTGGAGACATCCACCTAATGAAATTACAAAGTGGCTCTTATGGAGTGGAAAGAACATTGCTCTTAGAATCTGGAATCCTGGCTTCCCAGATCCTGTTTGGATACTGACTCACTGCATGACCTTGAGCAAGCCCTTCTATCTCTTTTGGGTTTTTTTCATTGATTTAAAATAGTGAAATGTGGAATAAATGTCTCATCACCTAAATCTAGTGTTCTAGAACTATGATTTTCAAGTTCACAGAATGTTATAAATTGGAGGAGGGCTGTGGTGGGAGAAGGTTCCTCCCACTAACTCAAAACTTCTTAACTCATTTTTTGGTGTAAATACGATGCCTATACAATGCTTAAGTAGTCCAGATATGTAAGTACGTAGGAATGAAAAAGAAGTAGGAAAGTTGGACACTTTCTGCCCTGGAAAAACCTTGTATTCTATAGAAGAGAAATTGGTTGGTTGATAGCGGAAGAGAGATGCTGAAAAGTGGAGAAGCACCACAAAGAAAACAATTAAATGCTGTAGACACAGAAACAATCAGGAACATGCCTTGATTCTTTACTTATGGAATAGCCACAGTCTTAACTCCTTCCTTATCCAAAATTTGAATGCAGATTGCTTTCCATTATAAACAGATCTCCCATCTTAATGGCAAACTCAAGAGGAATTCTGGCAGCTATAGTAAGAATGAGAAATGAGGAGTTTATATCCAGCAAAACTGACTTGCAGGTGTAAAGGACACAATCTATTATCAGCATGCAAGAACTTAGGGAATACTGTTTCCAGGAGCCCTTCCTGATGACTCTACCAGAGAACAAGCTTCAGACAATCAAAAGACCACATATTGTATGATTCCATGTTTATGAAATTTCCAAAATAAGAAAATCCATAGAGACAGAAAGTGAATTAGAGGTTGCCTAGGACTGAAGGAATTGGGGGGAAATGGGGAGTGACTGCTAATGGACATGGTGTTTCTTTTTGGGGGGGTGATAAAAATGTTCTAAAATTTATTGTGGTGCATCAATTCAGTGTGACTATACCAAAATTACTTTAAATGGTTAAATTGTATAATAAAAGTGGTAAAAAGACAAACATTGTCGTTTTCAATCTTACTTGAAAATATTAGTATGAACTTAAAAGATTTTTTATCTTAAAATATATAAATATGCATGTATATGTATATCTGTATTTGTCTATAACACGCATACCCACAAATGTGTGTGTGTGTGTCCCCTGAAAAGGCCTAGAAACAATGATGAATTCAGTAGTCGTGAGCATCCCTAGCACCTAGATTGGGTCTTGAATTCCTGTTTCTTAGTAGCCAGAGTTTCTTGGAGAAATGGCTGAAATGGAAAATGTACAAGATTAGTCTGAAACATCTCATCAAAGCAGGTACAAAGAAGCTAACAGAAACTACTACAGTAATGTCAAAAGGACTCAAGAGAGAATTCAAAAGAGGCTTCTACCAGCAAAAGATGAGAATTTTGAGTTTCAGTAAAAATAAGAAATGTCACAGATTAATACCCATTAAGTATGTTTAAATTGATAATTTCATAATGATATTAAAACACAAAAACAATTGGTCACCTCAAAGAATGGGCAGGGAAGCAATTTATTATCTTGAAAATTGATAAAGGAAAAGAATCAAGCATTTATCTCATTTTCCCATATGAGCTATATCACTGGTAACCAAGTGGTAGATAAGCCAAGTGTCTGTTAATAAAAGTATTTCTGCTAATAAATGAAAGTGAAATGATCAAAGTAGAAAATCAGCCACTTTTCCAACTCCTGATGGATTAATGGATCTAGGCCATGATCATCAAAGCTGCTAACTTCTCAAAAGGAGAACAAATCATGTATGTGCCTCTTGATAAAAGAACATATCACCTATAGTCTTGTCAAAGGGATTGAGTCTCTGGATCCAGCTTCCAACTTGTCAAAAATACAGAGAACGTGTTGAACTGCATTACACAGGTGTAGAATATGGCTCCAGTAGTTCAAATGACCTGAATTTGTCCAGATAAATTATAAGGAAAAGAAAGAGAGAAAGAGGGAGCCTATGGTTTAAAAGAGCGTAAAATTCGTAGTTTTTTTTTAAGTGGACTCTACTATCTGTAGTGTCTAAGGATGCACAGTTGGTTGGTAAAGAAATATAAGAGAATAAATGCCAAGATCTGGTTACTTTTGGAGAGAGAAGGAGCTGTGACTGGGACACGACGCATAGAGAGTTTCCAGAGGGGCTCGCGCACTCCTGTTCCTTGACCGGAATGGTAATTACTAGAGTGTGTGTCTTATGATATTACACTAGGCTATATGTTTTGTATGTGAGTGGTGTGTGTGGTGTGGGTGGGAGGATCTGTATGTCTGTGTGTCTTTAGAATTTAAATAAGTTTTTAAATAAATGAGCCATAAGAAAGATTACCCAGAAGGATGGTTAAGCTTGATGGAATCAATTTTGGATCTTGGGATCTATTTTGGATCTCTTTCTCTCTCTCTAAAAGAATACTTTAAATATTTGAGTTAGCTTGATATGTATAAATTAGAGATTCTGTTTCAGAGATAAAACAAGCATAATTCAAATAAAAAGTATGTGTAAATATTCTACATGTCTTAATGTGCTGGTTGAATGGGTATTTTGCTATACAGCATTCATCTTCTTACTTTATGAAACAGACCACCCAAATAACTTTAAACAATTTTTTATTTAGTATTTTTAGGTGTAGTAATAAATTCTCAAGTCATAAGCCTAATATATACTTCATAGCATGTACTGTGATATAGCATATATTGAGTAGAGAACATAAGCAGTTCTTTCATTAATTCATTCTCATTTTACAACAAATGTTACTTTCCAGAGCTGTTCTGAAACTTGGTTTCCACAGCATGGAATAGTGGTCAAGACCTTGGACTCTGGCCCCAGACTGTGGTGTTCGAATCCAAGCTCTCCCTCTTGCTGGCTTTGTGTGAACATAATCAGATGATAGCCTTTGCCGCCTCAGAAGCCTGTTGGAAAGATCAATGACTTAGTAGATGTAGACATGCGCAAGAGTTGCTGGAATATGTTGGATACTGTATATGCATCATCTATTATTACTTGGCCAAAATCACTTATGCAGTTCAGCTTTTGGGAAGAAAGCCTACTTAAACATCCTCATTCCTGGCATCCCTAAACTTGGGTGTTCTCACTAAATGATTGTGTTTTTGCAGAGGTTCTCATCCTATTTAAACAACTTAATGTAGACAGTAATATAAACAAAGCATGTTCAGATTTTATAGTTTATGTCTGAATATTCGCTTTCAAATATAGTTAGCATGTTAGCGGTAACTTGGAGGGAAATATCTTTCCGTTCTTTATATCTTGAAATTTTATCAAGTGTAAGTATGTATTATTGCAAGAGCTTTACAAGAGGAAGGTGTTTAGGAAAGAGGGAAGCAAGAAAGAAGGAGGGGAGGAAAAGAAAGAAACTCATAGGGAAAAGAGGAGTTGCCTCAAAAGATTTGGTTTGCAGTCCGCTTTACTAAAATACGCATGGTCCATGATCATAACTAGTTGTGTGATTACTTCATTTAAATACATTTGCATTTCTTAGTCGAAAGTCTTTGTTATGATTTTTCAAATGCAAAAAGTTATTCAACCAGCACAAAACCAGTATGGTGATTCCGCCCCCCCCCCCCCAACCACCACCACCATTCTGGATTCTAATCATTGATAAATGAAGTTTATCCTGTGTGAAAAGAGTTTGGAAAGGCCTTAGGAAACTTTAAGAAATGTTCATGTATTTAAATTTTCCAAGTTTCCTGAGGGATCTAGACATCAAGAAATACTTGCATATATCCACAGTTTCCATTTCTTGCCTATTGATTTCCTTATTAAGAACTTCAACAAAAAGAAATCCAAAATATATCTTAAGAAAGTTGTACATACATTTTCTTCACTATTAATATGTCACGCCTCATTTTACAAATGTTTCTCAATGACGTTATTTCAGATCTACAATATTGGCGTAGCTCTCACTGTTGAAAAATAATTTTTTTTAATGTTTTTCACCTTGTATGACTAGTCCTATGCTAAACAAGGTTATTTTACTTGTGAACTGCCACAAATAGAAATAAGAGCTACTTTACATATAAAGGGCCCTTTAAAATTGAATACTATTGTGTGCTGATTTGCAATAGAGTCTGTATAAGAGAGAAAAAACTAATAAATGCTGTGCTGTGAACCAATCAGATTCTCAACGTGGTATAAAGTACTCACAGGAGGTTCCTTCTTGGCCTCATAAATTTGACCATATCTTTCCATTCTAATGCTGTTAAGTGACTTAGAGACATGACTTAACAGTAAAATAAGCTCCTAAACCACAGTGGCAAGCACACCAGACTGAAATTATGCAGTGATGACTGCCATTCGTTTAGGAATTGGCTGTCCCATATGCTCTTAAACATCAGGCAAACAGCAAATGGAGAGTTGGCTGTTAAACTGCAAATTCAGCATCACATGGCTTAATACCTCTTGTGCTGTTGGCTAAACTTAAAGATTTTTAAAGATTTTTTTCCCAGTTTGCTGCAGAAACAGTATAATACCTGTGATATTAGATAAATATTTTGATTAAAGTATTATTTCCAGTCACTTCATTTTCCATTTTTATAGAATTACCTGAGTCCACCTAGTTCAGTGCTTCTCAACCTGAGGTATATATTAGTGTAGGGGAGGAAGACATTTCCTCTACCCTCTCTGGGTTCGTCTGGCCAGAGAACAAATTAAATTCGCATGAGACAGAATAACAGGAGAAAATTAAACAAAGCTTTATAACATGTATACCTGGGAGGGGCTCAGGCAAGCTGAGCAACTCACCAAAATGGCTGAAGCCCCCACCTTAAATATCATCTTCAGCAAATGACAAAGGAGGATGTTGGGGATGGAGGGGGAGTCGATCATGGGAGATTAACACAAGTACAGTAAACAAATGCAGATTTAAGTCCTTGCCTTTGGCATTGATTAAGAGTTTCTAGAGATAAAGTCATCTCCCCCTTCTTCCTGGTACAGAGAGGGAGACACCTTTACAGATGGAGAGTTCCTTTACAATGTAAATGTCTCCTAACAAAGGGCAAGCAAGTTCCACTCCTCAGAGCCTCCTTCCCATCTGCAGTTTATTAAAAGTAACCAGCCCCAAATAATCCTCATGCCAAAGAGACATATCTTGGGGTGGCCAATGCCGGTCCCCCACATTAGAATCCCTAGGAACATTTATTAAAACAGACTTACGAGCTCCACGCTCAGGGTCTCTGATTCTGTAAATCTGGCAGGGGGCCTGATAATTTGCATTTCTTACAAGTTCCCAGGTGATGCTGATGCAGCTGGTCTGAGAACCACACTTTGAGAACCACTGACCTAACACCATGAAACCCTCCTCTTGCAGTTAACAGGATTCCTTTTTTTAAAAAGTGAACTAAGAAAATAGACATCCAGATTTGGTTGTCATCATTGTTTGGGAAACCATGTCCTAATTCACTAGATCAAAAATTGAGAAAAACATTTCCTTTCTTGGGAATCATAATAAAGCTCCTTTCCTAAAATTTGGCAAACATGGCATCAAATGGAGTATAACCTATTTGGGGTTTTATTTATATTAAAGAAAACTCCAGTTAAATAAAGCAAATCTTTTGCTTTATTTATGAGAAAGAGCCCTTTCTCATAATCCCTGAAGAATATGTGACACAAATTTCTATCATTACTCTAACATATAATGAAGCTTTTTAATGAGTCTTTTGAAATCTTATGTCCTCAAAGTCCAACATCCATATTGGACTTTGCCAAAATTTTTGTTGGTTTTTGTTTTTTTGTCACAACCCCTAAAGAAAGATAGTTGCTTTTTCCCAGGGTCCCTGAGTCATTTGTCTTCAACAGTACCACCTTGTAGTGACTAACATTAGGGCCACAGCAACAATACCCCACCTTCATGCTACTTTTGTTAGCAGATGAAATTTTCAGCGTTCCTATCAAGTTTTTATCTGGTGTGTTGCTATTTGTTTAATGTTAAAAGAGCTTGATTCCATTTCTTTTGCACCTTGATTCTGTGGGTCTGCCACCTGGCCATTAGACTGGGCTGTGGATTGAAGTCCACCCTCTATCGCTTGTGTTTTACTCCTCTTTTGTCCTTGACTGCCATGTTTTCTCTACTGTGCTTTACCTCATAACTTTGAATCTTGCTTTTTTGCCAGCTTGATTGAGATATAATTGACATGTAACATTGTGTAAGTTTAAGATGTACCACATGTTGATTTGATACTCTTATATATTGTGGAATGATTACCACAGTGGGGTTAGTTAATACCTCCATCTCCTCACATAATTACTATTTCTTTTTTGTGGGGAGAACATTTAAGATCGACTCTCTTAGCAGCTTTCAAGTATGTAATACAGCATTGTTAACTATAATCACCATGCTGTACATTAGATCCTAGAACTTATTCATCTTATAACTGGAAATTTGTACCCATTGACTGACATCTCCCCATTTTCCCCACCCCCAACTCTGCCTTTGGCAACCACCATTCTACTCTCTGTTTCTATTAGTTCAACGTTTTTAGGGTCCACATATAAGTAATTTCATACAGCATTTGTCTTTCTCTGTCCATGAGTCTTACTTCTTTGAACACATAGTGCTGCTATCCCAATCTTTCTACTAGAGTATTTCTCTTGAAGAGATCTAATAATAGATCAGTTCCTTAGCTATGAAGGTTGATTCCCATCTGATTGCTAAGATGTTGAGCAGTCACAGAAGAAAAGATGTACATAAGATGTACATAGATCATAATGGGGAAGTCTGCTTTGTCTGAAGCTGAATTTCAGATCTTCAAAAACACCTGATGATAACTTTCTCTATAGCTTTGTGCAACTGTATTTCTCTGTATCTCTGATAGTTTTGCCAGTTTTACCTGGTCAGACTGATGGCAAGGGTTTGTCTGATTACCTTGTACAGTGCTCACAACAATATTATGTTCGTCTTCATTTTCATTTTGGAGAAGACATGGAAGTTATTTTTTGATCCTTTCCTGTGTATCGTAAAATAATACTCTGGAGACATTTTTCCAGTGTCATTCAAAAACAAGTGTTATTATGAGTCATTGACCACAGCTGTCTTGTTTACTTAGGAATCCAAGTGCCTGGTGCAATTTGGCAGGTAGTACATAGGCACTCAGTAAATATTTGTTGAATAAATGGATTGACATTTTTAAAAGGTCAGAATTATCAAAAGTTTCCTTTTTGAAAGCTTATAATTTAGAAAGTTGAAACTGTGTTGAAGAGTGTGTGTTTGTGTGTGTGTGTCTCATAGCTTTAAAGAGCATTCAGATAATGGAAGAGTGGCCACAATGGACAAGATAAATTATGTTTCCTGTTAGTTATTATTTATGTTTTTATTTTAAAGAGGAAATGCCTCCCAAATTATTTCCATTTGGTATTTTCAAAAGTCTACTAATAAGAAAAGTATTGAGCTATGTGACATTTTGATATTCTGGTGATTATTATTATTAATACAAGACATTGTTTCATTGACTTATTTATGGTACTGTAAGAATATAACACTGATCTATTAAAAACAGATGTGGTGTTATCATGAAATAGGATAGAGGAAATATTTTAAAGCCTCTTAATTTAAGTGAAAAATATTTGAGATGCTTTCGATGAAGTTGATGTAATCCAGGGGTTGGCAAACTCCAGACACGCCGTTCATTTACCTTTTCTCTCTGGCTGCTTTGACCCTCCAACTATAGTTGGCAAGTGGGTGAATGAATGAGTGAAGCCCCTCTGACTAGAAATTCCACTTTCAAACATTTAAACTGAGGAAACAGGCATGTATACAAATAAGGATGTACAGGGATGTTCATTCCACTGCTGTTTGTAATATCAAGACAGCAGAAACCTAGGTGTCAGATACGAGGGGCCTTGCTTACGAGGTTCTGGCATATCCATACACTGGCATACGATATAGCTGTTTTTAAAAAGATGTTACAGAAACATGTCTATTAATAGAAAACAGGGGTCAGCAAACTATAGCACTCTGGCCAAATGCAGCCTGAGACCTGTTTTTGTACTACCAGAGCTAACAATGGTTTTTACATTTTAAAGAATTATAAAAGAAAAAAAAAAAACCCATGAGATACAGAGAGTATGTGGCTGGCAAAGACTAAAATATTGTCTGACCCTTTACAGAAAATATTTGCTGACCTCTGATATAAAATGTTGCATTTAATGTAGATTAAGTTGCTGGGGATGGATTTAAAACATTACACAACAGTATGTATGGAATGATGCCATTTTCCCCAAAAATGCAATCAATACCGTTTAGAAGATAGACACTTAAGATGTTAACAACAGTTGAGTCTAGGTGGATAGGATTAATGAGATTTTATATTTCTTGTCTAATTTTATGGTTTTTCAATAATGAGAATATATTTATTATATAATAAGAAAAATTAAAAATTTAATTTTAGTATGGAAACAAAGAATGGGGAAAAGAGAGAACTTCTCTGAGTTCTAAGGTGCAAAGACCTACTTCTCTATTTTGTAGATGTGGCAACCGAGGTGGAGAGGTTAACCAGTTTGCTTCGGGGGGCACAGACATAAGACGAAAATAGCACTTCTGCCAAATTTCCTGTCCAGCAGCGTCACCATTTGATAACTTAAAATGTCCATCCATCAGCTGACACGTGAAATTATTAACTCTGTGCCCAAAGGCAATTTAGAAGTATCATGTATGATATATGATAGAGGAGGGTTATGCAGAAATCCAAAACTACTAGTTTAATGGCATTAGATGCACAACCAGGTAGGTTTATATTTGGTTAGATAGAATGAAAAAAGAGTTGCTTCCATTTTACTTTTTTTTTCAGATGTACATCCTAATATATTTCAAATTCTGTGTAGATTACATCATGTTTACCACCCAAAAACTAATTATAGCCCATCCCCTCACATGTGAGCCTAATCACCCCTTTTGCCCTCGCCCCCCTTCCCCTGTGATAACCACCAATCCAATCTCCGTTGCTTTGTGTTTGTTTGTCATTGTTTTTATCTTCTACTTATGAGTGAGATCATACACTATTTGACTTTCTCCCTCTGACTTATTTCACTCAGCAGAATACCCTCAAGGACCATCCATGTTGTCACAAATGGCCAGATTTCATCATTTCTTATGGCTGAGTAGTACTCCATTGTGTATAAATACCACATATTCTTTATCCATTCTTCCCTTGATGGGAACCTAGGTTGCTTCCAAGTCTTGGCTGTTGTGTATAATGCTGCAATGAACATAGGGGTGCAGGTATCTTTATGCCTTTGCATTTTCATGTTCTTTGGATAAATTCCCAGCAGTGGGCTAGCTGGGTCATATGGTAGATCTATTCTTAATTTTCTGAGGATACTCTATACTGCTTTCCATAGTGGCTGCACCAGTTTGCACTTCCACCAGCAGTGTACGAGGGTTCCCTTCTCTCCACATCCTCTCCAACACTTGTTGTTTCCTGTCTTGTTGATTATAGCCATTCTGACTGGAGTGAGGTGATACCTCATTGTAGTTTTGGTTTGCATTTCCCTGATAGCTAATGATGTTGAGCATCTTTTCCCATGCCTGTTGGCCATCCATATATCTTCTTTGGAGAAATCTCTGTTCAGATCTTTTGCCCATTTTTTAATTGGGTTGTTGAGCTGTATGAGTTCTTTGTGTATTTTGGATATTAACCCCTTGTCTGATATATGGTAAAAAAAAAAAAAAAAAAGCAAACAAACCAAGTAGGCATAGGTATTTAGTTTACTTTGTAAGTTTGCAAACTTTTACTCCTATGTAATATTTCTACTTCTAATTCTAATAATAAACTAATTCATTGTTTTTTCATACCTATAGAGTCCATAGTTCAAATTCAGTCATCTGACACAAAAAGGGCACATTTCCTGAAGCTCGTGCCCTTCACCATAAGAGAGACACGAAAGAGACGTTGAACTTTTCCTCAGGCCATGTACAGACAACTGCTTACACAATTAGTCGGCAACTTAGAAGGGGGGGCAAATACACTACAACAGTGAGCCATCTCCATTGCAATGAACTGATAGCTAATAACAGAAAGAAATGGTAGGACTATGGAAAGCAGACAATAAAACCTCAGCAGTTTTTGGACCATTTAGTGTATGGACAAAAAGCCTCATATCCTTCCATTATTCCTGCGGGAACCACTCTCTTATAGAGAAGAACAGTGATGATGGAAACTATTATTGCTCTTTAAAAAGCACTTGTGCATTTAATCACATTTAATCATCTTGTGATTTGGGAGAATGAGTCCCTGTTCACATATTTAGAAACTGAGGCACAGAGGGGGTAAGTGTGTGCTCAAGATCATACAGCTCAGTCAGCTGGTAACAGGGAACCAATCTCCCCCAAACTCATTGTCTGTCTGTGATGCTGATGCGGACTCACCAAGACAGGATCCCTGTGTATTTCCCTAAATCAAAGAACAGATAAACATGTTTTTAAAACTGATACAAATAAAAAGATTGAACTAGAAATATTTCGATGCCCTATAGAGGTGAGATTCAGTATCTGGAAAAATTCGCTAGCATAGAATGCCTCATAAGTCAAAAATGCCAAGGAATCACAGTAGACAGTGTCCGCAAAGCTCAATAAAGCGAGGTATGCCTGTACTTGCATAGACGAGGCTATTTTCTTCCTCTTATCTTTCTATTGAACAAAGTTTTCCAAGCCTGGATTTTGTATATTTCAAATGATGTGTTATTTTTACCTGCAAATGAATAGTAAACAGAACAGTCCCTATTTTAACACTACGATATCACATTTTAACAACCTCTATATGGTGGATTCCACAAATTCTGTTAGAAATCATAGCCAGATAGAGTACATGCTTTCATAAATCCTGTCTCTTTAGCAGGCAAAAAAATTATACATTTTTTTAAAAGATGTTTCCTTTTGGTGTGAAATGTGTGTTCAGAAACTATTTGGCATATTTATCTAATATAATATATTAACAACATACTGCAAATTTTTCAAAACATGATGTTGGTCCCTTGCCCATTTTTTAAACCTAAATTGAGATAGAATGAGCAGCTCAACAGCCCATCTTTAAGCACTGTATAATGGCTTGGACTATTAGGCTGATATTTATTGTTCTTGGCCCATTGCTTTAGAGTTAGAACATCTAAGATAACACCATGTGTGATACATTTAAGGATAATTCTAAGCACAAGAGCTATAGAACCGTTGGTTTCCTCTCCTCTTCGGTGCATTTTTAACTTCCATATTTAATGCATGTTAGAAGAGAGACAAATAACTTTCTATCATCGTACTAATTCCTTTTTCCCAGCTCCCTGCTGCCCCATTTATCTCTACGATAAATGTATACTTTCTTCTTCAGAAAACACTTTTTTAAAGGACCCTAATTATTTCTCGAGCTGTTTCCTCTATCAGTCAGCCATTATAATGTGTCTTGGTGTTGTCATTTAGGTATCTTTACCCTTCCAACTCAGGAAAGTTCCATAACCAATGAGAACTACTGCCTTTCTCCCTGCTCCATTTCTCAGAACCCTGGTGATCCAGAAACCCTTCCTCTTGTAGAAGGGAGGCACTAAGATCCTAAGGGGTGGGACATCCCTGAGATGTCTGATGTGCTCTTGTAACCAACGTTTAACTTCTCTCCCTGATATTTAAGGTCATTAGCTTATTTCGTCTGTTTCTTTCTTACCATTTTCTAGAACCTATTAATCCAGCTCTCTGCCCTGCTCTCTGTCAGGCTCCTTCCTCTCCCCTTTTGCGTTATCTCCTGTCTTCTGCTGCATTAACCCAGAGTGTGTGCACAGACATGTACGTACCTACCCCCAAATAAACACACGTCTGCACCCAGACAAGTGCCACCTCTCCAATCTTACCTCTCCTGTAAGACCTAACTCACTGTCTCTTTTTGTTGTATTCCCATAGCTCCAGCCTATATCACTAATTTATTCTCTACTGCTATGTTGGTTCGTATTATTTTACAGTGTTGTGTTTTATGTTTACGTGGTTTTCTATGGCTGACTTGCCTTCCCTGCTGCAAGCTCCTTCAGATCAGGGATCTTATTTTTTCCTATGTCTCTCTGTTATAGTCCTTATCACGTTGGGAAACATGTAGTAAGTGCTTCTTAAGTCTTAAAACCATATCCTGTGGAGCAGAAAAGTACCTCAGAAAGTGTCTTGTCTTGTGCCCTCATTTTACCAAAGAGAAAATTAGAGAAGTGGCGGAACTGGTGAGTAGCAGGCCCAGAAATAGAACTCGGTGCCCCGATGCCCTGTTCGGTATGCCTGTTACCGGGCACCTTGACCCTGGCTCAGGCTCAGGGAAATCACAGGACCAGTTGCAGGGGTCGGTAGCATTGGTTGCTGCCCACGTGGGTACTGGGGGTGTCTACTTTGAGCAGCAACCTGAAATTCTCCCCAGTATTTCTCTTGATTTTTCATCTTGCCCTCTTAATTTTATAAAATCTTCCCCATTCAAGAGCTAGGGAATGAAATCAGAGCCCTCAGGGAAAAAAATCAGTATCCAGATACAACTTTATTCACTCATTTATCAACATTTATTCATTTTGACTAGGGGAGAGTATAAAAGCAAACAATTTTTTTTTAAATTTCACTAGCTGTTAATTTTTTCATGAGAATAAATATTTTAAAAGTTATCTAAGTTGAAAATGCCTATTCACTAGAGCATTCTATATCTAGATTTGTTAATTATACTTAAGCTTTTTCTTTCATACATTTCTTTCATACATTAGAAACTCAAGTCTAAGGTACAGTTACATCGATTCTTCTTGGTTGTAACTCATGGTTACTGGCAGGTTAGCATGCATCCTCTCTATTTTGAGTAAACAAGTTGGGGAAATCTTAGTGCTTTCCTTTTTCAGGAACATAAAGAACACGTTCTTCATCTAATTGCCTAAAGGCTAAAAACTGAATTGTACTGAATCACAGGGAAGAAAGCAAAACCACTGACAAAAGTATTTATCTAATTAAATTTATAAATTTTTAAAGATGCAGTTCATAGTACAATTGAAAATTACAGCAAATAATTCTTTTAATTTAAAAAACTCAGTTTGGGGTTTTGCTTAATTAGAAAGAGAATGGGAAGATCAGAAAGAGGCAGTGAAAAAAAGATGTGTGCACACACACATGCAAGGAACTCACAGGAGTGAGTCCCTCTAGATCAAAAGAATTACATGTATCTGAGATGGCATGAAGCTGGCATGCACTTGGCTGTAGCTGTCATCTAACCATCCCACATCAGAGCATTTAACTAGAATAGGGCTTCTCTGAACCTTAGTTTCTTCCTCTGTATACCAAAACTATGGAACTAGACAACCTTTGATTCCTCTTCCAGCTGTAAGTTTCTGCTGGATTAACTATTTTTATAAATCTTTATTTGAATATTTAAACCATTAGAGGTTCCACCCTAAATTGAAAAGCCAGAGTAGCTCAATAAGTACTTATTGGTTGAGTGATTAAATTTTGCCTATTTTATGTGCATTAATCAAGTCAGCTAACGATATGTAGGTTATTCGAGTTATTTTCAGCCAAAGATATTTATCATATCTGTGGCATCTTCTGCTGAAAGCTTTATGTAGCAAAAATGAGTAATAGGTAAACCCTGCTTATACTAATGGGAAATTAGTTTTTGATCTTTTAACAGTGAGGTTTTTCAGCATGAGCATTTGAAGAAAACCTTTGATATTGATTATACATTTCAAACTGAAGCACGTCTGAACTGAAACTGGTGCTTTCCAGAGCTGTCTGTTCTTATTCATTCCTTCTTCCCTTCCTCTTTGCTCTGGCATGTAAATATTCTTGTACAGTTCTTCAGGGATCTGCAAACTAGAAAGACACGGGAAGCCATACATCTTGTCTACGTCCTTGTCTAATCCTATCTGTAAGGGTAAAATAAGAAGATAATTGTTGTTATTTGATAGATTCTAAAGTCTGAAGTTTTTGAAACATTGATCAAAAGCAGCAGTAAAACTGTGATGATGTTACTTAAGTGTAATGAAAAGATAGTTTGGGTGTAGTTATTTTGAAATTCTTTAGACTCTAAAAGTTTTTATTTAAACTTATTTGTTAGTTACACGCTTGAAAGATTAGTTTAGAAGCTGTTTCATCATATGGTACCATCACTTCTTTCAGCAAATTCTATTAATTTTCATTTTTGCTATGAATATAATCAGCATCTCTGTAATGCAGAATCTTTTTGAAGATTCCTATTGGGTCACAAGATGTCTGCCCATCTCAAACTGAGTGTACAAGTTGCACAAAAACTCTATTTAAGTTTAATGGTCATTTTTTTAGAAAAGAAAATGTCTTCTATTATCAGCATGAGTTACATTTTATTAACTGTCATTTTTCATCTTGCCCTCTTAACTTTATAAAATCTTCCCCACCAAATGTAAGTAGCAACAAACCTTGGAAACCAAGATTCACTAAGAATTGGGTGGCAAATTAGCATTTTCTACCTTTATAAGAAAATGGTAATAATTTTGCTATTTTGCCAGTCTCATTTTAGTACTAGCTTTGTGACTTCTGAGTGCTAGTTTTTCCAGTGATAAATCAAAATTAGAAATTATCGGCCCTGGTCTCCCATTTCACTGGGGAAACTGAGAACAAGAGAAGTTAAGTGACAGGCCCAGGCATCCCGTGGAAGCTGTAGGAGAGCCATCCTAGGATCCACGTTCTGGCCCCATCCATCAGGCCTGCCCCATTTGAAGGAATATGAAGTATCACTTAGTAAACTTTTTGTGCTCATTTGCTTTTCTGCACTGTATCCAAAATGTGCTGGTTAAACCTTAACTGCCCTTTAGAATGATTTGTAACATTTCTCCTTTATTCTTTTAACAATATTAACTTTATAAGCTAGTTTGGAATTTTATCACATACTCACCAATTTAGGTAGAAAGATGTTTTCTTTGAGAATCTGGATTCCTCCTCCAAGTAACCTCTCCTCATCTCTCAGGAGGAAGTAACAAATCAAACATTAAGAATTGGAATTGACTCAAGCTCACGTTTGATTTCATTTAAAGCATCAATAGGTTAATTAATGTTTTCATCTGAAACTGTTTTGTAATTGTGTCCAAGATGGAGACTCCAGAACACTTGACATAATTATTTGCAGACAGTAGAAACCAGTGGAATAGGATAGAGCACTTTGCAAACAGTAGAATATCAATGGTTTCTCATTACACTGCCCCAGTGTGTTAATCTTTGATCGATTCATTCATTTATTAAATTAACATGTATTGAGTACCAGTTACTTTGCAGGATACTAGGTATATGGATATACCAACTAACAACACAAAGTTCATGCATTCATGAAGCTTACGTCTAGTGGAGTTGTCAAACATTTAACAAGAAAGCAAATAAGATAATTAGGGGCCTGGCCCCGTGGTGTAGCAGTTAAGTTCATTGGCTCCACTTTGGCAGCCCAGCATTCATTGTCTCAGATCCTGGGTGCAGACCTATGTACTGCTCATCCAGCCATGCTGTGGCAGCATCCCACATACAAAATAGAGGAAGACTGGCATAGATGTTAGCTTAGGGACAATCTTCTCAAGCAAAAAGAGGAAGATTGGCAATGGTTGTTAACTCAGGGCCAATCTTCCTCACCAAAAAATAAAAATAAAAAAATAGTTAGGATGTGATAAATAGTGGGATGGAAATAAACAAAGTGATATGATAACCAGTAAATGAGAACTGCCAGCTTTATGTGGGGTTGTTAAGAAAGACCTCTCTTCTGCAGATTCCTGAAGTTAAGCATGAACTAGGCTTGTGAAGAGCTAGGGAAAGAGCTTTGCAGCCAAAGGAAACAGCAAAGGCAAAAACCTTGTGATGGGAAGGGCCACTGCTTCCTGTTAACTGAGATTATACTTATCTTTCCAATCACTACTGATAGGAAAACTGTGGTGATAGCAATAAATTAAATACAAAATGGCCTAATCTTGGTTGGATAATAGGCAATGAAGGAGAAATGGAGGTCTTTTTCTCTACCTTTAGAAAGAAAAGAAAATTACTTGGGGATACAAGAGATTAACACAAGAGAACATTTAGCTTTCTGTAATCAGATGCCACTTGTGTGATGCCTTTTGTCACTGTAGGAGTTCACAGAAGGCAAAGATTTCAGCCTGGCATTGACTTGACCTGAGCCTTGAAGAATGGGTGAATTTGGATTGGCCAAAAGGAGACAGAAAAGGGTGTTTGGGGATGAGAGAATTGTGTAAATAAATACACACTAAGGTGGCACGACACACACACAGAAAAAGGTAATTATGCAAGAAGATGGAAGTGTTAACTAACCTTATTGTGATAATTATTTCACAATATATGCAGGTATCAAATCATCACATTGTACACAGTGTTACATGTCACTTTTATCTCAAGAAAGCTGGGGGAAAGACATTAAAAAAAAGATATTAAAGTGGACTGAACTTGAATGAGTGCTTGAGACTATGAAGACTCAAGCTGGAGCCAGAGTGGTCTTTGAGAGAACAGAAGATAATAAATTGGTCTGATTCATAGAGGTCATTGGAAAGTCAGTAGATCAGTTTTGACCTGATGTTTTAGACAACAGAGGGAATCATTATGGTTTCTTGAACAAGAAAGTTGTATCATAAAAAGAAAAATTTGTAATATAGATGCAGATTGATTAATGGAGACAGGAGGGGAAATCCTGGAGAATGAGAGACTAGGTAAAAGGACCTTCGTTTTGTGTGTATGTGTGTTTGTATATGTGTGAGGAAGATTCATGCTGAGCTAACATCCGTTGCCAATTCTGCTCTTTTTTTGCTTGAAGAAGATTAGCTCTGAGCTAACATCTTCGCCAATCTCCCTCTACTTTATATGTGGGATGCCTCCACAGCATGGCTGATGAGTGGAATAAGTCCACACCTGGGATCCCAACCCATTAACCGTGGCCGCCAAAGCGGAGCATGTGGAACTTTAACCACTCAGCCATTGGCCAGCCCCAAGGACCTTCTTTTTTATCTTGCCACTTCATTGTACCCAGAGAAGAGAATATGGACTATGCTCTTATCATGGAAAGGGAATGAGCTGTATATGAGACATTTCAGGGAAATTAACATTGATACTTGATGACTGAAGAGCAATAAATCAAAAGTCAAAATGCATTTTCTCTTGAGCCCCAGGGACTAGCTGAACAGTAGTGTCAGTGATGGAACTGGGGGAAGTTTGCCTGGGACATTAAATGATTATTTCATCCTGGGCATGTTAAGTCTCAAAAGACAACAAGACACGCAAATTGTGATGTGAGCATGCAAGCGTGAGTTCAGAACTGTAGCTAAAATGCAAAGTTGAATTTGGGAATGCAAACAGGTGATGAGAACTGAGGACCTAGCTCTGGAGAATGAATGCTTATGATTAAGAGTGTGTGTATTGGGGGGCTGGCCCTGTGGCCGAGTGGTTAAGTTCGTGCGCTCCGCTGCAGGCGGCCCAGTGTTTCGTTGGTTCAAATCCTGGGTGCGGACATGGCACTGCTCATCAAACCACATTGAGGCAGCGTCCCACATGCCACAACTGGAAGGACCCACAAGGAAGAATATAGAACTATGTACCCGGGGGGCTTTGGGGAGAAAAAGGAAAAAAATAAAATGTTTAAAAAAAAAAAAAGAGTGTGTGTATTGGGAGGAAGGGACACACACACACACACAGATAGAGAGAGAACCTGAGTAGAAGGTACCAAAACAGTAGTTGAAGAAAAGCCAAGACTAGAAGAAATTTCATGCAGTAAATAGGGAAAGCTCTTGAGGAAATCCCTTTATCATTAGCACCATAAAAACTACAACTCCCCTTCTAGAGTGATTACTACGTGTCCTAGGTCTTTAAATATAACAATGCATTCATTTCTTTCCACAATTTTTAAAATAGTAAACACTATTGTTATTCGCATTTTATAGATGAGGAAGTTTAGGCACAGAGAGATTAAGCCATTTGCCCAAGATGAGGCAATATGAAGAAATGGAGCTGAGATTTGAATACAGTCATTGTATTCAAATTCAATCATTCGAAGCCTGCGCCCTTAACTCCCATGCCATATGTTTATAATATCTATGATGGTGTTTTTTTTTTTTATTAATGTTATGATAGATTACAACCTTGTGAGATTTCAGTTGTACATTTTTGTTAGTCATGTTGTGGGTACACCACTTCCCCCTTTGTGCCCTCCCCCCACCCCCCCTTTTCCCTGGTAACCACCGATCAGATCTCCTTATCAATATGCTAACTTCCACCTATGAGTGGAGTCATATGGAGTTCATCTTTCTCTGACTGGCTTATTTCGCTTAACATAATACCCTCGAGGTCCATCCACGTCTATGATGGTGTTTTAGATACATAATTTGACTTCCATCTGATGTAAGTTTCTTGAAAAAGAGTTAATTAATTAACAGTTTAAAAAGTTGGCTGGAAACTAGAAAGTCAACAGATGACTGGGCAGTGATTGGATAATCCCTTACAGCAGAAGAGAATTTGGAGATCTCTAGGGTAAGGCAGAGAAAGAGAAGGAAGAAGAATATACTTCTTGGTCTATTTTTCTTTCTCCTCTCCTTCCACACACTATTAGTTCTTGAAACAGGAAATTATCCACTTTAAATAAAGTTATAATAATTTGTCGAGAAAAATGGTACCTCTCTTTTTGAGCACTTTCTATATACTACAAATGTCTGTGTCCTTATTTGTAGATCAGGAATGTTAACTTTATCTAAATTGATTGTCTACCAAATTTTTACATTAAAACTCATTACTTTCTTAACTTTCATTACTAAATGCGAGTTAGATTCCAAAAGAGTAGGGTTTCAGAAATAGCATCAACATTAGTGTAACTGGATTACTTATTATAATACGTCTTTTTAAAACTCCTCCTTTCTCTGTGCACTAGTAAGTAGGTGAAGCTGGAACAGGACCCCACCTCCTGACTTTCAGTCCGGGACTTCTCTTCCAGCATCAATGGTTCTCCCCCTTGCTTGCACATGGGAATCACCTGACATCACCTATGGTGCTTTAAAAGATTCTCATCTGGAAGCCCCAAACCACACAAATTAGAATCTCAGGAGTGCGACCCAGGAATAAGTATTGTTCAAATCTCCCCCCATGATTCTAATGGGCAACCAAGATTGGGAATAAATTCCCCACAGTACGATGGCCCCTGGACCACTCTTGCTTTGCTAGGTAATTCTATTGTTTGAGAAATTTCTATTTTTTCATATAAAGAAAATTTTAAAGTAGAAAAGTGCTAAATGTGAGATAGTAGTACAGTACTTTTTGTTTTGCTTACAACAGTAGCTTACTTAACTGTTTTTTTCAGATATTTCGAAAGAAAGCAGTGGAACTTGGGCTAAAATTGCTACCTGCATTTCACACTCCCACTGGAATACCTTGGGCATTGCTGAATATGAAAAGGTAAAACTCTTTGTTTTCAACAACGTATTTTAAGTTGGAATATTCAAGATTGTGGCGTAACAAATAGACACTGGATGGGTCATTACTTGTGTGATGTCCGTGACTGACACCATTGGGAGTCTTGGCATCTGTCCTTCTGTTGGAAGCTATTAGTTCTTCAGTGTTCCGTGGCCTTAGATGGGTCCCTTCATGGGATAGCATGATCCTAACAGAATCATTCAAGCCAAACGTGATTTGAGGTTTTCACTATTTGATGGTGATGTTGCATCAGTGATACTGTCCCCCTCCATAGATTCCAAGAGTGTCACGTTATCTTTAAAATTGTCATCAAAGCATTTCACTTTCATAGAAGCCAATTCCTAAGTGCGCTTCCCTCAGTTAAGCCACTGGTCAGAGATATTGCAGAGATGGAACACTTGGACGAATCAGATCTCCCATGCAACAAGCTGGTGTGACGGAGACTAGAAGCACCTGAGCTGCCCAGCCTACAGTTACAAGGAGGGAAGGGAGCTGCTCCACTGACCCAGATCAGCCCAACCTTCTCAACCCATTTGGGTGGAGAACCCTCGTGTGCCAAGTCTGTGGGAATGTGTCCCCAAGAAAAACCTGGGCTGAACAGCCTTTCCGGTATTCTCCTAGGGGGTAGTTTGAATTTTCATGATAGCTGGAGCACTTTGTTAATAGACAATTTTATCTTAAGCTTCCTCCTTAACTCTTTCTCCCCCATAAGTACTTAATGGCATATGTACCTCTTTGTGATGATGATAGTGATGATGATGATAGCTGTTTATCATCATAAAATATGCAGCTTTGTTCTAGGCACTTTACATGTATTACCACATTTAATCCTCACAACAACCCAAAAAGGTCAGTACTGTTCTTGTCTCTATTTTACTAATAAGGAACTCAAGTCACAGAGAGATTGTCATTTGCCTAACATCCTACTGTATGTAAACTGTAGAGCTAGCATATGGACTTAGATGTTTATAAACAGCTTTCTTGTTTTAGAAATGCCAAGAAGATATACAGGGTGGTTTGGCAAGATTAGTGTGCATTTCTTCTTAATTGTTTATTTTTGTGACATTCTTTCCTAAAATTAATCATGAGAAATCATGAAATTAATTATTTGGTTAATCAGTTAAAGATGGTTTGTTTTCATTTGTATGTTATATATCTATACTTTGAAATCACCCTGTACTTGTCTATAATTGTGTGTGTGTGTGTGTGTGTGTTTGGGGGGCAGTGAGATGGGGAGAGTCCACACCATTGGGCCGTGTTAATTGAGGTAGTTCCTTATTGTAGAAGGTGACATCTCAGGATCCATTTTGTCTTTGAGGTCCTCAGGCTTTCTCTGTCAGGTTGAAGATCATGGCACAGGCTGCATGGTCTTAAGACAGGACTGGGTCTGAGGTTGGCTGGGAGGCAGCATGGCGTTTGTTTAGAGGCCCATGAGTTTTTTCTTTGGCTCATGTAACCACGTATATAACCTTCCATGTCTTCAGACTTTTTATTTACAGATAGTATTCTGACCTAGAAACTACTCTTTCTGAAATAAAATCTGGTTACAAAAACGCTGTGAGCATTTAACACATTCTTTTCCTACCTGCCCTCGGAGAAAACTGATATGGGTCTGGTAGTCCAATCGCGCACTGAGTTAATTGGTTATCTAGAGACCTGGTTCCAGGTGTTTTACAGCTGTTGTAGGTTTCTCTTTAGAGCCATTATTTCAGATCTCCAGGCTGATTTGTAAACTGGAAGTTAGGCTCCTTTCATAGTTCTTTCGTGAACCTTTTCAAGTTCACAGGCCACTTTGAAATTCTGATGAAACATAGCCATCTCATAAAATGCATGTTCTGAGTACACATATTTTTACATAATTTCCAAAAGCAATCAGTACCATACGAGCCCACCTTGGAGCTAAGGACCGCAAGTTTAAAGTACTGGAATGAATGTTCACCCAACGTTCTACTCTAAGATTCCGTGGAGCTAGTTCTTAATGCTTCCTGGAAGGTCATGAACTTGGGTAACGTCCTACTAAAACTAAGAGAGACAGGTGTGGGCCTACATCTTTGCAAAACTTCAGTCAGTTATTGTGAGGTGCTGACATCATCTAGTTAGTTCTAGCCTCTTGAATTAAGCATAAGAAATTGGATTATTTTAAAGCATATTTATTTCTACTTAGTGTTTATTTCTAATGGCCAAGAGGATTTTTCCTTAGTTAAATCTATCCTTAGTGTATAATGGCGATATTTTTCAGTACATAAAGGAAAACTTCTAAAAACTATTAAATACTGAATCCTCTATTATCTTTATATCTATGCCTCTTGAAAATTCATTAACCAAGGCCTTCAAGTTTTTTATAAGACTCTATTTTACATTAGAACTTTTTAATTTCGAAGATTACAGAAAATTGTATATAGTGAAAAATATGTGTCATTTCCTTTATGTATTCTCTGATGTTTTCAGGTCAAACTGGAAGAAATTAGGTGACCATTTGAGAGCTGATAGGAACAGTTTTAATTTCTTCCTGGCAACCTGTATGAATGTTTTTATTATGTGTTTTATCCACTCTCAATCCTATTCACTAAATAGCAGTGACTTACCCAAATTCACACAATAGCCTTGGCAAAGGGAGTAGTAATATCCATCCATTATCCCTTTGCCTGATCAAGTACACTTATCAAATCCACTCTCCTTCCAGCTGTGAGGCTGTTTATCATCTTAAAGAATCTCTAGGGGAAGAAAACAACATTTCATATTTCTCTGCAATAATTACGTTTCAGGGTGTGCTGTTGTGATGTCAGCCTGTCCATATATGCTGCTTCCTCTGAATCTGTACTTTCAGAGCGTGGGCCAAGGGATGAGGGGTAGCTGGCATGGAGCTTTCTAGTTTTTTGAAGGCTGTCACCAGTAGAAGTTCCAAAGGAGAGGGGACAAAATATGTCTAGCAGAATCATATTTTCTTAATTACCTTCTCAGAATAGAGGAATGTCTGTAGAAGGAGGCCCAAGAGAAAAAAAGTGCTTGAGGATGGTTTTTAGAATAACTGCGTATTCGCTGTTGACTGGCTTTGAAACTGTTGGCCACAATTGTGATGAGAAAGGCATAGAAGATGCTGTCTGTAATATCATAATTCTGCTCTTCCTTCTTAATTTTGAAAATAGTTTTGGCTGCTGCTCTTTGCCTATACCTATATGTTAACAAAAATGTGAACTTACTGCTATTATCTGTTTACCTCCCTCTAGTATTCAGGTTATTGCCTTGAGATAATTGGTTTCTTTACTTTTTTTTTTTTGTAAAAAATAAGCATTTATTTTAGGCACTGCTGTGACAAAGGCTCTGTGCTAGGTCCTGGAAAGATTTTCTGCTTCTCTTCACTTGATTTAAAAAGAGAACAGAATGGTCCTTCCATCAGAGTAGTCACAGCCCAGTGGTAAAGCAGAATGTATATCTTACATGTTATATTATCCACTCGCTCATGTAATTGACAAAACATGATGCCAAGGAGAGATAATAAGAACTCACCAGGTTGAATTTAAAGCAAGCAGTATTTTGAATTGGGGAGGTTTATGCATTTGGAGCCAAAACACCAATAAGCCAAATTGGATTTCAGAATCTGTGCAAATGAGAATAGCAGAGAACCTAAATAATTCACCCATATTCTACATTACGAACTCTGCCCCAAAATCTGTTCAGAAAAAAATATTTTATAATTATCTCTTCTGCTACATCCACAATAAATTCTTAAATCAAGAGCTGCTCTGTAAATTGTAAGTTAATCAGAATTGTCATTTAATAGCCAGTGGTAATTTGATTGAACCAACACCTAGGCGTTATCCACAGTACCCGATGAGACCAGAGTGCTGGCTTCACTGATAGGATGGTAGAATGAAGATGCATAAGCTACATACCACCCCTTCCAAAAGGAGAGCATTGCCTATTTAACAGATCAAATTTTGGTAGAACTCAATTTCTCTAATGTGAAAATGTCAAAATTTGGTGTCTGATCTTGTTATTACTCTTATCAAGAGGCCCTATGCATTTTTCTCTCCAACTTAAAGCAGAAAAATCTCCTCTGTGGTTTGTAAAATCAAGCATTTCACCATTGTCATATTTCTAGGTATAATTCAAGTCTGGGTAGAGAGTAAACTTACTAGATTTGGGGTTTTCTAATTTAAATTTCTAATTTAAAATAATATAATTAATATTCCCATTATTCGTTTCCATCACAGGGCATCCAGTCTGGGCATTCCTAATACTTATTCTGTCTTTCTTGATGAATGAGTTAGTTTTAGCCATAGACTATTTTATCACTTGTTTCTCTGCGGATTTCTGAGCTGACACCTCCCTAATGGTTACATTAGCTTAGCAGAACTGTTTACACCATGTGCGATGACTGTGCATGTTAAGGAATGTGCTGGGAAATGACTGATCTGCATTCCAGCTCTCGTTAGTCAGCAAGGTGATGAATGAGCACAAATCCCTCACCTGTTTTTATTTCCTGCTTTGTAAAGCTTTATTTACTGACTACTCTAATTATCCAATGCAAATACGTACTATGTCATTAGTTACATTGCACTTTGTATTATTATAATTAAATAGCAAATTGCTTTACTTTAACTGAAATGGGGGCTTAATTAAGAATAGTACATAGCTTAATGTTTTCTAATAGTGAAAGATTATCTTGTGTGAAGCATACAGTATGTATATTGTAACAAAAGGCTATAGTCCATTTATTGGGTTTCTTAATATTTTGGTGGTGTAAAATGCTTAAGTATTAAATTATAGTTGGTTAGTTTTAATAGACATAAACTATGAAAGACAGTCTAATTAGGTTAAATATTTTAAAAATATTTTCCATATATCTCCCTGTGTTTTTACTTGACAGTTGAAATATAAATTTCTGCACTATGAAATTTGTAACCATTTTTTAAAGTATGGTTTCAAATTTGAAAGAAGTGTATTATGTTTTAAAATAAAGCAGAGTACAATTTCATATTTTAACATCATAAGAATAATATGAAAAATAGCAAGAAATAAATTCTATGAATGTAAGCAAACTTATTTAATGATTTGCTAATATTCTAAGAGGCAAAATAACACTTAGTTATCCTAAAAAATGTTCTATAGCAGTGATGTAGACTGAGCATAAAATCAGGGCTGCATCTCACAATTTATCTTTTATTTATGTGTTTTACGGATCTGTTAAGAATTCAGAGATAAGTTCTACCAACTCTAGAAACGTAGAAAAGAAGTTACAGTCTTTCCAAGTATTTTAAGCTAACCTGCTTTGTGTTTTTATTTTTTTCCTGGATTGGATGTTTTCTTATATTAGATTTCCCTCTTTTATCTGTTTTAATTCATTTGGCCATTTATACTTTTCTGGAAATAGTAATAACCATACCTTAAGGTTTTAATACTGACATGCACGAAGTTATTCATATTAGACATTAGAATATTACTACCATAGTTAAAGCTGCTATTTATTAATATTGTCAATATAGCTCTTGGCCTTGGATAATTCACTTAACTGAGTTTTTCTTCTCATAAGTAAAACTAAAATAACAACAGTAATAGTATCTATCTTGATGACCTCATAAGACTTTTGTGGAAATCTAATGAATTAATACATAAAAGATTAATCATTGCAAAGTGCTATGAAATAAGTATAAATTGGAATTATTGCTTGGGGTCTTGTTCTCAATTTTCGTTATAAAATAGTTTATATACGGTATACGATAAAATAGTGTATAGCTAGAACTAACTTGCTTCTGATGCCTTTTTAGGGTAATCTTCAGTTTTTAAACTACTCAGTGCTTCAAACACATTCTCAAGCTCAAGTCCCATTTTCCTATGTCAGGAAGAGATATGGTATTGCTGGGAATAAGCTGGGAATGTGGAGAGAATGTCTCTGTAGTCCATGCAGGATAGTGGTGGTTCCGTGCTCAAACATTTTTTATCTTTTAAGTTATTTTGGAATCAACCTATAGGGTCAAAACTCATTTCCTTTTTAAAAGTGATATTTAATGGTAAATTCTCTCCTAGGAACAGGAGCTCTTCAATCTATAAGATGTAAGAAGAGTGTGAGGCAATAAAATGTAATGTTCTTTTCCCAAGTCCTGCATGCTAGCTAGTACTTAATTAACATGATACAAACCTAGTCTGTGAAAAGTTGTGCGTATCCTTGCTATAAACATCCACATAGCCCTGTTTCCTACTTCTTAGGCTGTCCTACTTCTAGGAAGGGTCTGACTGCTGTGGTTATTTTCTATCAGTGATTCGCAGCGTTCCCAGTGCTTTAGAATAACTGGGGCATTTAAAAATATTGCTGCCTCCCTTCCCCAACTGGTTTCAGTTGGCTTGGAGTAAGGTCCTGGCATTTTTCAAGGCTCCTCAGGTATTCCAGCATTCAGCTAGGATTGAGAATCCCTGCTTTAAGTGTGGTGTTTATATCCTGAGGAAACCTTCTTTTCTCTTCTCAGTTACCTTTGAGAACAATTCCCTGCCCATTCATAGTCAATTTAATTATTGATATATAGAAATATTAGAAAGTTAGAAATACTGAAAATACCCAGCTTAAGTAGAACAGTGGTTCTCAAACTTCAGAGTGTGTAAGAATTGCCTGGAGAGCTGGTTAAAACACAGATTGCTGGGCCCCACCCTCGAGTTTCTGGTTGGGCAAGTTTGGGGTAAGGCTCAAGAATTTGCCTTTCTAACAGGATCCCAGCTGATGCTGCTGGTCCAAGGAGAACCATTGTAGCGTAAGACATGCCTGAGCCAAGAGAGCTGTTTAGATTCTTAAATCTCAGAGCTGCTCAGTGAGGCAGCCAACTCCAAAAATCCGGGGGAGTGGGGAGGAGGGGGGATCAGGGGGAGTATCTGTTTCCATGATTAATTTACTTTTGTTAATAATTGCCCATTTTCGCTTAACTCTGAGCAGTTTGTTGCTACTTCTGGAAAGCAGCTATTTCCAGGCATTAACTACCCAAAAAAGAGTTCATATGTCCTTTTTTCCCTTGCACTATTTTTTTTTTTTTCTAAATCCAATAAGACTAGAAAGCAAACTTTGGGCCATTTTAGTGTAGAGGGAGGGAAAAAAGGCATTTTGAATTAAGGACTTGAGGGTACCTGTTTGACAGCCATGTCGGGAAAGCCATTCTTGTGGCTTCCAGCAAAACGACTTTATTATAAGCAGCTGGTGACCTGGCCCTATACCTGAGGGCACTGCAGGGTCGAAGGCAGGAGGCAGCTCATCCTCCCTCCAGAGGAGGAGGTAAGCTAGGCTTCTTCTGGATCCTTGAATCCTCTCACCAAGCTTCAGATCACTGCATCTGTACCAGGTGCTCAGGAGCATGACCAAACTCAAGGCATTTATTTATTGCAAGTGGACAGTAAGGGTGGCACTATTTAATTGAAGTATACTTTGTGTACAGTCTCCTTTATTGAGACTTAAAGGACAAGCAATTCTGAGCAAAGGATGCTGTGCCGTTTCTTAGTCGCGCATTGTGAGGAGGCAGGAATGTGAAGAGCCTGCGGTGCCTGAACTGTTCCTTTCTTCCTGCCCCTCTGGTCATAATTGAAGTTAATGCCCAGGTAAATGGGGCATTGTCTTTTATTCCCTGGAGGAAGGAGCAGAGGTCTGTGTCTTTGAACACAGGTTCTAGCAATTCTGATTACTTTGCCACATCACCTCTCCCTCTTTCTCCATGAATTCCCATCTGTCACGACCACTTCTTTTTTTAAAAAAAAAAAGAAAAAAAACTTTATTTTATTTTTTTTAAGATTTTATTTTTTCCTTTTTCTCCCCAAAGCCCCCCGGTACATAGTTGTGTATTCTTCATTGTGGGTTCTTCTAGTTGTGGCATGTGGGACGCTGCCTCAGCGTGGTCTGACGAGCAGTGCCATGTCCGCGCCCAGGATTCGAACCAACGAAACACTGGGCCGCCTGCAGCCGAGCGCACGAACTTAACCACTCGGCCACGGGGCCAGCCCCGGAACTTTATTTTTTTTAATTGCAATTCATAATAGTTTACATCATTGTGACATTTCAGTTGTACATTATTTCTTGTCTGTCACCACTGACCACTTCTGCTGTGCTTCGGTGAGGCAGTGGCAGAAAACTGACGTGTGAATGCAGTAAACTGGCTGACGTTTTACTTAAACATGGATTAGATAATGAAAAAAGCGATTTTTTCTATACTTCCATAAGGTCCTGCATTTAAGGCTACATTGCAGCATGTGAGTAATTAAAAGTGCAGAAATTTGTCAAAGGTGATGTGTAGACAGTTTAGAGACAGTCTATCCCAAGAGGATTGTTTGCATCTCTTAAAAAATGACTTGGGATATATGGGAAGTCTGTTTGAAGGGGCCTTCATCCTCAATTTTTGTTAGGTAGAGCCTTGGTACAAAAACTATGAGACTGGATTGTTAAATATGACCACTACTTTCCCCACAGCTAAATCTCCATGGTTTAAGCAGTTAACACACCAGGAAAATTTTGTTTAAGGACAATTATAGTTATTTGAATGCAACAAAGTCAGAGTGCCTCTCATCTCGAGTTTTTAAAATACACAAAACTAGTGTTTTACAGATTCAGCTTTTTTCAGTGTAGTCACGAAATTGGTGGCAATCAGCCTTGGCAATTTGAAATGTAGTCTGTGTACAGAGCTTAGATTAGGAGCACGTCGGAACACATAATTCATACCGTGCTTTTACAGGTCAGCAGTGGAATAATCTTTTCAAGGAGCTTGCTGTCCTGGGTTTTTAATGAAACAGCAATCAATTTTCCTGTGATTAGTCTCAAGACCAGGCTCACGTTATTAGTATGGGGCAAACTTTTCGAATATCTAATTAATAAAGTTTAATTTAGAAGTTTATGAAATTATTTGAATAGGTATTTGAAAATCAGCCTAGATATCAAGGCATTTTCTCAACCCTTGTAATTGTTAATCATTGTAAATATTCAGCTAACTACATTGAATCTTTCAGGGGGAATTGGAAGGTCAATATAAAATGTTTATACTACAGCCAATAATTTTTAAAGACCTCACAATCTCAGTGGGTATATTAACCACTCCATGTTTCCTACTTGTGCCTTAGTAGCTGCAGTTGATCTGTTCTGAAAAATGGGATGAATAATAATTGATTGCAGTCTCTTTTATTAACTAGAAAAAGAAAAGTGATGGAAAATAGTAAGAATTAATTGTAATTTACTAATCTGGAAATTAATGTGCAGCTGGGCATGAGTACAGGCAGTGCAATTTGGTGATTTAGCAATCATGGCAAATTATCTTCATCTGTAAGGTGGAGAGTTGCTGGCTTTCCTTTATTTGATTTTCAGTAACAGACCCAGTTTCAGAAAGACTTTATGTGAATGTTCATCTTGCCCTTTTATCCTAGAAATGTCAGCTGGAGGTTAGCATTATTAATTAAATCCCGCTTTCCCTCTTTGTCATGTCATGCTATAGTTTTTATGGAACATTTGTACAAAACAGTGATTACTGGTAATTGACCTGCATATGTTGAATAATCTTAAGATGCTACTGAGAGTTTAATGTACCTTGTAAATTGAGAGGCTTCCAATTAAGTCGAGTTCTTGAGATAATCACTTTCAAAACTAATCAAGTAATAGGACATTAGTAAAGCTCTTATTGACTTAATTGTGACAAATTAATAAACAGACCTAGTGCAATTACTGTAATGGCTTTATCAGTGAGCAGTTTTCCAAAATTTAAGCATAAATCTATTCTACCCCCTGGAAGTATAATAAAAGTTACATATGCCACTTTAGGTGGATATCATTTCCAGTAGCTGTGAGTACATTGTACAAATGGCTTGGATTTTTTCTTTCTTTCTTTCGAAATATGATTATGCTTGTTTATTTCAAAGATCAGTGAATCTACTTGCTGAGCCCTTAAAGCATATGCATCTGTAAGAGAGCTTCTGTATGTCTTGGACAAAACTATTACACACTCCTGTGTTCTCTTATCTCTGCTTTTCTATGCCTGGGCCCTTGGGTTAATGCCCTCTGAGAGCTATAGAATGTCCTCTCCAACTCCTCTGTTCCAAAGAACTGTCAGCCTAGTGCCTTTTTATACCTGGTTGTCATTCTGCAAATAGACTTTGGAAGATGAATGAATTATGAATTACAGACTTGCCATAATTTTTTAATATCTGACATTGCCAATTCTTATAATTTTGCTGATTGTGTGTAAGAAAATGACAGCAGAAAGAATCGGAATGTAAGTCCTGCTTCAACTACTTTCAGAATAGTGTGACAAGTATATGTATTTCTCAGAACACGTCAAACTATGTGTTTAAGATGCTGTGTTTTACTGAATATAAGTATAACTTTAAAAAATAATGTGATCACATATCTTCTTTCTCTAAGCCTTGGTTTTCTCATTTGTTAAAGTGGGATTAATAAATGGTATCAATTTTACAGGCATAGTGTTCATGACAGGACCTAGAAATTCAAGAAGTTGGGGGTATTTTAGACCCAAAATGTTGGATCACTGTGAAATTTCAGAATCCTAAAATTATGTTAGCCATCCATACCACCTGTTTAAGTTAGATGTTTGCAAGGAAAAGTAGATTTTCAAGTAAAGTGTGTATGTGTGTGTATGTGTGTGAGTGATATGTATACACGAATCTGTAATTCTAACAAGCCTCCCATGTGTTCAGTTTGTAACTCATAGTCTTCCTCAAATGACGGAAGTATTATAGAGTCCTCATAGTAATTGTCATCATCTGGGACAACAAAGGGACGTACACAATGAAACTGCCCAGCTGAAGAAGGGTTATTTTTAAATTATTGGAACACCCTAAAATAAGGACCTCACTAAAAACTAAAATTGTGGCAGTTTCCTTAATTGTGAGGTATAAAAATTGTGATTATTGAATTTAACAGGAAAAATTAATGTTAACACTGTATGAATGCATCGCTTTTAGCCATTTTTTCATATGCAATTACTGCAGCTAGTTGCATGATGGAATTTGCACCCCACGATGATATCAGGACCATAAGCCCATAGTTTTTAAACTTTTTTGCTCTCTTATCAGTAAAATATTTTTGAGCACTCACTCCATGTATTCATATTTTTAAATTATATATACATGTACCACTGTCTTCGCATGTCAGTTCATTTCAAAATACTCAAAACATAAATCGTAAAAGGATAAGATATAGGTGAAGAAATAAGCATTTTATTGAGTAAATAAATTATATTTTTAGTAGGAGCAGTGTGATTCACTACTTTTTCTTAAATTTCAGTTTAATGCTTGTGATATAGTGAGTGATTCAAAAGTCTTGGTCTGTGTTTATTTCAAAACTTGGCGTTAACTCTGTCCAGGTGGAAAAGATACAAAGGTGTGTTGATGAGAAAAGTGTGGTATTGACTGGCCTTCCTAAAACATGATGTTTGTTTTAAATCCTGTAGTTATGAAAAGAATATTCTTGTAATTCTGATAGAAATTTCAGGCTTTCCTGATAGCATTATTTGTTCTTGCAAACTAATAGAAAGATAGGAAAATCTCTGGAATTCTTCCTTGGTAAAATTTTAAAGCAGGATGGAAAATTCCATTCTCAAGTTTGATACAAATATGAGTTTTAAAGGTGAACCACTGTCACAAATATTTTCATAAACATCCAGTTTCAAAATGATCTTTCTTTAGAGTTTCTTTCAAATTCAGATTTTATATTCAAGTTGAATTGTCACTTTTATCTTCAAGTGGCAGATTAAGTGTGTTGTTTTCATCCTATTCCTTCTTTTCTTCTTCTTTTTTTTTTAATTATCAGGTAGGTAGCACACTACTAACAACCTCTTGTCCCAGAAAACATCAGCAAATAGGGACACATTTCTTTTTGTGAAGTGTCAACTCTTGATTAAGTACTTTGCCTCAAGACAATCAGAAAAGCTCTGTCTGGTGCAAAGTATTTTCATGGTCACTCTCCATCTCTTTACAAAGTATTATAATATTGTAATTATTCTACTGCGTAAAGGTCTTGGATTTTAAAATCAACCGCATCAGTGACATTCTACAGCTCATAAACTACAAAACATCGAAAGTTGCTGTAGAACAAGGCATGGTCCCACTGCCCATCTCTCATTGTGTAGACTCGACAGGAACGGCTGGGTATCTTGTACAAAGCCTTTTACGTTGGCACCGAGGGAGGGGAGCAGCGTATGTCTGAAAATTTAATAAAGCTTTTTTCTTACATTTAGATAAAAAATTTAGAAATAGCAGCTTTGATAGTTTCTTCCTGCAGTCTAATTAAGAGTCTTGCATTCTGCTTCAAAGGGTGCTGCCATAAACAATAAATATCTAAATGTCGTTTACCTTTATCAAACTCAGACCAGTGTCTTATTATTTGGCAGTTTATCATGGGCATGTTGTCTCATTATATTAAGTGGACTTTGATCCTGTTTAGATTACTCTTGAGAACATTTTTAAAATTGGTTTCAAGGGAAGTTCTAAATTACTTTTAACCAGATCTAAATATTATAAGACTAAATAATCTTGTGGCACATTCTCCTTTATTTGTATTAATTTCCTCCACTTTAAAGTAGGCCAACTGTGGAAGTGTGCCTGAAAAGATTGTTAATTAGATCAAGAGCTTTTCTTAGGTGAGTTATTGGTTTTTAGATGAAATAGGTCAGAAAGTACTTAAAGACATTAATCTTTACTATTGATTAGGTAAGCAATAAAATGGCTGAGCGTGTCAGTCTATACTGGAAGACTGATTTTTTTAAAATGAACAACATATTTGTACTAGTATCCAAAATTTTTGCTGGATTCAAAGGGCTTCAAATTATAGAATTTGCTACTCTGAGTCTCTGAGGCTTATGACCACGAGAGTGGTGATTTCATATTTATATTTGAAAAAGGTGTTTCAAAAACTGGAATTTATAGAGTAAGCATAAGCTCTATATAGAATAATCTGTAACAAGAATAAATTTGCTTTTTGAGTTTTTCTAAAGACAGTAAAGCCTAGGTTTCTTTTTAAACTAAAGGTGCTATGAAATATATTTATTATTATGTTGATCCTAAAGAAAAAGAGTATAAAGAAGAGGAAATAGGAAGCAGTAGGCTGTATCAGTGTACAAGCTATAGCAGCCAGACAAGCTAATGTTAATGCCTTATGCTTCTGCAATTCTCTGTAGTCTACAAAGGAGTTCCAAATATATGCCTATTTTTAAAGTTTCATTAATTTGATTTAATCCTGTCTGGCACAGACATAAATATCCAATTCTGTAATTTGAATTTCTTTTGAAATAGTTTGGAACTATTGGAACCAAAAGAAATAATTTTATGCTTTTAAATTTCCTGGTATCTGGCGGAAGGACAGGAAAGACAAAACCACCCTAATATTTCACTGCCCTTTATAGTGCATCACCCTGTGTGTCTGTTTGTACTCTCTTGATCATTAAGGACTTCCGGGTAATAAAAAAGTTTCAGATAGCTCTGGTTGAATTCCACATACTTCCCAGAACTAAATTTCACCAATAACCCTGAGGTTTGATAGATTGACGACAGCCTTTTGTTAAGCTCACTTTCACTATTTAAAGATAAAAATAAAAGTAAACAAATAGAATCTCCAAAAGAGTTAAAAATGAGAAATTATATGCATAGCATCTTGCTTACCTGGATACAAGAGCTAGGATTATGTAAATCTTTGCTTCATCTTCTCTTCTAGAATAAAACACCTGAATTCTTTTAAACCTGTTTTGTTAGAACCGATTTTTCTTCTTCCTGCCATCTTAACGGCTCTTCTACTTCTGTGCTTTCTCCCCACCTTTGTGATAACGTGGTCAAAATTTGAAACTATTTGCTAAGAGTCTTAGTGATATGGGAAAGTGAAAGCTCTTCTTTCTCTATAGTTTCGCTGTAAGGTTTCTGTACAGTTCTGTCCTTCATACATCCTTTAGTACGTTGGCCAGGCCCCTAGTGCAATGGAGGGCCCTCGCAGTCTTCTCTCCCTCTTTGCCTTGACTCTTGAAGGCATCATCCTTCTCTCTTCATCTTTCACACAACCTACTCATCAACATCTCTTCCTCCCCTCTCTGTAGAGGAGTTAAGATATTCTCCTATGAGCCTTCCCTAGATAAAAACATCTGAGTAGTCTATTATTAAGTCCAAAATTTATACCTGAATCACCTCCCTTTCTTTCCTCTTTCCTCAGGAGTATCTAAGGCCAGCGCTTGTACTGTTGAACACATCCCCTCGTCATTCTTCCAGGAGCTTGTTTTCTGAGCCTGTTTCCCTCCCCTGCCCCAGCCCCCCGCCCTTTTTCTCTCTTGATGCTTCTCCATTCATAATGTTTCCGTTCAGTCTGTTTCTCTTTTCCTTTCTGCTTCTCTCTTCCTTGTGTTCTCTTCAAGCCCTCGTCATCACTTCAACCATTGCAACAACTTTTAAGGGATCTTTCTGCTGCCAGTTTTCCACGGCATCTTCCAAAGTTCCACACTGTTGAAATGTTTTTAAAATGGAAATGTTATTGTGTCACTTCCTTGTATCTCCTTATTTAGTGATTACTCAGTACCTTAAGTATAAAATCAAAATTAGCCAGGCAAAAAGATGCTTTATAATCTGTATTTCTGTTATGGAAATCGCTGCAGTTTCTCAGTTTTGTCATAGTTTCTCTTTCCTCTGTGTGCTTACATTATTGTTTCTGTCTAGAACAAGATTCCCTTTCTCCCTTCCTTTTCAAGACATGGCATAGGCATCACCACTTCCAGGAAGCTTCCCTCACCTTTGCCTGCATCTGTGGTGCTGCCCTAGTGTGTTCAGCATCCCTCACTGCCCTGGTGGGGTGGCCTTCCTTGTCTCTATCCTCCCAGGCTAGGAATGCTCTCTCAGGGGCAGATGAGTGGCACATATCCAGGTCCTTCTTCAGAGCACAGATGAAGGGGTCCCAAAGATGCTGGGAAACATTGTTACCTTTAGACAAGCAATAAAGACTGTGACTGTAAGCAAGGGTGTTAGACACACATTTGGTGTGATCCTGGCTACATGACATGGGCAGCTCACACGGCTTCGAGGAGCCACTCACCTGGGGAGTAGGTGTTTCATCTCTGCCTGCCAGTATTCACCGCCTACACGAAGGTAGGTGCAGGTGTATGTGAGTGAATAAACAGTAGAGGCTCTCTAGCTCCATTGCGTCTTTCAAACACTTTACATGCAAACACATCTAGAGTCCACCTGTATTTTAAAAGGCAATAGCCACTTCTTAATCCAAATCTCTAGCCTGGCCCTCACGAGGGAATTTAATCCCTCTATCCTGCCGAGTGCCAGAGAGCTCCTAACATAACCTGTCAAAAGGCATCTGCATTATTTTAATCCCCAAACCAGTTTCCTTTCTAGACTGACCTTTTGGTACACCACTAACCTTAGTTCAAACATCCTGAGGTCATCTTTAAATACTTTTGCCTGACTGCCAGACTGTCATCAGATCCTATCTACTTCATTTCCCTAATACGTTTGACAGCTCTCACAGCCAAGCTTCTTTGCCATCTCATTTCATCACCCAGTTCTAAGCCCCTATCAGTTCAGTTCTGGGCTAGAGCAATAGCTTAGAAATAGTCTCCCTGCTGCCAATTTCTCTTGCCCCCAATTTGACTGCATACACATATATATCACAGCTAGAGTCATCTCCAAACATGTTATCCTTCTGCTCCCCACACCTTCTCCCTTGAGTCAAGAATCTTTGATAGCTTACCCAAGGCTGTAGGGGTTTTCTTCAAATAGGCACTTGCTCTCAAACCCTGATGTTTGTGCATATATAGCCCCTTTGCCTAGAAGGGCCCTTTCACCCCCAACACAACTCTGCTATTTTTAAAGGTCCTATTGTGTCACCTGTTCTGTGAAAGATTTCTTCAATTCCTTTCTCTCTACTTTGCCCCTTCCCTACCCTAGACAAGATTAATCATCTTCCTTTCTTTGTTCTCCTAACACTTCCTCTCCTAGTGCAAATATAAGCTATACCACTGAGTTGTGGGATTTCAAAAAGTTCTGCATAACTGTGTGTCGAGTGCATGGAGATAAAAGCTCCTGGGTGAATTAAAAAGTAATATGATCATTAATTTTTCCCCTAGAACAAAAAAATGATGCATCAAAGTCTAAGTTGAAATAGTATCTTTTTGGTGAGTCCTTATTGTGTAAATATGGCCTTAGTTATTTAGTGAAAAATAAGGCATCTTTTCACAAAGTGGCATTTCATCATTTGCTGTTTTTCTGTTTTACATAGCTAGATAAGAGATTAAGACTTCTCCATCATCTAAACCTTCCAAACTGGTGTACCGAGTCCAGTGATTTATCTCAATACTGTTTAGGTTCTCTTCTTCTGGTGTGATAAGAAAACAAGACTTCCAAACATATGAATCGTAGGAGAGATTTAAATCATATCTGGGTACTTTAAGGGATGGAAGAAGATGTTTTGTTCAGATAGGCTGATTTTAAAAGTAGGGATACTACTTTGGGAAAACATCCTTCATAATTTTCTAACATGAAAGCATTTTAATTAGAAGATGGGATGAAAAGTTAGTTCTATGAAGAGTGTATGTGTGTGAATCTCTGGTCTAACGTATCTAGAATGATAAAAGTGGGATATTACAGTACAGTGTGGCAAATACCTGCCATTAATCTCTGCCCTACTGCCCAGACAGTGGCAAAGCAGTGCATTTCTCTTGCCTTTGCCTTCTAAACTCTTAAGTAAATTCCTTTGTGTGAGAATTTTTTAAGACTCAAAAATATAGTTCTAAAACTGAGCAAACTTTACCCAATCATGATCTGCTTTTCCTTAGCATTCTGATAAGCATTTCAAGGGTTAATGACAGGGTAAAGTTTCAATGATGTTTTGGCCAGACAAGGAAGCAGCGTGCTGGCAGAGAGAGCAAGCACAGAGTGGTATAATCAGCAGAAAGGACCATGTGGTCCAAGATAGATTCTTGGGATTGTCACCTGAGGCTGTTTTATATATAAGTCATGGTCACTACAGTTATATTAAACTGAGGTGAACCCTGGCACAGAGAAGCTGCTAGGGTACATAGTGATGAACTAGACCTGTTCTCTAATTGCAGGAAATTGAAGGAATCTGCTCACTTATTCAGCAAACATCAGGTGAATACTCTCCTCATTCTAGATCCCGTGCTAGGTGCAGTGGATAAACTGGTCAACAGGAACACTTTGTTGGTGACTCATGGAATTTATAGTCGGTGGGAGGGACAGACAATAATTAATCACAAAAACACATCGAATTGTAGGGAGGTCAGAGACAGCTCTCCTGGAGAAGTGATTTTCCAGCTGAGATCAAGGAGCTGCGTGGATGAGATCATGGAGAAGAGGGGAGAGTGCATCATCCAGGCAGTGGGGCACGTGTAGGGGAATCTGTAGAACGGAGCAGGGTAAGGCCAAGATGCAGAATGAAGGCAAGGCTGCCTGAGGCCCAGAGCAACGTCTGGAGAGGAGGCAAGAACAGACTCCTGTCAGAAGTTTCATGTTCTCTTAATGTCAGTGGAAAGCTATTGAAGATTGTCAGCGGGACGGGCATCAGGATCATGTTGGAGTTTAGCTGACTTAGGTTTACTGCTCATTCCTGTCTCGAGAACCATAAAGCAGGCGACCAAATCATGCCAACTATCAGAAGCTGATAGATTTAGGTCTCTATATTTTTCATTTGTTTAACTTTTACCCAGAATCCAAGCCCATGGAGTCCTGTGTGTGGAAGTCCATGGTCAGATACGTCCTTCACATGCTGAGTATGGTTTTAAACTTTGGTTGTTTGTAATTGGTTTAGCTACCAAGCTGCAGTCTTGAAGATTTCCATTCAGTTGAAGTGATCTCTGTCATCACATTGTCTGACAAGGGATTGCTCTAAAAAAACAGACCTAACCTGGGAGAAAAAGCATGTCGTTTATACGACTAGCAAGTTTGCATTTTTCAGTTCTGTTCACTTGTTTCAGATAGTCGAAAATGACTGAAAAAAGGAACCCGTTCTTTTATTTGGAAAAGAGAGCATCATGTAAAATGGATTCAGGTTCAAAATTGCTACAGTTAGCCATGAGTCCCGTCACCAAAAAACTAAACTCAGAAAGTGCAGGTGTATATGCATATCTTTATCAGTTTCTTGTATATATTTTTTAAATAGATAGAGAAAAGGAGATTACATGAGTTGAGAATGTGACAATGGAAGTAGCATTGCAGAAAAACAACAGAAAGGTTCATGAAAGACAAAACATTCTACTCGGGTGTTGTCAGAGCGCCTATGCTCAGAGGACCTACGTGTGTACTGTTGATTCTCCAGCAAAAATGCTTGCAACTCAGCCACATTTGTAGAATATATATATTTTTTAAACCAACATAGCAGAATTTTATAGATAAGTAGTATTTCCAGAACTGCGTTTCACAGAATATTACTTCCGTGAGATATTAATAGGTGATCTATCAAAAGAAAGCAGACCTCTGTGTGTGAATGTGAGCACGGGGTTAAAAAGCTTTTCTCACTGTAGACTTCTCAGAGCAATGAACTGGGTAAATGTGCCACGTGCGATGTGCATGGCTGATCTCTGGGATAGAGCTTTGTTGTAACATTGCCTCCCGGACTTCTTTCACCATGAAATTTCTTTCATCCGGAACAACTATTGTCATTTCTGATCTGCGTTTCTTGTCTCCAGATCACACTTCCATGAATCCCTGATCCAGGTGAATGTTGTTATATGTCCTTCAGAGTAGTCATCTTAGTAAATGTATCATTATTCTAGTAATAAACTTGTTCCCCAAAATATATTTGGAAATAAATTGAGATAAGTCATCTATTATTCATTTCTGTTAGTTACTAATGAGCATGTGTTTAATAATATGAAAATCTCCAAAAGTACCCACTGGAAAATTAACATTATTGCTTAGGTATATGCATCTTTCGTTTGTTTGTTTTGTTTTTTGGTGAGGAAGATTGCCCCTGAGCTAACATCTGTGTGTGCCAGTCCTCCACTATTTTGCATGTGGGTCACCACCGCAGCATGGCTTGATGAGCACTGTGTAGGTCTGCACCCAGGATCCAAACCTGCAAACTCTGGGCCGCCAAGGCAGAGTACACGAACCCAACCACTACGCCACCAGGCCAGCCCCTGAATATGCATCTTTTTAGTCAAAAGAAGCAGACTTACTTATTTGTCCTCAGTGAGAGTGTTGACACTGAGAAGTTAAATAGTGGAGATAGTGGTAGAATTATACATAATTACATATGTGAAGTTTCGCTATGGACAAATATGAGGGCCCACACTTCTTATTTCTGTATTTTGTAATTTTTAAAAGATAGGAGATTAACAAGCTATATTCATTTTCACTTTGAGGTAGATAAATCCTTTGCATTTTTCTTTAGGAAGATTTTAATATTTCCTTCCATATTTTTTTTTAAGTTCTTCAGATTTATTCTCAATTTCTAATAATTTTGTAACCAAGAAATTAGTTTAATAGCTTCCTAAAAGAGTCAGACCTATTTGATTTTGTGAGAAAAACTGAAGATATATAGTTACAGAATTGTTAATTTTCTGAATTACAAATACCTTCTGGGTGTTAACAACATATCCATGATGCATATTTGAATGGTGAGTCCAGATGGTTGAGTTTCTCAGTAAAAAAGTTATTAAAAGAATCATTAAAAAATGTTTGCGAATTATCAATATATATTAAAGAAAGCCCTAAGTCAATACCAGAATATCATGATATTTTCAGAGTATGATCACTTTTATTGAGCAAAGGTTTGGATTCATTGTAGACATGTGATATACCACCAGGAGGGTTAGAATGAAGTTAATCAGATTCTTTGCTCTTGAACTAAAGGCAGAATTTTCTTCAATTAAGCTTCAAGGAATAAATATACTCGTGAACAATCAATAAGTAATTACCACAAAGCTGTATTACAAGTGTCTCTCTGAACCATGTCACTTTCACAAGTCTAGTAAGTTTAATATTCCAATATCATTTAACTTTCAGTTGAATATGTTAAACTAAGAGCTAGAAAATTGGGCAGTTTTTTCTTATCTCCTTTTTTACTCAAATAGGTATTTTCATGTATTTGGAAAAATTTTGGTTTTCTAAGCATTTAAAAGTGTAGAGCAAAGAAATATAAGTGTATTTCTCTCTTTTTAACTAATTTTCTTATTATTTTAATGAATAAATTAACCTTTGGAAGTTATTTTTAATAAATGTTATAGTTCTTTTTTCTGACTATAAAACAAACTATGTTAATTGGAAGAAATAGGAAAATGTAGAAAACAGAAAGAAGAAAATAATCACTCAAAATTTCAATCCCGTGTGAACACTTTAGGTATCACTTAGTTATTATTTTTAAAGAGGCAACAGTGAAATCATATACTTTTGTTCCATTCCTTTTTTTATCTACCTTATTGAGATATAATTTACACACAAATCACCCATTTTAAGCGTAGATTTCAGTGCATTTTGACCAACATGTATGCCTGCGTAACCACCACCACAATCAAGGTGTACATTTCATCACCCACAAAACTTTCCTTGTGACCCTTGCAATCATTCACTTCCCTTCTTTTGACCAGGCAACCACTGATATGTTGTCACTATAGATGAGCTTTGCCTTTTCTAGAATATGGTACATGCTCTTTTCTGTCTGGTTTCTTTTGTCCAGCATAGCGTTTGAGGTCCATTAATGTTGTTCTGTGTCTAATAGTTCATTCCTTTTTATTGCTGAGTGGCATTTCATTTTATGGATGTACCATAGTTTGTCCTTTCTCCAGTTTACGGGCATTTGCGATATTTCCAACTTTTGTTGATCATGAATAAAGCTGCTTATGACAGTTCCTGTCAAGTCTTTATGTGGACATTTTCTGTATTCATTTCTCTTAGATAAATACCTACAAGTGGAATTGCTGATTCGCATCAGTTTTTGTTCCTGACTATCTTTTCAAAGATGTTTTAAGCAGCCGCAGAAGATAAAGTATCTACCATGTCTTCTTCTAGGGCAGTGAGCAGTTTTGTTTTGTATTGTTTTGGGTTTTTGTTGCACAAGATAAAGATAACATCCCCTTCTGGAGCAAAAGTTGGACAAGTTTGTTAGCAGTTCCTTTAAAAGATTGAGGTCTTGCCAACTATAATGCAAACCAGCCACGTGTGCAGCATCCGCCCGGAACACTGTGCCTCCCCCCGTGTGATGTGGGGGCAAAGGGAACTGAAGCAAATATGAGGCTCAGGCTGCCTGCTGGTCCTCTTTCTCCTCTCCTGTATTATTGTATATATGTATACATACTTTTATATTTTTAGGAATCTATAATCTATATTTATATCTGTATATATAATTGCTCTAGTGATTATGATCTACTTAGAGTTAATATTGTATTTCAGGTGAAATATAGGAACTTTACAACAGTATAGTTCTTTTTAACCTCCCTATCCTTCAGAAAAGAAAAAATGCCGATAGATAGATAGATAGATAGTCAGTCTTTATATTTACCCACATAATTTACCATTTCCAGTGCCCATAATTCCTTCCTCTGAGTTCCATCCACAGTCATTCCCTTCAGCCCGAATATATTCCTCTAGTATTTCTTTTACAGCAGGTCTGCTGGCCACAGATAATCTGTTTTTTGCTTATCTGAAAATGCCTATTTCCGTTTCACCTTTGGAGGAAGGTTTCATCAGATACAGAATTTTTGGTTTTCAGATCTTTTATCAACATTTTGAATATGTCATTCCTGCAATTTGTGGCTTCCTTGTTTCTGATAAGATGTCAACCCTTATCTTGCCATTGTTTCCTTGTATGTAAATTGCTGCTTATTTTCTGACAGCTTTCAGATTTTTTCATTATCTTTGGCTATCAGAAGTTTGACTCTGATCTACCAAGCTGGGTGTAGTTTTCTTTGTATTTATCTTGTTTGAGTTTACAGAGTCTTTTGGATTAGTAAATTCCTGCTTTTCACAAAATTTGGGATGTTTTCACCCATTATTTCTTCAGATGTTTTTTCTGTCTCCTTCTCTTCTCCTGGGGCTTCCTTTCCACTTCTATTTGACCTCTAAATGTTATTCCAGAGGTCTCTGTTGCTGTGTTCACTAGTGTTTAATCTATTTTCTCTCTGTTGATCAGATGTAATCATTTTATTGATATATTCAAGTTTACTGTTTCTTCTGCCCATTTCTTTGGCGGGTTTCCTTTTAATTCTTTGATTGTTTTTAAATAGTTGCTTTGAAGTCATTGCTAATCCAGCAGCTAGACCCACTCTGAGTCAGTTTCTGTTAACTGTCTTTTTTCCTGAGCATGGTTTGCATTTTCCTTTCTCTTTGCCTATCTAGTAATTTTTGGTTAAAAACTAAATATTGTCTCTATGTTTAGCAACCCTTGATGTCTTTTGTTCTGAGAATTGTTGTCTTGTTGTTTAGCAAGCAGCTAACTCTTGGATTCAGACCGTAAACTCTTTCTCCCCCGCAGTGTGCAACAGCTGAGACTTCTGCTCAGTTCTTTCTGTTTCCAGATGTTGTTTGTTTTTAACCTGGCCTCCTGGAGATCTTCCCTGTACCTGTGGAGTTTTGCCTTCAGTCAAGGATTGGGGCAAAGTTTGTGGTAGGCCGTCACTAAGCTCTGACCTCTGACACATAAAATCAGTGAGCTTTGGCTTTCTGCCTCCTGAGTAAGGCATGGATTCAGGAGTACCTGAGTCAGAAAAAGCATGAAACTCGCAAATCTCACCCAGTGCCTTGCTGCCTTTCAAAGGTAAATGTCCCCTGGTTTCTGTCAGCTGTCTTCCTGGTGACTCCCTGGTGTCTTATTTAGTGGTCCAACAGGGATTGGGGCAGAGATTATACTGAGATTTTTGGTCCCACTCTTTCTATGGCTCACTTATTTCCAGGACTCCCCCACCGCCTAAATTTTCAGCTGCTCGGCCAACCTTTAACTCTGTCTAAAGTAAAACTGCAATTTTGTGAGATCAGGAAAAAGGCATTAACTTGAATTCTAACTCATTTCAGTTGCTGTCTTTCACTGGTTAACACTCTCTTAGTTTATGCTTGCTTTGGGTCACTTTCTAGTGCCTTTAAATAGTTGGTTTAAAATATAGAGAGAGGGGCCAGCCCTGTGGCTGAGTGGTTAAGTTCGTGCACTCTGCTTCGGTGGCCCAGGGTTCACCGGTTTGGATCCTGGGTGTGGAGCTACACACTGCTCATCAAGCCATGCTGTGGCAGCATCCCACATAGAAGAACTAGAATGGCCTGCAATCAGGATATACAACTATGTGCTGGGGCTTTGGGGAGGAAAAAAAAGAGGAAGATTGGCAATAGATGTTACCTCAGAGCCTATCTTAATCACCCAAAAAAAAAAAAAGCACACCTTAAAAAAAATTAAAACATAAAATTAAATCTATATATGTAGAGAGAGAGAGTCCAGATTTTATAATTGTTATTTCCCGGAGTATTGCCCATCAGTTTCCTTCACCGTTGTTGGAAGCCAGAAGTCCCTCCGTTTTTTGACAGATACTATAAGGAATTCTCCATATTATTAAACATTTTCTTACAACATGGTCTTTAATGTCTGCATACTATTAGATCTTCTAAATTTGCTATAATTTTTTAGCCTTTCTCTTGTTGTTAGATAGCCAAACTCTTTTCAGTCTTACACTAGTAGAAATAATACTTTAATGTACAAGCCATGAGTTTATACCTGAGGATAAAATTATAATTATTTCTTTAGGGTATGTTTCTAGAAATGAAATTATTAAATTAGTCAGTGTGAATATTAGTGATACTTTTGATACGTTTTGCCAAACATCTCTGCAGAGTGGTTGTACCAATTGTCAGTGGCACCTATGAAACATATGATTACTTACTTCCCTTCAACTCACATAACTTTAAATTTATTATGAGGTGGGGTTGGAGTTTTTTGCTAAAAGAATTATTTGGTATTTATAGAGCAAAAAATTATTTCTGATGTATCCTTGTTTGTGAACTGTCTCCACATACTATACTTAGATTAGCAAGAGTCACAGTTGTAATATGGTTACATAATCAAAGTAGTTAAATGAGTAGGAGCTTTAGTTTAATTTATAGGTTTTTATTTCAGTAATAAGAATACATAGAAAATTTTTAAATTCCACTTTAGGGAACTAGTTCTGTTTAGAAGATATTTTAGAATGTGTTTTATATTTATTCCTTCCCTTCTCTCTTGTAAAAACTGCTTTGTCAAGATATAATTCACATACCATAGAATTCACCCATTTAAAGTGTAAAATTCAGTGGGTTTTAGTATATTCACAGAGTGTGCAACCATCACCACAACTGATTTCCCTTCCTTTTGAATAATAAAATGAGGAGACTAGACAGAATCCTGGCAAGGTCAGTGCGTAGGGAAATTATGGGGCAAAGAGAAGGAAGATTCTGCAACAAGGGAACTGGTCTGTCTCCTCCCCACTTCCTAACTCTGCTCATGTTAGCCATAATTATACAAATAAGATTTTTACGACAATTTTGTGCATGTCAACTGTGGAAGGCTAGTCATGCTGAAGAAGGTTTGCTATGCTAAGCTAATGTCATAATGAAGTTTAGACCTTTTTTTTTTTAGGAGAAGAGTTGTCCTAAGCTAACATCTGTTGCCAATCTTCCTCCCTTTTATTTTTTCTTTCTCTGCCCCCCCCCCCCCAAAGTCCCAGTACATAGTTGTGTATAGTTCTAAGTTCTTCTGGTTCTTCTGTGTGAGCTGCCACCACAGCTTGGCTACTGACAGACAAGTGGTGTGGTTCCATGCCTGAGAACTGAACCCGGGCTGCCAAAGCAGAACACATAGAACTGTAACCACTAGGCCATCAGGACTGGCTTGACAGTATTTTTCTGATAGAGATGAAAGGCATTAATAAAAATCAAATGACAACAACAACCACAATAAAAAATAAAGACTGTAAACTTTTGATATTAGATAAAAGCTGTAATATTTCCCTTATGCTAGCAATACTACAGCCAAAAAGAGCTCTGTAAAAAGCAATGGTTCTTCACATTTTGAGGGCAGTTAGTTGGTGAAATTTGAGTAAGGACTAGGAATTAGATAATTTTAAGTTATTAGTGTTCTTTGGTGCCATATGATATCATAGTCATATAGGAAAATGTCCCTACTTTTTGGAGATGAATGCTGAAATATTTAGTGACTTGATACCTGAGATTTCTTTAAAATAATTCCCCCAAAGAATACTAATATGCATACATATAGATAGATTGGTGAAGCAAATATGGGAATATAAATATGAATAGTTGTTAAATCTAGGTAGTGGGTATATGGATAAATCTAGATGTTTATTGAACTTTTGCTTACCATGTCTGTGTATTTGAAATTTTTCATTAACAATAAAGTTTTTAAAAATGGGCTGTGAGGGTCCAACCTGGTGGCTCAGTGGTTAAGTTTGCATGTTCCACTTCAGTGGCCCAGGGTTTGCCAGTTTGGATCCTAGGTGTGGACCTACACACCGCTTGTCAAGCCATGCTGTGGCAGGCGTCCCATATAAAATAGAGGAAGATGGGCATGGATGTTAGCTCAGGGCCAGTCTTCCTCATCAAAAAGAGGAGGATTGGCAGCAGATGTTAGCTTAGGGCTAATCTTCCTCAAAAGAAGAAAGAGGCTGTGAATATTCTAGACATGAAACAAGAACATAGTCTTAACAGTGTTTAGTCTGCTACTTAAAAAGGGGTAGATATTTATTCATATTTGTTAGTATATGCAAAAATTATTTTTGGAATGCAATTTAAGAAACAAACAATAGTGATTATCTGTGGAAGAGGGAATAGGAAAAGAGTGGATGGGGCAGGAATTGGAAGTAAACTTTACTTTTTTTATGCTTTTTAATATTTTGAAACATTTTATATCTAAAAATATCTATTGAGAGAGGGAGAATATGGTCTTAAATTACCATTAAGAATTGGATCCTTAAAAAAATAGAAAAATAATGTTTTCATGCTCAAAGGACTTTGAGATTTTGGTAAAGCATTGGGCTTATGGATCTAGTAACTGTTGTTGACCTGGACATTGAGAGTTCATTTTTGAAGCATTAAAAAGCTGAACTGGAATCTTTTCGGACACTGTAACTCCTCAGTTGAGGGAAACAATAGAAAGAATAAACAAATGGGACTTCATCAGACTAAAGAGCTTCTTCAAGGCAAGGGAAAACAGGATTGAAACAAAAAAAAAAGCTCACTAATTGGGAAAAAATATTTACAAGCCACTTATCCGACAAAGGGTTAATCTCCATAATATACAAAGAACTCACACTGCTTAACAACAAAAAAACAAACAACCCGATCAAAAAATGGGCAGAGGACATGAACAGACATTTCTCAAAAGAAGATATGAATATGGCCAATAGACACATGAAAAGATGTTCATCATCGCTAATCATCAGGGAAATGCAAATCAAAACTACACTAAGATATCACCTTACACCCGTTAGATTGGCAAAAACATCCAAAACCAAGAGTGACAAATGTTGGAGAGGTTGTGGAGAAAAAGGAACCCTCATACACTGTTGGTGGGACTGCAAACTGGTACAGCCACTATGGAAAACAGTATGGAGATTTCTCAAAAAGTTAAAAATAGAAATACCATATGACCTAGCCATCCCATTACTGGGTATGTATCCTAAGAACGTGATATCAGAAATCTCAAGAGTCCATTGCACCCCTGTGTTCATCGCAGCATTATTTACAATAGCCAAGACGTGGAACCAGCCTACATGCCCAGAAACTGATGATTGGATAAAGAAGATGTGGTATATATACACAATGGAATACTACTCAGCCATAAAAAAGACAAAATTGGCCCATTCACAACAACGTGGATGGACCTCGAGGGTATTATGTTAAGCGAAATAAGCCAGTCAGAGAAAGACGAACTCTATATGACTCCACTCATAGGTGGAAATTAGTATATTGATAAGGAGATCTGATCGGTGGTTACCAGGGAAAAGGGGGGGGTGGGGGGAGGGCACAGAGGGGGAAGTGGTGTACCCACAACATGACTAACAAAAATGTACAACTGAAATCTCACAAGGTTGTAATCTATCATAACATTAATAAAAAAAAATTAAAAAAAAAAAGCTGAACTCGTTTTACTTTGTTGCAACATAGCAGCATTGTTTTTCTTCTTATCTCTTTATAACATGTTTGCACTGGGGAGTTTTATTCTAAAGAAAAAAGTATACTATAAGTTGGTTTTGTATATATTACTTTCTTCTTTTTTAAAATAGTACTTTGTTTCAAACAAATAAATACTGACTGGTAATATCTGAATTTTCACTGCTAATGAATTCCTTTTGCTCTCCTAGACTCAGGAAATTGGCTAATTAACCCCTAACGTATATAGGAACATGAAAAATGACATGCCATAGTATATGAAAGAGTGGAACACGTGTTGTAGAAATAGTCAGACCTGGTGTGGAACCACATCCCATCCCCCGCACTTAACTGGAGACCTCGGGCAAGTCGCTTAACCTTGCTGAGTCCCAGATTCCTTTGGTAAACATTAAGATAATACTGTCTACATGGTCGTTGTGAAGATCAATTGAATTATAGAAACAACCTCCTACCTGTCACAGTTTCATTTAAAGGAGGCACCTGTTGGCTATTTTTAAAGCGTGGATTACCAATGAGTCTATGAAGAACTACTATTTTCTTCATTGGTTACAGGTAATTCTAACGAGAATGAAATTTAAACTATTTTGCTTGCAAATAAGACATATGAAAAGTAATTTAAATTTAAAATTTAGTTTAATTTCAAAAACAAATATTTTACACCAATGTCTCTTCCAACTTGCCAAGTGAAATAAATTCTTGGGTTACCAAACCTTTACCTTTTGGAATTTAGCTTTAGACTTTCAGTTGGGTTTAACCCACTGGTTCACAGTTGTTCGGACAGCAGCTTGGAAATCGTAATGTCCTTTACAAACATTACCCGTTGTCTCTATTACAGTAGTTGGCGTAATGAGCAAGTTTGGAGCCAGGGAAGATTTCTGTGGTAGGCTTTTGGAAATCATTCTAAAGTGAATCTTGTAGTAAAAGTCCCCTTCTGGCAGGGGACAATTTAAGAGAATGAACTTTACTAATTTTCTGTGCATATGGATATTCATAAATAGATTTGTTTTAAATAGTGATTCTGTAAGGACTCATAATTGATTATTTAGCCACCTTACAGAAAGGATATGCTGTGTCTGTCCAGAACAGATTCAGATTTCTTTGCTCTGGGAAGGGAAAAAAAAAATCACTGGACAGGATTTCGTACTCTTCCTGAGTAATTCATATAATGTGTGGTCCCTCTGTGCAGCTGTCTTTTACTACTAGAAATATTTTTTAAATTACCTTTTTGTGGAAGACTTGCAAGACATGTAAGCGCTCTCGTAAAGTGCTGCGTGTTTGGCAGTTGTATAGCAATTAAAGTGCTTTAAGAAAGTTGGCTGTTAACAGTAGCAGTTTGTTACATTTTTAAATCTTGGGAATGCCTTACTTGGTTTCATTATTACTTGTCTTATACTTTCTATCTCCAAGTGAACATTTGGTGAATTTATTTTTATTGAGTAGACATCTCTAAAATCGAAGAGAAAAACCCAAAAACAGATTTCTTTCGGTTAACTAAATGTCAGTTGCTTAATGCAAAAAATAAAAATACTTTTCTTTATAGCTTCAAAGCACTTCCCTGTGCATCATCCCATTGGATCCTGCTAGAATCCTGCAAGGTGGGTTGGTCCCGGCTGACTTTGTTTTAAAGATCAGGGGATTGTTGCCTTAGAGAGTTAGGGGCCTTGCCCAAGGTCACATCTGAAAATTCTCTAAATGCGTAAATAATGTTTCAGGATTATCTGGCCGGTTCTCTGATTTACCTGTAGCCCCTCTGTTGTCTAAATTCTTCTGAATAAAATGTTCTCCACTGTTGTTTGAAAGCGGCTTTTTTTTTCTCCTCTCTTAATGGGGAAATATTGATGAAACTACTAAATCTCTATAGGGAAGAAATTGTTCAGTAAAATTTTGCAGAAAGATCAAAAGAGAAAGAAATACTAAGAGAAATTAACTTTAGAATACTTAAATATTCCGTAGCTAATATTAGCTCAGCCATTGAACAGATGAGCCTAATACAATTTAAAAAGGTGAGAACTGACCTCAGAAAAATACTTATAGTTTAAAAACATAAATTTTATACTACTTAAATACAATGATACTATGATTTTCACTGAGTTTAACTTAAAGGAGTTATTGCCCAGATTTTCAGAATTTTTAAAATGTGATCTTGAGTGATGGGAGAAGACTTTCTAAATAGGGCACAGAACCCAGAACATATATACAGGAGAAAAATGGAAGTTTTTACTAAACAAAAATTAGTATAGCAAAAAAATGACTAAAATCAAAAGATAAATAGCAAATTGGGAAAAAAATTGCAAAACACATGATAGACAAAAGGCAAGTTTTTTTAATGTATAAAAGAACTCTTTTTAAAAGCATTAGTATGGCTATAGATGGTTAATGTGGTATGATTGTAGTATTTAAAAATTAGAAGAGATCTACCTATTTATTAATAGAGGATTGGTTTAATAAAATGTGATTATCCATTTTACAGAATATTCTTATGCAGCTGTTAAAAATGATTATCCTATGGACCTTGAGGTTACCATGCTAAGCAAAATAAATCAGATGGAGAAAGACATATACTGTATGATTTTACTCATATGTGGAAGATAAAAACAACAAGAGGGGCCAGCCTGGTGGTATAGTGGTTAAGTTCATGCACTCCACTTTGGCAGCCCAGGGTCACAGGTTCGGATCCTGGGCACAGACCTAGCACCACTCTTCAAGCCATACTGTGGTGGCATGGCACATAAAATAGAGGAAGTCTGGCACAAATGTTAGCTCAGTGACAATCTTCCTCAAGCAAAAAGAGGAAGATTGGCAACAGCTGTTAGCTCAGGGCCAATCTTCTTCACAAAAAACAACAACAAACACATAGATATAGAGAACAGACTGATGGTTGTCAGGGGGGAAGGGGATGGGCGGAGAGTCAAAAGGGCAGAGGAGGACATTTGTAGTATGGTGACAGAGGGAAGCTAGACTTTTGGTGGGGAACATGATATGGTGTATGCCGAAGTCAAAATATGATGTACGCCTGAAATTTATATAACATTATAAACCAATGTGACCTCAATAAAAAATAAAAGGAAAAATGCCTGACACTGGCACATAAGTATTTGTAAAATAAATTAATAATAGAAGAGAAAAAAATGCTCATCCTAGAAATGTGTCTGTGATGAGCTACTTATTCAGACGGATCCTTGCAAAGTAATGTATACAACGTAATGCCATTTTATTGAAAAGGACAAATCCTTGACATACATACAGTCTGCCCTCCGAATCTGAGGGTTCTGCATCTGCAGATGGAACCAGACACAGATGGAAAGGCCTACAATGGTTGTGTCTGTACTGAACACGTACAGACTATTTTTTCTTGTCATTATTCCCTAAATGCTACAGTATAACAACTATTTACATAGCACTTACAGTGTATTAGGTATTATAAGTGATCTAGAGATGATTTAAAGTATACAGGAGGATGTGCATAGGTAATAGGCAAATATTGCGCCATTTTATAGTATAAGAGACTTGAGCATCCACAATTTTGGTATCCATGGGGGTCCAGCACCAAACCCTGGTGAGATACCAAGCGACAACTGTGTATCCATATGTTTGTATGCATATGGGTGGATAGTATTGATTAACTAGGATTGGCAGGTGGAAGAAATTGCAAAGAGGTAGGGATATAATATTAGCTTTTTCTCAATTCATGTTAATGTTTCACTCAGAACATTGAGTGTGCATTACTTGTGTAATTTTTTAAACTGTATAAAAAATAATAGAAATGGGAGAGGCGGTAATATCAATACATAAACGGGACGAGTTCGTAAATACATGCATTGCCTATTGAACGTCAGAAGCTCATAAATACAGAAATGCAAATTAAAATAGCATTAAGATGTTACTTTTTGTGGCCGGCTCCATGGCTAGGTGGTTAAATTTGCGCGCTCCGCTGCGGCGGCCCAGGGTTCGGATCTTGGGCATGGACGTGGCACCGCTCATCAGGCCACGTTGAGGTGGCATCCCACATCCCAGAACTAGAAGGATGTGCAACTAAGATATACAACTGCGTACAGGGGGAGTTTGGGGAGATAAAGCAGAAAAAACAAAAAGATTGGCAACAGTTGTTAGCCCAAGTGCCAATCTTTGAAAAAACAAAAAGACGATTGGCAACAGTTGTTAGCCCAGGTGCCAATCTTTAAAAAAAAAAAAAAAGATGTTACTTTTTACCTAGCAGGTTCACTAAGTTTTAAAAATTTGATGGATGCCCAGAGTTAGGAGTTAGAACATTCTCATGCGTGCTTAGAGGGAGTGTGTGTTGGGGCAAACTCTTTAGAGGATTATTAGGTGGTGTTTATTAAATTTTAAATACATACTTTAGAACCTAGAAATTCCACATGTAGGATTTTATCCTGGAGTCCTACTCATGAATATGCAACATTTTCATAATAGGAAACCTTGAGACAAAAGAGAAATAGTGGAATAAGTCACTGTACACTCATGCACTGGAATAGTATGCAGCTCTAATGAGGTACAGCACCAAGATACTTTACTTTTTCATGAAAATGTGTAGTAATATATGGAAAATACTTCCATTTGTATTTTCAAAAATGTTGTCTAGTGACCGTGTACTAGGAAATTTTGGAGAAGATGTCAGTAAATTATGGGTGGTGTTTACTCTGAGAAATAATAGTAGGATCTGGAGTTTCCATTACATCATCTTTTGTATGTTTTCCATTTTTTTGTCATATGCATGTTATTTTCATAATTTTTAAATAATTTCAGAAAAGCCATTGCAAAAGAAAGGTTCCTCAAATTGAATAAATTGATCTTTGTAAAAAACCAAAAAAAGAAAAATTAAAATGATCAAATTCGGGTTTTTTCCTTGTAATTGGGAATGATGTTTATTAGAGCAAAATCTGAAAAACAGAACTCTTGCTTTTCTTCGTCATGCCTGCTCCTACGGCAGCCTTCCCTGCCTTCTGAAATGGCGTCAGAACCTCCCTAGCTGCTAGAGCCAGGAAACTAGAAATCATCCCTGATTCTTGTCCTTCATCCCCAGATTTAATTCTTCCTGACAACTCTTACCTCCAGAGACAGCCCAAATCCTTCCACGTCTGTCCATCTCTCCTGTTGGCCCCTAGTCCAGGCCGCCATCTGTCTCTCGCCTGGATACCTGTTTGCTTGCTGGCTTCCGGTCTTGCTCCCATATAGTCCATTCTTCCCACAGTGAACTTCCAGAGTGAACTTTTAAATATGTGAATCCGATTTCATCACCTGCTATTTAAAACCTAGAGTGACTTCCCATGGCACTTAGAATAAATCCAAGTGCTTGCTCTGGCCTACAGGTCCCTGTGTGGCCTGCCACTTTATCAGCTCTCCAGTATTCCTGTCACTAGAGTCCCCTCACTGACTGTCCTTCAGCCACACAGCCAGCCTTCTGTTTGCACACTTTGCAGACTGATGCCCGCCTGGGGGCACTTGCAGGAGCCATTCCCAGGTCTTCACTGACAGGTTCATTTTTATCTTGCTTATCTCAGCTTGAAGGTCTCCCTTTCAACATGGTCTTCCCAACAAGCCAGTCTGAAGAAGCTCCCTGTCAGACACCATCACATCATCCTGTTTTATTTTCTTCTCAGTGCTTAACATTACAAGATAATCGTGCTGTTTTTCACCTTGGCATTCTACTATTAACTGAAGTAGGTAATCTTAAATTCCAAGAATGTGCCTTTTCCCCATGGGAGACAAGAGAGCATTTCCATTTTGAATGAGGGGGAAATAGCCCATAAACACTGTTCGTATTCTTAAGTTGACATTCAAGGAAAAAGAAGTCACGCATCACAGCTACAAGTTTTATTTTGTACCCGGAGTAGCCTCAATCCATAAAACCCAGGAATCCTCCTACCAGTTCATTGCTTTCTTTCACAACAGTTCATTTCAGACAAGATGTGTCTGGAAAGTCTGGTCTTACTTAGTCTAGTATAATTTGTCCTAAATTCAGCCTCTCCCCTTCCATTCCAGATTCCTCTATCTCTCCGAGATTCTTTTCATGACATCACCAAACCCTATCCTCAGCAGCTTAAGAACCACAGTGTTTAGGGCTTAATTATTACATAAAATTCTCTACACCAGCCCTTTGCATTGTACTCTTAATGCCATGGAAAACCCAAACTCATTTAGCAGAAGGTAGAGAAGGAAGGTTTTTTCTTCTCTTCCTTTTCCTTAAAGGTAAAATGAGAGAGATTATTCTTTCTAATTTCAAAATAATACTTTGATGTTTTCATTTGAGCATTTTGTGATGTTTTGTAACAAATTAAATTACCAAAGGCTACAGTTTTTTATGTCAACACTCATTTATCCGAGTATTTCCTTAAAGGTAAAATAATGATTGTATGGTCTCAAAATACTGCATTGCTGTTTTCATCTTTGCATTGCACAGAGCTAACACACATTAAATAAAGATTTCTAAAAGTTACAGTTATGTCTGTCAGCAGTCAGATATTTTGAATATTCTTCTAGGAAATAGGTAGTTTTACTGTCAAAGTTCCACCAACCATTTACTTAGTATTTTGAAACATTTTTTAATGTTAATATCAGCATTAGGGGTCTACCAAAAGTTTAAACTATGTAAACTACCCATTTTGATTATTCTTACTCTGTAAAAGCGGTTAGGAGTTTAGTTAAATTTTTCAGTAGTTTTTTCCTATAATATAAAGAATCTTAATTACTGAAAATATATAAACATGAAAATTAAAGGTAAACATAAAAGTGTCAATACATGTAAAATAGTTTAACTACAAGTAATAAACTTTGCTTAGAGTACTTCCTGAGTTTTATAGAAAAAAATATGGCTTACAGTAATGTTAGAAATGGATTTGTTGCTGAAGTAGATAAATCATCAAATTACGGCATCTGTGTGCATATCAAATTGAGGAGGTGATGGGTGGTAAGAGAAATAGAATTATATCTCTGCCTTTAGGTCATCTTCTGCAGTTAGGGAGACGAGCTTAAGCATGCAAAAAGTTAAATAACAGAGAAGATGTCGCCAGGCAGCATAGCACGAATTATACACAGATGATCCTTTAGCACTGACTGTATTTTATAGAAGGATGTCACTGAAGGACAAAACAGGACAGGCGTTGATTCCATTGTAGCAGTTAATATTCTGTTGACAAGGATACCTGTCTTTATCGTTGAGTTTTCCTCAACAATTTATTCTTCCTCTTTATTCTTTTTCTCGTTATCCTCTTTATTCTTTTCTAATCTTTATGTTTTTAAAACTTTAGCTGCCAAACTGTTTCGTAACACAGTTTTCCACAGCCTCTAAACCATAAGTTGTAGGCAGACGGCAGGAAAATGAGAATGAAGTAGCTCGATAGCTTTATTCGCCAGCATCTGTTCCATGTAATTCCTGAATCTGTTCTTACCACAAGCTATGCACACATTTCTGTTTGTGTGATTCTTGTCATATAAAAATCAAAAATTCAGGAAAGCTACCGTTTTAAATTATAAAGTGGCTTAATTAACTGTCTGGTTTCTTTTGGTTGGTTAGATTTCCATTCGATGTTAAGAGAACTATCTGAATTTACATAATGCACCTTGAAAAAGAACACACTAATTATTGGCTCTGACGACCTAGACATCATCTATTTTCTTGAACTTTCTTGCTGTTAATTCATCGTTTGGGAATTTGAATAGCATTTTTAGCATTAGCTACATTTTCCATTACAGGTTCCTTAATTTAGCATTTGTTTTACTGATCTTGCCTTAGAAACAATTTATTGTCCACTCTGAAGTACAGTGATAACTAATTTATTAAGCATCAGGGAATGAATCTTTCCCAATCACTCCCAACTACTTTAATATCTGGAAAAGACCTATGGCGAGGATCTGATGAACTTGGTGATAACATATCAGTGTGCTTCGTGTACCAGTCAGAGAAAGTTCACTTTCTTTTATAAAAATTTAATTAGACCCACTTGACTTCTTCCCTAAAGACCTCTGAGGAATGCCCATAGAAAGAACAGAAATGGTTCCCCAAAAACTGTTTTGCCTCTAGTTAAGTGCCTGTACAAAAATTGAATTGAGTTGCAGTTGATACCCCAACCCTCCAGAATTTCAGAGCAGGCCATCTTGACCATTAAAAAAACCTTAGCGTGTTTCCTCCAGTGCTTTGTGTCTGCGTTGCACAGAACCTGGCACATAGTAAGCCCTCAGTAAATTATGGGTGGCTGACTGACTCAGTCTTACTTGCTGAGTTTGGCAAGATGTACCCTGAAAGTGCTTATTTTTTTAACCTGTTGAACAAAATCATTTAATGTTATCCTCTTATACCTCAGACTTTCTGCCAAAAACTAGCATTAGTTTTGGCATAATTGATAGCTATTCTTTCCAATAGTAATTGCTCCATAGCTTCAGCCATGTCTTAAGATCAGTAGTTCCAGACTTTTAGCTTTCATGGAGCAAGTAAAATTTCCCTAATTATTGAGAGACTGGCCTCAGGTTGCTAGTGTTTTTATTTCATCAAAAAAGGATACCAGGGGGCCAGCCCTTTGGCCAAGTGGTTGAGTTCACACACTCCACTTCAGCGGCCCAGGGTTCGCTGGTCCAGGTCCTGGGCACAGACCTACGTACTGCTCATCAGGTCATGCTGTGGCAGCATCCCACATAGAAGAATTAGAATGACCTGCAACTACAATATAGAACTATGTACTGGGGCTTTGAGGAGGGAAAAAAAGAGGAAGATTGGGAACAGATGTTAACTCAGGGCCAATCTTCCTCACCACCAAAAAAAGGATACCAGAGCCAGCCCTGATGTCTCAGTGGTTAAAGTTCAGCGTGCTCCACTTTGGCAGCCTAGGTTCAGTTCCCAGGCCTGGAACCATACCACTCGTCTGTTAGTAGTATGTGTGGCGGTGGCTCACATAGAGGGACTAGAGAGACTTGCAGCTAGAATATACAACTATGTACTAGGGCTTCGGGGAGGAAAAGAAAAAAAAAAAAGGATACCAAAAACAACAACAACAACCGACCTAATATCATTATTTCATTGAAAAAGAAAAAGATTAGCTTAACGTCACAAAAATAAGGACATAGATCCAGAATAAAAGACAATCATTTAAACTGAATAAAATTTAGCCTGCATAAACATTTACCATCCTGTTTTTATTTTCCTCATTTCACCATATATCAACTCTTAGAAATCACAACTTCAGAACACTGCAAATTTGTGATAGTAAACTACATGATCAGCCTAGAGAGGATGTTTTTCTTAAATTGGCTCTAAGAGGGCATTTATGGTGACACTCAATATGGGATTATATTATTTAGATATAAGTTGGAATGGGAACTAATGACACAACCCTTTCATTGTTGTTTCCTAATTTTATTAAGTGAAGCATGCATTGAGCACCTCTGTTTCTTGGCACTGCCCTAGACTTTGGGGTTACACAGGTGCATAAAGCAGGGTCTCTGTCCTTGAAGATCTTAAAAATCTAGTAGAACTGAGCAATTATGGCCATTCTGATTACAGAAAGAGGCTGTAGAACAGAATTTGGAGAATTAAAAACTGGGGTCAGTACTGATTTCTTTTGTCTTGATCCATAGATGATCCATAGACCCATACAGTGAAAGGCAGAGATAAGTAAACATAGCCAAATTTCACTGTAGCCTTGGATCTTAAGTAATGTCTCAGGATGATGATATGTGTTAAACTCTTATAGTAATGGAACAATTACATCTAAAAATCAAAAGAAGAGGATGTCTGGCAAACTAGTATTTGTGAATTACCATTTCTGAAGATGGAATATACTATGCTTGTGTTCCCTCCTGAAGTTCATTAGTAAAGTGTCTGGTTATAAATGCTTGTCTGTAGCTCCCCCTTCCTCAGTTTTAAAGAACTTGATGTGATGATTTACAACAGATGGATTTGAAATATCCCAAGAGTTCTAGAGGCTACCAAATGTGGTGGGATATAATAAGCCCAGGCTGCAAAGAGAAATAACTCTGCAAACAGTGGACATTTATGCCTCCGATACCCATTACCAGATCCATCCTCATTATCAGTTTAGACAATTAAACTAACATCTTCCAGCTGGAATCCATGTAGACATTTTTGTATGAAAATAAGTTGGCTTTAAAAAAGAACTCGATATACCACTAAATTGTTTCTGGTGGCAAAAACATAAAAAATAAATAAGCTTCAATGTCCATCAGTAGGAGCATGTTTAAGTAAATTAGAATATGTCCATTAATCAGATACTATGCTCTCAACCACAGTGATGATGTACATTGATTGGCATGGGAAATGTCCATGAAAAAAAGTAATGTATATTTAAAATGTGTACAATATGATTTCTTTTTTTTTTTAAGTACAGTAAAGTAAATGTGCGTGTATGCCCACACCTCCTAAAAGCACTGAAATGCTTTCTCATCAGTACTGCTAGCCTTTTTGGCATGGTGCTCCCAAAACCTAATGATAGGATATCCCAATTTGCCCAATAACTGGACAGAAGCTACATTCCACTAATTTGCGGTCTGTCGATAGTGTTAGCAAGGAGATCTTACCCAAAGGACGGCTGGAAAGCAGAAGGTTGGTCTCTTTGGGCCTCAGAAGCAGGTTATTTATGGAATTAGGGAGGGTTTCTCACCATCTGAGACTTTGGAACCCCAGCCTCTCCTCCAATCCTAGATAGTAAAATACAAGGACAGTAGTATTGAGGGTAAGGATAAACTAAAATAATAAGTATTCCATTTCAATTCTATATGAAATAATCACCCATAAGAGGCAGCAAGATATGGCTAATTTTAAAACATTATTTTGACCCTTGGTTAAAAGCTTTGAGTGTGGAAATTCTTTGCAGATTTAACCCACATGCCGCTGTTCAGAAGGAGTAAGCTATGGATTACGAATTAATTCAGTCAAATGGCTACCCTGTGTTAGCCACCTTTCCCTGTGGGAAAGCACTCAGGGAGGTCGTCCTCCCAGTCAAGTTTTCTATGAATGAGCTACAGTAGAATCTTGATGCGTCTTAGAATGCCAGTCCCTGGAATTGTTAGTCCAACTCTTAGTGAGGTCTTAGACTATGGACTTGAAACACTGGCACTGTGCAAACCATTTTAGGAAGGAGACATTTGAAATAAGTAAAGCGGAAATTGCTTAATCTCACAATCAGTTAGTTTTGGGAATACAGTTAAATGAAACAATCATTCACGAACTTTCTAATTATTCTTTCCTAATTTGTGCTAAAATCCGAAAGGAATAATATTGGATTATCTGCTTTGTTGAATTAAATATCCCTGTGTGTCTCTCTATTTGCATACAGAAGTAAGGCTTTACCATAATACATAGAATGTGGGGAATTTTTTTCTTCCAAAACTTATTAACTCCAGAACCCCAAGGCGTAACCTATATTCTGGACTACGAACATGAAGGGAGTTTGTTTACTGATCAGCTAATCAGAAATTATTCAGGCAAGAATCCTCTAGATAAGTCTTTATTGGCTCATTTCCCATTTTGCCTAGAATAGCAAGCAGCAAGGAAGAGTAAACTGAAAGTCATAGCTAATGAAATCTGGTGGTTTTTTAGAATTGTTTCAGTTCTGTAAATTCTTTATTTGTTGCATTTGATTATACAAAGTAGTCAAATGTATTTGTTAATGATCCAAATTATATCCGAGCAATCACTATAACACATAACTTTCAGTAGCTCGATTTAAGATTATTTTGAAGGGCTATACCATCAATCCAGAATAACCCTGCAGCTGCTTGATTCATTACAAGCTCCAGGAGAAGAGTTAGCAGCTCTCCTGTGGGATTCAAACGTGAGTAGAATAGCATCATTAGTACTGTAGCTCCTTTCTCTGGCACTATTAACCATTCCCAGGAGGGAGAAGGAAAAATATATAATGCACGTTGCTTATTAGAGCTATGAGGTCAGTAAATAATTATACCTTCTTGCTTTTGAGTACAGTAGGACGAGGAAGCATATTATCACTGGTAATAAACTACATTCAAATTATAGTCTCTAAAGCAACAACATAGTATTCCACATTTTCAAAAGAATCATAGCAACTCGATTTTTTTAAAGACATGTTTCTAATTGCGATTGCCAAAATCAGTTATTTTTTGTTGTAAGGTTTTATTTTCAAAGAATTATTTCCTTTGTAGACTACTGAGAATTTACTTTCATTAAAAATTGAAACATATATTAAATAATACTCCAATTTAAAATGGGAGAACTGGGGATTGGAGGGAACAGAAATAAATGAAATGAGAGTGATAGCAAAGTTTGAAGTTCTGTTCTAGGATTCTTTGAACCAAACGCTTGGCAGCTCCCCAAATCATGTTAATTGCCTTTTTGTGTATACATTTCCATATGCTGACTCATCATTTTGACTCAAAATGCAGTCATTATAACAAAATTGGGGATATTTAAATATTCTTCCCTTTCATGCCTGCCTTATGGAACTAATAGTTTCTGAACACAAACTGTTATCTTTAAAATATTTTTCTAAAATATTATTAGTGTTTGTGAAATAAAGTTAAAGAACACTACGACAGCCTTTAAAATACTGTGATAAGGGAGCTGAAGTTAAAGACATTTTCAATCCTCTGCTCCCTCAGATGAGATTTATTCTGACCCCAGAGTTCTAGAAAGCTTAGAGCCTTTGGTATCATGGGAGGCCCTGGGCACCCTAACCCCCAGACCAAGGGAGCTGAGCTCTCTCTGGACTCATTTCCCTTTATCATAAACCGACCATGTTGGTGTCAAGTGCCCACTGTCCATATATATCATTTTAGAAGTTAGAGTCATACAGATAAATAGACTCCTCAGTGGACTTGTAGAATTTAGAGAAAAAACAGATCTTAGAAGTCATTCTATGAGTGACCAGAACTTAGTTCTGACTCACTGCACATTTGCTGTGCATGTAGGCAGCTGTTTCCCCAACGTGCATGTATTTTAGCAGTTTTGGCCCATAGTGTGTGCCCCGTGTTCTCCCCCCGCCAATCTCCAGGTCTTTGCAGCTTTGCCCAAGAAAAAGTGAGTGGCCTTATTTAATATCTAGATATAATGATGTCCTCTACGATTTCTTGAAACCCTTCCCTGACTTATATATAAGAGCCAGCACAACTGTTAATCTTATAATTTTACTGAAATAAATGAATTCTTCAGGTTGAAAAGATGGTAACCAAAGCCATTCTTTCCTATAAAATACCATCTATTCTAAACCCAGTATGACTTATACTTTGCTAGTGCTTTGAATGTTCTTGCTCCCTATATAATTAAACAGTGATAGAAAAGAGCACTGTTTGCCTTCTAATATGAATGTGTGCAAAGAAGTAGAAAGAGAGAATATATATATAACCCTTTTTAAATCTTAATTTTTTTAACGTACTGAATTTTTTTTCGGTATGTCTCTAGTTTTCTCTTGATTAACTACATTAATAGCAGGGAACAAATGCCTGGATACAAAAGCAATTTGAATTTTAGTGCTTTTTAGTGCCACCACACCCTCTAATATCCTGAAATGAAAAGAACCCGTCCCTGAGGATCTGGAAACGGCCGGAGTCCCCAGCATACTGTCCTCTTCCTTCTCCAAGATGAAGTCCTCATTCCTTCTTACCCTGATATTGTGGCTTTGTTTTTAATAGTTTCTCTAGAACATAGAAATTTGTAGTTTTGTTTAATAGGTTTGTTGACTTTGGTCAGTGATGAAATGGTTGGAATAAAAAAAATAATATGTCATGACAACAAATTAATAACCAATTACTGTGTGCATGTGCCATATGTTAAAATTTGAAAGTAGGTGTTCATCCTATTTGGATGATTGAATATTCCTTTAATCTAAGCCAACACCAGGAAAATAAAAACTGACTCATGTTCCCAGAACTTAATAAATATAAGGCATTTTCTACAATAAAGGAATAGGTGATTTTCCAATCTTAGTCTTACTTTTTATTAGATTTACTGTAAATCTATGTTTTGGAACAAAATCTAGATTTTGCTCTTAAAAGAAATGAAGTAAGTGTGAAGGCAGCCTAGAATGTCAAATATCAGGCATCCTCACTAATTTCCTTTTCTTCAGCAGCCCTGCAGCAGAAGCAATGACAGAACTGGAAGGGTTTACTCAGAGTTGCAGATGATATAAGGGGGTAGGAAATCTGGAGGACACCAAGGCAGTATTTAAATAGAATCCAACTTGGAAAGAGAGGAAAATCAAACGTCCACAAGCCTCCGAGATCTGGCCTCAACTTCATCTTATGCTTTCTCTCCTGCCACCTTCCGGTCCATCCACTCACCGGTATCCGGAGCCGCCTCCAGTTTCTGGCTAGACCTTCTGCTGTGCAATCTCTCCATGTCCACATTCTCCCTTCCACCATTCTTCCCTCACTAATTCTTAGTCATCCTTCAAGAATCAACTCAGGACCCTTCTTCTTGAAAGAATCTGTTCTGATCCCCATCGTGTCGGATTGCCTGTCCTGGCTCTAGTTGCTGAGAGAACTCATCACCCATTTTTCCTGACATTTACCATATTCAGTTGGAACTATTTATTCTTTCATTCCACTAGACCCATTACCCTATAATGTCTTTGAGAAAAGCACAATTTATTCGTCATAACCATCCTTGTAACCCAGTGCCATGCATAGTCCCTGGCAAATACGCGTGCAGTAGATGTGCCTCTGAACTAAAACCAAAATGAGGGTTTTTGGCTTTATGCAAGGGAATTTATTGGTCGGGAGACTCATTAACTTTATTCTTCATCTGAATTATCACATACATCTTGATGTTTTATGTGGCTTCCCAGAAATAACTGTACCCAAGAATATGACCATGTCTCAAGAGCCACTTTATGTGTATTTCTGTGTGTGTGTGTGTGTGTGTGTGTGTGTGTGAGTGTTTTTAGGAATAACTCTTTTTAAGAAGCATTTCTCCAAGTGGAGCCATGAGGCAATAATTTTTGAAGCTCCTGCCTTTGACCCCTTTCATATTTGAATTACATAGTTTTTGGAAGTTCTTGAGCATAGATTAAATAGGTCATGGAATGAGTGAGTGCCTTAGAAAATATACTTAGAAAATAGGTAAAATAGTGTCAAGAGAAACATAAGAAAGGAAGTCTAGTAATTGGATAAAGGGTTTGGAGAGGAGTCGAGCAAGTATATACCTAATGAATCTTTGAAATTTATCTTATATCCAAGAAAGATTTTGTACATAATGTGAATATCTATAACAGTTCGTGGAAACTCAGGTTGAAATTAATTAAAACGTTAAAGGGCTTTGAGTGGGATTTGGGGCATGGTGGGAGTGTTTTGGTCTAATTTGGTTTTATATTCTACTTGGAATGGGTGTGCATCTCTATATGGTCTGGTCTGTACCTTCCAAAATATTTGTCTGTTCATCAACAGCGAGTACAAAGCAACGTCTTTCTGACTTAAGTCAACACTAATTTTCAATTTGGAGATAGGAGTCAAAGCCTGAAATCAGGAGCCAGTCAAAGACCACAGTGCTGGGTATTTAGAAATATCCAGAGTGGACTATTCACTGAGATGCCATTATTCAAAAGCTGTCTCTTTCATTCTGCTATTTAGAGCTGCAAAAAAAACACCCAGAATTAGTCTGACCCATAACTCTTCAATCTCTTCTCTTCTTTAGTGGGATTGGAAGGAACTGGCCCTGGGCCTCAGGAGGCAGCAGTATTTTGGCAGAATTCGGAACTCTGCATTTGGAGTTTATACATTTGAGCCACTTATCAGGAAACCCCGTCTTTGCTGAAAAGGTGAGATTCTCCAAAATGCCTTGCATTGCAAAGCAGTACTTGTGAGAAGCAATTTCCTCTCTGGGGAGATTTAGTAATATTGGATGTGGAAAACAACAACCAAGTGTAATTTGACATGGCTCTTGATGAAGTTTTGTTATATGCACCATTTCATTTAATCAGACTGCAAACCCCTGGTCTCTTCATGGCCCCGTGCTGACTCAGTGTGAAGGAGCCTGGCGTACATGTCTGCTTCTCTCTACCTCAAGCAAGTCACTTTAACTCCCTGAATTTTTTTCCTTATCTAAAAATATATAGTGTTGTGTGGACTTTATGAACCAAGTATGTGAAAGACTTTTTTAACTCGAAGTGTTATACAAATGCGAGGTAGCAATTGAATCTATTTCTAATTTTCAAGAAACAAACTCATAGATATTTGGATAAATTCATTCACCCTACCACTCTGCCCTTAGCTTTCACCCCATTTCTCAGCTCCCCTTTACAGCAAAACTCCTTGGAAGAGATATCCTTGTTATCTTCTCTTCTTGTCTCACATTCTCTTGAACACTTTCCAGTCCCACTTTTCTCCCTTCCACATCTGTCACGGTGAGCAGTGAGCACCACATTGCCAGATCCAGTGATCATTCTCACCTTTCATCTTCCTTGCCCTCTCAGCATCAGATGCACATGGTTACTTCCTTCTCCATGAGACACTCTGCGCTTGGCTGCAGGCACACAATACTCCCCTGGTTTGCCCTTCCTCACTGGATGTTCCTTCTCAATCTCTTTTGTTGGATCCTCCTCATGGGCCCAACCTCTAAATACTGGAAAGCCCCAGGACTCAAACCGGAGCCTCTTCTTCTTATGCTCCGTCTCTGCTCTGTTTCATCCAGTCTCATGGGTTTACATACTATCTCTATGCTGTGGACTTCAAATTTATAATTCCAGTCCCAACCTGTCCACTGAGCACCAGACTCTATATCCAACTATCTATTCAATGTTTCCACTAAGAGGTCTGCAGGACAACTCCTACTTAAAATGCCTTAGACTCAACCCCCAGACCTGCTTCTACTCCAGTCCTCACTATCTTGGGAAATGGCACCTCAATTTACCCAGTGGCTCAGACGAAAAATCTTGAGGTCATCTTAGTCTTCTTGGTAAACCTCTGGTCCAATCCATCAAAAAATCCTTTGGCTCTATCCTGTACCTCTGCTGTCATTATGGTCCAAGGATCCATCATCTCTGCGGTAGCCACCTGACCACCACACCCTCTCTTGCCCCCAGTCACACCAAACCTGTAAACACACAAGTCTTCAATGGCTTCCCATGACACTCAGAATAAAATAAGCCCTCATGATGGCCTGTGAGGTCTGTGTGTTGTGGGCCCAGGCTTGTTCTCTTTGTCCTCGGACATTCTCCCTTTGCTTCCTCACCTCCAGCCTCAGTAGTCTTATAAACCCATTCTTTCCTCGGGGCGTTTGTACTTGCAGCCCCCACTGCCCAGGTTGTTCCTCCAGTTTTCTACATGGCTTTCTCCTTTGCTCCTTTAAGTTCCTGCTCAAAGACTCTCCCCTCAGCCTCCCCAGATGACCCTGGCCAACACAGTACAGCCTCACCACCTCACATCACTCTCTGTCCCATTACCCTCTCGTATTTTTTTCATAGCATTTATTACCCCCTGACATGTTCTACTTATTTGTTTATTATCTGTCTCATCCCACTATAATGCAAATTCCAAAAGGGTAATGACTTCGTTTATCCACTGATATATCCCTAGTTCCTTGGATGGTGTCTGGCATGTGGTAGATCAGTATGGTTGCATTCACTTACTGCTATCATTTTTGTAAGCTGGTGGCAACCATCTTTGCTCTAATTCTACATCACTGAAATCAACATTTTTTTTCTAACGTGGAAAAATATAATGAAGAAAGACAGAAGATTGGCACCAAAATTGTTTTTCAGATTTTCACAGTAACCTTTCATTTTCTGTTATAGGTAACGAATATTCGAACAGTACTGAACAACCTGGAAAAACCACAAGGCCTCTATCCTAACTATCTGAATCCCAGTAGTGGACAGTGGGGTCAATGTAAGTCAAAAGATTAGCATTGTTTTAGCTCTTTTTGGTACCCAGTACTGTTCTAGTAACAGAGAGAAGGAGCGCAAAAAAGCACAAATCTTGAGGAATGTTTAGAAAAGGGAAAAGGGGGTGTGGTTCCTTTAATAAACAGGCTTCTGTGGACAGACAGACTGTAAATGTTGCCAGGGATATAGATTGTTTATTATTCACGCATACCGTAAGCACGCTGACATATAAGCGCATTTAAAGCTGTTAACCCCAGAGGGAAGATCTGGTGAGGGTGGGGTGCGGATGTTAGCCTCTAACCAGCTGGTCATGTGGATAGAAGGGAAAATTTTTCCTTTGTGCTAATGGCTTTCAGGGTTTTGCACAGATCATCTTACTTCATAACATTATCTCTTTGCTTGGCTCCAAGATGAGAGAGGAGACTAAATCTATAAGGGTGGGAAATTGCAAGAACAAACAGTACTTTCCCTACTTAATTTTAAGCCAGCAGATAAAGGTTTCTTGCCAGTAGAGTAACCTTTAGAGTAAAAGAAAGTATTATGCCAGAAGCCCTCACTTCAGATCCTTAGGGACTTTGACCAGCCATATAAATATTCAGAGTCGTTGACAGAAATGGTCTCAAGCTGATTTGGAAAAACAGTGGTAGATTAAGCAGCAACTGAGAGCAAATGAAGAATACTAAGTGAGATGCCTTGCTGTGCTGAGAGTATTAGCGATCCCTTAAAATTCTACTCTAATTTGAGTTTTTTCTTTATATTTAAAAAAATTTTAGATGACTATGCCTCACTGTTACTTTAGAGGGACTTTTCTTAAAGAATAATTTAGTAGAAAAAAATATGCTAAAATCTATGTCTGTGCGTTAGTAATGGCTATGGAAGGCCTAGCTCTTGAGACAGTAAGACCGTAATAAAGGGTGCCGCTTAGGCTAAGTGTGGTCTGCAGATCACCAGACATCCCTGAGACCTTTCATGGGATCTACAAGGTCAAAGCTATTTTTGTAATAATATCAAAACCTCCTCCCTTTTTCACTGTGTTGACGTTTGCACTTATGTTGCAAAAGCGGTAGTGGGTAAAACTGCTGAAGCCATAGAGAGAACCACAGTGGAGGCCCCAGATAGTACTAATGTTGTATTCTTCCCTGCAGATAACAACAACAAATAAAAAGATGTCTGTTTCACTTATGAATGTTCTTAAGGAAGCAAAATATATATATATATTAATTCTGGTAAATCTCAACCATTGAGTACACATCTTTGTAATATTCTGTATGATTAAACGGAAAGAATGCTTAAAGCACTTCTGCTGCATAATGAAAAATAGTGGTTGCCTCAAAGACAAGCTCTTGTGTCATCGTTTGAGCTGTAAGCTGAACTAGCCACTTATTGCTTCATGGGTCACCATTTTTACTTGGAAGAACAACCAAAGACAAACTGGTTATTCAGGCTTGCATAATTGGTAGACATGGTCACATAAATGTGCCTGTCACTTCAAAGAAAACTGACAGTATCTGTGCCAATGATAAGATTTGAGCTTCTTAAAAAAAATTAGAACTTTGGAAAACGTGTATATGCCGCCATGAACTGATTGCCTTTAACCAACACTTTAAGACGTTTTGGCTGAGATTGGTGATAATGTTAACAAATGTGGGGTTTTGGATACTGTATAATGAAATGTGTCAACAGCTGGAAGAGCTGCATAATTTAGTGAACCAATATTTCCCAAATGACCAGTGCATGCTGTTACAAAACCATATGTGAGAAAAAGACCCATTCAAAGTGCCAGGTAGCCCAATGGATTTTCATGTAACGGTACAAAAGTTCATTGATGTGGTTTCTAATTACACATTGCAACTAACTGTTAAAAAACTTTAACCTTTAGAAAACCACTTGTCAAGTTTTGTAGTACCAAAGAAAAATATTCACAATTATCTGAAAGGACTATTAAAATACCCTCTCCTTTTCCAGCTATAAATGTGTGAGGCTGAATTTTCTTCATGTGTTTCAGCCAGAAAAACGTATACTAAAAGATTGAATGTAGAGCAGATGTGAAAATCCAGTTGTCTCCTAGTACAGTAACATTAAAATGTAAAACAGTGTCAGTCTTCTCGCTAAATGTTGTTGTTTCATAAAATACAAAGTATTCTTATGAAAAAAACTGTATGTTAACATAATGGGTATATTGTTATTTTAAACAAATTAAGAAAATATTTTAAATTCTGTTTTAATTTACAAAATGGTAAATACGGAAAGATATTACATAAACAAGTTCTTCAGGGTGCTGATTCATTTTTAAGAATATAAAGTTGTGCTGAGACTAAAAAGTTTGAGGGCCACTAGAGTATTTGGGATAAAACACAACTCAAGTAGCTTTCTAAGTACAAGATGACTAGATCTGATTCTCTGAAAGGACAAGCATTTTTAGAGTTCTCCTCCTCACAAAAGATTTCAAAAGTTGAAGAAAAGTCTCTATTGTTTACTGTTTTCTTCCTGTGATTTGGGATTTAGAAGTCACTATGAAGAGGGATAAAAGGAGTCAGTTGTGCTGGAACAGCCCAGCTTCACCTTCTGGGTCACCATATCCCATGCATTTGGCCATGTTTCTTGGTACAAAGAGACCTTTATCTTTGGATTGCTTATGGCCAATTTCCTGATGGAAAAACAAATAGGGTTGATGAGTCTCCTGTCCCTCCTGCGCCACCCCCATCATATGTTCCAGCGTCAAGGAAGACACACTTATTTTTTCATTCTTTAATCAAGGCCTGCTTGGCCTTATCCAGGTCTTGACTTGTGCTGTTTCCTCAACCTCTTTACAACTCTTCCAGCCCCACCAAGGCCCAGCCCCTCACCATTTCTTCTAGAGGCCTTCTTCTTCAAGACCCTCGTTGGAATTTGTTAGCTCCCGCTCCTCCTCTACTCACCCCCTTTCCTCCCGTATCCCAACACTTGGGTACTTTCCTATCACAATCCATTTCCTAATGATTCATATACATACCCACCTTCCTAGGAATCCAAAACTTTTGAGGGCAGTGACTTTGTCTTAGTCATATTTGTTAACCCAACACGTGGTATCTTGCACCTAGTAAAAGTTTACTTACTTGAATTTAGTGAATACTCATGCACTCTGTGTCCAGTCTCACTATCTTTCTGCCTCTGCTTTTAAAAATGGTTCTATTTGTTCTCTTTGAGCAGTTTGTCCCTGCTGCTCAATTGTGGCTGAGAGGCAGCATCCAGCCCTGCTCGCTGATAATATCTTGTGACTGTAGAGGCCAGATGTGGGGCTCTGTGTCTATAGACAAAACAACTGTCTCCCTTCTTTGATTAACATAACAACATTAAGATAGATATAGTGTTACTAGCATCATTAGGGGATTGCTTTGTGGAGAGAAGTTCAGATGAAGTCTACAAAGTATTAAAAAATGAAGATATTGAGTGTTCGTTTTTGTCTTGATTCTTTTGCTGTTTGCTTTGCTTTTTTCTCTTTCTAAGTATTAGGAATCCTTTTATGGAACCCATTCCTATTGGGAAGAAAAGAATAAATTGCCCCCTTTAGAGAAGAACATTAATATTTCAGTGACTATATATTACCTTTAAGCCATTCAGGAATAAAAATATCATATACATTCTTTCTAGAAGTAGGCAGTCCTTTCCTGCTGATAAAATCAGATATGTTCTCTCCCACATCCACTAAGATATTTACACAGGACTCTGTTGCCAACACAAATAGTCATCCAGACATGAAGGAAGCTTAGTGAGTGATATGCTAAATTATCAAAAAGACTTTCTCTTCTTTCTCCTCTGTGTTCCTTTATTTTGATTCTTTCCCAGTATGAAAATTTTACAGGCAGGAAATAAAAACCAGAAAATTAACCAGCACTTAACCAAAATTAACTAAAACAAATGTATTATTATTTAACCCTTTTTCCTTTTTTAAAAATCACCAAATGCCCAAACTTGCTTCTTCCATCCATTTGAGAATCATAACCCAAGGGGGAAGAAAATGAAGCTGCTTCTGACTGTTGGTTTTCAACTCTCATTGCTTTAACTCTGAAGGACATGTCTGGATCCCTGCCATCGTTTTCTATTACTTCATTTAGTCCTTGTTATTTCGACAGTTACCAGACGGTGACTTGCTTTACCATGCATCACTTGCCTTTGTCTCCTGCAATCATGTTTGTAACAACAGGGCTTGTTATTGATGAGATGGTACTTAGTCTGTTTAGTTTGTAAATGTCAGAGGTTTCTGTAGCGATTCATTTAGGAAACTGTAAAGGTCACTTCAAACACTGCTATTTTAAGAATCAGCCTTCCAATTTTAAAAACACTAATTTTACATTAAATTTAAAACTATAATTCTGGACTTTTTGCAATGAGAAAATAACATATTTAGCTACCTAAAAATACAACCCTTCTGGCTTGAATAAGTAATCCTTATTAAGACTGACTTAGAATTTTGCTTTGTTCATCAGTTGTTTACTGAGTATCTAGGATGTTCAGGATACTTTCTAGGGGCGGATGTGGACTGGAAAACTTAATAGTTCTGGTCTCTGTCCTGCTGGATCATAATCTCAAGAAGGAGACAGAAAAAAATTCCTCCATTTTATGAAATTGCAAGTATGGTAGACGCATGCTATCAAAAAGCGTGTAACGAGGGAACCCAGTGGGCTGTCAGGGAAGGCTTCTTTGGGGGAAGCAACATTTGATCCCAGATGTGAAGTATGAGTGAGAATCACTAAATGTGGGGGAAAGGAGTCAGGGACTGCACTTCAGGCAGAGAGAGCAATGCCTATAGAATCCGCAGGTGGGAAGGAGCCTGATGGCTTTTTTTTTTTTAAAGATTTTATTTTTTCCTTTTCTCCCCAAAGCCCCCTGGTGCATAGTTGTGTATTTTTAGTTGTGGGTCCTTCTAGTTGTGGTATGTGGGACACTGCCTCAGTGTGGCTTAATGAGTGGTGCCATGTCTGCGCCCAGGATTTGAACCGGCGATACCCTGGGCCACTGAAGGGAGCGTGCAAACTTAACCACTCAGCCATGGGGCTGACCCCTGATGGCTATGAGGAAGCAAAAGAAGGGCCAAATAGCAAGAGGGCAGAGAGCAAGTGGAGCAGGCCTGATGATATAGAGATTGAGATCATGCAGGGCCTCCCAGGTCTCCAAAGACCCGGGATTTGAGTCTTCCCCATTGAAGGCTTCAAGGAAGGGGTGATCCGATTCACATGTTCAAAGTACTCTGACATTAATGTGGGGAACAGATTGAAGTGGCACTGCCATTATAACTTTCTGTGATGACGGAAATGTGCTTTCTCTTCCTGGTCAGTACAGTAGCCAAGGACCACATGTAGCTGTTGAGCACTAGTATGTCTGGGGAACTGAATTTCTTAATTTTATATTAATTAATTTATATTTAAATTGCCACATGCTATCAGAGTGCAGGAGACCAAATAATTGGCCATTGCAGACTAGAAGGCAGGAGATAGGGGTAGCTTGGGCCAGGATCGTATTGGTGAGGACAGGGAGGGGTGGATGGATTCAAGAGATCCTTAGGAAGTAAAAGCAGTAGCTGGGTAATTCACTGGATGTGAGAGTGAGAGAGAAGTCAAGAGTGATTACCTGATGTCTCACTTGTGCAGTTGAGAGGATAGTGGTACCACTTGGTGAGACAGGGACCAGAGCCAAAGATAAAGTTGAGGAGGAAGAGACAATTCACTTTTAACCTGTTCACTTTTAGGTCTCCACGTAGCCCTCCAAGTGGAGGTGTTGGGTAGGTGTCAGGAGAAAATTGTCTTGATAGCTGTATAAATACAGACTGACTTTTGCATAACTAAGTCAACAAATAAAGGTTTGATTTTTTTTAAATAGACATAAAATTGGGTTTTTAGTTATGAAACTTCAAATGCAATTTTTCAAAGTAAGGGTATCTTATGAATGTTTAAGTTCTCTATGAGTTCTAGGAAGGATATTTCAAATAGATTATGAATCTGTTTTTGTAGGTAAATGTGCTTGAAAAATAAAAGGATGAATTCAAGCAGTGGGCGGAAGAATACATATAGTGTTTCACGGGGGAGAGCAAGCAGATCCACGTGCGAGACCCTGTGTGGGCTGTAGAGTCAGATGGCATTTCCAGTGCTGTCATCTCATTTAGCCTCTCTAAGCCTCAGTTTTCACACTTTTCATGAGAATATGTACCCTACAAGTTGCAAGATTGTAGGTAATATTTAAAAACTGGCAATGGAGGAAGATTGTAGAAATGGAGTATTAGGAAGAAAAACTTCTGCTCTATCCTTCATACTGCCTCTCCTCAAAGGATTTTGATCCTTCGGATTGATAACACTAGATAACTTACCAAATAGTAATAATAACAATAGTAAGCCACAAGAAGCTGGGGAGCTTCTTGTTTTGTTGCAAACCCCCTTTTTTTAAGATTTGCTAATAGTCGTAGCTTTGACATAGTTTATATTATTGAGAGCTAAAGCAATTAAAAATTTATTTGAATATATACCATGAAACATTTTAATTTGGTATTTTTGCTAGAGAACCAGATTTTTGGAATTAGGGGTGATTATGTATTTTTTATCTTCATGTTTACAAAACTACCGTGGCAGTTATTTAGAGTATATCACATGAGTTAACAGCACATCTGCTCGTTTCAGAATATCTTTCTGAAAACAAGAGATTTGTTGGCATTTAAATGTAACGTGAGTTGCAGTCGATGTGGGGTTGTGCATCCCTGTTGCTAATGTGATTTTGCTGCATTATCTGAATTAAAGGCTGAATCACTCTCAAATTCATTTCCCTCCCTTTGCAGATCATGTCTCAGTTGGAGGACTTGGAGACAGCTTTTATGAATATTTGCTAAAGTCATGGTTAATGTCTGGCAAGAAAGATCTAGAAGCTAAGAAGATGTATTTTGAGGCTGTTCAGGTAAACCCAGTATTTAAATCATCTTTGCCGCTCAACTCTAACCTATAACTTGCATATTAATCAAGCTTTAATGAAAAAATGGAATACTCCATGAGTGGGTTCCAAAATATTTCCACTTGGGTAGAGTTCAAAGCTGTTAGTATAATTATAATAGTAATGATCAGACCGGATGTATTTAGTTCTAAGGGCAGTTAAACATTTTTTACATGGTTCAAACCTCAGTGAAGATTCACATATCTGAAAAAGGGATGTTTTTCTTCAGTAAGTATGAGTTCCCTGCTTAGAAGCACAATTAAAATTGCGGGGGAAGAAAATCCTGAATTTGTATTCTGAAAATTGACTAAGTTAAAATTGCCCAAGATTGGCGGGGCCGAGTGGAGCCGAGCAGCCGGCTGCGCCGCGTCGCCGATTTAAGCGCAGTGCGGGGCCGCGGCCGGGGGTGGCGGTAGTGAGGCGCCGCGCTCCGGCCCCCTTTCCCTCCCACGCCGCGCAGGCCGGACGGCCTCTCCCCGCTCCGCCCCCGCCGCGGAAAGTTAAGTCTGAAGAGTGGGGAAGACGGGAACATGGACATGAAGAGGAGGATCCACCTGGAGCTGCGGAACCGAACCCCGGCCGCGGTTCGAGAACTTGTCCTGGACAATTGCAAATCAAACGATGGGAAAATTGAGGGCTTAACAGCTGAATTTGTGAAAGAGTTCCTCAGTCTAATAAATGTAGGCTTGATTTTCAGTTTCAAATCTCCCCAAACTACCTAAATTGAAAAAGCTTGAGCTCAGTGACAATAGAATCTTTGGAGGTCTGGACGTGTTAGCAGAAAAACTTCCAAATCTCACACATCTAAACTTAAGTGGAAATAAACTGAGAGGCATCGGCACCTTGGAACCTCTGAAAAAGTTGGACTGTCTGAAAAGCCTGGATCTGTTTAACGGTGAGGTTACGAACCTGAATGACTACCGAGAGAGTGTCTTCAAGCTCCTGCCCCAGCTGACCTACCTGGATGGCTATGACCGAGAGGATCTGGAAGCCCCCGACTCGGATGCCGAGGTGGACGGTGTGGACGAAGAAGAGGAGGACGAAGAGGATGAGGATGGTGAGGAGGAAGAGTTTGGACATGATGGAGAAGTTGATGAAGATGAAGAGGATGAGGATGAGGATGAAGAGGAGGAAGAAAGCGGGAAAGGTGAAAAGAGGAAGAGAGAAACAGATGATGAAGGAGAAGATGATTAAGACCCCAAATAACCTGCAGAAAAGAGAACTGTTCAGTATGGGTTGGACTGCTCATGGATTTGGTAGCTGTTTAATAATAATTTTAAAAAGGTAGCTGTGATACAAACCCCAGGACACCCACCCACCCAAAGAGCCAAAGAATAGTTCCTGTGACATTCCGCCTCCCTCTGTTTAGTCCCTCTTGGAAATCCACCACCAAGATTGAGGACTTCACCCCAACAAAATTATAAGCGTTGTTAGGTTTTCGTGTCAGACTCTTGCTGTGGCATGGATAGCTGTGATTGGCGAGTCAGCCGTCTGTGGCTACCAGTTACACCGAGATTGTAACAGCATTTTTACTTTCTGTACAACAAAGAAGCTTTGTAAATAAAATCTTAACATTTTGGGTCTGTTTTTTCATGCTTTTCTTTTTAATGAAATTTTTTTACATTAGGACCTTTTATGTGACAACTGCCAAAAAAATATTTTTTTTTAAAGATTTTTTTTATTTTTTCCTTTTTCTCCCCAAAGCCCCCCGGTACATAGTTGTATATTCTTCGTTGTGGGTCCTTCTAATTGTGGCATGTGAGACGCTGCCTCAGTGTGGTTTGATGAGCAGTGTCATGTCCGCGCCCAGGATTCAAACCAACGAAACACTGGGCCGCCTGCAGCGGAGTGTGCGAACTTAACCGCTCGGCCACGGGGCCAGCCCCCCAAAAAAATATTTTTAAGAATTTAAGTGAAATAAACATGTTCCTCTTTGGTTAAAAAAAAAAAAAAAAAATTGCCCAAGATTACAGACAATCCCAGTCTACCTCCATTTGAAGTAAACTTATCTCCAGAGATATGTGGACAGTACTCTAAGGAAATTCACCTATAAAATTCTGAACTAACTGAACTAATATTTAAGGTAAGATTATTAATAGTTTTAAAAGACCCTTTATAATGGAAGAAGAATGAGAAGGAGCAAAAATTTGTTGAATTGCCTGCTGTGTACTAAGCAGTGTGTTAGTAGATACTTTAAAGAAAGTGTTTGTTTCCTCACAATAGTTTATGTATTATTCACCCAGTTTTACAGATAAGGGAACTAAACCTCAGAGACGGTGAGTGCGCAACCAAAATTCCAACTAAAATTTGTGTGAACACCTGTCCCTTTTTACCTCACCCCTATGGATTTATTTGTGAATAAGAATTTCCATATTACATTTAAATGTTTCTTTCTAGGCAGTAAGTTAATAAGAAAAGTTAGAAACTACTTAGCAAAGTCTACAGAAGGTAGTCAGTGGAAAAGTAAACGGAAGCACCTCCAATTAAGCCTCAGTCAAAAATGAAATACAGTTTGACAGCGAATAAAGTGAAATTATTTTATATAAAACACATGGACATGTTCCCCACTTTTCAGGAACAAAATGTTTTACCAGAATCAAGTACTTTTGTGGTTGATAAGTATTTTGTATGGTAACATATATGTTTTAAGTATTAATTATTATCAAGGCGTCTCAAATAATGTTGTAAAATTATGGCTAAATCATCAGAAAATTGATCTTTTCATTGGCCATTTGGAAATTTTTTATAATCGAGAATAGTAATTCATAGGGGGAAAAAAATGGAAATTTGTAATCTCGGTGATATAGCCAGTATTCTAAAATTGGTCTCCCTGACAGGAGGTCTGGGTGATTTTGACATAGGCTGATTTATTTATTTAAGTATACATGCAACTCGCTCTGCTCTGGTTGCCCAGATTGAATATTATATTGATTCCCTCCCCTGGGCAATAGGGAGCTTCACTAAGTAGAGCAGATGCAACTCTTGACTATTTCACATAGAAGAACCAGAACACCTTAGTTAGAACATTGGCCTTCATTTAGCACAGACTTTATTAAAGCACGTGATGAATGTCAAAGGCAGACTAGGATATGGTTCACATGGCCTCTTCCAGGTTTTTCTTCACTTCTATGAGGTTTCAGGTTTTAACCTAGGGAGTTCTCATCCATAGAGTATGGTTTCCATTATGTCATTTTTTTTTTTTAATTTTATTTTTTTCCTTTTTCTCCCCAAAGCCCCCCAGTACATAGTTGTATATTCTTCATTGTGGGTCCTTCTAGTTGTGACATGTGGGACGCTGCCTCAGTGTGGTTTGATGAGCAGTGCCATGTCCGCACCCAGGATTCGAACCAACGAAACACTGTGCCGCCTGCAGCAAAGTGCGCGAACTTAACCACTCGGCCACGGGACCAGCCCCCCATTATGTCATTTTTTAATTACTATCCTGCTGGATAGTTTATTATTCTGATCTTAAAGTGGCCCCCTGAGATCTTGATCCTCCAGGAAAGGGAACTTTAAAATATTCTTTGAAATAGTTTCCCCCAGTTTCTAGAACTATACTCACACAGCTTTAACATATTGTATTTAGACAAACCATTGACAGGAAAATCCATTAAGAACAAATAAAGTCAGAATGTTTCCTATTTCTCTTTATAGTAAAAAAAAAAAAAAACAAAAACCACTTTCAATCCATTATGTGTCTTTAACTTAGAAAGCAAAGCTAGAACAATTAAGCTTCTGATTTTGAGAAGCAGCCATGTCTTATGGAGCAAAGTGTCTTTCTGCTGAGCTGTAATTTAAAAGATCATTGTTACTGAGGAGAAGATCCCTTCATTATTGTTCTGGACAGTTGAGTTCCTGGAGATACAGATCATCAGTTTTAGCTTCAAGTGGATTTTGGAAAATGTTTAATCCCAGAGTGGTATGTTTTCTTTGGTTGTTTTAGTAACAAAATACTTTGAGCTTTCAACTGGCTAGTATGGCCTTATCTGGAAACCACAGTGAGAATCCACAGTGGTGGATGCTCTCCCTGCCAGAGGTCCATTGGAGTGAATGGTATCTGGGCAAGTGATGTATTAAACATTTAGGATTCAAAGGCTTCATCAAACTAATTTTTTTCAAATATAGAAGGATGAAATCACAAAATAAGGAATACTCTTTTTTCCTAATCACTTCTCCATAGGCTTGGCACCTGTTTTTTAGAGCCACTAAAGACTATTTTTTCTTCATTTATATTTATTTACATTTTCCCACTGCCACACAAATATTGCTTTAAATGTCTTGGAACTTTGTTGTAGTTTATTTTGAGAGGTAGCAACTTGGTCAGAATCATGCCAAAAATAATATAGTACTTTATTCAGGATCCATAACAGGGTAATAATGTTTCCCTAATCCATGCTTAAAAGCTATTACTCTTGCCGTGTAGAAAGAATAATTTCTTGGGTGATGATCAAGTATCTGCTTGAAGGACTTTATTGCAATTTGTGCTATGAGAAGTGTAAATAGCTAAGATGTTCAGTTGCATTAAATAAGAATGAAATATTCATGTAATAACTAGACCATCAATAAAATTAGCTTAACCACAGTTAATGAGCACAGTAGTGTGTTCATTTATTTCTTACCATCTTGGTTTCATTTGTTTATTTCTAATAAAGATAGGAAAGGTTTTATCTGCCTGTGTATTCATTCTTATTCGTTCTTCTCTATCACAAGTTTTGTTTGTGTCTACTATTCCCAAATATATTTCCAAAAAACTCCTCTTTTTTGATAATAGGTAACAGGTATAGACACAGTCATAGCACTTTTCCTTCTATGGAGTAACTGGGGTGGGCAGAGCATTTCCGGTTACAGTAATTGGAAATTAGTAATTCCAAATACTTGCACTTCATTTTTGCTTTTTAAAATATAAGGCTTATTGTATTTTCCCTATCTAATTTAAAAGAGTATCAGCTGTCCTAGGGAAGAAATAAAAGTGTTTTATAAATAATTTTTTGTAAACATTGTCATTTCTCCCAAATTTATGGATCTTTATTCATTTTTTCTTTTTTTAAAAAGGATTTATTCATTGCATACTAATGTGCTTTTTAATAGAATTATTAGGGGGAACTTAACTCAAGTGTTACCACAATGGAAAAGTGAATGTTGTGGTAAATGACCTTTATCAAGTGCAAGTCACAGTACTGACCGCACTATAAACAAAATTTTGCGGAGAATTTCAGTAGATTCTACTATTCCCATTTTCCAAATAAGGGTACTGAGATTTAGGGATACAGCAAGCAAGTAACCCACAAAGTTCACAGATAGCAAGTATCGCAGCTGGAATTTGAAGCCGGGCAACCTGACTCGAGAACAGCTCCTCTGTCCCGCTCAGTTTTCTACCCCTCCAAGCCTAAGAGCAAAAGGAAGGGTAATACCACAAGCCTGGGTTTTATACACAAATATGTTCCATTCTTCATCCAGGGCAGGGCCACAGTGTTATTTCTCCTTCTGTGGAAAGGGAAATGCTCTAAGCCAACTATTACACTACACCAGTGGCCTGTCTTTGAGAAGGGGACAGCTTTTTGGGTATGAGGACTCCACACATTTGGTCATGGAACCAAGCAACAACAACTAGGCTGGCCCAACAGCATTACTTCCAACTCACCAAACTAATAAAGCATAGACTAGAGGGAGAATACAGAAGGCAATAACATGTAATTTTAGGTTGAATTGGGTTTGCAACATCAAACTCGAATTGTGAGTGATGTTTTATCTTTTTATAATGTCGGGGGGTATTTTTAGTATAAATTTGAGAAGAGATTGCAAAATGTTGAAAATAAGTCTTACTTTCAGGCAATTGAGACTCACATGATCCGAAAGTCTAGTACGGGACTAACATACATCGCGGAGTGGAAAGGGGGCCTCCTGGAACACAAGATGGGCCACCTGACCTGCTTTGCTGGAGGCATGTTTGCGCTCGGGGCAGACGATGCTCCCCCAGGCATGACCCAGCACTACCTTCAACTCGGGGCTGAAATTGCCCGTACCTGTCATGAGTCGTACAATCGCACTTGTGAGTACCTGTCATTCCTCACTTACAATCTATTCCCACCTGCTTTTATTTGATTCAGTAAGGAAGTTTGCCATTGCTGCCATCGAAAGAATATCCACTGTGGCTAATGAAACCTGAAGATCATGATTAATATCTAAAAGGAATTTCTATTTTTACGTTGAGGCACTGCTTTTTCTACATAAAAATATTTACCCTTAGTTTGCCAAGAAATAAAAATCCAGGCTATAAAGGTTAAGCCAGTCTGATTTGTTGACCCTGTGGTAGGTAAATAACATTGGGCAACAGTCTCTGTCCCTGTGCAAAAGGAACTTAGTATTTTATAAACCACAATTAATCTTCCCAGTATCTCCGTGGAATAAACTGTGTCTGGCTCCTTTCTCATAACATAGGAGTTTGAAGCACAGAAATTAAATAACCTTTCATGACATAATGACCTAGAATTCTCAACCACTGGTTTTTCTAGCTAGTTAATAAGGTTTTTTGTGGTTCCTTGTACGTGCCTGGAGGGTGCTCAGTAAATGGTGGTTAAATGAAAGAAAAGGATCGTATCATTTTCTAAAATGGACTCTTTCAGAGGACTAAATTTTAAAAGTGTATTGAATATTGCTTATGATATGACGTTTGTAACTGTTCCTTAAAGTGATTGTTTTTGGCATCTCTCTTGAATGTTATGAAGTACTTTTTAGTTTCATTTAAGCATTGTTCAGGACAATGACACTTGTCACCCATTGCATGTCCTTTAGTTGTGAAACTGGGACCAGAAGCTTTCAGATTTGATGGCGGTGTTGAAGCCATTGCTACAAGGCAAAATGAAAAATACTACATCCTCCGGCCAGAGGTGGTGGAGACTTACATGTACATGTGGCGACTGACTCATGATCCGAAGTACAGGAAATGGGCCTGGGAAGCCGTGGAGGTGATGTTCTAACTTGCTTATGCTTCTTAGAGATAAATGACTCAGGAAAAAATGTCCAGTGATGCTATAAATGTAGCATATCAACTTTCATATGATTTTTAAAGCTTTGACCAGCCTCTTTTCCATTCAAGACTGAGTGTTTTCAGTGAAATCACCCTACGTCCCTGGCTTCAACTTTGCTTTGTTTAACAGTGATATAAATATACCTACTTTGATATTGAAAGAAATATCTAGAAGGGCATATTATGAAATTAAGTTCCCACAGCTATAGAAATGGTGATCACTTAACTCCACAAAGGGTTACTTGGGGAGAGTCACTCCTGCCTATTCTCGGTTTCAAGAAACCACTGTGTGGCTTTTTCTGTTAGTCTTTGGGCACTGAAATGATGATATATGCTTTTACTTGGAGTAAATTAGCTGCTTAGATCTAGCTTTTAGAAAGAGCCTATAGAAGAACTAGTCAGGTTTCTCTGAATGTCTATAAGCTTTCCATCTGTCCAGTGTCTTGTTTTGTCTTTGTCACCTCTTGGGTCTCTTCCTGCGAATATGGTGTCTCCTTTTCCTACACGAATCTATTGAACACTTTGTGTGCTGGAACCCAGCAGAGGCACACTCCAGAATCTGCATCCAACAATGTCTAATTTTAAGAGCTATTCTTCTGAAAGGAATGGGAGGAAATTCAGGAGATAAGAATAAGCAAACACTTTAAATACACTCCCTTCTTCTCTAGCACTCTTTGTTAGAAAGTCAGCTGTCTTTAAAACCTGTCCATTAGGAATAACTTCTCTCAGGGAATCTAAAATGAATATTACCTTTGTGTAAAATTTAACTAATATCTTAGGAAGCCGTTGATGAATCTTGCTTATTACCCTCTTCATTTAGTATGTGTCTTATCACTAGTCATCAGTCATTTTGAATAATAGCAATTCTTTAGGCCTCTTTTTTTTTCTGCAAAGTTTTCTAATTATGTTTAGTCAGTGGTAATTGCAGTTTCTTTAAATTTATGGGTTTTTTCTCTCAAAAATGTATTAAAATTGAGGTTCATCTAAGCTTTGGTGATGGGGAATTTTTTAGTCTCCATAGGCCAGCAAAGGAATTAAGGCTAATATTCACCTTGCAAATATCAGTTTAAATTGAAAATATCAGGAATAACATATTTCATCAAGTGTAAACACCATAATTGATAAGTAATACCATTATTTTATATACCACTAAGAAAGTACAACACTACCAATTAAATTAGGACATGCCAATTTTAAAGATGTTAAAATATGAAAAATGTATGATAGAAATTGATCAAAAATGGAAAATAAGTCAGTCTCTATGGTCATGTGGGCAGGAAGTGTTGATTTGCTTGGTTCTTCAGGGGAATTTGTTTGTTTGTGAAGTAATAAGATTGGTTATGTGTTAGGATTTTTATCTGTTGTCAACTTTTAGTGTAACATCTGATATGAAATTGTTTCCCTGTGTCACAACACTAACTTCTGCTAGAACTTGAAATACAGTGGGAAGGGAGGAGTGCTGGGCCTTTGCCTTTTTTAGAGCACAAAAATTATAGACTTAGAAGCTATGGCAGCACTTCTTTTTCCCTTGTGTCACTCCACTCAGCTTGTACACACACACACACACCCGTGTTTCAGCCACAGCTGCAGTGGGCAGTGCCCTCACGTGCCGGCAGGCAGCATCCCACAAGCGCCCACTGCTTCCCAGCTTTCCTGACTCAGAGCTTCTTCCCAGGCAGCTGGCTGTGAGCTGGGAAGTGTGGGAGTTAATGGCCCCAGGGGCAACCTTCAACCTATGAGGTTTTGGAGTTAATGGATAACTATCCCAGCCTTCCTTTTTTGAAGAAAAATTCCTAGATGTGTTCCACACAGTTCCTCAGAGGACTTCCAGCAGGAGGGAGCTCCCATTGCACACCGCTGTATTAGCTCAACATATTTCAGTGGCTCTTCTTCCTTCCCTGTTTCACTCTCCTCACTCGCTCACTTCCTGATATCACCTCCCCAGAAAACTTCCTACATCCATTCCTCATCACATGCTCTCTTTTTAGGGGAACCCAAGCTAATGCATAGGGGATCTTAAAAATCACCTAGTCCGCCTTCCACTCAATGAAAAGTCTCCTCTCCATATCTTGTCAGATGGCTATTCTTTATCAATTCAAGGACTTTGTAGCAAAAAAGAATATACTACTAATAAAGTAATTCATTCCATATTTTAATGGCTGAAAGTGTTAGCAAGTTATTTCTTTTGAAACCAGAAATTTATAGTGTTCTGTGCTCTGGGGATACTGGGGGGAAAACACCCTCTCTCTTCTACCTTTCACCTGCTCAGTTATCTGAAGTCAGCTCATTCTGCCACCTGTTCCCTTCCTCACCCGTCACTTCCCTCCACCTTGTCCTCATGACATGGTTTCCAGCTCTAGCGTCTCCAGCACAGCCCTGTGACTCAAGAACTTCACCTCTGAGGGTTACTTCCCGCAGCCTGTGATCCAACTTGTTCTTCTTGTAGATTTATAAAGCCCCTGGCATATGTTGAAATTATGGTCACATGACGTTAACCACTCCATTAGCTACCGTTGACACGTCTCTGTTGTTCTGTGCTTGTTTCCACCCATGCTTGCGGTTTGTAAAGTGTTTGTCAGCTGTTCTCCTATTTCTAACAGAGTCCTTCCTTCCCAGCCTTCTTTCGCTGATACACTTGGCAAACCTGCTTTCCATGTCTTAACTAAATTTCTGAATAATAATGTCGAACAAAATATGAAAGTACATGATCCAGCATGCGGTGTTAGAGACCTCCTCCACTGGTTACCACCATCCATTCATCACAGGTGTGCAAGCGCTTGTGCACCTACCCGACAGAAAAACATCTACCTGATGGTTCTTTTTCTTTTTCTCAATAATGTCACAAAGAACTTTATTAAATTCCTCCCAATTAAATATGTATAATTAATGTTCTGATAAAGCTCATACTGTGGGTTATACGTATACATTCATATATGTGTAGGTAAATATAGATTATATAGTGTCTATAAATGTAGGTATGTATACATTGTATACTGTCTTTGCCAGTCCACAGTAGTGGATAAGCCTTGTTATATGGGGATTTCTTTTTTTTGTACAGACATGTTTCTCTAGTCCTCTAAATCTGACCTTTTCCACCTGGATGTTCTGGCTCTCAGAGAGGGATTTGTCTTCCACATTCCTTCTTCTGCCCCCCAGGCTTGATCCCTGTTTCTAAACTCTGACATGTCCATTTTATCTGGTTCTACCTTTAAGGTCAGACCAAACTCAACAGGTCAGCCTTGTTATCAGCCTTGTTCCCTGAGATCTGCTCAGAAATCTCTGTGGATCAACTGTGTAGATATCTAACCCAGTAGATAAGAGGATGCTTTTCTAGCCTCACAGTGGTGATTTCTGATGGATTTACCTCACACTGCTCTCTGCTCTCTTACCTTTCTCCCCCTAAAAAGTATGGTCGCTTGGCATCAGGTGTGTCCTTCCTCCTTTGTTTAGAGCTCCAGTCTATCCTTCTGTTCTCTGCTGTTAGCACATCCCAGTCACTTATGGTCCCTAATAATGTAATCATTTACATAGAATTGAGCTGGTCCCTATGCCTAAAGGTTGAGAGTCCCAAGAACAGAGTGCAGTAAAATGATGTTCTCATCAGACGATGCAGCATAGATACATGAGTGCTTCCACCGCTGAGGTACTGTACAACCAGGGCCTGGTACCAGGGCCCCAGAGAGCTGCTTGTCCTCAGCTTCACAATCTTAAAGTCTTAAAATTTAGACTTGCCATGAAGATTAAAAATCTGAAAGTTAAAAATGCCTCTTTGGCATTTTCTTTTATTTTTTTCTTTTTAATTTACGAAAAGCCTCAAAAAATAAAAGTAGCTAGTCCTCCCTAATCCTCGGAAAGGCCTCAGTCACTGTGCTGAGCATGTCATCTTGTTTTTGCCTCGTGACAGCCCCATGTTGAGCAAAGGGCCGCCACCTGCGTCCAGGACCCTCTGAGGTCACAGTTCAGGAGTCTAGGGCTGGGATTCAGCGCCTCCTCTGAAACTTTAGGCTGTGTTCTTGACTACTATGACTCACCACATTAGGACTGCGGGAGGAAAAGAATGACTGGGGTGACCTTGAAAAGAGGAGAAATGATTGGACATTGTCTACCCCCCACAGCAACTTTTTTTCTGTAACAAAATAAGGTCCTTATGGAAATTTGTATGGGAGGAAGGGGTGGCTGTCTTTCATGCCTGGTCCTCTCTAGCTTATCACCAAAGAACTTCAAGGGAAAAACCAAGAAAAAGTTTTGTGGTTATAATCCATTTTTTTCCGGAAATGTCTGAAAATAGGATTTCATTATGTTCCGTAACAACGAATTTTCCTATTTCTTCTAAATCCTGATTTTTTTTTTCATTTTTTACAAATAATTTTTGGCCTACTCCAGTGTATCTGGTATTTGAATTTTTATCAAAAAGAACTTTTATCCAAAAAAAGAAGGAAGGAAAAAAATAATAGGACCTGCAAGTTCCTTTCTGCAGCCTTTTCCCCTATTTGGCTCCTTGTCTGCAACTAAGAATATAATCAAAGCATTTATTTTAACTTGATCTTATTTTCCTGGTGGCTTTTAAAAAGTACCAAATCATTAGAGATTTTCTTTATTCATGCAGCCTGTCAGTTAGATTTCTTTACCCTGGTAATTAAATGCTTCTCCTCGTGGCCCCGTGCACTCTCCCTTCTGCCCTCCACCCATAGTGTGCAAAATCAATATCCTCAATATCAGTATCTGCAGATGGAAGCTGAGCGCTCGGCACAGTGTCTCTGCTCACTAGATTTGCCGTATCTCTCTCTCTTTGCTGGGCTCCGCATTCTTAGAGCCATGTTTTCCTCCCAAACCCTTTTCTAGTTAATGAAGATTTTTCTAAGTTAATATAGCATGATGTGTGCTTTCCATCTTCTTGCTAGTTGGGTGAAATGGGGGAAAAATGGGGTGTAATTATGCATGTAAGAAAAAGAGGGACAGGGTTTTGATTCATAAGAGAAAACTGAAAAATGCATGAAAAATGACATGAAAACCTGAGTTTCCTTATTAATGGTTTTTTTCTGTGTTCTTTATTTCATCATAAATATTAGGGGGTTTAGTCTTAAACTTTATTATTTTTGTCCACATGCTATGAATTAGAAACAGATTTCTGATGGCAATTTTTATACAATGGAAATTTTTATTTGACTATATAGTTAATAGGATTAGTGGGATGTGATAAGTAGAAAATAACTTTCCTGGAGATGAATATGCCTGCTAACCAGCAAAGCAGCCAGTGTAATTTCAAAGTACAAGGAGCAGTCAACTAAGGGGCAGCTGACAAAGTAGAGGGCAAGTTATTTCAGGTTGTTACCTAAATTTTCATTTATACACTGCCCAACCCATCTCTTTTCCAAAAACTCATTATAGTCAGATAACTACAGGAATATAGGATCCTTTCTCTCTAGATAATTACCGCTGGATTCATCCTATCTTCTTCCATCTCAGACTAAAGAAAAGAAAAATACATTTTGGAAATAGATACCAGCCACATTTTTCTCACTGCTTTCCATTTTCTTCTTTTATATCTGTTTCCAGTATCATGAATTAGTACTCCACAATCAATTTTTAAGAAATAGGATGGTCTGATTATAGCCGCAGCTGATTTTGGTCCAGTGCACTTTCTCAACCAGAGGTTTATCGTCACAGTTGACATTAATAATCTCTCAAGACCAGGGGGTCAACAAACCTTTTCTGTAAGGGCCAGAGAGAGTTAGGCTTGGGGGCCGTATGCAACTACTCAACTCTGCCATTTGTAACGAAAAAACAGCCACAGACAATATGTAAACAAAGGAGCATGGCTGTGGTTCCATAACACTTTATTTACAAAAGCAAACAGCAGACTAGATTTAGCCTGTGGCCCGTAGTTTGACAAACCCTTCTCTAGACCATAGACAGAAATGGTAAAAATCACTGAAAAATTATTCCAAAACTAAGTGTGGAAGTTTTTCTATTTAGGTGAGATATATTGTCCATATGTCCTGTAATTTTTCATACTTTATTTGCATTTACATTTTATGTTTTTTTAAATTTTCACCTGAAATGGTTACAATCTATCGTTCCATTTGAATCCTCATTTTATTTGAATTTGACAATGCAATAACAAAATTAGTAACAATCGGTTTACTGAAATGTGACCATTTTTTCCCCTCTTCTTTGTAATGTAGGCCCTGGAAAATCACTGCCGGGTGAACGGAGGCTATTCGGGCCTAAGGGATGTTTACCTCAGCCGTGAGAGTTATGATGACGTGCAGCAAAGTTTCTTCCTGGCAGAGACGCTGAAGTAAGTAAAAATTACTCTCAAAACTGAGGCACCTGGCCAGATCTTTGTAGATGTCTGTATCATGAACATGTTCAGGGAATACGAAGTATGACTGCTTCCGAACACCGTTCTGCACGCATGGCAGTAATTGCAGGTGTGTTTTCAGTCATTGTGTAAGTTTGATGACTTGGGACTGCTTTGTGTGGGTCTCACACACAGTACCAAGCCCAGAGTAGCTTCTTCACTCCACGTTAAGGAGTATATCCCCTCAGGGTTTGCTCTACTTCCCTGTTGTCCGTCCTTCTCCACGAGATGCGTGGAGACACTGATGTAGCGTTTGTGGTGTCTTTGTGGTTTCACTGCCTGACGTGGTCTCTCGGGCCTCACGTACTCATGTCTCTCTCCAGATATTTGTACTTAATATTTTCTGATGACGACCTACTCCCTCTGGAACATTGGATCTTCAACACCGAGGCACATCTGCTCCCTGTACTCTGTTCGGATGGAAAGGAGAGTGAAGGCAATGAACAATAAAAAGACAATTGATATTTTCTTCTGCTCCATTCCCTTCACTGCATACCTTCATAATTCCTTTTCTGGTGTTCAGGCACATGTTGAACTTTTATTAATAGGTCTGTGATTATTCTAAGTTCTAAAATTGTTTTGCAGTCTTTCATGTTTACCATCAGAAGCATTGACAGACCTAAATTCCTTATCATAGCCCTTATTATTCTATCAGTGGATCACAAGTTGTTCTTTCTTTTCTTTTTTTTTTTAAGTAATCTCTGGAGTTCATGAAGGTATCGTATCATCTTTATTAAACTGAGTAGAATGGTATACCAATGACCTCTTAATTACAATTTTGATTTGACTGCAAAACTTTTTCCTCCTCTATGAGGAGATGATGTCTGCTTTAAGCTGTAATGTTTTGCCATGTTGCAAAAAGCCATAATAATAAATTAAATATTAAAGAAGCTTTTTTCCTTTTCGATTTCATATTAATCTGGTTTGTCTATCCACCAGAGACAGATCTTATAACTGTGACAGCCTCCTTATGCGGGTCTATCATTATTTGATAGAATGTCTTCTAAAATACTTCACTCACATTGTAATTCAAATTAGAATGTCATTCCAAAAGGATCATCTCATGTTGACCTCATTTCGTTGGAACCACAGTATATTTTTGTTGGTTAATTATATTAGTGTTTCCTAATTTGTGAATTAGTTCTCAAATTTTGCTTTAAATGCCCTGTGTCATTTCTGGATCGTGTACTGGTTAATTATTTTTTCCATTCCCTACCGCACAGCGAGGTGAGCTTTCAAGTTCTGCAGAGCTCTCCTATTACTGAATTACATTTTTTAAAGGGAAAAGTGGAACTTTTAGTGGGCTAGCTTTTGCTTTTAACTGAATATATGAAGAAATTGGTCTCCCTAAAGAAAGGGTGAGTATTTCATATGGATTTTGGTTTGCATTTCATCTTTAATTTTTTCTCTTGAGAAAAAGAAAGCATTACATTTGGTTCAGATTTTTCAGATTTGAAAAGGGCCCTTTCTCAAAGGTAGTAAATTATTTCATTTCGGTTTATGAAAGCAAGATTTAACTTTGAAAGAAGCTTTGCCAATGTATCTATTCATGCTCAGTTGAGGAAAACCTAATAAACTTTTAGGCCAAATAAGATTATAGTATATTTTGTCTAGTTAAATTCAACATAGAGATCCGGGCTTAGAAGCAATATATAGGAATGGACATTGCCAATCCCCCACAATCCTGGAGCAGATCAAAATAATTATATGATTCTTCAAAGCATTGTTTTGAGATATGAGTGGTTTTCCCAAGAATAGATTTGGTGACATCTTGTGTTTTCTTATCATATCGGTTCATATTTTAACTATATTCCCAGGAAAGGGCTAATATGATGATGTGCATACTGAGGCACAAAGAGTTTGACCACCTGCATTGTTAACTTCCACCGGTCAGATAGATCAGTGCACTGCCATGAGTTAGGCTGAAGCCTATGAAATTGCTGCATTTGTAGTTTAAAACTGTTCAATATAAGCAATTTTATATGGCTCACCCTTATATTTTTTAGGATAATTATTTTCTCAGATCTCCATAGACTTAATTGTTTTAGCTGTTTCAGCTTTTGAAAGCGTTTCAAAAGATCTTCCGTTGTCTGAAAAGACCACCTTGTGTGACCTGCTCTTTTTTCAGTGTTGTACATTGGTATATGTCGAAGAAGAAATTAATAAAATTAGTAAATGGAAAAGATCCTTTAGTACATCATTATTGCCATGTTAATGTGTTTCTGTGACCCAGAATAACTTCTTCCACTCATATCTTCAGCTCACCTTATGATATGAAATGAATGGATAGTGAGAGTCCTTTTTTCCCTTTTTGCCTTTTAAAGGCAACATATAAAAGATTATTGCCAAAATTGGGCCATATGTATTTAGATTATAATTTTCATGTGAATGTCCTTGGAGTGGCAATTTGTTATTTATTTTCTCTGCTTTTCAATTTGCTTTGAAAGAGCACAAAGCTGGTAGGGCTTTCTGCAGCAGGTCGGATGCTAAAATCAGGTTGTGTGTATACACTGCACTCTAATGTACCTTTTGTCTGCTAATATAAATAGGCAAGAGGATTGTACTACATGTTGCTCTGCCACTGGCAAGAACAAAGTTTTTCAATTCTAGAACTTGGATTTTTAAACGTAAGTCCCAAAACACCAAAAATGTAAACAAGATAAGAGATTAATATTACGGTGATATAATTTAATTAAAGTTAAATTTTGCATTAGTTATTTTAAACAATTGAAGTCCTTAGGTAGACACTGTCTTTCATTCATTTTCTGCAAAACTGTGCAGCTAAGTTTACATATCTATTCATGTCCTGAAAGGTGAATAATTAAAACAGCACTTAATTTTGTGTTTGTGCATATGTTTTTGGTATACTTTGTGCAATTAATATTACATACATAAGGCGTATGGCAATTTACAGAACTCATTGTTTGTCATGACTCCATATGTATTAGCCACTCTTTCCATTGATTGTTTTTGATTTGTACGTAAATCCATTCTGTCATTTCCAACTTTATATAAATCTCTAATGTTATGGGAAACATAATAGATTGACACATAATTTTTAAAAACTATATTTGTAAAATTTCTCTATTGTGAATAAAGCCTTTTAATATATCTCATTTGTTTTGTTTTTCTCCTTTTAAGTAAGCTTTTGTATATGTAGGGTGAGTGCATACAGTTGCAAATGGAAATGTTAGACCGTGATAGTGATTCCATACCAAACCCGGAGATTCTTGACAAGGAAACATTTTCCATTAAAAACTTTAAATTGCAAATAGTTTTGCATACACAGCCTTTGGTTGGTCAAATACCTTTATTAAGAATCTAGCATGTTTAACACCAGGTCATGTGGGGTAGAAGCGGGGAGTTGATGTCAGAATTGGTATAAAGTATGATGATTGTTCTTAAATTTACAATCCAATCAAGGAGATCAGACTCGCTCCACCACCAAAACAAAACAAAACAGCATTGAGTTGTGTTAAATGATGAGTTCAGCTCTGCTGTGGAGGTTCAGGGGAGCACGAGGTTGCTAGGATTTGAGTGGTCGAAGAGGCTTAATAGAAAAGAGAGGACTGCAGCTACAGAAGAGCCTGCAATATTTTTGAAAAAGTCTAGGTTTTTCAAATTCATATTGTACTTTTTAGAATGTTTCAGACATTTTGGTTGCTATTCTCTCTGCCTGGAACTCTTTCCCCAATGTTTTTATGGTTCATTCCTCACTTCTTTCAGGTCTCTGCTCAACTGGCTCCTTATCAGAGTGGCTTCCCTGACAAATCAATATTAAATTCCCCATCACTCTTTGTCCCTTACTTTATTTTCCACTTGTTAGTTTACATATTTATTTCTTTATTTGTCTATTGTCTGTCTAACACCCCTTAGAAGTGAAGCCCCGTGAGAACAGAAAGTTACTTTACCTGGCCTCTGCCCCTTCACCCCCATCTCCGGTGCCTGGAGCAGCCTCTCCTCTTGGTAGCAATGAATGTTTTGGTGAACAATCAATCAATGAATGAGACTCCGCCTTATATTCATAGGCTTTGCTGCAGCTATTTGCAAGTGTCTTAATAAGCAGTTATTTAAAAAAAAAAACAACCAGCATTACATAACATGCTGTTGTTTTAAATAAACAATTATAGGAATGGACAATTTTTTTATTGCTATCTATAGACATTTTAAGGAAGTGTAGAGTCAACTTGTGTTTGTGACTGAAATTGACTCTCAACGAACATATTTTTTTAAGCCACTTTTATCAGTAAGATACCACATATGGCCTTGTATAGAATTTACACCAAAGAAAACTGTAAGTCCTGACTTCTGTAATATAGTTTTTTCAGTGTTACTATTTTAATAGTCTGCTGTTGTTTTCTATGACTTTAATCTTATAGTCTCTGTCTCATATAAAAAGATTATTTCAAAAGCATCAGGCAAGGGAATTGGTTTTTCACTTAACATAGAGTTAGTCGAATGGGAACTTTCTGAATTCAATTATTTGTAACACAAATGGTGTCAGTTGTATTTACTCTGTTGGTGACAGAATTATTGAAAAGGATTCTAAGCATGATTTTTATTTATACTTATTGTCAGCCATCCACAAAGAGATGGCAGCTTGGCAATCAATACATCTAATTTCTCATAATTATATGTAGACAATTAAAATTTTAGGAAAACAAGATAAATCTTCTTTCATTTAAGCACAGAGTTCATGTACCTAATTGCCATTCCAGCTCCCTAGGTTGTGGCTGAAATGTCAGGGTGGGGAGGGGAATCTTATTGAATCTTTTTAACTGATTTAATGGCCCAAAGACTGATTTCTGTTTGTTCCTGGCTAATTGCCATCCACGCTGGCCGACACATGAGTCATAATCTTCAAGAAATATTTGCCAGGCATCAGATATGCATATAAAGTATTAGAACTACATAGGAATCTAGACAGCATTTAGTTCAATTCTCTTATTTTAAATATGAGGAAACTGCGGGATTTTCCCAAGGTCAGGAACTGTTTTTTATCCTAGCTCTGTGCTGCCATACACAGGGATTTGGTAAGATTTATGTCAATAAAAAAGAACAATGTATGAGAGCATATGTTATATCCAACTAGCCACTCCAAAATAAGGGTGTACATTCAGAGTTCTCCCTTGGAAATTGGTCTCAGGCTGTATTTCTCATGGTGTGGGCTACCGTTCACCTCTATCAGAACCTCTTGTAAGTCTTCCTAAAATACAGATTCCAGAATGTTAACTTAAATTTAGCAAATCAGAATTGTGGTGGAACCCTGGAATATCTATGTTTAACTAGCACTTTTTGTTATTCCTATGCATGCTAAAGTAGAGAACCACAATTTTAAGTTACAGGTAGGTGGAAGTCTCAAGATAGCAGAAGAAATAATGAATTAACTAGCAAGTCATGACAAGCATATGTACCTTTTTCTGTGTTTGTGTTTCTACTTAAAGGTTTAAACACAACAACTTGAAACATAATCTGGATCACTTTGGAAACATAGATTCATCCTTTTTACAAAAGCATTTCTGAGCAGTAAGCCACACACCTATATCTTTTAGAAACAGATTCATACTGAATTTTTAAACATAACTGTTTCTTATCGAGAGAATCTCAAACGTATTAGCTTCAGTCACCCCTATTTTTATTCAGTGAGTGTTTCATTTGCTTTCTTCTCTCCCTAGCTGCTTTTAAAGTCAGTTCTCAAATTGTTTCTTCTGTTCTTGTTGAGTTCTAATATGACTGTCACTTACACAGACTACATAGAATTCCTAGTTTGGCCATGTGTCACGTAAATATATAAGATGTTCTTGGAAATGACCTCTGAAAAGCCCCTTCATTTTCATCCCATCCCAGGTGTTTTTACCTGGTTGCAATGCTAACCATCAAAGATGTGTTTGCTCACCATTATTATGATCACTTTGAATCCCCTTAAAGCATGCCATTGCTCACTGAATAAATTAACGTAAATTTGTGTCACACATCCATTTAATTCCCCAGTGAATGCAAATTACCATGAAAGCTTACAAAACAGTGATAGATGTACAGCTTTTTAATAAACTATTCCACGTACTAGGATATTTTGGCCTTAGGCTATGAGCACATATTAATTCATAAATCTGCAAACAGGACCATAAAATGTACTGCTTTTCAAATAGCATTTCCAAAATGACTGGCACTTGGGAGTTTTTTATTTTGTTGAATTTTGTTTTTTAACTCTCCTAGGAGAAACAAATGAATGACTCATTCACAAAATCTTTGGGAACTTTGTTCCTGACTTTCCACTCTTTTGGAATTCTTTGTGGAAAGTAGAAACACATAGCTTAGAATCACCTCCTAGAACCTGGATGGGAGACCACCATATCAACTTCCCAAGGTGGGCCCAGGGCGATGGGTCCCATTTCATGGACATGACTGCTTTAGCTTGTTGTGACCCAAGGCCTTTATTTAGTAAGTGACAGAAAGAGAACAAACTCTCTTCCTTCTTTGCGCAAAACCTCGTGGCCACTCTGCCATTCAATACAACACTTTAATGTCACTGGTTAAATAAACCCGAAGGCCGTTACTGCTCTTCACACTCTTCTTCTATCTTGCTGGTGCCAAATTGATAACTTTGTGACTTACATAGTCTTAGCCAGGAGCTCCAAAATTATATACATTTTAGATGCCACTATTATAATAAATTAAGTCCCCCTAGTCTCTTCTTTATATCATGCAGTAGAGAAAGGGTAGAAAGTAGGTGCGGTTGGGCCAATGGGAAGTGGACTTCATGAGGAATCAAGACAACTGAGTTCCAAACCTAGCTCTGTGACTGACTTCCTGTGTGATTTGGAACAAGCCCTTAAAGGCTTCCCATCTCAGTTTCCTCATCTGTAAAATGAGAGGAGCGACCAGCCCAGGTGGAGCAGCTAGACTATGCCTTGGCTGGTGTCCACTGTGGAAGCTGGAGCAGGAAACAACAGCACACAGCCAGGAATTTTCCATCCATAGACGAGAGACCACCACACCCACATTACAAGACATCAAAAGCTTAGTTTCCTCATCTAGAAAATGGGAGTAATAATACCTACTTCCCTGAGGATGAAAATAGCTAATATATGTAAAAGCTAATATATGCAACTGACAGGATTATGCCTTCAATCCATGAATTCCAGCCCCTATTTCCAACTCTTACATCCTTTGAGAGAAAGATCTCTCCTCTATCTTGGGAAACCTCCAGGTTGTTTTGTTGTGACAACGCATTGCTATTATTTTAGCTGCTGTTTCTGGATGCCGTCCTTTGATCAGACTGCTTCTAACATGTGTTATTGCTCATCTTCCAAGGTCAGAGTTTAGCACTTATTTTCTGACATGAAAAGATGGAAATGTCCAGCTCTTTCTTCACACCTGGATCATGCACTAATTCAAGACTTTTCCACTTATTTTTTTAATTGAAGAACAAGAGGTTTTCTTTTAGTATTTGTAGAAGAAAAGAAATAGGGATCAACCTGCATGACTGTTGCACTGGTAGCAACACCGTTATCAATTGTGTCACTGATGTATTCAAATAACCCAGTGAAAATAAAATAGTAACTACAAATAACACCTCCTTTTAATTTATAGTTTTGTTTTCATCCCAGAGTAGCTTTGGAAGCCGACAAAATCAATTTTATGACCTAGGGAAGATTGTTGAAATAACTTCTGAAAGAACCGGTATTGCTTCCCAAATCAGCTTATATGTTTGAAAATCACTTACAGTGCCTTAAAACTAATCACATCCAAAGAAAAAAGCATAAAGTGATTTTGATTGAGAGTCCACTTACCTGTCGCCCCACCCCAGAGAAAAAACAAAAGCCTTAGTTTCCACAGCACTGGGGACACGGATTATGTGAGAGTAACACCTCCCTTTTCTTCTGGTTCTCCCGCCACAAGAACATAAGACTGTTAGCTTCTCAAGAAGGACTCATAGTTCTGCCCCCAGATTCTGGGTAAAAGTCCCCTCCCTCCCCTGGTGTGGCACACTCTCACCTTCACTTTTCTGTACTCTGCCTGAAATGGCCCTCCCAGTCTGTCTTCTGCCCTTCTTGGAAAATGCCTACTCCTCCTTTAAGTTTCAATTTACGTGCCTGTGACCTGTCTCCCTCTCTCTTCCCCTAATTTGTCCTTGTTCCTTCTGGGACAGCAAAGCACTTTATGCAAACTCCTATTCACATGCTTCGCCCTGTAGTGTCATTGTTTTCGCTCATTCGTTCATGTCACAAATACTTCTTAAGCACAAGGGATGTTCCAGACACTATCTTAGGTCCTAGGGATTCAGTATGCAGCAAGTTAGACTTGTTTCTTGTTTTCATAGAGCCAAAGACTAGAAAAAAGGCAAATATGCATAAAAAAATTAATGAAATTTAAAAAGGAGGGGTGTCATGGTGTGTTCATTAATATAAATAAAAAACTTAATATGGCACCTGGCGCATCTTTGTTTTCAACCCAATTGTACCTTTCTATCCCGTGTATAGGAGGCCCTAAGAGAGCACTTGGTAAAGAGTGAACACTTTGTTAAGAAATGGAGAAAAAGTCTCAAACCTTTTTCAAAAGAATATAAACATAATTTTCCTCTTAAGTTTGTCTGCAACAGAACACTGCCCCTGCTAAGCCCTCCAAGTAAGTAACTTCAGAGTGGTACTTCTATCTGCAAAGTTGAATATAGAGTCTATTTTTAGTGGGTAATCTGGTGTTTACTTTAACTGAAAGATACCTAATTATAAGCTGTCATTAGAAAATGTTCATCACTGTACTTGCAAAAGCAAACTCACCAAAAATAGAACAGTTTTCTCATCTGTTAGTATGTTCAAAATATATCGATTGTCTCAGGGAAAACCCACAGGAGTCTAAGCTGTATTTCTCCATTTTAATTGCCTCTGGACTACATGCTATTGGTAAGACCAACAGACTCATCCAATACTCTCAAAGCTGCTAGGGTTTGGCTTGTTTGTTTGCTTTGTTTTGGGGAGAATGAGGGGTGGGTTGTTTGTTTTAGCCGTCATAAATGAAGGCTGCTCACTGGCATGCCCACACATCTGGGGCTGGCTGCTTCTGGTCAATGAAAGACTTGAGGGACACTATCAGTGATGTAAATGATAAAGAAGTCCTGTGTAGTCACAGCAGCCTTTTTGTAACGCTCTCTAGTAATGTAAAAAAGCAAATCCATTAACAATTATATTATTATATTTTTTCTAATAAGTTCAGCTTCCTTTTCGAAAGCTACCTTTCTTCCACCATTCTAACAGGTGACAAAAATGACTGATTCAAATTTCACCCTCATCCACCTTATCTTCTTGTCTGCAACTTATAGGGGTGGTGCTGATATAAATGAGCAAATAACAGAGAGGGAGAAAAACAAAGGATCTTAGCGAGATTAATCGTCCCTGAAGATCTGAAAGTGACTTTTGTCACTATTATAAATCAATACACAGAATTTCTTTAAACACTAGATAAAAATCATATAGTATGTCAAAACCATGATTAAAAGGCAAATAAATATAATGAATTTTAACAAGATCTTGGATTTATTTTGCTGCTTTAGAAAAGTGTAGGAAGAAAACAATCTGTAAATGTTTTCTTCCTTTGGTCTCCTTCATTCAATGATGATTCCATTAAGGAGAAGTTTTAAAATTTCCACATTGTATATCTGGGCTTTTAACCTCTTCCAAAGATCAGATAAAGACTGCCAAACCAAAAAGCATTCTTGGCTCATGTACACAGCTCATTCTTTAAATAGGAGTTTCAGCACGTCCAGGCAGGAGCAAAGACTTCTCCAGGGTCTTTATCTATTGATTAACTGTAGAGGATGTTCTGTTTAAAATGAATGTGGAATATTCTCTAAAATAAATGTTTTATCCTATTTTGGAGTAAAGGATGTAAAGGGAAAAATGAGACATACATATCCCTCTCCTGCTCTCCAAATAAATGTTACATTTTTGCCCATGATATTTCTATGAAAAGCTAGAAGCAGGAAAAAAAAATTCATTTGGCAATAAGATTGTATTTTTCCTCCTGAGATGGAAATCTGAGACCAAGTGCTAATTACTACTTCTCCGGGCAGAGGTCACTTGGCGCCGCCCCAGAACACCTTAGGAACTGCCCTGAGACCTGTGGTTAAACTACTGATGTCCCCCACATCTCAAAAGGGGCTGGGGAAACCTTCCTTTTTTGTGATTCTGATGGTTAAAATACCCAGATTCCTAGACTGAACCCTCAGGAGCAGGCATACGTCGTGAAGATCTTTTGTTCTTTTATGGTCATTATCTTTGTAATTACTGCAAGTAGTATGTCAGCCAGGAAACCGGAAGCCACTCTGTCTCAGAAAGAAGAAATTTAACACAGGGAATTAGTTACATAGCTGATAGGAGAGCTGAGAAACCAGAGGATGGTGAATTCTGACAGCAATTCAGAAATTAGCAACTGCAGGAGGCCACTATCTGGAGCAGGAGCTGGAAAGACACAGGTGGAGGTGATGTGACCGGAGAAAAGAAATGGTCAGAGCTCATGCTAGATCTAGAATGGAGGACTTACCAGCAGGAACTGCGATCGCAGAGGGAAGGAATAGTCCAACAGGAACCGGAATCCTGAAGATGATTCAGCAACTGCTAGAGACACCACTGGAGGCACAATGAATGGGAGAAACACCCTGGCTTCACCCTTTCTGCTAGCTTCCAGTCCTCTACCCATGCCTCCCATTGGTCAAGACTACCAGGAAAACAGGGCAAGGGATTATGGGAAATGTAGCTCCCTGAGATGCAGAGCCAAGCTGAGCAAGTTCAGGGAACAGACATGAGAGGAAACAGGTACATGTCTACAAAAGCAGCTATAGCTAGACTCACCATTTGGAACCTCTGCTTAGCTTGAGAGACCTTCATTGAAAAAACAAGCCTTAAGACTACCAGCTGCTAGAAGCTAACAGATTGAGAGCCTTGACTGCAATGACGTACGACCTCTCCTGCAGCTACACAGCAAAAATATGGGACATATTTTTGAGCCTTCCTGTCTCAGAAATGAACTTGCTAGTGAGAAGCCGCATTTGCCCACCTGTGAAAGTTCCAAAAGGTTTAGCAAGTGCTTTCAGTCCAAGAATAAACTTTGGAGAAGGAACTCTGTGAGTTCATGAAGCACTTGTTCTCAGAGAATAGAAGGACAGATAGGCCTAAGATAAAACCTGCAGAAGACCTGGCCATCAAAATGATTGTTTGAGATGTCAGTGACTAAGCTCTGGCCACCCTGCTTTGGATCACAATTGATCTTAACTCCAAATTTTCGCATGACTGACAGTAGCACTTTCCTAAGCCTTTATCTGCCAACCCAAATGCATCAGCCTAGTTTTACATCCTACTTAGTGGAGCATAAAAATGATGAAAGCTAAATGATCACGCAAGAGAGAGAACAGATTTTTTTAAGACACTGACTCTATTAGTTTAATAGTACTCACCAGCGTGGAATCCTGTGATGTAAAAAAAGAAAATACTTAATGAAAAGACATTTTAGAGTATTTTGTTCTGCATTCCTCACTGGGTTTAGATGCCTATTCTTCCGGCCTGGTTCAAAGTCACCTCGGAACCTCTCCCTGTCTTCCTCTTTATCCTGTTAGCACCTCGGATAAGCCTAAATGGGTATACCTCTTAATTATGTTGCAATTGTTCGTTGCTAGTCTCTCTCTCTCTACTGGTGATTTAGACCAAAACAACCTGTCGAAAGCAATTTAACTTTATAAATTGGACAAATATAAGTCTGGTCCACACTACAATTTGGTCAAAAATTATATCCCCAGTCACTGTTGCCAACTTTGATCATTTTGTTGCAGAATGGGGTGGTTTTGCAACACTTTTTGGGTCCAGGATTTAAGCATTTTTAGGTCTTTTTCTCAGAATTGGGAGTGGAGCTTTTCTCATCTTTGCTAATTTACTTTCAGCTAGTTGTCGCTACTCTGTGTTATCTGTAAAAGTTGAAACAACGAAAATATCCAATTTAGGAGATTGGCTAAAATAAATTTCCAATACTAGGTGACAAATTGGAAAAAGTTTGCAGTCCAAAAATTGATTGGCTGGAAAACAGTATGTATGTTATGTTCTTCTTTTTGTGGAAAAATATTATGATGATGCCTATTCAGACTTGACTCTAGCTCACAGTATATAATAAGCATCTAATAGATTAGTATATGCTATTTACTGAATGTTTGTGTCCCCCCCCCCCCCAAATTCATATGTTGAAACCTAATCCCCAGTGTGATTGTATTTGGAGGTGGGGCCTTTGCTAGGTGATTAGGTCGTGAGGTTGGAGCCCTCATGAATGGGATTAGCGCCTTTATAAAAGAGACGCCAGTGAGCTTCCTCATCCCTTCCACCACATGAAGACACAGCAAAAAGACTATGAACCAGGAATCGGGCCACATAAGATACTGAATCTTGCAGCGCCTTGATTTTGGATCTCTCAGCCTCCAGAACTGAGAAATAAGTGTTTCTTGTTTATAAACCATCTAGATTATGGCATTCTGTTATAGCAGCCCAAATAGACTGACAGTATGAATATAATATTTGTTCTTTTTCCTTCTGAGTTCAATCCATATCAGTAGATGGTGCCCACTCTTTCAGGCATTCAACAAATGTATGTTTATTGAGAGATCTTTCTTTATTAAAGATTTTGCATGACTGCACTAATTCAGATTTGATTCTACTGAGCTAAGATGCTATTTTTCAAAATGGGAAATGAAATGCTGTTTCTTTTCCTACTCTTCTCTCAGACAGATGTCTGTTTCTCCAATTCCCAGCTCTGCCCATTCCCTACTCCTCCTCCCCAAAAGGAAGCAAAAGTTTCATTATCCATAAACCATATGCTGGAACAAAGTTATCCCTTTCATAAGTTATTTTCCTCCCAACTCTAAGAATTTCATTTAGGCAACACTCCTGAGGGCTCTCCATGTCAGAGCTGTATATTACGTCTAAAGGCACAGGGAAAAAAAGAGAATTAGCAAGCTCATAAATTGTTCTTGAGTAGTTATCTACTTCCAGAGTTACACATGAGAGTTTGTGACAGGCATCCTTTAAAATCGATCCTAGCAAAATATTGACTGGTGGTTATTTCCAGTATATGATGCAGGGGATGTGAAATCTAATTTGGCATATTAATGAACGTTAATGGTCTGTGATCAGTTTATAACAAGAAATCAGTTAAACAAACAAGTAATTGGCTTACTTAAAATGTAATTAACAAAATTACTAATTGAGGTCAGAATTTAATTGCTTTTGGCAAGACCTTTGTTGGAGTTACAGTAAGGTACAAGCCCATCAGAATACTGTGGAGCAGTGGTTTGTTCAAGGATGCAAAGGGCCTTACGTATAGTATGCACCCAAAAGTACCCATCCCACAAAGATTGGAGAATGAGCATGCTGTGGTTTTTAAAATTAATCATTAGAATGAATTAAGAAAAAAAAGGCATTTTGGAATATGAGAATGTAAAGGTCATGTTTTAGAGCAGATTCCATACAGCAAATTATTTGCTGCAATATCAACCAACAGATTTAGCGCTGAATTTTTTAATGGCCTTTACAAATAATAATAATGTCAGCATTCTCACATTTGGCTTTTTCTGATATATCTTTACATACATTATTTCACTTAATCATTCTAATAGAGAAAATGTCATTCAAGTGTATACATGCTTCAATGTAAACAGTAAATTTTGGCCCATTTCTAGAAAGCACAACAGAGAACAGAAACACAAGAAATTCCTGGCATGGTGTCAGATAAGCGGTGGTTGACCTGGGGGGTCCATGGATGGGGCCTTGAGTGTGTGGATATTTTTCGGGGAGAAAGATCTAAAACTTTAATCAGATTCTCTAAGAGGGAGGAGGAGAGTCTGTGACGTGAGAAAGATTGGAAACCGATGTTTTAGATGGGTGCTACAGTTAACAAGTAAATATAGTGGGTTCAGTGAACTTACCCGCTCTCCAAATGTAGGTTCATTGTGATATTTGGATCCAGAGAATTCTGCTGAAATTACTCATTTTTCTTCTGTGATCCCAGCTGACGTGTGGTGAAGAAGGTGAGTCTCTTTTATTCATTTGGGAGCTTTTACTAGAATACCAAGAAAGAGATGCATATGTGAAAAAAGAAGTTGCTATTGTATGTGACACCTGTGTGTTTTCTGCTAGACCAGGCAATCTGGGGCCAGGGGCAAACTGCATCCTGGGAAGCGATACTCCTTGGGAAGCTATGTATATTCTCTCAAGTCACCAGGGTGCTGTTTAAAAGATTTGTTTTATTTATGTTAGGTGATCAGAGTGACAATCTGAATCCTGAGACATACTTTGAGATGTTCTATTATAAAGCAACTCAAGAGGAGAAGATGTATAGCCATTGGGAACAAAACTGAATCACCCAGAATTAACTAAAACAACAGCAGGCTTATTCTGAGTACTAAGATTATCTGCAGATATCAGATTCTTGCAATGGGAAATCATATAGAGGTAATTTATTTTCATTAAGTTCATTTTCTAAGTGCTGTTCCCAAGAACATGCATTGGTTTCCTGTATGTCATCAGCCAAGGCCTGATTTGTGCTTGTGTTCTGATTTTCCTCATCATAATATTTCCCCAAATACTCTGTTTTATAGTTATGTGTGCAATCGATCTCTATATAGAGATTTATGTTGAAATAGATGCCACAGCTAGGAAATGCTAAATTAATCCCATTACTCTATTTTGTGGGGAAGAAATGCTTGTTGTTGACCAAATACCAGCCTAACTGGCTGTTCTCTGACTGGGTTAATATGTTCCAGAATGGTATTCCGAGCAGTTGGAGTGTTCATTAAGACATTAATTCCAAGGCTATCCTAGAAACACTAACAGTGAGCCAGTAAGTATGAGAATAAAAATGAATGTTCCCTTTCACCCAGAATCCATACAGGGTGTAACTTTCTACTACCCAGCTGTTGAGATTAGGATGAAAATTTTCCATAAAGCCAATATAAACAAGGTCAGCTCATAACAGGAACAAAAACAAGAGAAACCAAACAGAAAACCAGAAGCACAAGCGTAACAAGTGCAAGGTTCAGATGAATGGGAGTTCACAAGGGTATCTGTTCTGAGGAAACCAATTAAGAGACAAGCCATGAAATGTTTGCAGCCTTAAAGCCAGTGGACCCAAGTTGGCCCAATTCTGCCTTCACATTACAGAATTTTTTCCCAGTAAAGTAATTCCATCCTGAGACCTTAATTAAAAACAAAAATGGCAAGACCACTGCAAGCAACCCAGCCTTCAGGGGCTCAGTGGCATTTCTGCCCAGAGAGCAGCCATCCAGGTAATGCCTGGTGCACAGCTCTGCCACCTTCTCGCCCCATCCCTTCCAGCTCATGCCTCACAAGCCCCAGCTGTTTCCCTCCCTCATTTCCTAGACAGCAAATCCTTCGAGCAAGGCCAGGAGCCAATTCTGGATTTGACAGGTGTCTGACTTGGAGAGCTCTCAAGCCTGTGTCTTGAGCGCTCAGCGTGGGCCCAACAGCTTGTGCTCTTTTCAGAGACGACTCATTCAGGACACTTCTAAGGACCATAGAGCTTGGTGCCCTGTGACCAGGAGCATGCCACCTCATCGGGACATGCAGGATGCCAGCAAAGCTGTCACCCAGGAAAAACAAGGCAAGGCCCCGTGTTTGCAGACATAACTCTGGTATCCCTGCTATGTGGGAGCAGTCTGATGGGGAAAGCTAATTAACAGGCATCTCTTGAGCAGCCAGTAATGTGCTCTCCACCAGGATGGGCCGTGGCTTCTGAGGTGGGAAAGCAAGATGACCAGCTTGGAGTTCAAATCCAGCTCTGACTCTTGCTAGATCAAAGCAAGGGGACCTTTCATTCTGTTGACTCCTTGGCTGTTGATTGAGTGCCTACCACGTGCCAGTCACTATTCCAGGTGCTTTGGAGACAGCAGTGGACAAACAGACCAAGATCCCTGGTCTTGGCAGCTTACATTCTAGCAGAAGACAATAAACTTCATAAATAATGAAATTATATAAATGCTAGAAGATGAGAACCATAGGAAAATTGAAAAGCAGAACAGGGTAAGAGAATCAAGAGTGCTGGGGATGGTATATGCTGTACATGATGTGGTTTGAGGATCAGGAGGTCAGGGTGGACCTCAAGGAGAATAGGAGATTGGAGCAAAGGCAAGAAGCATATGAAGAATTAACCGAGGAGTTACTTGGGTTACCCAGGGGAAGAGTCTTCCGGGCAGAGCGACTGGCTAGAGCAAAGGACTTAAGATACGAGCGGGCATGGGGATGGGGCATAGAAGGTCGAGGAACAACCAGGAGATGGAGTGGGGGGGCATGAGTGGAGTGGGGGGCATGAGTGAGAGGAGAAGACTGTGAAGTCAGGCATGGGGACCACTGTCAGGAGGAAGCCCCTCCTCTCAGGGCTTTTTCCTCGGGGTACGATGTATGTAAGAACGCCTTCATGGAGGGGCTGTGAGAACGTGATAATAGGTGTGAAGAGCTCAGCACAGCACCAAGCAGAGTCTCCATAGAGATCAGAGGGTGGGCAGGACCCGTGGCCTAGTGGTTAAGTCCAGGGAGCTCACTTCTGTGGCCCGGGTTCATGGGTTCAGATCCCAGGCATGGCGCAGACCCAGGACTCATCAACCACACTGAGGCGGTGACCCACGTACAAATAGAGGAAGACTCGCACAGGTGTTAGCTCAGGGCTAATCTTGCTCAAGCCAAAAAAGAGAAAGATTGGCAACAGATGCTAGCTCAGGGCGAAACTTCCTCCCCAAAAACCAAAGAGAGATCAGAGGGTTTTCCTTCCACCTCCTTCACCTCAGCTGGTATAACTAGTGCAAATGAGCCCAAAATTGGTCTGGGAAATGGGGGCTATGATCGACAACACAAGAGCAAACATTTTAAAATAAGGATTTTTTCCCAAAAAATTTGAACCTTTTCACCACCCTCCTCTCCCACCCCTTAGCCAGCAGTCCAAGCTTAGGGCCGCCACAGTCCGCCTGGCAGTGCGTGGAGACTGTATGACCTAGAGACCCAAGGTCAAGGAAGAGAATCCGAGACGGAGGAACTTTAGTTCACTATGGGGTTCCCCTTCTCCTGCCTTGACTCCGCTCCCTGACTCTTACGCCTCTGCTTGACCAGGCCCTAAACTGGGGGTGGGGTCTTATCCTGCTGCTCAGTGTCATGTGGGTCCCCCTGGTTGTGTGCCATTACGTACAACCAGCGGTTCCTCACTTCCTTCTTTGAGGAGCGACATGGATGGGGCCCAGAAGGTTCTTGGAATGAGAAGGGCACACTGGAGAAGGGACAGCGAGCAGGCGGGGGTCTTCCCAGTAGAGGAATGCTTAGCGCCAAGGAATCAGAAGGGCTGCCCCTCTCTGGCACTCCTTGAGGGCGGAAGATGCTAGCTGCAACTTCCCCCACTCCTCTTATGGCCAGTGAGAGGAAGGGAAGTGCTGACAGGAAGAGAGAGAAACCTTCCCTTCCCACCTCACAGGGGCAGGTGTGTGGATGGGCAGCTGCTGCAGCCCCAAGCCTTCCAAAAGCAGCGTTCCTTGTGGCAAACGCCTCTTCCCTTCACACAGAACCTCTCACCCAGGGAGGAGCCCACTACAGTGAAGTGGTGTGGATTCCTTCCCAGCAGGTCCAGGGGCTGTGGCTTCAGCCCTGACCTTACAGCCTGGAGGGAGAAAAGACATAAGGAATGACAGGAAAGAGCAGGAGCTCTAATGGCCAACCCAGGACCTGTCCACTTATATGGAAATGAGTTCCAGGAATTGTTCATCCTAGTTGTCAGCCAGCAGCTGCCCCACTCCTCTTCCCCTTCCAAGAACTAGCTGCCCCTTCCTGTTCCACAGCAGATCACAGCTAAAAGCATTGGGTGCCAGGTAGGAGAACCCCAGGGAAAGCTCCTCCCTTGTCCGTGCTTACTAAGATGGGGCCTCAAAGAGCAGAATTAGGCTGTGACTCTGATCTTAATGCATTTTTAAATGAGTTGGGGGAGACAAAATGGACACAAGAGACCAGAGTGATCTTTGGGAGAGCATGCATAATTCATGTGTGATAAGCACCACCAGAGATCGGAAAGGAAGAGAGCCAGGAGACCTGGAAGATTCTATGGAAGATGAAGAATTTAAGAATAAGACCAGGGGCTGGCCCCATGGCCAAGTGGTTAAGTTTGCGCACTCCGCTGCATGCGGCCCACTGTTTCATTGGTTCGAATCCTGGGCACGGACATGGCACTGCTCATCAAACCACACTGAGGCAGCATCCCACATGCCACAACTAGAAGGACCCACAATGAAGAATATACAACTATGTACTGGGGGGCTTTGGGGAGAAAAAGGAAAAAAATAAAATCTTTAAAAAAAAAAAAGAATAAGACCAACAGGGCACCCAGACCGAGGATGGGATATGGAGCACGAGTACAAAACAAGTTGCATAAGCAGGCTGGAGCCAAAGTAAGTAGGGTGTTGAAAGCAAGGAAAAAACTTTTCGAATTCCCCATTAAGAAATACAGGGTCATTGAAGGTTTCCTGTGCTGGGCTGATGCGATGATGAAAGTGCAGCTGCACTGGCCCCTCAGCTTCCCATCCCACGCGGGGCCTCCTCCACACAGCGCCTCACACGCTCAGTTCATCACCAGGAACGAACGCTGCCCAGGTCCCGGGGAGTGGGCAGCCACAGAGAACCTTCTCCTTGAGTGGATCGGATCTCTGGGGAAGCTTCTCGACCCTGATACTCTATTTCTGGCAGCCAAAGAAGGCTGCCAGGATCTGGGAAGCTCTACATATGAAAATAATGTCAGCCGCCTCTGGAGGGGAGGTTGGAAGCAAAATCACTGAAAGCTCACAGATGGCAAGCACAGACTGCACTGTTTTGGCACCATCCATTTTTGTTCTTTTATTTTGCATTTCTAGGTTCCAACCACAGTGGCCCGGGAAACGTTCATGATGGAGAACTGGGTTGGGTGGGGGGACAGGGACAGTGAGGAGGGGCTCCAGTATCCATTACTGCTTGACAGAATCTACCCCTCAGGCTGTTGCCAACACCTCACCTCACCACAACAGATGGTCGATGCCAGGACGCTCACAGCTGACCCCTTGCCCTCCACTGCACATCCCCTCTCATTTTTATACACATCCACGAAGGAAGGAGCAGTCTCCTCTCCTTTTTGCATCTGGCAAGGACTTCCCTCAGCTCAGGCCCTCTTTCTTCCCAAGTCAGTCATTCTGGCTTCGTCTTGATGGCAGAAGAACTGCAGAGGAGGCAAGGAGAAGATAAACCTGTGCCCCTCACACGTTCCATATGGTCCTTCATTCAGAGGCTGGAGGTTGGGGTGGGGAAGGTGGTTGCTGCCAGGAAAAGAACTAGTGAGCTACACTTCCTAGGATAAAATGTGTTTCCTCTCTCCCTCTTTCACAATGTGATCCATGGTTGAAATCCCTGATTTCTTCATTCAGTTAATAGTTGTGGCACACTTCCTCCATGCCCTGTGGCAAGTGTTACACGCTTCTGTTGATGATCCGTGTAGTGGCTGTACCCCAGGAACTTTCAACGCCTTCGCCCCACAGCTGTCTGCCCCTCTCCACCGGCGCTGTGGAGATCATGCGCTGCGCAAGGTGAGAGCCAGCACTGCGGAGAACCTCTGGAAAAAGCCAGATGTAAGGAGCTCATCTGCCCACTCAGCAGCCTCCCAGCTCTGATCTGGTTTGGTTACCAGTCAAATGTGAGCCAGACTCTCAGGCCTCTGAATGTCCTGATGCTGAAGTACAGACTGAACCGCAGCTGACTACTTATGCAACGTGGCTAACTGTCAGGGAATTAAGAGGAGCTTCAGTAAGGCAGGAAGGAAGCCCCACTGGGAGTCTGGGGAAGCAGCATTGGCCAGGAGGCTGTCTATTAAGGCAGGCAGCCGGCTTGGCCTGGCCGCGGAGGCAGGGAGCATTTGGTGGATGCTGGGCCTGCTTTGAGGGTGATGATCTCAAGGAGACCTGCTCCAGGCTCCCGCACGCTGAGCTCCAGCCAGTGCTGAGATCGGCTCTTGGAAGAAATCACTGGCACTTTCCAGGGCAACACATGCTGAGGCGAAGGTTAGGCCGGGAGAAATTCGCAACTCTGGTTGTGAGATACATTCTCAGGGTTTCAAAAGACAAACCTCAGGTCTTGGCTTCCCTGTCAAATAAGAGAGCCCACTCAGCCTAACTCTACGCCATCAAAGGCATGGAGGTGAGACCCTCAGCACAGGGGCTGCTCCCACCAATGCATCTGGGCTCCCACTGACACATTCATGAGGCATGAGGATTGTTCCCCTGGTGTCTCCAGTCTTTCACAAAAACGTGGTGTTGTGCTCTTACCATGATATTCCAGAGTAATTTGGCTCAACATCACAGAGCGTTGGCAATTTTTAACAGCCTTGTAAAAATACACTGGCAAGGGTTGCTGGCCATGTGATTTTTTTAAGACCATAGTGTTTGGGCTACAGTTAAGTGTGCATATCACTTATTTAAAGTTCATGCTATTAATTAATAAACGTCTCTTTATTCCTGCCTGTCAGCTAGTTCCAGACCAAGTGTTTCTTTTGTTCTAAAACAAAATATCTCAGAGTGGCAGAATGAACTAGCTGGCTGTGAACTTGGCATGTTAACACTTCCCTGCACCCTCCCTCAACCCCTCTTCCTACCCTGACCTTGGCTCCATGCTATTTCATACCTGGGATATGCAGCTTTCCAACACACGACTCCAATTCCCCTGACGTTCTGAGGATTTCCTTTCTTCTGGACCAGCCAATCTCTCAGGGAACTATAACCCATAAAATTTCTAAAAGCAGAAGTGAGCACTTGGCATTCTGACCCTCTTGACCCGCTTCTGAGCCTCATGACCGTCTTGAGTGCCATCAGCTCTGGCTTACCAGGCAGGCCACTCAGGCTTCACCCCAGTGGCAGCTGGAGATCACGCGCCAGCAGCAGGAGGGATTGACACAGGTGCCTCCCTGGGGCAGAGCTGGTGACCAGGACCAGCTCTAGTCTCTAGCCTCACAGCAATCTCTATGCAACCCAGTTTAAATTCTCCTGTAGCCACTTAGGTCTGAGCCAGGAAAGCACTAGCTCTGGACAGTTAAGATAAGCTGTCCTTCCCACAGTAGAGGCTGGCATTGCTGCTGTAATATAGTGGCCTGAAATATCCCCATCTCTTCTTTTTTATTTACTTATTTATTTATTTATTTTGAGGAAGATTAGCTCTGAGCTAACATCTGCTGCCAATCCTCCTCTTTTTGCTGAGGAAGACTGGCCCTGAGCTAACATCCAGGCCCATCTTCCTCTACTTGATATGTGGGACGCCTGCCACAGCATGGCTTGCCAAGAGGTGCCATGTCTGCACCTGGGATCCGAACTGGTGAACCCCGGGCCGCTGAGAAGCAGAACGTGTGCACGTAACTGCTGCGCCACCGGGCCGGCCCCCATCTCCTCTTTTAATGAGGTATTTCAGGCAGAAAGAAGAAAGGATGATCTACTGCCACACACCATGTTTATAGAATCATCATGTCCTTGAGTTTGTATTAGAATCCGGAGTATTCTTCAGAGGGTGATAAGGGGAGTAAACTCAGGGGGTTGGTTAGGTCGATAGGTGTTCAGGATGACTGAAAGCTATCATAAAAATGCACTTACATTTTATCCTTTCCACCTCAAGAGCACACTCCTGAATGGACCCCATCAATCTCAACTTTTTCAGAACTCTTCTTTGAACATCACGGAAATGTCCACAGAGCCCAGACTTCCCTGGAGGGATTGGCTGGGGGGTGCTTCGGAGGGCATTGTAAGCCCGACTGAGATGATAATGCAATTCAAGAGGTGGTCACAAGGCTAAAATAGTAGAAATCATTGGGTCACTATCTTAAAAAAAGAACAATTGCAATCTAATAGCTGGTAACCATGTTTACTTTTACAATGAAAGGCAGAAAGCACCAGCCTTTGTTCGAATATACTGCCCTGAACAACTTGGGAGAAAAAGAAGATTTTTAGAAATTGGTGCTAAGCACACAATCAGAAATGCAGACAGAAATTTATATTCAAAGTTTTCCCTGCAATATTATTTATAATAGTGAAAAATCAAAACCAAGCTGCATTAGAAGTAAGAGAAATAGTTAAATAAAATTAAGACATATCAATGTCAAAATATCACACAGTCATTAAAAAAAGATGTTAATATTCATAATTAAGTAAAAAACAGGATAAAAATTGTGTGTACAGTATGAGTGGGGCTATATTAATAGTTCTTAGTTTTACGTGGGAGTGTTCTGTATCATTTTTATTTTCTTCTGTGTTTTCCAGACTTTCTGCAAGGAACATGTATTACTTGTAGAATCAGAAAAACCTGAAGAGAGAACTAGAGATTTTAAGTGGATGATAGTCATTTTACATAGGATATATTAAATATTTCTCAAAATAGTTAACTCCTTGATTGCATAAATATGTGATTTAATTTCAACATACAATTCATTAATTGAGCAAATACTTATTAAGTGCCTACAATTTGCTGGCAATTTATTTATTTATGCAACAAATATTTATCGGAGAGTGAGCAGGAGGTGTAGAAAATAAAATGGATTCCCTGCCTTCTGGGAGTTAAGAGTCTGCTAGGAATTGGTGATACCGAGATAAAAGACAAAAAATTCCTCCCCTCAAGCAACTTAATGATCCAGAAAGAAAGACAGACAAGTTAATAAAAGATGATGATGCCTAGCACGGGGTTAATACAGGGGCCATGCGGTGCAGGCCGAGGAGATCAGCAAAGAAAGAAAGGGAGAGAACAGACGGGCTCTTGGCCGGGACCACAGTGCTCAGCTGAATGCAAGTAAACTCCTCATGGTTTCCTTCTTGTGGCTCATCTTGACTCCCGAACTGTTTCATTATCCGTTCCACTCCAGGGGTTTCGACTGTGTTCAAAGGAGGCAACTGAAAAAAAGAGTCCATTTTTAACTGAAAACACAAAAAAAATATGACTTCTCCATGTCCATACCCACCTTACTACTAAGCAGAGGAGTCTGCTACTGCCAGAGACTGAAGGTTTGTGTCCCCCCAAAATGTCGTTGTTGTGTCCTGAAACCTATGTGATGGTATTAGGAGGTGAGGCCTTTGGGAGGATTCCGTCATGAGAGTGGAGCCCTTCTGAAAGGGATTAGTGCCCTTATCAATAGGGCTGGAGAGCTTCCTCGTTCCCTCCACCATATGAGGACATAGCAAGATGGAGTCTATGAACCAAGAAGTGGGTCCTCACCCAAGGCCAGATGTGCCTTCACCTGGATCTTGGAATTCCCAGCCTCCAGAACTGTGAGAAATAAATGTTTGTTGTTTACAAGCCACCAGTCTACGGTATTCTGTTATAGCAGCCGGAGATGACTAAGACAGCCACCTTTGTTCGTTAGGAACCCTAAGGAAACACTGGTTTAACAACAAGGACAAAAAGCCCAGAGCCCAGGCAGAGCCATGGAAGGGGCCACACCTGTCTTCAGTCTCTGGCTCTCCTTTCCACCTTTTGAATGGCTTCTAAATTTCTTTGTGACACACAGATGCAATCCTACACTTGCGTAGCTCTTTACATAGAAGAACCTAAATGGGAAACCAGACTCTAGTTTCCTATAATTATCGGGAGACAGGTGACACCCACCCCGCCTTGCCCCCCCCCACGCCCCCCCCCCCCAGGTCTGTTTGCACAAATGGATGCCTACAGGCAATTGTTCTTGCTTGATGGTTGCTCTTGTTGTTGCTGCTGTTTGTGAGGATGACTGGAGGAAATATGGAGATGCAGGGAAGTGGAGCAGAGTAGTAAGTGCAAGATAAGGGGCTAAGACCAACAAATGGGGCCGGAAGTTAGGAGAAAGTGTATGATTAATGAAAATGTCACCTCATTGTAGCCACATGCTGATGGGGCTAAGGACATTCATGTTCCACACGTCATCTCTTAGAAACTTTACCCCCTCTGATCATGAGAACCATATGACTGACCCTTGACCCTTGAACTTTCATAAGTCTCCCAGTCATATTTAAAGCTTAATTACAGAAACTGCGCAGCCCACCCCCCAACATCTGAATATGTTTTTCCTAACTTAGTCTTGATTTTCTAGTATTGTGTGTAATTTCCTTGTACCTGATTCCTTCATTTTATGCTCCCATTAACTTCTTATACGATATCTGTGGTCAGCAGATAAAAATCTTGCTTGGTGGGAAGCTGAGTATTAATAAATACAGGAAAATGTGAGTCTCAACAATAGCCCTGTGGAATAGCGAGCCCCATGCTGTGTCTCAGTTTTCCACATGAGGAAACTAAGGTGAAGATTTGTCAAGTTGTGTGCTGTTGTGTTACCCTGAGTATTTGCATGTTGAAAGAGGCTGGTGTTTTTGGAGAGAGGTGAATCAGAGAGGAATTTCTAACATCCTAGTGGGGGAGATCTTTGTCTTTCCTATATATCAATAAACCTAGTCCTGTCAATTGACAGTCTTCTTACTCAAACATTACTTGTCTAGCTAAGTGATTTTTTAAAAAGTTGGAAAAAAAATTATCAGATGATGTAGAAAGTAGCATTTGGTCTCCAAGGGAAGTACCGGGGATGCAGACAGGAGGACCAACTGCTGGAAAAAAAGAGAAAGGGATGAGGGAGAGCTGAGCAACTCCAAACGAAAAATTAAATTAATTGTAAAATCTAATTTAAAGCAAAATAGAGCAGCAGATGTGGAGGGAGTTGAAACTCCTCCTTGGATTGTATGCCCTAAACCTTCCTGTCTTTCATTCAGCCTGAACATCATCCTATTTATACCAAATAGCAAAACTGGATTAATTAAGAAATAAAATGCTCCAGACAGTTCATTTCTGGGGATTGTTGGTACACAGCATGTACGAGAAGAAAGGAATGCTTGTAATTTTAATTTCTCCAGAAAGAGAGACCACCAACACTTTGTGCCTCAAACTTTTAAAGCCTGTTTTCCTGCGAGACGGTCCTAAGGATCTTTAAGGCCTGGAATCAAGTATTAGTCAAATATTTATTTATTTATTTATAAAATACCATTCTTCTTCCTTTTTTGGTGAGGAAGATTGTCCCTGAGCTAACATCTGTGCCAGTCTTCCTCTGCTTTGTATGTGGGATGCCGCCACGGCTTGATGAGTGATGTATATAGGTCGGTGCCCAGAATCCGAACTGGCGAAGCCCGGGTACTGAAGCAGAACATGCAAACTTAACCGCTACACTGCTGGTCTGGCCCCAATACATATGCATTTTTGCAGTTCACTTTTTCTTACAACACGTACTAGTGAACACCTTCTGTGAGTCAGAAGCTGTGTGAGCTTCTCCGCCATGTAGGGGGTTTTAGAGACAGTTTGGATGCCAAGATCCAAAATCAAGTCACAGGCCAGATCTGTCAAGACTTCCGCATGGTCGTCATGAGCAAGACCAGTCATATCAAGAAATGAGAGAAGAAAACTGCTTCCTTTGTGCTGTCACAGGGCGAGTGGAAAATGAAGCAGCTGCTGAGGAGCCTTGTGCTCTTCAAACTCTTCATGAGGTGAACTTCTACTCCCCGGAGATGCATGAACAGCAAATCAGGATGCTGGTTCCCCCGGCTCAGAACCACTGGTTTGCCTCCTGCTAGCCACTGGCCCAACACCTGCCAGAGCACTCGCAATTTAATCATGGATGTTACCTGGTTCCACTCTCACCTTGTATAAAATCATCCTTTATACACTGGCCTTTCTATTTAGTGATGTTCTGCTCAAGGTGTTTAAATTTTATAAAAATCTGAACAACTTGATTGAAATCTGCTTTTGTATATTCCTTTCTGCACACATTTAAGCATCACGATAAAATGCAAGTTCTAGTAACCAGGCAGGAGAATCCAGCTGGGAATATTAACATGCAAAGGAACCAATGTTAGAAAAGTTGAGAAATCTCACTAGCCAACAGCAACAGCAATAATATTTAACATTTATTGAATGTTGCCCACTAGATGCCAACCACTGGGTTAGTGCATTCATGCTGTATTAGCTTCCTGGAGCTGCCATAACAAAGTACCACAAACTGATTGGCTTAACAGAAATTTATTGACTCATGGCTCTGGAGGCTAGGAGTCTGAGATCAAGGTGTTTGCAGTGTTGGTTCCTTCTGAGGTCTGTGAGACAGAATCTGTTCCATGCCTCTCTCCTAGCCCCCAGTGGTTTGTTGGCAATCTTTGGTGTTCCTTGGCTTGTAGATGCATCAACCCGATCTCTGCCTTTAACTTCACATAGTGTCCTCCCTTTGTGACTGTCTGTCTGTGTCCAAATTTCCTCTTTTCATAAGGACACTAGTTGTAGTGGGTTAAGGCCCACCCTAAGGACCTCATCTTAACTTGGCCATCTGCAAAGACCCTACTACTAAATAAAGTCACCTTCACAGGTCCTTGGGATTAAGACTTCAACATCTTTTAGAGGGGACATAATTCAGCCCATAGCACATGCATTATCTCATTCAGAGTTGAAGCAGGGGCTATGATTTTCACCATTACAACCTGGGGCACTGCAGCTCGAAAAGCTTTGCTTACCTTTTCTGAATTCGTCTTCTGCACAAATGGCAGAACCAGGGTTTGAATCCAGACAGTTTGACTCAAAAGACCATTGTCTTAATCACTGCTTGGGGTTCCCAAAGGAGTCCGAGGAACTTTCCTGACCTCTCCATTGTTTGACCATAGATTATGCTCCGTGATCCTCCAAGCTACTCATAGGAATACTAGCTACCAATGATTGAGCACCTGCCATGCATATTTGCATTATCTCATTTAAGCCCCCAAAACAACTTTAGAAGTCAGATACTCTTTACCCCAGTTCACAGATAAGCAATCAAAGGTCAAAGAAGTTGAGAACATTCGGCCAAGGTCACAAATAAAGTAAGGGTCTTTGATCCTGAAGAAGGATTTCTCTGTTCTGCACTTTGCTGCCTTTCACCCTGAGCTCAGGGAAGACCAACCTATCATTCGGTCACATGAGAAAATAACAAGCCCAGGTAAATCTCACCAGTGCTGTTTTTAGCAGCGTGCACAAAACAAATCTCAATTCCTAAGAATTTGAATCAGCCAGAGAAGGTGTAGGAAAATTTCGAATGTTTCTCTGATTACCTGGGCGACCTTGCCCGTGCTCTGTAAATATGTAATGACTAATCAGCCGGAGCAGCCGAGGGATTTTTCTAGATGAGGGCAGTTTTCGTTTGTGTATGTGATTTGCCTAACTATGTCTATGGAAGAGGAAAAGGCTTCTAACTATTTATTTAGCAAAATGATGGATCAAAATAAAAGGAGAAACCATTTCACTCATACTTAGGTAAGACATTTTAATCTTTCTTAAATCTCTGTGTGTATTTATGGGTTCATAGCAACTGGCAGACCATTAAGGACAGAAATGTGCATGTGTGGAATACAAAGAGAAGAGGGCCCTGGGCCGTGGGGATGTGTGCTGAGGAAGGACGGTTGATGTTTGGCAAGTGGCAAACACCAGTGGTCACTGATTAGGAAGAGTCCTTGGCAAAATAAGATTATCTGGAGTTTGTTGACTATTATAGTTTTCAGTTTTCTGACATCCGCAAAAAGAGAAAAATACAAATCTTGACTCCCAGGAGCTTTGCAGTTTGCCAACTCTCTGAGAGCACTGGCAGCTTTATAGTGCCATCATGTGGTCACTTCTCAATCTGTTCAAAAATCGGCTAGAGCCAAGCCTGGCAAAGGAGACTCCGAATGATTCAGCTATGATTGTGTTAGGCGGTTCTGGTGGGAACAGAGCTGGCTGGTCCTGCATCTGATATAGGCAGCAATAGTGTGTGTACTGGAGGAGGGGGAAGAAAGGGCTGAGAAGATTCCCGGAGGCAGAGCTGGGGTGGGACAACAATCCAAGAATCCAAGAAACTGGACTTGGCCATGTAGACAGGCAGCTGGCAAAGAGGAAATTTATCCATTGAAGGTTAGGGCCACACTAGCAGGCTTGGGTTCATAAGCCAGACTTAATTCTTGAGAAAGAGGAATTGGTAAGGGTAAGGCTAGGCCCCAACACTCATGGGGTAGGGGGGACTGGGAAATAGGAACTGGAGCTAAACCTCAGTTACAGTCTTGCCTGGTCACTGGCTCTTAAAAGAAGCAGGTGACCCACGTGTCTCACTCAAGAGAGCTCCAGAAGTCCAGCCAAGCCCTGCCTGGACACCCTGCACCCTCCTCCAGCCCCCACAGGAATGCCCTCCTGCTGACACACTCCCCTGGCCACACTCTTCTCCTCAGCAGAGGGAGGGAATTTTGTCCACAAAAAAGAATCTGGGGTCTAGAGTCTCGTCACTGGGCGGGGCTCTAGGAGGAAAAGCAGGTTTCAGGCTCTGGGGAAATAAATGAAGGCCAACCAACTGTGAAATGCAAAGACTATTTATTCTGAGCTTGCTATAGCAAGGGAGCCAGCCACCGTCACTTTCCGTGTGGCGGAGACTCCAAGGTGGGCAGAGGAGTGGGACAGCTTTATAGTGCAAAAAACAGAGGACTTCAAGTGTGTCCCTATTGGAGGCTGTTGGCCTGGGGAAGCTGTAGGCGGGCTAACGAGAAGTAGGGCGACCTGTGTAATTGATTAGGGGTACATATTCAGCTTTCTCCAGTTGCTCCTAAGTTGGAAGCAGGGACAAAAATTAGGGAAGCTGTCAGTTATTAATCAAATCCTGGCCATTTGGGCCAGTTGTTACAGAAGTTATTGTTTAGCTTCCTGGATTGTCGCTGGAGACAGCAACCTGGCTTCCTAGAAGCCTGGCTTGTAGCAGGCTGACTTTCTGCATTGTTTACTGTAGATAAGGGAATTGGTTTCCCTGGCAAGCGGCTACAGACTGTGGGTCAAAGTTCTATGTTTATATATGGTCTATCCCATTTGTATATTCAGTCTCTCAGCTCTGAGGGGCTCTCACCCAAGGATCAGCCTAGGAGCAAGTGGTCAGCACTGAAGGCCCCCTCTTGAGTCAGACAAACAATGAGGACTTGGAATTGGCAAAAAACCTCACCCCACCCTACCCCCAGTCAGAATCAAGTTTTCAAGGGGACAGGACCAGTTGGAAGCCCAATGGTCAGTACTGGGGTATATCATGGCTCAGACCAACAGCCAAGATAGACCCATGCTAAACCCCTCCTGGCCATTCATATGTGACTTGATTATTTGCTGCCTTAGTCAGGATTAGATGAGGAACTTGGAAGAGACTTCAGCTTCAGGAGAAGGAGGAGCAAGTGGTGATGGTGGTAATGACGGTGGTGGTGGTGGTGGTGGTGGTATTAGGGTGGCACATTTTGTGGGCAGATGAGGGAGGTAAGAGACATGAAACAGAGCCTGCCATTTCCTACAGGGTGTCTTAGTGCCTCTAATTAGGATTTGGGGACCTTGCCCTATCTTGGAGAGAAACTATATTTAATTTCCTAGAAAGACAGTGGCCGTGGTTTGGAAAGGGCAGGGGTGCTGCAAATGCAAGGCTGGGCAGCCCTAGGTACAGGCACTCCTGTTTAATTCAAGTAGAGCAAAAGAACTCCAATCTGTGCCACAGTGGAGCTGAGAGTTTTCCTGTCCTATTGGTGATTGCAATTCTACTCCCACTTCTACAGCATCCCTCAACTAGGAAGTTACATGTGAATCAACACAACCCCATGTCATACTGACATCATTCCCTTCACAGCTCCATACAAGCCAACTGGTGGCACAGAAACCTGAGTTGTAGCCACTGTATTATAATCAGCCACTGGCAATAGGCAAAATATGGGTGAGTTAATCAGGAAAGGCCTTTGGGAGCAGATGGATAGATACACAGTTTTTTAGTTTCTAGCAGAGTCTTGCTCTGTGTGGACACTGGAACTCACTGAGGCCCAGTGTGGAATGGTACAGTGTTCCCCAATCTTCAATCATCGTTTGGGCCATAGCCATACTCAGCCTACATAATTCCTTAATATTTTTCCTTAAATTTATTTACTCTTTCTCATTATATTTATTTGGAAAGGGAAACTAAATCACTATTGAAATGGAAAGCCAGTATCACTTGTCACAAATAGAAGGTAAGCCTAAATATAAATACACAAGTAATCAAATAAAACTCTTCACCCATAGACTGCCCCCAAATTGTCTCCTATGCCACCACTGGTACAAGGGCCACACTTGGGGAAATCGTGCAGTCATTAAGAACCCTGGCTCTGGTGTCAGATTGCCTGGGTTTGAAGTCTAACTGTAAAAATCTTAAGCAAATTTTTAGCCTCTCTTACTTTGGTTTCCTCATCTGTAAATTAGGGTATATGCTTCATGGAGCTGTTGTGGGATTCAAGAGATGGTAGATAAAAGATTTGGCACAATGCCCAGCATATGATAAACAGTAAATGTTAGCTGTCACTCTTACTGTCACTATCATTGTTATTAATATCATCATTTTGGACTAGGTCACCAGTGTGTAGCTCCTTCTAATAGCTGGTCCACACTTATCTATAGACAGGAATCATGGTGGGAATACACACAGGGTAGATGTCTTGAAAGATTTGCAGACTACTAAAAACAAAGAGCCACAGGATCCAGTCAATAGAACTGTCGCACCTTTCTCCAATAAAACTCCAGTCAGTGAGTCAGAAAACTAAGTATATCAATCAACTTTTGACTGTATTTTTGATATGACCTTTCCTTTCCCAGCCCCTTGGTTCTCCGTAATGATATTTCTTTCTCCTGGTGCTCACTTATCAGTCAGAGTCTCAGCAGGAATCAGATGGTACCCAAAGGAGTAATTGAGGAGTTTAGTAATAGAGCTATTTACAGAGGTGTGGGCAAGACTTAAAGAAGCCAGCAAAAGGTAACAGAGTCCCCAGGGCCTACCAACAACAAGAAGCTGTCACACCCCTAAGTCTAAGCTGTAAAAAGAGTGTTGAAATAAATTTCTAGGCTGAAGATGGAGCCACTCCTGCCCCAGATGCCATGTCAGCAAACCAAACTTTCTCGTGTTCCTATAAATGCTCTGCTCAACCAGAAACCCAGCATATCCAGTCAGCCGATCCCCAATGCCGAGCCGACACTACGCTGTATACTTATTTCTTTGTTCTTTGATCTTTCTAAATAAGGCTCCCCTAATCCACGGATTTTTTTCCCTTGAATAAAGGACATCAAACTCATTACTAAATTGTTTTAGTTTTGTCACTTGACACGAAGAACCTGTTTCTGGAACCCTGGGGGTACCAAAGCCATGAGAGGCCACCCACTCCACCCCCACAGGAGCTGTGGCCTTCATAGAGGAACATGGGCCAGCAGGGAGGGAGCAGAGAGAACACCTACCATGCATGGATTCTCTTCCTGCCTGCTGTGCCCTGCCAGTGCTTCCCAAGGGTTGAACCCAATTTGAAGCCAGAGAACAAGGGGAGTACTGGACATGCCATCCTTAAGGTCAGCAGGAAAGGGCAGGGAGTGGACCAACAGGGCCAGATGGAGAATTACCAACACATTCACATAACATTATGATGCTTATATATATCCATGATGCCCTTGGCATTCCTTAAACTCTCAGTAGAATGAGTTGTAAATGTCCAGTGAATTAGACTGTAAATGTGTCGGCAACACAAAGACCAGTGAAGGCGCAAACAGAATAGAGGCGGTACCATACATGGAGCGCTCTGAGAAAGCGCTCCCCCTGCAGGCCAGGGGCCACTGCACAGGAGCTCACAGCAGCTCAGCACTAGCTCCCATCCAAGTAAGAAGCCATCTCTTAGCTGGTGGGCCAGAGCTCGGCTACCAAGGAGCACAACTTTGGAAGTTAAGGGAATAGTCCCTGGAAGGGACCCCCATGACGCTCATCTACACCACAAGCTAGCAAAATCAGGAAGCAGTGCAATTAAAATCACTCTCCTACTAACAAATAAAGCACGTGTCCCCGAAGTCTTTTGAGAGAAGAACACAGCACTGTACGCCTCTGGGGCACATGCTAAACGCCTGAGCCCAGCTGCCGTTAACAGCAGTTTGGAGTAGCCGCGGCAGAGTGTGCGCTGGCGTGAAGGGCAAAGCTGGCACCTGTCAGAGTGTGGGCTTCCAGGCCCCATGGCAGGAAGGCAGGCGAGCCCCCTTCTTCGAGTAGGTCCACAGGGTGCAAGTCCCAGGCAGGCAGAAACAGTATTTCCTTGAGTGAGGAAACCAGCCTGTCCAATCCGGCTACCTTCTCCTAGCTAGGCCAAGCTAACAGTCCTGTTACCAGAGCAGCCCCATCCGCTTCTCTCTCTTTTTTTTACATTTACCGTTTAACTATTTGTAAGTGTGCAGTTCAGTAGTGTTAAGTACATTTACATTGTTGTAAAACCAATCTCCAGAACTCTTTCGTCTTGTGAAACTGAACTCTATACCCATCAAATTCCCCATGTCCCCCTCCCCTCAACTCCCGGCCACCCCCTACTCCTTTCTCTCTCTCTAGATTTAGCTACTCTAGGTCCCTCATATAAAAGTGGGATCACTTGGGATTGGTCTTTTTGTGACTGGCTTATTTCAGTTAGCAAAACGTCCTCCAGGTTCATCCATGTTGTAGCGTGTGTCACCATTTCCTCCCTTTTGAAGACTGAATAATATTCCGTTGTATGTATATTCCACATTTTGTTTACGCATTCCTCCATCAGTGGACATCTGGGTTGCTTCCACCTTTTGGCCATTGTGAATAGTGCTGCTATAAATATGGGTGTACCGATATCTCTTTGAGACCCTGCTTTCAGTTCTTTGGAGTATACACCCAGAAGTGGAGTTGCGGCACATCTCGTTTTACTCATCTCCATGCCAACCATTTTCAGAGGCCACGCAGAAGGAAGAGCCTAGGATTTGAAGTCGCAGCTGCAGGTTTTAAGTCTCCATGTTAACCTTCTACTGGCTGTAATCTTGGTAGGCTTCTTAACATCTCTGAAACCTGTGCTGTTCTTCTATAAAATGAAAATATAATACCCACAGTGCTAGTTTCCTAGGGATGCTGTAACAAAGAGCTGCGAACTAGGTGGCTTAAAGCAACAGAAATGTATTCTCTCACAATTTTGGGGGCTAAAAGTTCAAAATCAAGGTGTCAGCACAATTGGTTCCTTCTCGGCAGCTCGGAAGGGGGATCTGCTCCATGCCTCTCTCCTAGCTTCTGGTAGTGGCTGGAAATCCTTGGCATCCTTGGCTTGCAGCCTCATAACTCTAATGTCTGCCTCCATTGTCACATGGCTGTCTCCCTCATGTGTCTGTCTTCACATGGCATCCTCCTCTCTATGTGCATCTACATTTTTCTCATTTTATACGGATTCTCATTTTATAAGGGCCCATCCTAATCCAATGACCTCATTTTAACTGGGTTACATCTGCAAAAACCCTATTTCCAAATAAGGTCACATCCACAGGTACTGGGGTCAGAACTTCAACATCACTTTCTGGGAGACATAATTCAACCCACAACACCTACCTTCCCAGATCTCTGTGAGCAATAAATGCATTTTGTAAATGCTGAAGGATCATACTGGATGGGAGTAATGATCACAGCTAAGCTGACATTTAGCTCGTGTGTCTTCTGAGAGCAAGAACTTCCTCTTCCCTGTCCTGCTGGTTTAGAGCGTTAAGTTCATTCTCACTTATGGAGCGTCCCTCTGGTTCCAACTGGACTGCATTCACCATGTGTTGTTAAATGCTCAATGTCATTTTCATCCCTGGGAGAGGGAAGAACATAAAGTGTAGACTTTGGTAGATCAATCCGGCTCCTTACGCTTGCTATTTTTTGTTACTTTGGGTCGCTGAAGAACACAGCCTCTGCTGCTTTGCATTATTGCCTTTTCCCAGAGGACAAGCAGAAACAGCATGCCTGAGACGCTCTGGGAAAGTGAAACCATCAGGGCAGGTCACCTCGTCCTTCCTCGGCCCTCTCAAGAGCTGCCACATTCACAAACACAGTACCCCCGAGAGGCCCAGGCTGCTGCACTGATGTATGGTCTTCAGATGTTCGCTCATGTCCTCCATAACGTCCTCCAAGCTGGGACGCACAAAACAGATTTACTGAGAGTAGGAATAGAAATGATTAACTCTCAACACTTTAACTATATTGCTGCTAAATGGTTTGCTTACCAACGTGGCCTGCTCTCTAGAGGAGTAAAATTTCATATTTTCCAATATAGGAAAATCAGCATTTCTAGAAGAGATAAAATGAAGTGATGATTATTTGTGTTTAAAAAGGATTTGTTATGTGATTCCTTAAAGGAGAAGACTATCATCACAAGAAGAATAATAGAAGATTTCACTTAAAATGTTTCAGAGCTCATTGATTGAAAAAAGTGCTACTGATTCTCTATCACCCAGCCTCTCTCCAGGATCTGCAACTCAGGCACCCTGAGATGGACTTTTAAAGGGGCTCAGCTCATCTCCCCCATTCAACAGCCCAGCAGCCCTGCGACCAGGTCAGCCAGAGGGAGGAGTGACAGACTAGCGACACAGACTTCTCAGAGGCTTGGACAGGGCCACCTGGTGATTTATTTACAGAGGCAGCTTTGCTTTAAGATCAACCTCAGGGCGATTTGACTAGGCAGGTCACTGAACCCTCAGGCAAAGTCAGGATTTAAAAGTGTTATTTTATGCTCTCTGCGTCTGGTTAGTGTTAACGAGCTGTGGCTTTCTAGTGGAAGAATTAAAGATTGATTCCTCATAGGAACAAATCTAAGCAAGAGACTGGAGTGGGGAATGGCCATGTTCTCCTCCGGCCCTGCCATATTCGCAGCCATGTCGAGTGGCCCTGGATTTCACACATCCAAACAGACAGAACATCAGGGTGGCTTATCTCCAGTTGTAAAAGGCTGCTTAATGCTACTAATAGCCTAAGTAATTTTGCTGGAAAGCCTGCGGAGGATTCTTCCATTTATTACCCAGTGAATCAATTCTAGCTTTAATAGAAAAGACATCCGCTGTCCACCACAATGCACAATGAGGTGCTGCATGTAAATCCTAGCAGGGTTTTGATGCCAGGATTCTGACAGGGCAAGACAGATCCTCCCTCCCCTCCCTTACAGTCATTTTCCCATGTGGGAAAGGAGACTCAGCTTCCAGCAGAAGCAGCCTCTGTTCTTCTGCTGGTGCCCTTGAGACTTGAGACGCAGCACCCAGCACGAAGGTGAACGAAGTAGGTTGCAGGCACCGTGTCGCCAGCAGCTGAAAGGTGTGGGTGAGATGGCGCTGATTACCAGGACTGGAGGGGAGCAGAGAGCAGGGTTCTGAGAACGGAAGAGAAAGGAAGAAAGAAATGCCCTGTGCGTCCATGAAAGGAGATATGGTGTATTGGGTGCCTCTCATGCATTTGTCCTTCAAAGACGAGGCCCCATCCCCATGAAGTTAGTATGGCTGCTTCTCCCAGGGGTCCTTTCATGAGGCCAGGGAGACTGGAGAATTGTTTTCACTGAAGAAGCAAATCTGATCAGAAGACCCATTAGCCTGGCATGTGGTGAACAGTAACAATGTGTGGCCAGAAAGTTCATTCTCCTGCCCTCTTTCCCAGAACATCTTTACATCATCAACTCCTGTCCCTGTCACACAGGAGACAACTCATGAGGGCAGATTGCATGGTTTTCCTCCCAGATAATGACCCTGTCTTCCTAAACATTCCAGTACCCATCCTCCCTCTCAAGCCCGTTCTCACCCCCACATTTTTAACCAGTCCTTAAGGCCTCTCACTCACAGGGCCTTGAGCTCCATGCTACACTTGGCAGTCCCAGCAAAGTGCAGCCTATGAGAGCCTAGGAGCCAGCCCAGCCTGGCCGCAGCGACAGACTTTGCTTGCATCCCAAACAATTGCGCATCTGAAGCGGGTAAGTTTCCACTTGCTGTTATTGAGCTGGCAGTTTCTTACTTGGAATCAGGAAACGCTAGTCATTTGCTTGAAGGGAAAAAGAGGACTTGAACACAACCCTTTATTTTCTTTTCAGAGCTGCTCCTCTAGAGTGGCCAACGGAGAGATTTATAAAACTGCAGCCTGGTCCCTGATGATGAAATGCCAATTAATTTAGTTTTAAATGGGTCACTAAAAATCCCCAGTGGTGTTTTTTCTCATACCTTAATAGCAGCATTATGGGAAAGTGTAATACTTTAAGGAATTGCTTAGCATCTTTTACCCCAGAAGGAAACAAGTTCCATATCTTCTCTTATTCACTGAAATCTTTTCCTACCTCTGCGCTGTCAAATGTGTCAGAGGATAGTCTTTACAGAGTCTTTGGCTTTTTTCCCACTAGTAACCCTGTACATAGGAAAGCTTGCTCGACAGAGCACGCACAGTTAAAGATTTCCAGATACTGGCTGGAATATTCTGAGAACGGTGAGTCAGCTGTGATGACCAGAAACGACCCGCTGAGCCCTTCTCCCCAGCAGCACTGGGAGAGGCCTGTGGTTTTGACATCTGACCCTCTCATAAAGAGGAAGCTCTCTGGGATTCTCTTAAAACAGCTCAGACACAGGAGAAAGAGATTGATTCAACTTTGGCTGTCCCAGTGTTTCAGCTACTTTACTGCTCAGTGACACACTGGAAACAAAACTAAAAGGAGAGAAGGAAAGCTTGATTCCCTTTCATAACTGGACACACCAAAGCTGCACTGGAGAGTGTGGTGGACGGAACAATGCCCCATCCCCAAAGGCGTCCGTGTCCTGACCCCCAGAACCTTACGTGGAAAAGGGGACTTTGCTGATGTAAGTGAAAGATCTTCAGATGAGGGGAGTTGCTTGGATTTTCCAGGTGGAACCAATGTAATCACAAGAATCCTTATAAGTGAAAGAGAGAGGAAGGAGAGTGAGTGTCAGAGGGATGAGATGCAAGAAAAGACTTGACTGGCCATGATTGGCTTAAAGGATAGAAGGGCCAGGAGCCAAGAATGCAGGAGACCTCCAGAAGCCAGAAAAGGAGTGCAAACAGATTCTCCCCAGCAGCCTCCAGAAGAAATGCAGTCCTGCTGACTCCTTGATGTTAGCCTGGTGAGACCCATTGCAGGCTTCTGACCTCCACAACTGAAGGGAATGTGTTTGCACTGTTTGAAGCCTCTGAGTTTGCGGTAATTTGTTACACCAGCCATAGGAAACTAATACAGGGAAGAAGTTGAAAACACAGTGTTCTCTAGAAATGGGTGAACTAGACATCCCAAAGTAACCATTTACACCTGGGCAGATTACGTTCTCACTTGATCCTGCAACAACCCCACTAGCATGTAAACCATTTTACTAGAAAGTAAGCTTTGTGAGGGCAGAGTCCATGTTTGGTTCACTGCTATATTCCTGGCACCTAGAAAAACATCTGGTTCAATAAATGTTGGTGGATGTACTACTCAGGATATCACACTCTGGGCCAATCAGGTGGATATAATACAAGCTGCAGGCAAGGAAATCTTGGTTAGAAATGACCAACATGATGGGGCTGGCCCTGTGGCCTAGCGGCTAAGTTCACATGCTCCACTTTGGCAGCCCAGGCCCAGTTCTCAGGCACAGACCTACACCACTCATCAGCCATGCTGTGGCAGTGACCCACATACAAAATTGAGAAAGATTGGCACAGATGTTAGTTCAGGACAAATCTTCCTAGGCCAAAAAAGAAGAAGAAGAAGAGGAAGAAGAAGGAGAAGAAAGAAAAGAAATGACTAACATGTTTATTTATCTCAGCTCTCCCCATCCTATTCCTAAACCACCATCCTCCTGGGCCACCTCACTGATCTAGCCATAGACACCCCTCCTCCTCTCCAACACACCTCCCTATTCTAGTCTGCAGGATCTTTTGAAATTACATATTGGAGCATGTCTCCCCCCTACTCCCACCACAGGTCCTGGAACAGAGAACAAAATCTTTGACAGGGCCTGACATGCTCTCGCCCCTGCCTTCCCTCCCAGCCTCATCTTAAATCACTCTTGCCATGCCTCTCTTTGATCCACGCAGAAGCTCAATGTGCCAAGCCCCTCCTACTTCAGGGCCTGTGCACATACTGTTCCCTCTGTCTTGAATGTATTTCCTCCCCCAGTCTGCCCCCATCACTGCTCCTAGGTAACTCCTGCTACCATTCTTCATTTCTCTTATTAAAGGTCATTTCCTCTGGAAAGCCTTCTGCGACCTACACTGCCAGATCAGTTGACAGCTCCCCACCCTCCTGCATGCTCTCAGAGCATCCTACACTTTTTCTTCATAGCATGTATCACTGACTTCTCAACACCTACCTGGCCCAAAACTTGTAAGTAAGAAAGCAATGCAAATTTGTGGCATAAGTGAATTTACTGAAGTTAAGTGATTTCCCTAAAGTCATACAGCTTGTAAAGGCGGGAGCTAGGAATAGAACACAGGTTTTCTGACTTCCACATCTTTCCCGATTCCACATGGCCCCTCTGAATAATTCCTGTTGGGGAGTCTGAAAAACAGAAACGCTACCAAGACTGGGGCAGTGACTGCTGTAGAGCTGAACTGCAGACAAACAATAGACTCAGATCAGGCAGCCTGTCACACGGACATCAGAGACAGGACCTCTGGCTTTGAGCACGGTGTTTCTTGGTCCAGGAGGAGGGGAGGCAAGCTCTCCAGAAAGCCTGACAAACCCCTGACAGATTGCTCAGGAAATAGCACTCATCCACCACACTTTGCAATCAAATTTGTGCATAAGGACACAAAGACCATCAAAAGCGAGTTAGCAAATTGTGAGTCTCATAGTAGGTACCTGCCATGGACTGAACTGTATCTCCACAAAATTCGTATGTTGAAGCCCTATTGCTCAATACAACTGTATTTGGAGATAAGACTTTTAAGACATAATAAAGGTTAAATGGGGGCCGGCCCTGTGGCCGTGTGGTTATGTTCGTGCGCTCCACATCAGTGGCCCGGGGTTTCACCAGTTCGGATCCTGGGCGTGGACATGGCACCGCTCATCAAGCCATGCTGAGGCAGCATCCCACATAGTACAACCAGAGGCACTCACAGCTAGAATATACAACTATGTACTGGGGGGCTTTGGAGAGAAGAAGAAGAAGGGGAAAAAAAAAAGGAAGATTGGCAACAGATGTTAGCTCAAGTGCCAATCTTTAAAAAAAAAAAATTAAGGTTAAATGAAGTCATAAGGGTGGGGTCCCAATCTGATAGGATTAGTGGCCTTATAAGAAGAGGAAGAGAGAGCCAGGAAAGCCACGTGAGGACCCGGGAGAAGGTGGTTCTCTGTAAGCAGGAAGAGAGCTCTCACCAGAACCCTACCGTGCTGGCACACTCGTCTCAGACTTCCAACCCCCAAAGATGCGAGAAAAAAATTTGCTGTTGTTTAAACCACCCAATCTATGGTATCTTGTTAATGGCAGCCCAAGCTGACTAAGACAACGCCCAAGTATTTGTAGCATTAATTTAAATTGTACAATGGTTCTAGATAAGAAGATTACAGCAAAGTTAATTTCTGATAAAAGAGTTATAGCGGATATCTGCTATTCTGCCAGTCCAACATCAATGCCCCTGTTCTTTTAGTAACAGCACCTGATTTTCCTTTGGAAAATACTGGATGTCTTCCTATCACCACCCCAAACTTATGACTGCAGCAGTCCCGGTCAAATTGTCAATTATGTCATACCTCCCTCTTGCCAAGAAGTGGTCCCATGACCCAAACCAGGCTGTAGCAGGAATTTGAAAGTTGAGCACAGTGACACAAGAACTGAAAAATATTGAGGCTAACTTACTTTGATGATAGTACCCAGGAAAAAATACTGCCCAAGAAGTCCCACCATCTAGATTCCGGGAGCTACCCCGATTCGCAACTTTTCCAAAGTCTGGTTGGTCAGTTGCTTCTTCGCTTCAATGAGCCACCCATATCCTTCCAATGAATTATTTTATAGTTTTAATCAGTCAGATTTGCTTTTGGCTGCTTGCAACTAAAGAACTCTGACTGATATATGAGTCTGTCAAATCTGTGCTACTGGTTTTTTTTAATGCCAGTGAATTATTTTGATACAATCATACAACTAAAATCCATATATATCATCGAAGACTATCTATGATTTGGAGAGAATTTTATTTAGTGATTAGTATACACATTTAAAAATGTACTGTATTTCTGGAAATATTCTTTCTACTGATTTTTTTTTATCAGCAGGAGAGCCCTAATATTTAGGGTTATCTGGGTAACTCATCTGGAGTTCATCTGGAGTTTCTATTCTGAAACATTTGCAGAACAATGAGGAGAATAAAGAGGGTAATATATATTTTAATATTAAAATGGCATGGATGCCACAAAACTGAAAGATAGTACAATCCACCTAGCAAATCAATTTCAATCAAATTCTAATCGCTCTTTTGCTTGGAGTTTGGATTTGGGCTTATTATTCTCAGTCTGTCTTAGCTATTCTGAAAATCCACATCAAAGATCTGGAGCCAGACAGTGAATCAGAGGGAGCCCTGAGGGCAAATTACCATGGCATTTGTGGTAACATTTGTAAATTGAGGAAACTCAGCTCTCTTTTCCAGGCTTGGTAATTTATACTTTTCCATTTTGATGAAGAGGAATGGAGGATGGGGAAATGCTTGATGCGTAGTGATGAACACTTAAGAACAATTCGTTTGCTCACTGAAATAGCTCTGACATTTAAAATTGTCTTCTTTTAAGAGCACTTTAATTTGCAATTTTTTATGGTGAAGTATATCCTTCTTACAAAAGGACTGTATAAAACATGTCTGTAGAGGTTAAAGAAGCATCATGAACTCCTGTGGCGTTTGATAAGTAGAACATTACCAGCGCCTTAGAGCCGCTTGTGTGCCCCTCTCCAATTCTTCTGGATCCCTCTCCCACGGAAGTAGCTGCCATCCTGTATTTTGTACTGATCATTCTCTTGCACTTCTTTAGTTTTATCTCATATGTATGGTCTCTAAAGAATACCTTGTGCATCTTCCTTTGTGATTTGCATCTTTTGTTCAACGTTGTTTTTTAAATTACTTAAGATTGGTGTATGTACCTTAGTTCATTCCTTCTGCATTACTATACAGTACTCCAATTGTTAATATACTATAATGAGTTTATCCATTTATGAATCATTTGTGAATTTTCGCTCTTAAGAGTAAGGCTTCTGTGAACATGTTTTTCTATTGCACATGTGCAAAACTATCCTTAAAATACATCCTGGGATTGGAATTGCTAGGTCACAGGTTGTACACACAAGTTCAACTCTTCTAGGAGATGCAAATATTTTTTGACAAGGTTGTGCCATTTTATATTCTCATATGGAACTGACAGTTTCCATTGCTCTATAGGCTTGGGTTGAGGAGAGAAACATGGCTTAATGGCCCTGGTGACTCTCTCACTCCAGAAGGATGACAAGAGGATAGGGGATCCAGACAACATGCTAACTCTTCTGCCTTGAATTTTCCCCACGTGGTCCTAATGAGTGTAATTGTGTCCCTTCCATGACAGGGAATGGTGACTTTTAAGTTGCTATCAATCTGTTAGACGTATAATGGTAGCTGTGGTAGCATCTGAGATGGTTCTCAATGAATCTTGCCTCTTAATATTCACCTCCTTGTATACTGAAGTCCCACAAATACAGCTGATCTGAGTAAACAATAACATATCTCAGAAATGATGGACTGTGATTTCTGTGGTGAGGTCATAAAGGACATCACAGCTTTGCCTGGCTTTCTTTTGGATCACTTGTTCTGGAAGAAGCCAGCTGCCATGCTGTAAGGACACTCAAGCCGTTTCCCCACGTGGGAACAGCCAACATCAACTTGCTAGCCATACAAGTGAGGCATCTTGGGAGCAGATCTTCTAGTCCCCATGAAGCCTTTCGAAGACTACAGCCCTGCTAACTTTTTCACTGCAACCTCATGAGACATCACAGGTAAGAACTGCCCAACTAAGCCACTCTCACATTCCTGACCACAGAAACTATGTGAGATAATAGAGGTTAATTGTTTTAAGCTGTTAAATTTTGGGGCAAAAGATAACTGATAACTGTTACTGCTCTTCTTGATTTTAGCTTGCATTTCCCTCATTAGTCATGAGGTTGACACCTTTCCTATGATTATGGACTATTTGTGTTTCTCTCCTGTAAATATCTGGCTCATATGTTTTCCCCATTTTTATATTGGTTTATTTGCCTGTTTCTTACTGATTCTTCAAAGTTTTTATATTCGAGACACTAATCTTTTGTCGATAATATGAGTTGCAAATAATTTCTCCAAATTTTGGGGTTATCTTCTTATTCTTGTTACTACATCTTTTATCACCTAAATTTTTAATTTTAATGTAGAGTATATTAACCTTTTCCTGCATAATTTGTACCTTTGTATCTTCTTTAAGAAATGCTTCCTTACTCAAGAGTTTGAAGATATTCCCTATATGCTATTTTGAAATTTATGGTTGTACTTTTCACATTAAGGCTCTAATCACCTAGACTGATTTTTGTTTAGAATATAAGATAAGGATTTATTTTCAGGTTTTTTTAAATGTATGGTAACCAAATTGTCCTTAAGCCTTTTATGAAATAATATCCTCTTTCTCAATGATCTATACAAATCAAGTTTCCATATATGCACAGATTTCTTTCTGAACTCCATTTTCTGCTCTATTCTGTTCCATTTGTCTGTTTGTTCTGCATCAACATCATATTGCTAATTATATAGTCTGATAATAAGTCATCATATCCAGTAATGCAACTTTTCCCACCTTTCTTCTTCCTCCTTGGTATTTTATTCTTCCATGTAAATTTTCAAATCCGCTTGTTGAATTCCACAAAAACCACAGTAGTATTTTTGTTTTATCGGAATTTCATCAAATCTATAGATCAATTTGGAGAGAACTGAAATCTTTACAGATCAGAGTCTTCTATCGATGAACATTATATCTCTTTCTATTTAGACATTCTTTAACTTCTTTTGATAAAGTTTTATCATTTTTCCATAAAGGTATTGTATATTTTTGTTAGATTTATTTCCAGTTATCTTATATGTTTGCACCGTTATAAACAGTATTTTTAAATAAAGTTTTCTAAATAATTATTGCTTATGTATAGAAGTGCAATTGACACACACATACCGTCATGGGGTGACAGGGATACATTCTGAGGAATGAGCCGTTAGGCCGTTTCAGCGGTTGTGGGAACATCATAGAGGGTACTTACACAAACCTACATGGTATAGCCTATGACACACCTAGGCTATATGGTACTAGTCTTATGGGACTACTGTCATATCTGTGGTCCATCCTTAACTGAAACATGGTTATGTGGCACATAACTGTATATATACATATATATACATATTTACTTTGCAACTCTTATCTAGCAACTCTGACACAATATTTTTATTATAATAACTTTTTGTAGATTTATTTTCTTCACAGATAATCATATCACCTGCAAATCACATTCATTTTGTTTCTCTTTTAATCTTTAAACCTTTTCTTCTTCAAGTCTCACCACATAATGCTGAATAGAAGTGGTAATAATGGGCCTCTCTGGTTTCTAATTTTAAAGATTTTTTTATTTTTTTCCTTTTTCTCCCAAAGCCCCCAGGGACATACGTGTATATTTTTAGTTGTGGGTCCTTCCAGTTGTGGCACGTGGGATGCCACCTCAGCATGGCTTGATGAGCAGTGCCATGTCCATGCCCAGGATCCGAACTGGCGAAACCCTGGGCCATGGGAGCAGAGGGTGTGAACTTAACCACTCGGCCATGGGGCTGGCCCCTGTCTTGTTTCTAATTTTAAAGCGAATGCTTTTTCAACATTTTAACATCAAATATGACATCTGCTGTAGGCTTTTTGTACATGCTTGCAGCCACTGTCATGTGCTTCTGAGGTCCCTGTCGTTGACTGAGATAAAGAGTCTGAGTAAAGGTTAATTAAAGGAGTTTATTCAATAATCAAAGTGAGGAATATGAATCCCAGGAAACAGTTCAACAGAGCATTCTGGGGAACTGCTCTGTGTCTACAGATGTGAGTGCAGTTTATACACCTTTTAACAAAGCAGTGTACACACAGGAAAGGGCTTACACATCTAATAGTCATCTACTTCAAGGATAAAGAACTTTTTGGCTATGCATCAAACAAGGCTTGTACAGTTGGTGCTATCTATGCGTGGAGAGGCAAGGGCCATGGTCATTTTCCCCTCAGTCTCCAAGAAATGCAGCTGGGAAATGCGACAGTGAGGTACCATTGTCTCTCCCTGTTGCTGATTCATCCTGCTGGCGCCTTCAGTCATGAGACAAGGGGTCACAAGGTCATTTAGACACAGGCTTAGGAGGCCTGCACGGCTGCTTCACAGCACAGCATGGATTTCTACTGACCGACTTTAAGCCTATGCAGCTTGCTTGTCAGATTCGCCTGGTAGACCAGGGAGGGGGGTCCCAGTTTCGTTCATACCCTTTTCAGCTGAAGTAATTCTCCCAGCAGCTAGGGGTGCTGCTGTATAGACAGCCCCTGACTGTCAGCCCCCTTCAGCTGAAAAAAGTCACCTGGCCTATGTCACACCCACTTCCTGGGGCAGTCCACCTCTGGTGACTGGTTGACATGAGGTAAGGCCCAATTTTCTCCAAGTCAGGATAACTCCAAGGGGCCCGCCTCATTCCAGAGCTCTCTTGAGGAATGGCTCTTTCCCTGAGGCCACACTGCAGCCCACTTCTCCTCCGTCTACACCATCCTGCTTCCTTCCTTTCCCTTCCCTCTGTGCTGACACCAAGAACAATCCCTCATAAACCCGCCGGTTAATCTCCGTCTCAGACTTCTTCCTGAGGAAGCCGAGCTGTGACAATGACTGTTATCAGTTTGCCAAGGATTTTTCTAATCTAAATAAATGTTATGTTTTCCTAACGTTTTTTCTACATCTGCTGGAATAATCACATGATTTTTCTCTTTTGTTTGTGAGGTAGTAAACAAATTAAAAGTAAACCAATATTACACTCGTGGGATAAATGCAATTTGATCATAAAGTACTATTTTTTAATATACATTTTCAGATTCAATTTGCTATTATGAATTTTGCTTAGGATTTCTGTATCTATGGTCATGATTGAGAGTAAGCTGTTTTGTTTTTTCAGTTTTTGGTTTTGCTTGTCATGTCCTTGTCTAGATTTGACATCAACATGATATTGGCTTTATAAAATAAGTTAGAAGTATTTTCTCAGTTTTTATTCTCTGAAAGAGTTTGTGTAAGATTAGAATTATCTGAAGATCAAAATTTCTTTGTGCAAAGATTTTTAACCATTAATTTCATTTCTTTAATTGTTATAAGATTACTCATATTCTCTTTCTTTTGGGGATAGATTTAGCAGCTTGCTGTGTTTGTTGTATTTCTTTGCTGTTTGTTTGGGTTTTTTTTGACGAGGAAGATTCACCCTGAGTTAACATCCATTGCCCATCTTCCTCTTTTTTTTTTACTTGAGGAAGATCAGCCCTGAACTAACATCTGTGCCAATCTTCCTCTATTTTTTTTGTGTGGGATGCCTCCACAGCATGGCTGATGAGTGGAGTAGGTCTGCACCTGGGATCCGAACCCACGAACCCAGGCCACTGAAGCAGAGATATCTCATGTGCTCAAAAGGGGTTCAAGATCCCCAAGCTTTGGCAGAAACCCTCAGAGTGAAGATTGGTTTGAACTTGCTTGCCTTCCAGAGTTCCTGCTTTGGGGGATGTTTTTGGTTTCCTTACTTTTGTGTCAACTTGCTAGGGTATGAAGGAAGGAAGGAAGACTTTTAAAAAACTATTTATCCAAGATTTCAGTGTTTCAAATAGGAACGTCATTCTGGATAGTCTACCACACTACCAGAAGTGGACATATAAATTACCTTTCCAACATTTTTTTAATCAATTAAAATAACAGAATAAATTAGTAAAACAATCCAGAATCAATTAAAACTCACGTGAAAGAGCCTGTATAGGATCCGAGCTGTAGAACGCAGTTGGCAACAATCACTTAGTAGAGTTTAGTTATGTGTCAGAGACTCCGCCAAGCTTTCTCCTCTGAACACAAGCTTCCGCCTAAGAATTTACTAATTCTCAAACCTCTGATGAGATAATCATTCATTTGTCTCACAGAAATATCCACAATTGAATATAAACAAGCACAACTGAACAAGACTTACTATGATCCAGTTCTCCAACTGAGTGAGAAGTCTCAGGCCAGTAATATTGATGAACAAAGTCTGTCTTTATTGCTGGGTTTGGTTCTCTGTCCCCTGATACTTTCAATTCTAAGGGTTGATTAAAGTGAAGGGAGCATTATGTGAACATCTGGGGCCCAGTTCAAGCTATCCTCTAAGCTCTTTACTACCAAGGGGAAAGTTAATTGACATGTAATGTTTCTGAAAGGTACAAGTTAAAGCCAGGGTAGTAAATAGATTTCACCTCAAGCGCCAGCTTCCAACAGTCGGTAGGAACTCCTTGGATCACGTGCTGCAGAGGATTAGAGGGTTATATCCCCATTCCAAGGAAAAGAGAGCAGCAATCCATTAGAGGTATCTGTCACGGGTGAGAGGCAGGGTGGGAATGGAGAGTGGTTAAGTAAGAGGAGAAATTTGCGAATGAATGAGAAGTGGCGTTTACAATTGGAGTTGCCTTTCTCTTCAAAACTGTAGGTTTGGAGTGCATGAGTTACTGGAACTGGGGTCCATACAGCTGTTGCAGCACCAGCTGACAATGTTAATGATCTCAGGTTGGAGCTACATCAGAACCTCAAACAAGAGCTCTTCCTCTGGCCAAGCCAGCCTAGGAGGAGGTACCAGGGTTTGCAGCCTTGAATTGCATTTGCAGCCATAGGCTGATAGCAGAAATACGTTCACCAGATAGGGGCAGGCAAGGGACTGAACTTGATTCTGTAGTTATGAGGGGCTGGCTAACAGTGTAAATTTATTCTTTATTATGAGAGAAATGATACATATTCTGATAATATCATTAAAATCTATAGGGAGCTTTGGAATTTGTTATTTCAAAACAGAAAAAATAATAGAATATTTTTATGGGGAAAAAACTTTTTAAAATTTTGTGCTCAAAATAGGACATAATTATGTAGGAAAGGATATATAATCAAGTTAGCTAGAAATGGAATTTTATCCATTTGCATGCTTTACTTGGAAGACTCACATGTAAATTACTGCATTGTTCTCCCTCACATAACCTTCCTTCCAAATGCTAGTTTGAGAATAAATTGAGAATAGATTTACCGCTATAACTTCTCCCACCTCATCTCCCAAAACTCTACTGTTGTTCTATGTTGAAATGTATCCAGAACATAAAACATAAAGCAGAACTATATTTTATGATTGAGTAGATTAGGTTATAAAAGTATATGAGGGCCCTCCATAACAGCAAACCAACCTTTGAAGAAAGAATAAAGAAGAACTCTAAGATCCCGCCAGTCTGCCCAGGTTCCTCAGGCAAAAGCTTAAAGTGAGGAATCTTGTTTCCACACTTACCATGGTCTGTTGGGTATATTGGGCCTTGCAACTTTTAAAAATTATTGTTTTATTTAATTGATCCAGAACAATCTTTTAGGAGAAATATTTCAAGTTTGACTGTGCTCAGAATCTTTGTCTTTAGATGGAGCAAAGAAGTCAGGAGGTGTTCCCTTTCACCTCTGGTTTAGGAAATACATTGGCATGTGGAAATACAATTCTGGCCATGAGATTGCAGCAAAACCCAGTTTGGGTGGGTCTTGGGGCAGGGCGGGGTGTAGAGCATTGTTACAGTTTTTACTTGATATTCAAGCTAGGTGTCAGAGACCTGTTACAAAGACCAGCTCTTATCACAAGGATTCTGGCTATTTGATGTTGGTTTAAACAAATAAATTTGCAAATTTCCATAGGGCCAGCCACGTCCATAGGGCAGGGAGTCCAGTGTATCTTAAAATAGGTTACTAATTTTCTTCATATCAGTCGGGTTTTCTAACACACTTTCTTATAAATCAATCAGATTAATTTCATTTTATTTTAAACTGGCTTTTATGCAGAAAGGATTTATTAAATCCTCTCCTATGATGATCCATGAGCCCTCTTTTCTTCCTGCAATTTTTCTAAGCAGCTTGTGTGTTTGGGCCAGTCTGCCAGAATGTACTTGATACTATGGAAACATCTGTGTCTCACGGCAATCGGATCTAGGGCATTTATTTCTACTCCCTGGATAAGATCCATAGGAAGCTGGCAGTCTTTCACGAAACGCTTATTTCAGAAACAATATGCTGTTTCCTGAATTGGGGGTTCCCTAAAAATCTCGTTTCTGGAACTGGAAGTCTTACGCTAATGGTAGTTTTCAGATTTTCCTCTGGCTCGAAGTAAATCATGTGGATTCTGTTTAACAATTGAAACTGTTCAGAAAAATATGACTCATATTCTAAATATTGACTATCTCCAAGTGTTTAACCTCTTTTTTGTTTTTTTATGCTTAAATCCTCGTGAGCCTCTGTTCTTACATCCTGTCGTGTATGCTACATAACATTCAGTCCCTCTTGCTCTGCTCTTGGCTTTAAGTATATATAGTTCAGTAGATTTTTTACAAAGGCAGGAGTTCCACTAACACTTACAATAGAGATTTCCAGACCTCGCCCTCAAAGTTTCTGATTTTTGTGGATCTGGGACAGGGCCTGGAAATCTACATATTTTTAAAACTTCCCTTCCTTTCAGCTTTGCTGTGAACCTAAAACTGCTCTAAAAAATAAGCCATTGTTTAAAAATCCAAAATAAGTTAAAAAAAAAAACAAAACACCACCCCTCAGTGATTCTAACAGTAAGCCCACTTTGAGAACCCCTGGAAATTTCTCTGAGAACATTAAAAATCTTGTTGACACTCATGTCTAAATTCCTCTGGTTCCCTCTAGTGGACTAAAATAAAATGCACTTTCTACAACTCATCTAAGCCATTACCAGTGAAATTAGATTAAAATGCACATAAAGGCAAATTATGAGATGCATTCTGAAGAAAGGCATCATGCACCGAGGGAAATGGGTCTGGGCCCTAAACAGGTGGAGAAACCCCACCATATCTGCTTTATGGCTGGATTTGCCTGGGGGAGCCCAGCTTGGCACTGGGTAGGGAAGCCCCGGGCAGAGCTCTCTCATCGCCATTCATCCCTTGCAGATTACATTCAGGCATCTCTCCCCAGACACGGAGCTCTGCTGCTGGTTGGAATTTCTGAGGACAGAGCAGAATGAAGCTTTAGAACGCAGTACATTTTATGTTGAATTCATGTAATTCACTATACTCAATGCATCTTCTTCTACTGAGTAAGGAGAAATTAAAGGGAAATAGAATCTAGTTAAATCCCCAATGTGCTCAAGGTAGATAACCCTGCCAGGTGACACGCTGGGCAGATTCCAGAGGCACCAGGTGGAATTTACAGGCATGCCTGTCTCTGGTACTACCTTTGCATTACTCCTGGGTTGGAGTAGTACAAAAATTCTTCCTTTGGGGTAGCCCTTGATCCAAACAGGCATTACAGTCACCGGGTCCTGCCGATTCCTCTATTATTGCAGCCAGCAAATCAGCAACTCGCACCAGCCTGAGGGGCGTGTGAACCCAGTGCCTGATTAGCTTCCGTGAGTTAAGGAAGGTCAGCCCTAGAATCGATCTTTGAGGTTTGCAATTCAATCCCCTCATTAAGCAGATAAGGAAACAGGGCACTGGAATTCAGATCTTTTGTATCCTGCTTAAATACTTATTCCCAGTAGAATATTCCAAACCAATGGAATAAGTATTCCAAAAGGATACAAATGATTTGCTGTCTCGTTGCAACCTAAAGATCTTGTGAGTGGAGAGGGCACAGCTTGGGTACTAAAAAGGGGCAATTGTGAATTAAAATACATGCAGCCACCTTAATCCTATAACTCCTCTAATTGGAGAGATACAGATCACCCTTCGAAACCAACCAACTACTCTCTGTATCCCTTTCAAATCTGCCTTCTTCTCTCCACTGGCACCCTCCTGGTCCTGGCCATCTCCAGTGGTCTCCCTAACTCTACTATGGCCACCCTCTTCACTACATTTTTCAAACTATAGCCAGGGTGATATTTTTAAAGTGCCAATCTCTTCAAGTCACTCTTGCTTAAAACCCTTCAATGTCTTCCCATTGTGCTTAGAATAAAAATCCAAACTCATTAGCATGATTTGTAAGGCTGGCTATGATATGTACCAACTCGGGTCATAGTGGGCTAATTATAGTTCCTTAAATATGCCTTAGTCATTTACGCTTCCATCCCTTGATAAATGCTTTTCCCTTGCCTCCACCTTCCCCCACTTCATTGCATTTCCACTCTGTTCTCTTAGTTAATACCTACTCCTTAAGCATCACTTCCTGCTCTCAGCCCCCAGAGCACCCTCTGGTCCCCCCTCAGTAACGTCCATCATCTTGCCCTCGCTTGCCTCTGTCTCCCTGGCTGGAGGCAAGGAAGAAGCACTGTTACCCCCCATGGTGGGCAGAATTCCAAGATACCCCACCACCACTAGTGTGCCCACATCTTTCCCCAGTTAGTCAATGAAACCCTAACCTAGGTGCTGCTGTGAACGGATTTTGCAGGCATGATTTAGGTCCTAAATCGGTTGACTTTCAGATAGGGAGATTATCCTTGCTGAGCCTGACCTAATCAGATGAGCCTTTAAAGGGACTGGGCTCTTCCTGGAAAGAGAGACTCAAACATGAGGGAGATTTGATGCAAGGGAGATTCTCCATCACTGACTTTGACAATGGAGGGGCCACATGCTAGGGAAGATTGCGCAGCCTCGAAGCAGGCTTGGTATACGACCAGCAACCAAAACAATACTAGCTATTATCACCTGGTCCACCTCATGAATGGGGTAGAGAGCAAAAACTTTACCTCTACACAGCTTAGGTTCTCAGCTGGGACTCTGCACAAAAAGACAGATTAACAAGAGAAAACCAGTTTATTAACACACGCAGCACACATCACCCGGGAGAAACCTAAGCTAAAAGTAGCTCAAAGTGGTGGCTTAGAATTTTGGCTTAGGTAGCGTCTTCAACAAAAAACAGTATATTTGTAGGGAAATGACAGGACAATGTTAAGCCGTTTTAAGCTTTCAAGGGTGGCAAATTGTGGGAAGGTAACTATATACGGGAGAGGATGAATGGAGGGAGGTTTCCAGATTCCTCTGGTGCTGCTTCTGGTCTGGTAAGAGTCTGTTTCCAGTAAAAGGAGATTTTATAGCTGCCTTGAGGCAGAAATGGGGGAGCTTTTTCTGTTTGCTGCTTCTCAATTGCCTTCAGCTCAAAATAATTTTTATGTCAAAAAGGAACATTTTAGGGTGATATATTCTTGTTTCTTTTAATGGTTACTTTAAATTTTAATTTATATCACTTTTTTTCTTTCCTTCAGCAAAAATGCACTAATCATTTACATGTTCCATGCATTGCAGTAGGTGCTAGAGGTAGAGGAAACGCAGAGATGGAAGAGCAATCCCTGCCTTGGGCTGGTGGGGGACAGTCAGACGCATAATTGTGTGCCTTCTGAGTAGATTTCTATGTCAGAGGTACATGCGCAGTGTCGACAGGTCTTCACAAGGGTAGGATTCCCTCACACTTGGGGAAAGGGGTGTGGGAGTGCATGGGAACGATCCTTAAGGAGTTCCGTGCAAACACCCAGAGTTTTAAACTGGAGACTTTATAAAAGCTCGAAAGGAAGCACTGACCCCCAAGTAACAGTGTGATTTACATGCAGTTTACTAATCTGCGACTTTCTACAACAAAATGTAACTATCCAAAGCATGAGTAGAGTGAAATTCTTACATTAAACTCCCCTCTCACCCCATGAGGACACCAGTAAACCCATAGCAGGCAATAGTCACAATAGTTCTCAGTCCAGGATCATTTACCCACCTCCTCCTTTGTTGTGTAAATTACACATTATCCACTAATCCACTTTTTTGTAGCATACCTTTTTGATTGTCACATCCTTGTTTCAAATTTGACATATTAAAATTTTTTTCTCTAACCATAACATACCCTGATTTTTGTTAACTGTGATGCTAAGACCCTATTTCTATTATTTTTTATTGTGCCACAAATCTGTGACATTTGGAATCCCCAGGAAGGGGAACATTTTTTGAAATTGAAAATGCTCTATTAATGACCGCAACTAAATGTTTCTACAAAATGCCTATGAACACTGTCCTTAAAAATACCAGCCATACGAAAAAAACAAATATTACATGATTTCATTTACATGATGTACCTAGAGTAGTCAAATTCATGGAGACAGAAAGTGGAATGGCGGTTGCCAGGAGCTAAGTGGAGTGGGGAATGGGGAGTTATTTAAGGGGTATAGAGTTTTGGTTTTACAAGATGAAAAGAGTTCTGGAGATTGGCTGCACAATAATGTGAATATACTTAACACTGCTGAACCGTATACTTAAAAATGGTTAAGAGGATAAATTTTATAGTATGTGTATTGTAGAGGTTCAGAATGTCACCCCAAAATATGCCACTTTGGCATATTGATTATTTTGAATTAAAGGTACTTGAGAAAAAGCCAGTGCAAGAAAGGACACTGCTTTCAGGCAGGAGCTCAGTCTCCCATGTGAAAGGTCCTTTTCCTGTACTAGAAGGGGAGAAGGCATCCTTCTCACCAGAGACAGGGAATTTAGTGTGAAGAAGGCTTTGTAAACAAATCTTGTAACTTCTTTTTTTTTTTAAGATTTTATTTTTTTTTTCTCCTCAAAGCCCCCTGGTACATAGTTGTGTATTTTCAGTTGTGAGTCCTTCTCGTTGTGGCATGTGGGACGCCACCACATCATGGCTTGATGAGCAGTGCCATGTCCAAGCCCAGGATCCGAACCAGTGAAACCCTGGGCCACCGAAGCGGAGCACACAAACTTAACCATTCAGCCATGGGGCCAGCCCCAAAACTTGTAACTTCTTAACCAATTTACTACCCCAAGCCCAAACCCCTTTGTTTTGTCAGCCCTTCACAAATTTATTATTTGTCTAAAAGATATAAAAGCTTCTTGTTTCGTCACTTCTTTGAGTCACATATGTTTTATGGGGCTCCTGTATGTACAAAATTAAATTCGTTTTTCTCCTGTTAATCTGTCTTCTGTCAATTTAATTAATAGACCAGCCAAAGAACCTAGAAGGGAAAAAGGGAAAATTTTTCTGCCCCTGCAGTATTTTACCACAATTTTTAAAAATGCTATTCATGCTTGAAAAAGGAGGGATTTCAAACATCTAACTTCCGGGTGGAGGGTTGTCTGGAGGAACCCTCCCTTTCCCCTAAGATCAACTCTCTACCTGTTATCCGTTACCACTTTCTGCCCAAGGAGGCTGACCAGTATAGACTCTTGTTGGGTTCTTGCCAAAAGAGAGCCCAACAAGAGATCAGAAGTGGGAGAAGAGTGAAATAGAAGTACTTATTCCCCTGGCTCCTTTCCAGTGAGGTCATCCCGGGCAGGCTGTGTCCCTGGACAGAAGATGACCTACTCTTTACCACTCTTTTCCCCTCCAACTTCTGGTAACCTCTCCCTTGTCTTGGTCCTTCAGACATAGGGGTGGTGACAACCCCACAGTTAGTAGCCCCAAATTCCTGCACTACTATAACAATTTCCCTACCCCAACTCCCATATTTATAATTTTCTTTTTGTAAATGGACCCCTCTCAAATTATCCTAATTTGAGTGTGCCATCTGTTTCTTGTTGGGACCCTGACTGATACACCCACTACTCAGAAGCTCTTCCTTCAAGTTTGCATCCTGTCTTCTACTGTCGAACGTTTCCTTGGCTGGGGTGCTACTAGGAAAAGCCCCACTTACCAGATTGCTCATTGCGCTTAACCACTTCCCTGAGCTGCACGCTGTGAGCAAAACTCTGAAAACTCTTCCTCACAGAATGTTGACCTGCGGACACACTGTGGAATTAGACCAACTCTTTTGGGAATTCAAAAGTGGTTTGCCAGTTGTGGGTATAAAGTTGTAGATATGCAATTTATATGCCAGAAAATGCAAAATCTCCAAACTATAACTAGCTTACATAGTAGCATTTCAGATTCTTGGACTTATATGGCCATAATAGTAACTGTTAACCATACATTTGTTGATTGATTGATTAATAAGACTGGCTCAAGTCTGAGACCAGACTTGCAGGCAAATTTTCTGAAAGCTTATCCTAAGAAAACTATTAATAAATGCTATGGCCTAGATATGAATTAAAATTCCTGAATACCATGCCACAACGTTATAAAGAATGATTTATAAATAATATCTCTCAAACCACTTTCAAAGCGTTAGTCAAATTAGCTTAATTACAATTAATATTTTCTCTGTTTGAGACTAACTGACCAGGAGCTCTAGGGATCCGAGGATCCCAGGAATTTTTATGCAAAGTTAGGTAAGTGCATATGCATTTTCCTGAGCCAGGGGGTTCATCACTGTCATCAGATGCATAACCCCAAGAAAGCTGAAAACAACTGCTATACTGTAAAGGCTCTGAGACCGTTTCTATTTGGAGTATACAGAATAGTAATTGTTACTAAAAGCAGTTTAAAGACGTAAAATAAAATAAGCCATTAGGAGCATGGTTTATTTGATCTTCTATTTGGGCTGTTCTGTAGCTCATCACTTAATTCTTTTCAAGTATCATTAGATTTCCCAGATGGAAAAAAGACCTCTACTCACTACCAGGGTCTAACTGACTTTTTGCACGCATTATCATTTAGATGAACCCCTCATAAGCAACGATTTCAGCATGACTCATTTTATTAGCGTATAAAATGATCATCTTTTTAACAGAGTATGAGAAGGCTTTTATACCCCCAGGTAAAATTTTATAAATAAACATAGATTTTTTTTAATTACTATTTCTGGTATAAAGTTAAAGCCAATGGACTAACTACAATTGTTATTGCCTTGATTTAAAAATGTGGGAGATGTTATCATAAGTTTCAACATAACTTAATTCTAAAAATTCCATAAAAATATTCAGTCAATAAAAGTTATTGAACTTGTAAGATGAACTTTGATACTGTAAAGCGCTTTGCATAGTTAACATATATAAGAAGTCTTCAACACAGTGGCTAAGAACTGGAATAATAGTAACCCTGCCAGAATTTAAGTTGTTTATAAGCCAGGTAATTAAACCAAATGAAATGAAAAGATTAAAGTCCTTTGAATTAAAAAACTTAAATGGCTGTCATCCTAAATTCCATGAACACTGATTAGCTAAGACTATGAATAGCCAAGAACGTTTTAAATTTATAAAAGAAATAAAATGAGAATTTTCAAAGCCAATTTTGCTTATAATCAGTAACATCGGTGTCCATAAATAGTAACTGATAGTGAATATGCTTTGGGGGTGTGTCTTGTAAATGTTGGTGTCTGAAGATTTATCTAATCCTGCATATTACACTGTAATATAATCTCACAATCAACAAATTGGTGACTTAGACAGAATTAAAAATACAGTAGGGCGATAACAAATATTTCCAGATATATTTCTCTACCGTTGAAAAAAATAACAGCCTGTATTTATTTCCCACATAACTATCTATCTCACCAAAGATTCTGTGGCCAAAACATCTATATGTACTGTGAATAGTGTGAACAGCAATCAACCTGTCAACAGAAACAGCAGAGGTTTAAAAAAGGAGCTTGAGCGGCCGGCCCATGGCCAAGTGGTTAAAGTTCTGCATGCTCCACTTTAGTGGCCTGGGTTCACCGGCCTGGATCCCAGGCATAGATCTACTCCATTCTTCAGCCATTCTGTGGAGGCATCCCACATACAAAAAGTAGAGGAAGATTGGCACAGATGTTAGCTCAGGGCTAATCTTCCTCAAGCAAAAAAAAAAAAAAAGAGGAAGATTGGCAACAGATGTTAGCTCAGGGCAGGCTAATCTCCCTCAACAAAAAAAGAATAACAATAAAATAAATAAATAAATAAGGAGCTTGATCTTGTTAGACCAGCAACACCTGAATTCCCCTAAAAGCCCTCTTTATGTAAGACGTGCCCTTCGGAGGCCTCTCCCGCTTCTCTCTGGCCACTGAGGCTGGAAGTTCCCACCCCTGTCCATTGGGTGCTTCCATAAAGATATGAAACCCTACACAGAAAGAGCTATAGTCCTCCTAAGGGATGAGTCAATTAATTCATCCTCAAAGAAAAAAGCTGCTTTAAAAACTGACAGTCTGCTTCAAAAGGATAATAAATAGAGACAAATTCTGTTAGCTTAAGTTCTGTCCATCCATCCTTTTCTTGGCAAAGCAGAATGCAGCACTGTTCTGTTTCACTGACAGTTCAAATCTTCATGCTTTTTTGAGAAATCACCTTGTCTTATCCTCACTCTGCTTAGCCTTCTCGTCTATTTAGCATGAAGTCAGGTGTAAGCGATACAGCTGAAGGGTTAATTTACACTTAAATACCAAATAATCACTCAAGTGAGAGCAAATATCTCAGAGATATTGGTGCTGCTATAATATTTATAAGTAAGTATAGATGCCACTCCAGATTTTCCAACATCATTGAGTTTTGTAAATTCTGGATCAAGCAATTTCACGGACTATTTAAAATTAATAGAAATGGCACTCAAACTGAAATTCACATACTGCTTATATTCCTAAGGTTCTCTTTTAAAAAATACTTTTCCATTAAAAGTGTAATACATTTCTCCACTCATATAGCAAAAGCTTTGCAATGAGGTACCACTTCACACCCACTGAGATGGCTATAGTCAAAAAGACAATAAGGGTTGGCAAGGATATGGAGAAATTTGAATCCTCATTGGGAGGATTGTAAAATACTGCAGCTACTTTAGAAAACAGTGTGGAAGTTCCTTAAAATGTTAAACAGAGTTACGATATGACACAGCAATTCCACTCTTAGGTATATACCCAAGAGAATTGAAAACATATGTCTACACACTTGAACACTAATGTCCATAGCAGCATAATAGCCAAAAAGTGGAAACAATCCAAATGTCCACCAACTGATGAATGGATAGGCAAAATGTAGTATGTTCTTTCAATGGAATATTATTTGGCCATAAAAAGGAATGAAGTCCTGATACATACTACAACATGCATGAACCTTGAAAACACTATGTTAAGTGAAAGACGCTAGACACAGAAGGCCACATATGATGTGATTCCATTTCTATGAAATGTCCAGAATAGGCAAATCCATAGACAGAAAGTAGATTAATGGTTGCCAGGGGCTAGGGGATGCAAGGGGATGGGGAGTGACAGCTAAGGAGTGCAGGGTTTCTTTTCATGGTAATGAAACATTCTAAAACTAGGTAGTAGTGATGCTTGCACAATTCTGTGAACACACTAAAACCTACAGAATTGTACACTTTAGAAGGATGAATTTTAGGGTATGAGAATTAAGTCTCAATAAAGCCATTATTTAAAAAAAATAGCAGCAACTCTGCCAAAAAGCGGTGAGAACTAATAAATGAATTCAGTGAAGTTGCTGGATACAATATCAATATACAAAAATCAGTTGCTTTTGCATGTGTGTGTGTGAAGATTGGCCCTGAGCTAATATCTGTTGCCAATCTTCCTCTTTTTGCTTGAGGAAGACTGTCACTGAGCTAACATCTGTGCCAGTCTTCCTCTATTTTATGTGGAATGCTGCCACAGCATGGCTTGACAAGCAGTGCTAGGTCCACGCCTGGGATCCAAACCTGTGAACCCTGGGCCACCAAGGCAGAGTGTACAAACTTAATCACTACTCCACCAGGCTGCCCCTCAGTTGCATTTCTATACGCTAACAACAAACTACCAGAAAGAGAATTTAAGAAAACAATCCCATTTACAAAGAATTCAAAAAGAATAAAATACTTAGGAATAATTTAACCAGGGAGGTGAAAGATCTGTACACTGAAAACTATACAACGTTGACGAAAAAAATTGAAGAGGACACAAATAAACGGAAAGACATTCCCCATCCCCTCTATCCCCTTGCATCATGGATTGGACAAATTAACATTGTTAAAATGTTGATACTATCCAAAGCGACCCATAGATTTAATACAATCCCTATCAAAATCCCAATGGCATTTTTCACAGAAATAGAAAGAACAATCCTAAAATTTGTATGAAACCATAAAAGACCCCAATAGCCAAAGCAATCTTGAGAAAGAAGAACAAACCTGGAGATATCGCACTTCCTGATTTCAAACTATATTACAAAGCTATAGTAATCAAAACAGTACAGTTCTGGCATAAAAACAGACACATAGATCAATGGAACAGAATCAAAGGCCCAGAAATAAACCCATACATGTAGGGTCAACTAATCTTCAAGAAAGGAGTCAAGAATATGCAATGGGGAAAGGATAGTCTCTTCAATAAGTGGTATTGGAAAAATTGGATATCCGCATGCAAAAGAATGAAACTGGACCCCTTTCTAACACCATACACAAAAATCAACTCAAAATGGGTTAAAGACTAGAATGTAAGACCTGAAACCAGAAAACTTCTGGAAGAAAACATAGTAGGTAGGCTCCTGGACAACGGTCTCGGCAATGATTTTTTGGATTTGACATTAAAAAGAAAAGGCAACAAAAGTAAAAATAAACAAGTGGGACTACATCAAACTAAAAACCTTCTGCACAGCAAAGGAAACAGTCAACAAAATGAAAAGGCCACCTACAGGACAGGAGAAAATATTTGCAAACTACATATCCGATAAGTGGTTAGTATCCAAAATGTACAAGGAACTCCTACAACTCAACAGCAAAAAAAAAGAAAATTAAAAAATAGGCAAATGACCTGAACAGACATTTTTCCAAAGAAGACATAAAAATGGCCAAGAGTCAGAGGAAAACGTGCTCAACATCATTAATCATCAGAGGAATGCAGATTGAAGCCACAATGAGATATTATTTCACGTAAGTTAGGATGTTAACTAGCAAAAAGACAAGAGATAAACGCTGGCGTGGATGTGGAGAAAAGGGAACAGTTGTACGCTGTTGGTGGGAACGTAAACTAGTACAGCCACTGTAGAAAACAGCATGGAGCTTCCTCAAAAAATTAAAAATAGAACTTCCATATGATCCAGCAATCTCACTTCTAGGTATATATCCAAAGGAAATGAAATCATTATCTTGAAGATATCTGTACTCCCATGTTCATTGCGGAATTATTCACAATAGCCAAGACATAGAAACAACCTAAGTGTCCATCAATAGATGAATGGATAAAGAAGATGTGATATGTATACATACAGTGGAATATTAATCAGCCTTAAAAAAGAAGGGAGTCTTGCCATTTGAAACAACATGGATGAAACTTGAGGGCATTATGCTAAGTGAAATAAGCCAGACAGAGAAAGATAAATACTGTATGGTATCACTTATATGTGAAATTTAAAAAGTAAAAAAGTCAAAATTATGGAAACCAAGTAGGATGGTGGTTGCCAGAGCTGAAGGGTGGGGGAAATAGGGAGAAGTTGGTAAAAGGGTACAAACTTTAAGTTACAAGATGAATAAAGTCTAAGGATCTAATGCATAATATGGTGACTATAGTTGATAACACTGTGTTGTAAAATTGAAATTTGCTAAGAGAGTAGAACCTGTGTTCTCAACACCCGCCCTCCCCACCCCCAAAAAAGCTAAATCTGTGAGGTGATGGATATATACATATATCATGTCATCACATTATACACTTTAAATATATTACAGTTTTATTTGTCAATTATAACTCAATAAAGCTGGAGAAAAAAGCCACAGACATATGAATCTTAAACCAGAAACTTCGAATAAAAAAAAAACTGATGATACGTTGCAGAAATTTCTTCCAGTTTCTTTTTCTTTTTTATCTTTTATAGTTGTAATTATACTGTGTTCACATATAATTTTTTTTTTTTTTGAGGAAGATTAGCCCTGAGCTAACTACTGCCAGTCCTCCTCATTTTTTTGCTGAGGAAGCCTGGCCCTGAGCTAAAATCTGTGCCCATCTTCCTCCACTTTATATGTGGGACACCTACCACAGCACGGTGTGCCAAGCGGTGCCATGTCCACACCCGGGATCTGAAACGGCAAACCCCGGGCCGCTGAGAAGCGGAACATGCGCACTTAACCGCTGCGCCGCCAGCCAGCCCCACAGATAATTTTAAAACTATGCTATCTTATTACAAACTCATCAGAAAGATAATCTTCATGGCTGTACAATATTCTATCAAGATCATCTACCACAATAGTAGATAACTTATTGAGTGCCTAATAAGAGTGAAGCATTGTTCTAAGCCCTTTATACACATTATCTAATTTAACACTGACAACAACTTTATGAGGTGGGAGATTTTACCGTCAAATAGAAATTTTATTTTACATAGGACAAAACCAAGGTTTAAATTCATTTTACGGCTAGTGAGTGGCAGCGCCAGCATTCAAACCCGGGCAACTCTGCTCCAAGGCCCCAAAGCTGGAATAACTAAGTTACAGCTGCCCCCATCCAGCGTTTACTTCACAATTTTTTTGTATTGTTTTACATTTAAGTCCTTTCTAGTTTTTCACTAATATAAAAAATAAGAATTATCCTTAATGGCTTAAGATCATGCTTCCTCTGCCTCTATGGATAGGTCCTAAAGGTCTCCTAGGAAACTGTCTTCCATCAACTAAAATAATAATTACATAATTTTAACTTTTAAAAGAATTCCAAGCCCTATGAAAACAAGTGAAGCTCCGTTCTCTTGCCAACAGAGCATTTCCACTCTCAGGCAGTCGGAAACGTCAACCACACCCACATGAGAGAGACTGTAGGAAAAAACTGGGAGGTGATGAGCTCATTGAAGGCAGGGACCACGTATTTTCCTATTTGTACGCCCAGCACCTACCAGAGCTCCTGGGACAGGGTGTATATTGATTAAACAATGAATGGATAAGCTGCCTCGAAGGAAACAGCAGCTTCATGAGCAGCAGTTTCTCTGAAGATATCCCTGATCATGAGATGCAGCACTCAGAGAGGTCCCAGGCGCAGGCTCAAATCTCTTGATGTAGAAGGCAAGACTGCTCTTTTCTTCTGCAGAAACTTCTTCCCAGCTCTTCTCTTCAATATAATTAAAATATAGACCTTTTAAACTCAGGCACACGCATGATTCTATCAAGACTCTCCAAATAATTTCAGAGGTTACATCTATGTAAACGCAGGTGTGAATGTAGGTGAAAATTCAGAGAAATTCTTAGCAAAACCGGTTTAGCATCATCATGAACAAATTGCCCCGGGAATGTGCTGCTGTCAAAGGAGCTTCCACGGATCCAAGTGCAGACGTGTGACTCTCTAACAGCTGAACACGAAGTACAACAAAGGGCACGGTTCATAATGCTGCTCTTCTACGTACCGGCTCTTCACAGGAATTTGAGGGCTTGTCAATATAACAATATAACCGGATAAAGGACAGTAAGAAAAAAATCCTGTGTCTGTCACTCCAACATAGCTATTTTCATTTTGCATGTTACTTTAAATCCTTATTCACATTATAGATTACTGTGTATAATTATATATTATATTATAAATACATTCTATTTTCACATATTAGATCATGAGTATTAATACATTTTTATACATAATCCACACATTGATCATTTTAAGGGATCCATACTATTCCATTACATTCATGTATCCTCATTTTCTAATGTTGGACAATTATGGGAAGGGGGATGAGGAATGATTTGTGTTATTCATTTTGTTTTGTTTTTGCTCTTAATTCCGTTGCATTGTTTCCACGAGGGAGACCTCTCGGCGCAGAGGCAGGTTTAAGCCAAGTGGGAAATGTTGTCTTCTTCCTCTTAGCCTCTAATTATTTTGATTAGAACCAAGAAGTGCTTCACTAATACTCTCACAGCCAGTCCAATATAAGTGTCACACCTATAATTCATTGCAGCCACCACCGAGCCGTCCCCACCGAGGAGAGGGGAGACAGGGAGGCAGTGAGCAAACGACGCTGCCCTCAGGAGCCACAGTTCTTCACCTTCTGCTCTGTGACGGCCTGGAGAGCGGGGCCAGCAGAGCGGGGCCAGCATTCCCAACAGGCCTTTCCAGCCAACATGGAAAGGAACCAAGGAGCCAGCCAGAGGACAAGCTCTTTCCGCCATTTCCTGGTCTGCTGTACTGCTCCTTCCTTCCAAAGGAGGCAGGTTTTTAATATCCACTTTACAGAGCTGATACGCTGAGGCTAAGATGAGCAGTTAACTGCTTTATCCACCTCTGTAGAAATACCCCTTCCACCCACCTCTGGGTTCTTGTTGCTCTGGTTGAGCTTCATTTCTTCAATAATTATTTACTAAGCACTTACCACACCAGCCACTCTACTAGTCAGTGGGGATTCTATAAGGACATAACACACATAGCCAAGTGTCCTGTGGAGCTTTAACTTGAATAAACATTTAAACAAAATACATAAACGAAAAGAATAGCTAGTTTCATAAATGCTATGATGGAAATTAAAAGGGTGCTATGACAGAGAAGAGCAGGAAGTGTCTACCCTCAGCCTCACAGAGGAAGTTACATTTCAGGCAAATGCTGTGAGAGAAGAGCCAGCCATGCAAAGGTCTGAGAGGAGAGTATTTCAGGCAGAGGAAACCACAAGCGCAAAGGCCCTGAGGCTGCAAAGAGCTCGGTTCCATAAACCCCCGGAAAGCCAGTATGGCTCCAGCACAGGGTGGAAGAGAAGACTGACGTGTGATGAAGTAAATGAGGTAGACAAGGGCCACAGCCTGCACTGGGCCCAAGGTTACACCTGCCTTAGACCTTCTACCTTCGTCGCTGGGGTGAAGGGAGGTCTGTACACTAAGACAGAGACCCTGCTTCCCCAGTCTTCCCTATGGCTCAGCATTAACAGCCTCACCTTGAATCCATCATTACAGCTTTTCATTCTGTTTAGGTCTGCCATCCACAAGAAATCCATGTTCCTCTTACACCCTGCACTCCACTCCTCACAGGCTCTGTGCATCCTTTCTCTGCCCCGTTTTCCCACCCCTCCCCAGTTCCTGAAATCCTCGTGCTGTGCCCCCTGATTTACTGTCCCTCATCAACCACATCCCCTATATCCTCAAGCTCTGCTCAGATGGTTCTCTTCATTTTCTTGCTCTCATGGAAATTTGGCTCTCCAGTGAAGACACTGCAGCCCTTTCAAGTGGGGACTCTTTTCCCCTCTACCCTACAGACCACGAGACCTGGAGGGGCAGCAGGGTTCTTATCACTGCTTTCAGACAAATTTTCCTTCCTTCTATCTAAACTTCCCCACACACACTTTGAATCTCATGTCATCAGATCATGTCATCCACTACCTGTCACTGTAGCTGTCATCTACCAACCTCTGACTCATTTCTCCTTGTTTTTCAGTGGTTTTAGTTCCTTCCTCACTGTCATTCTCTCTTCTCCCCCAAACCTAGTCCACCTGCAGCCTTGCCCATCTCAGTCGATGGCAGCTCACTGTAGCTGTCATCTACCAACCTCTCACTCATTTCTCCTTGTTTTTCAGTGGTTTTAGTTCCTTCCTCACTGTCATTCTCTCTTCTCCCCCAAACCTAGTCCACCTGCAGCCTTGCCCATCTCAGTCGATGGCAGCTCCATACTTTCAGTTTCTCCAGCCGAAATCCTTGATGTCATCATTGAGCTCCCTTTTTCTCTCATGTCAATCCACTAAGAAACGCTGTTACCTCTGCCTTCAAGTGTATCAACCAGAATCTGACACATGTCACCACCCCAAGTTTCCCTGCTCGCTTCGTCTCCCACCTGGAAAACTGCAATAGCCTCCTGAGAGGTCTCCCCGCTTTTACACTTGCTTCCTACAAGGATGCTTTTAAAATGCATCTTAGATCATGATACTCATCTGCTCAAATCACTGTGGTGGCTTTCCATTTCCTCACAGATAAAGCCAAAGTCCCTCTGTTGGCCTACTTAGATGACCTGGCCCCCAGTTACTCGCCAGTCTCACTCACTCACCTGTACTGGCCTCCTCGCTGGGTGTTGAAAACACAGACACATTTCTGCCTTACAGCCTTTGGACTTCCTGGATGCCCTGCCCCCAGATTTCTGCAGAGCAAACTGTCTCGCCTCCTTCAACTTACTAATCATGTCACCTTCTTCCAAACCTAATGACCAAATTTAGAATTGCCACCTCCCCACCATTCCCAAACCCCTGTACCCTGCTCTACTTTTTAATCTGTTCCATTGCACTTACTTGAATCTTTCATTAAATTTATTGCTTATTAATATTCTCCTGTCACCAGAATATAAGTTCTATGAGGAAGGGACTATTTCCTGTTCTGTTTGCTTTGTACCCCAAGTGTTTAAACACCATATCGACCACATAGTCTAGGCTCCATAAATAGTTTTAGAATCCTAACACCTGATGAGGTATTTGGATTACATTCTAGGTGAAATTAAAGTCATTGAGAGTTTTAGGTGGGTAATTGATGTGATCTGATTTACTTTATAAAAGACAACTTTGGCTGCTATATAGTGAATGAATTATAAAAAAAAAAAAAGGAAACCAAAGACAAGTGAGGAGTTTATTGCAGGAGACTGGTGACATGCTGTCATTGGAGATGGAAATGGATTCAGTTACCTTTTGAAGACAGAGCTGACAGTACTTGCACCTTTAATGAATGAGTCTAGGGAAAGCATGAAGAGAATCAAGAAGAAGTCTAAGGTTTCTGGCTGGGAAAAAAATGTGTTGGATGAGGTATGGATCTACTGAAAAAGGGAAACTGAGAGAGTGTATTGGGTTGCTATGGACTGAATGTTCATGTCCCCCCACAATTCATGGATTGAAGCCTAATCCCCAATGTGATGATATTAGGAGGTGGGGCCTTTCGGAGGTGATTAGGTCCTGAGGGTGGAGCCCTCATGAATGGGGTTAGTGCTCTTATAAGAAGGGACATGAGAGAGCTTGATTTCTCTCTCTCTGTTCATGATGTTAGGATACAAGGAGAAGATGGCCACCCGCAAACCACGAGGAGTACTCTCACCAGACACCAGATCTACTGGTACCCTGATCTTGGACCTCCCAGCCTCCAGGCTATGACAGAAAAATGTTTGTTGTTTAAGCCACCCTGTCTATGGTATTCCGTTATAGCAGCCCGAACTAAAGACATAGGCATATTTTAAGTATCTTTTAACACTGGCCTCCTCTCAACGAGATTTCTCCATCTGGCCTGCCCAAAGAACTCCATGTGGTGAAGCTTTTTACTGTGGCCCAGGCAGCAGTACATCATCCGACATTGCTTCCCATTGCCCCTGGCCTCACATTCCTCTTCTGTCACCTCATAGCATTAGCCTTAAACCTTGCCACAGGCTCTGTTTTCTTGCAAAGTTTGACTAAAATGGGAAGAAATAGATTTGTGGACACAATTCAAGAATCATTTTGGAGTGTAGACAACTATTTGGATAAGTTTGGGTGTAAAGTAACAGAGAAATGGGGCAACATCTACAGGAGCATTGATGAGAGAGAACCTATGAAGTGGTGATCTCGGAGCGTAAGAAAGTCTGTTTTTGAGGGCAAAGTGGTAGAATTCCTGGCCATGTTGAATATCCATATGAGATTTATGACCACATGATCCTTGTCAGCCTGGTTTTCTGATTTTTCTTGAGCAGAACTCAGCTGCTGGGATGCAAGCACAAAGAGTGGAGTTGGGTTCATCTTGGTTAAGTTAGAGATAAGTGAGAGGGCTAGAGGGAAAAAGGCAGGAAATCTGGGTTGGAAAAAGAGGAAAGTCAAGTCAGGAGAGAACTGGTAGATGTTAAGAAAGAAGAGAGGTCAATGAATTACAGATATAAATAAGGTCAAAAAATTGTAATGGGGAAGGTTCTAGAACAGGGTCAGCAAACTTTTTCTGTACTAGACAGTAAATATTTTAAACCAGGTGATCCACATACAGTCTCTGCCACATATTCTTCTTTGTTTTTAATTTGACTACTCTTTAAAAATGTAAAAACTATTCTTAGCTTGTAGGCTGTACAGAAACTGTCCTTGGGCCACATGTGGCCCGTGGGCCATAGTTTGCCCATCCCTGTTCTAGAGCACATAAGCTAGAAGACCAGAAGGCAGAAGGAAGAAAGTGCATGTTTTAAGATGAGATTTGGAGGGGGTAGAGTTTCTGAGTGTGACTATAGAAATGGGTGCTGAAGAATAGTAGAAGGAGAGATCATGTGAGGTCAGGAGGCTGGTAAACGAGAGGCCAGTGTAAGCAGGATGATCTACATAGATACTGAAACACTGAAGCTGATGAGGGGAGTAAGGGGGGAGAGAGGAGTGCCAAATAAAAAACTATGCATTGTTTGAAAATCAAATTTAACTGGACATCCTGTATTTTTATTTGCTTAATCTGACACCCCTAGGTGGAGAGAAATATTGAGCTGGAAGCTAAGGCCTTCCATGAATAAGAGATGCCGGCAGCACAGTGTAGCTATATGGCATGAGCTTCAAAGGGTCATGATAGGAGGGTAAGGGGTAGAAAGAAAGGAAGAAAACAGTTTCCAAAGTGCGCCTGGGAAGTGAGTAGGATGCTTACCTCATATCCGGGCACTGAGGCCTAGTGAGCACCTGCGAAATGGCCTCGGGACACAGCCAGGTCTCCTCATAGCAATGAAGGGGAAGGATGTGGAAATCCAGAGGCATCTGGGGGAATGTATGGCAGGTTGGACCTGCACGAGTGTTTGCTGATCACAGTTCTAGAATCTCAAAGGGTACAGTGAGTGTGTTTAAAAGGGAAGAGTTGAGTGAGATGAGCTGGAAATGAGTGATGTGGGGAGTGGGGCTTCTGAGGCTGCCTGAGGTGAACCAGAAAGCAAGTCCTGATGACCAGATCTGTTTTCTCTCAGGGGAAGGGCAGACTCAAGCATTACTGTCCTCAATACTTGGCTTGGTAAATTGGTGTGTTTATTTGTGTGTAAACCGGGACTTCTAAGAAGTTGACACCAAGAAGGATTAGACATCTGAGGATTTATTAGGGGAAGCGCTTGTAAAGGATAATGGGGAGAAAGCAGGAGTAGAAGGGGGAGGCTTCGCCTGCGATGCAGGTGGAACACCTGTGAAAGGAGAGGGCAGAGAATTCGAGTTGCGTAGGCGTCTCAGAATGCGGTTGTAAGGAAGCTTCCTCCAGGCCGAGGGGGGATCTGCTGGCCAAAGCTGCCCCTGAGAGCGGTGCCCCATCCCACAGGAACTGTACCTCTGCCGTGCAAAGCCATTGGCTGAAGCAACCTGGGGAACTCTGGACCCAGAGGGGTAGGAGCCAGGTTGTCAGTCAACTATCCTCCCCTCTGTCACCATAGACGAGTAATAAAACTTTCCCCGCTCCTTTCTCGAACCGCTCCACTTAGCATTTCGAAAAAGGAAATATGTATTTTAAAGGCCTTTCGTGGCAGTTAGTAATTTGGTTGCTGTTCTTTGCAAAAGTCATTCTTCCTCTATCCCACACAGAGAAATCTTCCATGGATGTCCCAAATTCTGAATCTATCCTTTTTCATCTTTTCTGATATTTTAAATATTTCTCAATTCAGCTTCTATCTTTTCTAAATGTGTTTCCTTTTCAAAAAAATAGTGTGACTCTGGGGCCGGCCCAGTGGCATGGTGGTTAAGTTTACACACTCCACTTCAGCAGCCCAGGGTTCGAAGGTTTGCATCCCCAGTAAGGACGTAGCACCGCTTATCAAGCCATGCTAAGGTCGTATCCCACATAAAATAGAGGAAGATTGGCACACATATTAGCTCAGGGTCAATCTTCCTCACACACACAAAAAAAGTGTGCCTCGAATAATGAAAACGGGTTGCAGTTGATTTCCTGATTTCCTAATTTTATTTCTAAAAGAATAAAATTCAGTTTTTTCTTTAGAATGATGCCACTCTTCAGGGGTACAAGAGGTGACAGCTTCTGGCCATCTGAATCACAAGTGTTAGAGTGGAAACCCATAACTGAAAGAGGAGAAGGAATAAGGCAACTGCTTTATTGTAAAACTCATTAAACTTCCAGCGATCAGAAAGCTAAAAATATTATCTTAAAATATTTTTTAATGATTTAAACATAACCTGGATGGAAGTTATTACATATGACATGTTCAATTTGAAATATGACCATTCAGAAACCCTATGTAACAGACCATTTCATGGACATGGGAGGTCCCCGCCTGCTTTCCTTCCAGAATAAATAAAATTCAGGGATTATATAGTTTTTTAACAGTTAAAATAATATACACATATGCACGGTCTTGTTATTTTGCTATGTTCTAAAACTACCAAAAGACCATAGAAATGATTTTCAAAAATTTCTCTAGGACTGTTAAACAGTCCAAAAACTATTTCTTATAATGAAAATATTCAGCTCCATATACCAAGAAATTGCTTTTTTGGAGAAATATGAATTTTCCAAATCATCCTTATTTGCCTTCTTACCTGAAGCTGGATCTGCTACATGCTTTTTCGTAATACATTAAATTGCTGTATCCGTGATAATACCAAAACAATTTGCACAGTAATTAGAAAATGACAGTCTCTTCATCAACAGGCAAGGGACTTACTTTTTCAGAGTAGAAGAAACTCAAAAGACTTAGTGCCGATTTGTTACTACCTGCTGATATAAATTAGATACTTCTCAGTTTCTGTTCTCTGTGGAATCAGCTACTCACTTCCCTGGAAATTCAATATATTTTTTTTTAACTTTTTCTTGTGGTAAAATATACACAACACAAAATTTACCATTTTAGGGGCCAGCCCCGCGGCCAAGTGGTTAAGTTTGCACCCTGCACTTCAGCGGCCCAGGGTTCGCTGGTTTGGATCTTGCGTGTGGTCCTACACACCGCTCATCAAGCCATGCTGTGGTGGCATCCCACATAGAAGAACTAGAATGACTTACAACTAGGGTATATAACTATGTACTGGGGCTTTGGGGAGAAAAAAAAAGAGGAAGACTGGCAACAGATGTTAGCTCGGGGCCAATCTTCCTAAAAAAAAAAAAAAACTTTAAAATAATTTTTAAAAATGTACCATTTTAACCATTTTTAAGTGCACAGTTCTGTAGCATTAAGTACATTTACGTTGTGCAGCCATCACCACCAGCCAACTCCAGAACTTTTTGATCTTTCCCCAACTGAAATTCTGTACACATTAAATGCTAACTCCCAATTCCCTCCTTCTCCCAGCCCCTAGCAACCACCCTACTACTTCTGTCTCTATGAAGTTGAGGGCTCTAGGAACCTCATGCAAGTGAAATCACACAGTATTTGTCCTTTTGTGACTGGCTTATTTCACTTAGCACAATGTCTTCAAAGACATTCATCTATATTGTAGCATGTGTCAGAATTTCCTTCCTTTTTTAAGGCTGAATAATATCCATTGTACATATATACCACATTTTGTTAGTCCGTTCATCCGTTGATGGACACCTGGGTTGCTTCCACTTTTTGACTGTTGTACCTAATTATGCTATGAACACAGGTGTGCAAATAGGAAATTCAGTTTTGAGTAAGCACATGGCTGCAGCAGTGGCAAGGATGCTCTTATTGCAATTTTCTTCTTTTTCACCTCCCGAGTCATGCTCTAGTAACAGGTGACGAACACTGTGAATATCACATTTAACCTGCAGGTGGCAGCAAATATCCACAAACCAGACTCAACGCTGGCCAAAAGTACAGCTGCCTTGCACTGTGTGAAATTTTGCTCCTTCAAACAGTACAATCAACATTTTTCTCTCGGTCTCCTACATTCAACGTAAGGAACGCTTGAAGCATTTATTGGAGTTTAACTAATAAGGAGTGCTTTAATTGTGAAATAGAAAAGACTAATGAATCCGTGGAAGCAGGATCTGAGCTCCTGAAATTCTGCTCAGAGCTTTCAGCAACCCTGCCTGAAACCTCTGCCAGCCCCACATCTGCATTATAACCTCCTGCTGCATCCTGGACCTTTGAAAGTAGGTTCTCATCACTCCTGAGTGATTTGCCTCTGGCTTTTCTGTGATGGACACCACTAACTGTTTATCCAATAGCCTTCTCACCTTTTTCCCTAATAATAAAACTCCCAATTTTTAGTAGGCCATAGGGTACCCAACTAAAAAAAGATTAAATTTCCTCACTGCCATAGCAAGCAGAGGTGACCCCATGTCACAGTTCTGTCCTTGAGATGGAGGCTTAAGTCTGCTAGAGATCAGAAGCCTTACTTTCCTGGTGTAGGCTCCTCTCTGTTCCCAGTTGTTTTTGTTGTTGTTTTCTTTTTGTTTGATTTGGTCACTTCCTACCTAAAACTTGGATAGGAAAAAAAAATGTGGGGCAGCTAAATTGTAATTCTGACACTACTAGGAAAATAAAAGCCACACGTTCAACACTGCAAAGTAGAAAAAGGATTCTGGGGAAGATGACCCAGACGAGGTGCTACCCACCTCTGTTGGATGCCCTACTGCCTGGTATGTGAGAAAAATATTCTCTTATTTGGTTAAATCACCATAGTCAGGTTCACATCAGGTGAAGCAGAACCCAACCCCTAAGTGAGATGGATGGACACTCTCTGAGATGGGTAGATGATTTAAAGGTGTATTTAGAGCCAGAAACAATAAATACGCTTGTTTTTCTTAACTGAGAAAAAGTGCCTAAAATACTGTGCAGAATTACATTTTAATCAGATGTGTGTCTAAAAATAAACTAAGGCAGATGTTGTGTGACATTTAAAGTAACCAGTTAGTAGGCCTTTAGATAAAAGAAGGAATGGCATTTAGGAGTGGAAATAACAGAAGAGAATGACTTTTAAAATAATAAGTGTAGAGTTGAATTTCCTAACATTTCTCATAAAAATCCTTATGACTGTGGGAGTCCTTATTCATTAAAGAGTTCAACTTGTCAGATTTTACCACAGTGCTATAATAACTCATTTGTGAAATGCCACAAGGTCAAGATAATCCTTTTCCCATCCACATCCTATTATATTTTATGAGAACATTTGGTGGTCTGTGTACATAGCTAATGTACTCATCTCGTGAAATGAATATTTATCAACATCCAAGAGAGAGAAAGAGAAGGATTCATTTAAAAAGTAAAATGAGAGAATTTGGAGAAAATATTCCAGAATCAGAGCACCCAATGAAATAGAACTAAATAGGACAAGAGTCAGGGAGGGGGGTCAGAGGCTCAAGAGCTAAAACCAGTTCTAAATCTGCGACTTTAATTTCTTCTCCTTACTAAGAGCAGGTTTTTGCATTGTAAAGTGAGAGATGTGAAATGTCTCATGACACTTATAATTTGGTTGGAAAATAACAAAACTAAGACACTAACACTAGAGCAAATAATGTGGCACAGTAGGTAATTAATGGCTACATTATACGGTTCAGAGGATAAGTGCTACAGAAATTGAGAACATAAGACCAAGAATAGTTGAGAAGGGTTTTATGGAAGAGATGGGAATAGGAAAAATTTATGAAGAAAGAAGGTTTTAAAAAACAACAAAAAAGAACTTTGCAAGCAGAAAGGAAAGAAAGACAAGGGGGTAGGAACACAACTGACTTGTTTGCGGGACAGGAAGGAAAGCTTGTTTTGGAAAAGAGTGGGGAGTAGATTTAGATTTGTAGTATTGGGTCACCTCACGAGTGCCCTCAAAAGCTGGGAAGAAAAAGTTTTGAAGCTAACTAAGAGGGGTCAATCCTATTTCCTGGAGAGTAGTGATTATTGGTTCCAGCATTCCCAACTCCACTCAAGCCCTTGATGACTGGAAAACCTAGCAGCGTTCCAGGGTGCCCAGCTTGTACTGAGTCTCAGCTCGTGGACCAGCCGCTCTCTCCACTCTCCATCAAACCATCCATAAAGGCTTGGGTGACTCTTCCCAAAGAAGAAGCCACCAAACGTCCAGAGGGTACTGTCATTTCCAATCCATGGAAGGGGCCAGGAAACCAGATGGTTTCTGCAATTTGAAGAGTAGTATACAACTTGAAAAGATAGAAAGGGAGTCCTAAAAAAAGTCAAGAAAACCTTGACAAGAGTGGCAACCCCAGAACACCACTATGGAACTTTGGCAGAGGCAAAAATAGCCACCAAGCTTGCCACTCTCTAGAGCCACTGCCTTGGAAGGAGCAAGCTGAAGCCTGGAGGAGTGTGATACAGCGTGGATGGGGTAGAGGGCACTTAAGAGTGTTTCAGAAAAGAGAAGAGACCCTGGGTCCCTGGCAATGGTTCCACTCTGTTCTAGGCAAGCTCTCCAGTTCCTCCCACTTCCACATCCTCATTCAACAAAAAAGTAACTATTTGATAAGGGTGTCAAGGGGAATTTGCCCATCCTATATCAAGGGATCAAAAAGTCTGGAGGAGCTACCTATATTAATCAGAAATAAGAAGAAAAGGAATGTCATGGCAATCATGCAAGAACTTTACACCAAAAATCACCATCATCATCATCAGTGCTTCTCAAATTTTAGAGTACATAAGAATTATGTGGAGAGCTCATTAAAACACAGGTTCTGGACCTCACTCCCGGAAATCCTGATTCTGCTCTCTGGAGAACCTGGCCTGATTGACATTTTATTCCAGTTCAGTTAATATTTCTAAAGAATGTTCCTCCCTAATGCCTATGTCTTAAATTTCCTCAGACTACTAATAGCAGGAGAAAAAAAAATCAATGCCCTTTTTATTTATGTCACAAACTCAAAAGAAGAAAGTTTGGAGATTCTCTATTCCATCATCCTTCCTAATAGAGAAATTCCACCTACAACATCCCTTTAAAAATATGCCCTTCATTATCCTTGGGGCCTGCACTGGTGGAGTGCTTAGCATTTCACATTTCAACTCAACACTTTGGGGGCAGCTATAAAACCCTCCATGGAGATACTAGTCTTGTCTTCCCCTGCAGGGATTTATTTACATTTCAGAGGGTAAGAGAAAGAAGCTGGGATCCTTCTCAAGGCACAAAGGTTTTTGTCCCCACCTTTCAGGAGGTGAGGGAAGACAGCTGTCCCACCCCAGATTTATATTTTTTGAGGTTCTTCGCCTACATTATGAACTCTGATGTGTGTGGGATGACATCAGATCTACCTCTTGTTGTGCTGCTGTAGGGTTAAGAATTGGGATAAAGGGAGACTGGCACAGTTATTTTTGTAAGCAAATAATAATCTGCTCTGCGTCAGAAACTTTCAGTTCACATTCAGCGTAATATTAATAAATACAAGTTTTTAACAACTTTGCAGGCATGACAACCTAAGGAAGCAGTATGAATGTAAGTATCTGTGAGAGAGCTTATTGGCTTTGGCAGACTGAGATCATGCAGAAATTATTTTCCATATGTAGTTCACACATTTAATGTTTACTGTATGTCAAGTGGCATTTTCTATTAATTAACTTTTATTACAATTTTAGGATAATAGATTTATCCCAAAATTTTGATATTCCCATGAGAGCTGTGAAAGGGATATATGGCCTACAAAAATATTTCATGAAGTGAGTAACCTGGATAAATTAGTATAACAAATGTATATAGGTTTTTTTCTCATTTTTGGAAAAAGTTACTCCCAATTACCAATCTCTCTTCTTACAGAATCTTTCCCATTCACTGTAACTTCCGACAGTTTTTTCAGTGAATGTTTGCATTTACAAAGAACTTTTAGTAATCTGAACTATACCTTAGCTACGAAATACTTTTTAAGCCTTATTAGTTTACATATTATCATATGAGATAATTACTATTCGCCCTTTTTAGAGATGAGGAAACTGAGACACAAAAAGGTTAAGTAATTTACCAAAGTCTGTCCAGTTAATTAGTCTCAAAACCAAGGTGAGAGCCAAGCAATTAAGTGGATACACTGAGTTTACTCTGAATAATTCCTATGAGCTCTAATTGTAAAAGTTAAATTAGTAAAAAGAACCTAATGGCATAGTCAATACTTGGCTTGCTTTTTTTCAAAATCTTAAGACTGTCAAAACAGATGAGAAGACAAAAGGTCCCATTCTGAGTAATAGCTATATAAATTATTTAATATGTTCCCTTTTCAAATAAGTCAGTTTGATTTTTTAACAGCATTTCTCTTCCTGGTAATGTGCAATTCACAAATGATAGTTTATAAAAAGCCAAAAATCCAAGACAATTCTCTGACGCTGGATAGTGATGCAATTTGTTTAAGTACAGCCTTGGTAACTTGCTGACACTTGGCTGTTCATGACTGATGTCTTTAGGTTAGTTACACAGTTGATTAAAATTAATGTTTGCCAAATAACTTGCTGTGTATCTGGGCAATAAATGTACTTGATATTTGCTGTTAAAGTACAGATTATAACGTGAACATGCTTTTATGTTTATTTCTATTATTGAAAGGGCAAAAACAGCTTTGTATCAGATGGAAATTATTGGAAATACAGGAAACAGCTAGAAAGTTAATATTTTTGTTTTGAATATTTGTAGACCATATATTTTTTAAGTAAATTTTATTTTTTGAACGATTTTAGATTTATATGAAAATTCTGAAGAAAATACAGAGTTCCCAACATCCCACACCCAGTTTCTCCTATTAACATTTTATATTAATGTATGTTACATTATCATTAAGTAAAGTCCATACTTTATTCAGTTTTCATTAGTTTTTACCTAATGGTCTTATTCTGTCCCAGGATCCCATCCAGGATACTATATTACACTGAATAATCATGTCTCCTTAGACTCTTCTTGGCTGTGACAGTTTCTCAGACTTTCCTTTTTTTTGGTGACCTTGACAGTTTTGAGGAGTACTGGTCAGTATTTTGTAGAACATCTCTCTACTGAGATTTGCCTTATGTTTTTCTCATAGTTAGACTGGGCTTATGAGTTTTAGGGAGGAAGACCACAGAGCTAAAGTGCCACTTCATCACATCATATCAAGGGTACATTCTATCGAAATGCCTTATCATGTTAATGTTGACCTTGACCACCTGGCTGAGGTAATGTTTGTCAGTTTCTGTACTCTAAAATTACTCTTTTCCCTTATTTCTATAGTGCTCTTTGGAAAGAAACGTGTAGTCCACACTTCAGGAATAGAGAGCTGTGTACTTTTTACATGTAAATAAAATGGAATTTATAATTTTGAAAGCACGCATCATTAAAAAAATGAAATAATGAAAGTCCTGGTGAGTTTTGGCAACTTGAAATTTTGCACAGTTCAGATCCTATTCTTGGAATCTTTACAGGCATACTCTCTGTGTATACCATTTGGATGCTATCTGTATGTTGCCAAACTTTCCCAGTTTTTCAAATTATTTATTTGACAAGCCTTTATTTATCAGGCACTATGCTGAACTCTGGGAATACAAATCTGAGACATCAACCTTGCCCTCAAGATATTTACAGTTCCCATCCTAAAGATTCCACATCCTGAAAATCAATACTTCCCTCATTTATTTTGCTATGGTATCTGGAATATTTGCAAATTATCCTTAGATCCCCAGCTAACATCATACTCAGTGGTGAAAGGCTGAAAGATTAAGACAAAGTACCCATTCTCACTACTCCTATTCAACATAGTCCTGGAAGTCCTAATCAGAACAATCAGGCAGGAAAAAGAAATAAAAGCATCCAAATCAGAATTGAGGAAGTAAAATTGTCTCTGTTTGCAGATGACATAATCTTACATATAGGAAATCCTAAAGATTCCACCAAAAAAGTGTTAGAACTGATAAACAAATTCAGTAAAGTTGCACAATACAAAATCACTATACAAAAATCAGTTGCATTTCTATACACTATCAACAAATTATCCAAAAAAGAAAAAAAAAACAATTCATTTACGATAGCATCAAAAACAACAAAATACTCAGGAATAAATTTAACCAATGAAGTGAAAGATCTATGCACTGAAAACTATAAGACATTGATGAAACAAAGGGAAGAAGACAGAAACAAATGGGAAGATATCCCATGTTCATGATTTGGAAGAATTAAGATTGTTAAAATGTTCATACTACCCAAAGTAATCTATAGATCCGATGCAATTCTTATCAAGATTCGAATGGCTTTTTTTTTACAGAAATAGAAAAAGTAATCCTAAATTCATATGGAATCACAAAAGACCCAAATAGCCAAAGCAATCCTGAGAAAGAAAAACAAAGATGGAGGCATCACACTTCTGATTTCAAACTATATTACAAAGCTATGGTAATCAAAACAGTATGGTATTGGCACAAAAACAGACACATAGGTCAATGAAATAGAATCAAAAGTCAGAAATAAACTCATGCATATATGGTCAACTAATATTTAACAAAGGAGCCAAGAATACTCAATGGAGAAAAGATTGTCTTTTCAATAAATGGTGCTGGGAAAACTCGATATTCACATGCAAAAGAATGAAACTACACCTCTATCTTATACCATTCACAAACATTAACTCAAATTGGATTAAAGACTTAAATATAAAACCTGACACTATAAACATCCTAGAAGAAAACATCAGGGAAAATTTCCTTGACACTGGTCTTGGCAATGGATATGGATACGACAGCCAAAGCACAAGAAACAAAAGCAAAAATAAATAAGTGGGATTATATCAAACCAAAAGGCTTCTGCACAGCAAAATAAACTATCAACAAAATGAAAAGGCAACCTATGGAATGGAAGAAAATATCTGCAAACCACATATCTGATAAGAGGTTAATATCCAAAATATACAAGGAACACATACAACTCAATAGCAAAGAAATAAATCATCCAATTTAAAAATGGGCAGAGGACCTGAATAGCCATTTTTCCAAAGAAGATATTCAAACAGCCAACAGGCACATGAAAAGTGCTCAACATTACTAATCATCAAGGAAATGCAAATCAGTATCTCAATGAAATATCACCTCACACCTGTTAGAATGATTATTATCAAAAAGACAAGAGGGGTCAGCTCACGGCAGAGTAGTTATGTTTTCACGCTCTGCTTGGGTGGCCCAGCACTTCGCCAGGTCAGATCCTGGGCAAGGACCTAGCACCACTCATCAAACCATGCTGAGGTGGTGACCTACATAGCAGAACTAGAAGGACCTATGCCTACAACTAGAATATACAGCTATGTACTGGGCCGCTTTGGGGAGAAGAACAAGAAAAAAAAATGATTGGCAACAGATGTTAGCTCAGAGCCAATCTCTAAAAAAGAAAAAATGACAAGATAACAAATGTTGGCAAGGATGTGATGAAAAGGGAACCCTTGTGCACTGTTGGTGGCAATGTAAATTGGTGCGGCCACTGTGGAAAACAGTATGAAGGATCCCCAAAAACTTAAAAATAGAACTACTATGGGATCCAGAAATTTCACTTCTGGATATATATCTGAAGTGTCCATCAATGGATAAATGGATAAAAATGAATGTATATAACGGAATATTATTCAGCCATAAAACAAAGGACATCCTGCCATTTGTGACAACACAGATGAACCTTGAGGGCATTATGCAAGTGAAATAAGTCAGATAGAGAGAGAAAAGTACTGAATGCTCTCACTTATATGTGAAATCTAAAAAAAACAAACTCATAGAAACAGAGAACAGATTGGTGATTGCCAGGGGCAGGGGGTAGGGGGTGGGGAAAATGGATAAAGGTGATCAAAGAGTATGAACTTCTAGTTATAAGAAAAATAATTCCTAGGGATGTAATGTACAGCATGGTAAATATAGTTATCAATGATGTATTGTATACTGAAAGTTGCTAAGAGAGTAGACTTTAAAAGTTCTCACCACAAAAAAAAAATTGTAACTGTGATGATGGATGTGTTAACTAACCTTATTGTGGTAATCATTTTGCAATATATACATATATCAAATCACTATAGTATACACCTTAAACATATACCATGTTATATGTCAATTATGTTGCAGTAAATCTGAGGAGAAAAAAACTATCCTCATTTTCAAATATATGGCACAATGCATTATTACTGGAAAAGAACTAACATTCCTCCTCTTTTCTAAAAACATTTTTTTCCTGCTTCAGGAAAACATGGATTTGATTTCTTGGAAGTAGACTTTCCTGGAATCTTTTTTAACAAATGAACTGGACATATACTATTTTGCAGCCTCCGAGTTTTGTCCTGCTCCTCTTCTATAATTGAGAGGGCAAAGTCTGCAGGCTGGAAGATCTACCACCACTGCTCTCGCTTGTACATCAGCTAAGGTGTCTTTGGTTGCAAGTTACAAAACACCCTCAGCCAAATTGACTTAAATAATAGAAATTCATTAATGTATATATCAGGAAGTCCTAGAGCATTCAGGTTTCAGGGGTTGATACAGCTACTCACCAATGTCATCATGAACCAGCTTCTTTCCATCTCTCCACTCTACCATGATTAGTGTGTCCTGGCTTCATGCCGGGTGTGGTAATGCGGAGGGTGTAGCAGTTCCAGGCATCACATACAGACACAGCAAGGTCCAGAGACAGAAGAGGGGCTGTGTCTTAGCACAGGGAGCCTTACCCAGAAGCCTTCACTTCTTCACGGGTAAGAAGCGGGTCCCTGAACCACGTGCTCATAAACCAGTTCCTAGCAGGGGAATAGAAATACCATGATTGACTCAGATCAATTAGGATTGACCTCTGAGCTGGGGATTACTGCAGAATCACATGCAGGATAGATGAGTATCTAAACAAAATAGGGGTCCTGTTAAGAGAGAATAAGGGTAGAATGGATATTGTGTAGGAAACCAAGACCTGTTATACTCTCTCACCAGTATTTCCTTGCAAGTGCATTGATTGAAACCTGTTTTTAGAGCTCATATTGCTTTTCTCTGACTTTGCTACTCTTCCCCTTTTCTTAATGATATTTGCAAAATCAAGTTTTTCTTCAGGTTAATAGCTCTCTGCTTTCCTGAGACATACTCAAGCTCATTTTTGCTATAATTCCCTTTACTTTGTAAGCCTGATTCTAAATAGAGATGATTTTAGGCACAGTCCTCTTTTCTCTTGTCTTCTTGGTATTTGGTGTATGATAATTTCTTGGATAATTTTCCCCCTTCACCTCAGCTGACAAAAAGTTACCTGCTTCGTATTCTAAGGAGCCAGCTCTCTTTAGCATCTCACAGATGAGACCTACTCCCTCTGTGTTCTGTCTTCCATGAAGGTAGTCCACTACTATGATCAGAATTGATGTATAAAGACGCTTTGAGCATTTCTAATCTGGGGTGACAGAGGTGTTTTGGATACTCAACAGTGAAACATGAAATCCTTTATGTTACATACTTTCAGAGACCACTCTCTACACCTTCTTAATTTTATGTACTTTCTTAACATTGCCTTAGGCATTCAATGTAGGCAAGCCACAACCATCTTGAGAACATAGAAATCGCATTGTCACCTACTAAGTCTACTCCTTGACCTCAACAATTCTCACTCCAGCAATTCTCTCCCCTACTTATTAGTCACACTTGGAGGAATTAAGAGTCCCACTGACTGTTGGCCTACAGCAAATCCTAAGTGGCCAATATCTTATGTTTATAATCAACTTCACTCTTTTCATGAAAATTAAACTCTGGGGGATCTTCTGATGTGGGAGGGAAAATGATCTTCAGCTTCCTTCCTTTGCCCTGCCCTGACATCCATTCCATGTTAGAATATTGTTCAGTTTCTTCCTAGTATTTCTCTATTTATAATGGATTTATACCCTTTATTCTTTAATTTCATTTGTATCTTTATTGTGGTTCCCTGTCTTCTATTATATATCCAGGTGCACCAGCTAAGGATAGGAATATGAGAGATTCACATAAAGGACATTAACATGATTTATACTTAATATTTAAGTATTATTAGTATACTACATCCCATGCTCAAGCTCAAGAAATGTTATGCTTTTATAGGAGACAAATGTGGGTATGGTGGGAAAAGCACCAATGTTAGAATCGAAAGAGCCAAGTCTGAGCATCAGCAACTTAACTTGCCTTATGGCCTTAGGGGGGAATATTTAACTTACTTAGCCAAAGTAATTTTATAGTAAAGTGAAGCTAATAATATTTATCTCAAAGACTATTTTGAGATTAAATGAGATCATTGATATGAAAGTGCATTGTGAGAAACAGAGACATTATACGGTATTTCTATTATCCTAGAGCCTACCAAAGCATAATAAGGATATAGAAAGTAGTTTTAATGTTTTAAGAAAACTAAAAAAATTAGTCAAGACAGAGAGGAGAAAAGCTAAATTAGCAGGTGGCTTTTTCAGACAAAAATATGCAGCTCTGACATCAATGCCCTGCTCACATTCCCTCAGCCCACCCTCGAGGTCAGACATTTGGGGAGACAATTTGCTCACCTCCAATGACTTCTTACCTTAAGCATTCCTCTGTCTGAGGGCTCCTGGAGTGCTAACCCCCAGGAGCACACTTCAGCCAAGGATATTGATGGGTAAATACTCCCACTTCTTTGTCCCTTGTTGGGTCTATTTCAAATGTGTTTTACACTGTCTCTCAGAGGGTCCACAGTGGTTTCTCACATCAGTAACCTGCACAGTAACAATTCACTATCTTTTGCCCTGTCTCCCTCTATTTCCTGTCTCAATTCCTCCCTCCCTCACCGGGCTTCTTGCAATCACTCCAAATAAACTACTCGTATCCAAATCCTTGTCACAGAATCTGCTTTGGGTAAAACCCAAAGGAAGACATCTCAACTTTTCACTTCTTAATTCAGTTATGTAAAACTTGTGTTACAGGTGTATGTTTGTTATGGCTCTCATTTTGTTTCAGTCTTTGCTTTTCACTGTTCTTTTTATAAAGGTAGCCTGCGAAATTGGAGAGTAGGACAGGAAGAAGAAAGGAGAAGAGGTGGAGAATTGAAAGCTCAACTCTTTTCCTTAAGTGAATAAACATTTTTGAGAAAGGAAGTAGCACTTTTCAATCTGTGAATAAAACCAGTCATGAGGCAGAGGTGAGAGAGAACAGTGTGAACCACTGGATGGAAAGGATGGAAGATGATGTCATCATTGTTCTGACCTCAGTGTTCCTTCAGACATAATTTTTCTAAATGGACTCCTCTCATTATTGCCTCTTCTGGTCCCCCCTTTTTATACTCCCTGAATTCCTCCTTCTTAACCCCAGTTCTCATCCCCCAGGGTGACACAATAAAATCCTCAGATGAGAAAAGAGAAGGAGCTTCAAGCAAGACTGTGCCAAAATGCAATGCTTTGTCTCTAAGTTCTGAACTTGGATGGGCTGCCTTGAGAACAGCAGACATTTACCAATGCCAAGGACAGGCTGGGACATGAGGGAGCAAGAGTTGGCTGTATGTGAAGGGGGCTAAAGGAGGACGGGAGGAGACAGAAGTGTATCCAAACATTTATCCAAGGCGCTGTCCCTCCCACACTGAATCTCAGCCTAGGAAAAGATAACAACATTAATAATATTCTTTCTCATTGTCCTTTTCTCTCTTCCTGTTCTTCCCATTCTCTGGAAGGATAGAAGTTGGACCAAAAGTTCACAAAAGAATAGAAAAAAACTTTATTATTTCTCATCTGGATATTTTAACATCTTCTCTGGGACAGACACACCCAGAGAGTGCCATGAAAAGTAAAGCAAAGTTCTTCCTCTTGAGCACCAGATTCTGGAGCCAGGATGGAGGGACTGGACAATCAAGAATTTGCTTCAGATCTTCCCCCGATAACTTAACACAGGTTAAACACACACACACCCCTGACAGGAAAACACATAATCATACAACTCCTCTCACTAGGATCTTTCCCAGCTTCAGCACCAACTTTATAAAATACATGGATTATTTCTTCTCTCTCAGTGCCTTTGAAGAGACAAAGGTTATTCTGGTAAGAATAGATGGGATTTATAAATTAGGGTTCTTAACAAGGAAGAGATGGGAACATTTAATTAAAGGAGACCAGGAGACCTTTTACTGGTGTATGGGACTGGCTTTGGTGATGTAGCAGATGCTCTTAGTAACCTGTGCTACGTCCACTCAGCTCCCCTTTGATTTTCGCTGCAGCTATTGTGGGCTTTCCCATGCATGCCCACAGAGTCCCACTGTAAGTGCCCTCTTCATCTGTCTGACTTCCTTTCCCAAGTCCTTCTCTGAAGCAGTGGAAGCTTATATAGCTGCATGTAGGGCAAGCCCAAAGTGTAGGGAAGAAATACCTGCAGGCATGCCAGAGGATAAACGCTCAAGCCCCCCTCATTCTTTAGAGGGACAATTCTGAGGAATGTTCTACACGGTTCCTCAGAGGATCCTCAGAAGACTTGAGCCCCATTGCCCTCCATGGTGGTTAGCTCAATAACATAGCTTTTACTGACTATTCCATCTCCCTTCTCTCAATAAGCTCCCTTCCTCCCTCCTACCTTCTGGAGTCATCTCACAAATAAGTTATGTAAATTCAAATCCTAACCTCAGGCTCTGCTTTTAAGAGGACCCAAACTAAGACAGTAATACCAGATATAACTCTAAAATAAGTGGACCCTCAGGATAGTAGTCTGGAAATGGTTTACTCATCAGTCAGACGGAAACAAAAACTCTATGTCGGTAGTAATAGTATTGTCCATACCTCTGGCATAAATACCAAACTCTCAACTGCAATGAATAGGATGTGGGGGCAGGGGAAGCTTTGTTTATCTAGTATGTCTATTACTGGAATGAAGAGTCAGGATAATCATATGAGTAGTGGAATTGCCCGGCTTTTGTAAGCTGCCTTAGAAGCCTTGAAGAATGCCTTAAAGAAAGAGACAAATTCAGTTCAGCCAACTATCAACTCAAGGCATTCTGTGAAAGTCAGAAGTCTTCCATGACAGAAGGTAAGAGACCTTGTGGCAAAAGGGCAGACTGTGTTAAATATCAGGTTCAGAATTTAATCTTAGGAGGAGTAGAATGGCAAAGGAGACTGAACACACAGGTCTCCTATGTTAAAGATCTATGCTCATGTCATGGCTTTGACAGAGAAAGACTGGGACTCCAAGCCTTGGGATGAAGGCAACTGTGAGGATACGTATGAGGACCTTAAACCCTGGATGCTCTTGAATCATGGAGGCTGTAGAAGCTGCTCTCTCCCCCTCGCTAGAGGAGAGCAGTCTTCCTTTGCCTGGAGAGGATGAACATGTCCCTGAGTTGAATGCCTTGCAAGATGATTCTTGTCTTCCTTGGAATCCCCTCCACTGACTCCCTCAATTGCCTGCAGATTGGTAATGAGAGTAAGGTCCTAGAAAAGCACAAGAGGGGAGGTACAGTCTGTACTATGGGAAGAAATAACTTACTGAAAGAATTACAGAATATGTACTAAGAGGAACAAGGAAAGATCTATGAGAATAGATTTGAAGGTGTTAAATAAAATAAGGTGAGTGAGATACAAGGCTGAATAGGGGAGAGTTTATTAGAACATATAACATGACTCAGGGTTTAACATCCTGTCAAGGACACCTGGAGCTTGTCCCAACACACTGCTAAGATGGTGCCTTGAAGGTTGAACATGACAATGATGTAGAAATGCCAGAACTGCCTTCTCAGAGTATTAAGGAACAGGTCAGAAGGCACAAGGAAGTAAGCATATTATAAAGAGGTTTTTATGTGAGACCCACTGCCTGACCATGTTCCCCAGGATACTCCTTTCACTAGGGCAGTGAGAAATGCACTAGCATTTTACAGAAGCTCAGTGGCAGTGTCCTCCATGAACCAGGGTTCCTAGAAGAAAATGCTGCCATAGAATTGAGTTCCCCGGGGTAAATCAGAATGAAATAATTTCATGATATTAGAGGCCAGGTAGCTGCACTTAAACATCAAAGGCATAATTACTGTAATAGGCAGCAAGGCTGGAGGGGTAACCAGGGTGCCTGGACCCCAAGGGTTTGGAATAATGGCTAGTGGACCTTTGTGTTCCTAGGGATAGGAAAGACAAGCAGCCTGTGAAAGTATTACTTGACTTTCATAATCAGAAAAAAATCTAAAGCAGATGAGCAGCAGGCTAGGATCAGGAATCACATAGGAAATGACAATCCTTTGTTGAGTTTCCAGATCTGAGACAGTTCTCAGACTCAGAGCCCAATGACTGAAAGGGAAACTCGATCCCCTCAAGGAAAGACCATGCAGCTCCATCATAAATATATACATTAACTCTTCAATTCTTCCCCCAAAGGGACTTACAGCTATTTATCCATACCTTTCAAGGGCTGCTAGATACAGAATGTATGGTGACACTCATAATAGGAGACCCAAATGCCATCATGACCCCATCAATAAAGTGGGGGCTTAAGGAGGTCAGGAAATAAGTGGAGTCCTGGTATAAGGCATCTCCAGTGAGTTTACAGCCCATCTTGTGGTCACTCTCCCAAGACCCAAGTGCATAACTAGCGTGGATATACTTTGTTATTGAACTTTGCATTTCTAACCCTTTGAAAGAAGTACACCACAAATTTGGTCTCTTTATTTTTAGAGGCAGCAGACACCACACGGGGGATACTGCTTCAAACCATTTATTGAGTGACTCAAAAATTTTCCAATTTAAAGTGAGGCCCAAAGCAAGAGAAGACTCTGTAGCAGGCTCAGGCAATGGTGCAAGCTTCCTTGTTGCTAGGACTACATGACCCAACAGACTCAGTTGTGCTAGAGGTGTTCAACGGAGAGTGGCAACTCAGAGCTCCAGAATTCTGAATCAAGGCATGCCTCTTGCCACAGAGAATCACTCACTGCTTGAAAAGCAGCTTCTGGTATACTAAAGGGTCCTAGTAAAGACCAAGCATGTGACCATGGGACATCAAGTGACTGCCACCAGGAGTGTATTGTCAAATCATCTAAGTCATAAGGTGAACTTAAAGCAGCAATCCATCATATGATGGTAATGATACATACAGGATCAGGCCTGAAAAATTCCAGAGAGCAGAAGTAAATTTCATAAGCAGATGACCAGACTTCCAGGTCACCACCCTCTGTTACATCAGTGATTCTCTATCAGTCTGCAACCTATGGCCTCAGGAGATGTTCCCTGTGACCAACTGACAGAGGAGAAAAAAATTGAAGCATGTTTTAAAGATGGCTCAGCTCAATATTTTGGTACAAGAGAAAATGGTCTGCTCTTGCACTATATTCCATTCATAGGTAGCCTTAAAAGACAGTGGTAAGGAGAAACTCTTGTAGCGGGCAGAGCTTGGAACAGGCACTTGAGGCACTTGGCGTATGGAGGAAGACCTAGCCTGACATAAGGATGTATACATATGCTCTGCTGTGAGTGGTGAATTACTTGACTGATTGGTCAGGGGCCTAGGATTGGCAAGACTATAATCGAGTATAAGGAGGTGTGAGGGAGAGGTATATGGAAATACCAATAAGAGTAGAAATAAATATGCACATCTTCATATCTCACACTAATGTCTGCCAGAGTGTATCCATCACTGAGGAGGCTCTTACAACCAGGTAGACAGGATTCTTCTTGGGTAAATCTCAGCCAGCCTCTATTCTTGACACCCCAATGCTAGCGCAGTGGACCCATGTACAAAGCAGCCTTGTTGGCAGGCATGAAGGCCATGCACAGTCCCAATAGTATCAGCTCCTTCTTACCAAACTGACATAGCTACTGCTTCTGCAGAAGTTCTGACTTGTTAGCAGCAAAGACCAATACCAAGCATTTGATATGGTACCAGTCCTCAAGGACACCAGGCAGGCACTTAGTGGCAAGTTGATTACATCAGACCCCTCACTACCCCCTCTGGAGGAGGAAGTGATTGATCCTTACAGGAAGTAAATCCTATTCTGGATATGTGCTTGCTTCCTTGGCCATAGTATCTCCTTCAGGATTATTATCTGAGGGCTTATAGAATGATTTCTTTACTGACATGGTATCCTGAATAACATCACTTTGGACCAAAGGACCCATAGTGAAGGAGATATAACGATAAGACAACAATGGACACAAAACCATAGGACCCACTGTTCCTACCACATACGACATTATCCAGATGAAGCTGGTCTGATAGAATGTTGAAATGAACTGTTAAGGGCTCTGTTAGTTTGAGAACAATACCCTGCACGGTTGGGTGTTGTCCAACAGTATGTGCTATATGCATTGAGCTAATGATCAAGATACAGCTCTGTATACTCAATAGCTAGAATATATGAGTCTGGAAACCAAGGCGGGAAGGTAGGAATGGCTCCTCTCACCATCATATCCAGTGAACCACTTGTAGAATTTGTGTTTCCTATTCCCATGTCCTTAAGCTCTGTTAGATTATAGGTCTTGGTTACCATTTGGGGTGGGAGGGAGCAAATCACTTCTAGTAGGGGATAGAGCAAGTCTCACAAAACCTATAGCTATGACTACCACCTGCTCACTTTGGCTCTTTATGCCAAAGAACCTGTGGATAAAGAAAGGTATATTTTATACTGGCAAGGTAATTGATCAGATTAGCATGAACGTCTGGGATTGTTGCTAAATAATGGAGGCAAAGAGGAGTACTCCTAGACCTCAAAAGATTCACTGGGATTCCCCTTGTTCTTCCACGTCTGGTGATAGCATTGAGAAAAACTGTAGCAACCTCAGTTTGACCAAGAGTCTAAGCCCTTGGTTGGCTTAGACTCTAGGATGAAGGTCTGGGTTTCCCCACCAAACAAATAATGAGACTAACTGAAGTGATTGTCAAGAGCAAGGAAAATCTTGAATGGGTGGTGGAGAAGGGACCTGATGAATATCAATTAATGGTCTTTGAAACAGTTGCAACAAGCGACATCTGCTTGCTACAGTTACTCTCTTGCTTTAAGTCCTTTTTAGGATTAGCAGCTGGCCATGACCTTAAAGAATTCATGACAGAATGAATTCTATATAGGGCAAAAATGGATCCGAAAAGTGAAAGCGATAGACTGTAGCATGTGTCTCATGTCACTTCCTTTGACTTCAGCTGCAGAGGTGCTGGACAGTTCCTATGCATGCCACAGATACCCCTTAAGCGCCTGCTGCATCTCTCTGCCTTCCTGACTCGCCATACTCTCCAAAGCCACAGGAGCTCACTAAGCCTACACTGAATGTCCAGACAGACTGGAGAGCTGATTCACCTGGAAGCCACCCACAACGGATGAGTGAGGAGAATCAGTGGATAAACGCATCAGCCTTCCATATTTGGGTGGGAAAATTCTAAGATACATTCTATACCGTTCCTCAGAGAGTCCTTAGTGGGAGTGAGTCCCAATTGATCAAAGCCGTAGCCAGCTCAATGATGTGTCCTCGAATGGCTTTTCCTTCTTTCTCTCTCAGTTTCTCTGCTTCCCAAGTAAACTACGTGATTCAGTCTCTGCTTTTAGAGGAACCCAAACAGAGTAGATGGATAAACCAGTTAGCTGCTAGTTGATCGTGATGTTTATGGAAAGGGTTGGCTTTGTTAACAAAGGAAAAGCTAATAGCTTTGATGGAGAAAGTGAAGTTAACTAAAATTTGGAAACAAACATTTATTGAGCATTTTTATGTATCAAGTATTTTAGAAGGTATTCAATACCATTTTCAACTGCTTGATGTGACAGATGAGTTTTCTGAACTCATGGGGAGGGAATAAAAAAAAGAGGAAAACAAAAAAAAGGAGCACATAACAAGACATCAATGAATGACAGTCAATCTCTTTTATAGTGATGTCTATCATCTCACAGCCATCTGTATTTACCATTTATCTAGACAGATCTACAACTTATTTGGGATTATACTGTGTACCATGCTTTGGGTGTGTTATGAGGTGAAAGTGAAGGTTGGGACATGACTGATTTGTGGTATATGCAAATAAGTACAAAATTATGTTCTAAAAATATGAAATAATTCAACATTTAATATGTGAGAAACATAGGAAACCCTCAAGATCATTTAGTCCAGTGTCCTAGCTTTACAGATGAAGAAAAAGAGGTGGCTTAGTGGCACAATCAGGTCTGGAATATCAGGATTCTGATACTCTTTCCACTATACTTGGAGACTTGCACCAAGGGAATAGTTGTCATTTGGAAAACGTTTAACACAAAATATTTACTGTATTCGTGTGAAGTCTTACACAGATCTAGTGTGTCTATTGATTCTTCTGGAGTTTAGTTGCTTGTCCACAGTCTCTATTGATTCTGAGTTCCTTATGCTATTAAGCCTTGTTGCATGACCTTAGATTAAGTCTCATTCAAGTACTGAATATTCCTAAGGGGCTTAACAATGTGATGCAGAAGAGAGCTAGAAGGTTCCTTGGAGACCACCTGGCCAACCCCACCAGGCAGGCATTTTTATAGACATTTAGCATCATTCTCAATTGACTGTCTGATTTGAACTCTATGACTCTTCTGGCTCAAATGGGAGGGAGGGGAAAAGAAAAATGGAGGAAGAAGGACATTTCCCCATCTCTTCTTTAACACTTCATATCCAGATGTTCTCTATAGTTAACCACAACATTGAGCAGGAAATGACTGTTGAACCTCCACAAGGGAACCATTCAATAAATACTTATTGGCTGATAGAACAGCATTCTCTGAGTATCTGTTCACTGGAATGGTTTTCCCTTAAGTATCGAGGGTACCTTTCATTGAAATCAGTGTTCATTTTTTTATTGTGGTAAAATATACATAACAAAATTTATCATGTTAACATTTTTTAGTACAAGTCAGTGCATTAAGTACAGTCACATTGCTGTACAATTATCACCACCATCCACCTCCAGAACTTTTTCATCCTCCCAAACTGAAACTCCATGCCCATTAAATAGTAACTCCTCTTTCCCACCTCCCTCCAAACCACCATCCTACTTTCTGTATCTGAATCTGACTGCTCCAGGTCCTCATACAGGTGGAATCATACTGTTTGTCCTTTTGTGACTGGTTTATTTCACTTAGCATAATTTGTTTTGTTTGTTATTATAATAACCATTCCAATGGCTGTAAAGTAGTATCTCATTGTGGTTTTGATTTGCATTTCCCTAATGATTCATGATCTTGAGCATCTTTTCATGTGCTTATTGGCCATTTGTATATGTTCTTTGGAGAAATGTCTATTTAAGCCGTTTGCCAATTTTTTAATTGGGTTGTTTTTTGGTTGTTGAGTTGCAGGAGTTCTTTATAAATTCTGAATATTAATCCCTTATCAGACATATATAATTTGCAAATATTTTCTCCCATTCCATGGGTTGCCTTTTTACTCTGATGTCCTTCAGTGTACAAAAGTTTTTAATTTTGATGAAGTCCAATTTATCTATTTTTTATTCTGTTGCCTGTACTTTTGGTCCACTAACTTTTGAACTCACATTTCAATCTTAATTTTAATTCTTGACTTTGGGTACTGCTGCCTGAGGTTAACTTAGGTTTTCTGGGGCCTGAAGTACATGCAATTTGGGAGGCTTAAGAGAAAAGTACAAAAGATGTTACTTTCATAAATTTTTACTAAACTTTATAACCATGTTATCACTAGTTAGGATGCCTCCTGGAAGGAGTGATGTAAGCTTCATTAGCCTCATCCTTAATCAGCCTTTATAACCACCACTACCACTTTCTTCTTCCCTCCCCCTACCATTTCTAACAATTCAGAAAGCGTCTAGGGAATTTGAGAGCCTGTGAGACTCATTCCAACTATAAATTGTAATTGAAATATCAGTGAAGGGAAGTATTAGTATAAAAAATTTCCAGTCAAAGAATATCAGAACAGAAATTCTCCTATAAATAGCTTAAAACCATTACTTAGTAAACCAGAAAGAACTGGGGTTTAAAATGCCTAGGTCATAATTCCAGCTCTATTACTAACTGGTTTTGAAAATCTGTGCAACTCAAACTGTCTGATCTTCAATATGCATAAAATAAGAGGTTTGGATTTGCAGTTCTGTTCCAGCTCTAATAGTTAATCATTCTTTTTACTTCCAGTTCATTCCTTTACCTGCTTTTAGTAACTATCCCCCTGTACCAGCTTCTACCCCTGCTGTGCCAAAATTCTGCCTTCCCATGAGCCCGCTTCTCAGGTATCATTCCCTCGGGCCTGATGCTTCCGTCCATGGATTATGACTCCTCCTTAAGGAGAAGTTCTAGGATATCACAGATGAGAAGCTGCCTACACAGATGCTTTTTTTCACATACTGATAGGTTCTGGTCTCCTCTTGTAAGCAATATTTACCTTATCCTGTTGTATTCAAATTTGATTACTGTACTACCTCTCCTATTCTATATTCAGTTGCAACTGAACATCCCCACTTAGATGTCCCGCAAGTATCTCAAAGGGAACATGTTCTACACCGAACTTATCACCTTCCCCCACCTGTCGGTCCTCCTCTAGTCCCTGTCTTGGGGGAAGCCCTTGACTGCTCTCACTTCCTCAGATTCAAAGTCCTGTCTGTTTTACCTTATGGATGTTTCAGATACATCCATTTCTTTCTATTCTCACTGCCGTATTTTAGGTCAATGGTCCATCCTCTCTCACCTGAATAAGTGTAATAGCCTCTTAACCAACTAGTCTCCTTGTCTATAAAGTTGCCCCTGTAATCCATTTTCCATAGTCACAAGAATTACAGTACTAAAGTGCAAATCTGATTATTTCATTCACCTGCTTAAAGCACTCCAGTGGCTCATCATTGCTTTCAGAATAAAGGCCCAAGCCCTTATGAAGGCAAAGAAGCATCCCTCCCCATGAAAAGTCTGGATACCTGCTCTACCTCCTATTTTGACATCCCACCAAAGTCCGCTCCAGCCATGTTGTATCCCTTGCGTTCCTTAAAGGGGTTCTGTTCTCTCTCATCTTTAGGGCTTCACCGTCGCTACCCTCAGAGCCTGTAGTCCGCTTTCCCTACTCCTCTTTATCTGAAAAACTCATCCTTCAGAAGTCCGTCCAATTATTATCTTTTTGTGTGTGTGAAGCCTTCTCTGACACTGCAAGGCTAGCTTAAGTGCCCCTCTTGTGAGTTCTTTTAACACTTAGCACACTGTGTTGCACCTTATTCTTTACTTGTCTCTCTTTTCCACAAGACTGCTAATTTCTCGAGGACAGAGACTGATTCTTAGTCATCACTGCAGCCTCAGCACCTAACGCAGTACCTGGCACACAACAGGCATCCGATAAATATTTCTGCATAAACCATCTCATGAGAGAAACAGGTACTAAATAAAGATTTCTTGCCTAACTAGCCTCTCCCGTTTTCCTCTCCTATCGTATACCTTCTTTAATGGATTTTTAAAAAGCGAGATTCTAGGTGATGGGATTATAGGTATATTATGTTATTCTTTATGTTTCTATTCATATATTCTACATGTATTCTATATAGAATTAAATAGAATTCTATATCAGATGATCTGTTTTATCCCATTGTCGTAGAGCAAAAATATCAAATTCATGTAATGAGACTTAGGAAAATATTCCTCTTGGGCTATGCTGTATAGTGATTGCAGGAACTCATGTATGATGAGGTTCAGAGTGAACTACCAGTGGACCAGGGCCACAACCTCTAACTCCCAAGTTATGGTGGGTAGAGACTGACAACACTGTCTCCTTTCAGAGGAGCACTTGAGGGGTGAACAGGGTCAGTGACTCAGCTGAGGCTACGCATCAGTCTCCTAATTTCCAGTCCTATACTCTTTCCACTGTATCATAGAGACAAAAACAAAAAGACCTTCTTTGTCCTAGCAAGACTTAGCTATAAAAATTTAGGGAGCCTTTTGAGCACATACTTCTGCTCAGAATACAAAGGATGGGAGAGTTCTAAAATGATTGTGAACCTTCCATGTCTAGAATTTAATGAAATAACACTAGTTCCTAATTCTCTTTAATTTCATTTAATTACTAGAGCTTAGGAAGGGAGTAAAATTTGCATAATATTTGTTTCTGGCCATCTGCTCCATTCAGAACCTTGGAACTAGACAACATTTTCTGGAAGGTCTATTGTGGGGAGGGAGTAGGCTGAGTACCTAGCATCTGAGAAAATACATAGCCAGTTTCAGGTGTCCTTTCTGGAATTCTAACAGTTCTCAAAGTATTTCAGTTTCAATTTCAAATTCCTATTCAGTCTTCACCTTATTGGTTTAGATTTTGTCACAATCAGATACTTTATGTTAATTTGGCCCCCAACAGGATTTGTTAATAATCTCAGATTTATATGATGGTTAGAGCTGCATGCTAAACAGAAATCACATATCATAATGTGGGGGAATTCAGTTCTGCAAAACTCCGTGGAGAACAGATTTTTAAAAAATAGGCACAATTCTACATTTTTAAAGTTTGTGTTAAGATTGCCCTAAAATGACTTATTTACCTCCACACAGGATCCACGTTAAAAAAAAAATCATTTGACCTGCAGAAGTAGAGATGTTAGGAGAAAATGAGTAAAGAAATAACACATTTAGGAAGGTGAAAATGTACAAGTAATGACCCATTTTGGCCCAGCCCCAAATCTTTAAGGAGCTGACACCTTGTTCCATCTTCTATTTTTCCCCCTTACTTCCAGCCAACTAGATTTCATTTGTTAATGTCTGGGGCTCCATTCGACCGGGAAAAAGCAGCGGCGCAGCGCTATACCCACCGACTGATGACGTGTGCTCTCTCCACACAGAGACACTTGGCATGGAATGAGGGACAGTGCCTGGCACGTAGTAGGTCAGCCTAAGACACTATAACATTCCTATGTGTGTGAGTCTGGAAGGGAGGGGCAGGGCAGGGCAGGGATTGTCGGATTCCCCGCTCCTTCGTTACCCAAGTCTCCGGTGCGGAGGCCAGCGTCGCTGGACGGGAGCCTGCCGCTCTTCGCGGGGGAGCGCCACCCCGGCCCAGCGCACGCGATGATGCACGTGGAAAGGCTCAGCACACTGCACGCGCTCTGCCAACCGAGGCGACCGGGCCCCATCTTCTCCCGGCGAATTTTTGACCTCGAGCCGCACGCGCACCTCGCTGCTTCCCGCGCCGGCCGCGGCTCGGGGTCCCGCCCGCCCTCCGCGAGGCGCCCGCACGGGCCGCGGGGCTGGCGGCGGCGTGGGCGGGGCTTGGCTGCGGGGAAATGACGTCGCCGCCCCCGCGCGCTCCGCGGGCCGCGCGCCCTGGTAACGGCGGCTCGGCGGCTCCCGCGTCCCGCTCGGAGTCCCCGCCTCCTCCCGCAGCAGCCCGCCCCGTCTCCTGCTCCCTCCGCAGTCCCCGCTGCGGCCGGCTCGCTGGGGCCCTGGTGCCCGGTGGGAGCGGGAGCTGCGGGCCGCGCTGCTCACGACGCCTCTGCCAGGCGCGCTGAAGGGCCGGCGACAGCGGGCCGGGCCCCGGGCATCTGCCCCGCGTCGGTGTCGCCTGCGGCCTCGGGCCGGCGGGGCCGCCCGGTCCCTGGACGGGGGTGACCAGGGGGTCGCGGGCGGGCGGGCAGACGCCTGCAGCCGCGGCTGTTGGACGCCGGGTGTCAGGTCGGGAAGCGGCCGGCCGGGCTTTTGCCTGCCAGACGTCGTTGCTCCGCGGGCCGCCCCCGCGCGCGGGGACAGGTGTCCCGGCCGGGGTCTGTCGGGAAGATGGCGACCCCGGGGATGAGCTGGCAGCAGCACTATTACGGCGGCTCGGCGGCCGGGGCGGCCAAATTCGCGCCCTCACCGGCCGCCGCGCAGCAGGCGGGGCACAGCCTGGACTACAGCCAGGACCTGCACCTGAAAATGAGCAAGAAAATCGCCCAGCTCACCAAGGTAAGGGCGCGGCGGCGGGGTCCCTGCCTGCGTCCCCCGGCTCCCCTGCCCGGCCGGGAGCCTGCGCGCCCTGCGCCCGTACGCGCTGAAGGGGGTTGTTCTAGGGAAGCAACAGCCGGAGACTTAGCTCCAAGAACCCTTCAAACTTCGGGGGACACCGGCGACGTTAATTTCCACTTGCCCGCTCCACGGCACGGCTGGGGTTATGGGACTTGCGCCCCTCTGCCCTTTAGGGGTAAGCCTGCACAGAACAAATTAGTATCTACTTCCTTTATTGCACAATAACTAAATCCCTTTAGTTTTGCTCTCCTACGTGTGCCGAGGCTCCACGAGGCGTTACACTACAGTGCTGTATGAAGTACAGTACCGTGTTTACCCAGCATGACCCGGAATCTTCGGAAGTGAGCAGTATCTTTGATTGACTGTCTCGTTAAGGGGTGAATAAACCTTCTGAGCAATGTAGGAGGGTAAAACATACCTTGCGTGCCAGTTTGGGGGTTTAATGAGTCATTCCTTCTCCTGACAAAATGTCAAACAAGGCTTATTAGGTGAATCATGTGCCTGCATTTAGTTGTGTTCCAATCTATCCCCAGATAATTTTCAAAAAGCAAATAGCTTGCAAATTTGGCCAACTGTCGTTTCGGATGGTACTTGGATGGTGAGCTTTTTTCTAGTTTAGTAAACGTTGATAATGAGAAAGAGCTTGTATCTCTGTGAAGCAAGAGCAGCTCAGATGGGTTATATTGTTCCGTTTAGATATCCAGAGCCATCTTTCTGTACCCATTAAGTAAGAAGTGATTCGTGGTTTCTGGAAGTGAGTAGAGGTGACAGACCTTAATGGTTTAAGCTGAGTCAGCTAACCACTTGTTCAGAGTGTTGGTAGCAGAAGAGAGGTGGGGGTTTACTCCCAGATAGCCTCTCAGGTTGGAGTCTTTCAACACCAAAATTCTCATTATATAATTTCATTACGAGTTGGCACTTTTGAGAGTAAAGTAAGACACAGTGGGAAGAGAGGAAGGAAATGGGATGCAAGAGGGTAAAAAGATTTTGGTGGAGATATGTGGTTGAAGATAGAAAGAAAAATTAACATGAAAGGACTAAAGAATTGAGGGAGCAACTGCGAGAACAGAGGAGAAGGTGTGAGTGCATGATGGGAAACTCAGCCGGGCCAGGCAAGGCAGCAGTTTGTGAAGCTCTGTTTTTGTTTTATGCCAGCGCTGCTTTTGGAGGTTGCTATGGGTCCAGTTTTTACTGTTTCCTCTTGTGACAGAGGGTCCCCAAATTCAGAGAAAGGAAGATCCAAGAAGGCACTCAGTAGTATACCATCAGAGCATTTATACATTGGGAACTAAAAGCCAGGCTTCCTAAAACCGTGTTTGTTCTCCAGAATGCTGATGTCCAGAATGAAGCCCATCAGTATATATTTATTCTGATTTTCTTTTCTGCTGTGTCCAGAACATCTGTCCTTCTTATTTTAGATTGTAACCCTTTGGAGTGCTTCTAAGTAATAGAAGCACTCAGAAAGTTGGTAGTGAAACTGTGTACAGTTTAATAAAAAAAATTTATCGTCTCTTCAGAGAACTACTTTTCCTTTTATTTTTGCTTTTTCAATTTTCTGTTCTTGTGTCAGGAAAAGAAAAGAAAAATGCAGCACAGCCGTTCCAGGTGGGAGTAGAGGGAAGTGGCTGTCATTTTGTCTTCACATTCCCACCTCGAACCTACTGAGACAGGAGGCTGTCCCCACGCCTGTGCTCTCATCACGGCTTTGAGGGCTACACCTACTCCTTCCTGAGCGTTACTTGGACTCTCTGATTCAGTGTTTATAGTTACAGTCTTTAAACACTCGTGCCACCCCCTCTGCCAAGTGCCTCAGACATGTGATCCCTTATACTAGGGTTTCGCAACCTCGGCATTATTGTTATTTGGGACTGGATAATTCCTGGTTGGGAACCAGGGAGTGGAGGGGCTGTTCTGTGCATTATAGGATGTGTTTAGCAGCATCCCTGGTGCTGCCTGTTAGATTCCAGCAGCACCCCAGCACACACACACAGTTGTGACAATAAACATGTCTCCAGACATTGCCAAATGTTTCCAGGGTTGGGGTGGGGGAGTCATCCCAGGTGAAATATCTAGAGTTTCTCCCACCCCAGTCTCTTGCCTTTATTACTAAGATAAGGCCTGAGAATGAAACAATGTGCTGGTAGGACTCTGGTGCAGCCAACACCCTTCAGTTTCTGAAACTTGCAAGACGATCTGCCTCCCTTATATGCCATTTTAGAAACTGTCAGATTTTACAGTCACATACACTTATTGTAAATACTTTACCGTAAGAATGACATCATGAGTAAGATATTGACTGTTAGAAACTTTACTGGTATCTGCCATTGGAATTTTAACTCATGAAGAGTTCATTAATAAATTCACAAAGGCAGAGGTACGTTAATGGAACTATGGTGGGGACTTGACAGGAGCTTACATTTCAAAATTAGACATTATAGAGATAACCATTAAAATAGGATTTTATTTCTTTTGGAATGAGTCAGTAGAACTAACTCTTCAGTATTATAGTTAGCATGGTGCGGGAATCTGACATAGTGTCTTGAGTTACAACTCCTGCTCTGCCACTAACTAGTGGTATGACCCTGAGTGAGTCATTAATCACTGAGCCTCAGTTTCTTAATCTTTAAAATAGGGGTGCTTTAAAATAGGGATGCTGTCTCTAGGATAGCAGACTCTTAATTCAGGCTGTCACTGAAAAGAGATATTATATGCCAACAAACAAAGTATTAGTAAAATACTAGATAATTCATTTTTTAAATGCTCCTCTCCTTTTAAAATAAACCGTTCGGTATTTAACAGCGTTATGTGATAATGCATTTCGTTGGAGGGTTTTCTACTAAACTCTTTAAAAATGTATACAGTAATTTTTCTTCTTTTGAATATCAGACTTCAAATTTTTCACATTTGTTCTGTATTATAGTACTATATGGAAAATACGGTATGCATTTTTCAGAGATTTGGCTGGCTATGCGAGGATAAAGAAGAAGGTAAGCTATATTATAATTTTGCACACAGGAAGAGTCCATATATTTTTAACTGACTAAAAGGCAGTCTTGCTGGAGCTGTATTTGTTCAGACTCTGTTTCCTAAGAACCTCCCATGGCAGCCGTCTCACGGAAGAGCTCCAGTTCTTGAGCACCTTGTATGTGAGGGGCACTTTGCTAAGTGTCAGAGGTACAGCGGGAGCAAGAGACAGGCTCTGCCCTTTAAAGTGAGTATTATATTTAGGTTAGTTGTGTCGAATTTTAAGAATTACTGTTAGATTCGTGAGTCACATTGTGGCAAATTTCTGGCATTGTTAATGGCTGAACCATCTCAGGATAGGCAGAGAAGCTGGGTGGGTTGAGTTATGTTTTATAAGATCACATTTCTGTACTTCCCTACTCTCCACTGTGTTGACTGTTTAGTGCATTTGGTTGAAAAGCAGGACTTGTGGGATGTAATTATAAAACAGCTTTATTTTTCTCACTCACTGTCTTTTTTGGTTTACTCTGTGAGATAGCCTCATCCTCTGCCCATGGATAAACTTGACTTTTCAGGTTGCTTTTTGATAAGGCAAGTTGTCCTTCAGTAACTAAGTTGCGGAAGTCTCAGTTTGATTATTAAAATGTCCAGTATCAATAAATAAAGACCCTAAACCAAACCTGAATTAAGGATGAAGCTTCACCCCTATGCCCACTCCCCTGCTCTGCCTGCTGCCTGGGGGAAGCCAGTAATCGGGGACTAGGCATCATTGGCTTTTTTCTTCTGACTTGGCTTTTCTACCTCTGCCTTGTCTTGCCAGTCCTCATTTCTGACCCCCTCTCCCCCCAGGCTGGACAAGGAAGAAGGGAAGAGAGGAAAGGTGAGCTGCACACTTGACTCGATTAGTGCCGGTGCTCTAGCTTCAGTGCTGTTGTAGACTTGGCAGACGTTTAAAGCTCGTTCTTTCACTTGTGGATCCTCCACCTTCCACTTCAGTTGCTTGAGATTCCTGACCTGAAGCAGCTTGACAATCAGAATGCATCTGTATTCTGGCTGGTTGCTTACTCCTTCCTCAGCCTCTTGGATCTGGCAGAACCTTCATGTTCACTTTGCTGAGTGAGGTCTGTTCAAGCTCCAGGTAACCTTCGTAGATGGACTCGGGTGACCCACCCCAGCTTTCTCTGTCCCATAGGACCTTCACTGGTCCCTAGGAAACACTCATTCTTTGTCCAGACAGACTCTGGAAATGGTCCCAATTCAGCCATATCTCTTTTGCTCTCACATGCCTCTTCATCCAGCAATTCTCATCCTTTAGATTTTCCAGGGATGAATCAGGTGCCAGTTCAGTATGTTCTTTAAAGTGCTTGAGACACATATCAGGCTCTTCAAGTCTTCCCATCAGAGTCTGTTCCCCTGGGCTTCAGGTGAGGAACAAGCATGCCCCTCTACCCTCCCCCTCAAAGGCAAGGAAGGGCACTTGTTCCTGTAGCTCTTTCCAAGGAAACCTCCTCCACACACCCCTCTGCAGTCCCTTTGTGGCTTCTCTCACTAGTGTTGGGGAGAGGAGGTGACACACCTCAACAATCCTCTCTGTAGACTGCCTCTTTTGGAAATTTTAAAAATATTCTGACACCTTCTTTGGAATGTCGCTTGTCTTTGGTTCTCAATAGAAACTTCCCTTTTAATATCCTGTTATATTGGCTGCTCATCCCTTGCCTCTTTAGTTGATTGCACTTTTGATACAATTCAGGCCAGCTGTTGCTTACAGACATAACTAGGATAAGGTAAGGTTTAATGTTCCAAAGAGCGGGAATAGTTTCTCTGTGTTCTCCGTGCTTAGCATCGAGTCTTAAAAGTCTTCTTTTAACACCCAGCCGATGTCCCTCCTCCCGGAAAACTGCCCTGAGCAACCTAGGCCTTATTAGGTTTCCCTTACTCTGAACTACATTACTGTAACATTTATTGTCTTATTTGATATTTAATAATACAGATTTGCAAAATAATGTTTATTGTGTTTATAAATGTATCTTGTTTATCTACTTTGACTGTAAGTTCCTCAGCTGCAGAGAGTGTATCTTATATTTCATGTAACCTTAATGTGAATGCTTTATACATAGTATAAAACCTTAATAAATATTTATTGAAGATGATGATGATGGGGGTGGTGGTGATGATGCTGTACCAAGTAATTTTGTTATATAGTAGAAAATGTCTATAAATATTTCTGAGGAATTTTATTTGCTATTCTAGGCTAATGCTAGATCATTTCACCTGCATTAAATTACTTATTAATATCTAAATATTTATTGGCTTCTCCTTAAACTGATTCCAAAAGCTATATTATTTCATAGTATGCTTATTTTTGATGCAAAAATAAAAATATAAAGTACTCTGTCTGAAATATAGATATTTGTTATTTCAAAAGGTAGGTAATTGATGTACCAGATTCTTAGCAAATAAAAAAGTAGTCTTATGATCAGTTATTTAATACTAACTCTGCCTGTGCTATATCCAAAACCAGAATGTGTTTGTATAGTACCAAAACCAGTGAAAGTTTCAAACATTCCTGTTTTCTGCACAATAAAGACAACTGATTTTTTACTAGTTGGTTTGTTTGAAATACCTAGATACTGCTTCATAATGATGTTCAGTTTTGGTTATGACTTGTTTCAGCTTGGCACAGGCCACATCCAGCATCCTCTTTCTTCCTTTGTTACATTGCAGCTTTGACATTCTACTATACAGTAGCTTGGATGTCATCTTTTAGTCATAGTTGAGTGGTTTGAATTAATTTCTTGTATTTACTAATGGGCACAAAAGTATGACATACTATTTATCAATTGTCCAAAAACTGATAAAGGGACTGCCTTTAGCGTTAAAAGGTTTAGAGTTGGAAGAAACTATGGATTCTGGCCTGACCCTCTCATTTTATAGATGTGGAACTTGAGGGCCCAAAGTCATTTGAAGATTACACAGCTTGTCACTGGCAGAACCTGAATAGGAGCTCAGGTCTCTGGAGTGGTCTAGGAGAGGACAGCTGTACTAACAGGTCCCTTTGCTATGTCTGCTTCTTTCTAACTGGTGCTGCCCATTCAGTTCCTAAGAAGCCACAGAACTGGTGGTGGTGGCTTTTTCCTGATGTTGGAACCATGTTTTGCTTACCTCCTGAATCACAGACTTTTGATGAGTGTGAACCAGCGTGCCTCTCCCATACACTGTTGAACAATCTCTGGACTTACAGGTTGTACAATTTGTGACTGTGTTGGCAAATTTGTAACAGAGCTGTTTTTTTTGTCTTCCCACATAAATGTCATAATATTTTCATGTTTTTATTAACAGCTTTAGTCTTTAGACTTAAAAAATTTTTTAATTACTTCAGTTTGGAGACTGTCATACTTGGTGTCAAAGTTATTACTGTGTGGTTATTTTAAATGTTTTTCCTTTGACTGCCTGCTTCGTAACTGGATTGTTGCTTAGGCCTCATTCCTGGAGGTAGTAAGTTGGAAATTTTCCAGTTTTTCTCCCCCATCCCTCTCTCTGTGTTGTTTGTTTGTTTAGGAAAATCTTTGGTGTCTTCTAATTGCCAGTCTCTTAAAAAGTGGTATAAAGGATAAAGGTTCAGTTAAATGTGATTGAAGACATCTGTTTATTTTAGTTGAGTTAATAAAAAAATTCCTATACTTTCATTCTTAAAATTATGAATATTTCTGAAAATAGTGTGTCTCTTAAATTTGAGATGAGGATGTAGAGTAGCCTGGATCTGTAAAGCCTGTTAACTTCTGAATGACACAAAGAAGTAGTGGGGGTGAGGAGGAGAGGTAACATACTGATAGTCTGCTCTTTCAGTTTATCTTATGGGACTTAAAAAATGTCTTATCTGTGGGCATTCAAATAAAATCGAATATTATGCCATGAATTGGGATTGATGTGAACAATGGAAATTCATAATGCCACACTTGTTTTAGGATAGAAACCGCAGAAAGTTTCTATCCTGCAGACCACTTATGAGTGACAAGGACATTGAGTCTGTCAGAATTGGTGTCCCCTAGCCCTTTTTGGAGATAAATACCTGAAGAGAGGTGGGAGACAATTGATAACTGAACTCAGGATCTTTTTTTTTGTAAATGAAAACAATGTTATAAATGGTAGTTTGATGTGGAGGAAATATTACTATCAAATTTATATTTTATAGCGAGGGGTGGAGCAAAATGGCGGGGTGAGCTGACCCGGGATTCTCTCCCCTCCAAAATACAACAAAGGATTGGAAAAACTGAATTTTAGAGAATAAATCTAATGCCAACACGTTAGAGACCTACAATACCAAGAAGGCAGAGATCATAACCTTGCTTACACCCTTGGAGGCACTGGAACGGTAGGAGAGAACATCGCTCCCTCCCCTAGAGTCTGCGATCGCTGCTGCACAGGTCAGGAAGGAGCGGAGGAGGGACCGCGCGACCGGGGGATCATCCAGGACTCCTGCCACTGATTCAGTGGAAACCCGCTGACGGGGGAAAGCTTCTGTGCATGGAGACCCCATAAACCCAGGGCCTCGGGAGACCAGAGAACAGAACTGATCTGAACCCAGACCGGCGCGAGAGAATAGAAGCCCCTCCCACCTGGCAAAGCCAGTGGGCGCAGCCATCTTGCCCAAAGGCAGAGAGCTCATAACACGTGGCTCTCGACCCCCATCTAGTGGCGACAGGCTGTAATTGCAACCGAATTCTACCACCATGCGAAAAAACCGCTCCTCTACTATCCAGCAATTTATAAAAGCCCCAGACCAGAAGGAAAACAATAAAAACATAGAATTAAGTCCTGAGGACTTGGAATTAGGTAAACTAAGTGATAATGAGTTCAAAGCAGCTATAATCAAAACACTCACTGAGGTAAAGAGAAAGATAGAGAAATAAGCCAAGTTCTAGAGTTACTTCACAAAAGAGATTGAAATCATAAAGAAGAATCAAACAGAATTACTAGAGGTGAAAAACACAGTGGACCAGATAAAACAGAATACGGATTCCCTGAATGCTCGTGTAGACACCATAGAAGAGCAAATTAACATAATTGAAGATAGACAGGCTGAATGGCTCCAGACGGAGGAAGAAAGAGAACTAAGAATTAAAAAAAACCGAGGAAAATCTCCAAGAGATAGTGGATTCAATGAGGAGTAAGAACATAAGGATCATAGGAATTCCCGAGAACATGGAAAAGGAAAATGGAGCAGAAAGTGTGCTTAATGAAATTATTGAAGAGAACTTCCCAAATCTAGGGATTGACGGAGAAATGTGTGTAGAGGAAGTTTTCAGATCTCCTAGATTTGTCAATGTTAAAAGGTCTACTGCAAGGCACATAGTAGTAAAATTGGCAAGAAGGAAAGAATACTCAGGGAAGTAAGAAAAAAGAAGAGAATAACCTATAAAGGAGCCCCTATCAGACTGTCAGCAGATTTCTCTACAGAAACCTTACAAGCTAGGAGAGAATGGAATGACATATTCAAAGCTTTAAAAGATAACAATTTTCAGCCAAGAATACTCTATCCAGCAAGAATTTCCTTTAGATATGAGGGAGAAATTAAATCTTTTCCAGACAAAAGTTAAGGGAATTTGTAACTAAAACCCCTCCACTACAAGAAATCCTCAAGAAGGCTCTCATACCTGAAAAAAGAAAAAAGGGAGAAAGGGGTCACAATCCACAGACTAGGGAGACCGATGGATAGAACCAGAACAGGATAGCAAATATTCAACTATAGCATTAGGGTGAAGGTAAGGAAACTACCAAAGCAAGGATGATCTTATCACTCTAACTACAAATTCATAACATGAGTTGGAATAAGAAATGAAAATAATTATTTAGGAGGGGAAGAGCAAAGGGTCTAAATCAGTATTGGTCAAGTAAGTAAGAGACCACCAGAAAATAGACTATATTATACACGAGATTCTAAATGCAAACTTCAAGGTAGACACTAAAATAAAATACAGAACAGAGTCACAAATCATAAATAAGGAAAAATCTAAGAAACCCAGCATAAGAAATTGCAGTATTAAATGGGTAGTCTAAAGCACACAGGAAAAGAAATGCAGGAAAACAAGATAATGAGTGACAGATTGACAGCATTAAGTCCACATGCATCAATAATCACTCTCAATGTGAACGGATTGAACTCTCCAATAAAAAGACACAGAGTGGCAAGATGGATTAAAGAACAAGATCCAACAATTTGTTGCCTCCAAAAAACACACCTCAGCCCCAAGGACAAACACAGACTCAGGGTGAAGGGCTGGAGGACAATACTTCAAGCAAATAGCAAGGAGAAAAAGGCAGGTGTTGCAATTCTTATATCAGACCAAATGGATTTCAAAATAAGACAGGTAAAGAGAGACACAGAGGGACAATATATAATGATCAAAGGGACACTTCATCAAGAAGAAATAACGCTTATAAATATCTATGCACCCAACACAGGAGCACCAAGATTCATAAAGCAACTATTAACAGACCTAAAGGAAGATGTTAAAAACAACACAATAATAGTAGGGGACCTCAACACCCCACTCACATCAATTGACAGATCATCCAGACAGAAAATCAACAAGGAAATAGTGGAGCTAAATGAAAAACTAAAACAATTGGACTTAATAGACATATATAGATCACTTCACCCTAAAAGAGCTGAATACACATTCTTCTCAAGTGCGCATGGAACACTCTCAAGGATAGACCCTATGTTGGGAAACAGGGCAAGCCTCTACAAATTTAAAAAAGTTGAAATAATAACAAGCATCTTCTCAGATCATAGTGCTATAAGGTTAGAAATTAATTACAAGAAAAAAGCTGAAAAAGGCACAAAGATGTGGAGACTAAACAACACACTACTGAACAAGCAATGGATCATTGAAGAAATTAAAGAAGAAATAAAAAAATACCTGGAAACAGATGAAAATGATAGCATGTCATACCAACTCATATGGGATACAGCAAAAGCTGTATTAAGAGGAAAATTCATTGCAATACAGGCACATCTTAACAAACAAGAAAAATCCCAAATAAGCAATCTTAAAGTACATGTAACTGAACTAGAGAAAAAAGAACAAAGAAAGCCCAAAATCAGCAGAAGGAGAGAAATAATAAAAATAAGAGCAGAAATAAATACTACTGAAACGAAAAAGGCAGTAGAAAGGAAGAATGAAACAAAGAGCTGGTTTTTTGAGAAGATAAATATAATTGACAAACTGCTGGCAAGACTTACAAAGAAAAAAAGGGAGAAAGCTCAAATAAACAAAATCAGAAATGAAAGAGGAGAAATAACAACAGACTCTGCAGGAATACAACAGATTCTAAGAGAATACTTTGAAAAACTATATGCCAACAGAATGGATAACCTAGAGGAAATGGATAAATTCTTGGACTCCTACAATCTCCCAAAGCTCACTCAAGAAGAGGCAGACAATTTGAACCAATCACAAGGAAAGAGATTGAAACAGCAATCAAAAGCATCCCAAAGAATACAACCTCAGGACCAGACGGCTTTCCTGGGGAATTCTACCAAACTTTCAGAGAGGATTTAATACCTATCCTTTTCAAGCTATTCCAAAAAATTAGGGAAGATGGAACACTTCCTAACACATTCTATGAGGCCAACATCACGCTGATACCAAAACCTGACAAGGACACCACGAAAAAAGAGAACTACAGGCCATTATCACTGATGAACATAGATGCAAAAATTCTAAACAAAATTTTGGCAACCAGAATTCAGCAATTCATCAAAAGGCTCATACATCATGATCAGGTGGGATTCATACCAGGGACTCAGGGATGGTTCAGCATCCGCAAATCAATCGACGTGATACACCACATCAACAAACTGAGGAATAAAAACCACGTTATCATCTCAATAGATGCAGAGAAGGCATTTAACAAGATCCAACAGCCATTTATGATAAAAACTCTGAACAAAATGGGCATAGAAGGAAACTACCTCAACATAATAAAGGCCATATATGACAAACCCATAGCCAACATCATACTCAATGGGCAAAAACTGAACGCCATACCCCTGAAAATAGGAACGAGACAGGGATGCCCTCTATCAGCACTCTTATTTAACATAGTACTGGAGGTCCTGGCCAGAGCAATCAGGCAAGAAAAAGGAATAAAAGGAATCCAAATAGGGAGGGAAGAAGTGAAACTCTCGCTGTTTGCAGATGACATGATCTTATATATAGAAAACCCTGAAGAATCTATTGGAAAACTCTTAGAAGTAATCAACAACTACAGCAAAGTTGCAGGGTACAAAATCAATTTGCATAAATCAGTAGCATTTCTATACTCCAATAATGAACTAACAGAAAAAGAACTCAAGAACACAATATCATTCACAATCGCAACAAAAAGAATAAAATACCTTGGGGTAAATTTAACTAAGGAAGTGAAGGACCTATATAATGAAAATTACAAGGCCTTTCTGAGAGAATTGGATGATGACATAAGGAGATGGAAAGACATTCCATGTACATGGATTGGAAGAATAAGCATAGTTAAAATGTCCATTCTACCTAAAGCAATCTACAGATTCAACGCCATCCCAATCAGAATCCCAATGACATTCTTTACAGAATTAGAACAAAGAATCCTAAAATTCGTATGGGGCAACAAAGGACCCCGAATTGCTAAAGCAATCCTGAGGAAAAAGAACAAAACAGGAGGCATCACAATCCCTGACTTCAAAACATACTACAAAGCTACAGTAATCAAAACAGCATGGTACTGGTACAAAAACAGGTGCACAGATCAATGGAACAGAATTGAAAGCCCAGAAATAAAACCACACATCTATGGACAGCTTATCTTTGACAAAGGAGCTGAGGGCATACAATGGAGAAAAGAAAGTCTTTTCAACAAAGGGTGCTGGGAAAACTGGAAAGCCACATGTAAAAGAATGAAAATTGACCATTCTTTTTCACCAGGCACCAAAATAAACTCAAAATGGATCACAGACCTAAAGGTGAGACCTGAAACCATAAGGCTTCTAGAAGAAAACGTAGGCAGTACACTCTTTAACATCAGTATTAAAAGGATCTTTTCAGACACTTGGAGAAGGGAAACAATAGAAAGAATAAACAAATGGGACTTCATCAGACTAAAGAGCTTCTTCAAGGGAAATGAAAACAGGATTGAAACAAAAAAACAACCCACTAACTGGGAAAAAATATTTGCAAGTCATATATCTGACAAAGGGTTAATCTCCATAATATATAAAGAACTCTCACAACTCAACAACAAAAAATCAAACAACCCAATCAAAAAAATGCGCTGGAGACATGAACAGACATTTCTCCAAAGAAGATATACGGATGGCCAATAGGCACATGAAAAGATGCTCATCATCGCTGATCATCAGGGAAATGCAAATCAAAACTACACTAAGATATCACCTTACACCCGTTAGAATGACAAAAATATCTAAAACTAATAGTAACAAGTGTTGGAGAGGTTGTGGAGAAAAAGGAACCCTCATACACTGCTGGTGGGAATGCAAACTGGTGCAGCCACTATGGAAAACAGTATGGAGATTCCTCAAAAAATGAAAAATAGAACTACCATACGATCCAGCCATCCCACTACTGGGTATTTATCCAAAGAGCTTGAAGTTAGCAATCCCAAAAGTCCTATGCACCCCAATGTTCATTGCAGCATTATTTACAATAGCCAAGACATGGAAGCAACCTAAGTGCCCATCAACAGACGAGTGGATAAAGAAGATGTGGTACATATATACAATGGAATACTACTCAGCTGCAAAACAGAACAAAATCATTCCATTTGCAGTAACATGGATGGACCTTGAGGGAATTATGTTAAGTGAAATAAGCCAGCTAGAGAAGGATAATCTGTGTATGACTCCACTCATGTGAGGAATTTAAAATTATGGACTAAGAACAGTTTAGTGGATACCAGGGGAAAGGTGGGGTCTGGGGTGGGCACAAAGGGTGAAGTGGTGCACCTACAACACGAATGACAAACATTAATGTACAACTGAAATTTCGCAAGATTGTAACCTATCATTAAGTCAATAAAAAAATATTTTACAATAAAAAAAAATTTATATTTTATATTTCAAGTGTGATCTGAGCCATAGAGGCTTTTTTAGATTGACCTGGGAACTTAATGATGCTTTAAAATATTATTGGAAAATAGTCCCTGACTGCCAGTCAGTTAATATATAAAAATGATTGTGGGAAACACCAATCTTTGCAGGTTGTAGATTGCTAGTTATAGTCAGTATCTTGGTGTACTTAACATTTGAGACCAAAGCAGATATTTCAGAAAATATACCTTTTTAAATGAACTCTGGTTTTTTTATTGAAGTGTAATTGACATACAATATTCTATTAGTTTCAAGTGTACATCGTAGTAGTTCGATATTTATATATATTACAAAATGATCACCACAATAAGCCCAGTAACCGTCTGTCACCATACAAGGGGGGATTTTTATCTTTTGTTAAAATTATTTTATTGAGGCCATATTGGCTTATAACATTGTGTACATTTCAGGTGTACATTATTATATTTCAGTTTCCCTATAGACTGCATCGTCTTCACCACCAGTATTGTGGTTTTAATCTGTCAGCATACATATGTGCCCCTTTACTCCTTTCACTCCTCCCTGACCCCTTTCCCCTCTGGTAACCACCAATCTGTTTTCTTTATCTATATGTTTGTTTATCTTCCACATATGAGTGCAGTCATGTAGTGTTTGTCTTCCTCTGGTTTATTTCTCTTAGCATCATACCCTCAAGGTCCATCCATGTTGTTGCAAATGGCATGGTTTTGTCTTTTTTAAGGGCTGACTAGTATTCTGTTGTACATATATACCACATCTTCTTTATCTATTCATCCATTGATGGGCACTTGGGTTGCTCCCAAATCTTGGCTATTGTGAATAATGCTGCGATGAACATCTTGTTGCATAAATCTTTTTGAATTATTGATTTCATGTTCTTTGGATAAATACCCAGTAGTGGGATAGCTGGGTCATATTGTATTTCTATTTTTAGTTTTTTGAGAAATTTCCATACTGTTTTCCATAGTGGCTGCACCAGTTTGCATTTTCACCAGCAGTGTATGAGGGTTCTCTCTTCTCCACATCGTCTCCAACACTTGTTATTTCTTGTCTTGCTAATTATAGCCATTCTGACAGGGGTGAAGTGATATCGCATTGTAGTTTTGATTTGCATTTCCCTAATAATTAGTGATGGTGAACATCTTTTCATGTGCCTGTTGGCCATCTCTGTATCTTCTTTGGAAAAATATTTATTCATATCCTCTGCCCATTTTCTGATTGGGTTCATTTTTTGTTGTTAGTTGTACAAGTTCTTTATATATTTTGGAAATTAACCCCTTGTCAGATAGATAATCTGCAAATATTTTCTCCCGGTTGGTGGGTTGCCTTTTCATTTTGTTGATGGTTTCCTTTGCCTTGCAGAAGCTTTTTGGTCTGATGTAGTCCCATTTGTTTATTTTTTCTTTTGTTTCCCTTGCCTGAGTAGACATGGTACTCGAAAAGATACTGCTAAGACCAATGTCAAAGAGTGTACTGCCTATGTTTTCTTCTAGGAGTTTTATGATTTCAGGTCTTACATTCAAGTCTTTGATCCATTTTGAGTTAATTTTTATGTATGGTCTTAGATAATGGTCTACTTTCTTTCTTTTGCATGTGGCTGTCCAGTTTTCCCAGAATCATTTATTGAAAAGACTTTCTTTTCTCCATTGTATATTCTTGGCTCCTTGTCGAAAATTAGCTATATATAGATGTGTGGTTTTATTTCTGGACTTTAAATTCTGTTCCATTGATCTGTGTGTCTGGGTTTTTTTGCCAGTACCATGCTGTCTTGATTACTGTAGCTTTGTAGTATATTTTGAATTCAGAGAGTGTGATACCTCCAGCTTTGTTCTTTTTTCTCAGGATTGCTTTGGCTATTTGAGGTCTTTTGTTGTTCCGTATAAATTTTAGGATCCTTTGTTCTGTTTCTGTGAAGAATGTCATTGGGATTCTGATTGGGATTGTATTAAATCTACAGGTTGCTTTAGGTAATAATGGACATTTTAACTATGTTTATTCTTTCAATCCATGAGCATGAAATAACTTTCCATTTCTTTATGTCTTTGATTTCTTTCAATAATGTATTATAGTTTTCAGTGTAGAGGTCTTTCATCTCTTGGGTTAAATTGATTCCTAGATAATCTATTTTGTTCTTTTTGTTGTGATCGTAAATGGGGTTGTGTTTTTGATTTCTCTTTCTGCTAGTTCATTGCTAGTGTATAAAAGTATAATGGACTTTGTATGTTAATTTTGTGCAACTCTGCTGTATTCATTAATTATTTCTAATAGTTTTTTGGTGGATTCTTTAGGGTTTTCTATATATAGAATCATGTCATCTGCAAATAGTGACAGTTTTACTTCTTTCTTTCCAATTTGAATCCCTTTTATTTCTTTTTCTTCACTAATTGTTCTGGTTAAAACTTCCAGTACTGTATTGAATAAGAGTGGGTAGAGTGGGCACCCTTGTCTTCTTCCTGTTCTCAGTTTTTCACCATTGAAAATGATGCTGGCTGTGTGTTTGTCATATATGGCCTTTATTATGTTGAGGTGCTTTCCTCCTATACCCATTTTATTGAGAGTTTGTTTTTTTTTTATCATAAATGAATGTTGGATCTTGTCAAATGCTTCTCTGCTTCTATTGAGATGATCATGTGATTTTTGTTCTTCATTTTGTTAATGTGTCATCTCACATTGATTGATTCGTGGGCATAGAACCATTCCTGCATCCCTGGAATAAATTCCACTTGATCGTGGGGTATAATGATCCTTTTAATGCATTGTTGTATTTGATTTGCTAATATTTTGTTGAGGATTTTTGCATCTATGTTCATCAGCGATATTGGCATGTAAATTTCCTTTTTTGTGTTGTCCTTGCCTGGTTTTGGTATCAGGGCAATGTTGGCCTCATACAATGAGTTAGGAAGCATTCTGTCCTCTTCAATTTTTCGAAAGAGTTTGAGAAGAATAGGTATTGAATATTGTTTGAATGTTTGGTAGAATTTACCAGAGAAGCTGTCTGGTCATGGACTTTTTGTGTGTGTGTGTGTGAGGAAGATTGGCTCTGAGCTAACATCTGTTGCCAGTCTTCCTCTGTGAGCTCACTAATTCTCTCTTCCATATGGTCTGCTCTATTTTTAATGCTTTATACATTACTTTTTATCTCATTAATTGTGTTCTTCATCTCCAGAATTTCTGCTTTGCTTTTTTTAGAGTTGCAATCTCTTTGGTGAAGTACTCCTTCTGTTTGTTAATTTATTCCTGAGCTCATTGATTTGTCTTTCTGAGTTTTTTTGTAACTCATTGAGTATCTTTATGACAGCTATTTGAATTCTCTGTCAGTTAGGTTGTAGTCTTCTGTGATTTAATGTTTGGTTCTGGAGAGTTGTCATCCTCTTTCTGTTCTGCCTTGTTACTGTAGCTCTTCATGGTACTTCATGAGTTGATGCTCTGCCAGGGCATTTGTGGTAGTAACCACCCTTATTATTTGGCTGTTTTGGTTCTGAGTTCCTTCTGGTTGTTTTTGAGAGCCTGAACTTCACTCTCCACTGCCTCTCTTAGAGGCATCATCAGTGCCTTCCTGTGTCACTTCTGCCTCTGAGTTTACTGGTACCTTGCTGCATATGATGTTGTTGCTGCTGGGGTCACCAGACTGCAAACACTTCTGCTGCTTCCAGCGTTGCCTGGGTCTTGTGTTCCTCCACAAACTCAGATGCTGCTGCTCAAGTGTTGCTGCTCCCCCCTTGTCTGGGGTTGCTGGTTCCACTGCTGCCAGGGATGCTGGGTTCATGATTGTCACTATTGCTGTCAGGGACCCAGGGACTTGTATGCAGCCCCTGCTGCTGGTGGGCTGTGCTGCCACTGGTGGCTGAGTCACCAGTTCTGCTCTGGTTCCTGAAGCCTCTGTTCTAAGGTTCCACCTGCCACTGCTGGAGGGGAGCAGGGCCCAAGCAGGGAGAGGTTGTTGTTACTGCTCACTGTTCAGCCTCTGGTCTCTGGCAGTGCCTGGTGTGTTTTGAAAACTCAGATCAGGGCACCCTGCCCTAGCTGGAAAAATCTGAGTTTTTTACTGTCCCCACTGTTGAAAAAACCTGGCCTCTTCTCAGGGTGGGCCTAGCATGCTAGATCTGCCGGGAGATGGGCAGGGAGCAAGCTGCACCTATTTTTTCTGCCCCTACACTATGTCTGCTTGCAGTTGTTTGAGCCACAGCACCAGCTTGCATTTGCACAAGCCGCCTGCTGTTTTCACCTTGCTTGCAGTCATGCGAGCTGAAGCACCTGCTGTTTCTGCTCTGCTTGCAGGTGCATGCGTTGGCATGAGACTCTTTACCCTGGATAATGCTGCCAGGAGAGTGGGAGGGGGCTGATCCTCTAGTTCCACTGCCTCCCAGGGATCCAGTCCACTTACCTTCAGATGTATAGGTGCATGAATCTTATGTGTGTCCTGTTGTGCTGTGTAGGGAATCCTCTGTTGGTGAATGCTTGTCCAGTTGGTTGTAACACAGAGGGGAGAGACAAAGGGAATAACTCATTCCAGTAAGTCACTCATAATGCTGACGTCTTAGAAAATAAACCTTGTGTTCTTAGTTTTCTATTGAACTACAGCAGTGAGTACTATCATTTGTAGGCTTCAAACTTGTTTCCTTTATTCTTACATCTTTCTTGCCTACCAAAACTTTTAACAAGAATGTATAAAAAGTAGTGAGGTTGAATATGTAAATTTTTTGTCCTATGTTTTTTACTACTGTCATTTTGAGATATAAAGGGAGGTTGAAACTACCAAAGGACCTATAGTGGATGGAAGAACAAAATAAATGATCAGCCATAATACTTGGGTCTTGGATATTTTAGACTCAGCTACCATATGCCACCTCATTTATTATAAAAGAGAGAGTATTTTTAACGACTTTTAAAAGTTGCTAATTTATAGTCCTTATTTATATGTACCATCTCTGTTCTGAGGTTTCAGAAGGTTTGAAAATGAAAATTTGGTTCATAAAGTACATTCCTAATGTTTAAATTATCAATAAAATTTTATTGATTTTTTATTTTTATTTAATTTATCAATTTTATTGATAATTTTAGTAAAATATTAAGATAAATCCCTATTTGTTTGAAATTGTTGGAGAATGAGTTATTTTAGTTAACTAGAAGTTTACCATAGGGATTAATAGTATTCTACCTTCCAAAATAATATACTTACATTTAAACCATACCATTCATAAATTACACAGAATCTTTTCTTACCTCCAGAGCATTGTTACGATCATCAGGATATGCACAGGAGATTAGGCCAAACCTACACCAATCTCATGGCAAATTCTGAAATTTTATTTCTGAATAAATTCTTTTACTTCTTTTTTTATTTGCCATGTCTCTCTCTCTTTTATAAAATGAAGTGCAAAGTTTGAGTATGCACAAATTCTAGACATTGACTTTCTGGTTGGGGAGATTTAGTTTATTCTGCTGAATGTGTGTCTTTGTGCTCACAGGTGTTTGCGTTTTTCATCCTGTTCCTCCTGAAGCACAGTCTTAAGAGAGTCTCATTTCTTTCAGGAAAATTTTCATAACCAAAGTACTAAACAGTATTCCATGCTTATTCTTAGGTGTTTTGTCTAGTGAAATACTATATAAACAAAATACGTGTAATTTTGAGGGGAAGTTGTTTGTGTGTGTTTAATATAATAGTCTACTCATAGTAGCAAAAGAAGATACACTTAAATATGACTAAAACAGAGCATATTGATCCATATGGTTGGTAAACTTTTATTGAATGCTTAGTCTATAGAAGATATTGTGCTAGGCACTATTAATTATTTAATACTATTAATTTACTGTTCCATTTTGAGACTATATATTTTTCTCATTTTTTCCAGTAGACTTTTGAAAAAATGTGACCAGAGTAAAGTAGGTGAACATTCTAACTAACAGATTAATTTAATCTGACAAATTTTAAATGTTTAATTATGGGCAACTTTTTCTGTTTGATTTTTCTGTTTTGGGTAGAATTTATATATCCTGTTTTCTTAGATAAACTATGCTAGTGCCTTCCAACTTCTTTTATAAGGTTTTTAGGAATAAAGAATAATGTTGACATAGTCTCTGGTTACAAATCTCTATAACATATTTGTCCAGGGGGTAAAGGGAAATTTCAGTCTTCTGAAACCCAGGAGTTAATGGATCTGTGTAGGTTTAGGTCTCTCATGGGCAGGTCTGGGCACCACAGTCCCAAAGCGATACGGCCCAGTGAGGCAGCAGTGCCATCATACAGTCAGAGGGGTGGTTCAGTGGGTTAGACCCCAGTTTGAATTTCAGCTTCACCAATTACTAGTGTGTGACCTTTAGTGTTTTAACTTCTCAGAGCCTCAGTCTCCTCGTCTGTAAAATGAGAATAACAAAGCCCATCTTATAGAGTTATTGTAAAGATTAAATGAGATAATCTGTGTAGGAGAGGTGGTGAATACATGTCCATTTCTGCCCACTCTCCAGGCCCCTCCCCCTTGGTTCAGCCTCTGCTGACATAGTCTCTAACAATTAAGTATGTTTTTTAAAGATTTTATTTTTTTTTAAAGATTTTATTTTTTTCCTTTTTCTCCCCAAAGCCCCCCGGTACATAGTTGTATATTCTTCGTTGTGGGTCCTTCTAGTTGTGGCATGTGGGACGCCGCCTCAGCGTGGTTTGATGAGCAGTGCCATGTCCGCGCCCAGGATTCGAACCAAGGAAACACTGGGCCGCTTGCAGCAGAGCGCGCAAACCCAACCACTCGGCCACGGGGCCAGCCCCTAAGTATGTTTTTGTATATATTGTCTCTTCTGATGGAGATATGGTCTACATGATTAGGGACCACAGCTCTTAAAAGTAAAGGTTGAACAGCAAATAAAATGCAGTCGTTTCTCCTTCTTTGAGTCAATTCTGTTCTAGCAGAATACAGGGTTATGTTCCTGAAACCCTTTGGTCACGTTTTCATCAACCGATCAAAACATAACCTTGTTTTAGGTGTTTAGTGACACCTTATTTAATACATATTGTTGATTCATCAACAGTGAACTCATGGCCAACAGCACTGTAACTCACTGTGAGTGTTAAATTTTGAGGTTACATATCAATTTCAGCAAGTAGGTGAATTTGGACATATGTAGTCCATGAATAATGAGGATCCACTGTATCTAAAAATGGATGCAGAACGTTGCGTTCATTTTGTTTAGCCCCTGCTTGGGTTGTCAGGGGCCTGTGTGACTATGACTCTTATTACCACCCTAAACACCCTCACACGAGTGTGACTTTGACTCTTATTATCTCCCTAAACACCATCAGATGAGAGGAGTGGGAGGGATCGTGGAGGCGGGAATAGTCATCTTTTGTATGAGTTGCCAGTCACCTGGCAGCCACCCTACAATCATAAACATGGGATAAAATTACAGTCAGATTCTCTCCTTGTATGTAAATTATCATCTTCATAGTCTGTACTTGACTCTACCACATTGCCGTAGGTCAGAAAAAGGAATCAAATGTATAAATTATTCCATGCCCTAGGTTAGGAAAAGGAATAAAATGTATAAATTATTCCATGGCATAGACAGAAATCTTTAAAAATATAATCTTGACTTATTTTAATTTAATTAAAATAAAGTCTTAATTTTTATGTTCATTATTTGCTTAAAGTATGTTTGCAGCTACCTCCTTCCCAGTAAGACTGTCATTGTGGGAGTTGGTTTTGTTAAAAGCCTTTGTCTAGGTACCTAAAGATAACTAGAAATCTTATACCCCCCGAGGCTACAGCACATTTGGTTGGATGTTTCTGGATTAACTTTATGCAACATACAGAAAACTTTTAAAAAACAATTTATTCAAATATAGAATGTCTTTGACAGATAATTAGTCTTACTGGTTTCTATCCTAACATAAACCTTCCTTAGATGACCCAGAAGAATGTATACTTTCAATGTTGTTAATCGTGCAGTATGTTCATATCTGTGCACACTTTGTCCCAATCCCCTGGTGATTATCAGAAGATAACTGGTGTAAAAGGAGCCCAGACAAGAGCACTCTATGGTTGTAAAGGAATTCGCAAAGTTAACTGGCCTAGAAAAAAAATAAGAATTTGATCTGAAGCATGGCCTGGCACTTTAGTATTGCTCTCTCTAGGACCCTACACATCTTTCGCCTTCAGTTCTGAGTCACCCTTGCTATTTGTTTTCTCTGTTTCTATTTCTGGATTGTGGAGGACTGCTAGAGAAAATTATGGGACTGGCTGTGGCAGAATAATCCCCCCAAGACGTCCACGCTCCTAATGCCTGGAGTCTGTGAATATGTTGCCTTACGTTTGCGGACATGGTGAAGTTACAGATCTTGAGATGGAGAGATTATCCTTGATTACCTGGATGGGGCAGTGTAATCACAGGGATCCTTCCGAGTGAAAGAGGGAGAGTCAATGTCAGAGTGATGGGATGTGGGAAGGACTTGACCAGACATTGCTGGTTTCTGAAGTTGGAAGGGACCAAGAGCTAAGGAATGCAGCTGGCCTCTAGAAGCTGGAAAAGGCAAAGAAATGAAGTCTCCCCAAGAGCCTCCAGATTGTAGCCCAAACTCTTTTTAGACTTCTGGTCTCAAGAATTATAAGATTAATAAATTTGTGTTGCTTTAAGCCACTAACTTTGTGATAAATTGTTATGGTAGCAACAGGAAACAAATGCATGGACTTATATGGTTCTCTCCAACATCATGTAATCCAGTTTTATCTGATCACTCAGTATTCCTGCACTGTCTCTGAATTGTCCACAGTTGTTTCCTCTCTTCTTTCTGTTTACACACTGTGTAGATAAGCTATTTTCTATTTTACTAAAACTACCAAGACTATCAAGCTTAAGTTGCTTGTCTACAAAGATTATAGGGTCGTTCATTCCTTGACAGAACTTTCTCCTGGTCCTGCCACCTTGACTCTTGAGTATGTGCTGTGTCTCTCTGTCTTAAATAGATCACTTGACAGGGACAGATGGGAATTAAGGAAACTAATTGGGAATCTCCAGTAATATAGTATTGGTGAGAATTATGAGGGCATGCATTAGGACTATGGTGGCTGAAAGAGAGTGGAGATTTGAGAAACCTCAAATCTGAGGGGCAGATTCAAGAAACATTTTGGAGATAAACTTGTCAAGACTCTGTGACAGTTCATTGTAGGGAAGATTGAGAATAACAGGTCTCTGTCACATAATGGGTACTCAAATATTGGTTAAATGAATGGTAAGTAAACGGATTTTAATGTCAACTGAGATAGACATATAGGAAGGACATCTATTGTTGTGTAACAGAATACTCCCAAATTTAGCATCTTAAAACAACAAACATTTATTATCTCACACAGTTTCTGAGGTTCAGGAATCCAGGTGTCACTTAGCTGGGAGGTTCTAGCTCAGGGCTTTTTGTGAGGCTGCAGTTAAGCTGAAAACTTGACTGGGGCTGGAGGCTCCACTTTTGAGTTCACTTATATGGCTGTTAGTGGGAGACTTTCATTCTTCTCCACTTGGGCTTCTCCATGGCAAGTAATTCAAGAGGGTTGAGGGGGGAGAGAGAGACCAAGATAGAAGCTTATGGTATTTTCATAACATAATCTTAGAGTGACTGACATATCATCACCTTTGCTGTGTTCTCTTGGTTACACAGGCCAACCATGGTATAAATGAGGAGGTGACTACACAAAGATTGACTACCAGGAGACAGAGGTCTTTGGGGGCCATTTTGGAGGCTGGTTACCCCAGGTGAGAAGCAGAATTGATAGGAGAGATATAATGAGCTCACAGAGTTTGAGATGGCTACATATATCCAGGTATCAGAAGTATTTAGAAAACATTTGGATCTGTATCTTAAAGCAAAGGGAGAGACCAATACCAGAAATAGAAATTTTAAAGTTGTTAGTATATACGTAGTTATGAAACTCACGAGTGGGGGCCAGCCCCATGGCCTAGTGGTTAAAGTTGGATATGCTCTGCTTGGGCGGCCCAGGTTCACAGGTTCAGATCCTGGGCGCAAACCTATATTACTCATCAGCCATGCTGTGGTGGCGACCCACACACAAAATAGAGGAAGATTGGCAACAGATGTTAGCTCAGGACCAGTCTTCCTCCCCCACCCAAAAAAAATCATGAGTGGTTGGGGCCTTAAGCAGAGTAGGGAACATTTAAAATAGTTGCTGGGGGAGGGAGGAGAAAATAACTGACCAGAGACAAGCGAAAGGATCAGTAAGACGTGAGGTTGTCCCAAGAGCAAATTAGATGTGATGTTTGTTATCAATTTGAATGCTTCACAGTTTTCTGCAAAGTCTTATGCAGTCCTGTGGAGTGGACCATTGTTCACCAAATGGAGGAGAGAAGGGATGTTAAAGGATTAATCCAGGGTCTGAGTTTTGCCTGATAGGTGTAGCAGAAGAACTGGGGTTTAAGAGAGTTAAAGAGCTGCGGTAGAGAGTAGTTCAGTTAATCTGCCGTTAGTTATGTGCTGCATAGGGAAGGAGGTGAGGATGGAGCTAATAGATTAAGGAAATTTTAGGAATTGAGAAGACCAGTGGTGTGTATATAGATAATGCTCAGAGACTGAGGGATGACAGCAAGGAGTTGGAGCATGAGAGGGGACTGTATTAAGACTTATGAGGTGGAATAAGTTTTAACAAGGGTACAGTCTTGAGAATGTTTATAAGGGACTGAATGTTATTAGAGTTAGGAATCCCAAAGAACTATAAATCTGGTTCACGCATCTTTAAAATCTCCAAAGATAGAGGCAGAGTTGGAATAGAAGGGAAATTTGTGAGTTCCAGGCTTAAATCTACACTGAATGTGGGCTGTGATTTGGAGGCTGGTTTGTTACTGTGATGAGGCAGGTTGAGTGATAAAACTAAGTAACAGGACAAGTCATAAAGCAGGAGGTGTTTTTCATTATGGGTGAAAAAGAGTGACTTGGAACAATCACAGTATGTTTTTAAGCAACCGTTACATGCTGTTTTCTTACGATATTTAATTCTCACCATAGCCCCATGAGGCTGATGTTAGACTTCCTGAGGGAGCTGAGTATTAAAGGGGCTAAATGACTTGCTCTAGGCCGTGCTGCTAGAAGAGCTGGGATGTGAACTTGGATTTGTCTCACTGGGCCATGTGGCCCTTTGTAGAAGGCAGCACTGGGTGTCTGGGTGAATGCCCAAGTCAATTCTAGATCCCATGATGGGTTAGGTGCTACATAAACTATGGCTTCTGTTGGAAGAGAATCCGTATCTTTGGCTGAGAGGGACAGAAATGGGTTCTGAGGATGTAAGGAATAAGTTTTATTTGTGTGGGTGGCTGTGGGTGTGGATGTTTGGTTTGGTATTTAAATATCGACTCAGGGATTACAAGGAGTACGTAAGAAGGGGGTCCATGCTGGAGGAACCAGGGGATGAAGATGGATACTGGAATTTAACATGTATCCATTCTGCAGTCATATGGCTAAATAAGGTAGAATGTATGGTCTTAGACTGCAGAATCTTATTGTGCTTAAGTTTTTTTTAGTAGCAACTAGGAAATTATAGGTATTTAATACATGTTAAACAAGAGATGAGAATTTTTAAGAAAAATGTGGTGTATTTAAGTGAATTATTTGATCAAACCATCTTTTCTAACTTGATTATTTTGTTTATACAAAATTCCTACATAGTTTGGCATCCTAAAAATAATGAATGGAGTAAATGAAAATATCAAAATTCTCCTATTTACGGGTTGTATGGGATTCTTTTTTTAGGTTGTCACCTTTTTGTTGGTTGATACTTAATCTGAAATCTGAAAATGACATTTTATAAAATCTAGACGTCTTTTAGAAAAGTAGTGTAGAAGGTATTTAACAAAAGAAGAGGGATTGTGCCAAATATAGCCTCTAGGATTAGCATCTCTGCTGCATAGAACTTTGCCTGTTTTATGTATCCCTATATGGATAGTCATTCAGCAGCCATTTTGAGTAGCTAGTAAATAGTAGACACTGTGGGGGACCCACGTAAGTTGAGGAGCTTGTCTTTCAGGAGCTTGCAATCTAACAAATGTACAAGACAGAAAATACCTGAGACAAAGCAGTGTTGGGCAAGCCTCTTCATGTTTGTGTTATCTGAGTGAAACTCTGGCCAGCTCAGTAAGAGCGTTCTGGGTCCTTCCGTTGCCTCTGCTGAACACAACTGCTTTTATCACAGGTTGGGAGGCAGTGGAGCTGACCAGGCTTGTCCCCTGTGTGCCTGGTTACAGTTTTTTGGGATGGCCATATCAATAACAACAAAAACAGTTAAACCAAAAAGTGTATTGTGAACTGTCTCTGGCACTTTACATACATTGTTGTTTCTCATCATAACTTTATGAAGTAGATATTATTCTCTTCACTTTACAGAAAAAACCTGAGGCTTAGAGATGTTTAAAGTAACTTTCTTCCAGTTTTACAATTGTAAATAAGAAGACTAACCCTGGTCACCTCTCTCCAGCGTGTTTGGAATCCTGTGTAAAATCCACAGTCTGATGTGTTCAAAATGGTGAGACCAAATGTCTCTGCAGTCACATCTCCTCATAAAATCCTCTGTCTTCTTACTTTAATTGAAAACCTTACTGTCTCCCCAGGATACTGCTTTTTCTGTTGCCTTTGCAGGTGATCCCTACTCATTTTCACACGTCATCAACCAGAGGTCCTAGAGATAACATCTCTTTCTTCTAGCCCTCACCGCAACTTGGAAACCATCACTCCAAGACTCTTATGTAAATATAGTTCTTGAGATTCAGGCCAATGGGCTCTTCTGCACACACCTCTCCTTGTTGCTTCCGACACTCAACAGAGAGTCACCATCCGTCAGTGGCCCTCTAACATCCTGGTCTCATAGTTCTTGACCTTTTCAAATTCTGTGATCTTTACCTTTGCTCAAGCTCCTAGTACATTTCCTCTCAGTCTTAAATTCCAGAATAACCAGATGGAAGAGTCTCTGTAAATATCTGTTGGTTAAACGAATGAACTTCTCGACCAGCTCTCCCTTCTTTTTTCAGATTTTACCCATTCTCCAGTCCCTTTGGATCTTTTGGCCCTTCATTTTCTCCCTGTCCATCAGCCCTCTCTTCTTCACTTCATTCTTTGTCCATCCTAGAAAGCTTGGGCTTACTCCAGCCACTGTCTTGCCATTGCCTATATCTGCCTTGCCCAGTGTTTTTCCACTGCACCTTCCAGAACCAGAAGGAGGATAATGTTGACCAGACGTACAGCTTGTTCACCCTTAATAAATGTCAGTAAAAAAGCAGAATCTCCGTGCAGACAACCCTGGGAGGGCGCAGCTGAGCAGGGTGAAAGCAGAAGTAACACTAGGTGGGAGATCCTTGGATGCCAAAGAGTTCCAGAAGGGAGCTCTGAATTGTAACCGAGATGATGATACCTGACTTTAACCGACTATCTTGTAAAAAGTCTAAATTTTCATGTAGAAGTGACTATACACTCAGAAGCAACAGGATTAAATTTTTCTCTGTCACATAGTTACAAAGATGCATAAAGAAAATGAAGTTCTTTCAGGAGAATGAAGGGCTTGATTAATTTGTGCTATGATTTGTGAGTGACCGATTTATACCTATTAAAGATAGTAGCAAGTTATAAAATAGACTCTATTTATAAAAATGCAATGGTTTGAAGAGTTTATATTAAGATTATATTTTGAACAAGAATAGTCTTTTGTTAAAAACAGTAAAATGTGCTTTTCTGGCAAAATAATACTTGTGGATGAGAGTAGATATATAAAATTTACTATAGTCAACTCTCATTGATAAAGCATTTATAATGATACACATCTGAAGCCCCAGTATAGAGCTTTGTTTACAATAAGTGCTGAATAATTCTTATGCCTGACAGAGTATTTACTTATCATAGTGATAATTGGGTGCATGGCATCTTGCTTCAAGTAATTATGTCTTTAGTCATGACCTAATTCAAACATAGATTAGAATAAAAGGATGAAAAAAACTGAAATAATTGCAGTAAGTGGAGAGGATGTTAGAAAGAAGCTTTTAAAACAAGTAATCTGGAAACCAAACCCCAGTAAATGGTTTTATTGGATGTGATGGTTTCTAAAGTTGAACTGTCAAAATAAATGTAGAAATTAACAGTAGACATTTGTCATTGGCAAAAAATTATTTGGGAATGAATGTTTCAATAAAGGGGAAGAAAAACGTGGAATATAGTCATTAAAGTGAGGGGATGGCTGTGTTACCCAAGTGTACGTTCCAGTCATCTATTGCTGCCTTTCACAACACCCAGAAATCTTGTATAAAACAACAATGATTTTATTCTTAGAAATTCTTGAGTCAGAGATTCAGAGAAGAGACAGTGGGGATGCTTTGTCTGCTCTGTGATGTTTGGGTTTTCAGGTGGGTAGACTAGAGTGGATGGGTATGACTTGATCAGCTGGGAGTTGAAACAACGGGTTGGAGAATCCATTTCCAACAAGACTTCTTTGCTCATTTGGCGCTGGACTGGGAGGGCTTGAGCACTGGGCTTGGCTGGGGCAGTTGACTAGAGGGCCTGCGTGTCCTCTCCATGTAGCTTGGGCTTTTCACAGCCTGGCAGCATCTGGAGACAGTCTTCCAGAGACTGAGAAAGAAGCTGCAAGGCTCAAAATCATTCAGTATCACTTTTGCCTCATTCTGTTGGTTACAAGTGAACCGTTAAGGCCAGCCTGGATTTAAGAGGAGGAGAATTGGACTCTCCTTCTTGATGGGGAGTGGCAAGGTGGCATTGCAGAAGAGCATTGGGATGGGAAATATTATTGTGACCATTTTGGGAAAATACAGTTGCCAAAACATACGCTTTCTGAAACGGGAAAAAAATAAACCAATATTTACAGGTTTTTCAGTGATTTAGCCACAAACTTTTAAGGGAGTCAAAAAAAAAAAAAAAAGAAAGAGGGGCCGGCCTGGTGGCACAGCAGTTAAGTTTGCACATTCGGCTTCAGCGGCCTGGGGTTTGCCAGTTCGGATCCTGGGTGCGGGCCTATGCACTGCTTGTCAAGCCATGCTGTGGCAGGCATCCCACATATAAAGTGGAGGAAGATGGGCACAGATGTTAGCTCAGGGCCAGTCTTCCTCAGCAAAAAGAGGAGGATTGGCAGCAGATGTTAGCTCAGGGCTAATCTTCCTCAAAAATAAATAAATAAATAAATAAATGAATGAATGAATGAATGAATGAATGAGTGAGTTGGTAACCTAATGTGCATTATTAGGAATGAGTTCTTCCTGCTATTTTAAAGACAAATATAGAATCTCCAGATTAGCAGAGATACTTCCCCTCAGCATTTAACAAAGACATTATTAGATATATGGTAATATATGGTAATGAGAAGGGCTCTTTTATTAGAAGCATAGGAGAAAGTTAGAACTAGCACTGAAACTTACACTTTGGATGTTGTCATTGCTTAACCATTTGCCAGGCTTTTACCTATTGGGACAATAAGCAAGAGGACCATAATTTCAAGGCCTTTGGAGATTACTTCCAAGATTTTTGATCTTTGCTTCAGGTGGTAATAGTGTATATGTGTGTTTTGGGGCAGCAGCAGCCTTTATTGGATTCAAGTTATGCTACATTAATTTTTAACAATATTATCAAAGAAATTTCTCAGCCTGATTAAGCTCTTATTTCTGTCCTCTCAGGCCCTTTGAGAGGGGGCAGACTGACATAAGTAGTGGTTGTATCAGGAAGGAAGAAACCCAAATCTTTAGCACACTAGTGAGTGCCCCCCAGACCAGGCTTATATAAGACATAGTCCCATCTAGTGGGGTTCACAGGGCTTAGTGATCTTGTGGTTGGAGTACTGAATATTTATGAGAGTTGAGCTCTTCTGATTTTGTCTCTTGGCTTCATTTTATCATAATTTAAATGCTCAGCATGTGTGAGTGCCCAAATTTACATCACTTTGGAAAGGAAGGAAATTCTTAGTCGATTATGTGAGTAGCTTTAGTGGGGAGATATTTGAAGATTTTAGTGGTGGAGCTGATAAACTAAATGCATGGTAGAACCGTGATTCAGTAGCCAGTTATTTTGATGCCCACTGCCAAATGATGCCCTTGAATAAGACAAGAGATGTATTCCTGAGCAAAAAATGTTGCTGTGGGGTGGTAGAACCCTAAATTAATTTTAGGAAGCTTCTGTCCATTTCATCTTTTAAGACAGTCATCTGTACCTGGATGTCTGCCATCACCTCAAATGCCACATGTCCAAAATTGAATTAATCATCTTCTCCATCAGATATCTCCCACATGCCAAAGAATAAATAAATACACCGAAAAAATCTAGTTTCCTGTCTCAACTCTAGCATTTCTGTCTGACCCTACCCTCCTTTTAGAGTGGAACTTTGGAGTTAAATGTTCCTCTTCTCTCTTTTTTCTTTTAAATATTTTTGTTTCTTTCAGATTTTCCTTTTCATTTGCATTCCCCCAGGTAGGAATTGATGTAGACCTTGTTTTTGTAGTCTTCTGACTTTCATATTTTCCCTGTTTCAGTTTGTCTTGCTTAGTGCTATGGCACTATAAATAAGTGTGAACCCCCGCATCAGTACTCATTTTGTTGTTTACTAGACCAAATCTAAACTCCTCTGCATGTTTTTTACTTGTTTGCCTAATTGTTTGTGGGGTTAAGGGGCTTCCAGGGCTTAAGCATCTGTGTTAGTCGGGATTCTCCAGAGAAAGAGAGCCAGAAGGAGATACACATATGTGTATATCTATACTCATATGTATATGTCTATATGATATATATGTATATATGTTTATATTGTATATGTTATATATAATATATTTATGTTATGTATATATTAGATAGATATAATATAGCTTGTTAAACTAGTTAAACAAGGAGGCCGTTAGGCTGAGGCGTCTAATGCCGTGGCGGCCTACATAAGCAAACCAAAATCTAAGCCTGTAAATGCTCGAGGTTACGAAATCTAAACTTAAGGACAACTAGTCACAAACAGCCAACCAGGCTTTAAGCTACCCCCAGTCAATGGTTTTCTTGGTTCTCCTCTACTTCTTTTCTGTACAAGTCTCTCCCCAGCTCCTTTTGGTGGGACGTTCCCAACCACTTTCAGTTTGGCACTGCCCAATTCATCGCGATTTTTACACAAATAAACTCTTAAAATTTTAAATATGCCCCAGTTTACTTTTAGCAATATATAGTAAGATATATAAATGTGATTTATTATAGGGTCTTGGCTCACATGGTTATGGAGGCTGAAAAGTCCCAAGGTCTGTAGTTAGCAAGCTGGAGCCCCCGGAGAGCTGGTGGTGCAGCTCCAGTTCCAGAGCAGGAGACCAGCATTCCAGCTCAGACAGGACAAAGAAGTCCCCTCTTACTTAGCCTTTTTTGCTCTATTTAGGTCTTCCTTTGATTCGATGAGGGTCACCCACGTTAGGGAGGGCACTCTGCCTAACTCAGTCTACTGATTCAAATGTAATCTCGTGCAGAAACCCCCTCACCAGACACACCCAGAATAACGTTTGACCAAATGTCTGGTTACTCCATGGCCCAGCCAAGTTGACACATAAAATCAACCATCACAGAACTGCAACTGGAAAATGTTTTCTGCCATCATTGCTTTTACTCACTTATAAGTCAAATGGCAGACAGACTCCAGACTATAGTGAGAAACTGGGGGGAAGAGAAAGCAACTGGGCTAACATTCAGTAATGCCACGGAGAAAGGTCTGTAGGGCTTGTAGCCTAAGATGTACTAGGGAGGATATGGAGAGGACCAGAGAGGCATAGAGGAGGCTGGAGTCAAAGGGAGAGGTGGTTTGGAATGTGAAAAAATTAGGAAGAACTTTGGAAATGTGGAATGTGAGACTGGGAAATGGAAAAGGGAATTGAGAGAGAGGGAAAAGCTGAAGTCTACTGAGGTATGGCTGACAGAGGCTCCTGGGGTGAGAGCAGGGCCACGTGAGGTAAAGCTGAATATGTCTTGTCAGGGTGGGAGCAGGAACATGATAAAGACCAGGCCTCGGAGAGGAAGTGGAGACTGCAGACTTCACAGGAGGAAGAGTAGGCCTATTAGGCAAAGGGCATGGCTTTTGGTGAGGTAACCAGGAGCTGAAAAGTAGAAGGAGCCCATAAAAACCACACCCGCTGCAGAGAGTAACAGAAGGTGAAAAAGCATGTCATCATGCCAAAAGAAATGCAGAATATGAGATATAATGCCAGAGATTTGTATTATCTGTGCCATGTATACTTTCAAAGAATCAGGTTGCTGTCACTTGTCATTGGGAAATGCAAGTCAAAACCACAATGCAATACCACTTCACACCCCGTAGGATGGCTAGAATTAAAAAAAAGGACAATAAAGTATTAGTGAAGATGTGAAGAAATTGGAGCCTCATACATTGCTGGTGGGATTGTAAAATGTTGCAGTCACTATGGAAAACAGTTTTTCAGTTTCTCGGTAGGTTAACAGACACAGAGTTACCATCAGTTCTATTCTTAGGTATATACCCAAGAAAACTGAAAATGTGTCCACATCAAACTTGTACACGGATGTTCATAGCAGCAGTACTTAGAATAGCTAAGTGGAAACAACTCAAATGTCCATCAACTGATGAAGGGGCAAACAAAACGTGGTATATCCATATAATGGAATATTAAGTACTGATACGTGCTAAAACATAGATGAACCTTGAAAATGTAAGTGAAAGAAGCCAAACACAAAAGGCCACATGTTGTGTGATTCCGTTTCTCTGAAACGTCCAGAATAGGCAAACCCATACAGACAGAAAGCAGATCAGCTGTTGCTGGGGGCTGGGTGGAGGGGGGAACGAGAGTAACTGCTGATGGTTATGGGTTTCTTTTTGGAGTGATAAAGATGTTCTGGAATTAGATAGGGTAATGTTTATACCACCCTGTGAATATACTCAAAAACACTGAATTGCGCACTTTAAAATAGTAAATTTATGGTATGTAAATTATATCTCAAAGCTGTTATTGTAAAAAAAAAACAAAGAGTTGTCACAATGTTCAGTCACTCAAGGCTCAAAACAAGAGCGTTCCTGAGGATAGGGCCTATAAGACAAGGAGTCTGTGTGAATTCCTCTGCCTGCTTTACTCTTATCCTAAACAATAATATATGGTGTCACAGATTTGATGAGCCACTTGTGTTATTTCTAGTCACCATTAAAATAAATATATTGATTAAAGTCACCTCCTGTGCCGCACTTTGGGAAAATCTGGATTATTTTATATAATTGCCAAGCTCGCATGCTTTATTTTATTGTAATTCACTCATTTACCTTAGCTTCCTTTTCAGGGTTGCATACAGTATTTTCTTTAAACATTTCTGTAAAAAAAAGTAGAGATGGGATAGTAGAAAGAGGACTGTTTGGGGTTTTTTTTGGTTTTGGTCTTAAATGTGAATTTTTTCTCTAAAGAATTTGAATATTGACAACTTTAAAGCTCTTTCCTAGAATTTCATTACCTTTCCTAACTTCACATCCTTTCAGAATGGCTCTGAGATTTTCTCAGTAGGGAGTGCATCATAATATTCGTCTCATTAAACTGTATGTAGTTCCTGCTGAGAAGTAGATTAGGGCCTGAAAATGTTTATCACCGTAGGAAACAACAGAAAAAATATTTCAAAAACACAGAGTAACTTCTCTTAGAATTCAATTTGGGATACTACTGTTATGTTTCAGAATTTTTATTATAAAACTGGGTGGCATAGAATTTCTTCTTTTTAATTACTGAGTTAATTTTACAGGCCCTTATTTTTGCATTTAGTAAAGCAGTAGGTGGTTCTCAATCTTTTTTCCACTCAATCACTCCCCTTGGTGGGTATGTGGATGACCGTCAGAAATGGGGAGGGGAATGAGTGTGTAGTTTTTTAAAAGGCCACTTGGTGATTCTTATACTGTGTCTTACCCTTACATCAAAATGAGAATGTCTGCTATAGTGATCAAAAGCTATTAGTGGGAGTATAATATCCTCCTGGTTGTTGAGCAGAAAAATGCGTAAGCACAATTATCCTTAAAGAAGGCTAGAGAAGCCCAGGTCTATGTGAAACAGCAGGTCACAGTCAAGGGGGACAACATGAGTAATCTCTGTTAGTAGGTCTGCAAGTCCCCTGTAACTCCTAAGGTATGAGCCCTGGTTAAAGATAGAATGAAATTTGTAGAGATACATAACATCCTTGACAGACTAAACAACTGGGAGAGAGTCTCTTTCCTCTCACTTCAAATAACGTTACCAGATTCTCTTCTCTGTATGACCGCCTAAATACCTCTTCAGTCAGGTCTCATTGCTCCCGCCAAGGTTCGCGTTAGGAACCTCAGGCTGTTTCCTGAGTTAGTTTGATGCACTTTGACTGTGCATCTTTAGTCTCACCCCATCCAATATATCCTCCACAATGCAGCCAGAATTCTAATCTCTAAAATGCAAGTCAGATCAAGTCATTTCTCTGCTTAAAACCCTTCACTGGTTTTCCATTACCTACGAAGAAAGGTATGTTTATTGAATTCCGTAAAAGGTCCTGGTACCTTGACCTTTGATTGATTCATTATACCGGGATACTTCCTTTAAGAAAACTCAATAGATACAAATTCAGATGCCTCATGAGTTTTGTACAAAGTCTCTTTCAACATAGCCTGAGTGATACTGGTCTCCCTCAGCTAGCGCTGGGATGTTTGCTGATTCATTTAGTTTAAGTGGCTTGAGGCTTAGCTCAGGAATGGGGACCAGATCAGGTACAATTTTGAAAGCCACAAAAAGGATTTTGGCTTTTTTTTTTTCTGTGTGCATGTGATGGAAAACTATTAGAGGGTAGTAAGCAAGGGTTATGTTGTGATTTCTATTTTGAGATGGCCACTTTGGCCATTGAGTGAGGATGGGTTGCAGCACAGCGTAAGTGGAAGCAGGGAGATCAGCTGGGAGAGCACTGCAGTGGTCCTGGCCCTGGAGCCAGAGATGACGGTGGCCTGCTCTAGGATCTTCGCAGTGGATATGGAGAGAAGTGCAGAGGTTCTTGATACAATTTGGAAGGATAACTGGTAGTACCTAATAATGGCTTCATGTGGGAGGAGAGGAAAAGAATAGCAGGAAGAACTCTTAGGTGACACATTTGTATATTTTCATTCTTTAACAGCATATTTAGGTGTAAAAGGAGAAAATTAGAATATGAGTGTCTGTATCCAAAACAGATCATTAAAGTTATTTTAAGCCTTTGAATTATGCTTGAGTTAGGTGGTTAACATTAGGGATTGGAGGGGAATATGCACTTGGAGAATATAGGCTAGTCAGGGGCTGACGTACTAGAGCCGCTATCTGAGAGACTGCTGTCGGACCTCAGGAGATACTCAGGGAGTCCACATCTCGGCTCAGGACCTGAGTCTCCTGCTTAGATACTGGTGTCTGGGAACCTGGGCCTCTGGTGGCCACTGGCTCCAAAGGTTCTGACATTTCAAGGAGGGTATCTCACCACGTTCAACCAGAGTCTGCAGAGCTTAGTGTGTGTTGCATAGAGTAGTCTTTTCCCAGTCCTATCAGACTCACCTCATTAAATTTTGCCGACATCCAAGCTCTTATTTAGAAGCCTATTTATTTGAGTCCTGTGATCAAACAAGATAACACTTTATAGCCTTCCCATTCTACTCCACCTCTCGGTCCAATGGCAGGATATCCTTACATAAAAGTTCTTAGTCCTGTGGATCCTGTGATATACCAGATAATTGTCATAGTGACATTGGCTCTTAATATCTGTTCTGCATTCCTGGCCATTCAGAGGCACAGTTTCGGGGTATGTAAGAGCAGGGCTTGGGTCTGATACGGCCTCTCCCAAATACTGGAGAAATGCCAAAGATAATGGCTTCACTTACTTTATATGGCACAGGGAATTCATGCTTTTGATGTACTTGCCTCTTGAAGACAGAGGCAGGAAGGTCATAGAAGAATGGTAGGCATAGAAGAAGCCCAGGCAGGGAGCCATTCTACCATGACCTTCCTGCCTGGGCTTCTTCCCAGTCAGCTGCTGGAACGTTACATTGGCCCCATCTTCCTTTTTCCTGGTTGAGGACACTTTACTGTCTATCCTGTTTCAACAGCATAGGATCTTGAAATATTATTATCCTCCTATTTTGTTTATCTGATATAGAATCTAAGGCATGGGTAAAAATATTGGTTGACAGTTCACTAACACTGCCCAATAGATATTTACATGTAAGATATCTTATATATCCAGTTCTTGCAAAGACACTAAATATAGGATAATATATATATGGGGATGGAATTGTGTTATGTCACTTTAAATAGTATTATAGGAACCACATATGTGGATCTCCCTAGGGTTCAAATGCTGGTTGGAACAGAGATGATGCTATGGTAGATTTTAAAAATATTTTTACATGGTCTTACAGTTTCAGTTTTGCAGTATTGATCAGCATAATTATATATCATGCATCCCTCTGGCTGAATTTCCTTTGAGAAGAAAATTAGAAATGGAGAATAGCAATAATACTGACAGGAAATTGGACGGGTATGATAAAAATTATTGTGCATATTTCGATAGTTTTTTATTTGGTGAGCATAACAATTACTGAAAAATTGTCTGTTCATCTGAGGATCAACATGGTGCAGTTAACTTTCCAAAGTATACCTTTTCCATCATGGACACAACTGTTTTTCTTACTTCTCAGATTACAAATACTGGTGTGATTTTTCATTCTTCTTTGTACTTTCTTCCCTATATCCAATCTCTTATTAAATTTCATTATAATGAGAAGGAGGCAAAAAGAAAAAAAGATAACAGTTGTAATAAGATAAAGAATGACATGCTTTTTCCTTTTTTCTTTGTTTTTATCTATTTTCCAAATTTTCTACAAAGACAAAGATTACTTTAGTAATCAGAAAATATGTAAAACTTCCTTAAAAGATAGTTTTTGATAACTGCATGTGACAAAAGGAGGACATTCCAGGGAGAACACTAATATTGGCAAAGGTGCAGAGAAATAAAAGCATAATTAGTTATGAAATATTATTGTACTTCCCTAATCCAGATTTTTGCAGTATAAATATTTTAAAAAACAATTGTCTTAATGGTATTTGAGAAGATAGTTTGAGTTGAACATGAAAATATAGGAAATCTTTGTTACTGCAGCTTTGGGTATTTGCTGCTCTCATTACTGAATTCATTGTGGTGCCTTATGTGTCATCTGTGTGTGAGGATGGCAGGCATCTGATCTCTTTAGCCATTCTGGTAGCCTCCGCCACATTCCCTCTCCACTACTCTTCTGCCTCCTCCAACTCTGAGGGGCAGTCACCAAGAACACAAGTCTCCTGTTTGGTTAAGTCGTTGCCCTACTGTTGCTTTGTGGGTGATTCTTCTGGTGAGATAGGGTGTGGGGAGGAAGGGAGTAATGCCAGAGTGACTTTCTGAAGGGCCTGCATGTGACCTGGGTCAGAGCGAGCCCTGGATGATGCTCATGTAAGCTGCTCAGCAGCCAGGAGCAGGAGGGAAAACTAGAAGCCAGTAAGTGTTTAACAAAAAGAGGCTAGTTCCTGTTAGGGTCCCTTTCCTTGATATGATTAGAAGACTAGAACAACAAAAAAGCAAAGATGTGTTCAGAAACTCATGGAAAGTTAGTTATAGCCTTTTGTTTTGGTGGGCGGGAGAGAGGAACAAGTCTTCCTTTTCTCTTAATTTATTTTTATCAATATAGCAAGGGTTTCCCAGCTTCTTTGTAATTAGGAGCTAATTTTCTTTTTCAAAGGTCTTTGATATGGTTGTTTGGCCATAAAGCCATGGACTAGATGAGTAGATGAAAGAAGGAATGTGACTTCTGGTTTCACTTCCCTTCCTCTTGAGAATATATCAGTAATTCTTGGAATGGATGGAGGGGCAGGAATTGGTTGGAGAACCCATAGGGCTTTGAGAGCAAGCAACCATCATAGTATTTTAGATTAGAAGAGATCGTTAGAATCGTGGTCCTTGTGAACCCCTTTTCTATCTCGACATGCATGATGGATGATGTTCACCTATGTAATATACCTCAATGTACAGAGCCAAGTTCAGACCAACTCCATTAAATTTTGAGAGAAAATAAAGCTTTGTAATTCCTATTCACTGCACACATTAAGGATATCAGTATTTGTCCCTCTAGAAATTACAACATAGATGAGATAAACCAAGAATTGTACACAGTTCCCAGAGTATGGACCATAACACTTTCTTTTTCTCTACATTTGCATGATTTGGGGCATGTAAGTCACATCTCTAGGACCTATGTAAATAGAATTTTCTTGATTTCCCTTTCAGATTTTGCATTCTGCAAATTTGCCAAATTAATTTATTAGGTCTAATAGTTTTTTGTGGATTCTTTGGGATTTTTTACCTATATAATTGTGTCATTTGTGAATAATGATAGTTTTACTTTTTCCTTTCCAAGTTAGATGCCTTACATTTCTTTTTCTTGCTTAATTGCTCTGGCTGGACTTCTAGTACAATGTTAAATAGCAGTGGTAAAAATGAACTTTCCTAAGTTTTGTCAATTTTGTTGATCATTTCAGAGAACCAACTTTTGGTTTTGTTGATTCTCTCTATTGTTTTCTATTCTCTATTTAATTTCTCTCCACTCTAATCTTTAATATTTCCTTCCATCTGCTAGCTTTGGGTTTAGTTTATGCTTCTTTTTCAGGTTGTTTGAGATATAAATTTAGGTTATTGATTTGAGATCTTTCTTTTTCAATGTGGTTTATAGCAACTGCTCACCTCTACCATTATAGTGGGAGAGCAATTATAGACAATATGTAAATGAATGGGAATGGCTGAGTCTCGTTATGCAAACAGGCTTCAAACCTAGTTTGTCAATCAGTTTCAGCTGCATCCTACAAATTTTGATATTTCTTGTTTTCCTTTTCATTCAATGGCATCCTGCCCCTTCCCCAAAGGGCTGCACTCTTTTCTCTTCCCCAAGCCTCAATTGGTTATCACGTGTGCCCTGGGCTAGGGAGGTGGGCTGGGGTAGGAAACAGGGTTTGTTGCCCTTGCCCCAGTAATTATGGCTTTTATTCCTTAGGTGAGAAAATCTGGGTAGGGTTTTGTGCTTTTTCTGTGAGGCTGGCTGGCCTGTCGCACTGAGGGAGGCTTTCTCTAGTCTCCTGCTCTGTCTCCAGTCTTTCTTGTGGTCACCCACTGAGGTCACGGCAAAGAGACTGTGAGAATGCCCACTCCCCTGTGTCTGCAGCATCCATGGGTTCTGTATTCTCACACTTGCCCATTGTTGTGTTTGTCAAATTAACATTTGTTAAGTAAGGCCTTGGGATGATGGATGGTTCAATAAAAGACCGCAAGGGAATTGAAATAGGTTGATTATTCACAGGTCCTGGAGGAGGTACACAGCGCTTCTCAAGGTTGCCACGAGGGAAGGTCAAGGCAAGGTGCAGGCAGAGAGATCTGGGCAAGGCCTGGGGCGCATGTCTCTATTAGTGTCTAACGGGTGGAGTGCTTTGGGGTTCCCAGGCTAAGGCCAGATTGATCAATTCAAACCAACAAGAGCAAGGGTTTTGGTAAGTTTCTAGGGGGTCTTAGGGGCACAAGGAGAAGGCCCTGGGAGGCGGGGGGAGATGATGATCACAAGGGCATTCGGGGGAGTCATATCAGGAACTTTCATTTACTTTTGACTCTGGGGCTGTCATCTGGGGCCTGCATGCTCCATGGGGGTGCTGGTGTCAGTTCAAGGCCCCCTGCAGGCTGCTTGGCCAGACAAAATGGATACTGAGGCAACAGTATTATCAGGTAGTTTAGCTAAACCCATGCTCTACCTTTAACAATTTATTATAAACTTTAGCTGAATTCTTCTTACCCACTTGTATGAGATCCTCATCTTCCCACTGTGCTCTGCCATGGGTGGGCAGTGCACATGTCCTGTGTGTCCTTGGAGGCTTGTCTTAGATTAAAAGGTTGCATTGTGATCCCAGCTCTCTGATGGGTTCAAGAAAAGATTGCCCCTTCCATCTTTCTGTGTCCTAGGTGGGAACTGGAAGCCCATCAGCTGATTTTTTTAATTGCGCAGACCCAGATGTCACTGTGACTAGGTCTTTGAGCAGTTCGTCTCCTCCAGAGGAACCTTGAATCTGCTGTCAGGGATCTGTAAACCTGACTCCTGGCATTTGGAATCTGGGCAGAGGAGGGGCTCTGGGAACTCATTGTTCAGGATGCAGATTTTTTTTTAATAGACTTTATATTTTAGAGCAGTTTTAGGTTCGCAGAAAACTTGAGCAGAAAGTAAAAAATTCCCATATACCCCTCTTCCCCAAAAGACAGAGCCTCCCTTACCATCGATATCCTGCACTAGAGAGGTACATTTGTTCCATTGAGTAACCTACGGTGACACATCATAGTCACCCAAAGTCCTTAATTTATTAGGGTTTACTCTTTGTGTTGTACATTCTATCGATTTTGACAAATGTGCAGTTACATGTATCCACCAGTATAGCATCGTACACAATACTTTCACTGACTTAAAAATCCTTTGTGCTCCGCCTGTTCATCCCTTCCTCCTCCTTACTGTCTCCATAGTTTTGCCTTTTCCAGATGTCATATACATCCAGTGTGTATCCTTTTCAGGTTGGCTTCTTTTACTTAGCAATATGCATTTAAACTTCTTCCATGTCTTTTCATGGTTGGACAGCTCATTTCCTTGCAGTGCTGAATAATATTCCGTTGTCTGGACATACCACAATTTATTTATTTAATCACCTACTGAAGGCTAACTTGGTTGCTTTGAAGTTTTGACAATTATGAATAAAGCTGCTGTGAACACGTGTGCAAGTTTTTGTGTGGACATCAGTTTTCACCTCATTTGGGTAAATATCAAAGAGCGAGGTTGCTGGATCGTGCGGTAAGAACTGCTAAACTGTCTTTTGAAGTGGCTGTACCGTTTTGCATTCCCACCAACAATGAGTGAGAGGCTGGGAGTTGCTCCACATCCTCATCAGCATTTGTGATTGTTTTGGATTTTGGCCATTCTAACAGGTGTGTAGTGGTATCTTATTGTTTAATTTGCAATTCCCTAATGGCATGATGTTGAACATTTTTTCATATGCTTATTTACTGTCTGCATATCTTCTTTGGTGGGCTGTCTGTTAGGATCTTGTGCTCATTTTTTAATCAGGTTATTCATTTTCTTAGTGTTGAGTTCTTTGTATATTTTGGATAACAATGCTTTATCTGATATGTCTTTTGCTAATATTGTCTCCCATTCTGTGGCTTCTTAGATTTTTCACTGAATCCTCTGCTCTTAGTCTCATGCCTCTTTCCTACCTCTGTGCCCAGGGTCCTCTAGCCTGGATCTGCTCCAGGTCACTTTTTCTATCACTTCCATTCTGTTTTTTCCCAGCATAGGGGAGAGTTAACTGTCAGCTTGATCCAAATGGTGACCTGGGGTCTTAACTGGTTTTGACGAACTTGGAAATAGCCTCCCTATCCTCAGCCTCTGATTTTACCCTGTGCTTTTCAGCACTCTGCTGGACAAATCATTGCTTCTCAGTGGCATTTCTCTCTCTCACCTCTGAGGTTTTACAACTTCTTCTCTGACAAAAAGTTTATTCTTTCTACATTTGCTGTCTATCCTCTGGTCTGGCTGGCTTGAACTCTTCACTTTCTGTAAGGACTCAATTTAGACATGTCCTTGCCCCGTTCTGCTGCAGATCACATGGTCTCTTTTGTTCCCTGTGAGCAAGAGGTTCTGTAGATCAGGCAGTTTTCTGTAGAGCAGGCAATTTTCTGTAGAGTTGAGAATTGATTATGTTCCACTTTAAACATAAAACACTTTACTTGTCCATTCTTCCTAATGGCTTCACAGCACAGTGAGTTCATAGTAGTGGGTGATTTTTAAGATGCATCATTATTTTATGTATGACGAAGGGAAAAAAAGTGCTGTCAAACTATGAAAGACGATTGTAAGATTCATCTTGATTTAAGAAATGTTTAAATGTGAAAAAATGTATATCTTAGAATCATTTTCCAACACCATTGTGAACATACAAACAGAAAAAATATGTATAAATTCCAAATCTCTTAAAATTCCTAGAGAAACTCATTTCCCAATTAAATTGCAGGGACAAAATTAATCACTAGGACTTTTTGAGCCTTAACTGGCTTTCACTCACCCTTCTCTCTGTTCAAGATTATCTAACCACACCAATCACTGAAACCATTCCTATCTTCTGCATAAGCTCAGGTGGCTTTTCTCATAGTTCTCTAGGACTGCTTTTCCCCTTTCAAACCTCTTTACTGCAGTCTTCATCTAGTTTCTCCTCTGAGGACTTTTCACACTGTATACAGTATTCTCTACTTTACAGCCTGACACCTTATTATCTAAAATTGTCTGCCATTACTCTGTGTATGTTTTATTTTAATCAGTTCTATTTAAGTAAGATTAAGTAGGAACATTTATACTCTTCTTTGCCAGAATGCATATAAAAAATATTGAACGATCAATGACATCAGCATCATGACAGAGTGAGTTGTTCTCTTTGTCTCTCCCCTCTAACTTACAACCAAACAGACATCCATTGACCAGCAGAGGATTCCCTACACAGCTTAACAAGACACCTAAGAGATCCATGCAGCTATACATCTGAAGGTGGGTTCGCAGGAAGCAGTGGAACTAGGGGAGCACCCCCTCCCTCTTCCCCGGTGGCAGTGATCCAGGGTGCGGATCCTCATATAGTGGCCTGTGTGACTGTGAGTGGAAGCAACAGCAGCCTGGCTGTGTGCACACGAACGCCTGTGGAGCAGTGGCAGTGGCCAGTGGCAGCCCCGCACACACGTGAATGCCTGTAGAGCAGTGGCAGCCCCACCCATGCAGTGGTTGCTGGAGCAGCAGCAGTGGTGGCAGCTGAGTCACACAACTGTGAGCAGACAGGGCAGGAGCAGAAAAAACAGCCCCTCCCTTCCCACCAGCAGTGGCAGGTGGAACCTGCAACCAGAACATCAGGAACCACAGTAGAACCAGTGACCCAGACCCTAGTGTTGGTACCCCTGACGCCAGCTCCACCAGCAGCAAGGGCTGCACATAATCCCTTGATCCCTGGGCCCCTGCCAGCAACAGCTGTTAACCCAGCACCCCTGGCAGCAGTGCAACCAGAACTCCCAGACACCTCGGGAACAGCCGCACAGGTGATGCACGGGACAGCAGCACCTGAGCCTGCAGAGAACGAGTGGAGGAACACAAGACCGAGGTGACCCCAGAAGCAGCTGAAGTGCTCAGAGCCTAGTGACCCAAATGGTGTCACTTGAGACCTCAGTGACATTTAAGCAGCAAGACACCAACAACTCCAGAAGCACAAGTGGCACAAGGAGGGTGCTCATGATGCTTTTGGCAGAAGCTGTGGAGGGTGTAAAGTGCAGGCTCTCAAATACAATTAGAAGCAGCTCAGAACTAAAGTAACCAAAGCCATACCCAAATAAGAAAAGGTGATTAGTACCACAGATGTGCTGGCAGAGGATCAATTCTTCAGACACCATGAAGAACTACAGTAATACAGCAGAACAGGAGGAAGACATCAACTCTCCGGAAACCAAACCTGAAGCTGTGGAAGATTACAATCCAACTGACAGAGAATTCAAAATAGCTGTGATAAAGAAACTCAGTGAGTTACAAGAAAACTCACATACCTCAATGAGCTCAGGAATAAAATTAATGAAGAGAGAGAATACTTCACCAGGGAGATTGAAGCCCTAAAAGCAAAAACCAAACAGAAATTCTGGATATGAAAAACACAATGAGGTAAAATATAATGTAGAAAGCGTTAAAAATAGAGTTGATCTTATGGAGCAGCGAATTAGTGAGCTTGAAGATAGAAACATAGAAATGATTCAGATGGAGGAGGAGAGAGAACTAAGATTTTTTAAAAATGAAGAAATTCTTCCAGAAACATCTGACTCAATTAGAAAAAGTAACATAAGGATTATAGGTATCCCAGAGGGTGAAGAGAGGGAGAATGAAGCAGAGAGCTTCTTAAAAGAAATAGTACCTGAGAACTTGCCAAACCTGAGGAATGAACTGCACATGCAAGGACATGAAGCTAATAGAACTCTTAATTATCTCAATGCAAAATGACCTTCTCCAAGACATATAATATTAAAACTGTCAAAAGTCAATGACAAAGAAAAAATATTAAGGGCAGCAAGAGAGAAGAAAATAACCTACAAAGAAACCCAAATCCAGCTTACGGTGGATTTCTCAGCAGAAACATTACAAGCTAGGAGAGAGTAGAATGATGTATTCAAAATACTGAAAGACAAAAACTATCAGCCAAGAATACTCTGTCTAGTGAAATCATCCTTCAGATATGACAGAAATTAAGGCTTTCCCAGACAAAAGCTGAGGGAGTTCATCACCACTAGACCTGCCCTATGAGAAATGTTGAAGGGAGCCCTCCTACCTGAAATGAAAAGGCAAAGATTTACAATACTTTGAACAAGGAGATAAATAGACAAAATCAGAAAATCGCAGGTTTCTATGAGAATTAGCAAACAATTTTAAAGGATAAAGGGAAAGAAAGCATCAGATATAACTATAAACACTTCAATTTGCTTACAAACTCAACAACAAAAAATAACTTATGACAACAAAAACATAGAACAGGAAGCAGACAGGGATGGAACCTGCATAGGCTAATGGAGGTAAGAAGCTATCAGAAAAAGAATTGTCTTATCTATGAGATCTTTTATATAAACCTCATGGTAACCACAAAACAAACAATCAGAGCAGAGTCACAAATCATAAAGAGAAAACTGAGAAAACCATCACAGAAAACCACCAACCTGAAGTAGCAGACAGAAATACAAGGAAAAAGAAACAATGAAAATAGAGAACACTACCAGAGAACAAAGGACAAAATGGCAGTATTAAGCCCTCATATATCAATAATCACTATAAATGTAAATAGATGAAATTCACCAATCAAAAGACAGAGTGACTGGAGGGATTAAAAAACAAGACCCAACAATATGCTGCCTCCAGGAAACACATCTCAGCTTTAAAGACAAAGATAGGTTCAGAGTGAAGGGATGGAAGATGATGCTCAAAGCAAATGGCAAGCAAAAGTGGGTGGAGCCCTACTTATATCAGACAAAGCAGACTTCAAGATAAAAAAGATAACAGACAAATACAGGCATTATATAATGATAAAAGGAACATTCCACCAAGAAGACATAACACTTATTAATATATATATATGCATCTAACACAGGAGCACCAAAGTATATAAAGCAACTATTAACAGACCTAAAGGGAGAAATGGACAGCAACGCAATAATAGTTGGGGACCTCAACACCCCGCTTACATCAATGACTACACCATCTAAACAGAAAGTCAACAAGGAAACAGTGGCCTTAAATGAAATGCTCGATCAGATGGATTCAATAGACAAATCTAGAACTTTCCATCCAAAAGCAGAATACACATTCTTAACAAGAGCACATGGAGCACTCAAACATAAACCATATGTTAGGAAACAAAGCAAGCCTCATTAAATTCAAGAAGATTGAAATCATATCAAGCATCTTTTCTGATTACAATGCTGTGAAACTAGAAATCAACTACAAGAAAAAAGCTAGGAAAGTCACAAATATGTGGAGACTAAAAACCATGCTACTGAATAACTATTGGATTGATGAAGAACTCAAAGGAGAAATCAAAAAATACCTGGAGACACATGAAAGTGAAAACAAAACATACTAAAACCTATGGGATGCAACAAAAGTGCTACTAAGGGGGAAATATATGGCAATACAGGCCTACCTCAACAAAGAAGAAAAATCTCATATATACAAGTTTACACTATACCTACAAGAACTGGAAACAGCAGAACAAACAAAGCCTAAAGTCAGTAGAAAGAAAGAAAGAATAAAACTCAGAGCAGAAATAAACAAAATAGAGAGTAAGAAAACGTTAGGAAGGATCAGTGAAATTAAGAGCTAGTTCTTTGAGAAGATAAACAAAATGGACAAACCCTTAGCCAGACTCACTAAGAAAAAAAAGAGAAGACTCAAATAAATAAAATCAGAAATGAAAGAGGAAAAATTACAGTAGACACCACAGAAATACGAAAGATTATGAGAATACTATGAAAAGCTATATGCTAAACAAATTTGACAACCTAGAAGAAATGGATAAATTCTTAGAATCCTACAACCTCCCAAAACTAAATCAAGAAGAGAAAATTTGAATAGATCAATCATTAGCAAATAGATTGAAACAGTAGTCAAAAACCTTCCAAAAGACAAAAGTCCAAGGCCAGATGGCTTCTCTAGTGAATTCTACCAAACGTTCAAACAGAACTTAATTCCTATCCTTCTCAAACTCTTCTGAAATATTGAAGAGGACAGGTTGCTTCCTAACTCATTTTCCGAGGCCAACATTACCCTGCTACCAAAACCAGACAAGGACAACACAAAAAAGGAAAGCTACAGGCCAGTATCACTGATGAACATAAATGCAAAGATCCTCAGCAAAGTATTAGCAAATTGAATACAACAAGACATTAAAAGGATCATACACCATGATCAAGTGGATTTATTCTAGGGATGCAGGAATGGTTCAACATCGACAGATCAATCAATGTGATATACACCACATTAACAAAATGAAGAATAAAAATCACATGATCATCTCAATAGATGGCAGAGAAAGCACTTGACAAGATCCAACATCCATTTATGATAAAAACTCTCAATAAAATGGGTATAGAAGGAAAGTACCTCAATATAATAAAGGCCATATATGACAAACCCACAGCCAATATCATACCCATAGGAAATACTGAAAGCCATTCCTCTAAGAACAGGAACAAGACAAGAGTGCCCACTCGTAGTCAACACAGTACTGGAAGTTTTAGCCAGAGCAATTAGACAAGAAAAAGAAATAAAAGGAATCCATATTAGAAAGGAAAAGGTAAAACTGTCATTATTTGCAGATGATATGATTCTACATATAGAAAACACTAAAGAATCCACCAGAAAACTATTAGAAATAGTCAACAACTATAGCAAAGTTGCAGGGTACAAAATCAACTGACAAAAATGAGTTACATTTCTATACACTAATAATCAACTAGCAGAAAGAGAAGTCAAGAATATAATTCTATTCACAATCGCAACAAAAAGAATAAAATATCCAGGAATCAATTTAACCAAGGAGATGAAAGACCTATACACTGAAAACTGTAAGACATTATTGAAAGAAATCAAAGAAGTAATAAAGAAATGGAAAGTTATTGCATGCTATAGGTTGAAAGAATAAACATAGTTAAAATGTCCATATTACCTAAAGCAATCTACAGATTCAGTGCAATCCTGATCAGAATCCCAGTGACATTCATCACAGAAATAGAACAAAGAATTGTAAAATGTATATGGAACAAAAATGTCCCTGAATAGCCAAAGAAATCCTGAGAAAAAGGAGCAAACTGGAGATATCACACTCCTTGAATTCAAACTATACTACAAAGCTATAGTAATCAAAACAGCATGGTACTGGCAAAAAAACAGACACACAGATCAATGGAACAGAATTGAGAACCCAGAAATAAAACCACACATCTATGGGCGGCTAATTTTCAACAAAGGAGCCAAGAATATACAATGGAGAAAGGAAAGTCTTTTCAATAAATGATGCTGGGAAAACTGGCAGTCACCTGCAAAAGAATGAAAGTAGACCATTTTCTAACACCATGCACAAAAATTAACTCAAAATGGATTAAGGACTTGAATGTAAGACCTGAAACTGTAAAATTCCCAGAAGAAAATATAGGCAGTACACTCTTTGACATTGGTCTCAGCAGTATCTTTTTGAGTACCATGTCTACTCAGGCAAGGAAAATAAAAAATAAACAAATTGGACTACATCAGACCAAAGTTTTCTGTATGGCAAAGGAGACCATCAGCAAAACGAAAAGACAGCACATCAACTGGGAGAAAATATTTGCAAATCATATATCCAGCAAGAGGTTAATTTCCAAAATATATAAAGAACTCATACAACTCAACAACAAAAAAGAATAACCCGATCAGAAAGTGGGCAGAGGATATGTACAGATGTTTTTCCAAAGAAGATACACAGATGGCCAACAGACACGTGAAAAAATGTTCAACATCACTAATTATTAGAGAGATGCAAATCGAAACTACAATGAGATATCACCTTACACCTGTCAGAATGGCTATAATTAACAAGACAAGAAATAACAAGTGTTGGAGAGGATGTGGAGAAAAGGGAACCCTCATACACTGCTGGTGAGAATGCAAACTGGCACAGCCACTATGGAAAACAGTATGGAGATTTCTCAAAATCTAAAAATAGAAATCCCATATGATCCAGCTATCCCACTAGTGGGTCTTTATCCAAAAAACATGAAATCAACAATTCAGAGAGATTTATGTTCATCACAGCACTATTCACAATAGCCAGGACATTGACATAACCCAAGTGCCCACAACAGAAGAATGGATAAATTAGATGTGGTGTGTATGTATGTATATATATATATTTACACACACACACCCACACACAGTAGAATACTGCTCAGTCATAAAAATAGACAAAATTGTTCCATTGGCAACAACATGGATGGACCTTGAAGGTGTTATGCTAAGTGAAGTAAGTCAGACAGAGAAAGACAAATACCATATGATTTCACTCATGTGGAAGATAAACAAGCAAACACATAGCTAAGGAGAACAGATTGGTGGTTACCAGAGGGGAAGGAGGTGGGGGGAGGGCAAGGGGTAAAGGGGCACATGTGTATAGGGATGGATAAAAACTAGACTGTTGGTGGTAAACACGATGCAGTCTATACAGAAATAATGTACACCTGAAATTTACAGAATGTCATAAGCCAGTATGACCTTAAAAACAATGTACTGAGCACATGCTAAAAGTTTGTTGTTTGTTTGATTTTTTTGGTTAAAGTTTGGTAGCACAGATCTCATCGCACGGACCCTAAATAATAAGCCTTATAGTAAGACTTCTGTTTGCTATTTCAGAAATCAAGTTAAATCTTCTGGGGAAGCAGAGGTATTCTACGTTACCATAGAGGAAAATACCTCCAATGTTATTAGACTTTATAAATATTTTTCAAATGACTTTTCCAACAATAACTTTAGAAACTCATAGAGAGCAAGCATGTCTTTAAAGGTAATTCTTTCCCAAAGCTATTGGAGTTTAAAGCTCTTTTTAAATTAGGTTTTTATAGTGCCCTTGGCTTAAATAAATCCAAATGAGCTTTTTTTGTTAACTGCCTTGCAAATGTTTCATTTGGACATAAGTGTATTGCTGGAATTAATTTGATTATATAATGTATGAGGAACAGCTTTTGTTTTTTTATTTTTCTTTCTGACATAACAAAAGAACTGGACCAAGAAGAGAAAACAAATGGAAATAATTCATTGCCAGGACTGAACGCCTGTCTGTGGCAGCATCTGCTCCCCTTCCACTCACCTTGAACTGCGCATCTTCCCTGCTTCTCCCTAGTAGACCCAATTCTGCAGTCATTGGTGGCCAATGCATATGTGGCTGAACATTTCTGTGAGAATATGGGTTTAAAGGGCTGAAAACATTGCAAAAGACTGAAAATCCTCTTTAAATATCTAGCCTGCCAGCTGCCTTGTTTCTTCACCATTCTCACAGCTGCTTAAAAGAATCCCCTCCATAGTTCTGAGCGGTTCAAGCCTGGCCTTTGTTCAAGCAGCCCACAGGGACAGCTATCACTATTTAGGCAGCCCCCTTGCAGGGCTTGCCACACGTAGGTAGGATGGTTTTTCTTAAGGACCAAACCTTTTGTAAACAAAATTAAATTCATTTTGTAAGTTTTTTCCTCATTTCTTAATGGCTTTAAACTGAGTAGGACACCCTAAAGGAGGAACAGTGGATTGGAAGAAGCTGGGGGCAGAGTAGTGTTTGAGAAGCAGAACTGATAAATGTGCCCTCCTGTGGTATTGCGTGTGCTAAAGACCAATAGGGTGGATTGAGAAAACACGACATAAAATTTACACAAAGAGGAACTTGACGTAATTCTATAAAAGTTGTTATGCATATGCATTCTACAAGACAATCAGGCTGGTCTCTTCAAAAATGTCAATGTTGTGGGGCCGGCCTGGTGGCACAGCAGTTAAGTGCGCACATTCCACTTCAGCAGCCCATGGTTCGCCAGTTCGGATCCCAGGTGCGGGCATGGCACCGCTTGGCAAGCCATGCTGTGGCAGGCATCCCACATATAAAGTAGAGGAAGATGGGCATGGATGTTAGCTCAGGGCCAGTCTCCCTCAGCAGAAAGAGGAGGATTGGCAGCAGATGTTAGCTCAGGGCTAATCTTCCTCAAAAAAAAAAAAATCATTTAAAAAAAAGTCAATGTTGTAAAAAAAAAAAAAAAGCTTAGGTTTCTTTTTGTTCAGATTAAAGGAGACTGAAGACTCAATACAATGTGGGATCCTTGGTTATATCTGCATTGATAGAGAAAAGCTGCTGTAAATTTTACTATTGGAATCATTTGGTAAACTTGAATACAGGCTGTGTTTTAGGTAATATTCCATTAGGTTAAATTTCTTGGGTGAAATAATGCTGTTGTCTTTGATGTTAGGAAATATATACTATAGTATTTAAGGGTGATAAGGCCTCATACCTGCAACTTATTTTCATATGGTTGAGAAAAAAGAAAATGTTTGTATGTCTGCAGGCACACATGTGAGTGCACATGTTTGGTGCTCAAAGATTTGGGGGTATTTTCTTTCTGACATTTATTTTATGCTAAACGATGTTCTGTGGGTTTTGCTTCTTGCTTTTCTTTTCTTTAGGATGTATGCTCATTTGTAACCTTCTCATTTTAATTTTTTTCCTTGTGCCCACCTCATTTTGCTAGCATGGAACTACTTGGAACTAGTTCTTGGATTCAGTTCTGTAAACTTTTAGTTTATTTTTAAACTAAGTTTCTTTCTTTATGTTACAGTGATTAATCCTGAAACCTCAGTTGCATAAATATATGCTATTATTAATCACCAGTGAAAAAAATAAGAAAATATGGAGGGATTTGTGTAATTTCTTTATTTTTAAAAGAAAAACAGTTGTAGGGGCCAGCCCCATGGCCAAGTGGTTGAGTTCATGCACTCTGCTTCGATGGCCCAGGGTTTCACGAGTTGGGATTGTAGGGGAGGAATATATTTCCTCTACCTGTTCTGGGTTCTTCTGGCCAGAAAATGAATTAAATTCACATGAGACAGAATAACAGGAGAAAATTAAACAAAGCTTTATAACATATATATGTGGGAGAGGCTCAGACAACCTGAGCAACTGGCCAGAATGGCTGAAGCCACCACCTTAAATATCATCTTCAGCTAAAGACAAAGGAGGATGTTGAGGGTGGAGGGGGAGTCAATCATGGGAGGTTACCACACAAGTACAGTACACAAGAGTTAGGTTATTATTGCAGACTTGAGTCCTTGCCTTCCACATTGATAAGAGTTTCTAGAGATAAGGTCATCCCTCCTTCCTGGTACAGAGAGGGAGACACCTTTACAGATGGATCTTTCCTTTATGATGTAAATGTCTCTTAACAAAGGGTAAGTAAATTCTACTTTTCAGAGTTTCTTTCGTGTCTGCAGTTTTTAAAAGTAACCAGCCCAAAATCCTCATGCCAAAGAGACATATATTGGGTTAGCCAATTCCAGTCCCCTGCAGGATCCTGGGTATGGACCTAGTACCGCTCATCAAGCCATGCTGAGGCAACGTCCCAGGTAGAGGACCTAGAAGGACCCACAACTAGAATATACAACTATGTACTGGGGCACTTTGGGAAGAAGAAAAAAGAAAAAGATTGGCAACAGATGTTAGCTCAGGGCCAATCTTAGAAAAAAAAGAAAAACAGTTTTAAACACATTTTATTAACATGCCCTTAAGGATGCTAATAATATTCAGGCTCCAAAAGGTGAAGCATTTTATAGGAAAGTTAGATTCCCTGAGTAAGCCACTTACAGCTCGTCAGAAATATTTGATAATTTGTGAAGATTTTACTTATAAGGCTGATCTAGGAGGTGCAGAGCTGTGTCTGTGTTGTGGTTCTAGAACAGATGGAATAGACCTGACATGGCAGAGGTCAATAACCCACTGTTTTTGAGCAGCTTGAGAGACTCTTTAATATTCTTTCACTTTGGTGCCTTAAGGCCCAAGTAAGCTTTTGGTGACTAGCTCAAGTAGAAGTACTGAGAGTTGAATAATAAAAACAATAATAAAAATATATTCTTCCTTTGTTTAAAGTGTTCCAGATTTTTTTTTTTATTATTATTGAATCAGATTGCTCCTTTGATGCTTTTTAATTCCCTTGTGTCTCATGCAGTGCTTATGGACTCTGGGAGTGAGTCCTCTGTCTCTCTTTCTCTCTACTGTTGGTCTGTCTGTCTGTCTGTCTCTGGCATTGATCAGAAAAGGAAAGTAACAAACACCCAGTATTTTCAAATAAGCAAAAAATAAAGGTTGAGAGTGGCAGGAAACGCATCACCTGGAGGAGCGGTGATGAGAAGGGTCTGCTTGTGGGTGCTGTGTGCTTGAGTCTGTCATGAGTCTGTCGTACTGGGAAGGCTGAGGCTGGCCTCACCAGGGTTATAGCATCGTTTATGGACAGTGGAGAGAGGCTGCTGATGGCTCCTGCACTCTGCAATGATGAGCTCATCTCCCATTATGGAGGAGTATGAAGCAGTCAGACAGGAGCTGCCCATCTCCACCTCAAATCTTTTTCTCCTCACTCTCTTAGGAGGAGTTTTTCCTACTCTCAGCCAACACCAGTCTTTCCACCTGTGTTAGGCAGTCCTGGTCTCCAGCTTTCTCCATGACTTTGGTGCAACAATGAACCCTTCCTTGGATTACATTTTCACTCTCTCTTAAAAAAAGCTCTCCCTGGACTCAGCTGCCTCCTAGGCCCTCATCCTAGTTGTTTCCTTCCTTTTATCAACTACTTCTTGGAGTTTTTCTCTACCAGCTGACTGCCTCCATTCAGCCATCCATCCACTCATCCACTTTTGCCACTGTCCTCCAGCTTCTGTGCTCACCGTTCTGTTGAATGTGTGCTCAAAGGTGACTTCTGTGATTTAGATTCTGAACGTAGGGGCTTTGAGTCTTCATTTTTCTTGATTTTTTTGCAGCCTTTGACATGACCCACTGGCCATCCCTTGCATCTTGGACCTTGATGCCCCGCCTGCATTACACTCTTACTCATCTCTCTCAGCACGTTGCCTCTGTCTGTGGGTCCTTAGCCTCCTCCCTGCTCCCTGCCTGCTCCTCAGTGTCAGTCTTTGTCACTCTTCCTCAGTAGTCTCTCCCTTCTGGACTTCGTTCAGCCCAACAGCTCCGAGCACCTCTGCGGTGTGGACCACGTCCACCTTTCCAGCTCAGAGTCCTGCGCTTTCCCATCTTTGGGCCTTTTGCCCTCACTGTTCCTTCAGACTGGAATTTTCTTTCTCTATGTTTCCCCTTAACATTTCAACTAAATTAAGATTCTGGTTAAGATAGAGTAAACATTTTATTCAGAATAAGGGAAAACTAGTGCATTCTCCCACTCCCTGCAAAGACTCATCTTATATTTAGATCCTATTGTATATAGCATTGTGTATTTGCCTGCAAAGACTCCTTTGCAAGACTTAACAAAATCTTACTTTGACTAACTAAGTATTTCTGTAAGTCTTCAGTCTCTGCTAAGCTGCCAGAGAACAGACACATCTGTGCGTCCAGTTCACTATTGTGTTTTCTGTGCCAATTGTAGGTCCTAGTACATAGCAGGTGTGCAGTAAATTTTGTTGAAGAATGAATGAAGTAGAAATTGACCATTAAAGGTTTGCTAGTAAGCTATCAAATTTTATCTAGGTCTTTGGATTTTTTACGTTTTCCTCAAAATATATGTTCTTTCTTAAAATATAATAATATTCAATATTCTTGAAAAAGTTTAACTATAATTTTTATGAATCAGTTAGATTTCTTTATAAGGAAACTTGCAGGGTATCTGTTGGTAATTCATGAAAGTCCTTTAGTTTTCTGTTTCCCTTTTCATTGTTATGTTTTTCTAAATCTAAGGCATTTTGAGTGTTGATTGATTCTCTTAGGACTGTTAACGTTAATCTTTTAAAAGAATTTAACATTTTCTGATTTTAGTAGTAATAAACATTCATTATAGAAGGTTTAAAAATACTGAATATCTTAAGTTAGAATTTGGTTTATTTCTTTACACGCTTTTAAATATGTATCTGTAAATGCATCCACACTCACTTTTTTCCCTTCTATGAGATTGGATCCTATTGTATATAGTATAATGTATTCGCCTTATATTACAAGCTTTTTCTTATATTACAAAATATTCTCCTAAATGAGAGGTGCTTTTTAATGGTTACACGGTATTATATTGTATGAAAGTACCATGATTTTATCCAGCTATTCCCTTACCTCAGCAGCATTAAACCTGTTGGTATACTATGCAACAGTTGAGGTCCACGTAAAATATTTAAGCTAATCTAACACATACTTTTCAGTGAATGTACTTTATTACTAATGAGTTAGATTTTGGTGGGAACCTATTTATATTACCAATGTATTAGCTCAGTCTACCATAACAAAATACCATAGACCTTCTCCCTGTGTCCTCACATGGTGGAGAGAAGGAGGGGAAGCAAGCTGTCTGGTGTCTCTTCTTATGAATGTTAATCCCATCACAAGAGCCCCTGCCTCGTGACCTCATCTAAACTGAATTACCTCCCAAAGGCCCATCTCCAGATACATCATATGGGGGTTAGGTCTTCAGCGTATGAATTTGGGCGTGAGGGGAGAGACAGTTCAGTCCATAACAGCCAGCAATGAGAACTATTTCAGAAACTATTTGGGGGCCGACCCCAAGGCCGAGTGGTTAAGTTCGCGCGCTCCGTTTCGGCAGCCCAGGGTTTCACTGGTTCAGATCCTGTGTGCGGACATGGCACCACTCATCAGGCCATGCTGAGGCAGTGTCCCACATGCCACAATTAGAAGGACCCACAACTAAAGTACACAACCATGTACTGGGGGAATTTGGAGAGAAAAAGCAGAAAAAAAAAAGAAGATTGGCAAGAGTTGTCAGCTCAGGTGCCAATCTTAGGAAAATAAAAAAGAAACTATTTGTTTTTACCTAAGTAGCATTTTTAAAACCAGAATCTAGAGTTGTTCTCATTTTATCTGTAAGATTATCTGAAAATCTTCACAGAAAAAATAAAAATTATTATTGCTTATTCATCATGGAATATATAGTTAAATTATGCATTATTGGCATGAAATGGAACTGTGAAATTGCGTAAAATTGCTGAAATGATTGTACTATCCCATTCCATGAATGTTCAAAGTTCCAGAAAAACTGCAGATGGCTCAATGTCTTTTACAATAGTTTATGGAAACAGACATTAGAGAGTTTCCTTTTCCTATGTGGAAGATAATAGCCAGTTTTATGGATGCTTATGATCACTTACTGAAGTTTCTTTTAAAATTAGTCTCATTCTCTCCATAAATAAATGATACAACTAATAAGGAAGCCTTACCTCTTAGTGCTTTATATTTTTTAAAAAATCTTTATATAACATCTTGTTTTTTGTGAGGAAGATTGGCCCTGAGCTAACATCTGTTGCCAATCTTCCTCTTTTTGCTTGAGGAAGATTGTCACTGGGCTAACATCTGTTCCAATCTTTCTCTTTTTACTTGAGGAAGATTGTCGCTGAGCTAAGATCTGTGCCAATCTTCCTCTATTATGTGGGATGCCGCCATAGCATGGTTTGACGAGCCGTGCTAGGTCCACACCTGGGATTCTGAACCCGCAGAACCCCAGGCTGCCGGAGCAGAGAGCACAAACTTAACCACTGTGCCACTGAGCCAGCCCTTATATAAAATCACTTTTTAAAATGTTAATGATGGGTTGATCTTATAACAATGAGGTCACTAGGGTAGAATAAATATGATCTTTATTTAATATTGAGAAACCTGAGGCATGGAGAAGTTATTTTACCTAAGGTCAAAATTCCAGTTTGGTTCCATTCTGCTACTTCAAATCGTATCTTTTATGTGTTCATAGAACATAGAACATTTATATTACCTTGAGAAATAGTAATCAGAGAAAGATACTAATAAATGGTTACCTTTGTAATTATGTGGAAAAGTGAACAGTTAGAGAATACTACGTCTAGTTAACTTGAAAATTCATATATAGCATTCTCGTTTAAAAATATAATTAGTGGTGTATTTCAAATGGTAATTTACAAGAGCACTATTAATTTGTTATTACACTTAGCATTCTTTCGTTGTTCCTGTTTAAATTTTTAGAAATTTAACATTGCTTTCTGGGAAAATAATATATGGTCAGTATGATATTGTATTTTTTTGATATAATATACTTTCAGAATCACATAATTGGTTTTCTCAGCGTGTGAGTTTTGTGGTAAGAACCCTGAACTATTTAGTAGAGAGTAAACAAAGCTAGCTCAGATTCAGATATTTTTAATTTCCGGCTGCCAATTTTGGCTAAGTTGGCTTGCCTTTAGATTAGAACGGGAGTCGGTAATAAGGTCTTTAAAACAACTACTCAACGCTGCTGCGGTCGTCGGAAAGCAGCCGTAGATAGTACATAAACGAATGGGCATAGCTGTGCTCCAAGAAAACTTTATTTACAAAGACAAGCAGCAGCCGTATTTGGCCTGCAGGCTGTAGTTAGCTGACCTCTGGATTAGAATTATAAAATGAAGTACTGCTCCTCACCAAAATATTTCCCTGTTATTTGTCAGATGTTTTGTTTACTTTTCTTAAATTCCATTCTTTCTAACTTAATGTGTTAATTCCTTCCTATGTCCCCTTAAATTTCACCTTTTTATTCATTTGGTGTGCTACTGTGCTTTTATATCTTCAGTTATTTTTCTAGGCTCTCTAACATTCTCACACAGCCTTACAACCTTCTTGTCAAGACCTGCCAAATTTAATCAGTCTAACGCTTACTGAGTTTCAGGAATGAGTGGTGTTAAGGAAATTGAGGTACTGGGTATAGAGAAAAGATAGACTCCCATGAATTTGGGTGGTCTTGGAAGACTTATTAAAGTAGGCAGGACTAGAGCTGACTCTGCAAAGACTGGAGGGAAATTAAATATTAGAAAAAAGAGAAGCGTATTTCAACAAATTGTTGTCAAGGGGAAGTTTACATGTGCTTTCTCCGCCCTGCACCTCTCCACCCCCCCCCCCCCCCCCCCCCCCCCCCCCCCCGTTTCATCCCCAATTATATGGAATCCCGCTGTGGATGGGTCCTTTTCAAGATCATTTCCTAAGCAAGGTACTAACAGTGTGACTTGTTTTTCTTTGGAGATTCCTTCTCTTTGGAGTATCTGTTTTCCTCCCATGCTTAGTAAGATAAAAAGGGATGCACACAGACCTGCCCTGGGGAGGTCTGAGACCTGTGGCCTGGACCAGCTCTGCTCTAGGCATTCTGGCAAATGGACTTCTCTCCGGCTGCTTGTCATCTTTTTCCTTAGTGCCCTTCCTGTCTTCTCTGGCCCTCGACGTGGTAGGCAGGTACAATCCTGGGAAAAGGGAACAGGAAGCCACCCAAGTTTCTTGGGTTATAGGCTACCTTCAAGCTTAAATGTGCAAATGAAAGGAATCCTCCCTGGGAAATCTCTGTGGCTCAGGAGGGACATAACTTGAGATTAGGAATTAGGGTTATTTAAAAAAAGAGAGAGAAACTGTGAATAAGCATTTCTTTCCCTTCTGTGCACATATTTTCCTTTGGACCTTGCAGGAGAAGGGATAGCTGTTCAACACAGTTGGAGTCCTGACATGTCTCAGCCTTTTTATCTTTGGTATGATTACATCTCACAGATAGTTACAGCGCACAAGTGTGTACGTGGACAGGGAACTGGATCTGGAAGACAAGCCCTTCCAGAGTGGAGAGAGTGGAGCCCCTGTAGGGTCCTAAGGCCTCCAATGTATATTCTTCCCTCTGCAAGTGCAGCTGCAGGCCTGGCGGTGACAGCCTAGAATTAGCTGTAGGATCTGGAGTTACCAGGATATGTGGAGAGCCGGGTGGTCTGTCTCAGTTGCCTCAGGCTACGTGAATAAGTGCTCTATAAAAATGGCAACTTTTGCATCTTAATTGCAGTTTCTGATGTTTGGTGCAGGAATTTATTTCTAAAGCCAGAGTAAGATCACATTAAAATGAGAAAAGCTGTGGGACACTGATTTTTTAGCTTCTGGATTGTGGAATTGTATAGTGGTCACTTCTTTTTACTTCAGAAGAAAACGGGCACATCTCTAATCCTTAAGTATCAGTCATGAATATTGCACTGTCTGACCACTGTGGTGTGATGGAGGGCGTCAAGGAACATACAAGAATGGGAGCGTTACTATAAAAGGCATAGTTGTCATGTTGAATTAAGGTTGGGGAAATCTCCATGGAATCATTAAAACTCAAGGACTAAAATGAAAATAAAGACCTGTACCCAGAACAGTCCGGCTCTAGGAATCTAGCTTGCTTAGAGGCAGAGGGCAAATTAGGCAATGAGTAAAACTACAGCATTTGATGTGTGAGCAGAAAGTACTAAGTGGATTCTGTAAGAAGACCATTAGGAACTTAGGAGAGAAGAGGATCAGCCTTATAAACAGACCATAGGGGAATTAGAAAAGGAAATTCCTAAATTTAAAATATACTGGGCATTAAACAGATGAAAGAGGCCTTTGAGAAGACTTAGGGCCTAGAGCTTCCACTCATGCAAAGCCTCTCTTACCTCTAGGACACCAGTGTAGGGCAGACTTACTATGAAGCTTTCCTCCTGAGCCCCACCACTGCCCCCAGTAAGTTAGACCAGGCCATACGGAAGACTTCTTTCTCTCCTTGGCCAGGTGGCCTCCTTTGTCTCCTCCTCACTGTTTCATTTGTAGTTAAACATTTAAAATCTTAATTAAAAAATCTTCAAATGCAAATTTTGAGATTAAGGTAAAAATTTACTAACTAAATCAGTCTATGAATACAAAAACAATGCACGAAGTTTCAATACTTAATGTTTACCATAGGCAGTATTATGTGCATAGAAAAATAATCAATCCAAATGAAAGAATTAACTTCAAGTTAGAAAAGAATATGGTTTATTGAATTCTTCTCCCTTCTTTAAAACCATGCAGGTAATATATGCTTTGAACACTAAAAATGATGAGCATGAATCTGCAATTCAAGCCCTCAAAGATGCTCATGAAGAAGAAATCCAACAAATTCTTGCAGAAACAAGAGAAAAAATATTGCAATATAAAAGCAGAGTAACAGAGGAGTTAGACCTCAAGAGAAAGATTCAGGTTTTAGAAGCATCCTTAGAAGATCACATCAAAATGAAGCAGCAGGCTTTGACAGAATTTGAAGCGTATAAGCACAGAGTAGAGGACATGCAGCTTTGTGCAGAAGCCCAGCATGTCCAACGCATAGTAACCATGTCTAGAGAGGTTGAAGAGATTAGAAGGAAATTTGAGGAAAGATTACGGAGTTTTGGACAACTCCAAGTACAGTTTGAAAAAGACAAAAGGTTGGCATTGGAAGATTTGCGAACTGCTCACAGACGGGAGATCCAAGAGCTGCTGAAATCACAGCAGGATCACGGTGCCTCAGTCAACAAAGGGCAGGAGAAGGTGGAGGAGCTGCGCAGAAGGGAGGTGGAGACCTTAAACAAAACGCTGGAAGAGCTGAGACTGGAGCGGAAGAAGCTCATTGAGGATTATGAAGGCAAGTTGAATAAGGCTCAGTGCTTTTATGAGCATGAGCTGGATACTTTGAAAAGGTCACAGCTTTTTACAGCAGAAAGCCTGCAGGCTAGCAAAGAGAAGGAAGCTGATCTTAGAAAAGAATTTCAGAGCCAAGAAGCAATTTTACGAAAAACCATAGGAAAACTAAAGACAGAGTTACAGATGGTACAGGATGAAGCTGGAAGTCTTCGTGACAAATGCCAGAAGCTTCAGATAGCACTTGTTGCAGCAGAGAACAGTGTTCAGGTCAGTAAAGAATGCTGCCTTCAACACATGGATATTTTTTTTCCAGTTTTATCTTTTTATTTTCAATTAGATCACTTTAAGTTTTTTTCCCCATTGTGCTTTTTCCTACTTTGTGAGAAAATCAGTGAAGGGGTAATTTTTACTACTCTGTAGTTATTATTTCCTACTAGAATTTCAGACATTAAAGGCCCAAAAAGATAACTTAAAATCTTGCTGATTATTTATGAACGGATTTTATTTAAAGAACATGTTAATATTTTCCTAAGTGGTTTGGGAGGGTTAAAATATTGGGTTTTGGGTATAATTATGTTTTTTCCTTTCCCATCATTAGTAATGGGCTGTGCATCAGTTGACATCCAGACAATGAACAAAAAATTAATTGCTTTCAGGGGCCAGCTGGGTGGCACAGTGGTTAAGTTCCCAAATTCCTCTTTGGCAGCCCAGGGTTCACTGGTTTGGATCCCGAGTGCAGACCTATGCCTCGCTTGTTAGGCCATGCAGTGGCAGGCGTCGCACATATAAAATAGAGGAAGATGGGCATGGATGTTAGCTCGGGGCCAGTCTTCCTCAGCAAAAAGAGGAGGATTGGCAGCAGATGTTAGCTCAGGGCTAATCTTCCTCAAAAAAAAAAAATTTGATTGCTTCATAAACCTGCGAATTAAATAGGGGTATGGCACAAGTTTGAAAAAGAGTGCCTACAAGTTTTGTTTTATTGGCATAGAAAATTTCATAGCTGTGTTTTTAATATCTCTGCAGGATTTGAGTGGATTAGAGGTAGCCTTTCGTGATTGGGTCATGTGATTTATGAAGATAACATGTTATAAGTGTCAGCAAAACTGATTTGAAACTAGGTATATTGTTAAGTAACTTTTGAATCAGAGAAAGTTTGTGCTCATAGTTTAAAGGAATTATTTAGCTTAGCGTCATTCTTGCATATTAATAATGGCTATTTGATCTTTCTTAGGTTCTTCAAAAACAGCTTGATGATGCCAAAGAGGGAGAGCTGGCCTTGTTAAGCAAGCACAAGGAAGTGGAGAGTGAGCTGGCAGCAGCCAGGGAGCGTTTACAGCAGCAGGCTTCAGACCTCGTCCTCAAAGCGAGTATGTCTGGCTCCAGTTCTGGGTGTATTCCTCAGTTAACACCAACACTGAACGTTAATTCAAAACAAAACTTCTCTTTTCGTCTCATGCTTTAAAATTATTTAGACTCTAATGGCAAAGAACGCCAGTGTCAATTAATCATAAGATAAGCAAATGATAACTTATTTTTAGGAACATAGTTTTATAGAAAAATTGAGTTAGCAGATATTATAGCACCAATAAATCATTCACTAAAAGAAAGACGAGGCACTCTTTCTAGACTTCGTTCTTTAAAGCCATGTAAATTAGTGGAACTATATGTAAATTATAGCACCTCATTTCTTTTGGCTTGTTGATAAAGACCATTTTGCATTAAAAACTGAGTCACTGGGGCTGGCCCCATTGCCGTGGCCGAGCGGTTAAGTTCGCACACTCCGCTTCAGGCGGCCCAGTGTTTCATTGGTTCAAATCCTGGGCGCGGACATGGCACTGCTCATCAAACCACGCTGAGGCAGCGTCCCACATGCCACCACTAGAAGGACCCACAACGAAGAATATACAACTATGTACCGGGCGGCTTTGGGGAGAAAAAGGAAAAAAATAAAATCTTTAAAAAAAAAAAAAACTGGGTTACTCCTTCTGACATGGCTGACCTGCTCCTTTCATAGCCCGCAGTAGAGGAAGTGGGTGACCCATGTCAGTTCTACATTTTGCCTGAGTGCTTAGTGTGCCAGGTGTAGCCATTTGAGCTAGTTCTTTGAGGGTGTCATCTGATTTGTTTGGCTCACCAGTGAATCCCAGATTACCTGTCCCCTAAAACAGTAGTTTTTTTACTTTAGCGTGTATGAGAATCACCTGGAGGGCTTGTGCAGCCACGGATGCTGGCCCAGCCCAAGAGCTTCGGCTTCAGTAGGTCTAGGGCAACTTCATGACCAACTAGAGTTCCTAGGCGCTGCTGGTGCCGCTGGTCAGGGGGCTCTGAGAGCCGCTGCCCTAACGCACGCTTTCTGAGACCTTTTTCTCACATTCACTTTTCATCTCTCTGTCTCTTCTCATCCTCCCTCCCCCTTTTTGCTGTTGTCATTTATTTTCTTATTTCATAACCTGCCGTCATCTGTCTCTTACCCCACCTTTGTTCTTTATCAGATCTCTTGTCTAAAATAAATTGTTTTGACCAAACAGCTCCCTGCCATCTTTACTCCCTGCATGCAGAATTCTTCCTCTTTATGTGAGAATTTGAAAAAGGAGAGATTAGAAATGAAAAAATTACTGACTTTCGCACCGTAGTATTAGTCAGTGTGTTCTCTCTTGCTTTGTTTTACGCCCAAGACTTTTATCCACACCCTGAGGAGTTGCTTCCACTTCAACCTGTATAGCTTGGCATCTTTAAAAAAAAAAGTGTAACGGTCCTGGGTTCAGGGAGCAACATCATTAAGGTGAAAATAGACTTCCTTCTGATTTAAATTATTCTACTTGGGTAAGAAGTATTTCCATGGTGAATGTTTCTGTTTCATACAGTGGGGAAACCAAAGAACTATTTGTACATGCGGACCATTTATTTTACTGAGGTATTAAGTACAATTGTGTCATAAAATATAAACTGTTTTAGACCACAATGCAACAAATTTTAAATTGAAGGGGTTTTCTTTTTGGGGAGTAGGTCATATTGGAATGCTTCAAGCAACTCAAATGACCCAGGAGGTTACAATTAAAGATCTAGAATCAGAAAAATCAAGGGCCAATGAGAGATTATCTCAGCTTGAAGAAGAAAGAGCTTTTTTGCAAAGCAAAACTCAGAGTCTGGATGAAGAGCAGAAGCAGCAGATTCTGGAACTGGAGAAGGTAAAAAGCAGTGGAGGACCCCTTCTCTGCCCCGACCAAGAAAGGAAAGGAACACAAGTTCAGTTTTCCTCTTTATCAGATTTTCTTTAGAGTGTTTATTCCTGTTGCACAGTAATAGTCTATTTCTTAAGTCTAGTAATTTTTTGTTTTTATTTTGAGGAAAAAAGGTATAAAGCCAGACTATCTCATATTGTGTATATGTTCAAAATATTTTCAATAGCAATTTATGACGTAAAAATTTAAGACATTTCAACCTGTCTCAAGCCAGAAACTGAATAAACTCTTATTTCAGTGGAATGCACATTTCTAGTTACTCATATTTGTTTTTCTATTGATAAATGTATTATTGCATATACACCTAGGACATTTCTATAAAGCTGAAGAAGATGACAAGCATCAAGCTCTGAAAATTCATACACCAACATACTGAATTTCTAGATTAATCAAATAAGACATATCATTTGTAGAATAATTGCTGAATATTTATTCCAATTTTTCAGATATCTGCAATACTAAGTGGGAGTTTTGGACACTCTCTCTCCTTCCCTCAACAACCAAACTTGTTGAAAAATGTCTGTTCTCCTTGCCCCTTGCTCACCTCCCATTCACTCCTTACCCAGGTGCGGTCTGGGTTCTCTTACCACCACTCCACGGGATCAGTGTTTGCCTCAGCCTCCAGTGGCATCCTGGTTGCTGAACTTGGTGGATCTTGTCTCCCTGTGGTACTTACTCCTCTCTGATTTACAACATCTCTCTTTTGGTATTTCAGTTCTCTCGTGTTTTCCTCCTGTCTCCCTGGCCTTGCAGTCTTGTTTGTGAGCTTCTCTCCTCCGTCTGTTCCCTCACCATTGATGTTCCCCAGCATTTTCATCTCGTTCCACACGCTCATCCGTTCCAGTAACATCACCTGTCACTTATTCAGTGATAGCTCCCAAATCTGCCGGTCTAGGCCAAATCTTTTCCCTGTACTTGAGTCCTTTGTGTCTAACTCCCAGTAGATACCTCATTCTCACAAACGTGTCTAATCAGCATGACTAGAACTTTCTCCCCGCAAAAGCACTGTATTTCCTTTACTCCTTTTTTCAACCAATAGCACTACAGTCTGTCTAGTTTGGTAAATCGGAAGCCTGGGAGTCATTCTTGGTTTCTGTTTCCTTAACCCCCTTGTCTCTTACAAAGTCCTATCGGTTTTCTACTCCCTTCATATATTTGTATTCCATCCTCTCTTCTTCATAGCCATTCTTGGATCCTAGGTTTAGGCACCTGTCATTTCGTGCCTGGATTATAGTCACAACTTCATAACTGCTCTCCCTGCCTTCAGTCAACTCTCTGGCCTACTGCCAAGATGATTGTTTTTAAAAATGTTTCATTTACTTAAATTTCAATGATTTCTCATTCTCATCAGGATAAAATCCAGAGTCCTTACCATAAAAGACCCCTTCTCATCATTTGACTCCTGCCTACTTCTGAGCCTCGCCCCTCACCACTCCCAGCCTTGTATCTTGTGTTCTATCCACACTGCTTAGCTGCATGGACTTCCTGTCTGCCTAAACTTCGCTGTCTGGTTAACTACCTCTCATCTTTCAAAATACTGGAAATAGTTATGAGTGCGGCTTTTGACATCAGATGTAGGTTTGAAATGTTCTCATCCCTCATTTACTGATGGGCTTGTGAGAATTAAATGAGAGAATGTGTCATCAGCAGCAGCTCAGATATTTTCTCTTCTGGAAAGCCTTCCCTGATCTCTCTCCCCCCCTCTTTTACACACACACCCCCCACACATCCTTTCTCACCCACTCCAGGTTAGGCTCATTTCCTGTATGCACTCCTTTCATAGAACTTATAAAATTATATTGCCACTCTCTTTTGAGTTGTTTTCATCGTTAGACTGTGTATATTAAAAAAGCTTTTAATTGGCACACAGTAAAATGGTATGGAGTCCTACCATTTGCGGGGTAAACTGGTCGGCCATTTTGTGTGCCCCTTTGACGTCCAGAAGGCCATTCTCCCTTAAGCTCACAGATGTGCTAACTCATACTTGGTTCTATCTTAATCATAATCTGTTTTATCACTTGCTTTAAGATTACGCACTTTGCCTTTGCCACCCTGTCATTTTCTGAGAACACCAATGGTGTATTCTCATGTTCCGTAGTCTAAATTCTATAGCACTCAGTTCATTCGAGTTTATGTATTTACTGCGGATTCAAAATACTAATAGCAGTAATGAAAAAAGCAGGTGCCATTATTGACCTTTATTTGTTTTAATTCAGAAAGTAAATGAAGCAAAGAAGGCTCAGCAAGAATATTATGAGATGGAGCTAAAAAACCTGCAAAATCGATTGGAAGGGGAGTTGGCTCAATTAAACGAGGCCCATTCTAAGACTTTGGAAGAATTAGCTTGGAAGCACCATATGGCGATTGAGGCTGTCCACAGTAATGCAATTAAGGATAAGAAAAAACTGCAAATGGTGAGTAAAAATTCAGCTTAGCATCGCATTGTACGTTGGTGGGGTTTCTGTAATGATCCAGCACGACCTATATTGTGGAGTAATGAGTTGCTTCATTTCCGTGACTGTTGTCTTGTAATCACCTTAGATCATGGTTCAAAGAGTAACATACATAAAAGTTTTTGATATGGGATGTAGTTTATTAAATGATACCAGGCGTTTCTCCTTTGTATAAGCCATACTGGAAACAATCCCTTGATCTCAAGTGGCCTCCTGTGAGACAACAACATGGGTGTGCTCCTCAGGAGGCCTCACTAGGGGAAGCACTCATCCTCCTGTGGACAGTTTCCTTCCCAGGGAAAATGATTTTTGATTTGTTTTGTTTTTCTCCCTCAACTAGGTAATCAGCTTGCTAATAGTAATACATGACAGACAGTACTGCATAGTAGAAAAAGCAAAGTATCTGACAGATCTGGGCCCTACCCTGAGCTCTTTGCTTACTAGCTGCTGAATCTTAGGCCCCCAAAAGCTATGCCTCAGGCTCCGCTCCTGACGATGAAGATGGGATCCATCTTGTAAAGTTCCTTTGAGGGTTAGGTGAGATGAAGTGTTGAGAACCCAGACATGTCCTAGCGTATAGTGATAAATAATTGTTAGCTGTTAGTATTTCTTACTGTGCATCAGACACTGCAGTGATGTTTTACATTTATTTTTTCGTTTAATCCTGACAACACAGCTATTGGTTCGATTGTTAGACCCATTTTACTTAAGGGGAGCTAGAGACAAGGAGAAGTTAAACACTTGTGCACGCACATGCAACTAGTAAGAATCAGTCAGGCCTTGAACTCAGGTCTCAGATTATCACACCTCAAGGTGTTTAACCACCACATCCTGTAGGCATGTATTAATGATGGTTGTTCTTTGTTTATTATATAATAGCACTCTACAGCTTACTAAGAACTTTCTTATAAATTCCTTGTTACCTAAGACTTGGTGATTAAGGTCATTTTTATTCTATAGATGGTGAAATAGGTTTAATAAACCTAAAGGATTTACTCAGAGCCACAAACCTAGTAGATAGAAGAGTTAGGATGTGAATTGAGATCTTCCGCCTCTGTGTCCCTTCTTTTTGCGATACAACTAGTTGGAAAAAATATTCAGTACCTAAACTTACTTAATTAAAAATTCAAATAAAATTTGCTGTGAGAATGTTATTTCTATCTAAACTTACTATTGTATGTTTACGTACCCAGAGACCGAACTTAATGGCATGTTATTTCTCAAAATTGTGGTTGTCATTTTTTCTGTGCCTGCTCAGTATTCCATGACCAGTTTGTACAGCTTTAATTACACGTGGCATGTGCTTACACCAACTCTAGATGTGTGTACCAAGTGTTCCAGGTCTTATAGTAAAGTATTTCATAGTAGCTGCTTCAGTAATTTCTTCTGTAACAATTTTTTGCTATTTATCATTTCTACATCCCTTTTTCACCTTAGCCTTCCCCTCTCTTATTGGAATATTTAAATTGCAGATGTCCTGCCTTCTGCCTCTCTTTATTCCCCTGTATAAAGCTCTAAGTGCTAGAATCAAGGCATCTTTCATCAATACAATTTTTGCCTCATTCCTTCCCTCCTAATCATCCCCTGACCCACTAAATTTCAGTTTCTGAGCCACCTAAAGATCTGCTTTAAGCCACTTTCATTTCTTACAATCTTTCTTTGAAACATGGTTGCCATATGACAGATGACATGAATTTCCTGTATGTGAACATAGTCAGAACCTCTTATCTGCACCCTCCTCTTCTCTCAGAGTTACTTGTTTATCACTTGTTGCATCATTCCTTCTTGTCTGGCTATGTCTGAGCCCAGGCTAAAACCAGCCTCTTTCCAGAATAGTCTTTCTCAATGTCAAATTCATTAACATTTAGCTAAAGGTGACTTTTCCATTCCTTATTCCTTAGTTATTCAAAACGGGTTATATTTTCCTTCGTAACTCTAGTTCACTCACCCCATTTGAAAGTGGATACACAGAGAATCCATGCAGAAAAGAGGTAACATAGCAGGCCTGAAACCGCCATCCTTAGAAAGGGCTGGTGCGAGGTCGGCCCGTGGCTGGTACCTGGCAAGCTGAATTTCAGGAGGGGTCCCACCATTCCATGATAAAAATGACTCACTGTGCCTAAACTGTTTATGCAAACAATATGGTTTATGCTAAACATCTGCTTTCCTTCTTCGAGTCTGGAATTTTCGTAAATGCTGGTCAGGGGATACCTGCATGACCAGCCCCCACTAAAAAATCTGCGCACTGTCTCTCATGAGCTTTCCTAGTAGACAGCATTTCACATGTGTTGTCAGAGCTTGCTGGAGAGTCCTGTGTGAAAGGACTCTTGGGAGCCCGTGCCTGGTTTCCTATAGACTTGGCCCCATGCGCCTTTTCCCTTGGCTGATTGTGCTGATTATGTGGCTGTAATAAGTCATCACTGTGAGAACAACTGTATGCTCAGTCCTTGAGTCATCCCAGAAAATCGTCATACCTGGAGTTTGGCTTGGGGACTCCCAACACAGAACCCTGTATATTACTCTTCTCACCTTACACTATAGAAGATTGAATTACTTGTAACATGCCATGCTCTTTTGTACCTCCATGTTTTTTTGCACATGCTTTTTCTTCTGCCTAGAATGTTGTATTTCCCTCTAGCTTCACCATCTATTCTTACTGGTGTTCCCCTTCAAACTGTACCCAGGAATTGCTTTCTCCGTGAAGGTTTACCTACCAAGCTACAACTTACCAGCTCCTCATCCATCAACTCCTGTACTCCCCATGTACGTCTAATTTTCATCACATGTTCTTTAATTGCTTGATACCCTGAGGTTATTAAGGGCAGGCACCATGTCTTATTGCCCTTGTATCCCAAGTATTAAGTAGCATACCTGGCAAATAGTAGGTGTACAGTAAGTATCAATTTTACTGGTATTGCTCTTTAGATCCCTTAATTTTGTACTTGTTAATTCTTGACTACATTCCAGTGCTAGACCACTGAGTTCCAGAAGTTTACCAGATTTTGTTTTTTTATGTAAATATAAAAGAATTCTGAATTCAAGAAATGGTTAGAATTTTTTCTGCCTCACCAACTTATCATTTGTATCACACATTTCTGTTTTTTGACTACAGCTTGATCTAGACCAGTCAGATATTCTCACTACTTAAAGAAATTTATCCACTACATCATAAGTGATTCAGAATGGTAGAATCTCAGCCCCTAGGATTAATAAGATTTGTCGTTAACTCTGATATTATGATATTATTAATTAAGGATAAGGCTAATTTGAAGAGCAAAGTGTCAAAATATAAGACAGAATAGTCTTTTTCTTGGAGGCTTCAAAGTATACAATATTTGCAATTTTGTTAATTTTTTAAAACTTCTTTTCCTAAGGAATTGGAGGAGCAATATAAAAAGGAGAAGCTAAGCCTGGAAGAGGATAAAAATCAGCTTCAACAAGAGCTAGAAAACCTGAAGGAAGAGCTGGAAGACAAGCTGAATACAGCCAATCAAGAGGCAAGAATTCTTTAAGCCTGTCACCTGTGTTACGTCTTAATGATACTGTCTTTTTGGTAACCTTGTATAAGTAGGTGAGCCTCAGAGAAGGTAACATATTCAGAGTAAAAATCATCAAAAAACTTTCACGGATGCTGAATTTTTCATAGTACGTTTGTTATATCTCACCAGGTAAACATTTACTAGCAAAAACATCAGACCATGGTGCTTTTGTGGGGAAAAGCAAAACAAAGGAGAACATCACCATACAGGAAAGGAAACGAAAGAAGTTCTCTGTCCTTTTGCAAAACATTGATTTAGTATTCTCTCCACTGCGTCTCCATTTAAAAAAGAGAGACTGTACAAGTCCTAGATAGTGACATCTAAAATAATTTTTAAATTCCCTATGAAAATAGTATTGTTTAGCCTGGAAAAGAAAAGACTAAGAATAGAATATAATAAAAATGTTATAAATCAAAGAGTTGTGAATAAAATAAAAGCAAAGACAATTTAAAAGCCATAATATTGTTTGTTCCATCCCTGTCCGTCTTTTGTCCTGGTTCAGCTTTGTTCTAGCACAGCCTCCTCACTGTCCTCTTTTCCATTCCAGTTCACCCTTCATGTGATTTGTAGAGTGATCTTCCTAAATCAGGTTCTTGTCTTGACACTTGTCATCTTGTCAGCTGTTCCCACCTGCTAGCGTCACCTTCCCCAGCAGTCTCTAAGTCCTGCTTTCTCATAGCTCTGCGGTTCACAGAAACCACACCAGAACACGTGAGTGCCCCTGGGCCGGCTCACCATTTGCACTCAGGATTAAACATTTATCCAGAGAAGGTACCAAGCACTACATTTGGAAATGAGAGAGAATTGAGTTTGTTATTGGTATTAGCTCAGCCTCTCTTCTACCCCTGGCTTCGCATTTGCATACCTCTCTTGGCAGAACACGGTGCTTGTAGTTATGGTGTCCCACTCTCATTAGAAAGCAGTTTAGTGACCATCTGTGTTTCTCATCCAGGTCCCCCAGGGTTCTACTTTCAGTTCCAGGTGGTTTAAGTATTTCTCCAACCTATATGCTGTAATCTCACTGAGAAGAATTCTAATAAATATGTCATTGATTTTCCTTCTGGATACATTCTCAGTTATGTTTTAGCACCCTGGCACTGTTTTGGTACCGCGTTAGAATGGCTCCCCAAGAATCTGCCCGGCTCATCCCTCTGTACACACCTGCCTGCCCTTCAGCCTGCGACATCTTTTTCCCCGTCCTGCTTTCTGGCTGGGATCACCAGAGATAACAAGCATTCCTGTTTTGTCTCCTGCTCTTAAAGTGAAGATGTCAACATATCTCAGTTAATTATGATGCTTCTGTAAAGTTTCATTTTGTCAGTGCTCTTTATCAGGTTTAGGAAATTCTCTTATAATTCTAGTTTCCTAATTTAAAAAAATCACAAATTGATGTTAATTTTTCTATGCCTATTGAGATCATACTTTTTTTTCTTTAATTTTTTGATGTACCTTATATTAATCAATTTTCTAATACTAAATCAACCTTGGATTTCTAGAGTAAGTCCTACTTAGTCATGATAGGTTATACATATATATCTTTTTTATATAATACTAGATTCAGTTTTCTGATATTTTTATTTTTAATAAAATTTTAGGATTTTTGATCCTAGCTTTGAGTAAGATTGCTTTGTACTTTTTTTTCTTACCATCCTCTACTGTTTTGGAACCATGGTTATACTAGCCTCATGAAATGAAACAGGACTTATTTCCTTTTCTGTTCTCTGGAAGAGTTGTGAGAAAATGGAGTGCTTTTTCAGTCTTAACTGCATCATGGTTAGAAGTGGAGGTTTGCATGAAAACAGTTTTTGAAACTTGTTAAGGCTGGTGTTGTGACCCAGCACATGGAAGAAATGTAACGTTCTGGGTGCATCCAGTTGTTTAATGCAATGTAGTCTGTATGCTGGTCCATGAAATCAACATTTTAAGCTGTTTTCTTCAAATATTCTGTATTCTCTTTGGCTTTTGTCTTCTTGATCTATCAGTTACTAAAAACTGATACTCTGATAGTGAGTTGCTTATTTCTTCTTATATTCTGTCAGTTTTATTTGGAGGCTTTGTGATGTGCTTACAGATATAAAACTGGTTTAGCTACATAATGAGTCATACTTTTTGGCTTAGTCTGTGTTGTTTGACATTGTACATCCAGCTTTCTTTAGTTTGATATGACTGATAGGGCTTTTTCCATCCACTGACTTTCCGTTTCCTACATCTTTATGTTAATGTCTGCCTCTTGCCAACCACATATAGCTGCTTTTAAAAATATCTAATGTAAACTTTGTGTCTTTTAAATAGAGAATTTATTTTATTTACATTTATTGGCTGGAAAGTAGATATATCTATGGAAAAACAGGAGGAAAGAATTAGAGAGTACTTCATAAAGACTGAAAATGATTGTTTTAGAAAAAATTAAAGAACATACTATCTTTCTAAGTTGATGGATGTTGATACCCTTAGAGGTGATATAGCCTAAAAATATAAATACGTCAACTGTAGATTTAGATGATAAATTCGTGAATGCCAGAATCATAATAGGATATTAAGGGAAGCTCATGAGTCTGAAATCTTAGGTGGAGAATATCCCTGTTATTCTATGAGATGTTATTTGGGCTACCCTTCAAAGATAAAATACTAGGCTGAATGGTCAATATATCTGACTGTTATGGTCTTTTTAGAAGTTCTTGTAACATTTAAGTTGTACGTTTTCTTCTGGACATAAGCTTTTTAGGTATATGTATAGTTTAGTATTTTGTTAAAATGAAAATCATTTGGATTTGTTTATTATAAAATGTTATATCACAGTTTATATACTGCCTGACACATGGTAGGAGATCAGTAAATATTTGTGAACAAAATATTTGTTGAATGATTAAAACTCATCATTGAAAACTAAATCAGCTTTCTATAAATAAGAGTGTTAGTTTTCTATTGCTGTGTAACAAATTACCACAAAACTGAGTGACTTAAAACAACCCATAATGGCACCGGCCTGGTGGTGTAGTGGCTACATTCGCGTGTTCCGCTTCAGTGGCCCAGGGTTTGCTGGTTCAGATCCTGGGTGCGGACCTAGCACTGCTTGTCGAGCCATGCTGTGGCAGCATCCCACATAAAATAAAATAGAGGAAGATTGGCACAGATCTTAGCTCAGGGCCAATCTTCCTCACACACACACACAAACACCCATGTTTATTATATCACAATTTTGTGGATCAGGAGTCAAAGTATGGGTCCTCTGCTCAGGATCTCACAAGGCTGAAATCAAGGTGACAGCCCAGACATCACGACATCTCTACAATTCTATGTGTGCTGCAGGATCTTCTTTCAAGCTTACTAGTTCTTGTCAGAGTTCATTTCCTTGTGACTAAGGTCCTCATTTTTTTTGCTAACTGTTGGCCAGAAACTTCTCTCAACTCCTAGAGCCCCACCCGGCCAATCTCTGCTACATGGCTACATCCTCTCATAACATATCAGTTTACTCGTCCAAGGCTCACAGGCAAACCTCTGCAGCTTTGAATTTTTCTGACTTCTGTTAAGGACTTATCTGATTAGGTCAAGCCCACCCAGAATAGTCTGCCTTTTGATTACATTAAAGTCAACTACTCAAGGATCTGCAAGATCCATTTTGCTAAATAATGTAACACAATCATTGGAGTGCTATCCCGTCATATTCATGGGTTCCAGGGAAAGCGAGAGTCAAACAGGGGTTATCTTAGAATTCTGCCTGCTACAACAAGCAAATAACTCACTTCTCTGGCTCTTGTAGTGGGTGCACAGTGATTGAGTTTCTAAACTCTATTCTGGGATATCTATATGTCATTCAGAGTCACTGATTGGTGGGTGCTGAAACCTCTGAGTATTGCTCTTTATGAACTTAAGCAATTAAAAAAACTAAGAACATGAAAAAGGTTTTCAAAATTCCAGATTTTCTAATGGAATTTAATATATATATGTGCATTTTAATGTAGTTATAATCTGTATTCACAAAAGCTTTGTGTACTTGATTTACAAAACTTCATTCCATATAAATATTTTCATGTATTAACTTTGTCTACATATTAGTCATTTAAAATATTCATATAGTATTCCATCATGTATCTTTACCATAGTTGCTTAAACATTTTCTTTGTTGAAGATTTAATGTTTTAATATTTTTTATTATTATAAATGGTGATAATTTTAAGGAGTTGCCCCCTCTTGTTTGAGGGGAGTGGGTTGTCATTCAAAGGCCATTGCCACAGCAGCAAGATGGGGTTTTCCTAAGGCCAGGTATGTGTACTGGTCAGTGACCACCAAGGCATCTTTCAGCCACGGGCCCGAGACCCTCAGGAGCCCTGGGGATTAGTGAGGTCTTCTCTCAACTCTGCTCATCAGGGCCTTATTTTTACTGGCAAGAGGATAAAGTCTCAGGTCTATAAATACTTTTGTTCATTAAAATTTTTTTTTTTTGTCTCTCTCTTGCCCTACATGAAATTATGGGCCAAAGAATAGGAACAATTTTGTAGTTCTCATTACTTTTTACTAGATTGGTCCCCAGAAAAATTGGAACTAGAGTCCAGTAGCATCAGTAATATTTGCATATTTTTATGATTTAGGAAACATTTGTGGCCTGCATGATACCTTCTAGGTGGTAGGGACACTTTGACAAATGTCAGGGAACTCTTTCAAGTGGCTGCTATGATTGGGTGATAAATACAATATATTTTTAGAGTCCAGAGGAGGGAGTGATTCTCTGACCATAGAGTTGATAAAAGCTCTGGAGAATGTGATATTGGAGAATTTAAAAATGTGACGTGGGAGACTGTCTTTGAAAAAATTTGCCAGATATAGGAATGACGGAAGACAGTATAGGTATGAAGAACCATGTAAATACAGTTATAATGTAAGACAGTGGGAGTTATAATGTCTCAGTGAACCATAGAAAGTTTTGTTTCACTACACTGGAGTCTCTCAACCTCAGCACTATTGACAGTTTTGGGCCAAATAATTGTTTAAGATGTGTAGTAGTATCTCTGGCCTATACACACTGGATACTAGTAGCTTATACCATCCCTCCCCCTCCAGTTATAACAAGCAGAAATGTCTCCAGACACTGCCTGGGGGCAAAATCGACCCTGGTTGAGAACTAGGGCACTTGACCCAGGATACCATTGGGGCTTCTCAAAAGATAGGGTAGAAAGGAAAGTTGCAGTTAAATTGTGAGGAACTCTAGTGCCATGATAAAGACGTTAGAGTTTATCCTGATGATAGAGTAATAGCAACAGAACAGCAACTACCATACTATCGGATGATCTTAGAGAAAGAATTCTGGTGGCAGTAGGAGGATGAATTGTGTGGGGAGGGGACAGGTGATCAGAGTTGGATAGATGAGTTAAGATACTGTTACATTAGTCCAGGCAAGAGATGATTAGCATTCTGACTAGGAAAGTAAAACAGGGAGTGAAGATTATTCAAAGATAAAATTTATAGGACTTGGTATGGTGAATAGTGGAAAGTGACTCAGGTTTCTAACTCAGGTATTTGGACAGATGCTGATGCCACCATTGGAAGATAGGAATTACAGGAGGAAAAATACACTGGAATGGCAAGGCATTGAGTTGCTTGGATGTGCTAACTTTGAGGTCATTGTAAGACATCTAGGCTGGCAATAAGTAGAGAGTTGAGGCTTGGAGCTAAAGATGAAGTGCTTCTTGAAGCCATTTCAGTGGAAGAGCTCACCGAAAGGTAGCTCGTGGGAAGACTGCCGGTAGCGAAGGAGAGCACCAATATGGAATTCATAGAGCCGGGGAAAGAGATCGAGGAAGAGGAAGCGGAAGCAGGAGGACAGGGATTAATGGATATCAGAAAACCATGAAGGCAGCCACTTCCAGCAGGGTGGAAGTGCCTCGATGTCAGAGTGAGTAGAAGTGAGAATTTGAGGCCTGACAAGGTTATGCACTCAAAAGTTCTCTGAGGACCTTTCTACCATTTCAGTAGCAAAGTAGGATAGAAGCCAGAGTTAGCAGGTTTAATCTGAATCATAGTGGATGACACTGCTCTTCTAAGACTATATGTAAATGGAAAAGGAGAGAAAAATGAAGTTAGATTCCTTCTTCAACCTCGTACCAAAAAAGTTCCAGATGGGGCTAAGGGTTGGGAAAAAAGTGATAAGCCTTAGGACAAAGAAGGCCTTTTGAAACGTGATGGCAGTGTCATGAATTAAAAACACAGAATGTGGGGCAGGCCCAATGGCGCAGCAGTTAAGTTCACACATTCCACTTCTCAGCGGCCCGGGTTTGCCAGTTCGGATCCTGGGTGCAGACATGGCACTGCTTGGCAAAAGCCATGCTGTGGTAGGCATGCCATGTATAAAGTAGAGGAAGATGGGCGTGGATGTTAGCTCAGGGCCAGTCTTCCTCAGCAAAAAGAGGAGGATTGGCAGATATTAGCTCAGGGTTAATCTTCCTCAAAAAAAGAAAAACAACAGAATGTTTGTACAGTTAAAGCTAAAACTTCTGTGTATCAAAACACAATGTAAGTAAAATTATGAGAGAGGAAAAACCAGGAAGGGTGGAATAAGTGGTTGGCAAATTGTATGAGTAACAAAAATTCATGTCTTTAACACCTTAAGAGTGTTTACAAAACAATAAGAAAAATAGAGACACCCTAACTTTTTTTTAACAGGCTGAAGAACATGAAAAAACAATTTTAACATTACTGTAACTTAAAAACTGGAAATGAAGTCAATGAGACACCATTTCCATGACCATAAAATTAACAGTGATAAAAAATTAAGTGAGACCGTGCAGTGTTGATAAGAGTAAAGGAATAAGCATTCAAAAGCTGCTGATGGGAATATAAAAAGGTGGAATTTTCCCAGAGTGGAATTTAGCAGCAATTGTAAGAGCCATAAAGAGCCAGCCCTGATAGCCTAGTGGTTAAAATTTGGCACACTCTGCTCCAGCAGCCTGCGTTCGATTCCCAGGCGCAGAACCACGCCATTTGTCTTCAGTAGCTATGCTGTGGTGGTGGCTCACATAGAAGGGCCAGAAGAATTTGCAACTATACACAACTATGTACTGGAGCTTTTTGGGGGGAGGGGAAGAAAGAAAAAGGAGGAAGATTGGCCACAGATGTTAGCTTAGGGTGAATCTTCCCCAGCAAAAACAAACAAACATTTCTGGGTATTTAACCTAAGCAAATAATTAAGGATTATTGACAGAATTTCAGTGTCATTTATAGTAGAAGAAATTTAGATGTAACTTAAATGTCCACAGAACTCTGTCTGCCTAGAAGAATGGGACGTCTTTTTCTAATTCACACAGAAGCATTTTTTGTTCCTCTTTTCATGTTCTGGAGATGCTTCCAGAGCTGAGGGGAATTGCCTTTTTCTGCTTAGACGTGGCATATGGCCTAGCAACCACCCAGGTACAATACGAGGTCCAGAAAGTGAAGGCATTGAGGTCTTGAACACCTACAGCTTGAGATGGTAAAGAGATTTTAGTTCTTCTTAATTTGTACTAAGTATATATGAACTTTTTCTGTTCTTAACTCATTCATTTATTCAATAAATGAATGGTTTTTGGCACCAAAGCACTGTGTTAGGCAGTGTGGTTACATTGGTAGATAAGTAAGACACGGTCCCTGCCTTCATGGAGAGATGGATATGGAAACAAGTAATTACATGTCTGACATATTGCAAAATGGTGGTAAATGATTAAACAGTTACCAGAAGAATAAACTGAGGAAAGCTTATGCAAAGGCCTTAAGGCATGAGAAGTTTCCAGGAGTTGGAGGGATGCTGGTATAGATGGAGTGTGATAGCAACTATAATAATAATAAATGTTAGTTCTTACTGTGTCCTAGGCATCGTCTCTCCTTCATAGTGTTCGGTCCTTTAATTTTCACAATAACCCTATGCAGTAAATATTAGTTCCTAAGTCACAAAAAATTTATGTAACTTGCCCAGGTCACTTAGTAAGTAGGTGATGCCAGAATTCCTATCCAGGAGGTGTGACTTCAGAACTTAGTTCTCAACCACGGTGCCACTCAGCTTCCCAATGAGTGTAAAGACCAAGGAGGAGAGCTGCCGGGCTGAGGCTGGGGAGTTAGGCAGGGCCTATGCCATGGAGGCCTTGTAAACCGCATGAAAGATTTTGGACGTTATCCTGAGGGAAACGGGAAGCATTTGGAAGATTCTAAGTAAAAATACGTGGGTGCTTCTTGGCGGCGGGACTTACACTCACGTCCATGTTTGTAATTTATTAAAAAATGACTCCGATGGTGCAAGGAGAATAATGGAGTAGAGAAGAGCAAGTGTGGATGGATATTCCAGAGAGGAGGTTTCTACTTAACTGTATTTCCTGAATGTGCCCGCTATCAAGAAGAATCTGAGTATTGATCTCTATTGCAAATGACCGAAATCCTAACTCAAACTGGCCTAAAGAAATTATTGAATCATATGACTGAGAAGTCCCAGGGTAATGTTCGCATCAGGCGTGACCGGATTCAGAATTGAAATAGGAGACATTGGAATTCAGTTTCTCTTTTTCTGTTGAGTTGGATTTGTTCTCTTGTTGACTTCATGCTTTGGTCATACATTCACTTAGCACATGTGCAACTGGAAAAAAACTTTTTTAGGAAGTCCTTTAAAAGTCCTGAGATCACTGTGAGTAGATAGGCTTAAACCATGTGCCTGCCCTGATCCAATCCCCATGCCCAACAGAATGAGATGACGTTATTGGTTTACACTTAGGTGAGTTTGGGTTGAAGCCACACTGAGACCACATGGACCAATAGGGAAGAAGGGGAGATTCCCCAAAAGACTAAAGGAGATTTGGATATTGGCAGACAACAGATGTGTTCCACACATATCCATTTTTATTATATTTTAGAAAACAAACTTTCATCATTGTGCTCATCACTTATTTGCTTATTATATTTAGTTGTGCAGAATTTTAAAGTTTTTGCCTATTTAAACATATTCATTTTGTCTCTAGATTCTTAGTTTCTTGAACAGATCCTCTCTGTTAATTCTTTATGTAGTAACTAGAATACTGTTCTAAGTTTTTTTGTATATTGTATTTGTACAGTTAACTCTTATTCCTCTGAAAATTTTCTGGATTGTGGAAGAAAGTTCTCTATGTTGATAAATTTGGTTGTCCCTTCTTTATTGCTTGGCACCTAGCATTTGTATGTTGCTTTCCAGTTAAAGAATCTTTTCCCATATATCCTTGAATTTAATTATTATAATAACTCTGTGAGGTAGGTATTTTTACTCCAATTTTATAGTGGCAGACTAGGAACCTGAAACTAGATTTTCTGCTAAGTTCAATACTCTTTCAGCTCTGTTACAGCTGCTTTTCCTTACATTCATTCATTCACCCCTATAATACACATTTATGGCAAGCCAGATCAACACAAAAAATATAGAAGATGCAAGTAAACAATATAAAATAGCAAAAGGGGACATAAATACAGTGAAAGAGAAAATTTTAAAACATTGTAAATAAATACTATATACAAATATGCCAGTAAATTTTAAAAATTAGAAAAGAAGATATATTTGTATAAAAATTTAAATTTCTAAAATGACTCCTAGTACTTGAACAACCTGACCAAACTAATTATAACCATGAAAGAAATTAAGCAGTCCAACAGAGGCCAGCCTTGTGGCCGAGTGGTTGAGTTCGTGTGCTCCGCTTCAGCAGCCCAGGGTTTTGCTGGTTGGCATCCTGCTCATGGACCTAGCACCACTCATCAGGCCATGCTGAGGTGGCATCCTGCATAGCAGAGCCAGAAGGACCTACAACTAGAATATACAACTATTTACTGGGGGGCTTTGGGGAGAAGAAGAAGAAAAGAAAAAGATTGGCAACAGAAGTTATCTCAGGTGCCAGTCTTTATTAAAAAAATGGTTAAGATGGCAAATATTAAAAAAACCAGTCCAACATGTGTCTAGTAATGCTCTAGGCCCAGAGGATTTTAATGGATCAATTTTACTAAACTTTGAAGAAACAGATAAATCCTTTGCTATGAAAGTATTTCTGTGTACAGAAAAAATGGGGGCTCCTCACTCATTTTATGTGGTTAGTTTAGCATCACTTTAAAGATGCTAACAAGATAAGTCCTACCATCACTGGAATTGATCAGCATACACCTGCACGGAGAGGGGACAGGAAGGCCATGGGGGGGTGGGTGCGGCATTGTGAGTCAGACAGGGTTGGAGAATTTGCGTAGTTTTCTTTGTGATGTCTGTGTTTACAATGAGAAATATTCAGATAGTATTTTTGAATTACAAGTTTTCATTTTGTGGAGTTTGGTAGGCTTTGCCATTTCATAAAAACAAGATTTGTACTTCATAGCATTTTCCTAGACATTTTAAAATATTTCGTTTATGGATTTTAGTTCTCATAATTTGAGGGTATGAATCTGCTTAATCAACAAATTGTCTCTTTTCTCCTAATTTCAAGAGTGTATAAATTCAACTCAACAATTTCATGAGACAAGTTTTGTATGAAAACACAGAAATCACAACTTATTCTAATTTATGATACATTTACCAGCTTATCAATATTGACTGAAACTAATCACCTTTATAAATAGCAGGAGGACTGGGCTCAAATGAAATATAAGTGGTTCAATTTTATTTTATTTATTTATTTATTTTTTATTTTGAGGAAGATTAGCCCTGAGCTAACTGCTGCCAATCCTCCTCTTTTTGCTAAGGAGGACTGGCCCTGAGCTAACATCCGTGCCCATCTTCCTCTACTTTATATGTGTGACGCCTACCACAGCATGGCATGCCAAGTGGTGCCGTGTCTGCACCTGGGATCCAAACCGGCGAGCCCCAGCAGCCGAAGCGGAACATGTGCACTTAACCGCTGCGCCATGAGGCTGGCCCCTAAGTGGTTCAATTTTAAAGAGCACTTTTAAAAATATTTTTACTTAGAAAAATATTTTTTTCTCAATCTTTGTTGCAATCTATATCTTGCATCAGTTCCTTTTTATAGGTATTTGATTATATGATAGGACCAGGAATTCTCTTTGTTAAACCGGGAGCTTGAAGTATATCCATTTATTTATGTGGTTGTCATGAAAAAGAGAAATCATAAATATAGAGATTTTTTTCAAAAATCAGCAGATGAAGGCTATCGTAATTATTTGAGTGCTTCTTCCAGATTAATCAAAAAAGATCCGTTTAGTAAAATTACAACTAAAGAAAAGACTTTAAGAAGAAAAACATGACTGTGTGCTGGTCAGTTACAATGAGGTGTGTTAAAGTACTCTGCTTGTTTGCAGATCGGCCGCCTCCAGGATCTGGTAAGGAAGAGAGAACAGGGTCTTGGCTCTGCAGAAGGACTCATTGCTAGTCTTCAGGACTCGCAGGAAAGACTTCAGAATGAGCTTGACTTGACTAAAGGCCGGCTGAAGGAGACCAAGGATGCTCTATTAAATGCTGAGGTAATTTCATAATCCTGCTATAATCAAGGTAAAAATATAAGTTAGTCATTTTGCTTAAAGGTTATTATAAACACCACATTGTATATAATTAGTGTATTAGTTTCCTAGGGCTTCCGTAACAAAATACGACAAACTAGCTGGCATAAAACACCGGGAATTTATTTCCTCACAGTTTTGAAGGCTGAAAGTCTAAAATCAAGGTGTTGTCAGGGCCATTCTGCCTCTTAAACCTCTGAGGAGCCTTCCTTGCCTTTTCCAGCCCATGGTAGCCCCAGGCATTCCTTGGCTTGTGGCAGCATGACTTCACTGTCTTCCCCCGTCTTTACATGGCCTCCTCCCTGTGTCCTCACATCTTATAAGGACACCAGTCATGTTGGCTTAAGGGCTCACCCTACTCCAACGTGACCTCACCTTAAATAATCACAGCTGCTCTGAGCCTATTTCCAGGCAAGGTCTCGTTCTGAGGCACTAGGGGGTCAGGACTTCCACATATATTTTGGGGGACACAGTTCAACCCATAATAACTAGCATACACAATTCTTTTACTGGGAAGAGCTGGACCTCTCATGTATGGCAACTAAGCGGTTCTCTGAGACCACAAATTTCAGAAAGGCTCTGTGTTTCTCTTTCCACTCCCATGGAGCAGAGCAAATATTTACACTACCTTAGCAGAGAAAAGAATCCATAAAACCAGGGGTTCTTTCAGAGAGGTGATTTAGAAAGTGGACTGTGAAGTCAGATGGGTTGGTGTGAATTCTGGATCCACGACCTAGTGTGTAACTTTTTATTCTAAGCCTCCACTTCCTCATGTGAACAATGCAGGAGGGGTGGGAGATAATGACACACTTCACACCACAATTGTAACAATTCAGTGAGATAAAACATTTCAGCATGGTGCTAGCAAAATAAACACTTAGTATATGTTGCCTTTTATTTAATATTATTTTAGTCTGTATTTTTTGAGCTTAGAATTGGTAACATTTCAAAAGCATGTAATTAAGGACACTTTACTGGAGGTGTACCTGGTGTGTATGGTCCATATTTAATTCCACTTTTATTTTATATAAGACACAATTATATTCTCTCTATATGTATGCTTTTAATACTAATTATATTCTGTTGTTAAATTCTGTGACAAAATAAACAGATTATTTCCTTTTCTTTGAGTCTTCTTTTCCTTCTCTGTACCTGTCTCTAGTTGCTATGTGATATGACAATGTTAAGATGTAACAAGGGATAGGTTGGAATTTAGTGCTGGTATAATACACAACATGATATATATAATCTATGTGATGCCAAACATATCGACTATAACCTCAGTGTTAGCACTGTGGCATGAAGCTGAAGTGTATGGCCAAACTGCATTAAGAGGTGTTTTTTCCATTGTCCAAAATAACAGGAAAATGATATTGTCAAGGTGGAAAAATATATTTAAAAATAAACAGTGGAAATGTTTCTAACGAATGTGGGTAGAATATAAGTGGTTTTGAGATGGTGCCTAGAGGCTGTGTGTCCCTTTCCTTGGTGCATGCCCACCTCCTGCCATCAGGTGTCTTATCCGGGTTGCTTCCCCCTACCCCACCCCCAGCCTGGCACTGAGAATTAGGCTTGTGGATTCAGTTTCATTTCTTTAAGGTCCTTGCTCGTATTTACATTGTTCTGTCAAATAGCAGAACATAATAAATATTTCAAGGGCCGGCCCAGTGGCACAGCAGTTAAGTGCACACGTTCCGTTTCGACGGCCCAGGGTTTGCTGGTTCAGATCCCAGGTGCAGACGTGGCACTGCTTGGCAAGCCATGCTGTGGTAGGCGTCCCACGTATAAAGTAGAGGAACATGGGCATGGATGTTAGCTCAGGGCCAGTCTTCCTCAGCAAAAAGAAGAGGATTGGCAGCAGTTAGCTCAGGATTGATCTTCCTAAAAAAAAAAAAAAATTTCAAGCAAAACCTTATCAACTATTCATTTTCTGTTCTCCTGGACAGTTTTGATTGAGAAAGTATCGGTGCTACGTCACAGTTTACCACAACTTTGTGTAAGCTCCTTAAGAGCAAGTGTTTTCTTTACCTCTTTTCCTGCCCCAATAATGTCTAGTAAAGTGCTTGACATTCAGTAAAAGAAATGCTTTTTAAGTAATTCTACTGCATTTAACGTTGCCTTGGGTGGAACATAGTTCCTAGAGCTGAATACTTAGAGAAAAGGACAGTTGGCTAAGATGGTTGAATTCAGTTTTCAGTGCTTACTGTCTAATAGCCGGGTCAACGATGTAGAATGGCAATTTCAGCATTGACTTCTTCCTTCCCACTAACCTGGATAACACCCCTCAGCAACTGCTACGACACATGCTGCTAGCAAGTGGGTGATCCAGAAAGGGTCACCGTGGTAACAGAAAGATGGACCATGAGCTGTTCCTCTTCTCTTGTAGCCGCAGAGCATCTACGCTGCCGGCGGGGACCAATGGTTGTCATTGCTATCCAAACAGGTCACCACCAGCCCCAGGCTCCAGAGAGCCACTTGATTTATGCCAATTTACAGGGATTTCATATATATCATATCATAGTACTATAACGATAAACATAAGGAGCACTGGTTTGAAGTTACATAATAAAAATAGACTAATTTTCTCATAATTATTTCAGTCATGTCAGTGGGGTACAGTTATATTCTTAAGCGCTGAATAAATAGCATACTTTTAAACATGAAGATGAATGAGATTGAATATCATATCTGTCTATGTAATGTGTGTACCTGTCAAGATAATTGATGATAATCAATCTATTGTTAGATACCCATGACATGGAAGGTTTAGTTAAGATGGCTAATTGTACTGACTTCAAACTATATTTTATTAAGGCTTATAATTTTACAAATTATTTTAAATAGTTTAGACAAAGACATTTAAAATATAAAACATGTTCCAGGCATTTTATTGTCAGAAAATTTCAAGCAGTGGTCGTTCACAGCACTATTAATTATGGTGCTGTAAGAATTTCAAAGTCATGGTGCAAGAACTCTTATTTGAAACAACGAGAGTGACTGCTTTTGGTGATTAGTCTTCATTGAAAAGTTTCTGTTCTTCAGGGTGAGCTAGAACAAGAAAGGCAACAGCATGAAGAAACACTTACTGCCATGAAGGAAGAGGAGAAGCTCAGAGTGGACAAGATGGCCCACGACTTAGAAATAAAATGGACTGAAAATCTTAGGTACATTTTTTACTCTGTAATGTCATCTTACCAATACAGATGTGCAGAATATGTTTTTCTGTTATATGGCTTATATTGTCTTATTATTAAAGCAGAGTAGCAGCATTTTTAATGAATTTTTCCTGTGATTAGATACAGAGAAACTGAAATTCTTTTATTCTGCTTGAATATAGATTTACTTTTTTCTGATTTCATTTTCTTAAATATAAAATAGGCGAAGCACTAACCTGAAGTCAGAAGACTTAGTTGTTCTGGTACCTATTCTGCCATTGATAAGTTGATAAATCAATGATCTTGGGTTAGTTACCAATTTACCTTATAATCCTTAACTATAAAATAATCTACTCTTACTCTGAGTCACAGAGTTTTGAGGAGGATTAATTAAATGCTTAGGAAACCTGTCTAATGACAGGGATTTGTTCTGAAAAATGCATTGTTGGGCAATTTCGTCATTGTGCAAACATCATAGAGTGTCCTTACACAAACCTACATGGTCTAGCCTACTACACACGTAGGCCATATGGTACTTATGGGACCACCGTCATTTATGTGGCCCATCGTTGATCAAAACATGGTTATGCAGTGCATGACGGTACTGCAATTACTGAGAGGAATAATTCTCTTTACAAAGTAAATGCATTTGTTTTATTTTAGACAGGAGTGTTCTAAACTTCGTGAGGAGTTAAGGCTTCAACATGAAGAGGATAAGAAGTCAGCAATGTCTCAACTTTTGCAGTTAAAAGAGCGAGAGAGAAATGCAGCCAGGGATTCATGGCAGAAGAAAGTGGAAGATCTCTTAAACCAGGTAATTACTAGTCTGTACTTGATTAAGGTTTGTTTTCCTTGACATTCTCTAGCTAGGGAAGTCTCATAAAACATTGTATGTTAATTCACTGTATTTAGTTATTTTTCATAGGGCAAACTTAAAAATTTTTAAGTGTGTTAAAGCAAGGAGACATATTTATAAACTTAGGAAACTGTGCTAAATAATTGTTAAATATGCAGTCCTAGAGACTGAGAAGAATTTACAGTTTTTTGGTTTAATATTTGAACTGAACACATTAGAGAGTTTAAGTGGAAATGGTACCTATCTTTTGGAAGTATAAAATCTTTTTTCACACCATTAGATACCATTTGGGCAACGGAAGGTAAAAGTTATCATATGTACCGTGATTGCCCAAAACCACCTACCAGAAGTGAACAATTTACTTCTTTTTCACCAATAGGATGTTGCGTGTTATGCTTCAAAATGGCGTAAGTGAAAGGTGGTGGTATTCCTAATCTGTCTTCTCTGTCATGCTTCCTTATTTCCAGAGTATTTATAACTATAATTAAAAGAATTTTCACCCATTTACACAACTTCTAAATTTATGAATTCTTAGCATTCTCCTGCAGAGCCACTAATTAAATGGGACTTACTGTATGAGTCACCAGTTGACAAGCAAGTGCAGAGCTTGGATAAGAAGCAGCTTGGTAATTTAGTGCTAGAAATCCGCTATTATCTTTCTATTTGTGATCATAATGAATTTCAAAATAAACAGGATAGGCTCCTTGTAAGACAATTTGTTACATAGATACATCGATGTAGTGTCGTTTAAGAGTACTCGGGGCCTGCCAATTTGTGTCTGGTGTTTCATAATCATTTATAATGTTACTCTGAAAGGGGAATATACATACATGTATATATATGAGTTTTTGTGAATAAATTTGAAACCTTTGAAACTCTGACAAAAATAAGAACAAGGAAACAATGCCAGCCATGTTAGCATTGCTTATGAGTTGCCTTCTGTACCTACTTAGGAACCTAGAAGGACAGACTTTACTGGCTAGCGTGGTGCTACTCCACTATGAAGTTCTGTGCTTAGGAAGGTTTAATCAGTTCATTTATATGATAAAAATGAAAATCATCCCTAAAAGTCTGCCTTGTTTTTCAATGAGAAAGTATTGAACATAGACGATTTTTAGCTGGATTCGGCACGGAAAGGGAGCCCCCACCTCTTCTCCCACCTGTTTTCTATTAAATTATTGTGTTCATTATTCATTTAATCTCTCTTGTCAGATTTCATTCATGCTTCTCTGATATTCTTTCTTTCTTTCTTTCTCTTTGGATGTCTATTCTGCACTGTTCATTCCTCAGAGGACATAATACTTTACATCTTGTGTTTCTGTGTATTATAAAATAATGTATTACCTATTGGCTCCAATTTTTGCCAGCTTTTTAGTCAGTTTTCAAAGCAGTTTAACTATAAATATTAAGATTACCAGGAATTAATTGCCTCCAAAAGTAAAACTATTCTATGATGCTCCGTGCCATCAGGCCATTTCCAAAATCACAGTATCTTACTTTCTCCCTGCATCTAAGGTGTACAGGCATACACATTACCGTAGATAATGTCAAATAACGGCTGCACTCCTAGATGATCTGTGCCTGAGGAAAGTTACGAAAACTAAACAAAGGATTCCACCTTAAAGTGAAAGTGGGTCTTACGTTAGCAAGGTTTCACTCTTTCCAGACATGTGAGATGACAAAAAGTTACAGCAGGACCAGCAGACTTTCTAATGGAACTTTGTTAGGGACACAGCACACCTCCTTCTTGGCCCTTCCGATGGACTCCTGGAGCCTGTGCTCTGATGCCTGCTCTGCCACCTCCACTTGCCTGACTCCTGCTAAGCCCTGTTCCTCGTGGCCTTCCCCCCACAGCCCTGACCCTACAGCATTTCACTGTCCTCGCTGCTACTGGCCTCACTCATCCCCTGACCGCAGCACTGCCCACACTGCTCCACACTGGGAAAACAAACCTGGCTTGGAGTTTGTGATATTAAAGGAGTAAGAGTGGGGAATAGAATTGAAACAACCAGGGCTTAGGCAGAAGCATATATTATGAAAAGTATCAGAGGACCTGTGTTTTCACATATTTTAACTATTTCTGAGTGAACTGACACAAGTCTACTTTTGTGCCGTAGCTTACCTGTATTTCATCCTACTTAGAGCAAAAACTGAATAGAATTTGCCTTTCATGTGAATTTAAACTCTTGAGAGTTCAATTTGATTTAAACTAACCCTCATGGCTACCTATCAAAAAATGGGCATAGAAAAGCTTAAGAATTTCACTTTTCTTGAATCAGATGTTGTTTACTTTCGAAATTTTCCAAAAGATACTATTTTCATTCTCAGCTCCAATCAGAGTCTGATTTCTTTTAGTTTTTAGTTTCACTATTTTAGTTTTCTTTTAATATCTCATTGTGCTCTTTTTTCTTTCCAGTGATTACACTTTAGTCCAAGACTTCTGAGCTAATGGAATTCCTTTACAGCAAAAGAGCTACTGTCTTATTCTTCAACTCTGTCTAAAGAAAAGTGGTCATATAGAATCCTCTGTGATCATATTTTTTATCTGTGATCCTAAAATGCCACCATATATTCCTTTACTTCACCTTTTTCAAGGCAGATTTTATTTTGGGTCCAATATGACTTCATATTCCAATGCCCTCGTTCAGAGCAGCGGACTGAGAAATTTAGGAGACACGCAGATCAGACATAGAACTGTGGAATTTACCTAGTTTGGGTCTGACTCTCCATTTTGAACTCTGAAGCCCTGAGGTCATTTAACTGGTTATAGCCATTTGTGTATAGACACAATTTTTACCATCCACAGATTTACAATCTAATAGGAGGAGGATTTGTATACAGATACCTACAATAAAAGTCATTGCAGTAAGCGACTTTATAAACGGTCTGGACAGTTTGCACCGTGGAGCAATGGTGGCTGGGAGTGACTCCTGCCAGCGCACGGTCGGAGCTTGTGTGCATGTCTTCCCAGCTGCATGTTCGGGACATCATGTTGGTGGCTTGCAGTCATCCATGGTGGGAGTGTTGACACCACAGATATCAGCAAATGCTACACACCAGGGCTTTCTTTTTCGGAGAGCTGGTACACATTCACCAGCATATCACTGGTAGGAGTATGGGGTGGAGAAAGAGCAATATAGCCAATGTGATTGGGGACAATTTCATTGAGGAGGTCAGCTCTAGCATGACTCTTGGACAGGGTGAAGGATGAACACTAATATTTTTATTCACTCAACAAACATTTCGTTGAATACTCTTACCTCCAAGGCACTGTGAGGAATTCAGAAAAACAAGAGGTGGAGACAGTTGGGGAGAGAGGTCGTTATGCAAAACTTTGACTTACAGGCTTAGGAGTTCAAAGTTTACTGATTAAACTGAGATTCTGTCAAAGGTTTATGGACAGGGGAATAACATGCTGACAATTTTATTTTAGGAAGCTTAGTATGGCTGTAATATTGAAGTGACAATGAAATAGAAACATCTCAATATAGATATCTAAATTAAAGGGTAGAAACAGAACTCTTGAATACACATCACACCACACGCCCCTCTATCACCCCTCAACCTAAGCCAGACTGCTCATCCTAGACACTGCTGTCTGCTCACTGCTCAGCCATCTCTGACTCCTGTCTCTCTGCACAGCCAGTGCATCAGCATCTCCTACTGCCCTCCCTTCAGAGCACATCCAGGATCTGCTCATTTCTCACCACTTCCTCCCCTACCCCCCTAGTCCAAGCCACTTGCAGTTCTCTCCTGCACTGCAGCTGGAACCTCCATGTGGTCTCCCTGCTTCTGTTCTTGCCCGCCTGCAATTTATTATCCAACCAGCCAAAGTGATGCTCTTCAGTGTGAAGTCGAATCATGTTACTCTCCTGCTTCAAACCCTCCTGTGGCTTCCTATAACCTTTAGAGTACAATCCACACTCTTACTATGGTCTGCAGTAGCCTCATGATTTGCCCTCGGGCTGCATTGCCGACATAATCTTCTGCCACTCTCTGCCTTTCTTTTTCACAGTCATACTGGACTATTGGAGTTCCTGGAACACACATCCCAAGCTTAATCCATCTCAGGGCCTGTGCATCTGCCAGTCCCTCTCCATGGAACCCACTTTCCTCAGATCTGCATGGCTTGTTTCTTCACTTTGTTCAATTCTCTGCTCAAATCTTAACTTTTCAAGAAGATCTTCCTGGACCACTTTCTCTAAAATAGCACCTTCCATCACTCTCTGTCCCCTTATTCTGCTTTGTGTTTCTTTAAAACCTTATTACCGCATGGTATCGCATTGATTCTTTTCCCTATTAGAATGTGGTTCCTTGAGAGCTGGATATTTATCTGTGGTGTTGACTGTTGTATCTCTAGCAGCTTAAACGATGCCTTGCATATAGTAAGCACTCAATAGTTGTTGAATAGAGTGAACAAAAACTGAGCACAACAGCCAAAGAGGAAGTTGTCAAATATATGAAGTACAAATAAGTCCACCCACTTAGGACCTAAATTAAGTTTGTTTCACTGAGAATACAAGAGAAACCATAAAGGAACAAATCGTGTAATTTGGTGGACTGCTTTGGTAAAGGAGAAGGAAATGTTAAAGTTGCCTCAGGATTTAAAGCCAGGATAATGAAAAGAAGATCATCATCTGAGACAGGGAAGTAACAATGAGCTACTTAATTGAGGGGGGTGGGATGGTAAGTTTGGTTTTAATGCGTTGATTTTGCAATCACAAGATATTTTAGAAATTTTCACACTCAGTAGGAAAGAGCAATGTCATGAGTAAGAAATAGAACATTAAAAGAAATCCTGTTGATCAAGAGCAGCTGAAAAGCCAGTTTCTTAAGGCTGTAGTGGATGCTTTCTGATTTCTAGACCAGTCTGTCTCCTGTGGTAGCTGCTAGCTACGTATGACTATTGAGCACTTGAAATGAGGTTCATCCAAATTGAGATGTCAGAGTCAACTATACACGGGTTTCAAAAACTTAGTACAAAAAAGAATATGGAATGTCTCACTAGTATTTTTTATATAATTATATGTTGAGATGATAATGTTTTGGATATATTGTATTAAATATATGACTAAAAATAATTTTGCTTTTTCATTTATTTTATTTTTTTATTGAGTTTATGATAGTTTATAATCTTGTGAAATTTCATTTGTACATTATTATTTGTCAGTCATGTTGTAGGTGCACCACTTCACCCTTTGTGTCCACCCCCCACCCCACCTTTCCCCTGGTAGCCACTATCTGTTCTCTTTGTCCACATGTTTAAATTCCTCATATGAGTGGAGTCATACAGAGATTGTCCTTCTCTCTCTGGCTTATTTCACTTAGCATAATTCCCTCAGGGTCCCTCCATGTTGTGAATGGGACAATTTTATTCATTTATATGGCTGAGTAATATTCCATTGCATATATATACCATATCTTCATTATCCAGTCATCAGTTGATGGGCACTTAGGTTGCTTCCATGTCTTGGCTATTGTAAATAATGCTGCAATGAACATAGGGGTGCATGGGACTTTTGGAATTGCTGACTTCAAGTTCTTTGGATAGATACCCAGTAGTGGGATGGCTGGGTCATATGGTATTTCTATTTTTAATTTTTTGAGAAATCTCCATACTGTTTTCCATAGTGGCTGCACCAGTTTGCACTCCCACCAGCAGTGTGTGAGGGATCCTTTTTCTCCACAACCTCTCCAACACTAGTTACTTTTTGTTTTGGTTGTTTTTGCCATTCTAATGGGTGTAAGGTGATATCTTAGTGTGGTTTTGATTTGCATTTCCCTGATGATCAGTCATGATGAACATCTTTTCATGTGCCTATCAGCCATCCGTATGTCTTCTTTGGAGAAATGTCTGTTCACGTCTCCTGCACATTTTTTGATCAGGTTGTTTGATTTTTTGTTGTTGAGTTGTGTGAGTTCTTTATATATTATGGAGATTAACCCTTTGTCAGATATATGACTTGCAGTTATTTTTTCCTAATTAGTGGGTTGTTTTTTTGTTTCAATCCTGTTTTCCCTTGCCTTGAAGAAGCTCTTTAGTTTGATGAGGTCCCATTTGTTTATTCTTTCTGTTGTTTCCTTTGTCTGAGAAGAAATGGTGTCCAGAAAGATCCTTTTAATACTGATGTCAAAGAGTGTACTGCCTACATTTTCCTCTAGAAGCTTTATGGTTTCAGGTTGTGCCTTGAGGTCTTTGATCCATTTTGAGTTTATTTTGGTGAATGGTGAAAAAGAATGGTCAATTTTCATTCTTTTACATGTGGCTTTCCAGTTTTCCCAGCACCATTTGTTGAAAAGACTTTCTTTTCTCCATTGTATGCCCTCAGCTCCTTTGTTGAAGATAAGCTGTCCATAGATGTGTGGTTTTATTTCTGGGCTTTCAATTCTGTTCCATTGATCTGTGCATCTGTTTTTGTACCAGTACCATGCTGTTTTGATTACTGTAGCTTTGTAGTATGTTTTGAAGTCAGGGATTGTGATGCCTCCTGTTTTGTTCTTTTTCCTCAGGATTGCTTTAGCAATTTGGGGTCTTTTGTTGCCCCATATGAATTTTAGGATTCTTTGTTCTATTTCTGTAAAGAATGTCATTGGGATTCTGATTGGGATGGCGTTGAATCTGTAGATTGCTTTAGGTAGAATGGACATTTTAACTATGTTTATTCTTCCAATCCAAGTACGTGGAATGTCTTTCCATCTCTTTATGTCCTCATCCATTTCTTTCAGGAAAGCCATGTAGTTTTCATTGTACAGGCCCTTCACTTCCTTAGTTAAATTCACCCGGAGGTATTTTATTCTTTTTGTTGCAATTGTGAATGGTATTGTGTTCTTGAGTTCTTTTTCTGTTAGTTTGTTATTAGAGTATAGAAATGCTACTGATTTATGTAAGTTGATTTTATACCCTGCAACTTTGCTGTAGTTGTTGATTATTTCTAAAAGTTTTCCAATGGATTCTTTGGGGTTTTCTATATGTAAGATCATGTCGTCTGGAAACAGCGAGAGTTTCACTTCTTCCCTCCCTATTTGGATTCCTTTTATTCCTTTCTCTTGCCTGATTGCTCTGGCCAAAACCTCCAGTACTATGTTGAATAAGAGTGGTGATAGAGGGCATCCTTGTCTCATTCCTATTTTCAGGGGGATGGTGCTCAGTTTTTGCCCATTGAGAATGATGTTGGCTGTGGGTTTGTCATACATGGCCTTTATTATGTTGAGGTAATTTCCTTCTATCCCCATTTTGTTCAGAGTTTTTAATCATAAATGGCTGTTGGATCTTGTCAAATGCCTTCTCTGCATCTATTGAGATGATCATGTGGTTTTCATTCCTCAGTTTGTTGATGTGGTGTATCACATTGATTGATTTGAAGATGTTGAACCATCCCTGAGTCCCTGGTGTGAATCCCACTTGATCATGATCTGTGATCCTTTCGATGTATTGCTGAATTCGAGTTTCCAAAATTTTGTTGAGAATTTTTGCATCTATGTTCATCAGCAATATTGGTCTGTAGTTCTCCTTTTTTGTGCTGTCCTTATCAAGCTTTGGTATCAGTGTGATGTTGGCCTCATAGAATGTGTTAGGAAGTGTTCCATCTTCCCTAATTTTTTGGAATAGCTTGAAAAGTATAGGTATTAAATCCTCTTTGAAAGTTTGGTAGAATTCCCCAGGAAAGCTATCTGGTCCTGGGGTTGTATTCTTTGGGATGCTTTTGATTACTGTTTCAATCTCCTTCCTTGTGATTGGTCTGTTCAGATTGTCTGCTTCTTCTTGACTTAGCTTTGAGAGATTGTAAAAGTCTAAGAATTTATCCATTTTCTCTAGGTTTCCATTTTGTTGGCATATAGTTTTTCATAGTATTCTCTTAGAATCTGTTGTATTTCTGCAGTCTGTTGTTATTTCTCCTCTTTCATTTCTGATTTTGTTTATTTGAGCTTTCTCCCTTTTTTTCTTTGTAAGTCTGGCTAGGGGTTTGTCAATTTTATTTATCTTCTCAAAGAACCAGCTCTTTGTTTCATTGATCCTTTCTACTGCCTTTTTTGTTCCAATAGCATTTATTTCTGCTCTGATTTTTATTATTTCTCTCCTTCTGCTGACTTTGGGCTTTGTTTGTTCTTCTTTCTCTAATTCAGTTAGGTGTAATTTGAGGTTGCTTATTTGGGATTTTTCTTGTTTGTTAATGTGTGCTTGTATTGCGATGAATTTCCCTCTTAATATAGCTTTTGCTGTATCCCATATGAGTTGGTATGGCATGTTATCATTTTCATTTCTCTCCAGATGCTTTTTGATTTGTTCTTTAATTTTTTCAATGATCCATTGCTTGTTCAATAGCATATTGTGTAGTCTCCACATGTTTGTCCCTTTCTCAGCTTTTTTCTTGTAATTAATTTCTAGCTATATAGCATTATGATTGGAGAAGATGCTTGTTATTATTTCAATTTTTTTAAATTTATAGATGCTTGCCTTGTTTCCTAACATATGGTCTATCCTTGAGAATGTTCCATGTGCACTTGAGAAGAATGTGTATTCTGTTTTTGGATGGAGTGTTCTATATATGTCTATTAAGTCCAGCTGTTTTAGCTTTTCATTTAATTCCACCATTTCCTTGTTGATTTTCTGTCTGGATGATCTGTCCAATGATGTGAGTGGGGTGTTGAGGTCCCCTACTATTATTGTGTTATTTTTGATATCTTCTTTTAGGTTTGTTAATAGTTGCTTTATGAACTTTGGTGCTCCTGTGTTGGGTGCATAGATATTTATAAGTGTTATATCTTCTTGATGTAGTGTTCCTTTGATCATTATATACTGACCCTCTATGTCTCTCCTTACCTGCCTTATCTTGAAATCTACTTTGTCTGATATAAGTATTGTGACACCTGCTTTCTTTTGTTTGCCATTAGCTTGGATTATCATCTTCCACCCCTTCACTCTGAGCCTGTGTTTTTTGTTGGAGCCGAGGTGTGTTTCCTTGAGGCAACAGATTGTTGGATCTTGTTCTTTAATTCGTTTTGCCACTCTGTGTCTTTTTACTGGAGAGTTCAATCCATTTACATTGAGGGTGATTATTGATGAATGAGGGCTTAATGCTGTCATTCTGTCGCTCGTTTTCCAGTTTTCCTGCATTATCTTTGTTTCTTGTCCTGTGTGTTTTGGCCTACCCATTGACATCTGCAGTTTCTTATTTCCTCACTTATTTTTTGTGTCTCTGTTCTGTTTTTAAGGTTAGTGGCTACCCTGAAGTTTGTATTCAGAATCTTGTGTATAACATAGTCCATTTTCTGGTGGCCTCTTATTTCCTTCAGTCCCTTTCGTCCTTCCCTCCTAAATTATTGTCATCTCTTATTCCAACTTGTGTTGTGAGTTTGTGGTTAAAGTGATAAGATTGTCTTTGTTTTTGGTGTTTTCCTTCCCTTTATCCTAATGCTATAGTGGTATATTTGCCATCCTATTCTGATTCTATCTATTTGTCTCCCTACTCTGTGTTTTGTGACCCCTTTCTCCCTTTTTTTCTTTTTTCAGGTATGAGGGCCTTCTTGAGGATTTCTTGTAGTGGGGGTCTCATGGCTACGAAGTCCCTTAGCTTTTGTTTGTCTGGGAACGATTTAATTTCTCCCTCATATCTCAAGGATATTTTTGCTGGATAGAGTATTCTTGGCTGAAGATTGTTATCTTTTAAAGTTTTGAATATGTCATTCCAATCTCTCCTAGCTTGTAAAGTTTCTGCAGAGAAATCTGCTGAAAGTCTGATAGGGTTTCCTTTGGAGGTGATTTTCTTCTGCTTTGCTGCCCTGAGTGTTCTTTCTTTGTCATTCACTTTTGCCAGTTTTACTACTATATGCCTTGCAGTAGGTCTTTTTATATTGACATATCTAGGAGACCTGAAAGCTTCCTCCACACATTTTCTCTCTCATTCTCTAGAATTGGGAAGTTCTCTGCTGTTATTCCTTTGAGCACACTTTCTGCTCCATTCTCCTTTTCGTCACCCTCAGGGATTGCAATTATTCTTATATTGCATTTCCTCATTGAATTGGCTGTTTCTCGGAGATTTTCTTCATTCCTTTTTATTATTAATTCTCTTTTTTCCTCTGTCTGGAGCCATTCAACCTTTCTGTCTTCAATTATGCTGATTTGCTCCTCTATGGCATCCACACAGGCATTCAGGTATTCCGTATTATGTTTTATTTCTTCCATTATATTTTTCATGTCTAGTATTTCTGATTGATTCTTCTTTATAGTTTCAGTCTCTTTTGTGAAGTAACTCCAGAACTCGTTGACTTGTTTCTCTATATTTTCCTTTACCTCATTGAGTTTATTGACTATAGCTATTCTGAATTCATTGTCATTTAGTTTACTTATTTCTGAGTCCTCAGGGAATAATTCTGGGTGCTTATTTTACCTCTGGTCTGGAGTTTTTATGAATTGTTTGATGGCAGAAAAACGGGTTTTGTGCATAGTGCTATTATTCGGTTGCAGTTAAAGGCTGTTGCCACTAGATGGGGGTCAAGAGCTGCATATTCTGAGCCCTGGCCTTCAGCGGAGATGGCCAGCACAGTGCGTGTCTGGGGAGGGAGGGATACTTTCCCTTGTGCGCAGACCTGGTTTCCTGATCAGCTCTTGCTGTCTGCTCTCCTGGGGTCTTGGCTTGCTGAGGTCACCCAATGCGAATGCTTTCCCACGTTAGAGGGCTTCCGTCCGGGCTGCACGGCCATGGGAGTGCTGGGTGATCCTGCAGATGTGCAGCCCCTCCCCCACTCCTCCCCTCTCGGAGCCTCCCACGGCAGTGATCGCAGTCTTTAGGGGAGGGAGCGAAGATCTCTCTTACCCGATTCCAGCTCCTCCGAGGGGGGCTCCAGCCTCTCTGCCTTCCATTGTTTGGCTGCTGTGGGTCTCCGAGGATTCCTGTGCCTTTAGGATATTTTTTTGTTGCAATATCGTTGCTCCTTTTTTTGTATGTTGGAGGGGAGAGAGTCCCAGGCAAGCTCACTAGGCCGTGACACTGACATCACCTCTCCATCTTGTTTTATTAATATCTGCTTTTTCATTTTTTAATATGGCTACTAAAAATTTTAAAATTACACATGTGGCTCTCAATTATAATTCAGTTAGACAGCACTGATCTAGACAAGTTAGATCACAAAAATTTTGAATAAATTTGGCATTAGAGCTCAGTACTCATTCTACTATCTCCTTCCCATCACTGTTAAATTAAGAAGTTTTATGTCAGTGAGGAAGGGATTCCTCTTTAAAAATTCTCTTTCTGCCTATTGTAAAACGATTATATTTTCATGCCGTTTTAAATGAATAACAATACTACCTTTTAATGGAAGAATAGATGTGAGTGGATTCTGAGGTAAAGCAACTAGAAAGGGGCCTGCAATAACCATCACTTCCAGGCTCAGACTAAGAGCTTTACAGAAGCCCTGAGCAGTGACAGGTCAGCAAAGCTCACCCTGAAGGTTCTGAATCCTCTCCCTAGAAATCAGGAGAGCAGGAAACTGTAGAATAAACACAAGAGATCCAGCATGAACCCTGGAAAAAGTGCTGACTGGGGTAAGGAAAAGGGAAGTTAAAGGAAGAGGAAGCAGAGAAATAACTTGTGAAGAAGAGAGAAAAGCCAGGTAAAACAGAGAGTGGGACTAGCAGGCAGGACTCAATTTTGCTTCCTCAGAAAATGCAGAATAGAATTAAAGTCTACCAGAAACCAGCCAATGTCCATTATTCGTCAATCTTTCTACTTCACTTCCTGGATTCAAAGTTAGTTTGCAATATTTGCCTTGGTAAATACGGAAGTTTGTTTTTAATTTCTCTTCAGTCAAAAAACTTAATGAAGTTATTATTTTATATTCTCTGTTATCGGATTTATGTTGATAATATTGTTCCTCTTGAGATTTTTTTCTCCTAAGATAAACAGTACTAAATTGTTTTCTGAATTAATTTGTAAATCTAAAAGTATTTCATTTTCTTTTCCCTACCAAAACCTCCCTTTTTAGAATTTCTCTGTCCAGTTCTTAAATTGGCACCTTTAGGAGAAGAGAGTGAAGAGGTGGAACTATGATATCTATACCCAGCTGTAAAAGAGATGTTTAAATACTGAGTTTTTATTAATGTTTGCTGAGCATATATCTGTGCTGCAAAATACTATAAGGCCTGTGATGACGTGCAGGACAACACTGTGTGCCTTCAGAGGTCCTGGGGCCCAGACACCCGAAAAACACTTAAGAACATGTAGATAGCATTGTAGTAACAAATCCACTAATCCATTCCTATTTCATAGGACAAGATACTAAAAATAATTGAAGTATTTTAGATCTGAAAGTGTTCAATGGACATATAATTATAAAGTTATTTAAGACTGAATCTCTGAGAAAAGTGTTAAGAATGACCCAACACATTAGCTTGTTTCCACCTTAATTTCATTTATATGCCTGTTATTATGACTTTAGTTTAAATATTGAACAATTTTTCATGACTTTTTCTTCTTTTTTTTTTTTTGAGGAAGATTAGCCCTGAGCTAACTACTGCCAATCCTCCTCTTTTTGCTGAGGAAGGCTGGCCCTGAGCTAACATCCATGCCTATCTTCCTCTACTTTATACGTGGGACGCCTGCCACAGCATGGCTTTTGACAAGTGGTGCTATGTCCGCACCCGGGATCTGAACCAGCAAACCCCGGGCTGCCAAGTAGCAGAACATGTGAACTTAACCACTGCGCTACCGAGCCAGCCCCTCTTCTATTTTTTGCTTTAAGAGAATTATTAAAGCTGTGACTCTTGCTTCTAAATCTTGGGTTGTTAGTTGCTTTTCTCTAGAGATCAGTATACTTGAAATTAATATTAGAAAAAGGACTACAAAATTTGCTTTAAGAAATTACAATATTATATATTAAATACTGAATTCTGGAATATTTTATTAAGCTTCAACATTTTTTGCTTGAATCACAATGTAAGATTAGTTTAGATGTTGTTTCAAGGAAGTTAGAAATTTAATAAATGCCATTTCTTTTGTTAGTAATGAGAATTTTTTCCTATCTGTTGACATTTGATGACGACATTTGACATCTGTCAAAAACTTACTGCTTCTGATATGCCAGGCACTGTGCCAGACCAGTAATGGGTCACAGTGATCTCTGCCTTCCCAATGCTTACAGTCTGGAAAGGGAGGCAGGTAGAAATAACAGTGTGACACATCAGTTCATTACAACCGTGGTACACAAATGTGTGTACCATGGGGACCTAACAGAGTCTGGGGACTTGGCAAAGCCTCCTCCGAGTCTGGGATCCTTTACCTGAGATCCGGAAGAGAAGCAGGAGTCAGGCCAAGAGGAGAAGGAGAACACCATTCTGAGCAGAGGGGAAGTCCATGCAAAGGCCTTCAGGCAGCCCCCAAACACTTTTGTTCTGGAGTGCAGCGAGCTGGGAGGCAGGGTCGGACCGGTGGAGCCTCCTTTGCCTTGATAGAGCAATGAGGAGCTACTGAAAAGTTTGAATCAGAAGTGTGAAATATTCAAATATTGTAATTTCAAAATTCTGGCTGCAGTATAGAAAATATGATAGAGTGGAATATGTGCCGTTCAGCAAATATTGCTTCCCTTTCAGCAGTCTTTCTTTGTTCAGATTAATATTTTCTGGACAAATATTCAGTATCCTCAATAGTTCATTTCTCTGAAAGGATACGGTTCTAAGTCTTAGAATCTGATGGCTTTGAGAGGATTTTTGCATGATATATATATATTTTTTCTAAATAACTTCTTTCTTTTTAGTTATCTAGAATTTTCTCCTTACTGCTTCTGTTATTGTGGGAGAAGTAAGGTAGAGAGTAGCAAAACCTAACTCAATAACAAAAGTACATATTCATTTAGTCTTTAAATAAAGATTTCTTGACCATTTACTCTTTGCCAGGTACCAAATTAGGTACTTTGGATACAAAATATGAATAAGACAGGGTCTTCATCCTCTAAAAGCTTGTAATTGAGTCGATTTCAATATTTGTACATTGGTACATTTACAAATTGCAAACTTGTAGAAGCTTGCAATGAATACACTGAGGTGTAGAATCATGAGATTAGTCCTAAGAGCATAGTTTCTTATGTACAAAGCTCTAAATTTCTAATTAAGGGCAGCAACTTTTTTAATGATTTTCCATTTTCCTCCTCACTTATCTGAAAGTCTAATTATATTCATCCTCCAAGAATAGGAATCCAAAATACGTTCAGTAAGTGTCCGCATTGCAGCATGTGAGTGCTCTCATTCAAAGAGGGTCTCATGAGGCCCCTTTCACTCACCTCAGAAACTAACAAGAAACTTAGGATGCTTTGAAACAAATAAACTATTATATAGGACATCAGTTTTTATCAACATGGGTCTTGCTCATATAGAGTGCTCGCCAAAGAGTATTTCTGCATACAGATTTTTAGTTCCTCCAGTATGCTTTCAAGCAGGCACTTACTTGGGGGATCTCATCCAGTCTTGTGCGTTAAATACCATCCATATGTCAGTGCCTTCCAGAGTTAAATCTCCAGACTTGCTGTCTTCACCCGAACTCACAGTCGTTGGTTGGCTAATAGGCATCTCAAACTTAGCACGTCTGACTCAGAAGTATTGACTCCCAATCCCCATCCGCCATCCCATCATCCTGACTTCTTGGCAGTGCTTATTGCTCAGAGTAAAAACTGAAGTCATCCTTCATTTCCCTCTTTCCTTTATCTCTCATGTAACTGTCAATCCTGTTTATTCCACCTCCAAAGCATACCTCAGCTCCATCCGCTTCCATCTCCCCTAGTAAACACTAGTCCAGGCCACCGTTATGATAGCCGCCTATCTAGCCTCCCCAATTTCACTTTCCTTCACAACGCTCAACGTGATTTTTTATGATGTAAATCAGATCACGCCATTCCCCTTCTTAAAATTCTCTCAGGGCATCTCATTGAATTAAGGCTCTCATTCTGACTCCTTAATTGTCCTTCAAGACCTTAAGCCATCTGGCCCCTGCAGAGATGTCTCCCATCTCATTTCAGCCTCACAGACACCCCCCGCCCACACACACACACACACACTACACACAGTCACTCCCAGCTCACTTTCGCCTCAGGTCCTTTGTGCGAGCTGACTCTTCCCCCAAGATCATCTCATTTCGTGGCTGGCTTCTTCATTGATTCAGAGTTTAAATGTCACTTCTTCCAAAAGATCTATCTGTCCTTCCCATCAGCCCAGTATAACTTCCAGTCATTTCCTATCATGCAACCTTTTCTTTATCATAATACTTATGAACTTTTCATTTTTTTTCTTGTTTGTTTTTCATACGTTTCTTTTACTATCTTATTCAACTTTCAATATCATATTTCCTGGAATTTAGTAGTACTCTAATAAATATTTTTTAAATGAAAAAATGTCTTACTTAATTTGTGTGTTAACCAGTAAGGGTATTGCGACCCAGCAGCACTAGTTGTGCCTTTCTTTTTTTTTTTTGAGGAAGATTAGCCCTGAGCTAACTGCTGCCAATCCTCCTCTTTTTGCTGAGGAAGACTGGCCCTGAGTTAACATCCATGTCATAGCTAGGTCTGTGACGTAGGTCACCCCAAGGCACAGCTTAGGGACCATGCCTACTGGTTTAGATATTTCCATAGCCTGATAGAGGTATGTTGACAGAGTTAGTGACCATATGAAGTTAGATTCCACATGTTCAAGTATACTCCTGTCGTATGAAATCTAAAATCTAGAATTCCTAAGGGAAGACCTAGCAGGCCACTCTGATCTGTCATGTTGGTCTGGTTTATTGGTTAGTTTAGGAATCCTAAATAACATACGTATTTTTGTCTGATGACACCTTAAAGAGTGACAAATAAAATCTGCTTCATAAGTAAATGCCATTTATTTTACTTTCGTTTTTTATTTTATTAATTTTTTTGAGGTAACATTGGTTTATAACTATATAAATTTCAGGTGTACATCATTATGTTTCAACTTCTGTGTGGACTACATTGTGTTCACCACCAAAAGTCTCATTGCCATCGTCACTGTACACATGTGCTCTTTTATCCCTTGTGCCCTCCCCCTTACATTTCAGATCAGCTTCTAGTACTAGGACATGAGTTCTGAGAAATACAAAGAGGGAAAAAAGCTACAACTAAAAATTCCTCAGATTTTCACAAGTTTTGTGAAGTCTGGGGAAGTGAATTGTCTCATTAGTATATAAAGAATATTTTGTGTGTGAGAAAGCATAAGAAAAAAGTAAAAAATAAAATTAATATATAGAAAGTATGAGAAAATTTAAAGTATGAGAAAATTTAAACTGAGAAATTATGGAATAATCAAATAGAAAGTCAATCTTTTTTTCTCAGCTTATTTTTCATCTCTAGTCAACTGTATCCTAAACTATATCCTATATTAGTCTAAGTTATTATTAAGAAACTGTTTACCAAATAAAAACTAGCTTTAGTTTATGACATGCCAAGGAATAATCACATTATGGAAAAAAAAGATAATTATGTTCTGTCTGGAAATTTGTTTAGTGTTCAAAGTGAAAACCATTTTACAGGAACTTTTCTATTCTAACTAATAATATAAAGTTAAAATACTGTTCTGTATTTTTAGAAGGCAAAAAAGTAAGGCAATTGAAAATGAAGTCATATTTTTTCCCCATATTTTGGGGGGAGAGAGGCTGTAGGTTTTTCCAATGGAAATTTCCAGTGGAAGTAGGATTGGAAAGATATGAAGGCACCTCTTCTTCCTTTCCCCCAAGTACCAAAGCAGGTTATGAAGTCTTCATGTTTTCAGTGATTGTCTATTTCTGGCCCCCAAATTAGGTAGTCAGTCAAGTTAGGGTTTCATTTCTCATCTGCTCATTTCTCTTGAGAGAACTCCTTCGTGAGCCTGCACCAGTACCGAGTGTAATGCTGCAGCTTTATATTGTAGGCTTCCAGGAGGAATTTAGAACAGTAATATTCCTTCTAGGTCTTTCAATAACCATTATCTTTCAAACTGAGCTCTGATTTCTCTGTTCTAGCCTTTGGTATTTTGCATAGGTAAGTCTGCCAGGCCTCAAATAGCAGACTCTGTCTTAAGGGACTATCGACAATTTAGACTGTGTGTCTTAAATTTCTTTTTGTCTAATTTCTTTCTCAGAGCCGTTTTCAACTTATTTTTTCTTGAGCATATTATAATTAATGTTCTGTGTTTTACTCCCCCTTTTCTCCCTCTTTCTCTAAGCTGGTTTCTGAACGTTTCCCTTTATTGCTGTGATTTTGTCTTCATAGCGGCACTCTCTGGGTGAAGCTTTGCATAAATCTATCAACAATGTAAGTGAGCGGCACTTACAGTTTGTCCACAAGGGCATGTTGCACTTTTGATTTTGCATAAACATCATCACTGCTTCAAAGCTTTAACTTATGATGTAAAAAATACACTTTGGCACTCAATAAGCTATGTTTTGTATATGGGTAACAAAAGCTTCTAACTTTCAGCCATTCATTTGTGTATGTGCATACATCTACCATGTTGCATTAGTAAGCAGATATGCTATTGTAAACCCAAACAAGCTTTTACCTCTCAAACATAAAATTCATTGTTTTAATGTTTACTTTGAAAGATATAGTGATATTTTTGAAAAACTATTAACTTGTTGACTATCATAAAAGTGGAAATAAAGTAAATGTATTTCTTCTTTTGTTAAATTAGTTTATTTTTTTGAAAAAGTGGATTTTATTTATTTAGATTTATTTAAAAGTATTAGTTGTGAAGGTTCATGAGATTCAGGACATATTTTCATTTTAACGTTATCATTTTTAAAAGATTTAAAGTGAAATGGAGTAAACTACTTTGCTAAAAATTGGCAAAGTTATTGTTTTTCCTTAAGTACACTCACGTATGCAGAAATTAAGCTTCAAAGTATTATTCCATTTGAACATTTTTTCTTTATATATGAAGAGAAAAAAGAGATTTATTTTCACATCAAACACATACCCAGCTTGTTCATTAAAATAAGATAACAGGGAGCTGAACATCTTTAAATATTTTTCTTGATACCCTAGGGCCTAGGTCAGCAACCTTTTTCTGTTAAGAGCCAGATAGCTAATAATTTTGGCTTTGTGGCCATGCAGTTTCTGTGGCAGCTGCTGGACTCTGCCACTGTAGTGTGACAGTAGCCACAGACAATACATGAACGAGTCCATGTGGCTGCGTTCCAGTAAAACAGTTTACAAAAGCAGACTGTACCTTGCCGGTTCCTGTCCCAGAGGAATCAAAGCTTGCATCTAGAGATGTCCTCTGAAATTTTGATACTTCTAGAGTGAAACTATTTCCTCATAACTCCCTAATTCCTTTCTACTATGCAAGAAAAGAAAAATTTTATCTACCTTTCATATTCAACTTTTCTTTCTACATAAAAATAATTAGAAATACACAAACACATTTAATACCATTTTCTTTAATATATTTAAAAATAAGCAGCAAAGATTTATCTCAATGTTGGTGAAATAAGGCTACCTTTGGAAATTCTTTTAACAGTCACTTAGAACATAGTAAGAATTTGGTCATGGTTGCTATATTAATATAGACTTTTTGACATATGTTCTAATTGGGATAGAAATAAGAACCCAAGTAAGATAAGATTCTTGTCAAAATTAATTGAATTGTACTTCCGAATACTTGTGACAACATAGTAACTTTTTTCTAGTACTTCAGAATACTTATGACAACATAGTTGCTTTTTCCTAAATAGTTATAAATGAAAAGGAGTCCATTAAAAACAACCTTATTGAAGTTAAATCTGTTAGTGAGTGGAATGGGAATGTCTTGGTTCATCTCCCACAAAAAAAGTAAAAGTGGTTGGTAACACACTGAAATCCCCATTAATTAATTCTCTTCTGTGATGTCATAGTCACAGAGGATCAGCTCTTCACTCTGTCGTCATCCAAACAAAACATGACCTTGCAAGCGTGTTGCTTAGCTGGGGGAGCATCTACCCACCCGCTCCTCTCATTGTCCTTCCCCAGCCTTCCATGCAAGAAGTTTTCTGCTGTATACTACACGAGTTCGTCTAAAAAACGTGATTATTGATACCTCTGTCCTTTGTAAAAACTTCCTAATTCTTTTCAACTAACAATGAGAGGATTATTGGGAATATATTCCAGAAATATCTTAAGGATATTAAGTAGGCATTATTGTAGTTCTTAATCAATAAATTCAGTTTATAGGTCTTAGAAAATACCAAAAAGTTATAAACAATTTAGAATGGTCATAATTTCACAAGCTTAAATTTACGTTTCTTAGCTAAACTCTTTAAAAATAGCAAATTAGTGGCTAAAAAAAAAGAAAAAAGCCATAGGAAGAATTAAAATATTCAAGCACCTTCAAACATTTTACATGAGCCTTTACATAAGTTGTTGACATAGTGATAAATTATCTTTAGTCTCTTCTACTAAGCCTATGTTAGCAATTTTTAATATTGCTTTATATATTTGAAAGTATTGAACTGAATATTAATATCATATGGTTGAGACTTTCTGATAATTTGTGTTGACATTTCTTGTCAAACTGATAGTATTCTGGCTCAAAACAATTTTGCACCTACAATTTATCAAAAAACAAAATTATATTTGCATATCTCTTTTTTCTTACTAAGTTTTCTGTTTTTACAGAAATGAATGAGCCCTCTCACAAAATCCCTATGCTAAAAAGCAAATCATTTTATAAAAATAATAATTTATATACAGCCTTCTTCCAAAAACACACTGTATCGTTTTTGCCTTCAGAAATACTCAGAGAAGCACAGTGATAAGGAGTTCACCAATATCTTGATAAATAGATAAAAGCTACAGTAGAGAAGGCCGTAGGTAATACTACTTGAGGAGAATAATGTTTCATTTTGTTTTCCTCTTTGATCTCATAAAATGAACTGAGAGCAGAGGACAAGTAAAAGTCCAGGGCTTCAAAGACTTTTCTAGACATTGCCTATGAGATTATCATTAAAGATTTTGGCTGCTGCTCTTGTTCTGTGAACTCCAGCGATTTCTTATGGTGTGTGCTGCTTCTCGACTGCGGCTGTGTGTTGAGCTCACCTATGAAACTTTGCACAAAGAGAAGTGTGCAGCCTTCCAGGAGACTCACACGTGTGCATGTTCAGACCTGTGGTTTTTTGTTTTGGCCGGGAGTTTTGCAATATTTGTAATAGCAAAACTAGTTGAGACAATCTCAATTCCCATCAGGAAGGATTAAAGTAATTGTAGTGTACTTCTATCTTGGAATTGTGTGTGTTCGGAGGGATTTGGCTCTATGCAGCAGACCACCCAGTTAACAGTGACTTAAGCTGTCAGGACATTGAATTAAGTCCTCAGGTATTTTCTGCTTTGCTACGCTCAGTGTGTTAACTTTTTGACCCTAGGTTTGTCATGTCATAGTTGCAACATGGTTGCCAAGCTCCAGCTATCATGTTCTTGAACAACTATGCTAATACAAGAGGCTCTCCTAAAGAATTTTTTGCTCTTATCAGGACATAAAATCTTTCCCCCAAATGTTCTCACATACTTCCTTTTAGCTTATTAACACAGGGTGACATGTCCTTAGAATGAGATTACTGTGTCTTTCTTATCCTAGTCATAATTCATCCTGTGGTGCTAGGAGAGGGGCCTACCTTCTCTAAGATAGGGATTTCCATTCAGTCCCTGAACAAACTCAAGAGTTCAGCTAACTGGGAAGAAAGGAAAGAGAGAGATCGGCTGTTGGGGAGCAAGGAACAGTGCCTGTGTTAGGAAGTCTGTGTAGTCATTGAGAAGAATGGGGCGTACCTAAATATCATGGATATGTGCACCCTATAAATACCACTATGAAGGGAAAAACAAACCTATAAAAAACAAACTGAATCAGCCTCCCTAATGGAAAAATCGTTAGCCGTCATTAAGTAAATCCATAGGTGTACTCATCTTAGAGGAAGCTACATAGAGTTGTGTGTGAGTGAAAAGCGACTCCATCAGAGAGCAACACCTGCAGGTCAGGACACCCTCTTGGTTTCATGTGTGAAGTGGTGCTTATTCCTCTAAGATACGTGGAACGCCTGTGCCACTCAACAGCCCCGTGGGTCCCTCCTGTTTCAGCTCCTTTGGACAGTAAGCACTGATCTCTTGAGGCGTGTCCAGGGGCTCCAAGTAACTTGTGTGTGCGAGACATAGGCCATATTTTATTATATCATGGCAGATGTATTCTCTGTGTTTGGTGAAAATCTTTCAGCCAGTTACACGTGATGTAGTAAAAAAAAGCATAAGACAACAAAACAGGCAATTGTATCAAGAGACAGAGAAGTCGTGAGAGTCTGAGGAAATACTAGTGTTATCCAGGTTACCCGTAGGGATTGGGATTTGGCAAGGAAAGGGAATGCAGATTTTCCGTTTTATTTTATAAACTCCTATATTTTTAAAAAAACTTTTCACAATGAACACTTACTAGTTTGATAATTTGGAATAAAAATATGTTAGGTGGCCTAGGCCCAATTCCAGACCTATTAAATCACAATATCAAGGATCAGGGCCTGGGCAAGTATATTTATTAAAATCTGCAGAGATGATTCTGATACACAGCCAGGTTTGAGAACCACAGATTACTGTCTCAAGAAATGCTTTGTTTTGAGGACAAATTGTTTTTATACTTTTTGTATATTTTCATTTCTGTAACAAGATGCATATTTTCTGGGGAGAAAAAACACCAACAGTGTATCAAAAACCAAAGGTAGTAGGTAGGATGTCCATAATTAACGACATGTCCCATATGGATATGCTGTTATATCCACTCCCTTAGATTTGATGTTTCAGTTTCTCTTCTGATTCTTCTTTCAGGCACCACTGAACCTTGTGAAACACCTCTGTAGGAAATAGGGAAAGTTTTCCTTTCTTCAGAAAAATGTATCCGTATGTTTTTCATTTTTATCCTTTTGGAATTTTTACAACTCTTTATTTTCAAAAGGACAATAGTATTTTAAGTAGTAGAGATCAGAAGGTGGCAATTACTGTGAGTGCAGTTTGGCCTTTAAAGTTGTTTTCAAAGTATCTGGTACCTATTGATCAGTAGAATATATTATATAATTCATATCTAAACTGCACTGGTAAGAACTTTTTAAATGAGGGTTAAAATTTTTTTCTGAAATAATTCTCCTTGGTTTATTTAAAATCAACAAAATAAAAACATTAAAATTTGAAATTTATAAATATATAGAAACTAATACCATATACATCATAATTTGAATATAATTTGAAGCAACTACTGTTTCTCATTTGTTTATTCAACAAATGCCTTTCTATAATTCTGTAATAAAAGTACTGATCAAGGTTGCCCAAACTATTTAATGCAAAGTCTATCTTTGTTCTCTTTTATTTTGAATTAATGAAGTTTTATATTAATATGTATTTCCATAAAGTATACTAAACTCAGCTGCTTAAATTATAGCTATAAAACATTAGTTCATTTTACATTGCTTTGCTCGTTATTTCTGTCTTTAAAGTGCCATGTAATTTTCATGCTGAATAACGGCTGACAATTTAATGTAATTCTACTAATTAATTTATAAAAAGAAAAAATGAGTTTTTATGCTGCATTGCATGAAAAAGGCTTTCTGCATATAATCCATGTTACTGTCTTGAGCATGAATCCAAAGATTTTAGATAGCCTTAATATTATTTTGCTGTGCTTTCAAAGAATAGAAAATATCTAAGCTAAGTATATTTGAACACTAAATTGCATGATAATGTCTTGCATATACTTTATATTTCCTTGAGTACAGATACAAAGATTAATCATATATCCTATAATGAAAAATATTACTTTGGAGTTCTTTCAAGGTAAAGTATATTATGATGTAAAATATTTAAGCGTATTTTATTTAAGCTGGAGAGGTTTGAAAGTGTGCTTAGATTTTAAGTGTATAACTATCATATTACTGTTGTACTTTATGCATTTTAAATGTTGTGTTTCTTCATAAGTTTCATCCTTAAACAGTACAAATGTGAGTCAAATTGTAGTCAAATGAACATATGGGAGCTCTTTTGATACAGTGGACTTTGTAGACGTTGCGGGAATAAGATACGCTACCATGAACTGATTGGCTTCTTACAAACCCAAGTGTACACTTAATTGGAGGACAAGATCCAGGGCCACTGCTAGCCCATATGTGTGCAAATCAGAAGAACATGCCCGTTTTCTTTGGCCGGACACAGGCGCGCACCAGGGCAGATGGCTTGGTGAGCAGATCATTTGCTGAGTGGATTTTAGTCCTAACTTCGCCAGGGACCAAGCAATAGCTTTGACAATACCAATCATTATTCTACATGTAACATAGTCTCTTCCTAATGTTTCTATATATGTTCTAACAAATTGTCACTAGAGACAGGATAGTCAGTCACGTGAGCCTCTGCTGGGTCTGGGACTAGGGCTGAACTTGGGAAGAGAATGGGTAGGTGCCTTCTCTACTTCAAGAACCAGCTAGCTGGCAAGAAAATGACTCTAGCAATTAAACATCAATATTCATAAAGACACATTTTTGTTTCCTGTTACCCTTTTTTCTTTAAAGGCTGTCCTTAGTATTCATTTCATTCTGATTTTCTTTGCCTAAATACTGAGAAGTCACATGCTATAATTTGTCCTAGGATCCTACTCCACAGGTATGGCGTCAGCCGTTGCTGTGACATTCTGCTGTGATTTTCACACGTGCAGCGTTTATTTCAGTCCGTAAATCATGGGTGCTGCTGCCATTTGGAGGGATAGGGAGTTGCCTTGCCTGGAGTCAGAATGTTGTGGTTCCACCTTGGCTTCAAACATATAAAATAACCTTTGAAACCTTAGGTTTGTGTAGAAATTAACAAGTAGAACTCCTGTAAATTTCAATATATAAAGACCCTGTTTGGGAAATAGATTAAAGCAGATTGAACACTGTGTCAGTTGTATCACTTCTCACCAGTGCTTGGCTGTCTCCATGAAGGCATGTGCTAACCTTTACAACTAATCCTGATTTATTACTTTCTCCAGAACCCTTCCACAAGCTAGTCATCCACCCTGAGCTCACCATAGTCGCACTGTTTCCTGATGCCTGCCTCTGACCTTTCCTGTCTTCTGGTTCCTCCTCTCTTATTTTTCTTTCTTATTTTCCATTTCTGCTGATTCGCCACCCTTTCTCCTTCTTTCCCAGGTACCTTCCTCTGTGAGACTTTTGAGGCAGCCTATATCTGCCTTCCATCCATCAAAAGAAAGTCTTTACCCCTTTACAAAGACTTACTTTAAAGTTTTCTCTTTCCAATGGCTTTCTTGGCCACAGACGCCATTTTACTTGCATGTAAACACATACAATATCTTAATTTGCTTAATGGAACGCATTTGACAACTTTCTTTTCACCTGGTTGCTTTTAGAAGATGGTTGAATTATCCAGTTTCAAGTTATAGTCTCCTGTATATGAGAAGACAAGTGGATCAAATTGAATGGTTTCATCAAATGTATATATGAACATATATATATACACACATATATATATACATACATATACACATGTTTTATGTTTTCATTCTTAGGAAAGGACTTAATTTTAAGATACCCAGAAGTAATGCAGACATATTAAGGATGAAGTTGTCTGTTTTCAGAAGGATTGACAAATTAATTGTCCACAATGAAAGTGGAAGAAATGCTCCTGTCATTATTGTAAAGATGTAACTAGAGGATTGTGGGAGGTTTGTGATTTTTAAAAAGCTTGAAGATTTGCAAGTCCTTTGAATTAAATCAAAATTTAAAAATAAAAATATTTTTTAACTCAAGGATGCTAAATTATAAACTGATAAATCTTTTAAAGAATAATTTTTAATCCTCAGATAATCTTTGCTAACATTTATTGAGTGCTTACTGTATGCCAGGGGTGTTATGAGCGAACTACATATAGTAACACACACAATTCTCACACAGCCGGGTGAGGAGTTGATTCTAGCTGGTGGCAGAGCTGGCATTTTAACTCAGAGCCCACAGTCGTCACTCCTCAACTTTACTGCCACACAGATAAGGAGTTTAACTTGTCATACTGTCTCCTTAGAGTTACTATAACCTAATGAATACATTAGTTGTCTTCTGTTTTTATTTCATACTCTGAATTTTTATTGCAATGCAACATAGGTGTTCATTGTATTTCTAAATGTGGCCTGCAGTGTTCTTCAGAGAGTCTGCAAACTTAATGCCACCAAAACAGTCCTTTTCTTTGGGTAATCATTGAAAATAGAATTAAAAATGGTAATATCTAAAGATTAGATATCTCTGATATATTGCAAAACATTTTAAGCGGGTACTTTGTTACGGCAGTTGTTTTACTGTAGTTAATATCTTCAGAGTGCTTTTTTCCTTAGGCTGGCAATTTGTGAACTATGCCTTGTCTTTATTCCTCATTGTGTACCGTTCTGTGGCGTAGATTTCCTTGCTGAAACAGAACCTGGAGATGCAGCTTTCCCAGTCCCAGACTTCTTTGCAGCAACTGCAGGCCCAGTTTACACAAGAGCGACAGCGACTCACTCAGGAGCTTGAAGACTTAGAGGAACACCACCAGCAGAGACATAAATCCGTAAAAGAAGCACATGCCCTTGCCTTTCAAACTATGGAGGAAGAAAAGGAAAAGGAACAAAGAGTAAGTTTAGTGTGACGTGTTCAAATGGAATCCAACAGCCTAATCCTTCAAATTCTTAAGAATTTATTTTTTGGCTCCAAAAAAATATGTATTGCTTTATTTCAGTGTGTTTTCTAGGATATGACTTCTTGTAGGGGTCATGGTGATTAAACATATACACTAGTTACGCACTATAGCAGACAAATTAGACTGGGGCCAACATTTTGTTTCTATTTTCCATCATGATGCCAAGTTATGATGAAACTAATACCCCGTCTGGTTTGTCCTGTAGTTAACAGTGGTTAAATGAATTTATTTATTGTTCATGGTCCTACTGAGCAGTAACCACTGTCATCACTTAGTACTATCTTGAACTTATAATAGTCTTCATCAAGTGTTTGTCTTTCAGGCTAGACCTGCAACAGACACGTGTCCAAGGAATATATGTATTTTCTAATCCCACTTTTTTTCCTCACATTTTCTTCTTATGTACAGAATTCACAACAAAGTAAAATTGGAGACGTAAAATAGTATAATTCCCTACACATAGCCCCAAAAACTATATGAAAAGTAGTGATAGAAACAAATCCCTTGGAAGAGACTTAAATGAAATAGATACATTATTGGATTAATCATATTATATGCCAGAATCTCCCCATATCCCTTACTTAGTGCTGTGTTAAAACATTAGTTTGACATAGTCTTAGTGTGATTAATTTGGGTTTATTTCATTTCTTAACACGGTATTTTTTTAATTTCTTCTAAGGACCTTATTATGATAATTAAGGTAAAGATTTAATAAAGAAATACAGTTTTACTAACAATAATTTTCACCATATGTAGTCTTTACAGATATAGGTTGGTTTTTTGTGTTTTTTGTTTTTTTAGGATTAGCCCTGAGTTAACATCTGCTGCCAATCTTCCTTCCCCCCCCCTCAGCCCCCAGTACGTAGTTGTATATTCCAGTTGTAGGTCCTCCTAGTTCTGCTGTGTGGGACGCCACCACAGCATGGCTTGATGAGCGGTGCTAGGTCCGCGCCAGGATCCGAACCAGCGAACCCTGGGCCTCCGAAGTGGAGCACATGAACTTAACCACTCAGCCACGGGGCCGCCCCCGATATATAGGTTGTTTTTAATCCTTTATTTGGGTGCGGACACTATTTTAAGAAGTGGTATGTTACGAAGAAATTCTTAAAACCGAAAAGTCATTTTCCTTTAAAAGCGATTAACTTGCCTATACAATAAGTTGTAGTCTATTGATCTTGTCCAGGTTAAAATCTAGGCCTGATTGCATTGCCAAATAATCTATTCATTGGATACCATTTTTGAATTGGAATAACACATGACCTCTCGTATCAGTACTTTAATTTTACACTTTCAGTCTTTTCAGAACTTCAATCATTTTTCAAAAGAAATCAGAACCTGCAATTTTATTATCCATCATTAGGTAACCAAGCCACCTAAGTAATGTTGTCTCAACTAAAAGTCCTTTATTTTACCTATATTCAAAGCAACCTGTGCTTTATTTTTCAGAAATAAAACAGTGGACATAAGTAGCCAAATACTGATTTTTTAAAACAGCGTTTTGGAGTAATGATTAAAGAAAAGGAGCCCTAGTTAATCTTTCTCAGAACCCTTCGTGTTATGGATTACAGTAGGGAAAGCCCTGCAAGCACAGCTCAGTCTCTGAAGGTGAAGTCGCCGGGGCTTGCTCTTCTCCTGCGGCCGCGGATCTTCTCTTCCTCTTAGCCTCCTGCGGCTTCTCTCTGGCCAGGCTTTCCAAACTGATCCCATGGAAGGCCTGTTTACTCCTCCAGCTGCGCTCTCCCAGGACTTTTGCTTTCATTCACAAATGCAGGGGCAAAGAGAGACTATAGAAGGTAGCTACCAAGTACTTGACAAGGTCGGAGCTGTAAAAGCCCTCAGCTCTCCCCTCGTTCTTATTAATGCCTCCTGCTTTCTGTCCTAAGTCTGAGTCTGTGCACACAGAGGAATTATTCATTAACTTAGCTCGTTCCCACCCCTTAGCAACTTTAGAAAATGACTTTATTTGGAAGCTGCCTTAGGTAAAGGGTCCGTATCCCAATTCACACACAATATATTGAGTCAAACTGGTTCCATGATGATTCGTTTATTCTACTGAAGTGACTCTCCTGAGTTATTTCCTAATAGTGATTATTTTATATCTAATTTTCTTGAAAATGAATTTAAAACATCTTGTTTTCCTTAAATAATAACTGAGTTTTAGTAATTTCTGTTTTGTTTGAATTTTCCTTCTTGTACTCTAGCATAATAATATGAATACGTTTCTCCTGTTCTAGGCTCTTGAAAATCATTTACAACAAAAACATTCTGCAGAGCTTCAGTCACTAAAGGATGCCCACAGAGAGTCCATGGAGGGCTTCCGGATAGAAATGGAGCAGGAACTTCAGACTCTTCGGTTTGAATTAGAAGACGAAGGAAAGGCTATGCTTGGTATTTTGAAAGGATTATAATCTTGTCATATTTATTTCTGCATTCTTCTTCTTTAAAATTCAACATGAAATCACAAAGTTTTAATTTTCGAAACATCAAAATGAATGTCGAAGTGGTTTGCATATTTTATTTGAACTTACCAGATGAAGAGCCGAGTGTGGTGGAGCAGAATGGGTTGAACACAAAGAGTGAAGTGAGGTCCTTCCAGCTCTCCCCATGCTCTGCTCTGTAAGCAACACCCACTGGTGCTCCCATCTGTCTTCAAGGGACTGGATGGACTCGGGACATCCAGGCTTCCCACTGTCCAGTGACTGAAAGGAAAGATAGGCAGGAAGCCACATGCCCTTAGACTAGGTAGTCAGATTGTGTTTTTTCACTTCAGGATTTTCTTTTAATGAGAAAAGTCATGTTTAGGTCTGACTTTTTGTTTAGGTATTTTTCAGATTCTTTTTTTAATGAGATTCTTATCTTTGAGATATTGACATCACTACCCCATTTTATGAGGAGATCAGTTGAGTTTTGAAGAAAAACTGGATATATATTTAAAGGGTTTCTTTGGGTTTTGGGGTTTTTTTTAGTGTCATTCAGTAACTTTTAATTCCTACCACCTTGTTTCCCTTCTATTTGATTTTTTTCCCAAATTCTCCTGATTTTTTTTAATTGCAGTAACATTGGATTATAGCATTATGTATCTTTCAGATGTACATTGTAATATATTTTGAATTCTGTGTCAATTACATCATGTTCACCGCCCAAAAACTAATTATAGTCCATCCCCTCACATGTGAGCTTAGTCTCCTAATATTTTTAATGTGTATTTTCACACTTCAGTGGCACCCTCTTTACAAGTAGAAATTGGGAACAAAGAAGACCAAAGTGTTGTGAATATTTTGGGCTTCAAAGGGAAAGGCATTTGACCCAGTTCATTATCTCTACTGTTGCTGGGAGTCCTGGGCCCAGTCTCTATAGCTTTCGCTTCTTCCTCCTTAAAAAGTCGCTGCCGTAGCTAGGATGAAAATCGTATTAAGTGTGATGATTTATCAAACATTTGTGGAATACCAATTTATGTGCTAGAGACTCTGCTAAGCAAGGAGAACTGAGAAATGAACTGCTTCTCTCTCTTTGCATTCAAGTAGCTTACAGTCAAATGCAAAGGTAGCCTTTGTAGAATTGTGGCCCAAGGGAGCACACACTTTCCACAGCGGTGCCAGGAGAGGTAAAAATGGGCCACGTGTTGAAACTGTTGTTGTTTACTCCATTGAAACATGATTTAAATACCTCTTTGTTGACAGAAGGACTTCGTGGGGCTTTTTTTAATTAAACATTTTATTTTGAGATAATTGTAGATTCTCATGAGGTTGTAAGAAATAAAACAGAGAGATCCTCTGAACCCTTTAACCAGTTTCCCCCAGTGGTAACGCCTTTCAAAATTATACTTCATATCTCAGCCAGGACATTGACATTGATGCTGTCAAGACACAGAACATTCCCATCACCATGCGGATCCCTGTTGCTCGTTTATAGCCACACCTACTTCCCTCTCCTCCCTCCTTTAACTCCTGGCAACTGTAAATCTGTTCTCCATTTATATAATTTTTCATTTTAAAGATGTTATAATTGGAATCATAATAATATGTAACCTTTTGGGATTGGCTGTTTTTCACTCGGAATAATTCTCTCGACATTCATCCAGGTTGTTGTACCAATAGTTTGTCCCTTTTTATTGCTGAGTAGTATTCCATGGTGTTGACATACCATAGTTGTTGTCCTTCACCAGTTGAAGGACATCTTGGTGTTTGCAGTTCTGTGTAAACATAAGTTTTCATTTCTCTGGGATAAATGCCCAGGAGTGGAGTTGTTGGGTCACATGATAATTGTATATTTCGTTTTTTAAGAAACTGCCAAACTATTTTCCAGAGTGGCTGTACCATTTTACGTCCACATCAGGAATATATGAGTGACCCAGTTTCTTCACATCCTCACCAGCGTTTGATGTGGTCACTATTTTCTATTTGAGCCATTCTGAAAGGAGTGTAGTGATATCTCATTGTGAACTTTACTTTACTTTCCATTTCCCTAATGGCTAACGATATTGAACATTTTTTCTTGTGCTCATTTGCCATCTGTATATCTTCTTTTCTGATTGGGTTGTTTGTATTTTTACTGTTGAATTTTGAGAGTTCTTCATATAGTCTAGATACTAGTCCTTTGTTGGGATCTCTCACTTCTACATTTTGCCCCCATTATTTCATTGAAATTACTCTCCCTGAGGTTGCCATTGAATTTTGAGATTCCAAATCCAAAGTATTCGCACTTACTAGCTCTCATCTTATTTGACCCCATCTGTCTCATGTGACCCCTTTGATCTTGAATCTTTTTTCCCTTGGTTTCCATGATAATATACTGTACTCACTGTACTCCTACTTTTCTGACCTCTGCTCTTTAATCACCTTCGCCAGTCCCGTTTCCCTGCGCGTCTGTTAAATACTGCTCTTTCCCAGGATTCAGTCCCCAGCCTTCTGGTCTCTTTTCAGCCTTCAAGCTTTTCCTGTTGATCGGATTCACATCCATGCCTTCAACTACTCTCTGTGGTGCTAGTGACTCCAAATATGTATTTCTATTAGATTTATATTTCTTACTGAATTTTAGACAGTTAGATACTCTAACTTACACTCTACATTTTTAAATATGAGATCACTGTCTCCCTCAGGTCCAAAATGTGATTCCATTCCTGTACCTCCCACTTTAATTAATGGTATCCCTGTTTCCCCAGTTGCCAAAACCAGGATTCTGGGAGACACATTCAACTTTTTTTCTTTAGCTTCCACATCCTGTTAGTTCTTCCTCTTAAAAACCCCCTGTATCTGTTTCCTCTTCTTTAGTCCTTCTGCCATGCTTAGTTCGTGGTCATATCATTTCTCAGCTGGATTATTGCCGTAACCGTCTCTCTGATCCCCCTTCCCCAGTCCATTCTCCAGACTCCAGGGCGGTTAACCTTCATAAGACTCAGATCTTACCGTGTGACTTCGCAACTTTAAATCCTTCCCTGATCCTCCTTGTCCTCCCCCAGGGCCTGGCAAGTTTTCCACTGAAGAGGCCCTTACCACCGCGGGAGACTGAGCTTATGTCCCATGTGGAGAATGCAGGAGGAGCCTAAATTGACTAGCTGTGAGCACAGCATTTCTTTGAAGTCTCATGTTTTAGCTTTAAAAAGTATAATTTGTATTTTACTCATTTATATCTCTTTGTATTAATATAAAAATAATGCCCTTACCAAAAATCTTCTAGTAAAAGTCATGTTTCAGAAGACGATTGTGTGCACTCTACAAGTCCCTCAGGCATACTGCCACACGTGCTGCTTGAGAACCATGAGTCTAGGCATTAAGTAAAAAGCAGTTTGTCCTAAAACTTCCTCAGACTGAGCTCCGTTTTCTCTCCAGTGTGACTGCGCGCACTGTGGGTTCCAGCCACACCAAACCTGCTGAATTCGTCCAGATAGATCAGCTTCTTTCTGCTTTTGCGTGTTACCCTTCCTCCTGAACACTGTCTTTCTCCACTTGGAGAAAGACTGAGTTACTGTGACAGTTCCTTTGAGATAGCATCCCCAGTTTCCCTCTCCTAGGAAATGTGGGTGCTTCCACCACTGTGCTTTCATGATACCAGTAAACATCTCTGATATCCCACTTAATTTCCTGGCATGATGCTATCTCTTCTAGCCTGCACAGTTATAAGGACACGTCCTATTTTATTCTCCTTAGGACAGGACCTGGCATGCAGTAAATATGGATTGTATGAAATAATCAATCTTAAATTCAGTTGAAAATGATGACTTCTACATGACTAAAAGCATTCACCCTCCAGTGCTTAATATTTTTTCAGGGATATTGTGGAAGAATTCTTACCTAGGTGGGAAGTTGCCTCCTAAATATACATTATGGTACCATTTAACTCTAAAATTTTATTATTCTAATAGTAAATGAGAAGAGTTAAAAATATTTCATCTCCATTAGCAGCTTACTTGCAAACTAAAAGCATGTATAGAAATACCTTGATCTATTTGAGCAGCTGAAAATTTTCTTATCCTCGTCAAAGTTAGATGGTTTCTAAATTCATGATATTCTATGATAGTCTGTAATATTTTAAGAATGGTATTTTAATGGGCATATCCAAGTGTCCTAATTTAATAAATAATATTCTGTGACTTATAATTTTTACCTAAAGTATTGATAGTATTTTTTAAATGTGCTTAACTTCTTTTTCCTTTGGATTCTAGCTTCCTTACGCTCAGAACTAAATCATCAACATGCAGCTGCAATTGATGTGTTACGGCATAACCATCATCAAGAATTGGCAGCTGCTAAAATGGAATTAGAGAGGAGCATGGACATCAGCAGAAGACAGGTAAAGAAGAACATTCTGTTCTTTGATGATTTTGTAAATGCGAATAGATTTGAATGTTCACAAGTTTCTGAAAGTTATTTTGTAATAACTAATATTTTCACTGGTTATTATTTACTGTTTATATTAAACAGTTTTATTTTTAAAGGGAAATAGGTAAGTAGACTTTAGTATACTGGTCATAAAATCACATTTTATTTTATGACCTTTTAATTGAATATTTTGAATTTTACTTGCATCTTGAGAAAGAGAACAATGAAATATAAATAATATAAATAGTGAAGACAGAATACTATAAAACAACACTGTTCAGTAGACCTTTGCGTGATGGTGGATCTTTTCCGTATCTGTTCTATCCATATGGTAGTCACTAGCCACATGGGCCAAATACATCTAGTCCTACAAACAGCTTAAATTTTAAATTTTATTTAATTTTAATTAATTTAAACAGCCATATTAGATAGCATAGCTACAGAAGTAGCAGGGCCTCAAGATGAAAAAAGATAATTTGTATTTGCATATCACTAACACAGCTACTATTTACACTTTTTAAACTTGGCCCTTTGGCCAGGTGTACTTCTTTTAGTTAGATAGTGTGTGATCTTGAATGTAGGTATGTCTAGATGGATGGATTTTTAGGCATAGTGTTATGAGAGCTATTATTTATCAGTTTATTAGACTTCTGACTTTCACTTTGTTAGTCTTCAGCTGTATTAAATGATCAACCTTTCTCTTCTGTTTACTAGGAAGTTTTAAATGAGGATCTTATAACCATGGAAGGAAGTTACATTCTCTTCAGCTAGGCTGACACTGAAATTGATAACGTCTTAGCCTACAGAACTTGTAAAAATCAGTAACTTCTAGGAAAATGGAAAGGAGCTTATCTGTCAAACAAGATAACTGCTAGACCAGCACTAAGCAGATGAAGTCTGCTTCTAAGCCATGGATGTATGTGTGTGCTTGGATGGCCTCCACAGATAGAGGTTATTTTTAGGTGAAAAGAAATGGTACCAGCATTTTACTGCAAGAACGTATAACTTATTGAATATGTAAGAGCCCTGTGTTCTGATCTCAGCTCTGCCATTAACTGTACGTCATCCTTGGACAGATCACCTCTTGGGTATTAGTTTTCTCCTCTGTAAAATGAGGGAGATGTGCTTTCATGGTCTTTTGGGTTCCTTGTAGCCCTGTCATTATTGAAGCTGTATCAGTATAAATTCTTCTTAGATGTATGAAAAGAGAAGAAGCCTTGAGGTTTTCTCATTTCAGCAGTTTGCCACGTCGGATTTATTCCATTTGACGTTCCAGTATGTCATTTTCTTTCCCTCGGATAAACACAGAAAGCAAATATGTAGAAAACTGTTAAGAATGATTTGTATTTTGCAGAGTAAGGAGCACATGTGTAGAATAACAGATCTACAAGAGGAGTTAAGGCACAGAGAGCATCACATCTCAGACTTGGATAAGGAGGTACAGCACCTTCATGAAAATATAAGTGCCTTAACCAAAGAATTGGAATTTAAGGGGAAAGAAATTCTCAGAATACGAAGTGAATCTAACCAACAGATGAGGTATGCCATTGATTACAGCAGGAGGAATACACAGTGTTATCTGAAAGACTGTTACAATGGTATTTAGCATATGTGCCTTTTCTATGACTGGACTGCCTTCTAGTAAGATGTTGAAGACCACTTTTTACTTTGTATGTTGACTGTGTTATAATCTATAACATAGATGAGATGTTTCTGTTTTGAATGATGTATTTGCCTTCATTAACTTTGGAAATTGTGTATAATTAAGATCTTCTAAAAATGTCATTTAAAAAAGCATTAAAGGACGGGGCCAGCCCAGTGGCGCAGCGGTTAAGTCCACACATTCCGCTTCGGCAGCCCAGGATTCGCCAGTTCGGATCCCGGGTGCAGACCTATGCACCGCTTGTCAAGCCATGCTGTGGCAGGCGTCCCACATATAAAGTAGAGGAAGATGGGCACGGATGTTAGCTCAGGGCCAGTCTTCCTCAGCAAAAAGAGGAGGATTGGCAGCAGATGTTAGCTCAGAGCTAATCTTCCTCAAAAAAAAAAAAAGCATTAAAGGAGACAACTTTAACAAGCTCAAAGATTAGAGCAAAGTAAGTAACTTATTTTAGGCTGTTTCCAATAATTTTCTATCTATTATACCTAAAGCCATTTCAAATCTGGTAGAATATAGAAAGTTTTGAAAGTTTGACTTCAGAATAACATTTTCTTAACTAAAAATAAATTAAACAGGTTGCATGAACAAGATTTAAACAAGAGACTTGAAAAAGAGCTGGATGTCATGACAGCAGACCACCTCAGAGAGAAAAATATCATGCGGGCAGATTTTAATAAGACTAACGAGCTACTCAAGGAAATAAATGCAGCTTTACAAGTGTCGTAAGTCATATTATATTAAAGAAAATTCGTATGTAGATAATAAACTGGGGACCACTGTGTCTAAGCTCAGATTAGCTACTCTTTTGAATCTAATTAAATGATACTTAAAAAAGGAAACTTAAGTGCTGTATAACAGATGGTAATTGTAGTGTGATATGTTCTTTACTTAAGATGAGGCAGTTGAATGATTGTTTTATCAGCTGCTGCTGCTACAGCTCTGCTAGGACAATACTTGTCTACAGACTGTCCCTTGGGATCATGAACTATCATGCCGTGGTGAAAACTCAAAGATGTCCGTTATATAATGTTAAGTAAAAAGAGGACATTGTGACAATAGGAATATTGTGATCCTATATGTACACTAATAATACATATTTTACAAAAATATCAAAAGATCTTAAAAAAAAATACAGAATTTTAGTGATAGCGGTTCCCTCTAGAAAGTGGATTAGGAGATATTGGGGGTGGGGAATAACAAAGACTTCTTTTTTATTTTGTATACCTTACTTAGATACTGTTTGAATTCCTGCAAGCATTTAATTGTTTTATGATTTTAAAAATCAATAAAAGTAAACCATCACAAATAAAGTTCCTACTCATACATAGTAACTCCAATATTGTTAAAACCAAAATTTCTAATTATTGCTTAATGTTTTAAAAAAATATTAGCCCCTCTCTTTCCTAGACACACTTATAAGCTGCTATAGCCAATGCACCTAGCATTCACTCCATCTCTGTAGCCTAAACCCTGGCCTAACTTAACTATCTCAGAATTAATCTACTCTAAGCTGCTACAAATGGTTTACTCACCTTCGGTCTCTCCTCTTTCAATCAACTCAAAAAGCTTCATAAAAAATATATAAATATCTTCACATACTTCAATCAAGTTAAAATAGTGGCTAATCCCGTCACCCTCAGTCTCAAAATAAAACAAACCCTTAGCTCCAGTAGCCTCCTCCTGTCCTATCAAACAGCCTCGCTTATTCCCCGTCTGCTGCTTTTGTGTCAACCACATTGACCTCAGTTTCCTCCTGAGATCGTCCTGTGTTGTCCTCTACCATCTGGAATAACTTCTTATGTCATCACTACCTAGTTACCTTCCCCGTCTAAAAGTCATCTCAGGTTTCATCCATTTAACCAATTAGGTCTCACAGTAAATATTGTTAGATGTGTTCACTTAAGCTGAAACAGAAAACAGACCCCCAGTTGTTAGCACTTACTTCAGCGGCCTCTGAGGTGAGGTTCTCTTTCTAGGACATATGCAGAATTTCCACACCAGTAGGCACTCAATGAATTCATGAATGAATTTTTTGAAGATTCCCTATAATATTCACCACTTCATGAAGTTACCCTTGAAATGGTGAAGAGACTCATAAGATCATCTCCCCAGTCACAGTGATTTTTGGTGTTTGCTGTTATAGGAGGTAACTTTTAAATCCCTTTGAGCCACAACAATGTCTCAGGTATCTGCCGTGTGGGACAGCTTATAGCTTCGGGCGTCTTGCAAAAATGAGTTCCAGTAAACCCCAGTGCCTTGGCTCTGCCTTCTCCTGGCCTCAGTGAAGAGGCTGAAATCCTGGCATCCTCCACTTCATACTCTAAAGAGACAGGGTCACAAAAAGAACCTCCGTCTGTCTGTGTGTCCTGTCTCCTTAGGAGTGTTAATTTACAACAAGTAAAGGTTATGTCTTTGTTTTTACTTTATTCTGTTTTATATGGTTTTATACATTATGAATTTTCAGTAGATAGTAAAAAATAATCTGATTTTTCTATATTATCATTTTTAATAATCGAAGAATTAGTATTACTCATAAGTCAAATATTTTATCGCTTTTCTAGATCTACCATTTGTTTTATACTTCACCTGGGTCCATGCTAACCAACCGTATTTCTTCTTTCACCACAAACCTGCTGCTGTTGTATAATTAGCCTCAGCTTTAGGTATTTACTCTTTTAGTTAAAAACAAACACACATACAAATGTATTTTAGACCAGTGCTGTCCAGTAGGTTTTTCTTTGATAACGAAAATGTCTTGTATCTGCTCTGCCTGGTACAGTAGCTACTAGCCACAAGGGCTGTTGAGCACTCGAACTGTGGCTAGTGTGACCAAGAATTGAATTTTTAATTTCGTTTAATTTTAATTAATTTAAATGTAAATACCCACATGTAGGCTAGTAGCTACCATACTGGAAAGCATAGTTTTAGACTATTGGATATTCCTGGCCCATATCCTTAAATGCAGCTTTCTTGGATCTGCTGAATGGTTTGGATGTAGACAGATGTGATGAGCAGGGAGAATCCATTCCAGCTTCAGGAGCTGAGGGGACAACATTTGAATTACTCCCAGCATGTTCCAAAGGACTAAGGGTACCCTATTGAAGTTCCTATTCAACTGCCTGCTGACTCGAAAGCTTCAAAATTAGAAAAATCCTGTGGATTCGTGGAAGTGGATGGTAGTGAGAGACTGGAGGAACATGGATCAGCCTGCCAGGCTGAAGCCTGGAGCCAAGGGGCCTCTGGAGCAGCTAGAAGCTGCTTTTTTCTCTTCCTGCGCCAAACCCTGTTGGACTTCAGGGAAGAGGGGGCAAGAAATTTCAAGGATGGCAAGTACCCTGTAAACATTGTAGAAATGGTGTAAAGTTCTGTATCTCTTATGAAATGATTGCCAGAAATCCTCTTCTCTAGGGCTGGGTGTTAAAGTCTCAGATTTTCAGATATTCTATAGAAATTTTATTTTCTTGAGTGATACAGTATCTTAGCACAAAACCTTGTATCTAATAAAAATGTGATGGTTTTAATTTCTTTTAGAAACAAATGAGAGTATGGGCTGTTTTAAAGAACTTTGTTTAAGCTAAAGGTAAACATATACTAGAATTTGGGGTCATGGCAGATCTTTATTACAAAAAAAAGGTAGTTCAGAGATTATTGTTTAGCTTTACTTTCTATTAACTTCTCACTGTACTGAAGCAAAAAGATGATTTCTTCTTGAGGGGAATCCTGCGTCTCTGTTCTTGGAGTTGAAGTAGGTCAGTAAGCCTCACTGGAAAGGAGCACTCCACCACGCCAGGGTTACTTACTCTTCAAAACTTGTTTGAGCTCTTTTATCTATAATGCCCAAATAGTTTGTTGTTGTTGTCATTTGCCTTTTAGATTACCATTCAGGTTATTTTCATACACTTTGTGAATAAGAGTGTAGTAGCCCTGCTGTCACAAGTCAGAATCTGTGCCCATAATTTATGGAAAAGAAACATTCAACATTGAACTGCTTCAGTCACTCTATTCCTTTCTTCAGGCAGTAGAGAAGGACGGTGTAAAGAGTTCTTTCCACTTTATACAATTAAAATTCTAAAATATATGTGTGCCTAATAATACTGTTGTTTGGCTCTGAAATCTCAATTTACTGATTTTTTTTGTCAATTATTTACATTAAAAAAACAGCATGGGAGGACTATCAACTTGAAAACTTTTTTATGCAGTTTTATACAGCCTTTTAGGCATTCATATTTTAGATTTGTATTAGCCATGAACCATAGACATTGACCTATATACTCTGAGAGCCGAAACATACCTGGGCATGCATGCCTAGGGAGAATGCAACAGCGACCCTGCTTAGTAATTTTCTATGTTCTACTTCTGTCTGTTCTCTCTTCGCATTACTTTTTATGGGAATCTGTATTTGGAGTAAAAGGCTGTGTGTCCTCATGTGGTTCCCTCAAGGCAGTGCTTCCCAGGCTTTAATTGTTATACAGCCTTTGAGAAATTGGTCATTTCTGGCTACCTATGATATTATTTTCTTAATATTTTTAGTTGACTCATTTTACCTTAAAATTTTAACAGGAAAACTCTATTATCTCTGCAGTAAAACATCACTACTGAAAAATCTTATCCATTATTCTAACTTGAAGCTCAGCTATAATTACATAAATGTAAATTCTATGAAAATAAAACAATGTTATTAGAGCCCAGCTAGCATTATGCTCAAGGCCTGCTTGGGTGTTGTGAAATACAGTAATGAGCATATGTTATGAGGGCCATTTAAGATACATAGAACCACCCAAGACTTTCCCCTTCTTGTGATCGGAAAGATTAAAGGAGAACAAACTACAAATCACCTCCTGTGTCACTGGTCGTTCACACTAGTCTTTGGGAAGCCGTGCTGGCTTAGAGAGCTGCGTGGGGAAAGTGTTGACTAGTGTGAGCTGGAAGTGGATTGGAATAGTACCAATGTTCTTCCTATGAGCATTTCAAAAGACTAATAATTCTGGAAATATATTTGCAAGTTAAATCTATATCATATTACTTACTTGTTCTCTCCTTTAATGCTTTCCCATTTGTGTTTATATGGATTCTGTTTCTTCAAGTTAATTATTTTTTCCCTTTAATATCCAGGTATCATTTCTGTTAAATTTTTTTGGTGATGTAAAGGTATTTTGTGGAGAGGATTAAGTGATAATAATTTTGTAGGTAAAGAATGTTTAACCTAAATGAAAAGATACACTAGAATTTAGGTTCAGAGCAGACCTTTATTATGGAAAAAGGCGGTTCAGGGATCGTAACTGATTTTTTTAGACTAAGTTTATCTTAACTTCTCATTGTACTAGAACAAAAAGAGAGAAATAATAGTTTCATATATGGCTTTAAGTTTAGTTTTTAGTGACCATTTATTACCAAGTCTTGTTCGGCTGCAGAAGGCAGTTCAAAAATCTTGTACCTTGCTTTTAATGATAGAGTATTACTCCAGTGACACCTCGTGGCTACTCCAGTATTGAACCCAAACGCCTTTTCCTTGACTAGATGACCATTTATCAAGCTTAAAACCTTTGCCCATAAAATGTCATATCGTTATAAAATGCAAGGTCCCTTGATGTGAGCTCGGTGAATCACGTTCTCTTTCACTCCATCTGCATTGTCACAAAAGAACAAAAGTAAAGATAGTGACACCAACCTCACAATGAGCTGACAAAGTCCCAGATGATCTGAGACAGTCACTTCCTAATGCCACCCTTCTCCTCACCCCCAGATTTAGCTGTGGGGCTGGGGAGGGAGCAAAATATGTTACCTCCAGATCTTTAGCTTGGGCTGAGTTAGGAGAGGAGTTTACTAAAATTGCTAAAATACACAGAGATTCTGGTACCTCTCTGGGACGGAGGGGTGGGCATGGGTCTCTGATTCCTAGAGGATAGATCATCTAGAAGTTCCTCAGTATTTGTAGAGTGAATTAAGTTTTCCTGTGAATCTTCATTAGCCACAGTTGTATTGAGCTTAAGTTCTATCCTTTATAGTCTAAAAACAATGTTTTTTAATTGTCCTAATTATTTAAATTTTCTAAAATTGAAAATGTTTTTTTTTTTTTCAAACTAAGCCAGCAGTGTCCATTTGCATCCTCTTCATTCTACCCTGTCTTATAGTCTTAGACTCTGCAGGGTCCATGTCGCCCCTGCTCATAACAAGTGACCTCTGTTCTGTATTCTTCAGTGGCATTCAATCCTATTTCCTTCTCATCTCATTCAGGGCAGAATAGGCCTGGAAGGACATAAACTTCTCTTACCTGATGAACCAGTTTTTTTACAGTTTATATGTATTAGCTGATAATAGAGAATTTGTAAATTGCGTTTCCCATAAACCAGGAAAGAATGATGTCACATATGTGTGTGTCCTTTGTTCCCCTTTCCTCTCTCTTTTCTTGTCCATTTTATATATGTTACCAAGGCTTATGTCATCACACAGTTTTGTATGTGTGGTAAATTCTCCTGATTGTAAGCCTACGTTTCCAGATCAAACCTGTATTTACTGGGTTAGTATCATTCAGCATATCATTTCTTCTACAGAGCTTACCTCACCTCATCCCCGTATAGTCTTGAATGGCAAAAAATGAGTGAATTCTTGAAAAAGTAACCTGCAAAGGCTTTTGATAACATCATCTACCTCTGGAGAGCTTTTAACAACACTGTAGCTCTTGAGGCAATCAGGTCATTACACTCAAAAGTTTTAAGGAAAAAAGTTTGGTTTTAAATTTTTATGTGTGTCCAACTGGACTAATCTGAAAAATGTAGCTATTTCAGAAGAATGTGTCTGAGTCATATCAATGAGCTAAAGATTTTCTTGTTTTCAGACTAGAAGAAATGGAAGAAAAATATCTAATGAGAGAATCAAAACCAGAAGATATCCAGATGATTACAGAATTAAAAGCCATGCTTACAGAAAGAGACCAGGTCATAAAGAAACTAATTGTAAGAAATTTTGTTTTTGGTGTAACCATGTGGTAATCAATAGACTGTTGGTTGGGAAAGTATTTTTAAGTAATGCTAAATGAACATTGAAAGTACAAAATATGTGCATTGTGATTGAAAGTTTATTAAAATGTTTATGAATGAGGATAAGAAATATAAAGAAATGTTAAATTTGGTATTAGGGTAAGGGACTTGTGCCTCTTTTTTAGTATTTTTTAAAAAGAACTTTTTTTTAACACATACTGAATGTTTAGCATGTCATTGCCATTGTACAGTTAATGTACTATTGAAATGTGTGTGTGTGTGTGTGTTGCACATGTAGAATTAGAATGGGATAGGAAAGAACAGTCCACATATGCAGGCATTGGCCTGCACTGTACACTTGCAGGTTAGTCATGTTAATTTCCTAAAGTGTGCTCCACTGAACCCTGATCCAAGGAGATACTGCAGGGAAAAGAGGTCCATGATCTAGCCTAAGGAAAGCTCCAGGCTATCTCTTGGAGAGTCTCATGTTCACACTGAGGTGTTAGGGGCTCTGAGAAGTCCATCAGAGAAGAAAATAGAGATTTAACAAGAAATACACTGCCGTCATTAAAGCCATTATTCTTCAAGAATAAAAAATTCACAAATGTTTTAAAATTCATAAAACATTTCAAGGTCTTCTAAAATTCTGTGTCCTGATCGATAATTAAAATATTGCTTTTTACTGCCACTATCAAATGAAAACCTTTCAGAATAAAACTAGAAATAGAATGCTAATCACTCTATTTGCTCATTGATTTTTTCAACTGAAAACTTTGAACACTGGCATGCAAAGAGAACCTTTATAATAACGTTTATTTCTGAAGTCCTTTTTAATTAACCTATCTCTTTTAGCCTTTAGGAAAGCCTTCCTGTTGTCTGGGACTAGAAGTTCATGCCAAAAGCAACAAGTAGTAGATTGGAGTTCATAGATGGAACACAGGAGCAGGCACTGGAAAGATAGAGTGTGTGCTGCTTCAATCTACTGACCACCCAGTTTTCCAAGCATTGTGAACATGAGCATTGACCTCATAGATTGCTCTGATAGCAGTGGACTGATGAAAAATTACCTTATGTCCCACACATGAAATTAGCAAATGTATTCAGTGTATTTCATCCATGGTCCATAGAAATAGCTACTGATTTTCTGGTTTTTACTAAGCAGGTGTTACAGATATATAATTGTATTTTTCCTCACAACAGGATAGGTATTAGACTTCAAAGAGTGAAGTAACTTTCCAAAGCAACACAGCTAGTCGGTGACAGGGCCAGGAATCCAGCCAAGGATTGTGTGGAACACACACCTTGTCCACTACACCCTGATTCTGTGGACTGAGAGACACATGGGCTGAGATTAACGAGGCAAATTACAGTCAGTGGTAACTAAGAGGGGGCGAAGAATCTGGTTCTACTAGAGCACCGCCGTGCGTTGCACACACTGTTCCATTTCCCTACGTGTTTACTTCCTACAGTCTGGTTGTTCAGTTAGCACGTGTTGTTGGTGAGGCCAAAGGCAAAGAGTTTATCCCTGGATGGGCTGTTCAGTTTTCCTCTGATCTGTGGTTACCATTGCTGTAATATGTTGATGTCTCAGAGAGAAGATTAGGCAAGATCAAATATGTTTCTAGTACTCAAGAATAATGCTATATCATAGTGTCTTCTTCATACGTGGAAACAACTCAGCCATGTACACGGCCCTGTGAATGCAAGTTAAGCCTGCTCAAACTGCACAGTCAGCTCTTTGGAACAGAGGTGGGACCAAATAAAATGTTTAGGTCCAGTCTCAAAAGGAAAAGGTATTAAAGGGTAGAGCAGAGTCCCAGAGCAAAGGGTTTGACAGTGTTGAAAACTTACGCATCAGTGGTCTTTAAGGCACTGGCAGTCAGGTCCAGAAATCTTTGAACAAGGTATATCAGTCTTCATTTCAGGTTTTGTATTAAATTTTGAATGAAATGGCATTTATACAATTAAGTTTTTAAATATTCAATAGAAAATGTTTAAGAGATGTTTGTAATTCTTTTGCATAGGAGGATAATAAATTTTATCAGCTGGAATTAGTCAATCGAGAAACTAACTTCAACAAAGTGTTTAACTCAAGTCCTACTGTTGGTGTTATTAATCCATTGACTAAGGTATGTGCTGTAAACACTGTAAAATAGGGATATCGTTTAAAACTTGATTAAAATTTTTATAAAATATTTAGAGAAGCATAGGATAAAGCTTCCAAAAAAATGTTTTCTTAAATTTAGTGATCTAGGACTGAAATCTATGACTTTTTCATTCATTTTCAGAATGAGACTCTAATAACAGTCATTTATTTGTTCATACTCCTTAAAATAATGTTTTATTAATATTATAAAACCTTACCATTTTGTTTTTCATGTATCTAAAGAAAACTAACTTATAAATCTCCTCAAGACAATTTCTCATCATTTCCTTAGTATTCACTATCCTCTAAGGGGTCCTGAAAGACACTCCAGCCCTGCAGGGGACCCCATAGCTCTCCCTAACTTAAGGCCTGCCGTCTTAATGGCCCTTGGGTTGAACATGTATTTTGTTGCCTACTAATCTTCAGAGAAGGGCTTTACTTCTCAGTCTTGCAACCTTTACTGACAGTTAAAATTGAACATGACCTATTCTGATACTTCGCTACTCTCTTAGAAGAGCCTTGTAGACAAAGGAAATGGCCCTGGCTAAGTCTTAGACATCCTGTACCCCAGCTTCCTGGGGCTGCCATCACAGTGCCTTGGGTATAGTGGGTATTCAATAAATGTTTGTTCAGTTGCAAAATTTCATCAGGTTTTCTATAAGCCACCACAAATTATTCTAATGATTAAAGCAAGTAATAAATAATTATGTATGTTGGCTTCGTAGGGATTACATATCTTTTGACAGAAATCAGTAGCAGAAATAAAAGGGCTAGTGCTAAAGCTATTTTTTTAAGTCAAATTTAGTAAATTTGCACATCATGCCTAATTTCTGTTAAGCTTTTAGTAGAAATTTTTGCTTTCAAAGCTCATAAAGCTTCTCTGTTAAAAACATGGAATCTTTCTTTCTTTCACAGTTTAAAGTGCTTCAAACTTTAAACTAATTACTTTATAAAATAGAATGACTTAGGGCCCAGCCCAGTGGCGCAGTGGTTAAGCGTGCACGTTCCGCTTCGGCAGGCTGGGGTTCACCGGTTCGGATCCCGGGTGTGGACATGGCACCGCTTGGCAAGCCATGCTGTGGTAGGCGTCCCACATATAAAGTAGAGGAAGATGGGCACGGATGTTAGCTCAGGGCCAGTCTTCCTCAGCAAAAAGAGGAGGATTGGCAGCAGATGTTAGCTCAGGGCTGATCTTCCTCAGGAAGAAAAGAATGACTTAAATCTTTTGTAAAATAGAATGACTGTAGTAGGCAGGCTCATTGCTGTATCTCCAGAGCCTACAGTACTGCCGGGCACATAGAAGGCTCTCAATAAACAACTGCTGAATGAATGAATATAGTTTTAGTTTTTAAATTGATAATTTAGGGTGAAATAAGTTTTTAATTATAAAACAGATTATGAGACTTATTAAAACAAGATATCCTAGAAAAATTTGCCTTTTATTTTTTATTTATTTTATTGGAATTACATTTTTAGCTACAAAACCATTACTGTAGAACTTTACCAATGATACTTTTGATTTCTTAAAATAGAAACTTTAAGGAAGTTTAATTATCCCTCTGGTGACTAGAACAAGAAAATGCAAAAGATACATCTCTTCAAGAACTTTCAAACTACTTTTGACTCCTAGTAGTGACTTCAGTTTTCACAAATAGTTCTGAAGAAGACATTATTCTCCCTTTCTTTTTTCAGTAATGCTAAAACAGGCTCCTTGTCAGAGGCTCTGATTCATAGAATATGACATAGAAGACAACGTCTGGGTAGTGACATCATTACTTTATAAGTAAAGGAAAAGGGCCGTCTTGTCTATTAATGGTATTTTTTTCTAAACTCTGGAGTCAGTTTACAAAAAAATTATTTCATAAATTTAATTAGCATCCATTTTATTAGTAAAATGTGGAAATATTCAAAATATTTACAGCATAATTTTTATTCTTCATAGCAAGATGATGCTCATTGATTCTAGAGGTGTAAATAAAATAGACTTAAGTTAATGATTTGCAAACTGATTGATAGATTTTGATAATCTGCAATTGTATTCTTCTTCTTATCTGTTAATTTTAAAAACCAGGGGCCAGCCCTGTGGCCTAGTGGTTAAGTTCAGTGTGCTCCGCTTCAGTGGCCTGGGTTCGTGGATTCAGATCCTGGGCGCAGACCTACACCACTTGTCAGCGATACTGTGGTGGCGACCCACATATAAAGTAGAGGAAGACTGGCACAGATGTTAGCTCAAGGCTAATCTTCCCCAGAAAAAAAGAAAAACAAAAGACCAATTAACATGGACCACTTCTGTTTTAAAACTTCTAAATTTTTTAAAACTATTGTGAGCCAATTAATGATACTACCAATTAATTGGGAAATAAGGCTTAATTATGCAGATTTAATTTTCTCTCTTCAGAAAGATGGTGCAGTGAATTTAAAACCAAATTATTTCTCTGAGTCAGCTTTAGGTCTTAAGTAGAAATGTGAGATTTGTTTCAAACTACTTTGCCAAGCATTTTCTCGTTCCTTTTTTTTCCAGGCAAGGACTGCCTCCCTTTGACAGATGGCTAAAGTTCATGGACCTTTCTTTTAATTACTTTAACTTTATCCCTTCTCCTAATTTTAGCCTAAATCCATTTAACCTTGTGGTATCTGCAAGACCTACTCTTTCCCCCTTTCTTCTCCCTTTTCCTCCCAGTATTCTTTACCCCTTGGCATTCTTTTCCCCTCCCCCCCCCCCCATGAACTATTCCTAAATGTTTCTTCCTCATTCCTTCTGTCCTAGCAGCATGTCTGTCTGTGAGGATTCCATGTAGATAAAGAACACCTCCAAGGATCACCAGACCACGCTTTGGGTAACACTGGTTCATTTTAACATCCCAACTTAACAGAAAACTTCTAAAATTTTCCCATGCCAAATTTATATCTTCTACTATTCCTATTTTCTCATGTGTCCTTATGCAGGGACTATCCTCACATGTATTATTTTTAATGCAGCAAAAGAAGAAGAATGATAAATCACCAACAAACAGGTTTGTGAGTGTTCCCAATCTAAGTGCTCTGGAATCTGGTGGAGTGGGCAATGGACATCCTAACCGCCTGGATCCCATTCCTAATTCTCCAGTCCACGATATTGAGTTCAACAGCAGCAAACCACTTCCACAGCCAGTGCCACCCAAAGAGCCCAAGACATTTTTGAGGTGAGCCCCGTCTCACCAGGGATTTTTTTTCCTTTTCTTTTCTTTTTTAACTTGAGAAATTTACCTTCTTACATTGTAGAAATCCACTGCTTTAAGAACAGCCTAGGAAAAGATATATTACTGTGAAATATTTTCAAAGTATATTTATCCCCTCTCTAGAGCACTCCTTTTTGACTCTGTTAAAAGATTTTTTCTAATTTCTTGTCAATTTTCTAAATGCTTAAAGAGGTGCTAATGTAATTCATATGCTTAGGATTTTAATATTTATAAACCTTTGTTTTTATTATTGTCACCAATATTTCAGTAATAATCCATCCTTATTACAGAACTTAAAACAATACTTTAATTAAGTAGCTTTTGTTTCTGTTTCTTATGTTTATTTTTTTCCCCTTTCTTGTTTAACCATGCTTATTGCCAAAATAAAAAATACATAATCTCTGGGAACTTAATGATACACATAAGCAAAAATAAATTTAGAAAAAATAATTTTTATAATTAACATTCCAATTTTAATTTATCTCAGTTTATTAAATGTATTAACAAGTAAAATTTGAATAACATCCAGTTGTTTATCCATTAAATAACTAAAGTCAGAAAATACTGTCGTTATGCTTACCTTACTATTTTGTGCTGCTTTATTTATTTTTAACTTATTCTTAGTAAATCTCAAGCGGTGTCACTAGTAATAGTCTTACAGGCAGACTATCTTTTTCCAGGCTAAGTGGTTAATGACATAGTTAATGAGTAATTATTTTAAGTAGAAAAAGATAGCAAGAATGGAAAATAGTCACATACACCTTTGAATGTGTCTCCTGCTAAATCTTTTGTGTTGCTTATTTTCCCTTGTGCATGGGTATATTCAGGTATCAGTAGGATGCATGTGCATGAGCTCAAGGAACGTGACTACTGGAGTTTCCATTACACATTGTTGCGTGCCTTGTAATTTCCCCCAGAGACGGTAGGGATTCTCTTGTTTTCTCAACTAGCCCAAAGAATCTTTAGTTAGAATTAAGATATGTATAAATTACAGAACTTTGAGGATGGAGGGGAAATTGGCTTTTTAACGTGCTCCTTTTCCCCTAGAGTATTTGCTTATGGAATTATGAAAGTTTACTATAAATATACATATGGTAAAATAGAATACCATGGTTTAGCTACTTAATTTAGTTATAGTTAAGGACACATCTGAAAGAATCAAATGCTGTGTCAGATTCTAAAATTTTAATTACCTACAAGAAAAACGGTGCTGAAAGAGAGGAATGTTATCTTGTTCTCTCATTTCCCACAATTCCTCCTAAATTTCTTTATTCAAAGAAGGTGACATTATTTTTCTCAACTGTCTGATGTTTGTTTTGTGTAATTGTTGCCATGTGACTCCTCCTTACCTGACTTCATCAGAGCTGCTGATGCCTCTCATGGAGTGGAGAACCCCATGTAGTGCAGAGGAAGGAGCAAAGCTTTAAAGTGCATCTTGTAGCATAGGGAGCCAGTCGTGGTTACCTAGACTGATGTTTTATGTGCTTTTCCCTTCATTTTGCAAAACAGCGTAATGCTGGGTTACATGTCTCTCTTTTTATGAATTCAGTCCTCCTCAGAGTGAAGCTTCCCCGGTGGCTTCTCCAGATCCCCAGCGCCAGGAGTGGTTTGCCCGGTACTTCACATTCTGAAAGAATTGTGTTGGCACAGCTCTGTGTGGACTGTTACTAAGAGCATGACCTTATACAGATCATTATGTGAACAGGCTTTCCTATGTCAAACACTGTGAATGAGAAAGTATTTGTCTCTCCAATTTAAAAATGCACTGTATTTCCTGTGATATTTATTGGAATCACTCTATAAGGTACTATATTATATGTGTAATTATAACAGTTATTTTTATTTGAGATGGAAGAGTCTTTAACCTTTGTAATTACTGCATAATAAATTTTGTTAGAACAAACAATAATGCTTTTCATTCTTTTCTAGTAAGTTTTTTAAATTTTGAAATACTTTTTAATTACAGGTAAGACTTGCCAAAAAAGTTTTATTGATAATCATAAAATATCAAATTATTGGATATTCAATAATCATAAGAAAATCAGCCTCGGAAAATATGTTATAATCTATTAATTTGTTCCATGACCATGTATAACTATAACTACTGTGTTCTCTAAACTTACAAGGCTAAAATGAAAACCCTTGTGGAAATTTTGGACTGAAGTATATAAAATACTGCTGATTACAGTGTTTTTTAAAATTATTCTGATAGCTGAGCCTCTAGAACTTCTAGTATAGTTAGTATCTGTGATTAATATTATGCGTTGTGGCCAAAAGTTATTGGGTGAAGAGACAATCAGTTCTATCTTAATTTGTCTTAATAGCCAGTTAGCTTTAAGTATTGACGCATGAACATGGACTCAGCTAACCGCTCTCACATCTCAGTGAGCCCTCTTGCTCTGTAAGCTTTCAGTCCATGTGGGCAGGCTGCTATCCTGTGGCCTGAAAGAATGTGTCCATTTCTCCTGTGCCCAATTTAGTTGATTTAGTAATGTAGATTTTAGAGGAATCTGGGTGAACAAGGTAAACGCAAATACATGATCTATGAATGATTGTAATAATGTTAAAGACCAACTTTTTAAATGGTTATTATGTGTCAGTCACTGTGCTAAGGGGGCAATAGAAAGATTATCTCATTGAATCCTCACAAAATCTTCAAGGAATAAACCATTGCATATGAGTACGCACAGTTGGTAGCATGTTCTTTAAGTTATCTTTAAGTTGAGAAAAAGTTTCCACAAAATACTTGGTCTGAATTTCTTTTTCCTTTAACTAAGAGATTGAATTTTTCAAGAAAAATGGTTCACGCGTATTTCAAAAAATAAAAAACAGTTATGAGCACATTGTCTTGCCCCTAGTTTATACATATCTCATAATTTGGACACTACTTACCAAGTGTCTGCTGATTAGCACTCATGCAGGTGACTGCGCTCCACATGAGCATCCGAAGGTGGTGAACACCTGTGCTCAAGGAGCTCGCTGTACACTTTCTGAAATAGTCCAGAACCAAACTTTTTTTTTTTTTTTTTACAGTAACAGAAGAGCCACAAATAAGATTTATGGCGTGTACAATAGGAGCGGAGAGGAGGAAGTGGTAATTGTGGCTACCTAACTAAGGTGTGAAGCCACCTAAGCTCGACATGGAAGTGGTACCCAAGTGTAATATTGAAAGATGAATAGGAATTAACCGGATAGACCAAAGGCAAGGCTATTCCAGGCACAAGCTGAAAGTCAGGATAGAGGAGACCGGCTGCCTCCAGAGAACTCAGAGCAGTCCTGCAGGACCAATGTGGCATCAGACAGCAGCCATTTCTTGAGCACATATCTTGTATTAGATAGTACACTTTTAACATTTGAACCCCTCCACAATTCAGATGAAGAAACTGAACACTCCCTCAACACACACACAATCATACAACTGGTAAAAGTTGAAACCTGTGCTCTTTCCATTGTTACAAATGGCCTGAAATGCTTAGTAAGGAATTCAACTTGATCCTCTAGAATTTGGAGCAGGTAATAAATTACATGATTAGATTTAAAGAGTTTTTAAATCACTATATTGGCTGCAATTTGTTCAGAAAAGATGGAGACCTGACTAACAGCAAGACCAGTTCAAGACTTAGAGAATTCATTCAGATGAGGACTGAACCAAAGAATTGTTAATGGGAATGGAGAGGAGGGGATAAAGAATGAAAATGTAGAATTGATGGGAGTTGGTGACAAATATGTGTGGAACATGAAAGAAAACGAAGTATGGGCAAAAGATGAAGTTTGATTTCAGATGTATTGAAATTAAAGTTTCTCTGGAATAATTAATAGGCAGTTAAATGCAAGGATCTGGAGCATGGCATATATGAGATTGATAAAGCCAAGGGTCTGGATGCAAACAGGAAATGGGGTTGTGGATAGAATGTTGGAGGGCACCAACATTTAAGGGGCAGGCAGAGCTTGAATGAGAATAAGTAGAGTTACAGATCCACAAAAGCATGATGTCGTGCAAGAAGGATGTTTCAAAGAGCAGCCAACCAACAATGTCAAGTGCTGTAGGGATCAAAGGGAAATAACGGGAAGTGTCCATTGGCTGTGACAACTAGAAAATGGACCTAGCAAAAGCAGATTCAGGGTAATGGCAGCAGCCAAAGCTAGATCCCAGGGAAGTGAGTTGGGAGGAAGTTGAGACAGTGAGTGAAAACCCCTCTTTGAAGAAACTTGGCTATACAAGGAAGAGGAAAGAGAGAAGGTGATAGTGACACTGAGATGCAAGGTCAAGGTGGGTTTTATTTGTGTTTGATCATTTCTTTGTGATGAGAAGAGAAAGAAGGAGAGGGATTAAAAGGACAAGAGAAAGAGAAGAGACCAAAAGTTTTATAACAAACTTCAGCTGTCACTGGGTTATATGTAATAACATTAAAGAGACAGTCAAAGAAGTCATATATAAATGCTTAACATTATGATTGAAGAAAAAATAAAGTTTCAGCAAGACATTTATTTTGGTAGAATATAAAGCAACGTGGACACCCAGAGACCATCTCTTCTAATCTCTTGGATACCAGCTGGGTGTCCTACAATTCAATTTAATTCTGACACTGTCCACCAGGAGATAGCATCAGATCCCACAGGTTAAGGGCTCAGTCCTACAAGACTGCCCTCCACTTCAGATGCCAATCACAAGCCCCAGGTTGTTACCTGTGCTTTTGACCACCTGGCTATAAATCAGAGATTACCACGACCCCCTCCTTGGGTTTGATTAACTTGTTAGAGTGGCTCACAGAAGTCAGTAAACCCTTTCACTCACTAGATTACCAATTTATTACAAAGGATATTACAAAGAACATTAAAGGGTATGAATCAACAGCCAGATGAAAACATACATGGGATGGGGTCCCAAACAAAGGAGCTTCTTTCCTTGTGGAGTTTGAGGCTTGGTACAGTGACACGTGAAAGCGTTCTAGTTCCCCAGCCTGGAAGTTCTCTGAACCCAGCCCTTTTGGGTTTTTATAGAGGCCTTATTACATAGGCAAGATTGCGCAAATCACTGCCCATTGGTCATTGAACTCAATCTCCAACCCGTCTCCCCTTCCTGACCCATCCTTACGTGGAGTCCAAAAATCACCTCATTAACATAACAAAAGACACCTTTATCACTCTTATTGTAGGGAATTCCAATGGTTTTAGGGGGAGCCCTTTGCCAGAAACTGGCCAAAGATGTATTACTTTAATAGATCACGGTATCACTCTTACCTTAGAAGATGTCAGACTGATTTTTACATCTAGGTCAAGATGTTTTGTTCTTACCTCATTCTGTCACCTCCTTCATAGCCAATAGTATGTAGGTATGATTAAAACTCTTGGTGTTTTTATTCTTAACACCATATCTTAAAATATTTACCTAAGGCTTTTCGTCATCATCAAACAGTATCTAACTTGTAGCTTTTTACCCAAACACTCTGATTTTAAATCTGAGATGAAGAGATAGGCCTTAAGAGGAGAACTATAAGGAATATTTTCTTTGCATAATGGCACTCTGTACTAGAGCTAGGACAGAAAAAATGCTTCTTGAACAGCTGAACCATGATTGGTTTGTTTTGCTGCATCTTTCATCATATTGTAGAGAGTATTAATGTGGGTTGGGGGTGGAGAAGAAAAAATTTATGGTTGGAATTGCTTCATTCGTGTCCACAGGAACCATATGCAAAAGTTTGCCAAAAAGCAATACAAATGAGATACTTAGAAATATAACAGAAACACATTTCTTATTTAAGTATTCAGATTCCAAAAATGTATTAACGATAAAAGCATATGAAAATATTTTGAGAGCAGTATCCTGCTTTGGATCCAGCTCAAAATCCATACGAAGTCTCTTAAGTATTAATTTATTTTCACATAAGAAACGGAGAACATTTTATCTTTCAAATAAAAGGTCAACAACATAATTGATGGAATTATATTGCAGGAATATAAATATCTCTGTAATTTTCTGAATGTAGCTATATTTAATTTCAACCATAATTTTAATTTACTTTTATTCGTAGTCAAAATCTGCTTGAAATAGAATAGGCAGCCCAGAAATAAACTCTCACATATATGATCAAATGATTTTTGACAAAGGTGCCAAGATCATTCAATTATGAAAGGACAGTCTTTTCAACGAATGGTGCTAGGAAAACTGGATATCCACATGCAAAAGAACAAAGATGGACCCTTACCTTACACCATATACAAAAACTAACTCAAAATGGATCAAAGACCTAAAGATAAAAGCTAAAACTATAAAACTCTTAAGAGAAAATATAAGGTAAACCTTCATGACATTGGATTTGGCAGTTATTTCTTGGATATGACACCAAAAGCACAGGTAACAACAAAATGATAAATTGGACTTCATCAAAATTAAAAACTTTTGTGCATCAAAGGACACTATCAACAGAGTAAAAAGGCAACTCCCGCAAAATGGGAGAGGATATTTACAAAGCATATACTGATAAGGGATTAATATCCAGAATATATAAAGAACTACTAAAACAACAACAAAACGCAATTCAAAAACGGGCAAAGAGCTTAGAGATTTCTCCAGAGAAGATATACAAATGGCCAATAAGCACAGGAAATGCTCAACATCACTATTCATTAGAAAAAAGTAAGTTAAAACCACAATGAGTTACCACTTCACACTCATTAGGATGGCTTTTCTTTAAAAAAAAGTGTTGGCAAGGATGTGGAAAAATTGGAGCCCTTGTGTACGGCTGGTGGGAATGTAAAATGGTGCAGTCACTGTAGAAAAAAGTTTGGCGGTTCCTCAAAAAGTTAAACATAGAATTACCATATAATACAGCAATTCCACTTCTAGGTATACAACCAAAAGCAGAATTGAAAGCAGGAACTCAAACAGATACTTGTACACCAATGGCCATAGAGGCATTATTCACAATAGCCAAAAGGTAGAAACACTCCAAAGGTCCACCAACAGATGAAGGGATAAACAAAATGAAAAACCCAGTCTTTCTCTCTTGTTGTAGGGAAAAACCTCCATTCAGTCTATCTCCTGTGTGACTCCTTTACTCATACAAAACACTTCATTTCTGACACTGTGGTCACCAAATGTATGGAAGATTCTCCCCACAACAAGCAAGTCTTTGACACCAGCTGGATGTCCTACAATTTAACTCAATTCTGACACTGTCTACATGAAGATAGCATCAGATCCCACAGATTAAGGGCTCAGTCCCACATGTCTGCCCCCACACACACCCATGCTTCAGATGCCAGTCGCAAGCCCAGGTTATCACCTGTGCTTTTGAATAACTGGCTGTAGACCAGAGGTTCTAATGATCCTCTCCTTGGGTTCAATTAATTTGCTAGAACAGCTCATAGAACTCAGGGAAACACTATGTCTACCAGTCTATTAAGAGATATAAAGGATACAGATGAATAGCCAGATGAAGAAATACATAGGCAAAGTCTGTGAGGATCCCGAGCACAGGAGCCTCTGTCCTCATGAAGTCCGAGTGCATTACCTTCCCTGTTTGGATGTGTTTGCCAAGCTGGAAGCTCCCCGAATCCTGGACATTTGGGATTTAATGGAGGCTTCCTCATTGTAAATGATCGATCATTAACTCCATTTTCAGCCCTTCTCCCTTCTCAAGAAAATGGGGGCTGGGGCTGAAAATTCCAAGCTTCTAATCATGGCTTCATCTTTCTGGTGACCAGCCGCCATCCAGGAGCCCCAGTAGTGCTCTTATTGCTTAGGAATTTACAAGGATTTTAGGATCCTTGTGTCAGGGATGGGGTCAAAGACAAATATTAGAACAAAATTGCTCCTAGAGTTCTTATCACTTAGAAAATTACAAGTTTTAGGAGCTTTGTGCCAGGAACTGAGGGCAGAGACCAATATATTTATTTTTTATCATCTCACAATAGCAGAAAGTGGTATATACATACAATGGAATATTATTCAGCCTTAAAAAGGAATGAAATTCACATGCTAAGTGAAATAAGCCAGACAAAAGAACAAATACTGTACAGTTCCACTTATGTGAGGTACCTAGAATAGACAAATTCATAAAGACAGAATAGAGTGTGTCAGGAACTGAAGGAAGGAAGTAAAGGAAAATTATTTTAACTTTTTTTTTTTTTTTTTTTTTTGCTGAGGAAGATTAGCCCTGAGCTAACATCTCTTGCCAATCTTCTTATCCTTTTTCCTTGAGGAAGATTAACCCTGAGCTAACATCTGTGCCAATCTTCTTCCATTTTATGGGTGGGTTGCTGCCATAGCATGGCTGACAAGTGGTGTAGGTCCGCGCCCAGGACCCAAACCCATGAACCTGGGCTGCTGAAGTAGAGCACACTGAACTTAACCACAACACCATGGGGCCGGTCCCAAAGGAGAATTATTGTTTAATGGGTACAGAGTTTTTGTTTGGGATGATAAAAATGTTCTGGAGATGGATAGTGGTAATGATTGCAGAACATTATGAATATACTTAATGCCACTGAATTGTACACTTAAAAATGGTTAAAATGCTAAACTTTATGTCATATTTTACCACAATAAAAAAAAAAGCAAAATCAAAAATAAACAAGTGGAACTACATCAAACTAAAATAGCTTCTGCAGAGCAAAGGAAATCATCAATAAAATGAAAAGGCAACCTACTGAATGGCAGAAGATATTTGCAAATCATATATCTGATACAGGGTTAATGTGCAGAATATAGCAAGAACTGATACAACTCAAAAAAACAAACAATTTGATTAAAAAATGGGCAGAGGACCTGAATAGACATTTTTCCAAAAAGACATACAAATGGCCAACAGGCACATGAAAAGATGCTCAACATCACTAATAACCAGGGAAATGCAAATCAAAACCACAATGAGATATCACCTCACACCTGTTAGTATGGCTATTACCAAAAAGACGAGAAATAAGTGTTGGCAAGGATGTGGAGAAACGGGAATTCTTGTGCACTGTTGGTGGGAATGTAAATTGGTGCAGCCACTATGGGAAACAGTATGGAGATTCCTCCAAAAATTAAAAATAGAACTATATGATCCAGCATTCCACTTCTGAGTATTTGAAGAAAATGAAAATACTCAAAAAGATACATGGACACCCCATGTTCATTGCAGTATTATTTACAATAGCCAAGACATGGAAACAACCTCACTGCCCATCAACAGAAGAATGGATAAAGAAAATGTGCAGTATGCACACAGTGGAATATTACTCAGACATAAAAAAGTATGAAATCTTGCCATTTGCAACAACATGGATCTACCTCAAGGGCATTATGCTAAGTGAAGTAAGTCAGATAAAGACAAATACCATGGTCTTATTTATACGTGGAATCTTTAAAAAACCAAGCTCATAAATACAGAGAAGAGAGGGTGGTTGCCAGAGGTGGGGGTTAGGGTGTGGGAGGAATGGATGAAGGGGATCAAAAGGCACAAACTTCCAGTTATAAAATAAATAAGTCATGAGGATGTAATGTACAGCATGGTGACTATAGTTAATAATACTGTACTTCATATTTGAAAGTTGCTGAGAGAGTAGATCTTAAAAGTTCTCATCCCAAGAAAAAAATTTTTTGTAACTATGTAAGGTGACAAATGTTAACTAGATTTATTGTGGTGATCATTTTGAATTGTATACAAATATCAAATCATTATGTTGTACACCTGAAATTAATGTTACATGTTAATTCTCTCAATTTAAAAAATAAATTAACAAAAAGATTAAGTAGCAGAGTCCTATCCCAGTGACTCTGTATTGTTTTCCAAATAAAAGTACTTAAATTATGTTATAAATCACTATATTTGCAAATTATTTAAGGCAAAATCTCTTCTGTTAAATAAGATTCATTCCTTTTGCTTTTTTCTACATGCCATTTTCTACATGAATGTGCTGCTATTTGGTACTTCAGCATATGTTTAAGCCTCAGCATCTGAACAGAAGATGCTTGGAGGATATAGTTAGAGATGGAGAACAACCGAAGAAGATTACTTCAGACGCTAGGGGAATGTCATGTACAGACCAACTCGTGGGTTTCACCTTGTGTATTACCAAGGCATTTACCCCTCTTATCTGAGTTTTCTGGGCTTGTGCCTGAAATACCTTTCTGTTGCCACCCAGTAGCCTCTCTGGTCATCTCCTCTGTGAAGGTTTTTTCCACACCCTCACACTGAATTAGACGTTCCTTTCTAGGTGCACCCATAGCACTTAAATTACAATTATTCCATCACTCAACAAATACTTATTGAGTGCCTATTATGTGCCAGGCATTACTTAAGGTGGCTGGGATAAATATATCATTGAACAAAGCAGACAGATATCCCTGTCCTCATGGAACTTAGATTAGAAGCAGGGGAGATACACAATAAACAATAAACATAATAAATACATCGAATGTTAGAAATTGGTAAGTGCTATAGAAAAAGGAAAAAGGATGGTAGGGTAAGAGAGCTGGGGTGAGAAGGGATGGGCGTGATGCAGTATTAAACAGAATGTCCTGGTTAGCCTCATTAAAGGGTGATACAGGAGCAAGGACTTGTTTTTCTGTCTCCCCAAATGCTCTTAAAGTCAATTACCATGTAAGATGGTCCCCGATTTTCGATGGTTTGACTTAGAATTTTTCAACTTTACAATGGTGCAAAAGTGATACCCATTCAGTAGAAACTGTACTCAAGTCTAAATCTTGCTCTTTTCCTGGGCTAGCCCTATGTGGTAGGATACTCTTTGGACAGTGTTTCATGATGCTGGGCGGTGGCAGCGAGCCGCAGCTCCCAGGCAGCCACACGATCAGGAGAGTGACTGATCGGTAGACTTACAACCATTCTGTACCCATATAACCATTGTTTTTCAGTTCAGTAATCAAGAAATTACATGAGATATTCAACACCTTATTGTAAAATAGGCTTTGAGGTGGATGATTTTGCCCAGCTGTAGGCTAATATAAGTGTTCTGAGCACATTTAAAGTAGGCTAGGCGAAGCTATGCTATTCGGTAGGGTAGGTGTTTGCCTGCACAGCCAGTTGAGCAAGCAGTGCAGGAGAGGGTGCAGAAAGACAGAGGAAATGACCCAGAGAGGGCACAGGAGACATGTAGGTTTATTGGGACTTACGTATAGGGAGTGTCCAGGGGCGGCTGCCTGGATGGACTGGTGCACCTGCCACCACAGGCAGAGAGGGGGTTGCTTATATAGGCAGGGGAACAAAGGCTATGTACTTGCAAAGAGGGACTGTCCTTGGTACAACCAGCGTTCCCAGGAACAGTAGCTCACGTGGAAGGGCTCTGCATCCCTTCCAGACGTGCTGTTCTTTCCGATAAGATCCAGGTTGGCCAGGTCCTGGATTATTACAAATCCCAGACGGTTGGCATCCTGCTCAGAAGGGGGCCAGAAGGACACATGATTGCAATAGTGCACATAGGTTATTGCTGAGCAAGCAGGGACCTACAGTGTATTAAATGCATTTTCAACTCACAATATTTTCAACTTGTAATAGGTTTATCAGCATGCAGCCCCGTCGTAAGTTGAGGAGATCTGTAATTTATCTTTCAGCTTTCCTTGCTAGTACAATGCCTGACTCCTAGTAGGTTATTGGATGATCTGAATGAAATAGATCTGTATCTTCAAGAGAAACTGACTCCATGTGTGTGTCCAGATGTTCACGCACACATGTGTGTATGATTGTACATATACACCTAAATTCTTTTACATTCTAAATTCATTGCCATTTTATTTTTATATGTATACATTAATATATACATACACTGCTTCATTCAAAAAGGATTTGACGTGAGGCCAAAGAAGACACAATAAAAATATATTTTTTTTATTGAAGCTACTAAGTAAATAGTAGTGGAAAATCAGGACTAATTGAAAGGAGAACACAAACACGTAATTGAAGGCCAACATAACTGGGCTGCAACTTCAGTGTCTGCCCGACGCCTCTCTGAGCTGGGGTGAAAGGATGCACGGTTGTATGATTCTTACTATGGGAAAAGAGGAAGCCTTCTCAGGAGGAGAAAGCTTCCCTGGGCCTGAATTCTAGGAGGAATTCCTGTAGAACTTCAGTATAGGAGACAATTGGATAGAATAGTGAATGGTGTTCTTAATTATTTTTACAAGAAAACAAGTGAATTTCACAAAGCTGTTTTTTTAAGTAATCTTTGATAAAAAGGGAAGTTATAGCATTTACGAATAACAATGTAAGAAATTCTGCAAAAAGTGCCAGAATACTAAGTAATAGCTGTCTAGTGTCTAACTTAATTCTAGGAGAAAACAGAATAAAGGAGTGAAAAGTCCCTTGGACAACCTTCCTTAAATATAATTTCTCTCAGCGAGGCTCTTGGCTAGCAGGAAGAGGTTGTAATCTGACAAGCTACTAATGACAAGACCTGGAACGCTGCTATTTCATATTTCTAACTGATGATAGAACCATATGCATTGGAAATAACAGAATTTGTCACCGACTTGTTACCCGAGGAACACAGTGGTAGATTTGGATATTTTCACTCTTTTTTCCAAATTGTTCTTTTCCCTTTTGTTATGTTAATGAGATGCAATCACCAACCACCCTGAACCAGACCAAGCCTCACCAGAGAGCCACGCCTATGACCTTGGCCTAAGATCTCTCCAGGAGGAGCTTACGCCTTATTACCTGTAACCTGCAGTGTACGTGGAAGCATGTTTTCCATCTGAGCCTGTGCAAGCGAATACCCACCTCTCCCTTTTGAATATTCATTCCCCATCCAAAATAAATGTCCCTGCTTCCCTTTGTTCCAGGATGCCATGACTCTGGAAATGATTCCTCATGGTCTCCTATTTGCTGCAAATATACTTTACTTTGTGAGACAACCACTTCTGGTGGACAGTCTGATTTAACTCGCCAGGAGGGAACCCACTGTGGTTTTGGTAACAAACTGACATCAAATTATGAAATCTGAGATAACCTATGTTATGGTCATCTCCTCTGACCATTTCATTTCAAGCAAAATGAAAAATTTCCAGGGCCAGCCTGGTGGCGCAGTGGTTAAGTTGACACGTTCTGCTTCAGCGGCCCTGGGTACCAGTTCAGATCCCAGGTGTGGACATGGCACCACTTGGCAAGCCATGCTGTGGTAGGTGTCCCACATATAAAGTAGAGGAAGATGGGCACGGATGTGAGCTCAAGGCCAGTCTTCCCCAGCAAAAAGAGGAGGATTGGCAGCAGATGTTAACTCAGGGCTAATCTTCCTCAAAAAAAAAAGAAAAAGAAAAAAATGAAAAATTTCCTCAGAAAGCTGCTTTTAATTGAATCTATTTTAACTTTTAAAATCATTCTTTACTAGGATTCCAGAGTTCCATGTCATAAAGCATAGCTGAAGTAATTTTGGCTGGAACACTTTCAAAGCAGCTGTTGCTATCACCCACAATGGCCAAAGAATAACCACAGTCATGCATCCCTGAAGCACCTCTTTAGAGCTACATGACCACCTCGTGTATGATTTAACTGCAAAATGTCCTTCCAGAAAACGAAAATTTTCTGTGTAGCAATGTTATAAACCAATTACATATTGTAGAAAAGTCACTGAATATTCAGTCATTGAATAACCACTATGTGCCAGTTACTGTTCAAAATATATTTGTAGTTATGTGAAGCCACTTTTTTCTACTAATGATTTTAAAATAGGACCACAATTCATGTTTCTTAAAAAAACGTTATCATTGGGGCTGGCCCCGCAGCCGAGTGGTTAAGTTCGCGCGCTCCGCTGCAGGCGGCCCAGTGTTTCGTTGGTTCGAATCCTGGGCGCAGACATGGCACTGCTCATCAAACCACGCTGAGGCAGCGTCCCACATGCCACAACTAGAAGGATGCACACGAAGAATATACAACTATGTACCGGGGGGCTTTGGGGAGAAAAGGGAAAAAATAAAATCTTAAAAAAACAAAACAAAACATTATCATCAATAGGGGAAGTCTGTCCTTCTATTGACTATGACAGCTAGGCATGCATCAGGTTGATATCCATCCACAAAGATAATCTAGCAATCAGAACAGGCTTTAAAGTGCTCTGGTAATAAAAGATCTTTACTCTGTAATTTACTCAAGTTAGATGTTTAATAAAATGAGTTATGGCAAGAGGAGTTCTAGGCCCCAGAATTGGGTGGGTATATAGGCCCCACAAAATTATAGGCATTTGGGGGCTCCTGAGAACTAACAGGGATCTGTGCCCAGGGAATGAATCAGCAACACTTTTGTTTCGTCTAAAAACTCCCCCTACAAACACCCCTTGATCCGCTGGGCTGGCCCCTGGAGCTCATGTTGAACTATATGACCTGACTACAGCTAAGTGGACTGGAGATCAGCACAGAGCTCTAACTGGGCAAATCTGATCCTCTCATCAAGAATTTGGAATTAGGGGGCCGGCCTGGTGGCGCAGTGGTTAAGTTCGCCGGTTCCGCTCCTCCGCAGCCCGGGGTTCGCCGGTTCAGATCCTAGGTGTGGACATGGCACCGCTTGGCACGCCATGCTGTGGTAGGCGTCCCACGTATAAAGTAGAGGAAGATGGGCATGGATGTTAGCTCAGGGCCAGGCTTCCTCAGCAAAAAGAGGAGGGCTGGCAGTAGTTAGCTCAGGGCTAATCTTCCTCCAAAAAAAAAAAAAAAAAAAAGAATTTGGAATTGGGTCCAAAGAAAGTTGAGTTAGTTTCATCATATAGCTGCACCTGCAAAATGTAACCCTGGAGCTGCAAGGCCACCGAGTCCAACTTAACCGAGGAGTAGAGACAGCAACCCACAGAAAGAAAACTATGGAGCAAATAAGTATGAAAGAAGAGACCAAAGACACAGAGATCCCCGATGGCTTTCAGTTCCTCGGTTAAGCTCTTCCCTGAGGATTGGCTGTGTTCCTCCTGTTTTGGCTCCATAAGATGCTCAGCATCCTTATAGTAATGTTGCTTAAGCTATTTTGAGTTAGTTTCTGTTACTTGCAATCAAGAACTCCTTAAAAACACGTACACTGGGAAATAATATCCACAGATTTATCTTTATTAATCCAGCCAAAACCGTACCCTCGTAATGGCATTTATTTTACTCGTTATGCTGAAGCTAAGTTTGTATTAAGATTTAAACTTACATTCATGAATAGTTTCCATCACACTCAGTTTTGCATATTGTCTTGCTGACTTTAGCCAGGTGTCTTTTCACTTCCCAGGAGTTTTAGGTAACCTAGAAGCTGAAACAATGTGATATTCCCATTTGTACAAGAATATGACAAACAGATTGATTTCTTTCTGTCGACAACTTTTTAGTAGGAGATGAAGAGGGAAACTTTTTCATGGGAAATTGGGAGTGTTCAAAAAGATCTTCAGGCAGCTGCCTTCATTTTAGTTTTTTATAATACCTTAATTTCACCAATATAGTTACCAATGGGCTCAGGAATTCTTAAGTTGAAAGTTAAGATTGAGGGGCTGGGGGCCAGCCCAGCAGCATAGTGGTTGAATTTGTGCACTCCACTTCGGTGGCCCAGGGTTCGCAGGTTTGGATCCCAGACATGGAACTACACACCGCTCATCACACTGTTCATCAAGCCATGCTGTGGAGGCATCCCACATATAAAATAGAGGAAGACTGGCACAGATGTTAGCTCAGGGAGAATCTTCCTCAGCAAAAAAAAAAAAAAGAAAGAAAAGAACTGTACTTGTCAAGCGTCTGTCTGACATAGATATAATAAGGATCTAGTGGCAATTTTTATAATAAATCCTTAAATGTCTTATCTTTAGACTCAAAAATAGAATATAAAGAGCAATTCTAATAAATGTCTCTGCATCACAGAGAGTTCATCTTGCACACCCCCTGAGGTTGAACACTGCTGCCTCAGAGTACAAATAAAAGTTTCCCTAGGACTTTTCCTATAACTTGCTCTTCCAAATAAGAGATTATAAATTATTGGAGTCCAAAATTTTCTCTTTGCTTCACTGAAGAGCGATCCATGGGAAAAAATTCTTCCAAAGCATATTCTCTTTATGAAGGATGTAGCAACACCATGCCCTGGCACTGAGATCATCAAGAGAAAAAGACATATTTCATTTGTTGAATTGAGAGCAGGCCTCAAAACAATAAATGTGCTCTCTGGAAGGAAGGATATAAACATTAGGCATATTAAATATCCTTGTTAGGAAGCCAAATCTAGACAGAAAGGGTCTGTGAGTTCAGTATGGTCCTCTGAACACTCCCTCAGTTTAAAAGGGGTCCATCCTTTTCTGAGGAGGGACCTAGAATCTATTAGGTAGCATGGTTTGAGTTCACAGAGCAGGAAACATTGAAAAGAGGTCTGTGAACCTTGCCAACTAGTCTCACAATAAAAAAATGTAAAAATAAAAAGTCAAAGGGTGAATTGAATTTTTTAAAAATTAAAGTCATGTAAAGACTAACATTTCCAACATTTATTGCATACCTACAGTGTGTCAATGACTGTTTTAGGACTAGAGATATACTAGTGGGAAAAAAACCCCACAAAAATCCCTGAGCTGTGTGCTCTGTGGAGCTCATATTCTTGTGGGAAGATATATACACACACACACACGTATATATATGATAGATAAAAATAAGTTAAAAACACATGTATATTGTCAGATGGTGATAGTGATAAACACAACAGAGAAAGGGGAGGGAAGACAAGGGGTACAAGGCAGGGAATAGGTGTGGAGCAGCTATGAGGGGAGTGACCCAGATAGATAACTGGGGGATGAGCATTCCAGGCAGGAGTGACAGCCAGTGCAAAGTGCTATGGCCAAAGAGAACCAGGACTGTCTGAGGAACAGCACTGCTGCTGCATTGGAGCGAGCAGAGGAAGAGAGAAGTGGGATATGCAATAAATGGATGAAAGTATTAAAAGTTTAAAAAGATGCTTAAAGACTAAAACAAAATCATAAAAACAAAAATTTTAGTGATATGACAAAAATTCCACTCAACAAACAGTATTCAGCATCTACTGTATAGAAGGCATTGTTTTATGGGTTTCAAAACCAAAAAATATTCCTGCTCGTGTTTTAGCAGAATGTAAATTGTGAGATAAAATGGAATAAAAGAAGAGAATACAAAATAGAACAAACCTAAAAATTAAGAATTATTTTAAATATATGGAAATATTAAATTATTTACAATAATTTTAAACTACACAACTAAACATTTACAGAAATAAAACAAGATAAAAGATTTGAATCTACATAATTAACAATATGAAAGATTAAGTGGTAGAGGAACATGTTAAGTAGAGACATGATAGAAAATATTTTGTAAAAGACTCAAATCTAACTTCTAGAGATGAAAACTACAGTGGCTGAGATGTAACATACATTGAATAGGATTGACAGCAGATCAGACACTGCAGAAAAAGGTGAGTGAATTTGTGGACATAGCAATAAAAACTATCCAAAATGAAACAGGGAGAAGAGTCTAAAAAATTCAACAGAGTATCAGTGAGTTCTGGAGGGCAATGTCAAGTAGCATAATATATGTATAGTTGGAGTCCTCAAAGGACAGGGGTGAGGGAAGCAGAAAAAATGAAAGCCAAAATATTTTCCAAATTTGATGAAAACTAGAAACCCACAGATCCAAGAAACTGAACAAATCCAAAGCACACAAAATATGTAGAGAAATACATCAAGGCGAATCATAAACTGTTCAACCCAGTGGTAAAGAGAAAATGTGCATGGAAGAGCACTGGAAATTGTAACTACATGAATAAACATGTATGATTATTTTCTTGTTATTTAAACCTCTTTAAAAGATAATTGAGACTTTTCTGGTCCTGCATGTAAGAAGCTTGAAAGTCACTACTCCATCATAAGAACAAGTAAAAAACTGAAACCCTGAAAAATCAAAAACTCTTCTTAGATCCATAAGAGAAGTGAGGTTACAGGGCCAACTACTACCCCACAAACTGGAGACAAGGGTCATACTGAGAATCACAACTTACCAGAGAAGAAACTCACGAGCTGAAAACCCCCACAGGAACTGGTGCCGGGGCAGGGAAACCTGAACTGTAATGACAAATTACTGAAGACTCAGTGTGGGCACGTCTGAAAAGATGAACTCCAGAGGGACCACTCACACTTTTGTGAGTCTCACCAGGTCCTCACGGTGAATATTAGAGAAAAATTCCTTTGTGCTTCTGGCAGATGTTAGGGAAGTGGAACCATTTTGAAATACACCAGGGCATTCTGCTCTTCTTAACATGGTCTACCCTCAGGTGAAACTATTTAACCAGAGTCTAACCTGCTGGAGTTTTATCAGGGCCTAATCGACCTGGGGGAAAGGAAATCTCCACCTCCAGCTGGCTCTAAGTTTAAACTGACTTTAAACTTCATGTGGAAACACAAGAGCCCAAACAACTTTGAGAAAGAAAAAACTGGACGCCAAACACTGTCTGATTTCAAGACATTAAAAAGCTACAATAATCAAGATACTGTAGTATTGTCATAAAGATAGACAGATCTGGCAACAGAATAGAAAGTCTTAGACCTACACATACAAGGACAACTGATTTTTGACATAAGTGTAAAGGCTATTCAGTGGAAAAAGAATAGCTCTTTCAACAAGCGGTGCTAGATATCCATACGCAAAAAAAGTTTCAAGATCCACACTGCACCATATACAAAAATTAGCTCAAAATGGATCAAAGGCCTAAATATAAAATCTTCGTTCTAAAACGTCTAGAAGGAAACATAGGAGAACATCTTTGTGGTCTTGGGTTTGGCAGAGTTCTTAGACCAAAAGCACGATCCATACAAGCGCCCTGAGCCGCCACAGAAGTCCGCTCTTTCCATTCCACCTGGAGCCGCCCGCTCCGGTCTGTCCCCGCCCCGGCCCCGCCTCACCCCGGCCCCGCCCCTTCTCGCCCCGGCCCCGCCCCTCCTCAACCTCGCCCCGCCCCTCCTCACCCCGGCCCCGCCCCTCGCGTCGCGCCGAGCCTGGCTGGGCGCGCGCCCGCCCGCTTCTCCACCCGGAAGAGCCGCCCGAGCCGCCCGCCAAGTTGAGGCAGTGCGCGGCCCGGCGTCCGTCGGGAGCCCGCGCCGGGCTGAGCCGCCCGTGTGGCGCCTATTTCGCCCTGGCGCGAGGCGGGCCCGCCGGAGTCTGCGCGCCCCCGCGGCCGACGGCGCCTCGGGCGGCCCCGCGCACGCGCCCCGCCCCGCCCCCACGGGCCTCCTCGCGCCCCTGGGGCCGCCGCGCGACCAGAGTTCTCCGCGCCCCCCGACCTCGGGAGCAGTGCGCCCCCGGGGACTTGACCCTGCGCCTCCGCCGGTAAGTGACAGCCGCTGCCTCGTTTCCCCGCTCTTTTTTTTTTTTCTCCCGCCATTCGTCCCAAGTCTCGCCCACATCTGGTGAGTTCCAAAACTGTTCAACTCCGGGGCCGGCCCGGCGCCGTGCTGCCCGGGAGCCGAGGCCGGGCATGGTCAGAGCCCTGCGAGGCGTGGGGGCCGGGCTGCGTCCGGAGTCGGGAGTTTGGAAAGCAGTCCTCTGAGCACGTCTGTCCCCTTGTGTTCCAGCGCCCGGGGACAGCCGGCTGGTGGGCGGGCGGGAGGGGCGCGGAGAGGCCGCGGGCGAGGGCGGGGCGGGGCTGGGACGCGGCGCCCCGGGGCCGCCAGGAGGGGGCGGGGCTCCGGGCAGGTGCGGCGGCGGAGGGGCGGGCGGCGATTCCCGGCGATCCAGCTGGAAGTCTCCGCTCAGCCATCTGCAAGTCGCCGCTTATCCGTCCGCCTAGCATTTCTTGTGGGCCTTTCCCTTTGGTCAAGAGGGTAAAGTAGCACAACATGACTTTATTTTGACCTCAAATATTCAATAAGAAAAAGAAAGAACTTGTAAGTCGTAAAACAGTAATTGTGGGCATGTTTATAGGGTTAGCAAACTGCTCAGAAACATTTTGATCAGTTTTGCTCAGATACTGAAAGTGAATGCTGTTTTTCAGAAGATGCTGTTTCAAAAAAGACGAGGTGAAATTTAATCTGACCCTAATTTGAACCATGAATTCTGCAGCTGCCCCCTTCCTGCCCAAATTCAATATGCATCTATAGAGTCTTAGAGATTCTCTTGTAGCCACTCTTGGAAGTGCAGGTTGGTTTGTTTGTTTTTGTCAAAGGTCGTATCCTGGAAATATCTTTTGATTAGTTCCCTCCTAAGTGCTTTTTCTGCTTTACACTTGGCTGAATTTGTCTTACCTAACCAAAACAAATTACTTATTAATGTAGAGGCCATAATCGACGTACACTCATTCTCCTGGATATAGAGATACTCACCTCTTAATCTCACACTGGCCTCCTGTAGTTAGGATTCTTGGCCTCAGTGTGGTATGCTTTCCATACTCCTTTCAAATCTTCCAGAATAGTCATTCCTGGAGAAGGCAAAATATTGCTAAATAAATAGTGTGACATATTTAGGATGCTAACTGTGACCTTCATAACAGTCTTCTTTAATCATCTTTCTAGTTGTTGAGCCTAGTACAATAAATGTTGGTTGAATGAAATAAATCAGATTAAAGTACACTTGTCCTCCGGTGCCCTCTCTGTTTCCAAACCAAATAAGAGTTTCTTAGATGATTGATTTAGACAGTTTATTGTAACTGCCCATTGCCATCTTTGGGATTGTCACCCCATTTAAATTTAATCCTTCTCTCCTTTGTGCTCCTATTTGTATTGCATTTTACCACTGTTGGAGCACTGTTTCATTTGATCTGTCCCTTGGTTCTCTGGGGGCATAAAGGACCTTTTATTGTGCTTTTCATTTCCCAGCATCATGCCTTCTATGTGATAGATATCTGCGTATATACGTGAAAGTAGAATGGGGTAGGCCCTTTTAATCTGTTGATACAATTTAAAAAAAATATATTGCCAAGGGAATGAGATAAGTGAAGTAATGTAATATACTGTATTTATTTTCAATCCTAGTTATTTATCATTTCAAGACCAATTTTCCTTTCCTCCTCTCAGTTTGTCTGGTTTCTTCACACTGTTGACAGCTGTTTTTGCAGAAGCCAATAGTTTTCCTAGGTTAGGAGGAGAAAATAGGAAACAAATTCACCGCCAAATGTAAATTTATGAAGCCAGTCTTTCAACTAATCAAGTCGAACCTGGCTAGCAATCTGAATAGTAGTGTGTATTCCATTTATGTAGCAGAATGCACGTGAATATGTGTGCGTGTAACAAGAAAGAGAATGAATAGAGAGAAAGGTATGTTCTTTATGTGAATCAAACCTAGAACCATGACACTTTCAAAGAACCCTAACAGGAGTAACTTTATCCAGGACTGGCGTTTAAGATTTTATACTTGAGAGTGTATGTGTATGTGGAATGTGGTTATAGAAAAGGCAAGGGCCTTTTATATATGTTATAGGGTTAATGAGGACGAAGTTTTGGGAAAAGATGTGGGAAAGGCATTGGACTGTTTTGGATTTCATTAGTCAGTACCAACATAATTCTTTGAGATTTAACTTCACTCACTTGAAAAATACATTTACTGGGGCCGGCCCCTTGGCTGAGTGGTTAAGTTCATGTACTCCGCTTCAGCGGCCCAGGGTTTCACTGGTTGGGATCCTGGGAGCAGACCTAGCACCGCTCATGAAGCCATGCTGAGGCAGCATCCCACATAGTAGAACTAGAAGGACCTACAGCTAGAATATATAGCTATATACTGGGGGGCTTTGGAGGGAAGAAGAAAGAAAAGGTCGGCAACAGATGATAGCTCAGGGCCAATCTTTTAAAAAAAAAAAAATTTACTAAGTGACTATAACAGCTAATTCAGATCTAATAAAAATTTGAATTCAGATAATATTTTGAGATTATGGTGACCCAACGTCAGGATGATTTGCAACCAGATAATCTTTTTTGTTAACTTGTGTCTAAGTCTACAATATCAAAGTATAATATGATCTTTTCTCTTTCTTTAGTTACCTGGATTCAAGATGAATATTGATCAAGTTACACTGGTTGGTCAAGTGTTTGAATCGTATGTTTCGGAGTACCACAAGAATGATATTCTACTAATCTTGAAGGAAAGAGATGAAGACGCTCATTACCCAGTTGTGGTTAATGCAATGACACTTTTTGAGACCAACATGGAAATTGGAGAGTATTTCAACGTGTTCCCCAATGAAGTACTAACTATTTTTGACAGCGCTCTGCAAAGATCAGCCTTGACAATCCTCCAGTCCCTTTCTCAGCCTGAAGGTGTCTCTATGAAGCAGAATCTTCATGCCAGGATATCAGGTGAATCACTTAAGGATTTTACTGCCATGTTATTCTCTAGGAAGATTTTGCGAAATCCTAATACTTATTGAATTCAGAGTACTAAGAAATAATTGATATTTACACTTAAAAATATATCCATTGTGTAGTTGATAGTCACTTTTAGAGCCAAATAGTGATTTTATACTGTTTTCTCTGGACATTTGGAAAGCTGGGGTACTAGCCATGCCAGCTGAGAGGAGGGAGAATATGTGGAGACAACAGTATATTTATGTGCACGTATACCCACATGGGGGTATAAAATTGTAATTAAAGCAGCTTTGTGAGCTTTTGTTATTGGTAACAATAAAATAATTGATAATACAAAGATCTAGAAAAGTGGTAGATGATAGCCAGTGATCTTCAGAACTATTATGGGAAATTCATTATTTTTATGTATCAAATTTAGCATTGTGTTGGCCACCTGTTAGGCACCCAGTAACTTTTTGTTGAATGAATGACAGATTAAGCATCTTAATTTTTAAGAAACTGCAGTGGAGCAATCAACTTGTGGTGGCAAAGCTGTGTCTTTGAATTCCTGCAGTTTATAATTAAGTTGGAGAACACATGTTCCATTTTGTTTAAAAATAAGTATTTATCTTGTAGTACATTTCAGAAAGGTGGGGGTTTATAATTAACAAAACACTGTGATTCTGTGGGCAAGGAAAAAATTTTCCTTTACCCTTCTTCGTTCTTTGATTGGCCTAATAATTAAGTTGACATGAGACAAATTAACAGGAGTAAAACAAATTTAATTACATACATACAGGAACCCCGTAAGAAAATGAGACTCAAGGACAAGTTGAGCAATTGAGACTTGTATGCATCCTGAGCTACGGAGTGGGATAGGGGCCTCGAGCTTCCACGGGGAGGAGAGTAATTCATAGAACAATAGGAAGAGCAGGTGTTTGGTAATTAGGTGTTTGTCCTGCTGTACAGATAGATCATTCAGATAGAAAGTTTTCTCTGATAACAACTCTCTTTCTGGGCCAGGCCCCCTATCTAAATTGTTTTAGGTATTTAAGAGGAAGGTAAAAGTTTCTCTTGACTCTACTGGGTCTTGATTGCCTTCAGCTCAAAGTGATCCACTTGCCAAAGCAGCATATCTTGGGATCACATATTCTGCTTCCCCTCAATTCCAAAAAAGTTAGGAGTCGCTATAGTAGAACTCCTTAGAGACAGATTAAGATTCCGAAAAAGACCAGGCATTTGATTTAATTAAAAAATAGTATCTGCAATTACACTTACTGGAATAAAATTATGAAGATTATAAATCTTTATGCATGAGGACACTAGATACTCTCTAGCAAGGATCAAGAAGAAATGTTCCCTTTTAATAAAGTTGCAAAAGGATTGTTAAAAGGGCTCTAGTTAATGTTGTTGAAATGGTATTTAGAAAATGGTTTTAGGTTGTCCTTATGTTTAGGTACTTTTCCATGCTCAGTGTAAATACTAAAATTTTGTCTGTCTAGGTGACTCTCTTGGTTTCAGTGAATTTAGCCTATTTTTTCAGTTCTTCTCTGAAATGGTAAATTGCAAATTATGTTACTACTATGGTATCATTCATTCCACAAACATATTGTGTGTAGGCCATTCCTAGACTCTCGGGAAACCAAAAAGAATATGGTATATATAGTCCCTCATCTAAAGTAACTCACGGCTGTAGGGGAGATAGCTGTATAGTCAAATACTTAGCAGTTGGGGTATGTGTGTCCAGAGATATGTGTATATGTGCATATTAAACATAATTGTAGGGGCTGGCCCAGTCACATAGTGGTTAGGTTTGCTCCCTTTGCTTCAGTGGCCTGGGGTTCATGGGTTTGGATCCCGGGCACAGACCTACACACCATGCATCAAGCCATGCTGTGGCAGCATCCCATATACAACATAGAGGAAGATGGGCACAGATGTTAGCTCATGGCCACTCTTCCTCACAAAAAAAACAAACCCACCACATAATGGTAAAGTTGCTTAATGGCAGCTTTTGTGTTCTGTGATGCATGCCTCACTCAAGATACGTGCAAGCTATGTTAGCTCACAGAACAGGGAGTGAATTCTCCTAGGGAGTTCACTGGAGGTTTCAAGAGGAGAAGGTAAGGCTAGGGAGAGGTGGGGGTGTCCCAAACAGACTGAACCAGTGATGGAAATAGTCTAGTTTTTAGTATATTGCACCTCCATCTTGGACTCCAGGCAAGGCATTTAGTTATTAAAGCCCAGGATGCCTCTGTGGTTCAGCCTCCTTTGGAATGTAAGACATTTTCCAGTTTGTTTTTCCTGGATATGAATTGTTCTTTGTCTCCTGGGATTTTGATTAGCCTATAGTTTACTTACTATTCCCAATGGTTTTTTTTTTTTTTCCTTTTTTTCCCCAAAGCCCCCCAGTACATAGTTGGATATTCTTCGTTGTGGGTCCTTCTAATTGTGGCATGTGGGACGCCGCCTCAGCATGGTTTGATGAGCAGTGCCATGTCCGTGCCCAGGATTCGAACCAACGAAACACTGGGCCGCCTGCAGTGGAGCACGCGAACTTAACCACTCGGCCACGGGGTCAGCCCCCTCCCCAATGGTTTTGATGAAAGGTGTTCAAATACACAGTTAGCATCAAAGTAAATGAGAAAGAAAAAAATAACATTCCTGTGTTATTTCAAGTAGTGGTTCTCAAACGTTAATGGGGATCAGAATCACCTTTAGGGCTCCTGAGAGCAATGATTGCTGGGCTCACCCATGGAGTCTCTAATTGAAGAGGGCTGGTGTGGGGCCCAAGAATTTGCATTTCTAACAGCTCCCGCTGCTGCTGCTACTGCAGGTCCCGGGACTACATGCTGAAAACCACGGACCTGAAGTAATTGATATGGGCATACCTCTAGCACAGATATGGACATATCTCTGTCCATTTCAAAATTTCTTTGTTTTATCCGTGAATGAGTCAGAGAATGATAAAGGTTTTTTGTTCAGCACTAATGGTGGCTTAGTGTCTGATGTATTCCGAGCTTCACCAGGATAGTTGAAGAGCACACTAGTAATATCTATAGTAAGATGGAAAGATTAAGATAAATTGACATTTCTGTCAAAACCCTTTCTCTTAGCCTTTTTTAGTGCTAGGATTTCAGTTGTATATGGTCAGTTTTGCTTAACATTATGTTGCCTTTATCTTTGTCCTTTTAAGTTTATTTAAAAATCATAATAATATGAAATGAAAGAAAAGAATCTGAAGACCAAGAAATATACTCACCTCTATTACTCTTTTCTTAAAATAATAGTTATTTACTATACAAAACAACCAGTTAATCTGTCACATTTTAGACTAATTTGCTCAATGCTAAAAAAAAAAAATTTATCCTAAAAGGTACCAGATACATGACTCAGTAAGATGTAAACTGCTCTTTTGTTTCTAATTTGAGAACATTAAGGATGACATATTGCCCTGTACCATAAAAGTATACAAGATAATTAAAAGCTAATTTTCTTAGGAAAATTGGTTGTAAGTATGTTAGACACAGGACCCTTGCTGGGGTTGAGCAGCAAGGGCTTCACTCATCCTGGCCAGACTTATGGAGGAACACAGAGTTGGTGAGCAGGTGAGGGACCCTTGAAACTGAGCCGTGCCTCCCTCCCCCTCCCACGTGCCTTCCTCCCAAGTTTATAATCTCTCCCCAGCACATCACCTTATGCAGACTGAAATAAAGCCAGTTTTGTGTAGACTTGTCATGACCCAGCATGCATAGGCCTCGGTCATCATTTGCAAGGAAAAGAACTCCCTGGAACCAAGGAGTACCTTCCTTTTTACTCTTCCTGGCAGAAGATTCCTCTGACATAAAAGACGTCATTTAGGCAATGGTGCATTCAGTTGACCGTTTTGCTTGACTATTCCATGTGTGTATGTATGTGGGTGCTAGCCTGGACTTAGGGAATTTTTCTTGCAGCAGGGAAAACTTGAGTACACTTTTCCTGGCTGAGTGAACTGGGGAGAGTTCTCCAGTCAAAGTAGAAAGAGTGTCTAAGGAAAGGTACAGAGGTGAGGAACCCCATGATATACACAGAAAAATTAAAGCATTTTGCTCTGGACTGGGAGATTGGAGGCCAGATACAGTAAAGGTAAGGCAAGAGAGAGAGGGAAAGCCCATTCCCCCGTCTCCTTTATTGGCTAATATTTTCCTTATCTCAAAGTGCTCAATAAAGCACTGGGCTGGGCATAGAAGGGCATGAGAAGGATTTCAAGAAGTGACCCTTCCCTGCAGGTATAAAATGGTTAAGCAGCAATGCAAAGCAGTATGTGACTAAGGCCCTGAATGAGTGGCACAGGCAGAAAGTGATTACGAATGTCCCTGTCATGTTGCCATAGCATTGGAGAGGGTCTTGTAGGGTGTGATCTAAGACCAGAAGCCTGAGTCAGTGATAAGAGAGGTTAGGGCATTTCTATAAAATTAGAGGAGGGGATGGGAAGTTTGGTGACTGTTCCCGAAATGTAAGTCCTTTCTATTCTTGGGGTAATGATGTATACACATTAATAGAACTATGGGATTGAGGATTAAATAAGTGGTTTTTCTAGGTTATATGTTGAGAAAGTTATAGCATGCAGAAAATGCAGATATGTGTATATACATAAATTTTTGCCTGAATTTCGAGAGGTTCAGGGCTTTCCTAAAGTCCAGCCAAGGCTTCTAAACAAGAACCTTGATTTAGATGAGACATTAACCTGCATCCTGAGGTCAGTGAGGATGGAAAAGTGTCCAAGATAGGGAGATGGGTAAGCCATTAACTGAGTCAGTTCTGCAAGGCACATGGTAGTCAATCAGTAAATATCAGTTGAAAGAATAAATAAGGAAATACCATTTTTGGATAGAGGGGGGCACAGAGAGTGGAGGGAAATCATGACTACACTTTTGTTGTTGTTGTTGTTGTTGTTGAGGAAGAATCCCTGAGCTAACATCTGTTGCCAGTCTTCCTCTTTTTGCTTGAGGAAGATTGTCGCTGAGCTAGTATCTGTGTCAATCTTCTTCTGTGTTGTATGTGGGACACCACTACAGCATGGCTTGATGAGCAGTGTGTAAGTCGGCTCCCGGGATCTGAACCAGTGAATCCTGGGCCGCCAAAGCAGAGCATGTAAACTTAACCACTACACCACCAGGCCGAGCCCATGATTACACTTTTTGATATACTGAGTTTGCAAGATGATATCTAGTTTGAGACAGTTGGTAGACAAGAGGATATTTGGATACAGAACTTAAGAGACAGATTCTGGCTTAAAAAAAAAAAATAGACCTGGCGCTTGTTGCTATACACATGGGAACTGAAGCCTAGGATGGAGGCCACCCTGTCAGAAAGAGAATGCAAGATCCAGGAGAAGAAAGTTAAAGTATAATCATACCTGTTGTGGTTATTTCTCATGAGCTTGGCAAATGTGATAGATCTGTCTTCAGTGTGCACGCTTATCAGGTTTTGGAGCTACGAAATTCTGAAGACAAGACAATAGATTATGGGACAGGAACCAGCAACAAATGCTACCTCTATAAAACTGTTAGGAGGCAGCCTTTGACCAGCACAGCCAGTATCTCTCTACTCAATGGTGCAGTGTAGCCAAACATGAGAAAGAGGATATTTCCGCATAAAAATTTTCCTTGGCATTTTGCACATGTTTATTAATTGTGAAAAACACAAGGGTTTTAAAGGATCAAGTGATGCTCCACTGTCAGATTTATGTATTAATAAATTCTGAACCTAACTAAAAAAAGGCAGTAGCCTTCTAGCACTGGTGGACTCTGTGGTCATTATGCTACCATCTCTTTATCACTCAGCTTTGTGGTTTATTCAGAAAGTCATCACACATCAGTTTATGTGCGGCATGTGGCAGTATATTCTTCATTGAATGTGGTTATAGTTGTATACTGTATTTAGATCCCACTGAGATCGACCTCAAATGAGAATCAGTCCTTCTTTTAACCCTGGTTATTATACCATCTAGATATGTACTTTCAAAAATGAGTCCATTGATAATTATTTGAAATAATTCTCTTCTGTTTTCTTAATTGAGTTGATCAGATTTTTTCTAAAGTAAAACACAAAGATTTTTTTCTGAAATTATACTTTCTCATTCAGGAAATACAAGAATATATTGCATGGAATCAAATTCCAAAGTATAAGTCGATGTGGGTTTTTTTTTTGTTTTTTCTTCATCAGGTTTGCCTGTCTGTCCTGAGCTGGTGAGGGAGCACATCCCTAAAACCAAGGATGTGGGACACTTTTTATCTGTCACTGGGACAGTGATTCGAACAAGTCCGGTGAAGGTGCTGGAGTTTGAGCGGGATTACATGTGTAACAAATGCAAGCACGTATTTGTGGTCAAGGCTGACTTCGAGCAGTACTATACTTTCTGCCGGCCGTCCTCGTGCCCCAGCGTGGAGGGCTGTGATTCTTCAAAATTCACTTGCCTCTCAGGCTTGTCTTCATCTCCAACCAGCTGTAGAGATTATCAGGAAATCAAAATTCAGGAACAGGTAAGTAAATGAGGAAAATAACAAATTTGAAGAAGTGTTTTTCAGCTGTGGGCAAACTGCTTAGGACTAGGGAACACAACAGATTACAAATGGAACTGGTGTCATCATTTTGTGAAAGATCAAGCATGAAACTTGCACATACGTCAATATAGTTTTTAGAGACCATGAAATAATCATCTTTTTAGCTAGAGCATAGGCAAGAGGGTTGTGGAATAAATTAATAATTATGTTAAAATTAAAGAAATGAGTATTTAAGTAGTTCAAACTAGCTGTTCTTAACTAATGGTTAGGAGAAAATTAAATGGGTTTAACTGGTTGTCAAACATTGGAGTGGGCAGAATTTGGGGTTTTGGCCCAATTTTATTTGCTGTGCCAAATCAAGTATTTGTAAACACTCTTCAACAAATGAGAGTGAGGTTGATTGCCTTTACTTGCAGTTTGAACACAAAGGTTTATTCTCTCATCTAAAATAAGTAGGAGATAGGCAGTCCAAGGCTAGCATGTAGGTTCCTCAGTGTTGAGGACTCAGACTCCTTCTGTCTCTGTACCATTCTTTTTTTTTTTTATTGAGTTATTGATAGGTTACAATCTTGTGAAATTTCAATTGTACATTAATGTTTGTCAGTCATGTTGTAGGTGCACCACTTCACCCTTTGTGCCCACCCCCCACCCCACCTTTCCCCTGGTATCCACTAAACTGTTCTTGGTCCATAGTTTTAAATTCCTCATATGAGTGGAGTCATACACAGATTATCTTTCTCTCGCTGGCTTATTTCACTTAACATAATTCTCTCAAGGTCCATCCATGTTATTGCAAATGGAATGATTTTGTTCTGTTTTGCAGCTGAGTAGTATTCCATTGTATATATGTACCACATCTTCTTTAGCCATTCGTCTGTTGATGGGCACTTAGGTTGCTTCCACGTCTTGGCTATTGTAAACAGTGCTGCAATAAACATTGGGGTGCACAGGACTTTTGGGATTGCTGACTTCAGGCTCTTTGGATAAATACCCAGTAGTGGGATGGCTGGATCGTATGGTAGTTCTATTTTTAGTTTTTTGAGGAATCTCCATACTGTTTTCCATAGTGGCTGCACCAGTTTGCATTCCCACCAGCAGTGTATGAGGGTTCCTTTTTCTCCGCAACCTCTCCAACATTTGTTGCTATTAGTTTTAGATATTTTTGTCATTCTAACGGGTGTAAGGTGATATCTTAGTGTAGTTTTGATTTGTGTTTCCCTGATGATCAGCGATGATGAGCATCTTTTCATGTGCCTATTGGCCATCAGTGTATCTTCTTTGGAGAAATGTCTGTTCATGTCTCCAGCCCATTTTTTGATTGGGTTGTTTCATGTTTTGTGGTTGAGTTGCGAGAGTTCTTTATATATTAAGGATATTAAGCCTTTGTCAGATATATGACTTGCAAATATTTTTTCCCAGTTAGTGGGTTGTTTTTTTGTTTCAATCCTGTTTTCATTTGCCTTGAAGAAGCTCTTTAGTCTGATGAAGTCCCATTTGTTTATTCTTTCTATCGTTTCCCTTCTCTGAGAAGGCATGGTGTCCGAAAAGATCCTTTTAATACTGATGTCAAAGAGTGTACTGCCTGCGTTTTCTTCCAGAAGCCTTATGGTTTCAGGTCTCACCTTTAGGTCTTTAATCCATTTTGAGTTTATTTTGGTGAATGGTGAAAAAGAATGGTCAATTTTCATTCTTTTACATGTGGCTTTCCAGTTTTCCCAGCACCATTTGTTGAACAGACTTTCTTTTCTCCATTGTATGCTGTCAGCTCCTTTGTTGAAGATAAGCTGTCCATAGATGTGTGGTTTTATTTCTGGGCTTTCAATTCTGTTCCATTGATCTGTGCACCTGTTTTTGTACCAGTACCATGCTGTTTTGATTACTGTAGCTTTGTAGTATGTTTTGAAGTCAGGGATTGTGATGCCTCCCGTTTTGTTCTTTTTTCTCAGGATTGCTTTAGCAATTCGGGGTCTTTTGTTGCCCCATCTGAATTTTAGGATTCTTTGTTCTAATTCTGTAAAGAATGTCATTGGGATTCTGATTGGGATGGCGTTGAATCTGTAGATTGCTTTAGGTAGAACGGACACTTTAACTATGTTTATTCTTCCAATCCATGTACATGGAATGTCTTTCCATCTCCTTATGTCGTCATCCAATTCTCTCAGAAAGGCCTTGTAATTTTCATTATATAGGTCCTTCACTTCCTTAGTTAAATTTACCCCAAGGTATTTTATTCTTTTTGTTGCGATTGTGAATGGTATTGTATTCTTGAGTTCTTTTTCTGTTGGTTCATTACTGGAGTATAGAAATGCTACTGATTTATGCAAATTGATTTTATACCCTGCAACTTTGCTGTAGTTGTTGATTACTTCTAACAGTTTTCAATGGATTCTTTGGGGTTTTCTATGTATAAGATCATGTCATCTGCAAACAGCGAGAGTTTCACTTCTTCCCTCCCTATTTGGATTCCTTTTATTCCTTTTTCTTGCCTGATTGCTCTGGCCAGGACCTCCAGTACTATGTTAAATAAGAGTGGTGATAGAGGGCATCCTTGTCTCGTTCCTGTTTTCAGGGGGATGGGGTTCAGTTTTTGCCCATTGAGTATGATGTTGGCTATGGGTTTGTCGTATATGGCCTTTATTATGTTGAGGTAGTTTCCTTCTATGCCCATTTTGTTCAGAGTTTTTATCATAAATGGCTGTTGGATCTTGTCAAATGCCTTCTCTGCATCTATTGAGATGATCATGTGGTTTTTATTCCTCAGTTTGTTGATGTGGTATATCACGTTGATTGATTTGCGGATGTTGAACCATCCCTGTGTCCCTGGTATGAATCCCACCTGATCCTGATGTATGAGCCTTTTGATGAAATTGCTGAATTCTGGTTGCCAAAATTTTGTTTAGAATTTTTGCATCTATGTTCATCAGTGATATTGGCCTGTAGTTCTCTTTTTTCGTGGTGTCCTTGTCAGGTTTTGGTATCAGCGTGATGTTGGCCTCATAGAATGTGTTAGGAAGTATTCCATCTTCCCTAATTTTTTGGAATAGCTTGAAAAGGATAGGTATTAAATCCTCTCTGAAAGTTTGGTAGAATTCCCCAGGAAAGCCATCTGGTCGTGGGGTTTTATTCTTTGTGATGTTTTTGATTGCTGTTTCAATCTCTTTCCTTGTGATTGGTCTGTTCAAATTGTCTGCCTCTTCTTGAGTGAGCTTTGGGAGATTGTAGGAGTCCAGGAATTTATCCATTTCCTCTAGGTTATCCATTCTGTTGGCATATAGTTTTTTGTAGTATTCTCTTATAATCTGTTGTATTTCTGCAGAGTCTGTTGTTATTTCTCCTCTTTCATTTCTGATTTTGTTTATTTGAGCTTTCTCCCTTTTTTTCTTTGTAAGTCTGGCTAGTGGTTTGTCAATTTTATTTATCTTCTCAAAAAACCAGCTCTTTGTTTCATTGATCCTTTCTACTGCCTTTTTCGTTTCAATAGTATTTATTTCTGCTCTGATTTTTATTATTTCTCTCCTTCTGCTGACTTTGGGCTTCATTTGTTCTTTTTTCTCTAGTTCAGTTAGGTGTGCTTTAAGGTTGCTTATTTGGGATTTTTCTTGTTTGTTAAGATGTGCCTGTATTGCAATGAATTTTCCTCTTAATACAGCTTTTGCTGTATCCCATATGAGTTGGTATGGCATGCTATCATTTTCATTTGTTTCCAGGTATTTTTTGATTTCTTCTTTAATTTCTTCAATGATCCATTGCTTGTTCAGTAGTGTGTTGTTTAGTCTCCACATCTTTGTGCCTTTCTCAGCTTTTTTCTTGTAATTAATTTCTAGCCTTATAGCACTATGATCTGAGAAGATGCTTGTTATTATTTCAATTTTTTTAAATTTGTAGGGGCTTGCCATGTTTCCCAACATATGGTCTATCCTAGAGAATGTTCCATGTGCACTTGAGAAGAATGTGTATTCAGCGCCTTCAGGGTGGAGTGATCTCTATATGTCTATTAAGTCCATTTGTTTTAGTTTTTCATTCAGCTCCACTATTTCCTTGTTGATTTTCTGTCTGGATGATCTGTCAATTGATGTGAGTGGGGTGTTGAGGTCCCCTACTATTATTGTGTTGTTTTTAACATCTTCCTTTAGGTCTGCTAATAGTTGCTTTATGAATCTTGGTGCTCCTGTGTTGGGTGCATAGATATTTATAAGTGTTATTTCTTCTTGATGAAGTGTCCCTTTGATCAGTATATATTGTCCCTCTGTGTCTCTCTTTACCTGTCTTATTTTGAAATCCACTTGGTCTGATATGAGAATTGCAATACCTGCCTTTTTTCCTTGCTATTTGCTTGAAGTATTGTCCTCCAGCCCTTCACCCTGATTCTGTGTTTGTCCTTGGGGCTGAGGTGTGTTTCCTGGAGGCAACAAATTGTTGGATCTTGTTCTTTAATCCATTTTGCCACTCTGTGTCTTTTTATTGGAGAGTTCAATCCGTTCACTTTGAGAGTGATTATTGATGCATGTGGACTTAATGCTGTCAATCTGTCGCTCATTATCTTGTTTTCCTGTGTTTCTTTTCCTGTGTGCTTTAGACTACCCATTTAATACTGCAATTTCTTATGCTGGGTTTCTTAGATTTTTCCTTATCTATGATTTGTGACTCTGTTCTGTACTTTATTTTAGTGTCTACTTTGAAGTTTGTATTTAGAATCTCGTGTATAATATAGTCTATTCTCTGGTGGTCTCTTACTTACTTGACCAATACTGATTTAGACCCTTTGCTCTTCCCCTCCTAAATAATTATTTTCATTTTTTATTCCAACTCGTCTTATTAATTTGTAGTTAGAGTGCTAAGATCGTCCTTGTTTTGGTAGTTTCCTTATTTTTACCCTAATGCTATAGTTGAATATTTGCTATCCTGTTCTGGTTCTATCCATCGGCCTCCCTAGTCTGTGGATTGTGTCCCCTTTCTCCCTTTTTTCTTTTTTCAAGTATGAGAGCCTTCTTGAGGATTTCTTGTAATGGAGGGCTTTTAGTTACAAATTCCCTTAACTTTTGTTTGTCTGGAAAAGATTTAATTTGTCCCTCATATCTGAAGGAAATTCTTGCTGGATAGAGTATTCTTGGCTGAAGGTTTTTATCCTTTAAAGCTTTGAATATATCACTCCATTCTCTCCTAGCTTGTAGGGTTTCTGTAGAGAAATCCGCTGACAGTCTGATAGGGGCTCCTTTATAGGTTATTCTCTTTTTTTTCTTACTTCCCTGAGTATTCTTTCCTTATCATTCCTATTTGCCAACTTTACTATTATGTGCCTTGCAGTGGGTCTTTTTACATTAACAAATCTAGGAGATCTAAAACCCTCCTCTACACACATTTGTCCGTTGATCCCTAGATTTGGGAAGTTCTCTTCAATAATTTCGTTAAGCACACTTTCTGCTCCATTTCCCTTTTCCATATTCTCGGGAATTCCTATGATCCTTATGTTCTTACTCCTCATTGAATCCATTATCTCTCGGAGATTTTCCTCATTTTTTTTAATTCTTAGTTCTCTTTCTTCCTCTGTCTGGCGCCATTCAGCCTGTCTGTCCTCGATTATGCTGATTTGCTCCTCTATGTTGTCTACATGGGCATTCAGGGAATCCGTATTCTGTTTTATCTGGTCCATTGTGTTTTTCATCTCAAGTAATTCTGTTTGATTCTTCTTTATGATTTCAATCTCTTTTGTGAAGTAACTCCAGAACTCGGCTTGTTTCTCTATCTTTCTCTCTACCTCATTGAGTTTTTTGATTATAGCTGCTCTGAATTCATTATCACTTAGTTTACCTAATTCCAAGTCCTCAGGACTTAATTCTGTGTTTTTATTGTTTTCCTTCTGGTCTGAGGCTTTTATAAATTGCTGGATGGTAGAGGAGCGGTTTTTTCTCATGGTGGTAGAATTCAGTTGCAGTTACAGCCTGTCACCACTAGATGGGGGTCGAGAGCAGCGTGTTATGAGCTCTCCGCCTTGGGGCAAGATGGCTGCGCCCACTGGCTTTGTTAGGGGGGAGGGGCTGTTACTCACACGCGCCGGTCTGGGTTCAGATCAGTTCTGTTCTCTGGTCGCCCAAGGCCTTTGATTTATAGGGTCCCCGCGGACAGAAGCTTTCCCCCGTCAGCGAGTCTCCACTGAATCAGCACCAGGAGTCCTGGATGATCCCCCCGTCGTGCGGCCCCTCCCCCGCTCCTTCCCAACCCGCGCCGCACCGATCGCAGACTCTAGGGGAGGGAGTGATGTTCTCTCTACCGTTTCAGCGCCTCCGAAGGTGTAAAGCTAGGTTTATGTTCTCCACCTTCTTGGTATTGTAGGTCTCTAACGAGCTGGCATTATGTTTATTCTCTGAAATTCAGTTCTTCCAATCTCTTGTTGTATTTTGGAGGGGAGAGAATCCCAGGTCAGCTCACCCCGCCATTTTGCTCCACCCACTCCCCCCTCTGTACCATTCTTAACCCATGGTTTCTATTCTTATGGTTGTCTATGGTCCAAGAAGGTGACTCCAACTCCGTCACATCTGTATCCTAGTCAGAGAACAGGAGGAAGGAATGCCATCTAAACCAAGTCTCCATTTAAGTAATCTCCCTTGAAGTCTCCTACAGCATATCTGCTTATATCTCATTGGCCAGAACTTAGTCATATGACCACACCTAGCTGCAAGGGAGTCTGGGAGAGAGCGTCTTTTTACTGGGCACATGTCCACATGGAATAAAACCAGGGTTCTATTACTAAGGAATATCAGAGAAACTGAGTAATTTGTTCTGGGTCTTATGACTAGAGATCAGGAAGGAACTGCCTCTATTTTCTAGGTAAGTAATTTTGTTATTATGTTTAGTATTTGGAGCATGTGTTTATTTTGACCATCCACAAGGTAGATTATATTTGGGGATATTTTCCTATTGGTCTTTTTATTTTTCTATATTTTTAGTGTATCCTTAAATTGATAGTAGGCACAGTTTTTAAGACAATTTCATAAATTCCCATCATGATTAAATTGTATGATAATACCAGAGAAATGGAAACAGTAATTTCAAAAACTGCTAGACTTCTGAATACTTAGCATGTATTTCAGCATACTCAGTATCTGTTTTCTTTTCTTGCTAGGTTCAAAGGCTCTCTCTTGGAAGTATTCCACGATCTATGAAGGTTATCCTGGAAGATGACTTAGTAGACAGTTGCAAATCTGGTAAGAATTAACTTTCGTTAGCTCATGTAGCAGGTCCTAAAGTATTGATTAGGAGAAGCCACTTTTGCTTGTTTTATAGATGAAGATCCTGACTTGCCCAAGGTCACTTGGAGAGTTAAGTGGCAGAACTGGAACATGAACCCAGATCTACTGACTGCTAGTCCAGGACTCTCTTCAGTGCACCATAGCTTAATAGCAGCAACTTAAAAAAATGTAGTGGATTTAGTGGGCAGTTATATAAAATGCATCACAGGATGTGACTCCATCAGTTGCTACTGGCACTCTTATTGGTGTCTAGAGAAAGGAGGTGATTGTTTCTGCTCTGTGCAGGTGACACCACTGCAGGAGTTACATTAATTTTGCAGTGTTTCCATTGACCAATTGCCTGAATTGGGAGGGAACTCAAAACCATACTGAATGAAGAACTGTAGTGTTTAGCATGGAGAAGCCTCAGGAAGGACATGACAGCCAACTTACGTTAGTTGGAAGATTGTCATATAGAAATAGAATTGAAATTACAGAAGATATTGTTGGGTTTCAGTGGGTTGAAGCTACAGGAAGGTAGATTTTGACTCAGTTCTAATAATCAGAGGTGTCCAACATGGGCCTTGGATGCTGGTGAGTTTCTTTTCTTAGAGACAGTCAAGCAGAGGATGTACAGCATCTTGTTCGTGATGTAGGCCTCATGATGGCAGTTGATCTGGATGATCTACAATGTTTCAGCCTTCAGAGCTGAGCCTCCGAGCTGTTCTGGAAATCCAAGGGCTCCAGAAGCCCAGTCATTGCGATGTCATTCTGAGTTATACTTTGATATTTAGGCCAACCAGGCACCTCCTAAGCTTTCCTCTGCCCCTCTCAACTCACCTTGTCCCTTTTATTCCTCATTGGGGAGCCAGGGAAGAAATCAAACTTAGAAGTATTTGTGGAAGGCTGAGGATTAGTATCAGCCACATCTGTAGAATAGAAGTGTTCTACACTGAATTCTTTTGGTTTTTTTATAGATTTTATTTGTCCTTTTTCTCCCCAAAGCCCTCCGGTACATAGCTGTGTATTTTTAGCTGTGGGTCCTTCTAGTTATGGCATGTGGGATGCCACCTCAGCATGACCTGATGAGCGGTGCCATGTCCACGCCCAGGATTCGAACTGGCGAAAGCCTGGGCTGCTGAAGCGAGCACGGGAACTTAACCACTCAGCCACGGGGCTGGCCCCTCCACTGAATTTTAAAATCATTGTTTTTACAGAGAAAACAGTAAGGAAATATTTTGTTTGAAAAATTAAGATATTAGGAGATTTTGTAAATCAGCAGTGTAGCCCAAGAGGTTAAATACTATTCTCTCTTCTGCAGTAACCACATTTAAAGATAAGAGAGATTCTTAATAAAATTTGATAGGTTTTTTAAATGGATGTGTTGGTGACGTTTGCATATATAATGCAAAATGAGAGACTGAGAGAATAAAGGGTGCTTTCTTCAGCTGTTGGTAGAGGGTAGGGCTGTAACATTTACATGCACTGGTCAGCTCAGGGTGAAGATGTCAGACAGAAGCATACTGCTTTCATAGTGTAGAGCTTAACAGTCTTTTGGGTTTAGAGACTTTCAATCCAAAGCACAGTTATCCTCAGAGCTGCAAAGCTTTCATCAGCATCTCTTAGGCTACTATTTCCAGCCCAAGAAAAGGCGAATGGAAACTTGTTTTCGTAAAGACAGCATCTTCTGCCCCCAACACACATTCCCAAGCCTTGACCAGACCTTTGTCTGTGAGGAGGATATAAGAGCTTATCCATTCTCTTTCTTTTTCTTATTCCGAATAACTTTAAAACTCTTGCTTTTACCATTTGCCTAACAATTTCAACTTGCTATTCAACATTTAAGTTAAACTGAAGATGGGTCAGAAAATGGAAGTGATTGTTAAACCTTAGCTGAATTTGTCAACAATTGCGTTTCAGTCACGTCAGCATTCCCTGCTTTAAATATTTCCCATTCTCACTCAAACACCCTTAATCTCTATAAAACAAACAGCACAAGTGTGTCCACCGGGCAGGAACAGGTATGTCCACTCTGCTATTCCACATCCCAGTTGTCCCCTCCTGGGCAGATCAAAAGTACTTTATTTCTCCAAATTCTGTCATTTCCCTTTTCTTAACCCTAAAATTCTCCAAATGCCTCATTTATAAAATATTTACTGAGCTGACATTTCATTAAAAAGATGAGGCAAACACTCTGGAAATAAAAGAGTTCAGTATCTAGAGTCAAGAATAATTCTTTATCAAAGAAGTCCCCTCATCCACCCAAGAATCACCAACCCGTATTTTGAAATTTATGTCAAATATACTAATAGTTTATAGTTGTCTAAACAGTACCCTAGGAAGTAACAGCTCTGATCATAGATTGCTGCCAAAAGGACAAGGCTGTGTCAGAGTACCTTGTTCATATAGGACTCTGGATTTTTACCAAAATCTATCATACCTGGATCAGCAAAGCAGTGCTTATATGAGCTTAGCCTGAACATGAAAATATCCTTTGATAAAGAATAAGGTGTTTTCATGCAGTTCATCCAAACTGAAGGTTTTCAGCACTGAAAAAAATCTTAAGCTATTTTTCTTTTACGTGTCACTAGTAATGAAGAATGGATGGACGCAGTCTGTCAAGAGCTATTTTTTCATTTATCCATAGCTAGGAATCTCTTTGGGAATCAAAGGACATAAATGGCATAATCCTTGCCCTTCAGGAATTTACAGTTGAGTTAGGAACCCCAGTCTGACACTGCAGAGTAATAAAGTTGGAGGTTGTGTGCTGATAACTGTCAGTGCAGCAGGAGCTCGGCGATGGGTCTGACTGGGAATGGCTGCAGCTTTAAATATGCTTCAGAAGATAGAGCAGCACAAAGAGATTGGACTGTATAAAAGTAAGGATTTTAGCTTCCCGAAAATAACGTTGTCTTTAATCACTTTTACTACAGAAATCTTTAAATGACTATCTTTTCGCTTGGACTATCATATACCTCACGATTATTCTGATGACCACATGAATCTGCCATTCAATAAATATTTGAATAAATAAAAACGTGTATATATTAAAAGCTTTATAAAGATATTAGTTGCTCTACAAATGTAGGTGTAGTGTAATAATACAGCTTAATATTTATTGAGCACTTATTAAATTGTAGGTACTGTATTAAGTAATTTACAAACGTTATCTGACTTAATTCTCACTATAGTCCTACGATGTAAGTATAATTATTCCCATTTTGTAGGTCAAGACATAGGCCCAGTACAGTTCGGTAACTTGGCCAAGGTCACATAGCCAGTGAGTGGGGGAGGTGGGATTTGAATCCAAATCTGACGAGTCAGTGCTCTTGGCCCTTCTTTAGTCCTCTACATTTTCCAATTATCACTGCTTATTAAAGTCAGATTCTTACTAGTGGGTGCTATATCTAAAAGTTAAGTTCCCCATTAAAATCGCCATGGTAGAGGACTGTTCCAAGAGCTCTTAGAGAGTTGCCCCAGTCCTTTTTATCTAAAAAACCAGAGGCAGACAGTATAGTAAATGCTCATTATTCTTGATTGGGTTTGAAAACCATCCAAGCAATGGCTTAGGAAGGATCTTGAAAACATGTGTAAAGCACTTATTTAAGGTGTTTGTCACCATTTATGATGAAGTCGCCTTGTGCTAGAAATATGCTTTCTATTGTGAATTGCTGCCACCAGTGCCATGCATTTAGCATTTACAGAACTCTCTTCTTGAAAATCAAAAGCTCTGCACATTACACATTACACATGGAAATTTAGAGAGTAAAAAGCATTTTGCATCAGCAAATATCATATATTTTGACACAGGTTTGGAAATGAAGATTTGCATGTTTAGTTCAGAGACAATATTTGTTGTGCAAAATATAAATACCAGGATTGGGTTTAGGGTATGTCCAACATCCTATGTTCAACAAGAGTGAAATCTTTGGGGACTAGGATTATGTCTTTTTTCTTTTGGCCCCCTTTTCTTCCGTGCCAAAATATTGAATGCCAAGCACCCATATATGCTTGTTAATTGATGCATTAAACTGTATATAATAATAAGCAGAGATAGCAATGTTTGGAGAATGTGCCTATAAACTACCCTCGGCCTCTTAGGAAAATCTGTAAAAGTTTAATATTCTGCACACCAGGAATGGGAGAGTTTCCTTGGGTGGGAAGGAACAAACCAAGAAGGAACAAGCAGAGTTGTGTCTTGTGCTTTCATAGGTTATGGAACAAGCTTTGAAGTAGAACACGTATTCATTGATTTCTTAGTTTATTCATTCTTTTGTTCATTAAAAAAAGGCAGTGAGTAAAATGTTAAGAAATGTAAGTAAAAATTAATGTGTAAGAAACTAAAACTAGTATCGGTGTTAGCACAAGATTTTCTCCTTTCCTGACACCAAATTGATTATAGTTTAACCTTCTGGCTGCAATTCCCACCTCTTATTTATTTATTTATTATTATTATTTTCCCTGCTTTTATCTCCCTAAATCCCCGCCAGCACATAGTTGTGTATTTTTAGTTGCGGGTCCTTGCAGTTGTGGCATGTGGGACGCCGCCTCAGCGTGGCCTGATGAGCAGTGCCATGTCTGCGCCCAGGATCCAAACCAGTGAAACCCTGGGCCGCCAAAGCAGAGCGCGCAAACTTAACCACTCAGCTACAGGGCTGGCCCCCCCCACCTCTTATTTAAATGAGAACTATACGGTTAGAGATTCTGAGAGGACAAGCATTTCACCCAATATAATAACAATGAATAAACCATTAAGTAAACTGTTTTCCCAAGGAAGAGTAATAATTTGATGTGATTATCATATGGCAGATTAAGAAAAATAAAAATGCTGACTTTAGCTTTTAGCTGTGCAGATACAAGTGCCTGTAAAGAAAAAAAAAATCAGGAATATGTGATGTTCTTTTGCCCCCAAATTGCTTTCCGGATGAGTATACACCACTCAGCCCTGGTGGGAGAGTGGTTTATTTCTCACTTCTGGTCCTTTGTCATGCGAGTCTGTGCCTAGAGGCAGGATGCTACTGCTGGACTCACTTGGTGCTTTTTCCCAGGCGATGACCTCACTATTTATGGGGTCGTAATGCAACGGTGGAAGCCCTTCCAGCAAGATGTGCGCTGTGAAGTGGAGATAGTCCTGAAAGCTAATTATGTCCAAGTAAATAATGAGCAGTCTGCAGGGATCATCATGGATGAGGAGGTCCGAAAGGAATTTGAAGATTTTTGGGAATACCATAAGACTGATCCTTTTGCAGGTTTGTGATTAAAGGTATAAAACTGATAATTATTAATGGCATTTTGTTCAATAACAGTTAAATATGACATCTGGGATTGGGGGCAGCTTACATGCTGCATAACTCAATGATTGAGTTAGAAGAGTAGTAGCATTAGGACCTCTAGCCAGTCTCCCTTTCAGGCCCTTTTCTGGCACACTCTTTTCTATTTAGAGATCTTACTAGGAAATTAGGCTGAATTCCAAGAGATTTTCCATTTCTAACTATTATTTTAACGTCTTTAATACTGCCAAAATAATTTCAGAGTTTTCTACCTTCTTTACCAGTCAAATATACAGTTCCTCCTTATATAAGCAAAACTCATTCTATTATGAAATCTCATCCTGTTAAAGCCGTTTTCCTTTTCTGGTGTACCTTAGATAATAAAGACAGCTTCACACTATTTTCAATTATCACCTGAAGATTTAAAAATATGGAATAAGTAGGAAAGAGATGAGAGTTAGAAAGATGCAAAAAATAAGCTTTGTCATAGCAGCAGAAATTTTTGACAGTGACCCTAAGAGGTAATTACACAGATGAAAACATTACAGCCTTTGGGTTCATAGACTATTGTTTATTTAAAAATCCCAAACGTATAAAACACCAATTAAATCTTCAAATGTCTGTTTTCATTCTTTCTTGGAGGCATCTTCTGAGAATAATAAACCGAAGCCAGTAATAGACTATTTCTAATAAACTTTACCTCAAATACATAGTGATTATTCTTAAATTACATGCAGAACTGGACAGATACCATTTCACAGAATAAGGCTTTCATTTGCCTAAATATAGGCAGTTTGCTTTTATTTCGTGGGTTGATTTTGTTTTTGCTTGTGTGTGTAGCACATATGTAGTGGTTCCTGATCATTCATTTATCTGATCTATACAGAGAGAACCAAAGGTTTCTCCACTGTGACTTTATTAAGCAAGCCCTTTGAAAATCATATGTATTTTTAAATGAATTTTTTTACTTAAAATTGTCTCATACGATCAGGTCCTTACAAAATCTGCAACTCTTCCTTGGACCATGGTCATTCCTTATTAATTGCAGTGCCACAGCTCAGCTCCATCTAGTAACAGTGAAGGACGGTCATCATCCAGTGCTCTAACCAGACCATCAGAAGTGCTCTGTGCTGGTGACTAAAGAGTCCATCTCGTTTTAATTAGAAGGCTATAGCTGCCCAGCTCATTTACTGGATAAAAGGAAGAAATAAATATAATACCCTTGTGAGAAATCTAAGTAGGAAGACAAGGAGAAAATGAGACAACATTTTTTGTTTTAGTGTGAAGGGATTCTGCTTTCTTAGTTTCTTAAGTACCAGTATCAGCACACTCGCTTCACCATTTCAAAGCGTGTGTGTGTGTTGGGGATGGGGTGAGGTAGGTGAAGGTGGGGAACTGGATCCAACAGGGCGTCTTCATTTTGCTAAAGACAGAGATTACTTCACTGCTTTGCTCTTGGAGGTTGACCTGCTTCATTAAGACCTGATACTGTGGTTATTGACTAGGAGGAGCCAAAGGTTTTATTCTGATCTACATTGACCTCAGGGATCCCTTGACCCTGGCACTTAGATGCTGGATAGAAACCCAAACATAGGGCTTGGGGTCTGTTGGGCCTTCTGAACCCACTCTGGAGTGACTCAGTTATCTTAGATCTGAAAAGCTCTCTTCATTGGGGTAACTGAGGGCCATGCCACAAGAGTGGGTGACTAGGCCGTAGCCACACTTTTAACATGGTCTAGAACCAGAAATTTGGGAAGGAGGGGTAGGGGTAGTAGTCAGTCTAATGCAGTCTCTTCCCCGAAGTAGCCATGGGAACTTCTCTTGCCACAATCCAAGGAATTGAGTTTCTCAAAATTAGACAACAAATTTAGGGTAATGGCCCTTCTCCCTTTGCTTTTCTCTGGTACCTTAGACCTGCCTTCATAGTATCTTTTGTATTGACTACAATGTAAGGAAACCAAGATCAGAAATAAGCACAAGTAATATGGGTAATATAATAGTTAACAGTTAAGTAGCTCCTACTGTGTACCAGGTATTGTATGTTCTATATGCTGTACGATTAACTCCTTGATCCTCAACAATTCCATGCAATACCATTATTATGTCCATTTTCCAGATAAGGAAATGGAGGCAGAGAGGTTAAGAAACCTGGCCCCAGTCAGACAGCTAGTAAGTAGTAGCACTGGGATTTGAATCCAGGCATCTGACAGAGCCTGTGCTTTTTACCACTGAGATATGCTTCCTGTCAGCACGTTAGTCACTGAATCCACCTTTACTCAGGGAAGCCGGCTCTTTAACAGTTTTGGCTTGGACATGTCCCAGGTCAGTTGGCCTACTGGTAAACTTGCTTGTTGAGCCTATTCCTTCCTTCTTTTCATGTGTAATCTCTCGATTCTGATCAGAATTTACCTACCTGCTGGCAGGTCTTCTTAGCTGCTTAGATCCCAGAACTTTCTTCATCTTTTTTCTCTGGCTTTTTACCTCAGGAAAGGGAGGGATTCCCTCCAGCAGTTAGTGAACTTCCATTCAGGATTTACTTATTCTTTTTTATGGTCCTTTTTAGTAAAAGGCTTGCTTTCTTCACCATTTCTGCCATCCCAGGTCACATGACCATGGCTTAGTTGCCACTGAGTCAATTTTGATTCATTACAAAAAGTAGCCTTTGTGTATAGGGCTGTGAATTGTGGAGGAAGGCCCTTTCCTTTCAAGCCTTTGATGGTTTACCAGAAAAGCTTCTGGAAATAAAATCATCAGCTAAAGTAGTACCTGTACAATTATCTTCCTCCTGGAAAGAGCTATCACTGAAACATGAATACCAACTCAGAGATAAAAATAAACGTCCTGAATCATGCAACTTCATTACCAGCATGTGGATACTAATTTCTGGTAACATGAATGTAGACATACAGAGTGCCATCAGAGTAGTGAACTCCATATAAGTTAAGACAGACTCAGGAAAGGCTTGTTGGAACCTCCTGGGTTCTAAGAGCCTCTCTTGGTTGATTAGGCCAGTGACCGAGTGAAACACCTACCTTAGTCATGGATGGGATAGGCAGATTCTCAGATCTGGTGTTTTGACATTTGTGAAAACAGAATCTAAAACAGGGATATTCTCTTATTTAAAGCACACGATCAGAAGGATCTAAGACCTCCAGTTTGGACTGCTGGAGTTGTAGTTTATAATGATCTTAATACTCTGATATCCTAGTAACTTATTCTAATAAAACAGAATTTACCAAACAGCTCAGAGCAAATGCTGAATGGCTTTGCAGGGTGGGTTTATTTTACTTCTCTTCTACCTCTGGAGAAGCTCCATGAGCTCCAAGTACCTCTTGTATTTAAAGGTTACTGACTTATTCTGAGATCGAGCACCTTCCTTTTATTTAGGCAGTGGAGTAATTTTACTGAAATTACTGCACAAAAATTGCAGCTGGTACTGTTTTTGAGGGATAATGTTGGCCTATTCAGGTAGAAAAAGAGATTCCTTTCTGTCCCTTCTAAAGTATTATAAACTTATAGAAACTTAAGCAGGTAGCACCCAGGAATAAAAAGCAGACATTTCATCCCAGGGCATTAATAAGAAAAGGACTTTTAGGAGCAAAACAAATATATTCACTCCTTTTAGTCATTTGGAAATAGTCCTCTTGATCATTTTAGATGGGAGTGTGTCTCTAGGAAGATAGGATAGGAAGGGACATTTCAGTTAGGATTTCTTGAAAATTATTGGTAATTTCTGACCTTTCTGCCTTTCCTAGGAAGGAATGAAATATTGGCCAGCTTGTGCCCTCAAGTTTTTGGGATGTATCTAGTAAAGCTTGCTGTGGCCATGGTGCTGGCTGGTGGGATTCAAAGGACCGATGCTACAGGAACACGAGTCAGAGGTTAGTACCTATTTAAAAATTTTGAGAAATATTAACACATACAAGGAGAGAAGCCAGAATTCTTCTTTCCTGAATAAAAATTTCTTGTTGAGCTTTATTTTCCAAATGTTATCTTTTAAAGCTGAAAGCTGTCTGACTAATACTTAGTCCAGCATCAGGAGCTACTTTCTAGTTTTGTCTTTCCAAAAAGAAGTCCTAAGTTTTTCAATGAGTGTGTGTTTTTGCACCAGCCTATAAGGGTGCCACAAAATAAAATCTTTATGTTTCTATTACTGTCTATATTTTTCATTGGGTCCCCTGTCTCTCTTCAAGAGGAAAAGATTAGAAAGAGTGCTTTTTAGTGTCTCCAAGTCAGCGTCTCTCCATCTGTGAGTGTCAGTGTGTTTCTCTCAGACTGCCGCTCTCAGTCATCTGCCTGCTGGTTCCCCTTCTGTGGGTAGGTAGCACATATGCCATCTGCCCTGAGGTGCTGCTCAAGGTCATGCGTTCAAGCAAAGATCACTCTAAGTGTGTAATTATGTCCAGCTGGCAGAAAGCTTTTTTGCGGCTAACACACTTAACTGACCTGAATCTGGCATAGAGTATGTTTATTGTGGCCCTCATGTGGCCTATAATAACCAAAGTCTAAACCAAAAGACTAAAGGGACATTATTGTAAATCAGGCTATTAGTAGGGACTCTAAAACCATAGAGTAGAGTATAGAATAGTAAATATAATAAAGTTTATGTGTATTTGTATATTGTATGTTTTGATCACCTGCTGCTTGCAAGGCACGCTGCTAAATGTTGAGCTTAAATGGGCGTTTATTAATATATTTAGAAAATACTCAAATATTACTGAATAAATTTGATCAGTGAGATAATAGATACTTTATGTTAGATTTGAAAAATAAGAGTAAGGGGCTGGCCCCATGGCCGAGTGGTTAAGTTCCCCTGCTCTGCTTTGGTGGCCCAGGGTTTCACTGGTTCGGGTCCTGGGCGTGGACACGGCGCCGCTGGTCAAGCCATGCTGGGGCGGCATCCCACGTGTCACAGCTAGAAGGACCCACAACTGAAAAAATAGACAACTATGTACCAGGGGGCTTTGGGGAGAAAAAGGAAAAATAAAATCTTTAAAAAAAAAAGGAAAAATAATAGTACTTGGATAGATATTTCATTAAACTACCAAAATTTTCATAAAAGGAAAAGGTTTTCACTTAACTGTTGGAGTCATAAGTGATTTGATATTTATAAAGCCCTTACAAAGTTTCGAACACTTAAAAAAGTGCCTAAGTAAAAACAATAAAATATTTATATGGCTAGTATGGAAAGATTTAATCACAGCAGTTTGGTATTTAAAAATAGATTAAATAAAATCAGTAATATTATAAGCCAGAATTTTTAAAAATGTTAAACATAGGCCCAAACATCTGGAAATGGCACAGAAATCTATTAAAAGAATTTAGATTTTAAGTGTCATATTCAGAAATCAATTAAAGATTGTTATTTATGATGACAGTTAACCTTTCTAAAGATATTCTAGTTAAAGCCTTCCTCAAATGACCTTAAACAAAAGCATTATATAAAATATAAATTGTGGTGGCATTCCAAGTGGACCATTTTCTTTTTGATTAATTATACTTACTCATGAGTCTTTTCATAGAAATGTAAAACTTTACATTATTTACTTTTTTCTAGGTGAATCTCATCTTTTATTGGTTGGGGATCCTGGCACAGGGAAATCTCAATTCCTCAAATATGCAGCAAAGATTACACCGAGATCTGTGCTCACCACAGGAATTGGATCTACTAGTGCAGGTATTTTACATGACAATTACAATTAATTAAAGGTGACTACAGAAGCTAACACAATGTTTTTTTCCTTATGAAAATCAGTACCTGTAATAGGATAAATTTCAAGCTGATTTTTGAGTTACTGCCAAAAATTGAAGGGAATATGTAGCATTACTTTTGTAGCTCTACAAAAATATTTTAAAAGCTCCACCTTCAGTTAAAGTTATTTTCCAAAAACTTATCCCATATTATCTTTTGCATCTTAGTTTTGAATACTATTCAATTTTCCCATTCTCCAGTGATCAACATCATACATACTTATGCCAGAAAAAGTATGTATCATCTGGCATTTGAATGAAGACACAGCAAACAGAGCACTGAAAGAAATTAAATAGGGGGAAATCTCACTTTACAACAGTAGATAGAAGGGGCCAGCCCTGTGGCCGAGTGGTTAAGTTTGCACGCTCCACTGGGGCCGCCCAGGGTTTCGCCGGTTCAGATCCTGGGTGCTGACATGGCAACACTTGTCAGGCCACGTTGAGGCAGCGTCCCACATGCCACAACTAGAGGGACTGCAACTAAGATATACAACTATGTACTGGGGGATTTGGGGAGATAAAAGCAGAAAAAAAAAAAAAAAGATTGGCAACAGTTGTTAGCTCAGGTGCCAATCTTTAAAAAAAGAAGTAGATAGAAGGTGTAGAGCTTAAGGCATTTCCATGCTTATAGATCTGGTGGGCAACAGTAGCTCTACTGAAAATTCATCTCAGTATGTGGAAAGCATACTTTCATCATTGTGGAGCTTCATTCATACATTGTAATGATTCTTCAATAAGTAACTGTAAAAGCCTTTGCAGGGGCTGGCCCAGTGGTGGAGTGGTTAAGTTTGCACGTTCCACTTCTGTGGCCCAGGGTTCACCAGTTCGAATTCTGGGTGTGGACATGGCACTGCTTGGCAAGCCATGCTGTGGTAGGTGTCCCACATATAAAAATAAAAATAGTAGAGGAAGATGGGCACGGATCTTAGCTCAGGGCTAATCTTCCTTAATAAAACAGCCTTTGCAGATAGAATGTCAAGATTTGATTAAAAAGTGATTTTAGGAAAAAATTAGTTAAAAAACCTGTTTTGATGCCATTTTGTATTTTTATACCATTTTATTGGGGAAATAGTTCCCTTACTCTTCTGTAATAGGCCCTTGGTTTCACACATTCTACAAATGCTATTTGCTACTTCTTAGGGATACCTAATGTCCATGGCCTGTGCTCAGATTTCTTATGAGAAGCTTACACCTGAAAACTTAGCAGAAAGCAGCAAATGCTCCATTAATGGTCCTACATGATGAGAAGCCCCGTTCTAAGGGGCTCGCAGGTTTTGAAATATAACTAAACAATACATCAAGCACTGACAAGAAGGGGTTTGTGGATTGAGAGGAGTGGACAGCTTTAGGATACTGGAAGGGAAGCAGACAAGAATTTATAAAGAACACTTGACGTGCACTTTAAAGTTCTTATGACCCACTATTAGAGTTCTGTATAAAATGATATCAACAACAAATAAAGGTGTTTCCCAAGTAATTATGTGAAATGTTTCCTAAATTAATTATATGGAATGCCAAGAAATGAGTCCTAGCTAACTTGTGGGCTACTAGTAATTTCAGAGTACTGGGACAGTTTTAAAGTGAATGGCTGCTGATTCACTGTTATTAGCACTTTCTCCTCTTTTTTTAATGCCCAGACAATAATCCAGATATGAGAGAAAAGACAGATCAAGGGAATATAAATTTTATAACTGTAGAAAACTTACTGCTACTTCTCATCTACCCAAAAGGCCAGACTAGAGCCTTTCTTCAAACTGTGTATTACAACCCATTCGAGTCATAAACGTCAATTCAGTGAGTCAAAACCAGCACTTTCAAATGAAATACAATAAAAGATATCAGAATATAGTACACACAGTAAAGCCGCACTATAAGGTGCATTTTCATGAAAATTGTTAATGTAAACACATACTTGTGTTACGGGCTCATACTTAACTTCTTTCAAGTAAAATTTTTTACTATGGATTACAGTAAAAACTTTTGAAAACTGCTGCTATAGACTTTCCTGGTAAAACCAGAAACCCCAAATCTTAAAACCAGAGGGTAAGAGCACATGGAAGCCTAGGGTTACATAAGGTTTTAAGTGAACAAAAGCGCGAACGCCTCTCAGACTTCCTGCATCTGTTGTCAGCTCCAGTGATATCCTCACTCCCTCGCTTACCTGCTTGTCTCTTCCATGGCCTAAGTAATTTGTTCAGGTTTACTTCTCAGGACACAGCTATTTACTTGGTCAAAAAGGGGGAAAAAAAATTTTAAACCTTCTAGCTATAATCCAGATCGTGTCTGTTAATGAGGATAAACAGGGAAAAAAACCGAGGTGCTACAGTTTCTTAGTTCCTGATGTTTGAACTCTAAACCTTTCTATTTTAATTTTAACTTTTTAAAAATTATAGTACCATAAAAATTTTAAATGAGGTAAGTTTTTAAATCTCAAACTTATGTGAAAATTGACTGTCCATTTATAAATTGATGTAAAAACCTAACCCTTTGATGTCAATACAAACCAATCATAATTAATCCGAATAAAAACTCAGCAGTGAATTGCTTTATTTGGTAATTTGGCTTATATATGCTTTATTTCTAATAAGCACATACCTTGTTCCTATTATATTAATCACTGAGCTCTTTGTTGGAAAGTTTTACTTTTATTTTCATATTTTAACATTTTCTTTTAATTGCAATTTGACAAAAATGAAATTTTCTTCATATAGTTTTAACAGTCGGATGTATTTTACTTTTAAAGTCTATGGACTAGTTAGTGGACAGTATTTTAATAATCTTGGTATATTAAATTTAAGAGTTTAACATTTAGCAAAATTTTGCTTCACAAATTCACTTTTCTAGAATGACAGGAAATATATACAACTTAGAATCCACATTCAGACAAATGCCCTTTTCCCTTCCTCAAAATAAAAGCTTTAAAAAGTGCAGTATAAAAGTTTTAGATATGAAGGCACTGCATAACTCTGCATCATATGGCTGATGTCTTGCTTAGCAGCAAGAGTAATGAGAATATTCTACACTTAATTTAATGGAGCATAAGAAACTTTTTGAGGAAGGACCTAGCTCTCATCAAAGAAAAAGAACCTTTTGGCCCATTTATTTAATGCATTCCTTTCCAAGATTGCTTTTAAAAAACTTATCTGGAAAGGCTATCTAGAATATGTCAACCACAAATATGCTTAATATTATTCTGCATGAGTGTCAGGGGATATGGGGAAAAGTACTATATGTGTGAAAATACATATATTTCCAAAATAGTAACTTATCTATTATGATAAACTAAATATACCTTTCCAAATCCACTGTTTTTATTTAAATGCTGCCAACAACAGATGATCTGTCGAAAGAATTTTAAAAAGTTCATAAGTGTTTTTATAAATCTAATGAACAGATCTAAGTCATTATAACCCCCTATTCTTAAACTTAAGGAGTTCAGATCTGCTTTTGACCTGTTGAATTCAGTGGGTAATAATGATGTATGATTCAGGGAGTGTTCCGAGGTCCTAAACTGTTATAAAAACAAAAAACCATAGCCAGAGGACCTTATAAACAGTTAACCACATTTGTTATTATCTTAGAAACCACACTGAATGCTAACATTACATGAACTGTAACAGCAGCCCTAAGAGGCTTCAAGGTGGCCTGGAAAATCAGATCCCAAAGTTCTTGGTAGCATACACTCGACTTCAAATCCCTTCTCTAAGGACATGCCAAAAAAGAATGGAAATTTGCCCCTTAAATTAGACCAAAATATATGCTGTAACAGGAAGAAACATGTTAGTTGAAGTGAACGTTATTCTTTCAAAGGCCCGTTTAAATAGTGGTCCAAAGATTACTGTCCAAGAGGCTAAGACATCTTTACAACCTGGCCTAATGATTCGTATTTTTCTTTATAAGTGCTTTAATTACATATAGAGGAGAAGAAAATAATATATATGTTTTAATCAGATTAGTTTTGAACAAATAAAATAACACATTAGAGAAAAAAATTACTTAAAAATAGTTGTATTTATATTCCACAATTTGCTCAAATACTGGTTTTCTTATAAACTTTCTACAGGATGTTTTTTAAACAAATTCTTCACATTGTGTCTTGACTATGTACTTACGGAATTTCAGGGAAATAGTTCTGTGTGTTTTTATAGCTTAATTTTTACTAAAGGGATGGCAGGTGGTCACATGCAGTCCATGTGGGATTCTAACATGACATTTAGTGAGTTTTCTGATGTGGACCATCCCTTCGATGCTGAAGGTAATGCATCTGTTGAAAGAAGTGATTGTAGATTTGGATTACTGCTCTCTGCATCTTCCAGTTTTTCTGTGTTATCTTCCCAATTAATGTGGAATCTTGTGACTCTGGGATTAGATGCCAAAATGTTCCTTTGAAGCTAAAGGAAGAAGGAAAAATATATAAATGGTAATCACTAAGAAAGTTAGATCACCATATAGAAATAGGAGCTTCACAGAAGGATTCTTTATATTAGTACTCCTAAAGGGCTAAGTTCATATACAAAGGTATAAGTCAAATAAAGTATCTTGAACATAACTAATAAACAAGGACTAGGGCTGCAGCAAAGAAATTATTTTAGCCTAATGGAAACAAGATATGAAGAATCTGAGGCAATTCAACCAGATCTTTTAGTAACCAACAAAATATCTAACTCCTCTATATTTCTGTTTCCTACAAGGGAGAGAATCTTCTTTTTTGAAGGCAAAGGCTTCTGAGGATGCTTTATCTGACAAACCAATATGCTCTTTAGATTGATGTGGTATCTCTTCAGTAATATTTTCAAGCAAAATGAAAAATTTCCCCCAGTATAACCTCTTATTATTAGTGGTTTCCTACCTTTTTTTATGACTCATTCTTAAGAGTATTCTAGTTTCTTCTCTTTTTACTATATAAGGTACCATACAGGTAACTGATAAATTGGATCAAGAGAAAGTCCCACACCAGGATAAGAAACATTCCAGTCTTATTATCACAAAGGAGAACATTCCATTCTACTCCCATGTAATTTTTCTTGCATGGATGGTCTGGCAGATAGATCACTGTGTTCAATCTCACAAAAATCACTAGTAACTAAACTGTTACAGTTCTCAACGGAAAATCATAAACTACTAAGTATTTTTCAGAATACTGAATCATGGATTTCAGCTTCTCATTCAGAAGCTAAGCTGTTTTCCATCACCAGAAATATTTCAGACCTTTAGTTTAACCTAGTCCTAACGGTTGAAATGAAGAGAATCATGATGTCTGGGAAGTGCCATACAGACAGCCATAAAGCAAGTCCTGTTTCTTACCAGAGGCCCTTTCAGTTTTCTAAATCACCAGATTCTGAAGGTGCCTGACCAACATTAATTACTAAGGACTCACCTGGAGGTGAGGTTTGAGGTCATCCATAGTGATGGAACAGTGATTCGTTTGCCCAGTTGGCACAAGGACCTCAAATTTATTTTGTCTGAAAGCCATTTTGATGGTATACCATGAAATGGCAATTGCTCAAAAAATTGTATAGTAAAAGTAATGAAAAAGGAACAGTCAGAAGATTACCTTAGAAAAGTCTGGTTTTACTGGCGGATTTTCCCTTAATTCTGTCTCGGTATATTCATTATTTACATAATAGCCAACTCTAATAAATTCTTGACCTCGATAGGTGCATGTAATTAGCACAACTGTTACACCTACGGCATCTGCATCTGGAATGAGTCCTGGATTAGGTGCATCAGCCTAGAATAATTTAGAAAGAAAAGAAACACATCACAAAAGGCTGTTAACTGCAAGTGCAACTGGAGTTTTGACTACATTGAACATCATCAGTTAAGGGCAGAGCAACAAAAATTTGGAAATCATACAATGCTTATTTTTGAGATTGACTTACAGGCAGAAAATACAGTTCCTGTCTTTCTCCACAGTATACCTCAGTGCCCTGGGCACTTGAAAGCATCCCTGCTTCTAGAGGAAAACAGATCTGCCCACAGCATGTGGTTGTTCATGGGTATGCACTATTCACTTACAAAACCTTTTATAAAATAAAGCAAACAGATCAATAGTCTTATTGGTTCTTTTTCCAGTCACAATTTTCAGACCTAAATTAGTAAATATTCAGTTGTTCCATGCAGCCTAGTGGCAGCAAATGTTTACTATCCCAGTTCCCCTCTTCTGCCCAGGATGGCCTTTCTCACACCTACTCACCCACCCCTCACAGATACTCCAAGAGTAAATAGAAAACGAAAAGTGGAATGGAAATAGCTATATGTTTTCAAAAAAATAGTAATCCCCCTATTGTGAATAATGACTTTGCTGGGCACTAAAATATAGCATTAGCTGTTTACACCATACATACTATGGAAAGTCAATGAAGGTAAAGATTGTGTTAGGCAGATGTAATCAATGACACTGTTTTGAATCAAGCTACTGTTAAGCTGAACCTTGAGAAATGCAGAAGGTGAATTAAGTGACCTAGAGGTGGCTAAGAGCATGAGTGAAGGGCAGGGACCTGTCCATGGCCGGGTTCAGGACGGTGAGGAGGAGGGTTGGAAGGAGGCATAGACTGAGGGGATGGGCGGTGATGGTGAGGCATCTGAGTGTGACCTGAGGCAGCCTTTCTGAGTTGTAAGTGCATGAAGTCTTAGCGGATCAGATTACTCCTTCCCAGACACTAAGGAACATCCCCGAGCCTGGAGGAACACTTCAGCCAGTGCCTTAGCTTGGGAATACCCCTGGCTGGCATTCTCAATGAGGCCATTATCATCAAAGACTAATGAATACTGTAGACCTACCACATGTAGATGACATGAAACGGCATAAAATATCTACCTAGTCACCTAGGCTAAAAACCTCAGTCCCCCTCAGCTTCCCTACCTCCCACATCTAGTCAGTCTCAGCATTTCTCATCTCTGAAGCCTGAATTTGTCTCTTCATCTCTTATCTGGAATATTGCTAAAACTTCCTAACTGGTCTCCCCCAGCTCTAGCCTATTACTTGCACTGCTGTCAGCATAAGCTATCTAAGTACAGATCCATCCCTTCCCCTTCCCCAGGTTTAAAACTTCAGATGATTACTCCATTTCTAAGGGATAAAAATCTCAGTTCTTTAACTTATTTACAAGGCCCTTCACAATTTGTTTCTAACCAAACATCTCCATTCACTCCCTTTAATTCCACACCTCTTACTCTTGTTCTACAATTACACAGGTTCTTTTAAGATTTTATTTTTTCCTTTTTCTCCCCAAAGCCCCCCGGTACATAGTTGTATATTTTAGTTGTGGCATGTGGGATGCCACCTCAGCATGGCTTGATGAGTGGTGCCATGTCCGCACCCAGGATCCAAACTGGCAAAACCCTGGGCCGCCAAAGCAGAGCATGTGAACTTAACCACTCGGCCACGGGGCCGGCCCCTACACAGGTTCTTTAAAATGCAGTGATAATCTTTCCTACCTCTGCCTTACACATACTGTTCCCTTCTCCTGAAAGGTCCTTCCCTAACATGCTCAAAAATCCATCTTTTGAGGTTTGCATCAAATGTATCCTCCTTAGACGCCCTTTCTAATTCAGAAAGGAGAATTAATAGCACTTTTTTATGCATTCATATTACTTGACACCAATCCTCTGCTGATGTATGTCCAACAATCTAAGTAAATGTTTATCCTTCAGTCTTCCCTGCAGTTCTAAGCCTCATCCAGGGCAGGAGTCCCATCCAGTTTCTAATTTCAGTCTGGCACAGCTCTGGGCACACAGTATATACTTAGTATTTTGAAATTCATTCATAACTTAGTTCCTGTCCTGGAGTGGTTTACAATCTCTCTGGAGAGATACCAGAATGGGGACACAGGGCCTGCCCTGAGAATATGCTGCTGTCTTAGAGATCCTGTGCACCCCTCCCCAGGGGGGTTAGGTTACTTCCAGGGCACCCAAAGAGATTCTAATGTACCCAGAAGTGGGTGGAGAAGGGAAAGAGGTAATCAGTACTGCTGTGGGAACTTTTCCCCCATATTGCTTCCCATCCCCTCAGCAAATTGATTCTAGGCATGTTTGTGTTTTAAAATTTGTTTGCCAAAGGATTTGGCTTGAGCAAATTCAAGCAGAAAAACCTGCAGGCCTCTCAGATCATTCAGGATGAAGAAGTGATAGGCAGAGATCTGACTCCAACCAGCAATACCAGGCAGATGTCTGGACATCTTCCTGCTAGCCTTTGACATACCCATGAGAAAGCCATGTTTATTCGGAGGCAAAATCATGCAGGCCAGGAGAATACTACAGCAGTTTGTTTAAAGCACAAGACAGAACTGTATTTTAGTCCCTCTCTGCTGATAGCGGTGGACTTTGTGAACTGCACAGGCTGACCATATGATCTAAATCGCCCTGTGCTTCCTCTGCGCTCTTTGGCAACGTGCACTGATACCAAGGTAAAACCACTGGAAAATCACTAGAGGGAAATACTCTTGAATAAAATTTTTTTCTACAACATAAGGAGTGTTCTTAATAACACAAACACATACAAAACTTTTAAGATTTGTTTCAAAAATGAGATTTAGGTTAAAGTTTTTATAGTAGCATAAAAAGGTACATCACTACTACATGTTAAACCAAGTTTCTTACTACATCATGAATTATCATCAGTGAAGTTCTCCAGGCTTGTAGGACAACGCAAAAACTGCTTCTTTATAAAAGAATTTCAAGAAGCTAAGAGAATAAAAATTAAGTTCTAATTAAGTTCTAATTATAGAAATAGGGCACTGTTTGTCAGTGAATTGTACTTAACTGCTCTGTTCCTCAAACATTCTTACGAGGTAGGACATTATCCACATTTTACAGATGACTGAGTGACTGAGGGAGGTTAAGGAGCTTGTCCAATGTCACGTGTGCCTAGTAAGCAGTGGAGAATTTGAACCAGTTCTACCTGTGCAGTCTCTGGTATCCACCTTTCTCACCAAGGTTATGCACGCACACAACTCAGGTTAACAGCACTTTACTAATTAATGTATTTGAGCTCTCCTTAACCATTTGTTTAGACAGAGTAAATTATTTGTTACTCTTTAGTAAAAAGCACTAAGGCTAGGAGACCAAGACTCTGAATTCTCTATTCAGGAGAGGGGAGGGACAGTAGCAGCTCTAGAGATAGCACATGTGAGGGGTTCTTGGCCCGTATCTGATGGGATTATCTGACCAACAGGATTCATTTAAATTGGTCCCATGGGTGATATAAGAAAAAGGGAGAGCAGGGATAGGAATAGTTTTTCTTTCTGGAGGGAGTCCTTCCAGTGAATTCTACTTAACTGATAGGAATCTGTCTAGAAAGACTTGTAACGAAATTAATAATAGGTTTTTAAAAACCAACGGCTAGTTACTCTTTGGACTATTATATTTCCTTCTAATAAGCATGGATAATTGGGAAGTGACAATAGTTTTATACAAAATGTAATATGGATTAAAAGAAGTTAACACTTTTGAATACAGAAGACGATGTCTGAAGCCTTGGCACAGACCCAAATGCTGTCTGTAGTATCCAAGCACATAATTTATATTAGAATTCCCCCTCACAAATAATACAGTAGTAGATTTGTAACAGTAATCTTCTATAAAATGTATGGATTAGATACTTTAGTAAACCACTGGACTTCAATTCCAATCACCCGAGATCATGCAGTAAATCTCTATCTATACATATAAACTTTAACCTAGGTTTAATTACTGATTATGCTGCTGTTGTTTGTTATACCATCATCACTTCTAGCGGCTGAAACGATAAACTGAAGGTGCATATTACTAACTATATCAGTTAGTAGTATGCATTTTGAATCCATGTTTTGCGCTGCTGCACAGCCACCCCGAAAGTCTGATACTAAGGGACTATTCACAGGAAGATCCCCAAATTAACCACCATGTATGCCATGACCCAGTATAAGGTTTACTGCACACCGTGCAAACCCTGTAGTAAACATCACATTAACATCTCTCAGCACACAAATCAAGAGGTGGTGCTCCTTTATGACAGGAAGACTTCCTCAAACATAATAGAAGCAGATAAAAAGCGAATGCAGCAGAACAGGAGTGACTTAACCCAAAAGGAAGGGGATTCAGACCATGATAGATTTAGAAACACATTTGGCATACATATTTACCAAGAATAATCTTACCTGAAATACAAACATATGCCTTCCTGCAGGAACAGGGCCCACTAAAACAGAGTCTAAAACTTGATCGTATTCTTCACTTTCTGCAGAGCCCACATAGATAATTTTCCATTCCAAGTCTAGGGGTTAGAAACCAAAACATTATTTCATATTCAGTAATTTCATTATGAGATGACATCAAAGACCCTTTTAATGTCCACTTAACCATTTACTGGCTGCTAAAATTGGCTTCTCCTAGCAGAAAATCCAAAAAGGCACTAAACTGCTCCTTAAAAATTTTTAGATTTCATACTGAAGTTTCTCAAAGTGCTCTTCTGTCAAAAACTGGTCCCTGGGCAGGTCTCCTCACAAAGAAACCAAAAACTTGGGAAATGCCTTGTCTTAAGGATTCAGAAAGCACACTGGCGAAGTAAGTGTTCTGAGACATCCTTCAGTAAAGAACACCAGTAACGTTAATCCAGTATTTCCCAAATTTATTTGGCTGTACAATCCCTCCCCCCTTTTTTCATATGTCATGTCTTAACAACCTACTAAACACACACTTTGGAAGGGCTGCCCCATGCTATGTTACACAGATCCATATCATCAAAGAGCTCCAACATGGAAAAATCATTTTTAGCAAACTTCCCTCATGGCTCAGAGGGGCTTCAGCTCATCCACTGTTAAAGGACCACAGTTGGGTTTTTTCCTCATGGTACCACTTCATGTTGTACAATCTTTAAATCAGGAAGAGGAAACCAAGGATCCTTATACCACTTGACACAATAGAGTTTAAACAGTGGGAACAGGCACAAGGAGGAACAAGACACTCTAAAGTGCAACACAAGACACACTGTGTAATTTGGGCATTCTGTGAAATTCAGATTTTATTGAGCACCTTTTACATTGTGCTCTTTGAAAAGAACCAGAGATGAGTAAAACGACTGCTCTTGTGAAGGAGCCTCCTTTTTAGTAGGGCAGGAAGACAACTCTACAAATACAGATCATCTCTGAGACCTCCGGGTCCCCTTGGGCTGTTGAGCATTGTGCGGTCTGCCTCTTGGATTCACTCCCAAGACAACACCCGCACTTCCAGAGGGGTGTTTCTGGGTAGCTAGTGCCACCATGTGTTGCCTGTTTTTGTGTAACTGTGTAGATATTTCTGTTCTATAAATAGGTAACAGAAATAGTACAGACACTACTTATTCATACTGCATTCTAAACTGCAGTTTATTGAACTAAGAGATCCTTAAGGTTTATGCTTTTTTTTTTTTTGAGGAAAATTAGTCCTGAGCTAACATCCACTGCCAATCCTCTTTTTGCTGCAGAAGACTGGCCCTGAGCTAACATCCGTGTCCATCTTCCTCTACTTTATGTGTGGGAGGCCTACCACAGCATGGCGTGCCAAGCAGTGCCATGTCTGCACCCGGGATCCGAACCGGCGAACCCCGGGCCACCAGGGCGGAACGTGCACACTTAACTGCTGCGCCACCGGGCCAGCCCCTATACTTTCTCTTTTTAAGTCCGTAGTCATTTTCTGAGGATCCATTATGTATGTCATGGCTCTGTCCTAGACCTAGACCACTTATATTTCCAGCTTCCAGCACATTTCCAGATGTAGGGTCCTGGATCTGACATCTCACAATATCATCTGTTTGTTGATGAAGACTGAGAGGAAACAAGCAGTTTGAATACCTAGTCAGAAGGAACAGCAAATTCAAAGGCCCGGAGGTAGGACCATGCTTGGCACGCTCAAGAAAAACCAAAGAAGCCAGGGCTGGTGCAGACTAAGCAAAGGGGAAAATAACCAACTGTGAGATTGGGGGGGCTGGGGGGGCACGGCCAGATTATGCAAGGCTCTGAAGGCTCTCATAAAGACTTTTGGCTTTTACACTGAGTGGCATGGGAAGCCACTGGCTGGTTCAAGTGGAGGAGTGACATGATCTGACTTTCACTTTAGAAGGATCATTTTGGCTGCTGTGTTCAGTATAGACTAAGAGGGAGGAAGAAACAGGATATTTCAACAATTGAGGCAAAAAATTATGGTGGCTTGGACCATGTGGAGCCATGGGGGTGAGAAGCAGATAAATCCTGAAGACAAACGCAGCAAGAGTCATTTTTTTCGCAGGGGTTGGGGGATAGAAACAATCAGGAGTTAGTTTTGGACATGTTAAATTTGAGATATCTACTAGAAATCTTGAGATAACGAATAGGTCTGGTAAAAACTTGGAAACTGTCAATACGTAAAGCTTTAAAAATAGGGGAGAGTCCTAGGGAATGAGCCTTGGGGCTCTCCAAAGTGAAGAGGTTAGGAAAATGAGGAAGAATCAATAAAACTAGGTTATACAACTAGTGGCCAGTGAGGGAGGTAACCCAAAAGCCAAGTGGAGAAACTGTTTTAAGAAAGGAGAATGGAAACTACTAAACTAGCCAAGTGAGGACAAGACTGGGAATTGGCACATGGAGGTTTGCGTAATATCTTGGTCATTTTATATGTATTTGTACCGCTATGTATAGTGCTTTTGGCCTCCTAATCGGTGTAAGTTAAGTTGGCATTTGTGGTCTGGCATGGGAACAGTCAGGATTTGTAAACCTACTTTTATGAAATACCTGCTATGTGCTGGGCATTGGTCTTGCCACTTCACACCTGCTATTTAAACCTCAACAGCTTTATCAGATGGATTTAATTATACCTATTACGCAAATAAGGAAGTTGAGGCTCTGAGAGCCTAATCAACCCAAATTGACACAGCTGATAAATCTGAGTCAGAATGCAGGCTACGCCTCTGCAATTCCTAAGCCTAGGCGCTTTGCAAAACCATAACTAGGAGGGTTAATTCTTCCCTTTCCAGTGCTCAAATGAACAGTGGAATAAAGGAGCTTCATTGCAGGGGGGATACTGGTGAGAGTGCAGAAGCCATGGCGAGATGATGCACAAGTTGTAACTCAGGGGGCACCTGTACCTTAATTTTTATGCTAATGGCATGCTTGCTTTAGCTACCAAGTTAAAAATCCTCAGTCCTTATTTATAAATTAGCATCAGTTGTTTTCTTAACTTTTTTTTTTTTCAAACCCAGCTTTCATTCTCCTGCCCCCATGTATTTGAAGGAGGAAGGGGTAGGGTCAGGTGCTTTACACAGTTTATCAGTTGAAGGAGTTTCTTCATTTATTTAAAAAGTTAACTAATTGTTTCATTTAATCATGGTAATCCCAGCCTGCAAGTATCTCCATTTGTGGTGGGAGTGAGGGAAGTCACCAAGGGAATTGTAAACTAATTATACGACTTGGGAAGACCTGTGGTCTGGTGGAAAGTATGTAATCTTTGAGGATTAGAACAAGCCTGAAGTTTGAAAATATGAAGCAGCACACTCCATTCTGGTACATTGTAAGTATTCAACTGACAGGAGCGATAATTATTGATACTGATCAATTTAAAAAACAAAAACCGGCTCCTTTCAGCAGAGAAGCAGCAATCAACAGAAGGTATAACAAAGGTAGCAGGAAGGTCAGTCAGAGCTTGTACAGGGTTGGTGACCATCACATCCAGCACATCCAGGGTCTCCTATCTCCCAGACGACAGGAAAGCCTCTCCTTAAATCAGTAGATAGGACAACAAGCCACTGATATAAGCCTTATATTAGAAAAAACTAAATTACCTGAAGAGCAAATACTCCTCAAGGCTTTTTCTGAAGCAAATCTACACCACTTTTAAAGGAAAGTGAAATATTGGGGGGCTTTTGACAAGTATGAAAAATAGTGGCCAACCTCTGGTTTGGGACTTGAGACAAAATTATCGAGTGAGAATTTCTCTTCATAATGTTCTGTAGTTTCATCTCAAGAACAGATTTTTTAAATGAACTGCAGTATAAAAGTATGGAACCTATAAGAAGCCTTTGCTAAGTAAACTCAACTTCCTTAATCCACACAGCCTCTAGGTGGAGTACACAAGCACAGCACCTTTTTGGAAGATTCCTTTGCAGCTTCGGTATGACTCAGCTTAAACTCTTCCAAAAATACTAAATAAATGACCAGTATAAATGCCCTGGAAAGTGAGGTGTACAAGTAGAACTAGGTATATTCTTGACATTAGTACTGTAAAAACTCTCATGTGATTCAGCTGAGTTCTGAATAGGTCCCCGTTAAAAATGGAACACAGTTCTGCTTCCATGAATGGCGGGTTTCAACCATCCAATGTTGACGTCCTGTAACATCCTGAATCATGTCATCCTTGTTCAGAACTAGCCCCTAAAATGGAAGGCATCACTTGAGAAACATCTGTCATTTGAAGAACTTCCAGTACCTAAAACACTATAGTATAAGTTAGAATGGACTGGTTTCATTCAGTGGTTTCTGTTGCAGTCACCCATTTTTATATGCAATTGGCAATCAAAAGGAAAAGTTACTGACTGTTCGGTATGAAAAATGGGCCTGGTAGCTGAAATTCTTATAGTAGTACTATGGGAAAGTAATGAAACGGTTTCAGAGTGCTAAGAAAAATCCCGTTCAATTTTATTATCAATGGCCTATTTAGAAATTAGTTTAATAAGTGAATCCTCTTTCAAAATGTGCCCCACATATATGTGCATATATGCTTTACATATGTATTAAAACTGAGAAGAGCACAAAGTATTAATTATGGTTACATACAGGAGTGAGATGGGTGAAGGCATTGAGTACAGAGAACTGTTACTTTATATATGTCTGTACAACTTCTAAAAACTTTATTACAATGAGCATGTATAGCTTTTATAACTTAAGAAGCTACCCTACATAAAATACATTTTATAGAGATTAAAAACTAATTTTTAAAGTGAAAATGCTTTACATGCCATTAGAATAATTTTAAATGCACTTTGTTAAATATACTTGTAAGTCCAAAGAAGTATGTTTCATATTTAACTGTAAAATTACCTTTGATGAAGTTAATCGTTTTTCCCCTCAAATTTTAAAAATGAAGCACTGGAGTATTTTAATAAAATCTAAGAGAAGCAAAGATAAGACCTTGGCAAGTTTGAGCTTTCTAAATATTTATTACTGCACGTATTAAAAAATTTATCTTTGTGAAGACCTTAAAATGAAGTTAGAAAAAATAGTAAAAATTTTTGCATTGCCATGAGGACTTTACCTTTTGTTTCCTAGCCCACTTTTGTGTTTTATGTTCAGGGTGTTTGGATGTGGAGTTATTTTAATTAGATTTCAACACGTTCTTGAAGAAAGTCTTCTTTCAGACTACTTAGAAGTCAGTGATTATACTTAAGTATTTTAGTTATTTCTGCTCTTGGGTTAAATGTAACTTTCTAGCTTAGCAATATTTTTCTTCCTGAGAGAGAAGAGAGAAGATTTCAGTCATTACGGAAAAGGAGTCCACGCAGGTCGGGGCGAGCCTGCGCGCCAGCATCCGCGGGCGCCCCGAGCATCCCGGGCGCCGGCCGAGCAGCACCGGCCCGCGAGCCCCCGCGGCCCCCGGCAGCGTCGGCGCCCGGCCCGCGGCGCCGAGGGGCCGAGCCTGCGCCCGCCTCCCCCGCTGGTTGGTCGAGGGAGCCAGAAATCAGCGCGAGGACAGCTCGCCGGCGCGGCCGGGCTCGGCCACCGGGAGAGGACTGCGCTCGGCGTCAGCTCTAAAAATGGATTTGCCTGGCGCTCGGGGGCAGGAAGGTGGGCAGGCGGAGCGCCGCGCTCGTCACCCGCCGAGAGGAGGCGGCGTGACGCCGGGTCGGTGGCCCAGTTCTCTCCTCCGGGTAAGATGGCTCCGCTGCTACCTCGCCGGCGCGACCACACGCGAGCCTCTCCCTTCCCGGTCTCCGCGCCGGGGCCGCCGAGGCCGTTCGCGGCGCGGGGCCAGCCGGGCGCGATCCCCTGCAGGCGCCGCGGGCGCGAGTGCGGGTCCCGCGACCCGCCCGCCCGCCAGACAAAGCTGACAACATGGCTACCTCCGCTCGCACAAGTTCCTCGCAAGTTGAGCTGCGGTGGCGCCCCGGCTGCGGCCGACCCGCGCGCGCCTCGCGGCCGGCGTCCATCAACTTCAAGTTTCCCTCCGCCGAGCCGAGCCCGCCGCCCGGCGCTGAGTCCCGGCCGCCCGCCCGCCCGCCCGCGAGGCCGGGCCCGGGAAACTTTAACGTCTGCAGCCCGCAACTGACAGCGGGCGGCGGGCTGGCTTCCGACTCACCTTCAGACAGGTCCTCGATGCACTCGAAGGTGATCTCGAACTGGAACGGGTTGTAGAACGGAGAAGGGTTATCCAGCACCACTACATTGTTCACCTGAACCTTTGCCATATTTTGAAAAAAACACAAACAATGGGGACGGGGCTTGTTGCGGCACAATAAAGTCCAGCGCGCGGCCGCTCGGGAGAGCGCAGACCCCCGCCCCGGCGCCGGCCCGACGTCGTGCAGCGGCGACTTGAGAAACTTTTTTTTCCTCTTTTTATTTACACGGGAACACTCCACAGTGTTTTGCAGCTTTCCTATTTCACTAAACTACAGCCCATTCTGCTCTGATAACTAGCAGCGTTGCCCGCGATTGGCTGCACCCGAGCTCTGACCCTCCTCCTCCAGCGAGGGCCTCGGCGGCGAGCAAGATGGGCTCCTGCTCCCGGAATGGACTCGGAAACTTTAACTGCGGCTCCACCTGCTGGTGTGGATTAGGACAAAGGCGGAGAACAAAGTGAGTGGAATACGGGCTGGGAGGCCCGCGCGGAGGCCGCCGCCGCCGCCGCCGGCGGGGGGAGGGGCGGCACAGGCCCCGCCCCTGGGCCGGCGGCTCCCGCGCCTCACGTCGGGCGTGGCCGCGGCTGGGCGGGGCGGGGGGCGGAGGGGGCGTGGCCGCGGCCGAGGCGGCGTGGGGCGTGGCCGCTGCTGGAGGCGTGCTCGCGGCGGGCCCGGCGGCGGGAGGGCGTGATCTCGGGCGACAGCCGCCTCTCGTTTGCTTCGTGTGGTTTTTTTTTTTTTTTTTAGCGCTCTTTTTACATCGGTCCAACGGCTATGGCGCCTCTCTACTGAATTTAGCAGATGTGATTCAGTTGTCTACACTAGGTTGGGTCCAGCTATCTATGCATTGGGTAATATTTTGGTGTAGAGAGAAGGGTTGGTTGCAGTGGAAATAAATTGCGTTTTATAGACCGATGCCAGCTCGAAAGGAGCAAAGCCATTTTGGAAATCTAGTTCTTGGCCAACGTCTGCGTTTGGGCACGACAACGCCGTTAGTTAAACATAGAAAATGAAGGGTGAGGAGACGCTTTTCCACACCCACTTTGCTTGGAAAATCCGAATAGGTAATATTTGGCTGCACCTGGGTCTTCTTCCTCCCATTCCCATCTGGAAAGTCCTAGAATAAGGAAAAGATTATTAGAGATCTGATCAGTTACACCCCAGGCTTCTGCCGTTTGGTAGGCATAGCAGAAACGGAAAAAAAGAAAATGAAAGTGTCAGGAGACCAAAGGGCGACGGATACAATAGAGAAAGGAAAAGGAGAGTAGAGCAAACAAAGGCTAATCAACATGTGATTTTCAAAAAATTCATGACCTAAACCGTTAGTAAGTACAAATTTAGGGCACCACAGCAAGTTCGGAAGAGCCATTCCTTGATTCACCAACATTCAATACCGATTCACGTATGCTGCTTGACTAGCATTGTGGGGAGAGGGAGAGCTTGTTAACACATGTGTGAGGTGGTTGAGCTGTTTCTGTTTACTAAGTAAGGGTGGTATAAAGGTTTGTTTTATTACCTGGTATTCGTAAACCGTCATTTTTTCCTTCAGTGTTGTGAAAGGAACCACAACTTGGCTAACTAATTTCAGAGAGAAAATACTTCTTAAGCATCATCTGTGCTGGAAGAGTTTTCTCTGAGTATGGTGCCCAGAATTTTGAGTTGGCATTCTTTGGGCATTGTTCGTACTTAAGTAGGTTGCTTTTGATGTAACTTTTTCATCTGATGGTCTTTTGAAAGTTCATATGGGACAGCTAATACCAGGCCTCCCCGCATTTAGGAAAACTACTTGGAGTGGAGGTTCCATTTTATTGTCAGTGGATTGAACAGTCAGTAGAACCTACCAGGAAAGGTTTCCTCAAGCCCTGTTGTTTGCATGCATTAGAGTACAGGAGTCATATTGTGGTGATAGACACAGATTACTATCACCGGTAAACTGTGTTCTCTGTTCACTCTTATTAGTGCTGGTCCTAACACTAGCTAAGAGGAAGTGTAAATTGCTGTATGCTGTAAGACACACTGAATATATAAGATAAATGACCATTTAAAGATTAAAACATGACTCCCTTGAGAATGATTTATGCAGTTCTCTGATTATTGCAGGCACTCTTAAGAGGAGATGCTAATTCTCTTGCTTTATAAAAATGGCAGTATAAGCTTGGTAAAATGAAGTGCGCTTTGCATTCTGACCATAGGTGTGTCGTAATAAGGTGCGTCTTACCTAAAACTCACTTCTGGTAAATATGAGGCATCAAGAACAGAGAAGATCTACCTAGATACCACCAGTTTGGCTTATTTTCTTTGACATCTTTTGTTTAACTGTCATATGCAACAGTATTTAAGAGGAGAAAAACCCTCCCTAATATTTCGCTGGAAAGTACAAGAATTGGCTCCAGGCCTGTCATATTGCCTCTCCTAGTTCTTTAGTTACTGCTCCTTGAGAATATTGAAGAGCCTTTGAGCGCTCTCTCCAGTAGTTTCCTCACCACTGACACTACTTTACAGGAAAGACCAAAGGGGTTCCAAGATGTGCCCTGGCATGTTTCTGAATTAACCAGCAGGCTATAGGGGGAGAAAATTGTAAAAGCATCGTTCTGGTTTCAGAGGCAATCTGTAGGGTCTGTTGTTGAACAACTTTTTGGTGACTCAAACAGCTAACCATATTGCAACAGATAGGTCACCATGACTGTCTTCATGTATTGAGTGCCCGGGGGGCCCACATGATGCTTAGAGGGCTACATGGAGAGTGGTCCCAAAAGGCTTCTCTCTGTTCAGATTACTGAGGAGAAGGACAGCTGAAAGAGGTTGTTTGGCTCTAAGATGAGCAAAGCCTAAATTAGTGCCTGGGACAAAGATACATGAACCTAGTTAGCTATTGTTAATGGGCTGAATTGTAGCCGCCCCCCATGCATATGTTGGAGCACTAACCCTCAGTACCTCAGAATGTGACTGTATTGGGTGACAGGGCCATTAAAGAAGTGGTTAAATTGAAATGAGCCCCTTAGGGTGGGCCCTAACATAATCTAGCTGGTATCCTAACATGAGGAGGAAATTTGGACATACGAAGAGACACCAAGGGCACACATGCACAGAGGAAAGACCATGTGAGGACACAGCAAGAAGGCAGCCATTTGCAAGCCAAGGAGCGAAACCTCAAAAGAAACCCACCCTGCTGACACCTTGATCTTGTACTTCTAGCCCCCACAAACCGAGAGAAAAGACGTTTCTGTTGTTTAAGCCCCCTAGTCTGGTGTTTTGTTACGGCAGCCCTAGCAAACTAATACAGCTGTAATTGTTTTCCCTCAGAATTAAGCTTATTTGGTAATCTAAGTTTATTTAATCCATTATCGGACATTTATTGAGTGCTTTCTGTGGTGTGAAATGAGGTGGTCATGGAGCTCTGCCAGTGTCCTGTAGCTGTTCTTCAGAGGAAGTACCCACTGTTGGGCGCACATCTTAGTCTCTGAAGAGACGAGACGCAGCTTGCTTCTGTGATCCCCAAAGCTCCTCTACAGAGGACTTCTAAGAATCTTGCAGTTGAAGTTAATTTGAGGTCACACACAAAACATGATGAAAGAGTGAATTAAAGTGTACTAGAGTTAAATTGGACTAAATTAAAATACACTGAATTAAAATGTGTTAGAACTAAGAATTAAATCGAGTCCCAGGCCCTGCCTGCTGCAGAAGTTTTCATAGGAATGGCAGTGTCAACCTCTTGCCTCTGTTCAATCCTGGATTCCACCTGCTGTAGGTACATTATCACTGTGTTGAATTCTTTTTGAAGAATCATTTGCATTATTTTCATCATCTTTAAAAAAATTCTCACTTAAGGCTTGTTGTAATATGATTTTTTGTTAAAGGGCTCCCTATTATTAGTTATAGGATGTCGAAATTTAATGATAGTTTTGAGTAAGATTTTCTGTATCAATGTAGAATGTAGAGATATGCTGGAGTTTACAGACATTTCTAAAAGGAATAATCCTATAGTAATGATTTTAGTAATAACTCATTATATGTAGAGAAAAAGCATTTATTATGTGAAATTATTGTGCTAGGCTCTGTGGAATATTCCAAGACAAACATACATAGATATTATCCTCAGCAACCTTATGGTCTAGTAGGAAAGAAAACTCTGTAATCAAGTTAGTATGATACAGAATAGAAAGTGTTAGATGCAGCTTTAACTAGTTATGATTAAAGTTATGTGGGAGGCAAAATATGGTACCACAATAAAGACTCTGTGTGTGTGTGTGTGTGTGTGTGTATTTATATATGCATATATATATGGTGTGTGTGTGTGTGTATATATATATATATATACTATGATGTTTTCTTTACTATTGGTAAAGAACTTTTACATAACCTATTTTTGAGTTTTGCAACATGGTGAGAGGTGAGAGGTTTTATCTTCCCCTTATGACAAATGAGGACCCTGGTGCTCAGAAACCCACTCCTTTATTTGCTGACTTAGTGCTTCTCTACTTTCTCTTCACTATGTCAGATAATAGTTATAGTGGACTTGGTGTGTAGAAAAGCAATAGGTATCATTTCTTGGAAGAACCCGTAGGCTGACAGACACTGCAGTAATGCCTTGATAATGAGCTCTTGAGGAACAAAGCCCCATGGATGAGGTTGGCCCAGGTTTATACTGGGAGTTAGAGGAGGCCCCAGCCAAGGCAAAGCCCCATCGAGGCACTACAGATGTCAAGTTTCTTGTTGCGGAAGAGATGACTGGGAGGTGGGGGAGGAAGACACTACACATCATGGCATGCATCCTTCTACTTTTTATAAGGTTACCATATTTGTTACATGAAATGTGTCCTCCTCCTCCATTCTATGCTCTACCTCATTAATAACAGTTTCACTGTTTTGTTTGTTGCTGCCCACCATTAGGTTACACATTTGTTGAAGATACAAGCTGTGTCTGATCTCTTATCCGTGGCTGGTATCCTGTGAAACACCCTCTGGAGAGCTATCACTGATATCAGTCAGCTTTCTGAAGCACCATAATTACATTTGTTGTTGACAATTTGTTGACATTAATGTCATTATGTTGTTTCTCACCAGAAGAATATGAATGGAAATGCTTAATAATTATTTTCTGTTTCTTGTATCTAGTTTTGTACCACGTGTTCTTAGTCCTATTGTAAATGAAGCTCCTTCTAAACTCCTTTCCTCTTGAACTCGGTCTCCACTTGTAGTCCATCTCCCTTCGTGGTTTTTTTGGGGGTTTTGTTGTTCTTCTTCTTCTCCCCAAAGCCCCCCAGTACATAGTTGTATATTCCAGTTGTAGGTCCTTCTAGTTCTGCTGTGTGGGACGCCGCCTCAGCATGGCTTGATGAGCGGTGCTAGGTCCGCACCCAGGATCTAAACCCTGGGCTGCCAAAGCAGAGTGCACAAACTTAACCACTGGGCTGTGGGGCCAGCCCCTCCTTCATGTTTTCATTCCGTCTTTTTCTCTCTGACCCTCCACTGCTCCCATTCATTAGAGGCTCTCTCCTTTTCCTGATACCAGGAGAAACGTGGTGATAGGTAGAGAGAGAACTCAAATCTTTAAAACATCTCTAGCCTAGACCACTGCTTGCACAAAACCACTGCTAAGCGTAGCACCTTTTTTAGTTGGTTACTGTAGAGATAAATGACATTAGATGGAGTCACGCTTGACAGAAGCTAGGCAAGTAAGCTTCATGAGATTGGACGCCTTATATGCAGGGTCATTTAGAAAAGGTCAAAAACTAGAAAGGAGTGGAAGGGGAAAAGTTTCACAAATGCACTAATAGGTAATTCATTGTTAGATTTTAGGTTGGTACAATTTGTGCCTGCTAAGGCCTTGAATCCAGCATACAAAGAATCCATCTCCGAGTACCCCCGATATGATTACACAGTGATTTTTTTTTTAATAACAGCTATGCTGCTGTGAACATTTGTGTACAACTTTTTGTGGGGGACATATATTTTCATTTCTCTGGGTATATGCTTAAGAGTGGAGTTGCTGGGTCGTATGGTAACTCCTTGTGAAGAACTACCAGGGTTTGGTTTATTAATATATTGAAGATTTTTGTATCTGTAGTCATAAGACATACTAGTCTTTAGTATTCTTGTGATGTCTTTGTCTGATTTTTAGAATGTGGGTAATACTCTTCTCATAGAATGAGTTAGAAAGTGTTCCCTCCTCTTCTACCTCTAACGAAGAGTTTTGAAGAATTGGTATTTGATTCTTTAATGTTTGGTAGAATTCACCAGTGAAGCTATGTGTGTGTGTGTTTTTCTTTGTGGCTAGATTTTAAATTACTGATTCAATCGCTTTACTTCTTATAGGTCTGTTCAGGTTTTCTTCTCCTTGATTCAGTTTTGATATTGTCTTTAGAAATTTATCAGTTTCATCTAAGTTATGTGATTAGTTGACATACAGTTATTCTTTGTGTTCTCTTATAATCCTGTTAATTTCTATAAAGTCAATAATAATGCCTCATCTTTGATTCCTGATTCTAGTAATTTGATTCTTCTCTCTCTTTGGCTTGGTCAGTCTAGCTAAAAGTTTGTCCATGTTTGATTTCATTTGTTTTCTCTATTGTTTTTATATTCTCTATTTCAATAATTTCTGCTCTAATGTTTCCTTCCTTCCTTCTGCTTGAGCTGAGTTTAATTTGCTCTCCCTTTTTTCCCAGTGTTTTAAGGTGGAAGCATAGATTACTGATTTGACATATTTCTTCTTTTTTGATGTAGGCATTTATTGCTATGTTCCTCTCTAAGCACTGCTTTAGCTGCCTCCTGTAAGTTGTGGTATGTGCCTCTTCTTTCATCTCAGTGTTTTCGAATTTCTCTTTTGTCCAGTGACCTGTTCATGGCATGAATGTTTTTTACACTCTCTCTTCAAATAGACATTCCACTTTTGCTCAACTAGTTACTTTGATGAAAAGTTCACTACTTTTTAAGGTAGCCCATTGCTTTTTAAGCACCTCAAGGTATTCATCAGTTCCTTGTAAAATTCTACATGTTGGTCTCAGTTATTTCTTTTGGAGCTGCCCCAAATTGGTCTGATTCCTCTTCCATAGGATAGTTCTCTAAATACATAAAAATTACTTTCTCTTCTCCAAATCTTTCCTTCAGGCTAATCATACCCCATTCTATAAACTCTCCTTTAAATGGCATTATGTCCATGTTCTTCACTACCTGTTTACTCTTTTTTTAAATTAGTATTTCTTTTAAAATTTGATATCTTGTAGTATACATTAATACTGTAGATCAGGAGTCAGCAGCCTTTTTCTGTAAAGGGCCAGATATAAATATTTCAGTCATTGAGGGCCATTCAGTGTCTGTCACAACTACTTAACTCTACCATTGTAGTGTGAAAACAGCCATAGACAATATGTAAATGATGAGCATGACTGTGTTCCAAAAAAACTGTTTTTATAAAACAGGTGGCCAGGCCAGATTTTGCCCACAGATTACAGTTTGCTGACTCCTGCTCTGTAAGTTATCTAACCAGTGCAGAACCTAGAATGATTATATCTTCACTTGTGAATGCTATTCTTGCATTAACGTATTTTTTTTAAAGATTTTTTTATTTTTTGTTTTTCTTCCCAAAGCCCCCTTGTACATAGTTGTGTATTTTTAGGTGTAGGTCCTTCTAGTTGCGGCATGCCAGACGCCGCCCCAGCATGGCCTGATGAGTGGTGCCATGTCCGCACCCAGGATCCAAACTGGCAAAAACCTGGGCCACCGAAGCAGAGCACATGAACTTAACCACTCGGCCCCTGGGCCGGCCCTGCATTAACGTATTTTTAAGATTGCATTTAAATATTCTGGGGCAAGTTGGATATGATTCTTATCTTTGCTCCCCTATAGGTAGGGTATTTTATTCCTCTGGCTTCTTTCAAGATTTTTTCTTTATCTTTGATTTTCTGAAGTTTAAATATGATATGTCTAGGTGTAGTTTTTTTAGCATTTTTCCTTCTCTGTGTTCTCTGAGTTTTCTGGATCTGTGGTTTGTTGTCTCACATTAATTTAGGAAATTGCCCAGTCATTATTGTTTCAAATATTGCTCTGTTCCTTCTCTCTTTCTTCTTCTGGTATTCTCATTACATACATTACATGTAGTTACACCTTTTCTGGTTCTTCCATAGTTCTTGGATACATATTCTATTCTGTTATTTTCCATCCTTTTTTTCCTTTGCTTTTCAGTTTTGGAAGTTTCTATTGACTGTTCTTGCTCTCAAACATTCTTTCCTCAGCCATGTCCAGTCTACTAATAAGCCCATAAAAGGCATTCATTTCTTTCTCAGTGTTTTTGGTCTCTAGAATTTCTTTTTAATTCTTCCTTAAACTTTCCATCTCTCTTCTTACATTGTCAGAGAAAAATTGTTTATATTCAATGTGAGAACCTAGTAGAGCTCCTGGAAGTAAAACTCACAAAAGTGTGGGGACCCTCCTGTGGCTGGGTTCCTGTGGAGTTTTTAATTTTCAGAGTTTCAGAGTCTCCAGCAGTTTGTCAATTACAGTTCAGGTTTTCCTATCCCAGTACTGGTTCCCATGAAGGTTTCTGCTCTGGTAAGTTGTGCTTCTCTGCCTTTTCTGTCTTTCGAATGTTGAGGGCAGTGGTTTGTTCTGTGACCTCATTTCTCTGATAGATCTTAGAAGTATTGTTGATTTTTCAGTTTGTTCAGGTTTTTACTTGTTGTTAGGATAGAGCAGCAACTTCCAAGCTCCTTAAATGCTGGACCAGAAACCAGAAGAACTTACATAGCTTTTTCTCCTATGTTTTCTTCTATAGGTTTTACATTTTTCATTTAGGTCTTTAATTCATTATGAGTCAATTTTTGTATCAGATGCGAGATATGAATCAAGATTGATTTTTTTTCTGGATATAAGGATATCCAGTTATTCCAGCACCATTTATGGAATAGATTATCCTTTCTCCATTGAATTGCTTTTGCATTTTTATCAAAATTTACTTGACCATATATGTGTGAGCCTGTTTTTGGACTCTGTTCTATTCCATTGTTCTGTCTATGTCCTTTCTCCCATACCACACTGAATTGATTACTGTGGCATTGTTGTAAATCTGGAAATCGGGTCATGTGAGACCTCCTACTTTGTTTTTTGGTTTGACTCTTCTATTTTCTTTGCTTCTGCACATAGATTATTATTATTTTTTTGTGAGGAAGATTGTCCCTAAGCTAAAATCTGTCCCAATTTTCCTCTATTTTGTATGTGGGATGCTGCCACAGCGTGGCTTGATAAGCAGTGTGTAGGTCTGTGCCCAGGGTCTGAACCCACGAACCCCAGGCTGCCAAAGTGGAACTTGCAAACTTAAGCACTGTGCCACTGGGCCGGCCCTCTTCTGCATATAAATGTTAGAATCACCCTGTCAATTTCTATAAAAAGACAAATCCTGCTAGGATTCTGTTTGGAATTGCATTGGATCTGTAGAACAGTTTTGGGAGAATTATAGAGTAGTTTGGGGAAACATCTTAAAAATATTGAGTTTTTCAGTTCATTCCATGAACATAGAATATCTCTCAATTTGATTAGGTCATCTTTGATTTCCTTCATCAATGTTTTGTAGTTTTTGCATACAGATCTTTCACATCTTTAATCTTTATATGCAAGTATTTCATATTTTGGGGTGCTATTATAAATGTATTGTTTTTAAATTGCAATTTGTAGTTGTTTTTTCTAATATATAGAAATATGATTGATTTTTGCATATTGACTTGTATCGTGCAGTATTGCTACACTTGCTAATTAGTTGTGTCTGGTAACTTTTTCTGTAAATTATTTGGAATTTCCTACATAATCATATTGTCTGAAAATATAAAGAATTTTGGTTTTTCCTTTTCAATCTGTATGTTGTTCTTTTTTTTTTTTTTTTTTTTTTTTGCCTTATTCCATTAGCTAGAATCTCCAGGATGATTTTGAATAAGAGTAGTGAGAGCAGCTCTCCTTGCCTTATTCTGATCTTGGGGGTGAGGGTGGCAATGGGGGTAAACATTCAGTCTTTTGTCATTAAGTATATTTACTGTAGGATTTTTATAAATATCCTTTAACAGATTGAAGAAGTTCCTTCTATTACTAGTTTTCTGAGAGTTGTTTTTATCATGAATGATTGTTGAGTTTTGTCAAATGTTTTTTCTGTATCTATTGAGTTGGTCATTTGCTTTTTCTTCCTTCGTTTGTTGATATAGTGAATTGTATTGATTAAGTTTTGAATGTTCAATTAGCCTTATATTTCAAATTAAACCCCACTTAGTTATGTTGTTATCATTTTATGTATTGTTTGATTTGCTTTTATTTTTTGCAACTGTGTTTATGATCTGTAGTTTTCTTTTAATATATCTTTATCTGCTTTTTAGTATCATAATGCTGGCTTCATTAAATGAGTTGGGAAGTGTTCCTTGTTTTCCTATATTTTTGAAAATTTTGTCTAGAATTGTATTATTTGTTCAATAAATGTTTGGTAGAATTCACCATGAAGTCATCCCAACCTGTAAATTTCTGTGTTGAAAGGTTTTTAACTATAGAGTCAATTTTCAAAGTAGATATAGGATTGTGCAGGTTATCTATGCCTATTTAGATAAACTTTGGCAGTTTACATATTTCAAAGAATTTGACCATTTTGTCTAAGTTATCAAACTTAGGACATAGAGTTGTTCATTGTATTTCTGTATTATTAGTTCAATGTCTATAGGTCTGTAGTAATGTCCCCTTTTTCATTTCTGATATTTGTAACTTGTGTCTCCTCTTTTTTTTCCCTTGATCAGTCTAGCCAGAGGTTTATCAATTTTTATCAACAATATAAATAATCATTATGTGTCATATACCTTTTAAAGAGCTTTATTTATATTCTATTTGAATATCCAAGAATCTATGAAATATTTTCCATTGTTATCCCCTTTTATAGGTGATTAAACTGAGACCTGGGTATATTAGGAAACTTGCCTACAATATGGCTGCCAGAGTGACAGATCCAGGATTCAAATCCAAGTCTAGGTGACTCTAGAGCCTTTGCTTTTGATCACACTGCGCTATTGACTGGTATAAAGGATGAATCAAAACCAGATAAGAAATGTGAAGGAATTCCTCTCCCTCACACTGTGATGGGGAGCAAAATTTTCATTTTCATCACTGGATTATAGTATCACTTTTCTCTGTCTTTGGCCCCTTCTCTGTAAATAGCATATAGTACAGAAGCACTTCTCATAAGATCTCTGAAGATCTGTTTGCTTCTTCTAAAAGTGTAGACCACTCAGTGAAGGTAACCTACCAAGGAGAGACAGAAAATTTGGGAAATTCTGATTGCCACAAAATGCTCTGTAACACATATTCGATTTTTGGAACAGAGGATCTCCTGACCTTCCAGTGACTGGATACCTGAAGTAGTTGTCCTGATGCTATCCGTTCTTTGTAGACTAGAAATAAAACCCTGACTCTATGTCCTTCCCTTTAAAATAGAGGTGTTTATTTCCCTTCATAGGTATAAGACATGCTTTTGAAAATAAACGCTGACATAGCTCACTTGTTTCCTTAGGTCTGACAGTGACTGCTGTAAAAGACTCCGGAGAATGGAATTTGGAGGCTGGGGCATTAGTCCTCGCAGATGCAGGCCTTTGCTGTATTGATGAGTTTAATAGCCTCAAAGAGCATGACAGAACCAGTATCCATGAAGCAATGGAGCAACAAACCATAAGTGTTGCTAAGGCTGGGTAAGAGTTTCTCTTCTTTAAAATATATGGGACTCGGGACTGGCCCCATGGCCAAATGGTTAAGTTCGCGCGCTCCGCTGCAGGCAGCCCAGTGTTTCTCGTTGGTTCGAATCCTGGGCGCAGACATGGCACTGCTCATCAGACCACGCTGAGGCAGCATCCCAAATGCCACAACTAGAAGGACCCACAACGAAGAATATACAACTATGTACTGGGGGGCTTTGGGGAGAAAAAGGAAAAAAAAATCTTTAAAAAAAAAAATTAAAAAATTAAAAAATTAAAAAAAATAAAATATGTGGGACTAGTAAGATTAGTTAGTATATGATTATGGAAAAATGTAAACCTTATTGAACTGCGAAGTATGTTTGGTCCTCTTAGGTATTAAATTTTCACCCTTTGAGACATACATTAGTTTTCCCATGGAGGTATGTGAGAAAATAGAAATGAGTGGTTAGGAAAATTAATGTATAGATGTCAGTTGACTTAATTCATGGAAGGGACTTATGAAGGGCTTTCAATACAGGGTTCAGCTCATTGTCTCGATCAGTAATTGTGTGTCTACTCTAGGCATAATACTATGTTAGGAATTTTTAAAGATTCAAAACGGAAAAACATAATTTCTGCTTTCGTTGGCATTCTCCTTATATATCATAATGGAAGGGTGATCACAGCATGTGAAAACTTAAAAAACATATAATAGCATAAGATGAAGTACTTTTGTGACTCAAAGAGGCTCAGGGATTGAGGTATATGAGTCCCTGTACGCATGATCAATAAAGAGGAAAAATAGGCAGGTTCAGATAGAAATCATTCACCCCAGGCCCTGAGATGGATATGGGAAGTTATCTGGCTGCACAGGCTGACCACCAGGCCAGCCAGGTCATCCAAACAACGGACAGAGCCGAACTGTCTCAGCCCTGATTCTGTACAGGTGCAAGGCCAGCTGATCAGGTAGGTAGGGCTGCTAGCAGAGTCTTCAAACAGTAGCGGGTACTTAGGAGCCAGGCAGACACTGGTGCATATAGATTACGTGAGATCTATTGATACACACTCACCAAAAAGGAAGGCAGAGGGAGGTAAGAGCAAGATATAGCCCAGAGGAAAAACATACTAAGAAAATACTAGGCAGAACCATTGTGCAGTCTATTCGTTTCATTCAGTGTGTATTCATTCGATATATGTTCATTCCAAGCTGCTATATGGCAGGCACTGTGCTAAACACTGAGAAGTACAGAGATGAATACAACACCATCCTTAGGTGTTCACTGTTTTGTTGAGAAAGATAGACAAAAGAGCAACAAAGTGGTAAGTCCATAATAAGAGTGTTAATGCGGAAACATACTTTAAAATAACTATTGCTTCTAAACTCTTTATCAGGGAAAATTAGAGATATAGTTTGCTAAGTGGCTTCAAGGCTGCTTTCTCTTCTCATTATGTCTCCATTTAGTTAGCACCTTTGCTGGTTGGTAAAATCTGTGGTTTCTTTTGATAAGCCTTTTCCAGAGGAAATCTGGGACATTTTGAAAGATTCCTAAATAATTAACCCTTACATCAGGGAGAATTGGGACAAATGCTGTGAATCTCTTTAAGAAAGGGAGAAAGTCAGCTGCACTATATCATACATGGCTACTAATAAACCTTTGGAAGTGAAAATATTTTATTAACCACCCCTACTGCCTTACCCTCTGCTAAGTGTGAATCAGTGTGAACCTTTTGTGCTATCCGCAAGTAGCCGTAAGTTCCAAAAGAAATGTTCTTGTGGCACCCGCAGGTTAGACAGTCTTGTCAGAACTATAACTACTTTACAATGCTTTTTTCCAATCTGTCACAGATCAATATTTTTATAAAATATAATAAGAATTATTTAAAAAATGAAATTAAAAAGCAAAGACATACAAAACATAAGCCTATGTTTGTCTTCTACTTGGGAGGTAGAAAGCTGTAAGAGCATGTCACTCCCATCCTAACAAGAAAAATCCAGATTGCTCACAAAAATCATAACTTTCCTTAAACTTATCAGAGAGCTAAGTTTACAGGAAAATCAAGGGAACTTAATTCCAAAGTGTGACAAGCCCTTGCAAGGAGAGATGAGGCACACAAACTGTTCACCTTTGACAGAGATGAGAGGAAGACATGGCTGCCATAGAAGCAAATCAGAAGAAAGAACGAAATTTTTTTAAATTCCCTGAAGTCCAAGTGTGGGCTCACATATCAATTTAGAATAACTGGGAGCTCCACACCAGGGGAGTTCTCACTTGCAAACCCTTCTCCACGGACCTCCACCAGGTTGTCACAAGAGAAGTTGGGCAGGGCAAAAGACTGGAGAGACCCTCCCCTGCCCGCATCTCTCACGTAGGCCTGAGAAGTGATTGCTGCTGGGGAACAGGTGAGAAACACTGCTGCCTCCCCAGACACAGTTCTCCTCTGAAGCAGAAGCCTTAAATCCCTGGGGACAGGGCAATAGTGCTCTCATCCCCAGGGTCTCTGGGGGATGGGTAGAGGCAAACACGCCCTTCTGCGTCAGGAGAAGGTCGAGGAATCTTCCTTCCCTCTGCAGGAGCCAGGCAGAGTGCTGCATCCGGAGAAGGAGAAGGGTATTAGCAAAAGCCGTCTTCCCCCCAAGGGAGGGTGAGAAATGCCCTTAGGTCCCGGACCCTGAGCCATCACAAAGCAGAGGTCTGTACCACTGGAAAGGGACAGAAAAACCCCTCCCACGTGAGAACCACCACAGATACCTGGCAGGGTCTAGCTGACACAAGTGGGAGGGATAGAAAGGCTTACGACTCTCCAGCCCGTCCCTCCAAGAGTGGGCACACAGACCCTGCCTAAGACCAGGAGACCAAGAACCAACCTGGCCCCCAAATAAGCCACTGAATAGCAGGCAACAGCACTGCCACTGGGAGAGGCGCAGGAGTGTGAAAGAGAGCCCCTCTGTGGTGCAGGTGTGAGTGACTGCTGAAGCAGAACAGAAATGCTGAGAATCATCTTCCAGCCCCGCGCTACAACCCCACACTAGGCACAAGGGGCAGCTCGACACTGAAAGAATTTGAAGTGGGGCACTGAGGCTAAAGGTGAACCACTGCTAATACCTGGATCGCCTGTGATGGCCTTACACTCTACATGAGGGGGTGTAATATTTGACGGTTGACTATGATAAGTTAATAAACTCTGAAACAACTACTAGAAAGTAAAAGTGGCCCGATTAAAAAGCCAGTTATAGAGATAAAATGGAATCATTAAAAAAAATCTAAAAGAAGGCAGGAAAAGGAGAAAAGGGAGCAAAGAATAGACAGGACAAATAGAATGCAATTGGCAAAATGAGAGATTTAAATTCAAGCATATCAATAATTATATTAATAATAAACCATGTAAACAATTAAAAGAAATTGTAAGACTAGATACAAAAGCAAGACCCAGCTAAATGCTGCCCTCAAGAAACTGACTAAATTAAACACACAGGTAAGTTAAAAATAAAAGGAAGGGAAAATATTCCTTGGAGACGCCAAAACCTGAGCAAGATATCACAGGAAAGTAAAACTACGAACTGACATCCCCCATGAACAGAGACACGAAAATTCTTAACAATAATTTAGTGAGTTAAATCCAGCAGTATATTAAAAGGATATACATTATAACCAAGTGGGGCTCATCCCAGGAATACAAAGTTGGTGTAACATTTGAAATCAATCATTGTAATTCACAATGTTAACAGAATAAAAAGAAAAAACATATCCCAATAGATGCGGGAAAATTATCAGACAAAGATAAACACCCATTAATGGTAAAAATTCTCGGCAAACCAGAAGAGAAGTCCTTCCGCCTGTTTAAATGGCATCTGTGAAAAATGCACAAGAAACATCTTCTGTTTAATGGTGAAAGATCGAATAGTTTCCATTTAAGATTGGGAGCAAGTCAGGGATGTCCAGGCTTACCACTTCTAATCAGTGTTGTACAGGAAGTCCTGATCAGTTTAGTAAGGCAAGAGAAAGAAAGAAAAAACATTCAGTTTGAGAAGGAAGAAGTTAAAACTGTCTACATGATCGTCTACATAGAAAATCTCAGAATCACTGAAAAGGTGTTAGAGCTAATAAGCTAGTAAACTAAGAAGTCGTAGGATACAAGGTCACTGTATTAACACCAATTGTATTTCTGTTTGCTAGCAGTGAACAGCTGACATTGAAGTAAAATATATCGCTTATAATAGTATCCAAACACATAAAATATTTGGGGATAAATCTAGCAAAATGTTCTAGATTTTATGATAAAAATTGCAAAATATTGATGAAACTAAAGGACCTAAATAAATGGAGAGCTACCAAGTTTCATTGATCAGAAGACTTAATATTAAGATGTAACTTCTCTCCAAAGTGATCTATAGAATCAGTGCAATTCCAATCAACAGCCCAACAGACTTTTTGGCAGAAATTGACAAGCTGATTTTAAATTTTATATAGAAAAGCACAGGAAATAGAAAAGCCAAGATGACTTTGAAAAAGAAAAATTTAGAAGACTTAATTTACTTCATAATTTACTATAAAGCTACAGTAATCGAGACAGTGTAGCATTGGTGTAAGGATAGATATAGGTCAATGGAAGAGAATACAGGTCCAGAAATAGACCCACAGATAGAAAGTTAATGGATTTTTCAGAATGGTGCCAAGGTAATTCAATGGAGAAAGGATACTCGTTTCAAAAAATGGTGGTAGAACACTTGGATATCCATTTACAAAAAATGACCTCTACATAAATGCTTATAGCAACTCTATTCATAATCACCCAAGTTGAAAGCAACCCAGAAATCCATCAACTGGTGAGTGGATAAATACATTTTGATACGTTCATGCAATGGAATACTACTAGCAATATAAAGGAACAAACTATTGATACATGCAACAACACGACTGAATCTTCAAAGCACTATGTGAAATGAAAGATACCAGGCACAAAAGACTACATAGTTTATGATTCCATTTACATGAAATTCTAAAAAAGGCAAAATTATAAGCAGAGAAATCAGATCAGTGGTTGCCAGGGGTTTGGGGTCAGGGGAGGGAATTGACTGCAGAGGGGCACCTAAAAATGTTAAATTTTACTGTACATAAATTATACCACAATAATCCTTAATTAAAAAAATTGATAAACCCATATACTTTATTTTTAGGTGCAAAAGACATGAAATTATTCTGTCAAATTGCTATTGAAGTTTGTAAACACTTAACTCTTTCTGTACTTATCTCCTCCCTGACTGGTAACAATGTCTAAACAGGTACAGGTTCACAGCCCAAGCTTTGCCCCTGGTGGTGGACTTACCTAGTAAGACACCAGCTAAGGATAGATGGGAAGGGGCTGGAAAGGGTCACAGTGCCTGGGGAGAGGATACGTTTATTGTCAGTGAAACCCTTTTTTAAATTGGAGTGACATCTTCCAAAGGAAATAATTTTAAAGAATAATTTTCAGATTGGATTTTTTGTCTATTGAGAAAGGAGAAAGTAGTGCTAGGAGACCAGAGATTTGAACTTTATTTTGCTTCTCATAGTAACAGTCAGTTTTTCATTGTTTCTCATTTAAACCATTCATCAAATGTATAATATGTATGGAAAGGAGTTTTGCCTGAGAAGCACTTTGAATGCTTTGATTTAATGGACTTTTCTCAAGGGCTTGCTTTTTAGACCATTGCACCATAGCAGGCATTGATATCATGGTTATTATTATGGTAGACATTTGTATAATTATCTTTTCAAGATAAAATTTTTCAAATATTTCTCATTTGTCTTGGCCGCTATCCAGGGTTTGATGTTTCTTTGAACTGTGGCATGGATCACAACCAGTATATTAGCCTTCCAGCTCCTTTATATTTATGTAAGAGTTTTTACTTTGCAAAACATTTTAGCATATATATTTCATTTAAAAAAATACTGTAATTTACTGCATTCCAGGAATTATAGGATCTTTGTGCCCCTCTAGGTATTATCATTAAACTAGGTCTTGTCCATTGACTGTAAGGTGTGGATGTTAGTGGCATTCCGATTTTTCCCCCTCCCCAAGATAACTATTTCTGGATTCATAAAGACATTTATACCATTTATTTTTATCATGCATTTTTAAAGACACAGTTCCTAAACATTGCATAACTGTATTATTATGTAATGTTATCCAGTGATTTGCTCCTTTTATTTCTCCATCTTGAAAGGGTTTCTTGGTCAATTTTGTGAAGATGTTTTTTAAGTACCTTGTAACGACAGAGCTTGGTCTCTGTGGTCTCTGAACTTACGTTAACAGTCGACTTCCAGCCTATTCCGAGGGTGACAAGGCCACCACATGCTGATAAGCATCTAGTCGTAGGTGCTTTTGCTTCTGAACATAACGTTTCTAATGCATGCTGGGCTGAAAATGTATTTCAGCCAAACTTCACATTTCTTACACACTTCAAAAATTTTAATTTTATTTATAAACAGCAGGCATACAACTTGGATTTGAATCTCTTCTACCTTGAGTGGTTAGCTCCGTGTTTTCCACACCCAGGATGTGGCCTGAAACAAGAACCCGCAGGAAGGGCATGTTGCTGTCCAAGAGACCAAACACTTTTCCTCCGAAATTATTTTCTTCTTTGTGAAATCTCGGTAAAATTACTTACAACTGAGACCATCACTAATTAGTAACAGCAAATATCCAATAATATCAAAAGCAGTGAATATTCCTTCTTTTAAAATAAAGCATGCTGTTTTGATTACTACAGCTTTTTTTCCCTCAGGATTGCTTTAGCTATTCAGTCTGTTGTTCCATATAAATTTTAAGATTCTTTGTTCTATTTCCATTATAAACCACTGCTACCTCAATAAAAAAAAATTAATTAAATGTACATTTACTAGTGTAAAAATAAAATAAAGCAAAACTAAATTGTTAATATCCATTAACAGTTAGTACAGTTAATTGTAAACTGCTAAATTGTTGAAAAGTCAGTGTGGTTATGATGGGAAGAGAATAAGCTTTGGGGTCAGAGAGACCCAGAATCACTTCTAGCCTCTGTTACTACTTTCTGATCTTGTGTGAGATAATTGTCATCTCGGAGCCTCAGTTCACTCATCTGTGTAATGAAGATAACAATATCCTTCTTCCAGGGAGGTTCTCAACTTAGAACTGATATATGTCAATGTCCTGGCTCAGTGCTTGCCATATGGTGAAATGAACATAACATGAAACTTACCGTCTTAACCGTTTTTAAGCATACGGTTCAATAGTGTTAAGTACATTCACATTGTTATGCAACTATTTATGTACTTTTTTTAAGACTGTGTTTTCTAGTCCATATCCTCTTAGGCCAGGGTGAGAAGATACTTATGACTGTCCAAAAGTATTTTATTTCACATGTATATGAAGGTATTCACAGGACTCCTTGTGTTTCTGAACTCATTTGAGTCTCCAGAATAATTTCAAAATTATGAGACCCACAGCATTGCTAGTAACAACAACCACAAAAAAAACTGAGTAGTATTCAAGCCTCCTTTGCAGTTCTTTTTATGTTTAGAATATATTCCACTCAGGTTATATATGGTCAGAGTGCTGACCTAAACTCCAAAAGGTTATTTGAACTAATTATTTTCTTTTTGTGGTCTTATTATTGATTTGGTATACGGTTAGGAAAAAAGTTTTTAAACTTACATTTGTGTTCAGTTTTAGAGTTTGCTTTTTTCAATCTTTTTGATTTAATTTTATTTTCTGAATTTGTAAAACGTTTCAAAAGTCATAACTATGTAAAAAGATACACCAAAGAAATCACACTCGTATCTCTACTCCTTCCCTTCTGTTGCCTCCTATCCCTTACAGATACCTTTTTCATTGGTTTCTGATTTATCCTTCCTATGTTTCTTTTTTTGCAAAAATAAGCAGAAACACACAGAGGGGGTGGGGTGTGTGTGTGTACACGTGTATGCATCTCCCCTCTTTCTTAGGCAAAACATAGCATAGTGTATATGCTCTTTGACACTACTTCAGTGTTATCCCATAATTATTATATGTAGTGTTCTCATTATCATTTCTTCATATATTTTTTAGAAATTCTGCAATTTTGGTTTGTACATCTCCTTTCTCCCAAGAGTTGTTTTAAAGACTAGTTTTTTTTTTTGAGGAAGATTAGCCCTGAGCTGACATGTGCTGCTAATCATCTTTTCACTGAGAAAGATTGCCCTGAGCTAACAACCATAGCCATCTTCCTCTATTTTATATGTGGCACAGCTGCCACAACATGGCTTAATGAGCGGTGTGTAGGTCCGTGCCTGGGATCCAAACCTGCAAACCCTGGGCCACTGAAGCCGAGTGCACAAACTTAACTGCTACGCCACCAGTCTGGCCCCCAAAATCATCAGGTAGAAGGACCTTTTTTATTTATTTGTTTTTTGACATGGTTACTAATTTCTAGTTTTATTGCGTTGTGGTCAGAGAATTTTGTTTGTATTATTTCTACTTTAAGGAACTTCATGAGGTTTTTTCTTTGTGGACTAATATAAGGACAATTTCATGACTGGCCCGTGAATGCTTGAAAACTTATATTCTCTATAATCAGAATGTAACACACACACACACATAAACACACACTCATAAACTGTACCTTATCAATAATATTGTTTAGGTCTTCTGTATCTTTACTTACCTTTTGCATGTTTGATGTGTCTTAGACTGAGAGTGGTGTGTTAAAGTTGTGTATCTGTTGGTTTCCCTTCTCATTTCTCGTAGTTTCTGCTTTATGAAGGTGGTTGCTGTGGCGTTGTTGGCATTTGCGCCTCTTTCTCTCAATGCTTTGTGGCCTGAATTTTACCTTGCCTGTTCTCAAGATCACAGCTCCTGATTTCATATTATTTGCATTTCCTAATATATCTTTTCTCTTTCCTTTATGTTTAGCCTTTTTATTTCAGTTTGTTCTCTTGTATACAGCATAGACACCGTTTTATTTTATTTTACTTTGCTTTACAAATAACCTGAAAATCTTTTTCATTTCATATATGAGTTAAGCACATTTACGTTTGTTGGTATTACCAATATGCTTCGTGTCAACTGTCTCATTATTAAAAATTTACTATGTTTCTTTTTCTATGTGTTTGGCATTTAGGAAGGTTTACATTTTTGTTATACATTAGGGGTTGGCAAACTTTTTCTATAAAGGTCCAGAGAGTAAGTATTTTAGGCTTTGTGGGCCGTACAGTCTCCATTGCAACTACTCACCTCTGCCGATATAGACAATATGATTGCATCAGTGTGTCTGTGATGAGGACAGAACAAAAGAAGCCATAGACAATATGTAAATGAGCGGGCGTGGCTGTGTTCCAATGAAACTATTTACAAAAACAGGTGGTGAGCTGGATGTCACCTGAGGGCTACCTGTAGTTTCACAACACCTGCTCTAGGACTTACCTTTAAAAATACCTTTTATAGTGCCGGCAGCCCCCTTCATCTTCACTTGGGAGATTTAAATAATGCTGTTTGACTCTGGTCTGTTACCCGTGTGGTAATCAATGGCTTGTTCTACTTTCCCCTTTCTCCCTTCTCTTTACTATTAGTGGTTGTATTATGTATACTTTGTCAGGACAAATAGCGCTTACATGCTCTTCTCCCACTTTTATCCTTTCCTTTGTTTTGGTCTTAGATCTGAAGTTAAGTGTGTTCAGTGCTCACCATCAGTCCTCTTGCCAGAGCGGCGCCTTCATCTCTTAGTTGAATGAAGCTCATCCTCTAACAGATTCCTTGGGAAGTGCTTGGGAAGGGCTCCTAAACACTGTACTGAATTTGTGCGTGTTTCAAACTATTTTTCATCGCTTTGATGCTTGATGGACAGCTTGGCTGGTTTTATAAAGCATTAGCTTTACACTTTCTTTCAGTCTTGCCTTGTACATTGCCGTTGACAAATCTGATGCCATTCTGATGCCCTTCGCCTTGTAGGTAATTTAGTCTTCTTGCCTGAAGGCCCAAAAGGATTTTTTTCTTTGTGTTTTAAGTATAATATTCTTATTAGGCTATGTCTCAGTTGATTATCCTTGGTCAGTTTTTCTAGATGTTAGAGAGCCCTTTGAAATGTAGAAGTCTTCTTTTCTTTCTGGAAATTTTTCTTGCATTATATATTCTGTTCTTTGTTTTTATTTTTCAGAAATTCTAATTACATGTATGTTAGGTCTTCCTTGCTTAGATTCTCTAGCAACCATTTTTTTTCTTTTATACTTTTGGCATTTTTGTTCCTCTGCTTAGCTCCCTTTATTGTACTTTCACTCCTTTCTGTTCTCTCTTTGGCACCTCAGATTTGAATGTTCGTTTCTGAAATTATTTTGTCTCCCTCCCTCTCCCCGTTTTCTTCCCTGAATCATCTCTGGATTTACGTGTTCCTCTTTTTCATACTTTTCTGTTCTGAGTTTTTGAATTTCTGATTTGGAGTGGTTTTTCACATATGCAAATATTTAAGGATATTTAATTCAAGTGAGGATATTATATACAGATTTCTTCCGCTTTATGGGGTTTTTGGGGGGAGGAAGTGGGATAGGAGTTTCATCAGGTATTTTCATTCTTGTAGTAGTTTTATGTGGATGTTATTTCCATTCATTTTGAAGTGTCTTATCTTTTTCTGAATCATTAATAATAGTTATTCTAGTAAGGTGATAGTCAGAAGTTTGGGTGGTCTACCAGCTTTTAGTTCAGAGTAATCTCAGCTGAGTGCATTTTACTTAATAGATAGTGTTTTTTCTAAGGTTTAAGGGGGATGGTTGATGTGTCTTTTGATTTTGTATTTCTCAGTTGTTTCATAGGATCTTTAATGTCCACTGCTTGTCTCCTTCCCCTGATCACCAGGACTCCAAGGGACTCCTGCCCTTGTCGGTCACCTCCGTCTACTCCAGGACCCTACCCAAGACTGCTGCCTGGGGTCCCAGGAACTTTCAGGTCCCTCTTTCTATTCCCCAGAAGTCACTGCCTTGATTTATGGGGTCTCAGTATTTCCCCAGTCCGTGTGGGACTCTCTCCTTCCAGGGGTGACTTTGTCTATATTCCAACATCATAAGGGACCCACAGCTCTCTCCTCCTTTTCACTGAGGCTCTACTGATCTTTCCATTCCTGTCTGGGCTCTAGATTCGCTTTGTCTATCTACTTACATGTAAACTGAATTTCGTAGGATTCTCTCTCACTCTCAATTATCTTTTAGTTTGTTTTATGGGTTTATTTGCTCTCCTTGTTTATCCACAAAGTGTCTGGAGGATACATTGAGAGGTTTGGCTACAAGCAGCTGTCATTATCCTATGGAAACCTCTTTCTTTTTAACTCATAATACCAACTTTTGCTGTGTGTTTTAAAAACATTACCCATGTTTTCCTTGAACCATTTCTAGAAAAAGTAATTGGAGAGATAATTTTCTACAATTATTTTGAAGGGCTCGGATACAGAAATGGAATTAGACTTGTGCTGTGTCCTTTAGAATCCAATGGCTGGAAGGTCCAGGGAAGCATGTTTAGAATCAGCATTGGGAAGACTTCTCAGTGATTAGAGCTGCCTTGAGATCAAGTAGGCTGCCTACAGGGTCACTGAGATCTTCAGGTTTAGACTAGAAAATGTGTATGTAAGGAATTCTAGCATCCAATGAGTAAATGAATAAGCTTTAAGGTGCCCCTGGGCTGGCCCACAAACTCAGCCCTGACGAACAATTTCAGCTGTTGGCTGGTTATGAAACCTCCTGGCAGTGTCTGAGGCAGCACCCTGTAATCAAACACTTTAATTATTTTGTGGTGCAACTTAGGAAACTTCACACTAGATGGGATAAAGACTCACATCGATTTAGGTCAGATTTTGCTGCCAAATTAACTATGAAAAACTTGCTTTTTCAGAGCTTTTTAGATTTTGAAATTGTGAGAAGTGACTATGGCCCATTATCATCATCATCATCATCATCATCATCATCAGGCTCCTGCATCCTAGGAACCTTGAGCAGTCAGCCCAAACACGATTCTGCTCCAGGATGAAGTAGTGAATGCTACAGGGGGAATAAGTGTAGAGGCTTTTTAATGTTAGGATGAGACTAGCTCAAGTTTCCCGAAGTAGGCCTTAAGCCATGTCTGCTTGAGTACGCAGGATCACAAAAGCTGCATCGTTTGGTGACTGAAACATAATTTGGGGGATGGGAGTTTGTTCAAAGTAGATATAAAATAGAAGCTATATTGTCTCATTCCCACTTCAGCATCAGAAGTGCATTCATCTTCAAACTTGCTCTTCCATTGTTGTGATGCAGATACTTTCTGTGTCACTGATTTTTTTTGTGTGTTTGTGGGTCTTTTAGACTCATTCAGCTCTCCCTCTTGTGTCCATTTCAAACACTCTCAAGAGAGGCCCAGTTAGATAGTATCGTTCCTATGAGAAGATTTATGCGAGACCAGCTCAGAGGCCTCTGGCCAGTTTATGGATCAACTGCTCTTGGGTCATGTTCCAATCTCTGGTCCTGTCAGCTGTTCCTGTATGGCAGTTTATATAGAAGGGATCGTGGGGTTATGTGTGTGGTAGGTTCCAGTGGTTGACCTGTCCAGGACTATAATGAGGACAAAAGAATCACTTAAGGAATATACCAAAGAACAAGTCATACAGTGGTTGTCGCTGCTGGTAGATTTGTCAGTGGTGAGAAACAGTAGTTTAGACAAACGGAAGGGCATGGTGAATCAGCCTAAATAGGAGGTAGCTCTTTATGAGAAAAATCTTTAGCTCAGTGGGTTTCAAAGAGACAGACAAAAAGGATGGCAGGGTTTTTAAAGACAGTACTTACTCACGCATAAGCTATAGACTCTTAGTCAAGCTCTGTAGTAATTTTTACAATTTCTCTCCAGGCCATATTTACCATCAATTATGTGATCTTTTTTCCTCCATCCAAATTGTCCTCTTAATTTTTTTTTATTTTTTATCTTTTATTTTGACATAATATCACTAACAGAAAAGTGCAAGAATGCGAGAATAGTACGTTGGTTTTGATCTTGGGCCAGCAGTTAAGTGTGTCTGCAATTAACAGTTAGATCTGTCATCTGCATTTGGTGGGAACCAATGGAAACACTCTTTAAGTTCCACTTTAGCTCATGTGTTTGTTTTTCATAGCACTTACTCTGAGTGTCACTTGACAATTTAGAAAAAGTTGGATCTGCCTCTGACAATAGCTCATCCATTTTTTTTAAGAAGAAGGTTAGCCCTGAGCTAACATCTGCCGCCAATCCTCCTCTTTTTCTGAGGAAGACTGGCCCTGAGCTAACATCCGTGCCCTTCTTCCTCTACTTTGTATGTGGGATGCCTGCTACAGCATGGCTTGACAAGCGGTGCGTAGGTCTGTACCTGGGATCCGAACCAGCGAACCCCGGGCCGCCGAAGCAGAACATGCGAACTTAACCACTGTGCCACTGGACCAGCCCCTCATCCAATTTTTTGACTAACAGTTGTCATAATCTTAAGTTCATTCTCCTTAATTAGAAGCCTGTTAATCTTCCTGATGCAAAGTATGCAGTTAATTGCCAACACAGGACTTTTGAGGAAATGTCACTAGAGACATAAAGCATATCAAGACGTTAATTAATAGCAGATAAGAAGGGTTAAGTGTGAAAAAGGAATACTTAATCATGTATTCTACCAAAATAAAATAAAGACACTGAATTTTACCCTGAAAACACCTTACCTACTCCTCACTCCCCAGTTCAAAGACTTTTCTTTTGGCCAACAAGACAAAGGCTTCTACAGTCACGTGTCAACAGGGGGGATACATTCTGAGAAATGCATCATTAGGCAATTTCGTCATTGTGCGAACATCATCCAGTATACTTACACAAACCTAGATGGTATAGCTAACTACCCACTTAGGCTCTGTGGTACTAATCTTATAAGACCACCATAGTATACACAGTCTGTCGTTGACGGAAACATCGTTATGTGGCACATGACTGTATACCCTAGAATAGGAGTCTTTCACTGAGCCATCATCGTCCAGATTTTCCAGAGTCCTTTCTCTAGAACCACTTCAGGTTTTTCTTTGAGATGCTTGATACCATCGTTTTCAGGAACTCTTGAATATGTCTGCTTTTACTTTCTCTCTTTCATGTCTCAAGTAACTAAAGTCTGATTGATTTGTGGAGGAGTTTTGATTTGAATTATAATCTCCGTAAGGATTTAGTGTGAACCACTGGATCAGAATATCTGGCTGGTCTTGAATGCTGCAGGGAATTTCTCAGAGATTTTTTTCAATGTGTCGCTTTATATAATTGTTGAGAGAGAATTCTTTTAAAAAATAAGAACAGCGCCTGCAAAGGCATGTCGTAAGCCACACACCCACCATTCAGATACATACGTGGCTGGGAGGGAACAAGTCAGTATGATTTCTGCAATATAAAAGCTTGTTATGGGTAGTCAGAAAAAAATGCTAAAACACTCAGGATGCCTAGAGTCTACTAAAATGTAACTTAGGGTGTCGTAACCAAAATATAGGTCTTATTGAATCAGTATAGGTTTGAGATGACCAATAATTTTGTTGACCTTTGCTTATGTTACTTAAATCTGAACACATTTTTACAGTTTGGGAGTTTAATACCTTACATTTTGTCTTGGCTGCTTAATGAAATAGAGGAGGAAACCAAGAAGCAAATGATGCACTATGAGCTTAAAAACCATTTGAATTTAGGGGCCGCCCCTGTGGCCGAGTGGTTAAAGTTCCACATGCTCCACTTCGGTGGCCCAGGTTCACAGGTTCAGATCCTGGGTACGGACCTGCTCCACTCATCAGCCATGCTGTGAAGGCATCCCACATACAAGAATAGAGGAGGATTGGCACGGATGTTAGCTCAGGGCTAATCTTCCTCAAGCCAAAAAAAAAAGATTGGCAATTGACAACAGATGTTCGCTCAGGGCAAGTCTTCCTCACACACAAAATTTGAGTTTACCTACCTTGTTAAATTGTGTGAATCACTCCATGTGCCTGGTGAATGGCTGCGCAGTGCCACACAACAGGGTGGTCATGTAAGAGAGCTTTCACTGATGATGATCTTAAAGGCTGTGGAATGCTAAACTAATGATTTGGGAAAGATAATGTTTCATTATTTCCAAGGTTCTTTTCAAACTTAACAAGGATAGCATCTCATCAAGGACAGGGTATCATAGATTCTTAAATAATAGAGGATACCTTTGCTATTTACTGAGGACACTTTTTAGGAGAAAATTTGACATTGCAATTATATATTTGGTGCTACTAAATTACACTCAGATGCCTAGGTAGGAAGTACAGTCTAAGATTTAAAAACAGCAAGATGGCAATTTATTGTTTTGCTCAGTAGCAGTAAGCAACGTCATGCTCTCTGCTGGCTACTAACACCACAAAGATGAAAAGACAAGGCCTTCGTTCTCAAGAGGCTCACAACCCAGTAGCGAGACAGACAGGTAAACATTTACTGTACACTGCGATTCTAACAGCCATAGATCCCCACTCCACTGGTATTCAGATTTCTAGCCCACACCAGGCCTGCCGATCAGGATCTCTGAGGTAGGCTGGGAGTCTGCATCATTAAAGGTCACCTCAGTCCTCCTTGCCAAGCCAGGCTGAGGAACCGCTGCTCCAGGGTCAGATTGCTCCACACCCTGCTCGCCTCCTCCTCCCAGGATCTTGTGAAGCTGCGTCTCTGATGGCACCCTACACAGACTCGCCCCAGGTTAGAGGGGGAGGCAGGGAAAGGAGGCACCAAGTCCTTCCACCCAACCCCACTGAGAGGGCTCTGACCACTACGGGCCTGAAGGGCTGTGGAACAGGTTGACAGGTGTTCCTTAGAGGCATCCAAGCTTGCCACCAGGATGTGAAAGCGTGAGTTCACAGCGGGCACTTAGAGAGTTTTCTGTTCTTTCTAGATAATATATATGACCAATACTTTCGCCCCTTCCTCTTTCCTATACCCACTGCTTGTATATCGCATTACTGCTCATTGAGTCAATCTAGATGTGAAAGATAATTTGTTGACTTTATCAACCTTGAAAAGTGAGAGAGGGAGTGTGTACCTAATATTTAAGTTTACGAAAAACTATATAATGGATTGTGAGAATATCCTCTTTCAAATGACCAGAGACCGCTCTGTCCCTCCTGGCACCGTCCATCCTCCTCTTCTGCTGCCGGGAGCTGCCTGACGCACTGTCCCTCACAGTCTCCTCTTCCCCTGCTCCTCTGTTGTTCACTGCTCACATTTCCACGAACTGACCCTCAGGCAGCCTTTTTTCTTCACGTATAAATCTTCCTTAGCCCCATTCCTTAAGCTGATTGTTTTCATTTTTTTCCAGTTACGTCAGGAATAATTCACCACCTTCTTTCTGTCTTTGCTTGTTCATTTCCCTTCTCATACTGTGGATAGCCTGAAGATTATGTACCTTATAGGGTCCAGGAGTCTCCACAGGAGTTTCTCTTTGCTGATACTAATGCTGATACTGATGCCCTCATCCGCTGCACCCGTGCTGTCTGGAAGGCGCTGTGTTGGGCCCCCCATCCTCCAGCAGATCTTTTGTAAACGAATTGAAGGCAGGGACCAGCCATATACCTTTCTGAATTCTCAGTACGGTTCTTTGCACACAGGAAATGGCTTATAAATATTTGCTAATCAGAGAGAGGTAAAACAATTTTACCTCACATTGAAAATAATTTTTTAAAAATTATTTCATATGCAGTTGTATTTTGTTTCATTGCCAGTATTGCAGCAATATTCCTTTTTTATGATAAATGCAAACAGCCTCACTTCAGTATGGATTAAATATGCTTTTGTGAAATTAGTTAGGAACGATTTATTACATTGTTTTTATGGCAAACTGGATTCTGAGTTCTAAACAACTACCTTTACAAAGCTATTTTGGCACATAAATTATAAGATGTGGCCTGTCAGAATTTTTCTCTTTCAGTAATTTTTTTAAAAGGAGATTTCGTTTTCAGTAAAAGTGGCTTGTTTGTCTTTCTCTTCTTGAATGATTGTCATCTTGTGCCATTGAGCACAAATAAAGATTCTTAAACTTCTTTAGTTTCAGGGCATGAGGTAATTGCTAGAGCCAACTGGAAATAGATCAGGGATTAACGAAGGTGGCACATGTTTGCTGATGTCACAGGGCTGTGACTGCTGAGAGGCAGACATGCCACTATTACTGAAAACAGTTGTCGAGTGGAAAGCATACAAATTTACAGAGAAAAAAACTTTACATTGGTTATTGTCAATGAATATGCTGTATTATTTTGAGGACTTGCCCATCATTAATAAGTTTAAAGACAGTATCTAGGTTCTGTCACATCCACATGTACCCTGCCACTGCCCTGTTTGGGACTCTCCTGCCTCTCCCTGGACCGTTGCCCTCAGCTTCCCCATGTGTCCCGTCCTCGGTCCATCCTCATCTAGTGCCCAGACCCCTTCAGCCTTCCCTTCACTGTACCTCCTCACAAACGTAATGCTAATCAATCCTTATTTTTCCTCATTTCCTTTCCCTCTCTCCCTCTTTTCCTCCTCTCTCTCTCTCTCTCTCTCGTTTCTTTCACAATGAAACATCAAAATAAGTGAACACAGAAATTTTTGGCTTCAACCACTCCCCATTCCCCAAAGTCACCCTCAGTCCCACCTTCACCTCCTCCGCAAAGACGTCTTTCTCGCCACTTCAAAAAGTGCAGATGTCATGAAGGGCCAGTTCAAAAGCCACTGCGTAATGTTTCTCTGATCATCTCCTCCATCCACATAGATGAATACACATCATCTTTACTTCCCCTGGGAACTTCGTACTTCTAGGACTTATCATATTCCGCCTTGTTTTACCATTGTTGCTAGTGGATTGCAAGCTCATTAAGAGCAGTGTCCGTGTTTGGTGTAATTTTGTATGCCTCTTAGCACTCGGGAGAGGAGTCTTCTCATAGGGGTGTAAGAAGTGTGTATTGAACACTTATTTCTCCTCAGGAAAGTCTAGTGTAAATGTACTTTGTCGAAGTTGGTGTTTGTGACACCTCCTTGTATCATTCCACATTCTCTTTCACACGAGTTTCTCCAGATTTTCAAGGTGAAAGAACAGCCCCTTTTGATTAACAAGTTTCATCTTGCTTTTTATTTGAATCTCAATGGTCAGTGAATTGTATCCTCTCTTCTGGTAGCCTCGTCTGCAAGCTGAACACAAGGACCACCATCCTGGCAGCAACCAACCCCAAAGGCCAGTACGACCCCCGCGAGTCCGTATCTGTGAATATCGCCCTTGGCAGCCCACTCTTAAGTCGATTTGACCTTATCCTGGTTTTGCTTGATACCAAGAATGAAGACTGGGATCGTATAATTTCCTCCTTTATCCTAGAAAACAAAGGTATGTGGAGACAATCATTCAAACGGACAAAGAAAGAATAGACATAACCAAATGAAATTCTCCTTGAAGAAGATTATGTAAATACCAAAGGTACCCTACCAGATGAGCACTGGAGAGATGCCTAGACAGGGAGCAGTGAGAGGAGGCAGGTAGTGGGCCCAGAACAATGAGCAGAAGGAGAAGGGCCTTTCTCTACCTGCCATGGGTGAGATTGTAGTTGGTAAATACATCCTTTGTGATGAAACGGGGCAACCTTACGATATATAATTACCACTCACCTCTTGCATGCAAGGAAAACTGGACTGAATTATGAAACAGAAATCTCTAAATGTGTGCTTCTCTTTCAATTGAATTAGGTTTGCCCAAGTACTATTTTATTACAATAGGGCAGACCAGAATTTTTCTGAATAATTCTAAGCCCTATAGGAAGCTTACCTTTATTAAGTTTAGATCCTAAGACTGCTTATTCTCAAACTATATGCTACGCTTTCAATGACCACAAAACCTGAAGGTTACCTTTTTAAAAATTAGTACAAGAGCTTTATCAAAACCCTTAAAATGAAATGTTTACCTGTTCTTAGAAATTACTGACCCCACACCTGATTTCTACAGGTTACCCAAGCAAATCAGAGAAACTCTGGAGCATGGAAAAAATGAAAACCTACTTCTGCCTCATCAGGAACCTGCAGCCCACGCTGTCTGACGTGGGTAATCAAGTTCTTCTCCGGTACTACCAGATGCAGAGGCAGAGTGATTCCCGGAACGCTGCCCGGACAACCATCCGCCTGCTAGAAAGCTTGATCCGATTAGCAGAAGGTTCATTTCATCCAACAAATAATATTTTCATTGGGGGCCCAATAAGTGCAGGGCCTAGGGCCTGGCACCGTGAATTCAGAGATGAGAAGGATAATCCCTACCCTAAGGTGCTCGCAGTCGCTTGAAAAGTAAAGGCTCTGAGCTACGAAACCCCATCTTCTGGGGACGGATTATGGGTGTCAAGTGAAATGTAGTGTCATTAAGAAAGAGGAATCTTCGTGATATCTCAAGACCTCCTATAACTTAAAACATTCATTTTGGAAGTCTTAGTGATGTTCTGTTTCTCAAGGGCAGTCTATCAGCATTTTGGGTGGGATGCTTCCCTGTTTGGAATTGTTCCCTGTATAGCAACCTGCTGCTAAGGTAACAACACCGAAATAATGCCATGCCCTATCCCATCCCCAAGGCATGAGACTTACGTAGAGACACAGAATTCACGTGCCTCTCAAGAGTTTTTTTTTTTAACATTGGCTTTTACATTTAGCCCTTGTTTAAATAATTCTAAAAAAAAAATTCATATGAACTGACTGTATCATATCATGACATATGCTTAATAAAGAGTTCTTTAAAACAAATGCACTTCAATTTTTCAAGGATTTATAGCTAATATTAGGACAGGAAATACTGAAAATTCAGGTTTGCAAGTTTGGTAGTTTTGAAAAGCTCACAGATAAAGAGAAGTGCCAGAGATGAGAAATGAGTTTTAGTTTTGTGTATTTCTATAATAGACTAGAAAATGAGGATTAAAAGCTGTTGAATATTAAATATACGTTTATATAGCCCCTTTCTTTTCAGTGGTTCAGAGTACTTTTTTCATATAAAACTATGTACACAGAATTGCCGTGGGCTATGCAAAAGGATTAGGCCAATTATTAGAGAAACAACCCTAAAGGCAGTTGAACTTCGACTTCTGTGCTTGTTCTAGTAAAATTAGTTTGTTATTAGTAGCTCATTTATAAAATACAGTTTGGACAGGATCAGGTATTACATTTATCACCTCAAATACTCATTAAAAAACTCCTATCTTCAAAATTTCAAATGTGTCTTACTTTCTTAGCTCATGCTCGCCTAATGTTTCGTGACACTGTGACTCTGGAAGATGCTATTACAGTGGTGTCAGTAATGGAGTCCTCGATGCAGGTAAGGATATTCTGAACCTCATATTTGAACCCTACTTATAAGCATCGAAAAAAAGATGATTTATAGCATATCGGAAGTAATAAAAATGATCATATTCTAGAGCTAATAATTCCTGGAAATATCTAAAGGAAACCTTTTTTTTTTTTCTCCTTTTTCTCCCCAAAGCCCCCCCAGTACATAGTTGTATATTCTTAGTTGTGGGTCCTTCTAGTTGTGGCATTTGGGATGCTGCCTCAATGTGGCTCGGTGAGCAGTGCCATGTCCGTGCCCAGGATTCGAACCAACGAAACACTGGGCCACCTGCAGCGGAGTGCGCGAACTTAACCACTCGGCCATGGGGCCGGCCCCAAGGAGACCATTTTTAAAAAGGGAAAAAATCATCATGGAAACATTCTCTACGTTAGTAGCATTGATTTTGCCCATTGGTGTGAAGTAGTGGGTCTCAATCCATTTTCTCCTCAACACACCTGAAGGATGCTCATGGTCCCACTAGTGACAACATGGCTTCCTAGAGCAATGCTTGCCACCAAGAATTGGGGGAGAGGACTATTGAAATTTGAAAAAGGCTCCCAGGTGATTCCGATACCCAAGAGGGGTAGAGGGCTAGTCTTAGCCATCCGGGTCAGGGGTCCCCAGTGTGTCCTTCCTCTCTGCAGGCGGGTCTGGTATTCTCCATTTTCTCACCCCTTCAGGGAGGTGCGCTGCTGGGAGGTGTGAATGCACTCCACACTTCCTTTCCTGAAAACCCCCTGGAGCAGTACCAGAGGCAGTGTGAACTTATTCTGGAAAAGCTGGAGCTGCACAGCCTCTTGAGTGAAGAGCTAAGAAGACTCGAAAGGTGAGAAAAGAAAACCAAGAAAGGCATATAATGGAAAATCCTTCCTTGGCATTTAGTGAAACACAGAAAGTGTAACTGAAATGGAAAATCTGTCTGTACTCTCTGTAGGGGATTGTTTCAGTTATCTCTTGCCGTGTAATCAACTACCCCAGAGCTCGACAGCTTAAAAAAAAACACGACCACCATTTTAGTGCTCGCTCTTCTGGGAGAAATTCAGGGGGGCTCTGTGGGGATACTTGTCTCTGCTCCACATGGCGTCAGCTGGGGCCGCTCATACACCAGCGTTTAGCTGGGAGCTCATATGGGATTGAAGCATCCAAGATGGCTTCTGTCACATGTGTAGTGCCTTAGCTGGAGTGGCTTAAATGGCTGGGGGTTGGCTGGGCCCTCTCTCTGTAGGGTAGTCACAGCTTTGACATGGTAGCTTAGGGCTCCAACAGAGCAAAAGTAGAGGCTGCCAGGGCCCTTACAGGCTGGGCCTGAACTAGTGCAGCATCACTTCTGCCACATTTTGGAGGTCAGAGCAAGTAAGAGGGCCAGCCCACATGCAACATAAAGGGAACTAGACACCACCTGTTGACGGGAGGAGTGGCATAGACCTACCAGGATAGGGGAATTGATGGCTGCCATCTCTGGAGACTGCTTTCCACAGCTGCGTTTCCTTGGCTTGCTGGTTTGGTGAGCCTCGTGGAGAAGTCGGACTGACTGGTCCTTCTCTCTATATAGTAAGCTGTATATAAATTCACTATCTAGTAAGTTGGTATCACTGGGTCCCGATTACATAAGAAGCACCAAGGTCAGCCACCCCAGTTCACACCCAAGATGCACGGTTTCCGTGGCATCAAGAAACCGGAGTGAATGGGCTTTATTCTGTCTACTACCACCACTTCTTCCTCTTCTCTTTCTTTGGCTCGGTGTGAGAAGCAGGGCAGTGCTATTCAGAGAGGTGGCTGGGACGGCTGCTACGAAAGAGGAAGTTGGACACCAGGAGAGTGACCTACCCCAGGCCAGACCTGGACACAAAACATTTTGATAACTTGGCTTTATCATTTTTCCTCACCAGGAGAGGATATGTACAAGGGAGTGTACATAAAGAATTGTTGTGTTTATTAATATTTTAATTTTATTCTTCTTGTTTTTAAAGCTTTCTTCCAAGCTTGATAAATATTGATCGGTAGTCTATATATGACCCTGGTGACAGAAAATCACAGGCAGAAGACAGGCCCAGGCTGCTTTCTGGCCAGCCTAGGCTAGTAAGCTGAGGAGTTAGGGGTTGGTTAGAGGTAACCAGGCCTTGCTTTCCCCTGGGTAAGGCCCTGCTGGCTCCTTAGCAGCAGCTCTGAGCCTCCCGTCAGCATCCTGATCTTCCTTCTCTACATGCCCGAGTTCATGACTTTTAAAAATTTACATATTTAACAGACTAAAAAAAATCCCCGGTGAGAACGATGTATTTTATGTCAAAGAGGGAAATTTGTTTTTCATCCTCCAGGGTAACAACTCAGGAATGACAAAAGCAGTGTCCACAACTCAACTTTCTAATGACTTGTTAAAATGTGGACACACGGGAAGGACCGTGGCACGTGTATTACCTAAAGAATTTTTCCCTGAACTTTAGTGTTTCGTGCTCCCTAACTACATGAGCTTCTAAAAGGCTAAGCTTTGAGTCTGTCCCTGTGAAACAGGAATGAGGAACGGCAAGTGTATCCGTTGGGTGTCTTCATGATCAGTGCGAGTGGCTTAATGATTGACCTGAACCTGGTTGTTGGTGTTGCTCTCGGAGCTGGGGTCTGGTGAGCCAAGTGCCCGTGGAAGTGGAGCAGCTGCAGGAGGATTTGGGGACCACACCGGGATAGTGACTGTATTAAATAAAGCCCTGAGTATTCTTTTCCTGTGTTTCTCTCTTGTTTGCTCACTCTCTTCCTCCAGCAGCATCCTCTTTTGAATTTGTAAAACCTCAGCACTCCCTGGGGAGGCGTGGAGACTGCCTCTGTCCTGCTGATACCCAGGTGCCAGCCTGCAGTAAACTTGCACTTGGTGTAAAACCAACCCCCTTTTCTTTTGGTCTCCTGGCTTTTTAATGATCCAGCACATGGTGTTAAGATCAGAGCTGTTCCTTTGGTTCTTTTGTGTTTGATGTGGCTGGTCCTTTTCACACCTGCCCTGGGCTAGGCTTGGCTTTTGGAGAGGCTGCTCACTTTGACCAGAAACTGGTCATTTTGACTACCAGAAACTGACATGCTGGATCAGGAAGGGGGAAGGAATGTGAGGCTCAAGATCAGTGTTATGTGATAGAGAAACAGCAATAGGACTTACCGGATTCAAAGTGACCCTCCAGGAGGCAAAGAAGAGAAAAAAGGTAGGTAATGATCTAAAAGATAGGATGTGCCTTAAAATATTCCTTTCTTCTGGTATTTCTTTGTCATGCAGGGCCATGTTCTGGTGTTGATCCTCGAAGCAGCAAAACCCAGTGCCCTGCAAGTGAAAGTGAATTACCTCAACAGCACGAAAAGCTAATCTCATCAAGTGAGAAAACCCCAGCAGCCTGTGGGTTTATCCCCTTAGGAAAGAGTTCTCTATTCCTGAAGGAGATCACACATTAATAATAAAACCATTTGTATTTTTATCACACTTTTATTCTGGAAAGTGCTTTACTAGTGACAGCCTGCCTCAAGTGGTGGCTAGTCTACCCACCTCGAAACAGAGTGCAAAGATGCTGTCTTTTAGGAAGGTCTAGTAAAACTAGACTCTCTTTTTTCTTTCTTTCTCTTTTTTTGGGGGGGGGGTGAGGAAGATTGGCCCTGAGCCAACATCTGTTGCCAATTTTCCTCTTTTTGCTTGAGGAAGATTGTCGCTGAGCGCTAACATCTGTGCCAGTCTTCCTCTACTTTGTATGTGGGATGCTGCCACAGCATAGGTTGATGAGCCGTGTGTAGGTCTGTGCCCAGGATCTGAACCAGTGAACCCCGGGCCACTGAAGCAGAGCACACAAACTTAACCACTATGCCAGTGGGCCAGCCCCCCAATACTAGATATTTTATGTAGGGGACAATTTAATTCCCAAAGTCAGAGTTAGACTAAAATACTAGGACTAAATTTATTCTACCCCTTAAAATTCCCCATCTTTTAGCACATTGTTAAGGAGCTTTAACAGTTATGAGTATCTCTGACCTCAACTTGATGCTGAAAACATACTTGATAGTAGTAATGTTGAAAGGTATTTGGGTTTTTTGTTTGCTTATGACTACACTGAACATGGATTTTACTGTGCTGATGTTTCCAAGTGCACTGTGAATGAATATAACCCAATATTTTTACAGTAATTTTTTGTTTTCCCTGATTATGAGGTAATACATATTCTTTATAGAGTATTTTGAAAAATAAAAGTAATGAATTAAGAAAACAAAAATCACATACAATCTTATTTCCCAGAGAGATTTACCATTAACATTTTAATGTATTTAAATGTTTACATTTAAAATTCATGTAAATTTAATGTATTTTCTTGTATTCCTTTTTTCTATGATTTCACATGATTTTTAGACTGATTTACTCATGTGCTTTTTGGTGCAGTTCTTTTCAGATTTAGTGCAGGTCGTATTAGTGCATAGATGGAAGCAGGGTCGTGTTGCCCTTCTATTGAAAAGGCGTTTCTAGGTTGTTAGGAAGGGCTTTCTAGAGGAGCTCCTTCTGAGAAACTACAGTCCCTGTAGAAACGGGTCCTCTGGCATTATTTCACTTGCCAATATGCCCAAGATTTGAAATGAATATCACTGATCAGATCCTTCAATCTGGGAGGATCAGTGGGTTTCAACTCGGTATCGGTTTTGATGAAGAGCGTCTGCCCAGAACACAGGTTGCAACATGGCTGGGCTTTGCATGAAAGATGTCACAATTGCCCGCGATAGGTCTGCCACGCCCGTGAATGGCGGAGGGGGCAGCGGGAGCTGCTGTACAGAGGAATCAGTCTGCTACTCCTGAGGAAGGTGACTTTTTAGATGCGCTAAAATTCGGTGCCTCGGTTAGGGAAAGAGGTGAGAGATCACAGTTTCTAGTTTTTCACTTTGGTTCTGGTCTGCACACTGGCTACCAGACAACCAGAGCCACTTTCTCGATCAGCAGTCAGCTACAGTGCAGACAGCTACTGGGCTGTGTTGTAGCTGAACGTTTAATATGAGAAAGAAGACTGAGCATCTTCCACTGACCTTCAAACAATCTTAAATGAATTAAATAGACTTTCAGAGAGCTCTAAAAATGTAACAAACCTGCTGCCTCATTTTCTTTATTTTACTACAGTATTGGGCTAAATGAGAGTGATTATCAGAGCACTTAAATCCTATACTGATGACAGGATAATTTCTCCCTGCTGCTCTGGGAAACTGTGTTTGGTGTTACCTTGGGCTTATGTTGGACATAAACCTTTAGGTGGTATCTCAGAGACTAAAGAAAGGAGCGAGTGCTCTTCCCTTCAATACGTGTTTTCCTTCTGTGTTTCTGCTGCAGGTTACAGAGTCAGAGTGCGTGCCAATCCCAGCCACTGGCAGTGGAGGGAGAGACTGCTCCAGGATCCTCGGGAAATGATCCAGGGGAAGAACCCGAGTTCAGAACATCCACACAGCAGGAAATACATTGTGGCACGCACGCCCCCTCTGCGGGAGGCAGTCCCTGGGGAAGCCCACTTCTCGATCCCTCATCCCATCTGGGGCCCAATAGATCAGCAAGTAGAAAACATTCAGCTGAGCACAAAAATAGCAGAGACGACAGTTTGGACTGGTTTGACTCCATGGCAACTCATCAGATTGAACCTCAAAACACTGTTCCTGTGTCTCCTCGTCCCAAAACAACTGGGGGAAAAATGGCTTTGAAAATCTCCAACAGTAAATCTCAGGGTAAGGAAAAGAGTGAGCCAGGCCAAGGGAGCAAACTGGAAACTGAACAGCTTCCAGCACCAAGGGAGACAGAAGCTCCATTGAGGCCAGACAACGGTGAGGGTAAAAAGGCAAAAAAGGCAGCGATGGTTTCTGAAGCAGCAGCATCTGCTGAGGAAGCAGACTCAGTACTGACTCATCACGTCCCCAGAAAACTGCACAGGCTGCGCCAGGAGAGGGCCCAGGCTTCCTGCAGAAATCCCGCCAGGGCGCCTTCACAGCCCGCAAGCCCTTCTCACCCGCAGCCGCTTGCTGTACGCTGCCCAGAAGGAAGGCGGGAAACTCCCAAAAGAAGGAGACAGAAGGCCGTTGCTCAGGCCGAAGAGCCTGAACTTGAAAGTGTTGAGAGTCCGGGTCCCCCAGTGGCCAAACTGGCAAAATTTACTTTCAAACGGAAGTCCAGACTGACCCACTCCCCTGAAGACCACAGCCGAGTGTCTCCTGGCACAACTAAAATAGCACCTCAGAGTCCTAAAAGTCCCCACCACGAAACCAGAAAAGGAGCGGCTCTGCCTGTGAAGGGTCCAGAAAAGTTGGCCTCTACCTCAGGAAGCAGAAGCTCGGATCGGCTGCAGGGTAAGACAAAGGAGGTGGCACGGCAGCCTCCAGAGAGAGACGGGTCAGGAGAGAAGAGGGACCCTGCCCCGGAGAAGAGAGTTACTCAGCCTGAATTAGAGCTTGGGAATGAGACGGGGCGTTTTCATCCTACTTGTGAAAGAGACAAAAAGGAGGAGGTTTCGTGCAGTGATAGGAGCAGCAAGGTTCATGCTTGCACACTCGCCAGATTGGCAGACTTCTCCTTCACTTCCCCCTCTGAATCCAAATCCAAGTCCCCTCCTCCTCCTGAAAGGGGGACCTGCGGGGGGCGAGGCCCAAGCCCCCCTCCTACCAGCACAGCTCCACTGCTCGGCAGGAGAAGGAAAACATTTCAGCTGGAGGGGTCCACGGCGAGATTGTGTCTTCCCAAAAACTCTCTCTTCACTTTACCAGAACTAGATGATGACACGTTAGATTTTGATTGGGATGAAGAAATGAGAAAAAAGCCATAATCATGAAAAGCTTTCTGGTCAAATTTTACCCTCCCCAACTCAACACAGCGCCTTCAGGGCATCATCGTGGTGTTTGTATGTGCACAGAACCCTTGGCCACATTGAGTGCCATTCTGAGTACCAGCTCCTCCAACAGGTTTTATAATGTCAAGTTTATCTTCGTGACTTGAAAAGTTGTATAATCAATGTAGGTCAGTGTGATACCAGCACTTGAATCGAATTAATTGACGTTGTGCTTAATTTGGCAAACGGAGTCCTTATATTCCCAAAGATGTTTCTGTTTGTTTTGTTTTGGCTTGGTTTCTTTTTTAAGGGGGAAGGTCTTCCCTACATCCCTTCTTTCATTCAGTCGGGGACAGATGCCAGGAAGGTGGCGCTCATAAAGCTAACAAGGCAGGTGAACTCTTTTCCTTTTTTTTTTTTCCTGCATTTTTTTTTTCACCCAAGATGTGCTGAGTATGGTGAACATTTATCATGATTTGCCAAAAATTATGTGATTTTTCTAAAATTTTTTTGTGTTTATTCTCGTGTCAGATGAAATGTGACTAAAGTTTTTTTCTTTGAGAGGCATCCTCACAGTTTCATGGTATTCCTAAAGATCTGGCAGCTGGTCAAGTACTAGCTTCCTGAAGTATTGACCTTTTGAGTTGTCCTTTCTTTCTTGAGCCAACATTTTGTGCTTCCAATTCTTTTTATCTTTTGGCCACATACCTTCAACCTTCAACTTCAACCTCAGTCCTGTGGTTGGAAGAAGAGTGTGCAGTAGTCTCAATCATGTGTCGTGGCATCTACCCATGTGGTTAGTATGGAAACGTGATTCCTACTAAGTTATGATTCATTTGTCTTTAAAACCAAGCAGAGGACTGTGTCTGGGAGGAATAGATGACTCAAGCTTTGCCTTTCTTAAGTCCTCTTAAAATCACTTCTTCCTTTGGATTCTAGCAGGGGCTGTTAGGAGTCCATAATTACACTTTTTCTTCTAAAATGTGAATGTGTAAAATAATAATTAATAGATTCTTTCATTGAGGGACCTTTAGACATGAAGAATACTCAAAACTATATGTACTCTGTTTAATGATCACTTCATTAAATTCATATAGAAAAAAACAATTTTTCTTGAGCATTTAAACATCAATTCCAAAATTGAATTTTCCAGTTAAATTTTCTGAAAAATTTTAAACTATGATACAAATTTAGTATGGGCGAGTCTTGAAATCTTCAAACATCTTACACAACTGATAAAAGATATACGTAAGCAAGGATTATAAAATTTATTCCTGCACATTCCCTTAAACCCATTCTAAAACATCAAGAGTATGGTTTACATAGGGTAATTTGATTATTTCTGTACTTAGTAACTTCCCAGTGTAGCATGATTCTTAAGGTGATATATTCCTAATCTTTCAGTGTTGCTATTTTCCTGGGTTTCAGTGTTCTTACTAGAACTGAGGAAAGGAAAGGATCTGGGTCATTGACCAGTTGATTCTTGGTCTGGACATGATCTGATTGTGTAGACTGTGGTCATTCAAACCTGAGCCACAGTGTTGAGCTGACTGTTTTTTTTTATGGTAAACTTCTAAGTCCCTTTCTTATAAATTTTTGTCTTTGAAACTTGGTATCTTTTGCCGTAATGATATATTAACCTTTGCATGGCTGACGGTACCTAACCTACTCGCTTGTCATTAGGGCATTTTGATCTGTTGTTTTTATCATTTAAAATGGTTATATTCCTTTTTGGGAATCTTGATTCTAGAGCTTTCATTTCTTAGTAACGAGGAATTTAGTTTATGTAGTTAACTTGTCTCTTCAGGACACTGAGTAATTCATATTTTAAAATTGCGGTGTTGAGTTGTCTCTCTTCCTTGGTTACTGTGTATGACCACCTATGCTACCTTCTACCTGCTTATTATTGTACTCATCATACATCCTAGTATTTGTGCTAATAAATCCACCGTATTTTTTATTTTAGTAATTTCTTCTGCCAGGATCATTTGGTCAAGTTACAAGTTCCATGTGTATATTATTTAGTGCTTACCCAGATAGAAATAACTATATATGTAAATATTATAAACAGACATAATTATTACAAGAAATAAAATACTCAATATGAATGGTCCCCTACTTATTAAAAAAATTAAACTTCTATCACCGCCCACTTTTGAGTTATGACTACTTTGCTGTGCTTATGTTTGATGCTCACAATGTCACAACTTGGTCAGTAGGAAGTGCCTTGATGTTGACACCCATGTACTTTTAGGACTCTGACGTTCCTAAAAGCATCCATACTATCTGAAAACAACTGCATCTTTCAGACCCATTATGATTTTTTCTTCCTGCCCCACTCATAGAATCTGCTACCCCTAAGGCACTCAACTTCCTTTAGAGGCCACTGGTATTCCAGACTGAACTCGGGGTCTCAGGGATGCTGGGGGTCAGTACTGGGCAGGAGCACTACCACTGCCGTTGGGTCCCTTGTCATAGTTTCAGGGCTGGGAAATGTTTACTGTCCTGAGGTCACATTTATCCTACTGTGTCCTACTTTTCTTACAGTGTGTGCTTTCACGATGACGAAGACTTTCCCCATTTGGTCTGTAATGTGTGTACCAGGGAAGCACAGACGGGGGAAATAGGTACAGTCTCAGAAATCACACTCTGGTCAATAAATGAAAGTGTAATAAATACATTTCATTGTGAAGCAACATGTCAGAACATTTTTATGTCAGGCCACTGGACTCCTTGAAAACATTTTAATAATGTAAAACTATTTAAACACAATAAATGCTATACCTAATTTTGTTTGTGAGAGAACCAAACCAGAATTTTAATTCTGTTCTAACTATGTAAAAGAGTTGGGTTTTCTGACACTGTGAAAGATATACTCTTCAGTGTATATGTGGTATCCTAAAATTTATAATAGAGATTTTATTGTTGTAATTTTTAGTGTTTCTTAGAAATAGGGAAAAAACAAACATATTATTCTGATATCTTTAACTCTTTGGCTTAATTCAACCAAACTTTAAACTTTTTCTGAAGGTTTACCAAAACTTTAATAATAGAGATCTATTCTTGGTTGACAAATTTTAACAAACCTACATATTCTTTATGTGTATACTGTACTTCATTTCTGTGCCTTCTCCAACTGCTAAAGCTGCCCAGCTGGTGGAATTACTGGAAGACCAAGTCTAGAGAAAATCTCAGGTCAACCCCAAGGAAGACCCCTAGAGCTCACTTTTAGCCAAACCACAACATTTGGGAGTTCAGAACCTACCTACCCTGACGGTCTAGGTCATCTGGCACCAGGTTAACCTCCCAGATGCAGCTGATCAAACAGCCTAGCTTCAAATCTAAGGCTCACAGCGCCGAAGGCCAGGCCAGTGCACGTTCCTCAGTGTTCAAAACATCTTCTGTGTCTGCTTTCCGTATTGTTAACATTCAGGAAAGATTAAAAAGGCTCCTGGCTCACAAGAGGGGTTTTGTTGCGTCCCGTCTTGCAGGTGGCAGAGCCCCCCAGGTATATGGGGAGTCATCACCCACACACGTCCCCTTCACCGTCACGCAGAGGACGTACACAGGAAGCTGTGGAACTGCCCCCTATGACACATTCTTCTGTTTTCTTATCACTTCCACTGTCTTCCCTCTTAAAGGCTTAGGATATGTCTAAAGGTAATATTTGTAAAAGTCAACTTGACAGAAATGTTAAATTTGGCTTAATTAAATTGTTGATGTGTCTATGTAAACACTCCGGTGCAAGACGGAGTCCAAGAAGGGAAACGGGTGCACACGCTGGGCCTGATCTCACCGAGAAGCGGGGTCTAAGTTATTTATCTTGTAAATGTAAATGGTTTTTTCGGCCACTCTTCTTTTTGGAATGTTAAGCCTTGGCCAAGTCGAACCTCCAGAAAGCAAGCATTCGTACTGGGTGCATCTTTCTGTGGGGATAGACTTGGTTTAACTTAAGGCTTTCATAATAAACCAAGCCAGTGTTGAAATATTGCTTAATATTCCGATCTAACTTTTTCAGGGCCCGCTGATACACAAAGGAGAGCAGGTAGCACAGCAAAATAGGGACTCAGGCAAACTGGGTCCTAGAACTGACTGATCACAGCCGGCAGTGTGACCTCACTGTCCTCAGTGATCTCTTCCATAGCAGCCGAGGATGAGGGTTTCGGACTCAGGTGGTGGTGAGTTAGAAGAAAGGAAGCCTCGGAGGCTAGCTGAAATAAAAGTAGATTTGCTGTAAGGATATGGCGGGGAGTCTCACTAAAGACGGGAAGCAAAGTCTCACCAGGCTACATGGCCCTGGAACCGGAAAGTTCTCTCAGCCTCTCCTGGGTCCTCAAGGCCCCTGGCCCTGCCTCTCAGTGAGTGTGATCCGGTTTTACTGTCCCCTCCACAGCCCCGCTGTCTGTGCTCACTCAGGGCTTCTCTGCTCCAGGTACGTTGTAGCTTTGCTCTGCTTTGGGACCCGGCTCCAGCAGTGCCTTTCTCTGATCTTTCCTGGTGATACACCCCTCTTCGTCTTCCTGCTTCAGGCTGTGTTCACCTTGGTTCAAGAGGAGGTGTGTGTGGGGTGAGTGGCCACGTGGTACAAACTCAACAGCCAGAGCTGTGGGTGGAGACAGAGTCTCCGAGGGTGTGAGGTGGGAGCCGGTGATTGGCCAGTCCGCCACTCTTGGATCTTGAGAGGGTCTTGGTTACAGGTTCCATAATTCTACCACCTTTGTTGTTTCTGTTACGGTTACCAACTTGAGAGAGCGTGCCTCGAAAGGCACTGAGATTGAATTCCAGCCTGACAGCAACGAGGTGTTTTTCAGAGATTGCAAGCCCCTTTTGGCAGGGTGAAAGCACAGCTTAAGCTGCAGGCCGCAGAGCGAGCTGTTTGTTGTGTGAGTGGTTGCCAAGCTCCCATTGTCCTGTGTGTCAACTGCTCATCATAACTCCATCATAGCTTTTAGAAATGCTTTGATGAAAGACAAAGTAGATAGAAAGTAGAAAGGATATTATTCTGAAATATACCATAGGGAATGATCTCTGCAGTTAAGGTACATCTTAACCTGCTCCAGATTTTCAATGTTATAATTGCCAACAAAGCAGGAACTAGACCCACTGTGAGGAGAGGCAATACAAAGTGTCTTAGGCCTACTTTAATCCTTTTTAGGATTACCGAGAAATGATAGTCCAGAATAATTTTGAACTGAAGAGCAATGCAAGATTGATCTTTAGTGATCTTACCTTTATCATTGTTGGGAAATTAAACTGCTTTTTAAGAAGGGGAACCCAAAGCTGCCTCGCTGAATCTAGCATATCAGAGACCTTGGTTTGCTGCCTTTGAGGGGACCTAAAGTGAATGGGGAGCGACGCTAGTGACTGGGGCACAGTAAATCCCTGGAGAGGCTCCTCGTCTGCATCCTTGCCCCGAAGAACTAGTAAAGGTGGAAAATTCAAGTATCTGTTCACATGACCCATCCTTGAATGGGAAAGTACCTGCCAGACACTGTCCAGTCAGTTTTCTTCCCAATATCATCATATGGGTTCTGACAGTTACAAAAGCAATGAAATGTTAATTTCATTATAATTAGATATATGGACATTATAACAGTTTTCTCCAAAAACGGTAAGCTGAGTTTCAAAGAAACTTTGAGCCAAGTTAAGTTCATGGCAATTGAGATTTTTCTAAATTGGTTTTGAGCACGTATTAAGCCCAAATTTTAATTACAACATATCAATCATCATAATATTAGTACTTAGTTTTCAAAATGTATTTGATACATGACAATGATTTTCGTAACTAGTAATGTTCATAATTCAGGTGATACCCCATTTTACAAATAAAGAAAAAGCTCAAACATTTAAGTGAGTTTTTAAAAATCTTTAACATACCTTATTTGAAAGAAGTTTAGGGGGGCCGGCCCAGTGGCTCAGCGGTTAATTCGCACGTTCTGCTTTGGCGGCCTGGGGTTCACTTTGATCCTGGGTGTGGACCTACGCACCGCTGGTCCAGCCATGGTGTGGTAGGCATCCCACATATAAAGTAGAGGAAGATGGGCGCAGATGTTAGCTCAGGGCCAGTCTAACTCAGCAAAAAGAGGAGGATTGGCAGCAGCTGTTAGCTCAGGGCTAATCTTCCTCAAAAAAAAAGATTAGGTTCTGGGACAAATACTTCCCAAATCCTTCCCTCACTTTTTAGTGCTCCATTAAAAGTAATATCTATCAATAAAAGGTAGAAGTTATCTACTTAGATTGCTTACTATGTGCTAATTATTCTTTACGCATTTTCTAGTGTTAATTCATTTAATCCTCCCCACAATCTATACTATAGTGGTATTATCCTCATTTTACAAATTTAGGTAACCGCAGCTTAGAGATAACTAAATAACTTGACCGAAGTTACCTTAATATATTACTTCACAAAATGAGAGAAAAGTATTACCTCCAGAAACTCCCCACTTTGCCAAGCTCCTGGTCCACTTCCCACCATACGTGAGGCTCTGCCAGGACCTGCACCGCGGGTCCTGCCTTCTCGCCAATACCGCAGATGGACCATCTGTGCTGCTATCGAAGAAAAGCCGTCCTCTGTGTGCTGGATCCCATCCCCTCCTGCCGGCTCCAGCAGTTCTCCCCTCGCTGCTTTATCCATTGACCCCTCTCCACTGTACCCTTTCCACCAGCCTACAGACAGCCTGGTATTTATCCCATCTTAAAAGAACAACGACAAAACAAAACAATAACAAAACAGCTCTCTACCCAACCTCCCTCTCCATTTCTCTGTTCTGGCAAAATTTTTTAAAGAGTTGTGTATTCCCCAGTCTCCATTCCTGTCCCCTCTCCTGGCCACTTCAGGTCAGCTTTGGCCCTTGGCACTGTGTTAAAGTTCTCTTATCAAGGTCACCAATGACCTTCCATGCTCGTCCTCAGTCCTTACCTTACTTGATTTGACAGTCGACTACTCTCCCCTCCCTGAAATCCTTCAGACTTCACCTCCAGGAGATCAGCTGCCTGTGGTTTTCCTTCCTTGCCTCTTAGGGCCTCCTCAGCTTTTCTGCTCCTTGCCTAGTTTCTCCTCCTCCCCTGGACCTTTAGTGTTCGAGTGACCAAGGGTTCATTTCTATTCCCACCCTCTCCCTGTTACTCTCTTTGAGTCTTAGGACTCTCAAAACCCATCAATTAGTCTATGATTCCTTTCCTGAAGTCCAGACTGTAATATTCAACTCCTGTTCAATATCTCTCCTTGCGTGTCTAAAGGATATCTCAACCCTCACTGTATTCCAAATTATACTCCTGACTTTTCCCCCCAAACTTGCTCCTTTCCCAGATTCATCCATCTTGGTAATTGAATGGAGACTCCATCCTTCCAATTGTTTAGGCCAAAAACTTCAGAGTTAGCCTTGACAGTTTACTTTCTCTTCTATCCCACATCCTATCTGTTAGCAAATCCTGTGGAATGTCCACTTAACATATACCCAGAATCTGGCCACTGCTCACCACATTTGTGCCCTCACACTGGGCCAAGCCATTGTTCTCTCTTGCCTTGTTGCCCTCCTTGCCTCTCTGTGGGCTATTCTCAGCACAGGAATCGGAGTGATCCTGTTAATAAATAAAGTCAGATCATGTTACTTCTTACCTCAAACCCTCCAGTGGCTCCTTACCTCGTTCTGGGTACAAGCCAAAGTCCTTATAATAATGCTGCCTAAGGCCCTACACATCTGGCCACCTGCTACTTCTTTGACATTGCACACCAACCTGGCTGTTCCTGTAAGTCTCCAGACATGATCCCGCCTCAGGGCCTTTTCACTTGCTGTTCCATCCATATGAAGTGTTCTTCTTCTGAAGGTGATCACTCCCTCACCTTCTTCAAGATTTTGCTCAAATGTCGCCTGTCAGAGAAGCCTACCCTAACCTATTCGAAATAGCAGAACATTTTTCCCCTTACCCAATTTTTCCCTAGCATTTTCATCATCCAACGTACTATAAAATTTACTCCTTTATTTTATTGTCTGTCACCGGAACTAACTAAGAATGAGGGAAATATAGAATGAGTAGTAGAAGAGAGAAACCGTAAGTATCAGTTGCTGCCTCCAGATCAGCTGCTGTGGTGGGGGCTGTGGCTAATACCACATCTGGCACAACAGCAGCAGTTACCTCTGCTAGTTGATGGGGCTTGGAGCACTCTGCTGACATCTTCCAGGATCTGTCCAGTTTTTGTGGGGGCCAGGCTGATGAATTAAATGGAGGTTTGATGGGGATCACCACTCTCCTTCCTTTAGGTCTTTAAGGGTAGCATTAATTTCTGCTATTTGCCCCGGGATGTGTGTAGTTTGCCCAGAGGAGGGGTGTAGGGGCAGCTTCAGAGGCTCACACTTGTCCTTCCCAACATGATAGCTTTAATTCACAGGCCAAGGAACCAATGTGAGCATATGGGTACTCTGCCAACTTGCAAGTATCGACTATTTCAGTTATGCATTCAAGGACCGGGGACATAACCACTGGGCTGGTCCCTGGACCAACTAGACCCACGGTGAAGTGGACTTGGGCCAGGAGCCCATACACACCCACTCTACCAGAGGGACCATGTTTTGTGTCCTGCTGGGTATCATTGTTAACTCAGATGTTATGTCCAACATCTCAAAATATTGGGCTATTTCTTTTCCCCAGGTAAGTATCTGTCAGTCCCTTTGGGGAAGGATTGGGGAAATCATTGTCATGGAGACTTGCCAAGGTGTTGCAGGGTACTCCTTCCTGAGGATCTGGCCTTTCCTTCAGTCAGTGAGCTCTGAGTCCGAAATTTGGTTCAGGTCCAGAAGTGGTCAAAGAATTCCGACTTTTTAATGGCACAGCTGCCCTTAGCCTCCTCATCATCCTTCCTTTTGACAGTACAGATTAGTGCATCAGAGTCGCCTGGAGGCCTTGTTCAAACACAGATTGCTGGGCCCCACCCCTAGAGTTTCTGGTTGAGGAAGTCTGGGCTGGGGCCTGAGAATGGGTGTTTCTAACAATTTTCCGGGTGCTGCTTATGCTGCTGGTCAGGGGACCACACTTCAAGAGCCACTGGTATAAATTGATCTTACATCCAGGGACTCCAGCCGCTTCCATAGCTCCCTGTGCCTCAGTCTCCCTCCTGCTGCTCTGACCTTGCTGCTCAGTGCAGTATTTGCTCCCACCTTGCTTCTGACAGATAAGCATTGTCATCTGGCCTCTGCTGTTCTGGAATCTTCTCTCTCCACATTGATCAATCATTGGATGTCGGCTGTCTCTGGGGAGAAGGCATGACCTTGGGCTAGGGCTCTGGGCAGCCAAGGGCAATCTCTGGGAGTGGAGATGCCGCTGTGAGCTGTGAGCTGTGAGCACTCTCAGCAGTGGGGAAGACGGGCACATGCATTTGAAGGGAAATATGGGGGGTACACTTCAGACCCTACCATGCATCTATCAGCATCCTTCTCATGGCTGGGACTAGGAGGAGGGGAGTGAGATTTGCCTTGAGCACAAAATTTGAGAGGACACCAAAAACGTAAATAATCAAGATAAATATTTTGTTGCAATATTTTTAAAAATCAAAGGGCAAAAAGAAAATCAATAATGGGCAAAATATCAAATTTTTAAACAAAGGTAGGATCAGTGTTACTGATTCCTCCTTTTGCCTCGGTCTCCAGTATGGCCTCAGGTCCAGCAGGGCACCATCTGTCTTCCCTCACCAGACTGTAAGCTCCACGAGGGCAGGCTGTTTGTCTGTGTTACTCAGCAGTGTACCCCCAAGACTTAGAAGAGTGCCTGGCACCTAGTAGATGCTCAATAAATATTTGTTGAATGAGACATTTAAGACATTTGAGGGCAGAATGACCATTTATCTACATTTGCCCATTTCTCCCTCTCGTTTCTTTTTCTGTTTAGTGTTCCTCCACTAACGCTGACTGTACACAAGAGGCTGCCTTCACCTTGGGGCCAGCAGACTTGGAGGGAGCCATGCAGATTAGCGAACGCACCTGACGAAAACAGGATGTATTTTATTACAAAGGGCAGTTTTGAGGTGTGTGTTTAAAAATATTTTCTTAATTGATTTCATCATCAAATTTAAGGTATTTATGTGGTGTGTGTCATTGTACTAACCACAGCTATTAGTTGTCAGCTTGTATAATTATGAGAAACAGCTTTTAGAACTGCTCTGCTGATCCTAAAGAATTACCCTGCCGCCCAACCCGGTATCAATGGATTTAGAATTGCAGACCAAAGACGGAACAGAAGACCTTGATGCAGAGTGGGGAGTGTAATGGTCAGCAGGCTGCTCCCCTCCCCCTCTCCAGCTGTCTGTCTCAGTGAGACGGGAGAATCCTGCTGGGAGCTCGAAGGTTGAGGGCAGTACATGGAGGGAGCACCTTCTGGGTGTGGGCTAGCTGGCAGCATCTTTGCACATGATGCTGGAAGAGGATGTGGCCAGAGCTGCCAAGCACTGACACGAGTAAGCCCCCTCCTTACTGCAGGCCTGTTGTCACCACACCCTACCCTTTTTGCACCCACAACCAATTGTAACTTTTTTTTTAAACCAGTAAAGAGAGTTTGGGAGTCTCTGGGCCAGATAAGAATCTCAGTGGTTAAAGGCAACTCCCATTCACTCTAGAAAGATGACATTGTTTGCATCCTGCCAAGGCTCGAGTCCAGGAGGAATCCCAAGCATCAGGTCTCAGTATCATTTCAAAACAAAACACAAACCTTCCAAGTAAAAAGTTAGACCTGAGAAACCTCAGAAGCAGGTGAACTGAGCCTGCTTGTCTCTGGAGCAAGAGCCATGTATGAAGACTGCGGGGGTGGTGCTGGGGTCCTGCCTCAGGTTGTGTGCAGACTGCCACCCACCCAGCTCAGAGATCTGAGGAGGGCGATGACTGTGAAGACATGGGGGATGACCGGTATCGAGCACCTACTCTGTGTTAGGCATCATTATTAGATGCCTTATACATGTTTGTGTTTACTCATATTGGAGATATATATATATATATATGAGATAGATATATGAGACAGATAGATACTTATTTCTCACAGCAATTCTGTGAGAAATGTATCATTAACCTTGTTTACAGATGAAAACATGATCGGAGGGGCTAAGCTAATTTTTCAAAGTCACAAAGCTAACAAATGGCTTCCAGTGGAGGAGGAACAGTATGATTTCAAAGCCAGTGCTCCATCCACTCTATCAGGAGAGTTCTCCCAAAAGAAATGTGACTGTGTGAGGGCAAGGCCAAAGTCCTAAGGGTCTTGGCTCATCTCCCATTGGGTCATCGTGTGCTTCCGGAAGAAAAGTGTGAGGCAGCTCTCTCCAGATGGTCACGAAGCCAGGGCAGCAGTGCCTGAGGGCCGGCCTCCTTTCCTCGCCCGGCAGCCCTCAGCAGCCGCTCCGTGGTCCGAAGCGGGGGACTCCTCGATGCCTTGGCCTCCGTTCAGCACCTGAGAAAATGCAGTTGCCCTGCAGGACATTCATGTCGTGTGGGGCTGCAGGTACCATCCATATGAACCCACTGAGAATGCCACCTCTGGGGATGGTATGGGGCGGCCCCACCAATCTTCCCTTTTTATTTCCCACCAAATAGGTGCAAATATTTTTTTCATGGAGAACTTTTCCTCATTAAAAAGTTTTCAGTCGCTGGACCCTAGATGACCCTCCTGAAGGGGTTTTTGTTTGTTTGTTTCGTGCGTTTACTTGCCTTGACCACGAGTGCTCTAACAAGTGAATAGTCGCCACGGAAAGGAATCTAGGTCAGCCGGGCCTTTCTGCCACTCACACCACTAGGGGGCATGACGTGACTCTGATGCAGGAACCAAAAGGGCTGAGATGCGTAAATTGACCAGCAAAAGCTGGAGGCTTGCCTGCCTTCAGCTCTCATGATGAAAACATTTCTGCCAAAATCATTCTCATTTGGCCAGCTGAGGAGTGAGCCAGGAGACTGGCTGGGGCGTCCAGGAGGTATGCCATCTGATCATTATGAGAAACTGCTCCATCTCCCAAAGACTTTGAAAATGCCTGCCTGAACAGCTAGGCTGCAACAGGGCTTTGAAACCCTCTGAGTCATGAGGTCAGAGTCTGCTTTGTAGAAACCTATAATCTGAAAGAATATACACTTAATAATGTGATTCCTTTCAGAGGTAGGGGGCAAGCAGTCAGATTCCAATTCTGCAAGGTCCTCAGAGAGATTTTGTTAATCGGAAGTTTAAAAATATTCCCAGAATCTCACACAAGCAATAGCCTGCATTATTTTTTCAATTGAGATATAATTGACTTGTAACATTGTGTAAGTTTAAAGTGTACAATGCGTTGATTTGATACATTTATGTATTGCAATGTGATTACCACCATGGCACTAACACACACCTCCATCACGTCAGGTAATTATTGTTTCTTTTTTGTGGTGAGAACAATTAAGATCTAGTCTCTTAGCAACTTTCAAGTATATAATATAGTAGTATTAACTATAATCACCATGCTGTGCATTCGATCTCCAAAACTTTCTCATCTTCTAACTGCAAGTTTGTACCAGTTGGCCAACATCTCCCCAGTTCCCCACTCCCCAGCCTCTGGTAACCACCATTCTACTCTCTATTTCTGCGGGTTCAGCTTTTTCAGATTCCACATGATATAAGTGGTAACATTACAGTATTTGTCTTTCTCTGTCTGATTTATCTCACTTAGCATAATGCCCTCAAGATCCATCCATGTTGATCCGAATGGCAGGATGTTCTTTCTCATGGCTGAATAATATTCCGTTGCGTATATATACATACAACATCTTTATCCATTCATCTGTTGACGGACACAAGTGGTTTCCATGTCTTGGCTATTGTGAATAATGCTGCAATGAACATGGAGGTGCAGATATCTCTTCAAGATTCTATTTTCATTTCCTTTGGATAAATACCCAGAAGTGGGATTGCTGGATCGTATGGTAGTTCTAGTCTTAGTTCCTTGAGGAGCCTCTATACTGTTTTCCACAGTGGTTGCACCAATGTACATTTCCACCCACAGTGCACAAGGGTTTCCTTTTCTCCACATCCTCACCAACACTAGTCATTTCTTGTCTCTCTAATAACAACCATTCTAACAGATGTGAGGTGTTATCTCATCGTGGTTTTGATTTGCTTTTCCCTGATGATTAGTGACATGAGCATCTTTTTTTTTTTTTTTTGAGGAAGATTAGCCCTGAGCTAACTGCTGCCACTCCTCCTCTTTTTGCTGAGGAAGACTGGCCCTGAGCTAACATCCATGCCCACCTTCCTCTACTTTATACGTGGGATGCCTAGCACAGCATGGCTTTTGCCAAGCGGTGCCATGTCTGCACCCGGGATCCAAACTGGCGAACCCTGGGCCGCCAAGAATTGGAACGTGTGAACTTCACCACTGCACCACTGGGCTGGCCCCATGAGGCGAGCATCTTTTCGTGTACCTGTTGGCCATTTGGCTGTCTGCTTTGGAAAAATGTCTATTTAGGTCCTCTACTCATTTTTAAGTGGATTGTTTGGAGGTTCTTTTGCTATTGTATGAGTTCTTTATATATTTTGGATATTAACCCTTTATCACATACATGATTTGCAGATATTTTCTACCATTCCATAGGTTGCCTTTCCTTTTGTTGATGGTTTCCTTTGCTGTGCAGAAGCTTTGTAATTTGATGTAGTCCCGCTTGTTTATTTTTGCTTTTGTTGCCTTTGCTTTTGTTGTCAAATCCAAAAATCATTGCCAAGACTGTTGTCAAGGAACTTACCCCCAGGCTTTCTTCTAGGAGTTTTACAGAGGTGTGGGTTTGGCACTCAGGGTGTTGGGGGTGCCCATGGGCCAGGTGGTGGGGGGTCCTCTAGTGACGTTTTCTCATCAGCTCATGAGCAGGCTTCCTGCTGGAGTCTAGAACAGTCAGCAGGAACCGTGTCCCTTTACTGCCTTCTGATGTTCTGATCTGCCTCTTTCCTAGCCTCCTCCCTCCTCCTAGTCATGGAGCTCTGTCTTACCACTCTGGCTGCTGTGGGAGAGACATGGGTTTCCTTAGCAGCATCCTGCACAGCTGGGGTAGCTGGGGGCTCACTCACTGCTCTCCCTGTCTCTCCCAGGAGAGATTGCTGTCCTCCTGTTTCTCTAAGGTGGGCCACCTTGGGGCAAGGGATGATATTAGGCAAAGACTCCAAGACATCCAAACTTGTATTTTTTTTTTTTTCCCACAGAGTGCTGGAACTTGGTCTTCTGCAAAGGCTCTCTTGTCGTGGGTTTCTACCCAAATCGGTATTTTCCAGGCGTTCCAGGACTGCGGCTGAGAGGGGCTGGAGCCAGTCCACAGCCCAGAGCAGGATCACCTGTTCCCCATTGCACAGGTGGGCTGGACTCTCCCGGGTCCTTGGGCGTGTGATTCTAGATCCCACGACTCCCGCAGGGGCACTTTGTTCATGGATAGATGCCAAATTTTAGTTGTTAAAGGGGGACAAAAATGAGGGATGTTTTGTGCTGCCTTGATGTTCATGTCACTCCTCCCAGTAGCCTGCATATTGGCAATCCATAGTATTGCGTCCATACGGTGTGATGATAGACAGATCGTGGGATTGGGTGCCGGACAGAGCGGCTACTCACTAGCTTTGTGACTCCAGCAGTACATAATCTGAACATCAGCAAAATGGCTCAGTATCTCCTTCATAGGCTTATTCAACACTACAAGTATTTATCCAGGACCCACTGTGTGCCAGGCACTGTGCTAGGCCTTGGGGATGTGATAAATGATGAGGCAGACGTGGCTGGTCCCTGCCTCTTGCACATTACATTCTAGTGAGGATCGTGTCACCAGCAGGGACATCTCTAATGTGCCTGCACAGGGCCTGGCACATCACACACACTTAACACGTGTTTGTTCTTTTCTCCCATCCTTTCCCTCCTTGTCTCCTCCTCCTCAAAAACGTGGGTTGTAGGGCCAGGTCAAGATTGCCTGGGCCAATTGAGTTTCTGGGAACACCTTTAGAGGAGATTCATTCATACTTTATTTTGTATCTGCCTTTACGTACCACTCCCTGTTTGACAGGCTGTGCCAAGCCTGAGAGATCTACAATGGGTAATTGTCGTTTCTTGGGCCCATTGTCTGAGCCACCTTCCCTATTTGAGAAATTCCCTCACTTTCTCTGACCAGCTGCAACACCCACTACTCACCTTCCTGGTGTCTCTTGCATTCAGTGTCTGGGCACTTGAAGGCTTGGCCAGTCGGGTGCACGCACCCCAGTGTGACTTGGGGGCCAGAGAGGCCAGGAAGGAGGGAGAGTGGGCAATCCACTGGGGCAGAGGGCTGTGGCAGATGCTGCACCACCTCTAGTTTCCAGGGACAGCTGGCAGTGGCAGTGGGAGGGCAGTGCATTCTGTACGTCAAGTGGCCAGGTTTGGAGGTGTGATTTTTCATGTGGCCCTGGCTGCTTTTAGTTTGCTTTCTCCATACCTGTTTTCAGGCCCAACTTTCTGATCTTCCCACTGGCTCAGTGAGCTGCTCAGTTCCTCTTAGCAAAATCCTCGTGTACTTAACACAGAGAGATTTCGTTCCTTGCAGCTAAGAACCCTGGTTAACACAGGAAGGAAAACGATGAAGACTCTGACCCCTGTCTCTCAGGAGCTTGGCACACAAATAATTTTAGTACGGTCCATGTAATGGAGGAAAGACAGGACATTTTTGGAGCATCTGCTGTGCTGGACAGTTAAATTCAGTGATGAACACACAGGACTTCTCACTGCTAGGGACTCAATCTGCTGGGAGGGATGGATCCATCAACAGATAACTGCATAGCCATGTCGTAGAAACAGTGCCAGAAATGTGTGCAGGGAGTGAAGGAAGCACCGAGGAGGAAGCCGACCCAGCCAGGTGAGGCGGGGATGCTGATGGAAGGAGGCTTTCAAGAGGGGGGTGTGATGTTTGAGCCAAGTCTCAAAAGAGGAGTAAAAGTAAGTCAGATGGAGGTGGAGGAGGAGGCTGGCAGAAAAGAAGGCATCCCCTGCACAAGAGCGAAGGCCGAGGAGAGACTCCGCCTGGCGCCTGCGGAGTTAGGCACTAGTGCTGCTGGAACCACTGTGTTCCTGGTGGGAATGAGGAAGCTGTCATGGGCCAAGAGGGAGTGGCGTGGTTTGACTGCACGACTTGGCTGCAGAGGTAAGAGTTGAGAATAGCCCCCTAGGAGAGTGGGAGATGGTGTGGACCAGCGATGAGGAAAAGATTCAGTCCTGCAGAGGGCCCCAGAGGGGCTGGAGACCATGATATTTTAGTGGAATTCGCCCATGTGGTTACCAGATTTTCTCCAGAAATACTTAGCTACCAGTGTATGGCAGGAAAGAAGGACATTGGTCCAGAATTAGGGTTTCCTTGTGAAAATGAAGGCAGGCATCTGAATTTGGAGCCCCAGATCTTGGACCAGGTTTACTCAGGTAGAACCAGGCACACAATTCAAATCTGCTTTCGGTTCAGATGGAGGGGAAGATGCAGGACCCGGGGGAGGAGGGTGACAGGATATAGTCTTGATCGAAGTCTGCCAATGTGGCCCCAATCCATTTCATGCCCTAATGCGAGGGCCATTATATGTTTTGAGTATAAAAGAACGTTGCAAATATAAAATAAATTTTGAAAATAATCACTTCAATTCACTGTACCATGAGGATCAAGATGTTCTTCACGTTTTTATAATACGTTGACACACGTCATTCATTTCCCCTATGAGAAAAATGTGTAAGCATTCTTTAAGCATTTTAGGAGAAAAACTTGAAATAATTATAGCAAATACATATAGAGGGCTTTCTTTGTATAAAGTACTTGTTTAATCTTCATAAAAACTCCCTGAGGTGGGCATGATTATTAACCCATTTAACAGATGAAGGAACTTAAGGGCAGAGAACTTAAGTGACTTGCCCAAGGTCACATAGGTGGCAGGCAGGAAAACTGAGATCTGAACCCAGAGGTTCTGGCTCCAGAGGTGGTGCGCTTAAGTGTACACTCTCCTGCCTCTCCTTGGAAATCTCTCCCTTTCTTCACTGAGATGGGTGGAATGGTGTCCCCTCAAAATCCATGTGTTGAAGTCCTAACCCCAGTGCCTCAGAATGTGACTATATTTGGAGAAAGGGTCTCTAAAGAAGCGATTACCCTCAAATAAGGCTGTTAGCGTGGCCCTAATTCAGTCTGACTGGTGTCCTTGTAAGAAGAGGAAATTTGGACGTAGACACATACAGAGGAAGATGATGTGAAGACTCAGCGAGAAGACAGCTTTATTCAAGCCAAGGAGAGAAGCCTCAGAAGAAACCAACCCTGGCAACAGCTTGATCTCCGACATCCAGCCTCCAGCACTTCAAGAACATAGATTTCTGTTGTTTCAGTCCGTCCCCAGCCCCCCATCTGTGGTATTTTGTTACAGCAGCCCTAGTAAACTAATACCCTCCTGGACCATCAGTTAAGAGAGCAGGAGGAGGGGGACACAAAAAAGAAATTAAGTGAATTTCCCTCCTCATTTAAAATACAAAACATGTGCATTTCATTAGATAAGGGAAGCTTAATTGGATCATATTTTAAAGGAATTAATCTGCAATTCAGTTTTATAATGGAAGTAAAATACAGCGGGAACAGTCTCCATTTATATTGACGTCGTATCCTAGACAGGAAAGGCAGCTTAATTAAGGCCAAAGAGTGCTGGTTAATTAGCTGTCATCCTCTCCAGTGAGCCTACCGAGGGTTGCCATACTCAATTAGAGAGCATGGACTTATTGATGGAAGAGTGAGGTAAGCTGAGCATTAAGTGCACCGTGTCTCCTCAGATGGCGGTGGCACTTTCATTAATAATGAATGCTGTCTTTCCTCATGTCTTCTGAGTTTCCCACTCATCCTAGAATTGCTGTGAAACATGAGGCCCTCCAGCAGTTATAGGCAATTGAGAGATTCTTAGAAAGCACGATAGTATATTCTGGGAGAAAGAATTTCCAGCATACTGATTTTTTCTTAATGAATTTTTTTTCCCTAACTTATTTTTTCTTGAATGAATTTCAGCCCGTGTGTGTTGAGTACTGACTGCCCGCAGGGTGGCGTGCTGCTGGCTCCGAGGGTTCATTGTGTTCAGGATTCTGGAAGGACTCGGAGCCTGAGGCCCTTAGAGGTTTTTTTCTGACAGTTTGAGATAAATAATTTATGAAAAGTCCTAGTCACAGATGTGAATCATTTTAAGATTGAAAGGCCTTGTTTGTAGGTTTGAAAAAATTCAAAGTTTGACCAGGTTATCACATTTTCAGTTCCTGTTCCATGCTCTATAAAGCCATGTGTTTCATGTTTGAAAAAGCTGAAAATCAGGCAGTTTAAATCAATGTTTCGTTTTTACAGAAATTATCATCTCATTTTTCTCTACACCGAGAGCTCGGGTTCTCCTGTTACCAACTTATTTCTTGCTAGCCTTGAAGGGCATCGACGCTCTGTGTAGACAGATACAGGGTCGACGTGATGAACATCCCTAGAAAACTCCATCCCAGGTCAGGGAAATGGTCAAGAGCATTTTTTTTCCTCAAGGGTACTGACCTTTGAAAGTGAGATCAATTGAAGTACCTGCGTGAAAATCTACTTGATTGGGAGTTGGGGGAGGAGGAATTTTATAATTCTTAGAGACACATACAGTGGTCGGCACTCAATCCAACTTTGAATAAATGAATGGGAAGAAAAGGAGAAGAAAGGGTGGGGGGAAAAGAGGCAAAAACAGAGGAGGCAGATAGAAACAGACAAATAGAAAGAGACAGATGGGTTAGAGGGAAGTGATGCAGAGACAAAAGCAAAGAAAGTTGTGCGCAGGCCCAGAGACATATAAGCAGAAATACGTATGTTAGAAAGAAATACACAGAGTCCTACTGGGGTCCTGTACCCCAACTTTCATGACATCCCACACCTCATCTTTAAGTTACTTTAAAAGCTGTGTCACATTTTTTCACACCAAAACCAAAACAAAAAGCCCAAATGAAAAACATAAACAAGAAATAAACCTTGTTCCACAAGCCAAAATAATATACTACTGAAGGCCAAATCTGGATGGACTGGGGATTTCTCACTTCTATATTTTTGCCACATGCAAGTCTGTGTGTGTGTGTGTGCGCTGATGTTTTTGAATAATGAGCGCATCTACTGTTCTGCCAATCAAACCACCAGATGGTTTGGCAAAGCCAGGCAGAGTGAGGTGACTTGCAGTGGTGGGGATTTACGTCAGCCACAACGATGGCCAGCAGCTGGCCGGGCTGGCCGGGCTGACCCGGGCTGCAAACTGTGGTTGCTTTGACTGTATGTTGAAGTGGCCAGAGGCTGTTTGTAAACAGATTCCAGACTGCGCTCGTTCTTGACTTTCTCTTTTTTCCTTTTAGGAACTGCCTTGGGTGTGCCCTCCCATGCCCAGCCTGCTCCCCTCATTTGGTCTCATCATTGTTCCCTTTGTTGTGCTCCCTCATTATTCAGGAGGCAGGAGCTACCAGGCCTGAACAGAGTGGGGACAGTCCAGGAAGAGGAAACATCCCACCAGGGAGGGGGAGCATTTTCAAGTTTCTTGCCCTTCACTGGGTCTCCTCGATGTGCCTCAGTGATTTGAATCAATCCAGTTATTCCCATGCACCAATATTTTTCATTCTCTACCATTTGGAACCAGCTTTCTATTCCTCTCATATTCTCTGGTCTTTTTGCCTCTCCAAATGGCTTTTAACTATACAATTTTTGCCTACTCAACTCAGATGACAGTTCAAACTAACAGTGAGCTGTTGAACCCTGATGTATTTCAGAGTGTGTTTATCCTGGGCATTATCCTAAAGGCGGCGATGCATACAAATTTTGCTGGGAAAATGCAGCAGTACTGCCGACTGGTGGTGAGGGTAGCTTTGTAAGCGCACTTTTGTTTTCAGATCTTCCATGCCCCAAGGCATTCCCAGGGCTGAGGAGTTTGGTAAATTCTGGGGAAAGAGAGGAATTTGAAATGTATGAGTTGGTAGCTCATTTAGAGGATGTTCGGCCACCTGCTCGCAGACCGCGGGGACTTTCACAGCCAGTACATGTACGGCGCAGGTGCCAGGAGATTGAAAATGAAAGTGAATTGTCGATTTTTCTATCTTTTCATTCAACTTCTTTTCAAAAGCTCTTCCTCTTTCAAAAATCATCCAAATGCCTTTCCTTTAAAGTTAGCACCACAAGGAATTGAAGTCTCATTTCCTGGAAATCCAGGGCTGGACGGCATCCATCCTTCAAATGAGCCCCTAGAGAGAAGACGTGGAGACCGAACTCCCAACTCAGGTTTCCGGGGGATGCGTATTAGACCCCCGGCCTGGAAGCTGAGGTCACGGATTACTTTCTCATTGCCGTCAAGGGTCAGTTCAGCTTATACTTCCTGTCTTAGATCATGCATGACTCAATCCTTCTTAGTCCATTTCCTCACACACAATTTCTAAGCAGCTGTGAAAAAATACCATCAATACTGCTACATTCAAGAAGAGATGCTAATGGGAAAAGGGTTGAGGAAGTGCTGTGGATTGGCAATAAAATAGGGCAGTAAGCCAGGAAATGGGGGTAGTCGTTCGAGGAGAGGAAGTTAAGCAGACTGACCAATATCATCACTAAAATGTTTCATATTTTCCTCTGAAATTTCATTCCCTTAACTGAGGTGGCATGGGGTTGTGGTGGGAGGAACATGAGCTTTTAAAAAATTATTTAACAAATTTGACATATAACGTTGTGTCAGTCTAAAGTGTACAGTGTGTTACTTTGATACATTTATATACTGGAATATGATTGCCAATGTAGCAATATTTATCACGTTACATAATTACAGTACAATATCATTGTTTATATTCATTACACTGTGGGTTCGATCTTGATGTGAGTTCGATCTGGATGACTTATTTACTACTTATTGCAAGCTTGTACCCTTTAAATACCATCACTCTGGGGCCGGCCTGGTGGCATAGTGGTTAAGTTCCCACATTCCCCTTTGGAGGCCCAGGGTTCACCGGTTCAGACCCCGGGTGCGGACATGGCACTGCTTGGCAAGCCATGCTGTAGCAGGCGTCCCACATATAAAGTAGAGGAAGATGGGCACAGATGTTAGCTCAGGGCCAGTCTTCCTCAGCAAAAAGAGGAGGATTGGCAGCAGATGTTAGCTCAGGGCTAATCTTCCTCAAAAAAATAAATAAAAGTAAATAAATAAATAAACACTATCACTCTTATCCTTCCCCCTATCTCCTGGTAACTCCCAAGTTACTCTCTACTTTTTACAGTTTAACTTTTTTAGTTTCCATATATAAGTATATAAGACATCATGTAGTACTTGTCTGTCTCTGTCTGATTTATCTCACTTAGCTTTATGTGCTCCATCTGTGCTTAGCATAATGCATGCCATGCTCCAGCATGAAGGTCTGTCCATGTTATCAAAAATGGAAGGATACCATCCTTTCTCATGGGTGAGTAATATTCCATTGTGTGTATGTACCACATCTTTTTTATCCCTTCATCCATTGATGGTCATCTGGGTTGTATCCATATCTTGGCTATTGAGAATAAGACTGCAAAACATAGGAGTGCATATTGCTCGTCAAAATCCTGTTTCTACCAGATAAATACAGATTGGAATCCTGCCTCTCTCTCTAGGCTCTGTCATATTGGGCAAGTTTCTTAACCCTTCTCAGCCTCAGGTCAGGTATCATTCCAAACTCTCAAAACTGTTACAAGAAATGGAGATCACGTATTGAAGAACAGTTGGTACATACAGGCACTCACCACATGGTAGAGCTATTAATAATAATGTGTGTGCCTAGCAATGCATTGGCCTGATGCTTGCTTTGATGGGTGCAAGGAAAGAGTTGAGATAACCAGGAAGCTAGCAGGACCCTGGGAAGAACAACATTAAACTCACATTAGAGACTTAATTTGCCTTTGTTGTCTATATCACAACTTCACCGTCATTTCCCCCAACTCCAAGTCAAATGATGACCCAAAAAGATGACAAGACAATATAATGTCAAGAATTGTGAAGGATCCAAGTTTCTGTCCTGCTTACAAGCTAACAAGTTAGCCATTCACAGCTTCATTTATGATGGCAGAAGACATGAGACTCCTGGTCAGAGACAAATGACCTTATTACTCACAGCACAGCAGCAGCATGAGCTTCACGTTCTTATGGGTTCCCCTTGAGCCCCCAATCCCATGTGGAGGGTGCAGAGGTGGCCCAGGTGAATGCTGTGCACATAGTAGATTTATGTCACAGCTGAGGAACCACCCAATCTCACAGTGGGCTGTTGGCAAACCTACCCATCCTTTGTCCCAGAGAGAGACATTGTCTGTATTATCCTCGCCAGGTAACAAATCTGCCCTCTGTCCTCTGCCCCAGAGAGGGACTCTATCTTCCAAAGCTGTTTTGTATCCAAATATCATTGAAAAGACAATCTGGGTCAAGAGCTGTCACAAGACATGTAGAAACACTACAGAGAATTGCCCCACACCCCCCAACAAATAAGACACAGACGGAGGCAGAACTCAAAAGAAGATACTGTGATTACGTGGAGTGCCTTGAAAATTTTATTTATTTAATCAATAAAATTGATGATCTCACATGGAATCTTAAATAACATAGCTCTTGCAGTTGCCTGAGCCTATAGGGAAAGGCAATTATTACTCCCTTATATGTGAGTTTGGAAGCCACTGTCTGTACCTCGTCACAGCACCTCAGCTGTGGGACACAGTGCCCCTGTTCCCATCGCCACCGAAGCCTATGGTGATGTTTTGCTTCATGCAATTTCCAACTAGTCTGGAACTGGAACTTTAGCCCATCGAAAGGAAATGCGTTAGGCATTTTTTACCTAGTTAATAAAACAGAAGGAAATAAGAAGTTTTGTTTTTTTCTTTCTTTGGACTTCATGAGATTAAAAATGGTTTTGGAAGAAGAATTCTTTCAGAGGCTACATGTGAAGACTATGGAATCATGAGATTTATCCAGAGCAATCTTCTTATAATGTGCCTTTATGAGGACAGATGGTTCTCCTAGTGACTTGAGGACCCAGCACATGCGCCACCACAGAGCCTCCAGCATTTTGGATCCCACTGTGAGGCGCACTTGGAGTCTTAAAAGCAGAACCATCTTGAGGACCTCATCCTCTCATTTGGAGGCACAGCCCTGCCCCATTGTCAGGCTACACAGGAATCTGTGTGTCCCAAGTCTTGGTCCAAAAAATATGTTCATCATATGTGGCAAATTGAAGAAATTGTCATAGTAAGGAATTCAGGGACTGCCTTGTTCGAGAGTTTGGTGACAGAGCAGCCTAGGGTCGGGGCAGGTGAGTGATTTAGGCAATGTCATCCTTGTCTCCACTTCTGAAAGAAAGACACATGCCCCACAGTTGTCAGAGCCAGAAATCTGGCTGTCGGCCCTAACTCTGCCTTCCGCCCCGCTTTCCACATTGAATCAGTCATACAGTGCTGCGGATGCTCCTAAATGTTTCTCAGATCCACCCACAATCTCTTTGTATTTACTGAGAAGTTCTTTTTTTTATTCCTTTGTGGTTTCACTTCTTTACATATAAAAAAAATCCATGTGAAATCTTTTGTTTTTGTTGTTGCTTCCTGTGGGGTAAAAATCTAACTGGATTTTTCTCAAGCTCCCAAGAAGAGTTGGCCATGCTTCCCTGCTACCCCATTACAACCACCCACCCCCACCTACAGCACACCCAAGACTCCCCACCCCCAACACACACACATGAAGGAGAGACAACCCTTACTTTAATTCCATGCAAATTCTGTTTGCCCAGAACTCAGTTTCTTCAAGTCCTCTCTAGGTGTCATCCAAGAGAAGCCCCTCAAGTCTGGATTTTCAGCCCAGAGAGAGGGGCTTGGCTGGCCTAGCAAAACTGGGATGCTCCGGTGCTTCCTCTGCCCGGGGCTGAGGCCCAGTAAAGGCCCAGTGGAGCTTGAGCTTGAGATCTCCCATTCCCCTGTCAGTGCCAGGTCCCCTGCCTAGCCCATTCTCCTCCCAGCAGGCTGCAGGCCTGTGAGCTGAACTGATGCAGAGCGGGGTCCTCCTCCCCCAGCATTCCCATTCCCACGGATGGAGAATTGCCCTCTGTGATTTTACGTGGGATCTGCCAGCAAGAGCCGCCCAAGAGAATGGACAATGGGACTCTCTGTAACACCGCAGAAAAGGAGAACAAAATGCTGACATTTAGCAGTTAATTTGGGATCTACAGTTGCCCTGGGGCATCCCAAAGATCACTTAATAGATGAGTCTTACCTTTTTTTCAGAGCCTAAATTAGCTTTCAAATATCTAAAAAGTTACAGAATATATCGTTTAATTAGAGGGAAACCTAGCTACCTTCTCCATTCCCATAAAGCACTGATGTGTGTGTGTATGCTTGTGTGTGTGTGTTACTTCGGATTTTTTGCCTAGATTTTGCAAAGCTGGGAGCTGCAAATAGCCACGGTGACCACACATTAGGACAGTTACTTCAAATATTGTGTTTGAGTATCAGGACTCAGCACAGTGTCTCGCACAGAATACTGAATGAATGACTGATGTTATGGCCTTACACACGCTGAAATTCTGCTAATAAATATGGATACACAGAGAACCCATTCTGTAAATATTGCCTAATTCTCCCTCCGTGAAACGGAAGCTCTGATAGCGCTCACACCTCTTCACACACTGTCTAGCAGGGGGCTCACTCGTCAGCAAAGACGAACCATGTGGCTGCTGCCCTGAGGTCCCACACTTGCAAATGTCATTGCTTCACACATTCACAGCAGACTGTTTCTCTACCCACCGTGAGAAGCTGCATCTTAAAGAACCGAAGCAAAATTATATTTGTCAAATGTCAGGAACAAAGCACATTTTTGTAAGTCGGTAGTCTTGCTTATAATCAGCTCCATTTTCTGAATATTCAAAATTCAGTGATCTGGCTGTAGGTTTCTGGCTCATTTACACAAACTAATAAAACTTTGTAAAGCTCAGAAACCATTTCCAGCTATGTCTTCATACTGTGCGTCCGTCAGACTGAGGCATTACAAAAGTGGGTTTGTCAACCCTCTTCGAGATGCACAGGGACCCTCAGAGGCCCAGCCAACCATTGGCAGTTGTGGTTGCCCACCTGAGCCACCCCCACTTCAGGTGTGTTAACCTCCCAGGTGTTGAGTCTGCTATTGAAGAACCAACAAGGATCTCAAGACCAGTTCACTGCGCTGCAGGTTAGACTAACTAGACTAATGCCAGGTCCCAGCTTGAGCCTGTGACTTGCGTTTTGAATTGGGGATAAGGCCACAAGAGTTTGCATTGCATGGTGGTTTCTTTCTCTGAAGAAGAAAGCAAGAACTTTTCATTTTCAACTTTTGCTTAAGCATCTGGGAGGAAAATTGAGATGAGCAGAACTTGTATCTCAGACACTCGTTCCTTGGTCAGTTCTAGAGACCAGGGGACCAGGACGGAAGACGTTTGGAGCACGTGAAGACCATGCTGTGCGCAGAGACGTCACTTCCCGCAGGACACCAGTGGCAGTTGTCGGGGCTGGGACTTGCCTTCCTGTGGCTTTATGAGACCCCAGCATCACAATGAGGATTAGAATTCATGGTTACAAGCGAGACAACATCCAGGACTCTTAGAAAGAATCTGTGAGTTGAGGAAGGGACTGAAGCCCTTTGTGAAGAGGTGAGTTAAAAGCCAGTGAAACTTGAGTTATTACTATTGTAGGAAAAAACATCCCAGTGTCCTCGGCCCAGTCTTCTCCTGTGGTGTCGCTATCAGAGAGCACAGACCAGCCATCAAAAGCAAATGAATTCTAGTCTTTACTTGAATCTTTCAAGTGACATTCAAAAAGAGATAGAGTTTATAATCTCCTCTCACTGTTAAATCTCTTTTCCCCTTCTCTCTGGGCTCCCACGCTCTCATGCCCTGCAGCTCACTCAGGCCTCCTCTCCCTGCTTCCCTTTTGCAGCCTTTTCTGACCCAAACCTTCCATCTCAGTGGTGCTCCTCGCACAATTAATCTGACCTGAAAGACAGATGTGAGTTTTGATCAGATGAGGGTGAAGTGGTACAGAATGCTTAAGCAGGAAACACCAGCGTTTTCTTCAGGGCTAAGGGAAGGGAAAGCTGTGAATGCTTAGATAGTCATAATTCCTGTCCCTGTGCATGGTGACGGGGCTCCAGCTGTCCCCTGGGCTACAGAGGCCTAGGGGAACTTTGGTTATACGAAATGGTGAAATTGAAATTTGCATTTACTTCTCCAGCTTCCCTTGTCCACATATTCTCACCAGCATTCAATTGCTCAGACATTTAAAAAACACTTATGGAATGCCTCCTCTATGCTAGTAGTTCAGGAAGAAAGAAATATTCTAGAGAAAAAGACAGAGAAGTAAATAATTATACTAATGAAACAAACACTGTCGTAGAGTCATAGAAGTATAATAGAAAAACAATGGTTGGCTTTTGTGCTTCTCCCCCAAATTCTGTGGCTTAAACAAGAAAGAAGTTTATTTCTCTCTTACACAACAGTCCAAGTGTCAGTAGTCAAGGGATGCTGTGAAGGTTTCACTGTGGCAGAGACCCAGGCTGCTGCTCACCCGTAGCCCATTCATCACCTAGGGTGTTGCCCTGGTCGGCGTATTCACAGATAACTCACCACTGTATCTGCTCAATCAGTGTCCAGGCCAGCAGGAAGGGGAAAAAGAGAATGTACTTCCCTTTAAGGAGATGACTTGGAACTTTGATGCTACTGACGTCCCCTTGGTAAGAATTTACTCATTTAATCACTTCTAGCTGCAAGGGAGTCTACAAAATGCGATCTTTAACTGGACAGCCATGTGCCAGCAAAAGCTTGGGTTGTATATTTACTAAATGAAGAAGGGGAGCATAGATTTGGGCAAACAAGTGTGGTCTCTGCTACAATCCATAACTAACTCACTATTTCCTAAGACTGTGTTGGCCAAGAAAAATACATCATTCTCAGCAGCCATGGCTTCTAACCCTCCAGTTTTCCTACACCCCTGAACATGACCACAAGATGTAGCCAAAATATGGAAAAACCACAAGACACTCAAAGGGAAAGAAGATAGAAGATCCTTCTGACATAGGCAGCATAAGGTATTGGCCAAACAGTTCAAGGCTCTAAGCTAAGGCATCTGGGTGGAAGTTCACAAGGTCTGAGAATTTATCAGTGTGTAGCACTCCATCATCTACTCCCATCCACGTGGGTGCACTTCATCTTCAATGGGTCCTCACAGCCCCTCCAAATTGCTCTTCACCTTGCACTTCACAGGCAGCCTCAACAATGTTCTGACAATCTGGTGGAAGAACTACCACACCCCTACCTCGACCACGACCTAGAGCAGTAGAAGGAAGAGTGTGGATCAGCGGAACTCAACTCCCCACTCAGAAGGGTGCACACCATGTGGCTTGGATGCTACCATTTCAATCCAGATGCTTTGATGTGGTCATTTTGACCAGAATAAAACCAAATCATTAACTCTTATTTTCCAAAATGAAAACCTCTTTATTATTTTCATCTGATGACAATAAATACCCATTTTAAAAGGATCAAACAACACCAAAAATTATGACATAAAACCCATCCAACACAAAATACCTGGTGGACGTTTTTTCCAGAATTTGTTCACTGATGTGTATAAAAATCGCTGGTTGGGTTTTCTGGGAAGCAGATTCTGAGATGGAGTTTATTGTGCATGATGTTTCATAAGAATTGTCCTTGGGGTCAACACCTGTGGAGAGAAGGGGAAGAAAGCAGAACTGGGTAGAGGGAAATGGAGCTGTGTTGCAGACCTGCTGACAGCCTCGGCTAACCCCACAGGGAGCTCTGGGGTGAAAACGGTAACCTCAGAGTTGCTCTCTGTTGAGCTGAAATGACGTGGCCTTATACTCCCGCCTCCATCAGGATGTGCCCATCTGCCCTACTCAGGAGGGCAGGAGATCAGGGGAGGTGGCTCTGCCGCTGAGGAACTCCTAGAGGGGCTGACAGTGGGCAGCAAGTGCTTATCTGAAAGGGGATCTGGGCAGTGCATCTTCACATGCATCACACAGACACACACAAGTACCATTTTAAACAAAAATATGATCATATCATCGATGCTGTTATGGCCCTCATATTTTTTACCTAACAACATAATGTAAGCATTTCCCCCATGACCCGAAACATAGATCACCTTCATTTTCAGTTACTGCGGATGTTCTATTGAATAGATGTCCAATACTTAACCAAGTCCCTGTTGATGGGCATTTGAGTAGTTTTCAAAAATGGAATTGCTGGGCTGAAAACTATGCAAATTTACTTTTTGTAGTACAGTGCCAGATTACCCCCAGAAAGTAGTACAAACTTACCTGAGCACTAAGAAGCAACGTCATCAATCTTCTTAATCGTTGCTAATCTTATAAGTGAAAAATAGCTCATTCTTTCCTTAATAACACTTATTAATTAGTAGCCAGGTTAAATGCTGTTTCATATGTTGGCAGATCATATGTCTTCATTTATTTTTCCTTTCTTAAATTATCTGTACCCATCCTTTAGCCTTCTTTTCTGGTTTGTAAGTGTCTATTATATGAAAGGTAGTAAACTCGCTTGGTATGTATGATATAATGTTATTTCCTAATATGTCATCTGTGTCTTGTTTTTTTCTTTTTCTTTCTTCTTCTTCTTCTTTTGTTTATTTACTAACCAAATCCATCTATCAGCTCTTTTAGAGTCTCTTGTTTGAGTGTTATTCCTAGCAAGTTTCCATCCAACTCTACAGAGATATTCTCCTGAATGTTCTTCTGGTACTTTTATGAATCCTCACACTTTCAAGTTTTCTGTTACTGAGTAATGTAAAAAAATAGACATTCTCTCCCCAGCCCACTCCTGAATCTTATTTAATTCCCAACCACACTGAATTATCTGTTATGAAAGTTGAAGATAACATAGTTTTTACATTTCAAAATGGCCGTTTTGATGGAACTGTATCAAATTGGCTGTTTTAATAGTCTTCCCTTCATCAGAAATGCCCCTGAATGGTCAGAACTTTCCATTTTGGGTTGCAGAAGCCCTGCCTCCACCTGCAATAGGAGGCTGAGCCCGGGGCAGTGTCCTTCAAGCCTCTAGCACACTCACCTCAGGCGACCCACCTAGGCATGAGCTACGGACAATACAAAGTGGACAAAATAAAATTCCAGACAGCACCCTCTGTCCTAGCATTCGTCCTCACCCCCGTCTCTCCCTCATGTCCCCGCTTCCTCCTGCTCAGGCTTCCTAGCTCTGTACCTAGATTTACATGGGTTTTCCACTCTGCTTTTCCCTCCAGTTGTTTTTACAAAAAATTTTATTGAGGTATAACTTACAAACCACAAAATTCACCCATTTTAAATGTACATTGCAATGATTTTTAGTAAATTGACCAAGTTGTGCAACAATCACCACAATCCAGTTTTAGGGCATTTTCATCACCCAGTAAGACCCTTCATGCCCATTTACAGTCAATTCCTGGTCCCATCCCCAGCCCCAGATAGCCACTAATCTACTTTCTGTCTCTATAGCGTTGCCTTTTCTGGACATATCAGATAAATGGGATCATATACCCCTCTAGTTTTGACATTGCCTCTTATCTCCCAGGAGAAATTCCAGAGTCAACCTCAGCTCTGTGGAAACCAGCCAGAAACACGTTTGCATGGCTAGTAAATAACAGAGCTTTGACTCAGGTCCAAGTCTTGTGATTCCAAATTCTTTCCACTCCCTCCTGCTCTCCTGATCTGGATACATTTTCAATGTTGAATGGACAATTGAGTGATGGCCATTTTAAAAAGCTTCAAAGATCACTGGCCTTCTGGGTCCTGACATTGAGTTTGTGACTCTTCTCAGCCACCAGAGGGTGCGCCAAAGATCTATCTGTGCATTGGTTTTTGCTTGTCACAGTTGGGCATCTTAAGAAAGAGAATATGAATTGTGACTCGAGTGTATTCTGGGTGGGATTTTTCTCAAAATACTTTTCTTCTCTGAGTGATTACAAAGAGCAATGGAGAATAAAAACTAGATGCTGGTTTTGTTGCATCTTGAAAGTTTCCTTTCAGGCTTCTCAGACCAGGATTTCTTTTTTAATGTAATAAAAAGGGAAAATACAGACTTGATTTAGGAGGCTGGAGAAGAATTCTTAAGGTATGACAATCTAGCGTGACAGATATCAACTAATCATAATATTAAGGTCATTTTGCTAATCTTCTGCATTTTTACATAACTAAATCAATCCTTTGAGGGAGAAGGGAAATAGAAACACGTTTTTAAAATAAATTACCCAAATCCAGTATCTGTGTAGCTAGAATTAACTGGATAATAATTCAAAATGACAACTGAATTTATCTTTTGAGAAATAATTTTATTGCGCTCTCTCCCCAGCTATCTGGACTAAAAATGGCTAAACACAGTTGTCAATTTTGACTTTAAGAGGAACTCAGTAGTCTCCAGGATCTAGAGGGCAAAAGCGCCTCTTGGCCTTCCCAACTGAGTACCTCTTACACCCCCTCCATTATGCATGGATGGATGGATGGATGGATGGAATGATGGTTGGATGGATGGACATGGGCTGCTTAGTAGCCAGGATGGGAGTTCCTGGGAGCATCTTCAGGGAAACTTAATGATGAATTGTGTTGAGCACCCCACCTGCCAGTTGTCAAAGTCACTGGAGCCATATGTCTGCTGGTGCTGTGTCCCTGTTCCCTTCATGAACTGCATGATCCCCAGAATCCTGGATGCAGCTGTGCAACCAGCGTGAGACCGCAGTCACAAGACGCAGGTTCTAGGACCAACTCTTCCCACACCTACTAGGGTCATTTATCCTCTCTGTATCTCATTTTTTATATCTGTAAAATGGCAATAATAGTATTTGCCTTACGGGTTCCTATTCCCACTTGGCAGGCCTTTAAATCTTGGGTCACCTGATACCCTGTGACCAGAAAATATTGTGTCTAAATTAACTGATGAAACCATAATGTTGAAATAGCATTTTTTTATTACGTTAAAATATACATAACATGAAATTTACCATTTAACATTTTTAAGTGCACGATTCATAGGCATTAAGTACCCTCACAATGTTGTGGAAACATCATCACTACCCATTTCCAGAATTTTTTTTTTTGAGGAAGATTAGCCCTGAGTGAACTGCTGCCAATCCTCCTCTTTTTGCTGAGGAAGCCTGGCCCTGAGGTAACATCCACTCCCATCTTCCTCTACTTTATATGTGGGATGCCTACCCCAGTATGACTTGCCAAGTGGTGCCATGTCAACACCCAGGATCCAAACCGGTGAACCCCGGGCCACGGAGAAGCGGAAGTGTGAACTTACCCACTGTGCCACCGGGCTGGCCCCTTCCAGAACTTTTTTATGATCCTGAACAGAAACTGTACCATTAAACAATAACTCTGCACTTCCCCAGACCCTGGTAACTGCGCAATACCACTTTTATAAGCATTTTCATTTAGTCTGTCTTGGGTTGAGAAAGTCATTTTACAAAAAGGAAAAGTGGGAGTTGAAAAACGGTCACACTGCAAGAGTCATTACAGTGAAAATCATAAATCTGCCCACCTTTTCCTAACACGGAATGAACATCAGAATCAGCTAGTGATCTGAGGCGTTCCTGCACACAGAAAGCAAAGATGACACTGAGTCCCAGATCTGGGTGCTGAGCACTGAGGATGCTTCAGACGAAGCAAGGAGGTCACAGAATCTCCTGAGGACCCAGAAGGAGCCCAGGCCGGGCTGGTAGGTGAGGGGCCTGTTCGGGGTCAGCAGCAGGGGCAAGGCCGAGGTCTCAACCAAAACTTTGTGCTAATCATCATCTGAAAACCCTGAATAGGGCCGGCTCTGTGGCTGAGTGGTTAATTTCGCGCCCTCCGCTGCGGCGGCCCAGGGTTCGGATCCTGGGCGCGGACATGGCACCACTCGTCAGGCCACGTTGAGGCGGTGTCCCGCATCCCACAACTGGAAGGACCTGCAACTAAGATATACAACTGTGTACAGGGGGGGTTTGGGGAGATAAAGCAGGAAAAAAAAAAAAAAAAAGATTGACAACAGTTGTTAGCCCAGGAGCCAACCTTAAAAAAAAAAAACAAAACAAAAAAACCCTGAATATTTTTCCAAAGCTAAAAATTTAATTACTACCCAAGGGGATTGTTGTAGAATTTGAAACACCTACAAGATTACCTCTTAAATAAAATTCAGTCTCCAAACCAATCGAAATTCATACTTTCTAAAAAGCGTATCTGGAAAAACAATGTTAATGAAGATAGAATGGTAATCATGATGTATCTTTAGTTTGGACTCACGAAGTCTCTTCTTTTCTGCTTTTTTCACAGTCTCAGACACATACTCCAACTGGCCCCTCTCCAAGCCCCGCAGCTTCTGAAAACACATGGATTTCATGGTGAAGGAAATATCTCCACCTAAAGCCTTTCTAGGCACCCTTCCCCCCAAGGCGTTTTGCTAATGTGTACCAGAATGTTCTTGAAAGGAGAAAAAAGGAAAAAGAGAAAGAAATGCTTTGTGAGGAGAAGGCTCTGCCTTCCGGCCCTTCTAACACAACTGCCTCCTATTAATCTGCGACCTAGTTAAGAGAACCGGAAATAATGTCTCGCATGTGGAGCTTTCTGTGACCACAGCTGTCGTCCATGTGAACACTCACTGTGTGCCGGGATCTGTGCTACATCCTTTTTAGGGAGACGCTCATTTGCTTGGCACTACAACCCGACTGGGCGGGGATCATTTTTATGAATGTTACAGAGATTGCAAAAGCTGAGGCTTAAAGACTTGAAGTCACTGGCCCAGAATCACCAGCCAATAAATGGTGGAGCCAGAATTTGAATCCTAAGTAGTCCGACTCCAGAGACCTCACTGAATTAAATTACGCTGATTTAATTCATGTGAAGTATCTAGAAGACACGAATTTTTACTTGTATTTTACAGATGAGAAAACTGGAGTTTAGAGTGGTTAATTGATTGGCCCAAGCTTGCAGCTGTTACGTGATTGAGTCGAGAACCAGACCTGGTGTACTGGACCCTCAGGCCATTGTTCTGTCCACTAAACACACGTTTGTGAGCCTCTCCGTTCCCCGAGGCCACTTTGCAAACCAAGGGAAAGTGAATTGACACAGCAAGAGCAGTTTAGCGGCAGTTGGTCATCCTAACCAACCTTTTACTTTTAGGAAGCCTCCAGGGTCTGATAGATCTTTGCTTACATTTTCTGCCTCTCCCTGCAGACTCTCAAATGGCACTTGACACGAATTAGATAAGTTCAGTTACTGAAGGGGAGGAAAATACTATAAAACATAAGGTTTGCTTACATGCTCTCTGGTACCCATAGGAACCGCCAACCAACAGATGTTGTGGGTCCAGATGAAAGAACGGAGAACATGTGATGATGAATTTACTAGCGTTTTCTGGAATGCTCCCAGGCTCTTCCCCTCAAGCATTTGTTTTTTCTCTCACGAAGAAGCAACTCCAATGATCTAAACTCTGTAATTTAGGACAGGAGCGTCTCTTCACACTCCATGAAGTTCTTGCAAATTTAAGTTATGACTCAATCTTCTCTCCAAACCAAAATGTGATGCCAAATTTGGACTGAGAAAAAAACCTATAAATATACATAAATTTAATTTTTATCCTAGAATGTTAACTTTTATCCGTGTGACTGTTAGAAGAAAAGAATGGTTATAATCATCTGACAATGAACATGACTCTCAGTCAGGGAGCTGGTCAACTGACAATTATGGAAAACGTGTTCAATAAGTTTTAAAGATACCCTAAGGTGATAACATTTGAAATGAGCAATTACTTTGGCAAATGTGAATAATCCATGCTTATTTTTTTTAATTATTTTTCTTTTATTTATTTACTGATTTTAAAAATTGAGATATAATCGACATATAGCATATATTAGTTTCAGATGTACAACATAATGATTCTATATATGTATGTATTGCAAAATGCTCACCACGCTAAGTCTAGCTAACATCCATCACCGCACATAGTTACAATTTTTTTCTCCTGATGAGAACTTTTAAGATTTACTCGTAGCAACTTTCAAAGATACAATAGAGTAGCATTTGATTCAGATTGAGATTGAAAGGCTGTGAAATGTGAAACAAAACGGAGTCACTTATGTTTAAGGGCTTTAAAATGGAGCCAGAAAGAGAATGTTGAGAAAGGAAGCCGACTGCCGAAACTAGAATGGAAAAGATGGTTCTAGAAGAGGGACCTACAGAGCTGGAAGCTCAGCTTCTTTTTCTTTCTTTCTCTGATTACCAAGGGTAAAAAAAGACAGACAGGAGACAAAGTTTAGAACCCTGTAGGGCGCCTAGAGCTTTCCTTTGAAGGAGCAGTGAGCAGACAACAGCTGAAAGTGTGTCCTTATCAGGAGCTGCTGTAAGGAAATGCTTTCTTCGCATCACACATGTCACCTAAGCCAGCCGTTTCCAGTTGCCTCCCCTGCAAGTTTCCACTGGTCTCATTCAGAGAGAGCTCCCTCTGGGCTTGTGAGAGGAAAACGAAGACAACTAGAAGTGGGTCAGAAAACCACCTCGGCCCACTTGCTGTGTGTGGCGAATCTTTTGTTCTCCGGTTTACCGTCATCCCTTTCTGTCCCTTTCTTCCTTTTAGACTCTCGGGTTTGTGCTCTTGAAACTCCCCATTCAGACATCACCCATGATGTCTCCATCTCCTTCTTTCTCTTTGATGTTTCTGCTCTATTTGAAAGTTACTAAGAGAGTAAATCTTAAAAGGTCTCATCACAAGAAAAAAAAAATTGCAACCATGTCAAGTGGTGGGTGTTAACTGGACCTAGTGCCGCTGATCGCTGCTCTATTCTACAATGCAGGTGGAAACCCCACAGCATCTGCCAGGAACCTCTTTCCCAAATGGGAAGAGTCCAAAAGCTGGCCTTTAGAGAGAATACAAAAGATCAGGGGTCAGGTTCAGGGCCAGGAAGTCAGATTGTTAGAATAGAGAAAGTGGGAACGAGGAGTGGAAAGTTGGAAACAACAGGAGGCTCAGACTCATTGGAGACTACACATGCCCCAGGATAAGTCAGTATCCAAAGGAAAGCAACCAGAACAAGAGGGAGTCTTGTGCCTAGTGGGGGTGGGACGGGGCAGAGCAGAGCTACAGACGAGACACAGCAAAGAGGCCCGAAACTCCAGCTGGTAGGACCAGAAGAGTTTTGGAACTGGAGGCCGAGGCGCTGGATCCACTACGATGGTTCTTAGGGTGACAGAAGCCCGGCTGAGCAAGACCCGGGGGCAGTTCTGAGGCCTCATTCTGCCCATCAGAACATGCCTTTTTCTTAATTTCTGTACCATATATTCATTATTGTCTCATCCTACTCCTTTGACCTTTGGCTTTCTTTCTTTTTTTTTTTCTTCTCCCCAAAGCCCCCCAGTACATAGTTGTATGTTCTAGTTGTGGGTCCTTCTGGTTGTGCTATGTGGATGCCACCTCAGCATGGCTTGATAAATGGTGCCTCGTCTGCACCCAGGATCCGAACCAGTGAAACCCCAGGCTGCCGAAGCGGAGCATGTGAACTTAACCACTTGGCCACGGGGCCGGCCCGCTGGGCTTCTTTATCTTGATCATCTCTCTTCATCCTAGCTTCATCTTTTGTTTTTCTCTGTAGGACCTCTCTCCCCAGAGAGTTCCTGCTTTCCTTGTTCACCACGTCCTTGTGCCTCGGCACACCTTCTCTCCGGTCCCGTCTTGTGCCTACCTTCCTTGAACAGCCTCCCAGACCACGCTCGTGGACATTCCACTGCCACTTTGTCCGCCAACCTTGGACAATCAGCTCTCATGGCAGAAGCTCACAACAGAGGTGGCACAGTCGGGCTGACATATGGTACCACTCTTCTGTTCCCATCCTCGTGATTCAGGGAATGGGATGTTTCTAGTCCACGTTCTGGAGGCTTATGGTCCTTTTAACTCAGAATAGAATCACTGTCTTGGAACCAGCATTTCTCTTACGGGGTGCTGAGTGCTGGGGAATTGCAGGACACTTGCAATCACTCACCCTGAGGAGGCAGAGCGTGGCCGCTCAGTTCTGGGACCTCAGGGGTGGTCAAGGTCCCCTGCCCAGCAGTCCCCGCCCACTAGGTTGGCACGAGCACTTTAGTTTTTTGATCTTCTGCATCTTGAACTCACAGGTGGCGCATTCACAGACTGGTCAGTTCTCACTTATCCCAAATCCCTCCTCCTCGTTTGCCTAATAGGACTTGGAAATTTCTTTGTCCCCTTCCGGCATTAGTTCTTTTCTACATGATTCTTTTATCATCGCAGTCTAAAAGGGTTTTTCACATTTTCACTTTCAAGTCTACACAAGAAATGTGACTTCTAAGACACTGGGAAAAACGTCTTCCAGAAAGAGTCCAATATTAATTAAGCCAGATATTTATCTGCCCTCGATGTGGACAGAAGACTGTCGTGTTTGCCTAGTACAAACAGTGCTTCCTCCCATCACCTTTCTTTTTCAATAAACTTGAATTCCCTCGTAGCTTCTTATTTGCCTTAATATCCGAACTTGGGAAAGGTTTGTGATTTTGAAATGCAGGGTCTTTCTGAGAATAGGATGAAAGTATTACAATTTTACAACTTGTCTTAAAAAATAAAAGATTACGAAAATAAGAGAAATTTGAGGAGAGACACGTATATGAACATTGAATCCAGGGTTATGTGGATGTGGGCACTTTGCACAGGATGGTGACCAGCACTGAAAAGAAACTGAGGGCTCACGGAATTATTTTGATACTAACAGAAATTACCTGGGGAGTCTCTAATACATTGCTCATTCTGTCTGCTATTTCTACTGATTACAGGCCTCAAAAGTTTGCAATTCAAATGCTGTAAGTTTTTTTTTTTAAGATTGGCACCTGAGCTAACAACTGTTGCTAATCTTCTTTTATTTTTCCTGCTTTTTTCTCCCCAAATCCCCCCACTACGTAGTTGTTTATTTTAGTTGTGGGTCCTTCTAGTTGTGGCATGAGGGATGCCGCCTCAACATGGCCTAATGATAGGTGCCATGTCTGCACCCAGGATCCGAACTGAGGGCCGACGAAGTGGATTGCGTGGACTTAACCACTCGGCCATGGGGCCAGCCCCTGTGAGTTTTAATGTATGGTGGTTCGAATAAGCCAAGGAGGACTTGATGCTTCTTATAAAGGAATGAAATGCTACAGCATTTGTGCCTTTAGAGAAGTCTTAGAATATTCTTGTTATTATCCATAACAATTAGTATTTCTTGGGCACTTTACATTTTCCATTATGGTTAATGTGAGGTACCATTTCCTTCCCTTCCTCTCCAGAAATAAATACTATACTGATTTTGTTATTTAACATTCCTAGGCATAGATACACTTGTATTATATGTTAATTCATCTATAAACAATATATAATATTCTTTTTTTTTTTTTTTTGAGGAAGATTAGTCCTGAGCTGACATCCTCTGCCAACCCTCCTCTTTTTGCTGAGGAAGACTGGCCCTGAGCTAACATCTGTGCCCATCTTCCTCTACTTTATATGTGGGACACCTGCCACAGCATGGCTTGCCAAGCAGTGTGTAGGTCCACACCCGGGATCTGAACCAGTGAACCTGGGCCACCAAAGCAGAATGTGTGAACTTAACTGCTACTCCACTGGGCAGGACCCTTATTTTCCATGTTTTGAAAGTCTATCTAAATGTAACATACTGTGTAAATCCTCTTGCAACTTGCATTTTTGCTGAACGTTCCTTTAAGGTTTAGTCTATTGATTCATGTAACTCCAGTTTATTTATTTAAATTTCTATATAGTATTCTTTTGTATGACTTGACCTCAAATTATTTATCCATATTTTCTGTTGACGAATATTTAGATTTTTTTGATGTTTCTCATCATTACAAACAGTGTTGCAATGAACATCTCTGGACATGTTTTCTTGTGCATATTTATGGGAATTATTTAGGGTGTATACCTAAGAATAGAATTTCTGGATCTTAAGCTTTTCTTTAACTTTACTAGACAACTGTTCTGTCTATCTGTAAAGCTTTTGGTTACAGATTACAGAAAAGCTCACTAACAGTCGTTTAAGCAGTGAAGATTTAATTATCTAATATTGTCAACCAAGGACCCTGCCACTTTCCATCCTTCAACTCTTGCTACCTTAGTGTGGTGTCCTCTTGCTCTTCACCTTATGATCACAAAATGGCTTCCACAACTCCAGGCATCACAGTCTCATTCCAGTGTCCCAAACAAGAGAGAAGAGTATGTGGAAAAGGAGTTTTCTTTCTTTATTTTTAGGGAGGAAAAGCCTTCCTGAGTCTAGGGCTAGCCTGCTTTTGACTTAGGATAAGGACATGGTTGAGGAATAGAGGGTCCCATTCCCCTGACCCAGCCTTACACTCCCTCCCTTGGAGATTCTCGTGTCCTAGTAACCAGAAGTTCTTCATCAGACTTCCCTTTACATTTCATTGACCAGAATGGGGTTACAACTCCTTGGTGTCAGGGAAACAGGAAAGCAAGTATCTGGCAAAAGATCATGGAATGGTTATGACTGGCTTAAACCAGACACAATTCATACACTGAGCCTAAGGATGTTGCTGCCCTAAAAAGATTGGGGTTTGGTAAATAAGGAACAGGGGTGGAAGGTCTAACTTTTAGGCAGTTAGCAACCACTTCCACACTTTCCCAAGAGATTGCACCAGTTGACATTTCCAAGAGCAGAATATGGGCATTTCTGCTATGCCATATCTTTGGCAATACTTGGTATTTTTTTAATTTCAGCTTTCTTGAGGTACAATTGACAAATAAAATTGTAAGATATTTGAAGTGTACATCGTGGTGATTTGATATACATATACATTGTGAAAGATTCCCCCATCTAGTTAACTAAGACATTTGTAACCTCATATATTTATCACATATTTATCTTTTTTTTTTTTTTGGTGAGAACACAAGTTCTATTCTCTTAGCAAATTTCAATTATACAATACAGTGTTATCAACTATAGTCACTGTGTTTTACATATTTACATTAGATTCTCAGACCTTATTCATCTTATAACTGAAAATTTTTATCTTTTTACCAACTTCTCTCTATTTCCCTTACTCCCCAAACTTGGCAACCACTTTCTACTCTCTGTTTTTATGAGGTTTTGACCTTTTTTTTTTCAGAGTCCACATATAAGTGATACCTGTATTCGTCTTACTTTGTCTGGCTTATTTCACTTAGCATAATGTTCTCCAGCTTCATCCATCTTGTCTCAAATAGTAGGATTTCCTCCTTCCTCATGGTTGAATAATATTCCATTGTGTACATGTACCTCATCTCTTATATATTTATCTGTTGATGGGCACTTATGTTGTTTCCATGTCTTGGCTACTGTGAATAATGCTGCAATGAACATGGACGTGCAGATATCTCTTTGATATCATGATTTCATTTCCTTTGGATATATACCCAGAAGAAGAATTGCAGATCATATGGTAGTTCTACTTTTAATTTTTTGAGGAACCTCCATATTGTTTTCCATAATGGCTGCACCAATTTACATTTCCACTAACAGCTCACAAGGGTTCCCTTTTCTCCACATCTTCTCCAACACTTGTTTTCACTTGTCTTTTTGGTGATGACCATTCTAATGTGTGTGAGGTGCTATCTCCTTGTGATTTTGATTTGCATTTCCCTGATGATTAGTGATGCTGAGCACCTTTTCATGCACCTTTTCATGTTGATCATCTGTATGTCTTCTTTGGGAAAATATCTATTCAAGCCCTCTGCCCTTTTTTAAATTAGATTGGTTTTTTGCTATTAAGTTGTACGAGTTCTTTATATATTTTGGATATTAACCCCTTGTCAGTCAACACTTGGTATTATCAGCCTTTTTTTGCCAAAATGATGGATATGAAATGGTCATTATTTTTTCTGTTACCTTGGGATTCTATGCATTTTCTCATGCTGGGTTTTTAATCCACTTGGAATTTATTTTTATCTGTGGCATGTGGTCAGATTCAATTTACCCCTCCTCCTCCCACAGGGTAATTTGCTTGTTTAATATTGGGATTATCACTTCTTTGAATATCTGGGTAGAATTTATCTTTAAAAGTATTTGGGCTTAGTGTTTCTTTTTGAGATATATATGTTGCAAACTATATATATGCACACCCACACTCACATCCCTATATATGTGTATATAAAATATGTTTTTGTTTATTATGTAGACTATATGTAGACTACACACATATCGTCTATATTATTTGGTAAATTGTATTTTTCGCAGAATTTGTGCACTCCATCTAAATTTGAATACTTAGCACGAAGTTTTTCATTGTATTTTCAATTTTTTTTATCTGCTACATCCATAGGTCTGCTCCCATTTCTTTACAAACACTTTTAATAATTTCTCTCCTTTTCCTTGATCAATATTGCCAGAGATTTGTCTATGCTATTAGTCTCTTCGAAGAAACAGCTTTGGTTTTATTGATTATCTTTGTTGTATCTTTGTTTTCTGCTTTGTTAGTTTCTGCTCATATCTTTGTTACTTCTTTCCTCCTGTTTTCTTAGGGTCTATTTTGTTCTTCCTTTAACGTCTCTAATCGGAAGTTATCATTAATTTTCTTTATTTTCTTCTGATATAGTTATTTAAGGCTATACATTTCCTAAGGGAAAGACTTTCACTTCCTAACTTACCTAAGTTTGTTTTTTCATATGTGTATTTTCTTACTCTGGGTATGCATTATTTTTACTATCACTAAAACAGTTAAGCCCCAAATGTTGGAAAAAAAGGGAAACTTTAAATAAATTCACAGATAGCAGATCCCCGTTGAGGCATTGGCATTGCTGGGAGGCGATATTTGCTTTGAGGTTGTTGATGTTAAGAGCAGCCAGGCTCTCCTGTGTGTCCCCTGGTGTCCCTGCCAGGCCATATGCCACATAGGAGGGAAAAGGTGTCTGGCCGAATGTGTCAGTTTTTAAGTTCCTGGGATAATTAATGTTGCTACATTCTCTATCGTTGGCATATTCATCAGCACCATTTCTTCTTCACTTCCTTCAGTTACTATTTCCTTTAGACTCCAAGCCTCAGTAATTAAAAAAGAACGAATTATTGCCAATTCATTCCAACCCCTGAGGGGAGGCAGAATCTTCTCTCTATAGACTCTCTTCATTAGCATCACAATTCATACCCTCTTCTCAGAGTTTTTGGCCTGGAGTCTTCAAGGAGTTCTTCAGGACAGCCAGCTCATGTTAAACAAGCACCATGTGGAGGACAGCTGGGGGCACAAGGGTGAATAAGGCATTGTTACAGGCTGAACTCTGTCCTCAAAATTCATACGCTGAAGTCTTTACCCCCAGTATATGAGAACGTGGCTGTATTTGAAGACAGAGTTTTTAAAGAGGTGACCAAGTTCAATGAAGTCATTGATGTGGGCCCTAATGCAATATAACTGATGTCCTTGTAAGAAAAGATTAGGACACAGACACAGCACAGAGGGAAGACCCTGTGAGGCAACAGAGAGAACACAGCCATCTACAAGCCGAGGAAAGAGAGCCTCAGAAGAAACCAACCTTGCTGACACCTTGATCTTGGACTTCCAACCTCCAGAACTGTGGGGAAATAAATCGCTGTTGTTTAAGCCTCAGTCTGTGGTACTTGTTATAGCAACTCTAGCAAACTCATACAGGTGTATTCTCTACGTGGAGGCTTTTACATTCAGGAAGGAAAAGGGCACACTCAGGAATAATCAGAGTGCGTGGGCAGAGACTGGGCAACCACCATTTGAGAAGGACAAAGATGGCACAAGGGAAGGAGAGGTCTTTGTAGCTGTGGGAATGTGGAACAGCTCCGTGCAGGTGCTGGTCTTTGAGCTGAGCCCTTATAGATGACATGGGGGAGACGGACATTCCAGGGGGAGGAGGTAACACGAGTGGGGCCAGAACCTTTTAGGAAAAAAAAGAATATCCTATAACGAGTTCTGTCTCAGTTTAGCTGCAGCTCCAAAAGTTAGGATCAAACGAACTGATGACACATATTTGTTTGTTTAAAAGTAAAGCTCTAGAAGCCAGCCCTGGTGGTCGAGTGGTTAAGATTTTTTGCCTCCACAGCCTGGGTTTGATTTCCTGTTAGGGAACCACGCCACCCGTCTGTTGTCATACTGTGGCAGCTGCATGAAGCATTGAGGTAGCACCGGAAGGTGAGGGGATGGTGCAAAGAGACCACAGGGTTCTGCTCTGCTGTCCACAGGGTCACTAGGAGTCAGAATCGGCTTGATGGCACAAACAACAGAAAGTACTAGACTACCCTCATAGGACTTTAAAAGGAGACTGGCAAAACTGAGTTTTGCATCCCTTGGCACCTTCCACAACTGGAGGATATACAAAAGGTTAGAGTTTACATACAGGAGATTATTGTTTGCAAGAGATTAGGACTCTGACAGATCATTTCTTTGGAGAAATATGTGGGAACCCTGTGGCAGGTTCCCTTCCTCCCCTTTGAAAGTGTTTCCTTTCCTCTTGAGCCATTTGAAAGGGAGCTTTAAGGACACCACTCAGAGATGTGGACCTACACCCACTGGATTCTGTAAGGACAGAGACTGCTACTGGACCCACAACTGGAAAATTCTAAAATCAAGAGTCTGTGAATGGATAATTGCATAGGAAATGGAGGTTGTTGAGACAAAGAATACTTGAGTGTTTTTGCCACAGGCCAGAGGTGGCCACAGCGGAGAGAGAGCCAGCCTGCCCAAGAGCCTTGTCCGGAGCGGGCTGTGACCTTAACAGAAGGAACGGACTCCCAGCTCCCAGGGACTGAGGAAGGACGTTAAGCAGACAGAGAAAAGGCATCCCCTGTATCAGGGGAAATGAGGGTACATATTCCAGATGGAGCCCCCATAGATCCCCAAATACACTCCGAGAGAAATATCAGCTTTAAGCCCCTGCCACCTGGAGGAGACCGGTGCCAGGTCTCCCTGCTGTCAGTCGAGGTAGAGTCTTTCCTGCTCCTAAGCTTGTCTCTCCCTGGTGTCCCCCTCTGTGAGGATCCAGGAGCAGCCCCGTGAGCAGAGGACAGATAGAAGCATAGTCAGAAGTCCAGACATAGTACAAGATGAAGAAGCCAGCGATGCCCTCTTTCCCCACAGCGTCAGCCTGGAGCAGCCAAAACTGGGGGAGAGAGGCTTCGAGTGAGATTTGAAGTTCTGACCATCACATGTAACTCAACAATTTACTGAAATGAGGCTATTCTTAGGATTTACAGTGACCAGAGGACTTTTTATTACCCATGAATGAGCAGATACGCTATGCAACCTGCCTGAGACTTCACTGAGGACAACGACAAGTGCCCCCGAGCAGGTTGCATGGGCCACGAGGGGAAAGAACTAGGTTGTCTTCTGATTGTGTCCTACAAATCCTGCTCATTCAGGGCAACGGCCTCACTAGCTTAGTTCGGCACAAGGAGCAAAAAGAGGAAGAGTGGAAAATACTAGTTAAAAGGTAGTGAGACCCCATAATACTCTCTACATGGTTTAGAATTTATTCTAAAGACCACAGGAGAAATTAAAGGTGGGGCGAAAAGAGAGGAAAATGATCAGAGCTTCCGGCAGGCTAACGAAGGTGGAGACATGCCTCATGAGCTTAGCAGAGGAAATGCAGAGCAGCCTGCCCCCAACACTTTTCTTGCCAGATGCCCCAACTCCATGTTCCCAGGACTCACTCATGATCTTCCGTACTGACGGCCCCAAAGGGGAAGCCAGACTATACCCCACAGAATCTGTCCAGCTGATCCCCTACTGGTGGCCAAATTGTCTTCTCCATACATAACTAAGCTTGTGTTTTACTTGAAGTCTAAAACACAGCTTCAGTTTGTCGAAAGTGAACACAATCTTGTTTAAGATTATACACACATATATTTACCTATATGTGTGTATATGTATCTATATCTACGTATATAGGTATATGTGCTAAAAAATCATATATCAAAGCAAAAGGAGGATTAGTTCAAGACTCAGAGTAGTTGTTACCTGTGGGAAGAAGGGAGGGGGCTACAGTCGGGGAGGGGTGATGTTAAAGATGCAGCGAGATATGCTGGGAGAGCAAGGTAGCCAATGTGAGAGGTACCAGTATCAAGGCCTAAGGGAAAGAGTTAATCTTTGAAATAAGCAGGGAAACATTATCTTTATAAATAAGGATGGAAAGGAAGTCTTAAAAATTGGGAACACAAAGGAGAAGACTGCAGCAATTCACACGCATCGTTTCAGTAAAGTGGAGGAAAGGTCATCTACTGAGTCCGGGAGCATCTGGGGGTTGGGTGTCAGGCTCCAGGGGCTGGAACATGGTCGTTGCTCAATAAATGCGTGTTGAGCAAATGCTGAATAAGAGTTTTTAGAAAATTGGAATAAACTCTGTTGGTCATTTGCTAGGACATAAACCATGAAAGAATATAAGAATAAAAGAATGCTTGGAGAGCTCTGGAGGTTCAACTGAGGTGAGGTAGCATGAATCTATTGTAGTAAAGCCAACTGGCAACCTAAGAGTTCTAGAGAAGAAAGAAAATGGAGCTTGGTAAGGAAGGAATAACAAACAGGAGGCATTCTAGGGGGTTGCTAAAAGCCTAATAGAAGTAGCCAGTCATGGGACCAGGCTGGCTAAAGAGGGAAGTAAAGTAAGGAGGGAAATGAAAGCAGCCTGGGAGAGAAGAGAAAGGTTGAGCGACTCCAGTTCCCCTCTACTGAAGTGTCTCTACTGGCTCAGACCCATCACCACACAAACCTGCTGTTATTTCTCTCCACTTCCAACAAAACAAAGCCCTACTCTTGACCTCAATTCCCTTGCCAGCTACCGTAGCATCATTTCTCTGCTCTACTTTGCGGGTGGATATCCGTGAAAGAGCTCCCTATGCTCACTGTGTCAGATTTCCCTCCTCCCATTCTCTCCTAAACCCGCTCCTGTGAGGCTTCACTTCACTGCCACTACCCTGCTCACAGTCCCCCCGTGATCTCCGTTTTGCTGAATACAATGATCAATTCTCACTGCTCATTGTACCAGCGCTATCAGCAGCATTAGATACAGCTGGTCACTTCCTCCTGCTTGACTCAGTTTCTGCCCTTGGCTTCTAGGGCACCATCCCTTTGGTTTCTCTCCTGCCTCTCTGGCTACTCCTTCCTCCCTCTCCTTGGCTGGTCCTCCTCTTCTCCCTGACCTGTTATCCTTGGAGTATCCTAAAATTGAACTCGTTCTTTTTCTCCTCACTATCTATACTCACTCCTTGGCTTTACTACCCCGTCCCAAGGCTTTAAATGCCATCTGTACCTCCCAGATCGATGTCTGCAGGCCAGAACTTTCTCCTAAAATTCAGACCTATACACCCATCTCCTACTCAACAAAATAGATGCCTCAAGTTCAGTTTGTCCAGAACAGAACTTCTGTTTGTCCCTCCCTGCCCTGCTGCTGCATCTGTTCCACTCATAGCTGTCCAATTCTCAACTGATGTCAACTCCATCCTTCTATTTGTTCAAACCAAAAGTCTTAGTGTCAGCCCTTACTCCTTTCTCTGACACTGCACGTCCAATCAATTGGTACTCCTGTGGGTGCTTTCAAAATATATCTAGAATCCAACCATTTCTCACTACATCCATTATTGTCACTCTGAGCCATCATATTTCACCTAGATAAGAGACTAAAATACCTGGAATAGTTTCACCTTACTTAAATCTTTTCACTGCCCATCAGCTCCCCTCAACTCAATCTATTCTCAACATAGCAGTCAAAGTGGTCCTTTTAAAAGTATATTAGATATATGCGGTTGGCCCCGTGGACTAGTGGTTAAATCTGGTGGACTCCACTTTGGTGGCCCAGGTTCGTGGGTTTGGATCCTGGATGTGGACCTACACCACTGTCAGCCATGCTGTGGCAGTCACCCACATACAAAATAGAGGAAGACTGTCACAGATGTTAGCTCAAGGCTAATCTTCCTCAAGCAAAAAAGAAGAGGAAGATTGGCAACAGATATTAACTCAGGGCTAATCTTCCTCAGCAAAAAACAATACGTTAGGTCCCGACATTCTCTGTTCTAAAACCTCTGATAGCTTCCCATCACACTTTAGTAAACGCTAAAGTCCCTCCAGTGGCCTATAAGATCCTCCACCATCTGCCCTCAGGTTACCCCACCGAGTGCCTCCTGACCACTCTCTCTCTCTCTCTCAGTTCCTCTGCTCTGTCCACTGTACCTGTTACTCCTAGGACGCACACGGTCTGCTCCTCCTTGGGCCTTTGCAGTGGCTGTTCCATGGCCTCAAATGCCCTTCTCCTGGATCCCACAAGGCTGGCTCCCTCACCTCCTTCATGTCTTTGCTTCAAGGTCAATGTTAGATTTAAAATCACACTGATAAGTTGCTGGTAAACGTTCATCTGCTGTCTATCTGGGCAAAAAGAAGCCACACTTTGTATCATTTGCAAATTTCAATGGTGCAAATATTCAGTGATTTCAAGTTACCAACATGATGTCACTGAATTGATGTTGCTGAACTTGGAGTTGGGGAAGAGACTTCACAATCAGCTCTTGGGAGCTGGTGCAAGATGGCTGCAGCACATCCCTGATTGCAAGCCACGCCCCAGCCCCCCCGAACCCTCTCAGTGTGCCCTATTTTTTCCAGAACACGTATCACCTTCTCACCTAACACGCTACTTATTATTATGTCTATTGTTTATTATCCACCTCCTCCTTCACTATCCCCCCGGGGATTTTTGTCTGTTTTATGCTTTGATGTACAGTAAGAACAATACCTGGCACCCAGTAGGCTCTCAAAATATAATTGAATGAATTTCTTGATGAGGGTGACGTAGTGCAGCTATGGTAATAATGACTGATAAGGAGAAGGCACAGGGTAGAGCGCTGTGATCAGATAGAAGGTCTGAGTAGACAGGACAGGTGAGCCCATGCTGAAGAAGAGCTGACGTGGAGTGAAACGGAATCGATGCCTTTGGAGCTGAGAACGTCGCAAGCTTGGGGAGGTTCTGAGCAGCCATCACCTTTATGCGGTTTTAGAACCAATCTCTTTCCTTCTCAGTGATGTGTGGAAACGTGGTTAGAAAGCGGAGGGCTTTCTGAGCTTGAAGAGCAGCCCTCGGTTCTGAAGCCCTACATTTAATGTAAAGAACATTATTTCAGAATATGTCATTATTATTGGTTTATATAAAAAGAATGAAGTGCACTGAAAGTGTACCGAGGGAATTTATAGGTGTGCACTCACCAAAGAGGGAGAGAGCATTCTTGATAGTTTTAGGAAATTCTTTGCTATTACTTTCCCTTGAAAAATCTGCCCTGGAGACTTTCTTTCATTCAGTGAATGTGTCGATGTGACACGTTCTTCACATCCTGATCCAGGGCCTTGAACATCTGGATTTTTCTCCTCTGGCAAATGTATTCCCTCTTACAATTTAGCAATTCTATTTACACTGAAACTTCTGATAAAACTTTTTTCCTAATGTACCACAGGAATCCATTTCTTCTCCACACATTCAGTGACACAGGACCAGGCCAGTGAGCCTGTCGTTTTCATGAGTTTGAAGCCTAACCATCAGTTAATCGTCCTGCCTTTCTGAAAATGTCATAGGGTTCTCACACTTGGATATAATCAGCCTCTGCCTACAGTGCCCTCGATTTGAAGCTACTTAGCCCATTAACTGCAGGCTCAAGTCTTTATAGGCACCTTTCCTCTGGCAAGTTGTTCTCATTTATCCAGTTTGTCCAAAGGATATCTTTCACGAATGACAGAAAGGCTGAGGGCCATTTAACATTCTCCTCTGATGTGTTGTGGGATTTGCTGTTTACATACAGGGCAGTCAGGATGGAAAATATTGACGTTATGCTCATTTAATTTTATCTATTTAAAATTAAAAACATCTCATATCCAATGTGAATTTCCAAAATCAGAAATGAAAGGAAGACCAGAATACAGAGGATAATGTAAGTGCTGGTTCTTGGCACACACAATGAATACAGACGTCCATAAGCATCTCTAGAAGGACAGGACATTCGAGATCTCCTGGAGAATCATTTTCTGCAGCTGTTTCTTTTGGCCCTGAGGGAGCGTTGGCACGCTAAGTGTGGGCTGCGGTGGGGTGGCTGCTGTCAGCAATGTGGCTGCTGTGAATTCCTTCCCTCACTTGGAATTCTCCTCACCCAAAACTAGGCCATGGCAGGGCCCACTCTGTTCATCCAAGAGGCAGGTCTTGCTCTCTGAGCGGGTTATCGTCTGTCCCTCACCCTGATGGCTGCCAGATGTTTCCCTGTTGCTCTCTGCCCACCTCACGTGCCCCTACCCTGCTGACCCCACCTGATGGTTCCCAACAAGCTTTCCATCTCCAGGTAGGGACTCTACTGGTCTGAGCCAGGCTGATGGGACCCAGGCCACAACTTTGCCTCTGCCTGATGACTCCATGTTGCCCCTGTCCAGTCACCACCTCAGTACTTGCCTTTGTCACAATAGGGACCAAACCACAGACACCACTGCATCAGTCCAAACTAATCCCCCCATGCCCTTTCCTAGGTAAAAACCTTAAGGCCCTTGCTTTAGTGATAAATTGATTTAACAAATACTAATTTGATTGCCTCATTCTGGCATCTGACCTCATGAAGCTTATGTGGGGAGTCAGGAAATAAATAGTAAAAAAAAAACAACAAAAAAGTAAATTGTAGAGAGTGCTGAATGTTATAAGGAAAATATGGCAAAGAGAGCACGTAACTGAGAGAGGGAGGACTCTTCAGAGAACATGAAGATGGTAGTGAGGGGTTCAATTAGAATACAGGGTCCCCAGATTTAAATGCAATGCACTCCTGGAAACCAAGAGTGACAGCCATTCTTGGTACAGGGAAATCTTGCTGCCTATACGCGAGGCTTTTGTTCATGAAAACAGCCAAATGAGAAGGTAGAAATGGTGAGAGGTAAAGTGCCAGGTCAGTTTTAAATAAGGATGAGCTAAAGGGACATGCTAAATCCTAAGGGGAAGCACATGTATGAAAACCCCCAGCCTCGGGTTAGGGATTCTAGTGGCTCTAAGCTCACCACTTCCTCCCAGTGCAGTGAATGTAAGAATTCCCAACCACACGCAGGCATATCTCGGCTGTTATCTCGGTAGGAACAGAGTATGCACGGCGGTCAGCTTGCCCAGAGAAGCTGTCCTGCTCCCAGCCCCTAGGCTATTCTTTGGCAGGAGTGGCCATGCTCTGCTTCACTTGACTCTGCTACACTCAGAAACAGGAGCCAGGGGCACGCACCTGATCCTAGAACAACCAATCCAGGGGCTGACCGGTGACCTGTGAGCTGGCCCAGGGTGATAACCTCTGTACCAACAAGGACAGTGATAAGATGAGCTTATCAATCAGATTCTTTCTCATGCTCTTTCTTTCTAGACTTAAAACTAAGAAATATGGGAGCTGGAGAAAAAGCAAGAAAGCAGAGACCAAGAGGGATGCTGAAGCACATTCATGCTGAGCCCTGGAGGGAAGACCATCCTTCCTTGTCTGGTGGGGAGGGGTAGCAAGTCCTAGCAGTATCTGCCCACTCCTCCCCTGCCCCATCTTCCCCAGCCTTTCAGTGGCTCTGGTTGACTCCAGCCACTAGTATCAGCATCTCTGCATCTAAAGGCCTTATTTCCAGCAGCGATAGCAGGACAGGGTAGAAGTAACTGGGGAATTAGCACCTCTCAGGAATAGCGTTCAATCCACGGCTCATAGGAGTTGACAAAAAATACTCCCCTAGCTCCCTCGCCCTTTGGGTGGATAATCCTGAATTTGTGTTTTGCACAATTTCCTTGAGTTTCCCTGTGAGAGGAAGCTTCACTTTCCCTCTGTGGCAGGGGCTGAATCACACACACTTCATTGCCTGCCTCCTCCTCCACTCTCTCCCCTACTCCTCAACAAGTATTTCCTTCACCCCCCAAATAATGTATTTGCACATGAATTCTCGCCTCAGACTCTCCTTCCCTCCGGAAGCAAGAAAATGACTGAGACCCTGAAGCAACTTGGATCTTGAACCCCAGTCGCCAAGCCACTCCTGGAGGCTGTGCTTGGGGTCCTGGGAGGTTGTTGCCTGTTCCTTTGAGCGGGTCTATCCTTACTCAGCAAGTGTCCATTATTACTGACTAAAGGCTAAATTTTCAAGCCAGGAAACAGGTGTTCGGGGAAGGAAGAAGTTGGTGGTTTCTTAGAAATAGAACCTTATCCTCCTTTAGGAAGTATTTTTGGCAAATATTTGTTTCGTGCTAGGATGTCCTGTTAAAGCAAAGGCAGGTTTCTAGTCAAAATATTTAATTAGGGCTTCAAAACTTCCTACCTGCGTGAATGTCCTATGATTGGCTGCCACATGGGCATTGACAGCATTCAAGATAGGAGGTGACTATCACAGTATAATCTGCACATGACACTGTTTTGAAAAAAGTTAATAACCTATGATACTGGGGGAATCCTTTGGGAATAATACATAGTTGGTTATGGAATACTTATCTTTAATGAATGCCACTTAAAGAGGGCCAGAGGACCAGATGCTTCTATTATATTCCTTCTGAAGAGAAAATATTTCTTCACAATTCGAATCTAGACCTCTTTGTGTGTATTTGTGTGTGTGTGTCTGTAGTTACATTATGATACATTCATATAATAAAATATTATGTTTAGGAAGCCAGGAAGAATTTCAAAAGACCTTAAAATGGGTAAAAATGACTACTAGGTGGGGCTGGCCCCGTGGCCGAGTGGTTAAGTTCGCGCGCTCCGCTGCAGGCGGCCCAGTGTTTCGTCGGTTCGAATCCTGGGCGCGGACATGGCACTACTCATCAGACCATGCTGAGGCAGCGTCCCACATGCCACAACTAGAGGAACCCACAACGAAGAATACACAACTATGTACCGGGGGGCTTTGGGGAGAAAAAGGAAAAAATAAAATCTTTAAAAAAGAAAAAAAAAAATGACTACTAGGTGTTCGTGTAGCACGCACTTCTGGGTTATTTCCAGCTTTCATTGTCTTAGAGTTATTTTGTATCTAAGTTGTAGAAAATAACAATAGTGCAAATGATTGTTGTCCATAGAAATGCAAATGAACAGTGTCTAGTGGAATGCAATCGATGACTGTCCTGTGGGTCTCGAGTAGTTTTGCAGGCACGTTAAATTCATTTCAGCATTTCTGATTGCTCCTTCGAGCTGGCTGTAACATCTTACTCATTAACTAATGAGTCAAATAAAATCTTTTACTCATGTTCATCTTATATAATATGAGTCATTAAAAAATTGTCCTTTGACCGTGACACGTATGTAAGGGAAAAAAACCAAGTTGTGCATTAGCATGAATTGTGTGATGAGGCTTCAGAAGAGCAGGGATGTGTCTGGAAGTTGTTGGGAAGCAAGTTCAGAGCTAGAGGACCATCTTTAGGGTGAAGACCGTCAGACTCCTCAGGGGAGGCCACCCGATGTGGGTTAAGCATATAGCACTTGGAATGAAGAAGAGATAGGTCCTAATTTGAAATCCACAATTTACTAGCTTTGCGGCTTTGGGCAAAACTCAAGCCTTCTAAACATCAGTTTTTCCATTTGTAAAACAGCAGCATCTCAGGGTTCTTGAAGAACTAAACGAATTGGTGCATGTCACGCCTTCACGGTGCCTGCAAATATGAATATGTGGTAACCAGCTATAACTAAATACATCACCACGTGAATTTCCAGAATGTTGCAAGAATAAAAGTGGTTAAGATTAACATGTAGAAAGCTATTTCCTGGGCCAGGGCCAGTCAGGGCCAGGGAGCTGCCAGGGAGCTGTGCACGTCTGGTGGGGTGGGGGTGAGGGGACAGTGGGCCGGACAGAAGGAAGTCACCAGTCACTAGGTGAGCAGCTGAGGGGCTCTGGAGGAAAATGGAGTAGCCAGCGTCCTTCCTTACTCTGGAGAGGCCAGGGCCAGAGAGTCTAACACAGATTTCAAAGTCTATAGGAGACAGAATTCAGGCAGAGAAGCCATATAGTAGAAAACTGAAAGAGTTCTGTGCTTGGGTCTTTACACAAATTCAGAGTTCTTGCTGAGAGGCCAGGAGAGGCAAAGGTATGAACCGGAAAGCAGAGCCCGCAGGCTCAACCGTGAGTTCCAGGTGTCAGAGGCAGGGGCCTGGTCAGTCCCTGGCCCCGGGCAACAGGCGGGCAGCGAGTCCTCCACCCCTTCACTGTAAACAGAGAATGGTGGACTCTGGTTCCCCAAGGCTTCCCCAGGCCAAAGACGAATAAAAGTGGCACTTGCATACACGTAGATAAATGTGCATGCACCTGCACACACAGGCACACACGCACACACAGTGCTTCTGAAGGCGTCAGCGAGGGGCAGCCAAGAGGCAAATTATACCTGACAGGAGCAGCAGCAGCTGACTTCTGAAGCCCAGAATCAGGGTTCACGCTGTTTGATTTCTTCTCTTGACAGGGTTTTGCAGAAGCACGGATCTCTCACAAAAGAGGAAGTGATGAAAATATAAATAAAAGGCATATTTCTGGGCAAAATGGCATAGAAGTCCCCCGGACTCCATCACTGTTTCATTGCTGGTGCTTTTTTCATTAGATATGTTCACCTGACCTCTTCTCCTTTGTCTTGTTTTGTTTCATTTATAGTAGGGTGGAAAAATTCACATACAGCAATCCATACACCACTTCCCCCCACCCCAAACAGAGTTCTCTGTTAGTGGGGCAAACCTTCCATGGAAGCGCTCATCTCTTTGGCTAAAGGTGAGGTGGGAACTCCTATCTAGCCAGTTAAATATATACCCTAGTTGCTATTAATGATTTAACTTGTTCTTTTATTCATAAATACTGTATCTTTTAGGTTTCTTTCCCAATCCCTGCTCTTCCCAAGGCAGTAACTGTGGTTAGATATGCGTATGAATTTATGGGGGGCCTTGGGCCCACACACAGATATCTCACATGCCTTCTGGACTTCCCAAAAGGCCTCTGGGTGTCCTCCTGGTCACTGGGGTTCTGCTGGTATCTGCAGCTGGAGACTGAGGGTGGTGGGCTGTGGCCTGTTCTCTTGGCAGGGCCCGGTGGTCCTCCCTTGCAGCCAGGACCTCACCTCTGTTCTCAGCATATTGTGGATTCCTCTAAGTCTTAGCCAAGGTCTGCATTTGACCTTTGACTTCAGGTATCTGTGCCGTGGCCTCTGCGCAGAAGGGCCTCATTATTTCTTCTGTGGTCTTCATGGCAGTTATCTTTCAGCTACCTGTTGAAGGAGCTTGCAAGAATGTCTGGATTCCTTCCACACCACAGAGGAGAGTGTGCCTCCAGGGCACTAATCAGACCTTCTCTCAGCTTAGGTGCCTACTGTTTGCTTGGGGCCTGTGCGTCTCCTTCCAGAGTTCCAGCCGGGGAGTGGGGCACAAGCTCCCTCTGCTTTCAATTTCCCCTCAACTAGCAGCACCCACTTCTTTGGAATTTGGTCTGAAGACAAGGCAGAACACACTTGCTTAAGTGTTTGTTTCCCCAACCTCCATCTTTTTTCTCCTTCTCTCTCCCCTCTGGGCTGCATGGAGTGGGTCTTCCACTTCCTCTTAGAGTCTGACTGGAACTTCTCTTATGTTACGGCCTCCTTCCCTAAACGGCAAGTCTTGCCACCTAGGTACCTTCTTCCTACTTTCGAAGGAAGTCTGCTTTCTGAGCCAGTCAGACAAATGTTAACAGGGAGCTATGGGACCATTGAGACCAAAGTACAGTCATCCACGTCTCAAAAATGTATCCCTGTGTTCATTCATTTAACCATCAGGACACACTGAGCACCTACACATGTCAGGCGCCAGGCTGACATCAGAGACACAAATAGGAGAAAGACTCGGTCCCTGCTCTCAGGGAGCTCAGGAGGCTGGTGGAACGGGCAGACGTAACATGAATGACTACACTCTGATACGGGCGGTTCTAGAATGCGGGATAAGAAGGTGCAATGGGACCATCCAGCAAGGTGGGAGTAACCCTGCGTCAGCCTGAGTGGTTCTGGCCAGGCTCAGAGGAGATGCCAAGTTAGAGGAACTAACCATTCAGAAAGAGCGAGGGGCAATTCCCACAGGTACGGTGAACCGAGGCTGGAAGGAAGTGCTGTGCCTGGAGAACGGCGACAGGTTGGGGGTAGTAGGAGGGGATGTGGTAAGGGGGTCTGGCACCAGTTGATGATTTGGGGCTGAAGAATTTGAACTCAATCACGCAGGCAGTGGGGATCCACTGGAGTGACATGTCCAGCAGGGTGTGTAACACGGATTTTTGCTTCCCCCGAAAGCACCCTTGGGGAAGGGGCATCATCTCTCATCGGCCCTAGCCTGTTCTGCACTGCAGCTGCTTCTCTTGTCTTTCTCATTCCTCCTATGGCTGCGGATGACCCTGAGCTGGACACAGCCTGGAGCGCCAGGACCACTGTGCTTGGCACACTGATGCTGCCTCTGCATTGTCGTCAGTGGAGAAGTGAATGTGGGCACCACACCCTTTTTATTTCCCCCGCACTGTCACACAGGCTGTAAAGACACAGCAGACTGTCAAAGGTTTGGAGTGATGGAGGAAGTTTACATTACGGCAAGAAATCTACTTGGAGTTGAACATAGGTCCGAGTCCCATGATCTGCAATTCTTAATGCCAGAAATCTCTGCAAGCTGTTTAAAAATGTTTTTCCCCACCCATAAAGGCTGTGATATCACCGTTGGGTTATGCTTTCTGGAACCGTTTCTGGCCATAGGACCGAGTACGCTCTAAGAGAATGTCAGACTTAACACCAGTGTGCCAGAAGCTCACATCCATGGGAATAGCTATAGCCCAGCTCGGCTATGGGGCCGTGAATGAAGCAGTAACATGGTAACAACAAAACACTTTTCTAGAAACAATGATCCTGAGAGCCTGCTGCCAAGAGAAGTGAAAGAGTAAGAGCCTTTTTGTAGGTGCCTGAGAAACAATGTTCTTCTTGCTGTAGAAGTCTTTTGAAAGATTGGTACGTGAGCTAACATCTGTTGCCAGTCTTCTTTTTTTTCTTTTCTTTTTTTCTTCTTCTCCCCAAAGCCACCCTGTACATGGTTGTATATTCTAGCTGCAGGTCCTTCTAGTTGTGACATGTGGGACGCTGCCTCAGCATGGCCTGATGAGCGGTGCCATGTCTGCATCCAAGATCCAAACCAGTGAAACCCTCACCGAAGCAGAGCACATGAACTTAACCACTCAGCCACGGGGCTGGCCCCCTAGAGTTTTTTCTTAAAGCAGAATTTGTTTTTCCCACCAGACGGCCCTCTGTTGGCAAAGCTCAAGGTGTTTGTTTCAACTAGCATCTCTTACAATCATCGATGAATCATTCTCAGCAAAAAGATTTCACATTGGGGACCAGAGATAAGGTTAAAGAATTCATTTAGGGCATAAAGGTGTAGGCCTCAAACGATCACCTCAGAAATATAAACTTTGTAATAATAAGGAGTTTTTAAAGGTTTTTAAGTAAAGCCTACAAATACAGTCAGTTCTCGTTATTTGCAACAGTTACATACCATAAAGTCTGGTAACACTGAGTTAGCATATACTGAGCTATTCCTCCTAGAGGAAATATAGGGTTAGGTTCCTGTGAATCTGGTCACGATGTATTCGACAACTGATCAGTACATACCTTTGTTTAGTGTGTGTTTCCATTAAAGACACCCTCTTTAATATCTGCTGTTGACTCATAACATCGACCTCACAGCCAGCTGCCTCTAACTCATGCCCAAAGGAAGCTTACCTAACACACGTATTTTCTCTGCAGAGCACATCGCAGCCTTCTTGTGCATGGAACACCACACAGCATTTCAGAGCAACAGTTGGGGGGCATTTTAAACAGTAAAATCACCAACAAAAAACACAAAAATATGGAGCTGGCCCAGTGGCATGGTAGTTAGGTTCGCAGGCTTCGCTCTGGCAGCCCCGGGTTCATGGATTTGGATCCTAGGCATGGACCTACACAGTGCTCAAGCTGTACTTTGGCAGCATCCCACAAACAAAATAGAGGAAGATTGGCACAGATGTTAGCCCAGGGACAATCTTCCTTACAAAAAAAAGAAAACACACACACACACACACACACACATATGAAGGGCATGACACTAAATAGACCATGGAAACGATCCCAATGTGTAGTGTGAGAGCTGACCTCAGCTGGGAAGAGCTTGTTGAGACTTGAATTTTTCACCAGTCTGCACATGTCTGCAAATAACTGTGAAATTGTGGTGAGTGTTGATTTTGGGGTTACAAATCAATTTTAGCCATTTGGTGAATTCACAAATACAGAATCCAAGAATAACAAAACTGCAAGAGTTTTATGTTTTAAAAGAGAAATTCTGGTGATAGTGTCAGCAAAGACCTAATGAAAATATCACTTTAGGCAGATTATTCTGTGTGTGACATGTTGGTTGGGGCAAAGAGAAAGAAGGGAGAAAAGAAACCCCTTCAAAGGCTCCCACATGTCCTGCATACTATTTCAATTAGAGTCAATGGCTGACAGGGAAAGTTCTTAGAGCAAAACGTATCAGGAACAGCAGAAATTTATCCAATGTAACTCTGTAATGCTAATTCCGGGAACCTACCCAAAGGAAAAATCTAAAATTAGAAAAAGTATATACTGCAGATGTTTGCCACAACATTATTTATAATAGGGAAAAAGCCAGGAAACAATTTAACTATTTAACAAAAGGGTTGTAGTTAAGTAAATTACTATGTATATAAACTAGGCAGCATGTCATATAGTCATTTAAAATATTCATTAAGAATACTATATGGCCCATTTCACACCCATTAGAATGGCTACTATCTAAAAAAGCCTCAGAAAATAAGAAGCGTTGGTGAGGATATGCAGAAATTGGAACTGTGCACCGTTGGCGGGAATGTATGATAGTGCAGCTGCTATGGAAAACAGTATGAAAATTCCTAAAAAAACTGAAAATAGAATCACTATATGATCCAGCAATTCCTCTTCTGGGTATATACCCAGAAAAATTAAAAGCTGGGTCTTGAAGAGATATTTGCTCACCCATGTTCACAGCAGCATTATTTACAGTAGCCAAAGGTGGAAGAAAACCAAGCGTCCATCAAGGGATGAATGGATAAACAAACTGCAGTATACACACACGAGGGACTGTTACTCAGCCTTAAAACGGAAGGAAATTCTGACACGTAAGACAACTTGGATGAACCTGGAGGACATTATGCTAAGTGAAATAAGCCAGTCACAAAAAGACAAATACTGTATGATTCCACTTACATGAGGTGCTTAGAGTAATCAAAATTGTGGAGACAAAAAATAGAATGTTGGCTCTCAGGGGCGGGGGGTGAGGAGAATGGGGTGCTGTTGCTTAATTGGTGTATAGAGTTTCAGCTTTGCAAGACAAAGAGTTGTGGAGACGCATGGTGGTGACGATTGTGCAACAATGTGAATGCATTTAACACCACTGATCTGTACACTTAAAAATGGTAAAGACGGTCAATTTTAGGTTATGTATATTTTACCACAATTAAAAAAAAGAACACTAGATAGCAACAAAAGAAAAAATTACAGAGCTAATATTGTGTGAAAAGCAGAATAAAAAATTATCAATATAGTTTCATAACAACTAGTAGAAATCTATGCAAATAAAAAAATTAATCTGAAAAAACTCAAATACTTCAAAAGATTATATGAGTATGACGGGATAATGGATACTTTTTTCCACTTTTTAAATAAATATATATACATTAAAAGTGAACTCAATAAAAATACAATGTGGTTAGAAAACAACAGAAAAATGTTCATATATTATAAATGGAAGTTGGTAGCTGTAAGGAGGAAAAAAACAGGGATTATTAAATGGGATTTGCCTTTTAGCTTTCAAATGCTCTTAATGCCTCCCTTTTCTATCCTGTGGTCTTGTTCTTCCATTCCCAGAGCAGGAACATGGAGGGCTGGGTGATGACCCACAGGCTGAAGTGATGAACAGAGGGAACGCCATGGAAATCGACTTTCCATCTTCCACTGCTTCATCTTGAAAGAGAGTGAGTACATTGTTGCTCAATGCTTTTCCCATTGTGTCAATTCTAGATTTCTTTTTTGTTGAAATTGATGGCAAAAATTATTTATGGTTTTACTTTTGAAAAACTCCTCGTGCTTGTAGTATAATCAATGAAAAGTGTTCTTTTGCTTAAAATGCTCACATGGCCAAAAAAAAAAATTGTACAGTAACAATAAATGGATTTCTAATTGTTTCAGCTCAGGTTACTCAAAATCACTTGGAGAGAACTCGAGGTTTTTTTTTTTTCTTTTAAGTGGAAAATGAATGAATGAATGAATGAGCAAGTGAGTGAGGTAAGCTTGCCAATCCTGCTTTCTTCAAAAGAAATGCATTGCCCGCCACATGGAAAGGAAAGATGGCAGATCACAGTTGCTACAGCTGTAGAAAGATAAAAAATGAATATTAATGATTGATTTCAAATTAGCCAGCTCTCTTTCTTTGGCCTGCAGCTGATGCTGTAAGAGATATTGAGTCTCGAGAGATTACTGGGGTTTAGGTGGCTCTAATTCATCCAATCACCATTCAAAAAAAAAGGCCTTGTTCTGTTCGGTTTCATGAAACTTAATGTTTTTAGCATTCTAATTGTGTTTGTTCGCTCCAGTGATGAAACAGATTTTTTCCCCAGACTGCTTTCCATCTGGTTCTTCTGTAATCATAAACAAACTACATTAGAAGTAGGTTTTTAAAAGCCAAAACTCCCATTTTCTATTCTGTTTTACGTAGGTGAGCACTTGAATGGAATTCTTTTCTGAATTTCTTAGTGCACATTTATTATTGAGGGTGTGTGTGTGTTCTTGAATATATGCATATACCTGTATATATATTTGCGTATACTGGTATACATACACACATCTATGTGGATATATATGTAGGTGTGTGATACATATATACACACATATGTATACTACTTATATGTGTGTATATATGTATAATACCGGTTTATGCAAAAATATACATATATACATGCACACATCTCTAGTTTTTTATTTGCTCTTTAGAGATTTTCTGTTATTGTTTCTGTTATGTTCTTTTAGATCATCACAGTGTGACAACTTGGCCGGCAGCCTCAGGTGTGTGACAAGAAGCTGACATCACCATCCCAGGAATACGGGGTTTGTTTTGCTGATACATCAGGAAGGAAAGAGTTGCGTAAACGTGTCCTGGAGAACTCAGTGAGCGGGGCTGACGCACTGAGATGGTCTGTAGCACACACTGGTGGGTGGGTCCCAGGGAAGCCGGGAAGGGCGGCGCCCTGCAAAGCGTCTCTGTTTTGTGGGCCAAGGCAGCGAGGACCTCGGGAATGAGCGGGGCAGCCTGCCGTCAGCGGCGACAGTGAAGATAAATTCATCTCGCGCTGGTTCTTTAGAATCAGTTGTGTCTTTGTTTAGAAAGATGCAGAGGCAAGGAGGTGGAGCGGGCAGGGGAGCTGGAGTGGAGGATGAGCAGCGGCCAGGCTTCTCTCGGTTCCTTATCAATCCGCCCACACTAGCCGAAAGCTCTCCTTCAGGGGAGGATGTCCCGAGGCTGGGCACTGTCCTGTGTTTGTCGGTGAGCAGCCCAGGTCAGGGCTCCACCCTGCCAGTTGGGGAACGCATAAAGATGCCTCTCCTTCTGCTCTAGATGGAGGCCAGGTGCTGCCTTGTCCCTGCCAGCTGCACCCCGGGGCCCTGGAGACTAGCTGCTCCCGGCATTCCCCGCACTTCTGCTGCCTGGGAAATTCTGCGCTTCAGCGCTCCTAGATAAGTGCCTGATTAGGTGGACCGTGTGGCAAGCAGGGCTCTGAATGAGCTGGGGAGACCCTTCCGGGTCCTGTTTGTACTTGTATGTTAACCACTAAGATATTACGGAGGCGGGGAAAACCAGAGTGGAGAGAACAAAAAGGTGAAGGAGAGAAGAAAAAGCTTCTCTCTTCCCCCATAACACTCTCGGTAAAATCTATGTCCTACCTTTACATTTCTCTGGAATTTGGAACTATTTTAGTGGTCACTAGAAAAAAGAGCAAAGAAAAGTTTGTTCCTAAATGCATACTGAAGCTGGCCTTAGTTTGTAAGGCTCTTTGAGTCGCCCCTTCTGTCTTCTTCAGAACCTGTCTCCGTCAAGTATCTTCTCTTCAAATCTTCAACTTCCTCACATTTCCGGGCTCCTTTTTCCCTAGCCTTAGCCCACGAATACAGGCAAGAATCTCGTAGCCAAAGGAAAGCAAACATTCACTTCAACTTGCGCTACTTCTATCAAGTATTGCTTCTTCCCCATTGCTTCTTCCTTTTTATACAACTCTCAAAATTATGATTTATACCCACTCTCTCTGCTCCTTCACTCGCAATTGCTCAGGGCAGAGCAATCTGTCTTCTGAGCTTATCCAGTTGGACAGGCTCTCACTGTTTATCAAAGCCATTCTAATTTTCCAACCAATGGGCTCTATTCCTCCTTTATCTAGCTGGACCCCTTTCCTGCACTGACGCCAGAGCGTAAATCATATCCGGGCAGAGATTGTTGCTTGGTTCCCTGCTGTACTCACAGCGTCTGCAGCAGTGCCTGGCATGGAGTAGGTGCTCAACAAATATTAGCTGAATGAATGAACTGATGAGTTTCTTTCTCAAGACTCACTAAGATTCCACTGCTGGGCGTTAGTGACTTGGCACCCTCCTGGTTCTCCTCTCTGACCGTCCATTTTGGCCTCCTTCATGGTCACTTTTACTGTCAACATCCCTGCGTCTTGCTCTTCCCTCGGGTTCCTTCCTCATTGGCACCTCTCCTCATTCTGCACACTGTCTGAGTATTCTCATCAACTTTATGTTTTAACTACGCGTGTATGCTGAGGATTCCTGAATTATATCTTCAGCTGTGACCTCTCCCTTGAATTTCAGGCTCAGATATCCAAATGTCTGCTGGTCATCTTTCCTTTGCATCCTGTAAGTACTTCCAAATCATCATTTCTAACACTGACTCCTCAGTCTCATCCCCAGATCTGCTTCTCCTCTTTGTCTTCATTTGGTAGCACCCCACCTGCCTTGTCACCAAAGCGAGTGTGAACGGGGTCTTTAGTATGAGCCCCTGCTTAAAGTTAAACAGGTCTTGTTTGTATGCGGCCAACTGGAAAGTTGGGTCTGCTTGGGAAACCTGTTTACATAAAGGATTACAAATTCTCTTGGGCAAGGACTCGTCCTAAGGGAGGAGTGGATGGGCAGATCAGGCCGGCTTGGAACTGCTGAGGCAGGGAAACCTGGTGGTCACCTTTGACCCTTTTTCTCCCTTATACAGTCACTTATCTGTCCTATGCAGGTAAGGAAACTCAGCACCTAATATGGCGTCCTTTAATGTGTCCTGTGCAGTCTTCAACTTATGCCAACTTGCCTCTTAAAAGTTTTAAAAATTTGTCTCCTTGTGCTGATCATTTGCCTGTTTGTGCTCAAATCCATTCCCCACGTCTGTTCTGCTCTACGTTGCAGGAAAGTGCATTTCCCTTTCAGCTGGCTTCCAGGTAGGTTTGGCAGTGAGAGGCACTGTTGGAAGGCTGGGAGGCAGGAGGAGGGGAGAAGCCAGGGTGTTTCTCCCTCTCTTGCGCTGCCTCTGACGGCATCTCCCCCATGACAGCTCTTCCCTGCCTGTCCCAGCGCGCACCAGCAAGCCCCACCATAGCTCTATTTCCCACCAGATGGGCCCAGCTTCTGGCTGTGGTAACTCTACCCCCTCCCTCTGTCCTTCCAGCCTAGGGGCGACAGTGACTTCCTGCTCTGGCTAACCTCCCGATTGCTTTATTGTCCTCTCTTAGGTTTTTTATCAGTTTCATCACTAGATAATTAATTCACTATGTTAGTTTCCCTTTCTTTGAAAGACCCCAGGTAACTTCTATTTTTCTGACTGGGTCCTCCCCTCTTACACTTACCACCGGCCTCCTAACTCCTAATTCACACGCTGGTCATCCTTCTGTATTTCCGTATTGTTGTCTCCTCCATCGTCTTCCTGCCTCCAGTCCTCTCTCCTTTGAGTTACCTTCCTCAAATCTACCATAGTGATGTGTCTGGACCACAAATCTGATCTTGCCACTGCCGTGCTTAAAACCCTTCCATGATTTCACGTACATTCAGGAAAAATTCTAGACCTGTGCTGTCCAATATAGTAGCCACTGGCTATATGTGGCTATTGAGCACTTGAAAGGTGGCCAGTGAAAATTGAGATGTGCTAGAAATGTAAAATACTCAGCAAATTTTTAATACTTAGTACAAAAAGAAAGTTTGTAAAATATGTTAATTACTTTTAGTACCGATTATATGTAGAAGTGATAAAACTTTGGATATATTGGGTTTCATAAAATATATGATTAAAATTAATTTTACCTGCCTCTTTTTGCCATTTTTTAATGTGGCCGTGACAAAATTAAAAACTACACGTGTCTCGTATTCTATTTCTTTTGGGCAGCACTGTTCCAGATGGCTTGAAATGGCATACAAGGTACCCGGAACTCACCCTTTCCTACCTCTCCAGCCTCACTGCTCACCACACCCTGCTGTTCACTTTAGGTTCTGGAAAATACAGAGTCAGGCGTGTACTAGTCCTGACCCCTCAGGACCCCAGTCCCCAGATCAGTTAGTGTCACACTCTAACCATCAGGGGTCATGATCTCCCCCATCTGCAGCCTAACCCAACCAGGAAGAGGAAAGGAAGGATGAGAAGGGTCCAGGACAGACGACGGGGGTGCTGGGTTGGAGGGTGAAACTTTCCAGGAGAGGCTCAAAAATGTCAGACATTAACAATTCTTGCTCCCTCCTTTCTGAGTCTTTCTGAGTCTTCCCCTGAGGCTTTGATTCTTCCTTTGGATGGTTGTTGATGCTCTTGTCACCCACTCACCCTGGGGCTGGTGCAACATGAGAAGCCGGCTACTCCCTTCTGTTCTCTCCCCTTAAAGCAGGGTTGCAAACCCAAATGCATGGTCCTGCACACTCATCAGTTGCAAACACTACGTAGCAGTCCCTGCTACTAGGAAAGAAGCCTTGCCCAGTGGATGCCCCTATGCCTGTGGCTCCCGCTTAGCAGCCTGCAGTGGAGGTTGACGAAAGATGGGATTCAAGGTTTCAGAGATGTTGATCCTGTCGATACAGAGGCACAGCTAATGCACATCATGCTGTATTTTGGCTCTGGGCTTTTGTTCATATGCTCTCTGTCCCCTCTCTTACTGCTCCCTCTCCCTGCTGACTCCACTTGTTCTAAAAGATGCATTTCAGAAGTTCTTCCAGGAAAGCTTTCTGATCCCTGCATATAACTCCAATGTTGGATTTATCATGGCTCATTTTACTGATCTGTTAATATGTCTCTCCCCCTCATTGGACTGTGAGTGTCTTAATTGCAGCAACTATGTTTTGTTCATCTTTGATTCTAGTGCCTGGCCATACCAGGTAATCAGTTAATATTAAATGAGTAAATGGATTGATGGATGGATGGATGGATGGATGGATGAGTGGGTGGCTGAGTGGATGACAGATGTTTTTCTAAGGTTCCCCACAGTACCTGACACAATGCCTTGCACACATTTTTGGATCAATAAATAATAGCATTTGATTGACTGAAAGTTGGGTTCCAAGATATGCTCATTAAACTAAGCTGTGGAACCAAAATAAAAACCAGATTGGTGGTCTTGCTGCCAGTACTACTGGATGTCAGGAATCTCCCTGGATTTGGATTAAGTATGGGGCCAGCTTAGAGGTAGATCTAGACAAATATGGAAGAGACAGATTGGTAGAGTGAGAAGCTGCCAGGGTTCCAGCAGGACAAACAGCTTACCAGCCAAGAATTCTCTCTATCAGATGTCAGTTTACACATTTCTCAATTAATGATTAAATTCATTACTGTCATTTTAATCTTGAATTTATTACTGTTTTAATCTTGAATTTATTACTAGTGTACCTGAAGGTATATTGACTCAAGATTTGGAAACCCAAGTCATTGTAAATGTCTGACAATTATTTGCCAGGTTTTCTTGAGCAAGTCATTTACTCTCCATGAATCTCTTTGTTCATCTGAAAACTGGGAGAGCTAGTACTCACTCTGCCCATTTCACCAGGTTGTGCTGAGAAGAGCCTTGGAAACTATAAATTGTTAGACAAATGTTGGGTATTACAATTATATCTCTATTATTTCTTAATTCCTTGGGGGATTTAGAAGGAAATAGTGGAGTAAGAACGTAATTTGATGGAAACATTTGCAAATTCAATTATGTCTTATCTCAGGCTACCTGTCCAATAGTTCCTTAACCTTTATTAACCTTAAATGCTATTTTTATTGGATGAAGTTTCAAAATACTTTAGTGATAAACAAATCTCTCTGTACATAGAACCCAAACTTTCCTTTTGTCGTGTGGGCAGTGCCAAGTAAATACTCTATATATTTTAATTCTGTCTCTTTTTTTGTACAAATAAGACATTGGTACATGGTGAAGCTGAAGATGGAAAAGGAAATACTTTTGCTGACACACAAACTCACATACATGTGGGTACATGTATGTATGTGTGTGCGTGTGTGTGTAGACAGGTCATTACTTTATTGAGCAGTTCATTTGTTTACTTCTAGTTCAATATTGTCTTTTTCCATCACTCTTATATTTACTTAATCAAATTTTAAGAATGTTGTTTAAATTATAACTTGTGGTAGGCTGAATAATAGCCCCTAATGATATTACCTCCTGATCCCTGGAACCAGTAAATGTGACTTTATATGGAAAAAGGATTTTTGCAGGTATAATTAAATTAATGATTTTGAGATGGGGAGATTATCTTGGATTTTCCAGGAGGACCCTAAATGCAATCACAAGTGTCCTTATAAAAGAGAGACAGAGGGGAATTTGACATGCAGAAGAGGAGAAGATAATGTGATCATAGCACCAGAGATTGCAGTGGTGTGGCCATAAACCAAGGAATGCTGACAGCCACCAGAAACTGGAAGCGGCAAGAAACAGATTCTCCTCAGAAGCTCCAGAGGGAGTGGCTATGCTGACACTTTGATTTTGGCTCAATGAAACTTATTTTGGATTTCTGGCCTCTAGAACTATGAGAGAATAAGTTTCTATTGTTTGAAGCCACCAAGTTTGTGACAGCAGCCATAGGAAAATAATACTATCTCCTCATGTGATTCAGCTAAAAGGGCACCTAGTTACAAGAACTAGTTATAGACCAGTGATTCCAAGACTCTTCTTCAAGATTTAATAAGAATGTGTTAATTTGGCCCTGTAAGATGACCGGAATGGTGTTAGGTGCAATAAGGAACATTGAAGAAGTAAGAGACACTGCCTCTCCTCCAGAGGGGCTCATCAGCTGATTGAAGAATCAAAACAAATAGACGTAAAACATTTGGCACATAATTCATGACTGTGGCTAATTCGAGGGATAAATTACTCAGGTGGTGTGAACAAAACAAGCAAAGATAAGAGGCAGGAGGACCAAGGTGGGTCATAGGCATGGAGTCTGTCAAACCCTTGGGGTGAAAAGCTCATGATGGCAGAAAGTAGAACTAAGTTCAGTTAGGAAAGGCTCCCTTGAAAAGGGAAAATTAAGCAGCAGAATATCAACTCGATATTAGAGGAAGCAGGGAGCCATTGGCTGTTTGGGGCAGAAGAGTCAAATGATGAAAGCCGAGTCCAAGGAAGCCTCATTTGTTTCTGATGGGGCAAGCTGTACTCTCTAGTTAGCTTTGTCAGTCTCCTTTCTCCTAACAGGTTCAGGATGACATTATATTTTAGAATAATTTTTTCTGAGAAATGATTGGAATAACTGTGATGCTGCAGGGGATAATTAGAAACACTCTGGGATGTCAGAAACAAGAGATACAAATCCTTCTCTCAGATGTACTTCCAATTAGATGTAATTGACATATCCCCAGATCTCACCAGCTAAAAAATAAGGTTCTTCCTTTAATATCCAAATTACAATGAAGCCCCATTTCACGGAGCACAGGAAACCTATTTCCCTGCTGAATTTACCTCTGAAGTGGTATCTGGACACCCTGGAGGAAAGTGTGTAACCTGTTGAATCCTGGCTCTCTGGAGCTCCATGAATCCCCCAGGCCAACCTGCGTCTGGCTTCTCCGGGCTGTTCTGGTTCACCTCTGCCTGTTGCTCTGAGCAAGGACTGTGGTTGCTCCTTTCTGTCCTCACAGCCCAGCAAAGACCAGGCTGTGGTGGAGATAAACAGACACCCAGCATAAAGGATAACAGGCAGTGCTAGAAGGGGTTCCTAAGGGCAATGCATCCAGACCCAGTCTGAGCACGAGTGGTATTAAAGGAAACTTCCATCAGGCTTCAACGTGGAGGAGCGAGATCAACCTCCACCAAAGAGCATGCCCAGGCATCTTCCTTCCTTGGAGTCCAGTCTCAGGAAGAGAAGTTTCTCCCCTCCTCTATCCTGGGCCAACTCATTCCCATACCAGGGTGGCTGACAGTGGGAATATCCATTCCTTTCAGGAAGGCTTAACCCCCACGCATGGATAGGCTTCCTTCAAGGACCAGATGAAGCACTCAAATGGTTGGTTATATGTTTCACAATCGCAAACATTGCTGTGTATAGGACACCAATTGTCAAGTCTGGAAAGCGCTGGTCCATGCCCGGACCACTCCTTCTCATGGTCTTCCTCAGCTTTCAGCATAAGGTGAAGGGCGGATCAGGCTGCTTCTCTTCCTGCTGTGGCTCAGGTTTGCAGGCTCCTCTTGGTACGTATTTGAATATGAAGACATGCAAGTAACAACAAGAATCTTCAAGGACAGTCAAATCTCAACCCCAAATTTCCCAACACCCTTCTTTAACTCAATAAAGTCAAAGTCTCATGAAATATACGTTTAGTTTCTGTTACTATGCAGACATTTAACATCACAAGTTGCAATACCTTCAGTTAAATGATAATTTCACATTTTCCCCAAAACAATGTGTGATGTTTCTGTTCTGTGTGATGGTTAATTTCATGTGTCAGCTTGGCTGGGCTAAGGATGTCCAGATAGCTGGTAAAACATTATTTGTGGGTGTGTCTGTGAGGGTGTCTCCGGAACAGTTCAGCATTTGAATCGGTAGACTGAGTAAAGAAGATTCCTCTCACCAGTGTGGGTGGGCATCACCCAATCTGTTGAGGGCCTGAATGGAATAAAAAGGCAGAGGGAAGGCAAAGTCACTCTCTCTGCTCGAGCAGAGTCAACCATCTTTTGACCTTGGATGCCGGATATCAGCGCTCCCGGCTGTTGGGTTTTCGGACTCAGACCAGGAATTACACCATCGGCCTCTGGATTCCCGTCCTTTGGATTCAGACTGAATTATACCACCAATTTTCCTGGTTCTTCAGCTTGTGAATGGCAGAAATATAGTGGGACTTCTTGTCTTCTATAACCCTGTGAGCCAACTCTGATAATAAATCTCCTCTTATGTCTATCTATCTATATCCTATTGGTTCTGTTTCTCTGGAGAACCCTGACTAATACACTCCATATTTGTAATAAATAAATGGCCCATTTTACTAATTATTTTCAGTGAAAGGAAATGTGTTACAGAGATAGATAATTGCAAGTAGCTTTAATTAGTGTTCCTCCAGCTTTCAAGAATAAATTAAAACCCTGTCTTCACTGTACTCCATTACATATTTATTGAAATCTAAATGTGACTCAACAGCTGTTCATTCATTCAATAAATATCTTGAAATGCCTGCTCTGTGCCCAGCACTGTTCCAGGTAGCAGTGATCCAGCGGTGAACAGACATCCCTGCTCTCAGGGTGTCTGGTGGTTCTTTCTGGTGAGGGGTAGCAGCGAACAAACAAATAAAACACTTGCTAAAAAGGAATAAAAAGTAGAGTACAGGGATCAAGAGTGACAGTGGGAGTATATTTTCAGAGGGTAAAAAGGGAAGGTTTTTCTGCTAAGGATGTATTTGAGCAGAGTCACGAATCAAGGGAAGGGGTATGACAGAGACTGCTAACAACACTCCAGTATCCTTTATCCTCTTGTTGCTTTTAGAACCTTGGAGTTTTCCCTAAACAAATGGATGACATTCGTGCTGACTACATTTCCCAGCTTTCCTTGCAACTATGTGTGCCATGGACTAATTTTGGGCCAATTGGTTGTGAGAAGAAGCGACGTGTACAACTTCTGGGTCATCTCCTTAAAGACGCCTACCTTTCTCCTACCACCTGGGAAATGGTGACAACTGGAGCAAGCTTGGAGACCACATAGTGACATGGCGGAGCTGCCCTGCCATCTCTGTACTTTTACAAGAGGGAAATACAATTCTATTCTGAATTAAGTAACTATGTTTTGTTACAGTAGCTTATCTTGGAGCTCAGCTAATTCAAAGAACAGGCTGTGTGGATATCTAGGGAAGCACCTTTCTAAGGAGAGAGAATAGTGTCTGCCAAGGCTATAACATAGGAGCTTACTAGGAATGTTCGAGGAACAGCCAAGAGATCAGTGAGGTTGGAGTAGAGTAGTAGGAGATGAGATCAGAAAAGTGTCAGGGGTCAGATCATGTAGTGGCTTGGAACCTTTATTAGGGCCTGGGATTTTATTCCTATGAGCTGTGGACGTACTGTTAGAACAAAGGAATGACATGTAACTTCTGTTTTAAAAAGATCATCCTGGCTATTGTGTTGAGAATAGAAAAGGGAGGCAAAGGTGGAAATGCAGAGAGACCAGCTTGGAGGTTATCACAACAGTCCAGGCAAGATATTATGGTCGCTTGAACTAGAGTACTAATGGTGGAGGCGCTTACAGTGTATTTCTAAAGTACCGATGCTCAGATGTACTGATGGATTGTAAACGAGAGGAAGAGAAAATTAAGGATGACAAGTACAGCAGAAAAGAGTACTGACATGGGAATGAGAACATCATAGATAGAGGTCTGAGGGTGGGGTAGGAAGTGGGACTTATATTTTCTTTGCTCATGAGCTTCATATGACCACCTTGTCTTTGCATAATTGTAATTAATTTTATCTCAGCCTCCACCAATCAGACTCTACAGAATGAACTCCACCCTCTCTCTCTCCTCTATTTGATCTTCCACTAAACATCACTTTGCTCATTCATCCATTTGGGGAGATGTTCAGTGTCAGCAGAAGATAGTGATCTCTGAGTGACATGACTCAATTATCTTCTCTCTCAAAAGCACTTAGGGAAAGATAAAATGAGAACAGGGATATGGAATCAATGTTGAAGATATGCACTGTAACTGGAGAAAGGATGGGCGGTCGAAATACTGATGAAGGTCAGGAGGGAGGAGAAATCCCCAGTCTGGGACTGTGGGAAACAGTGAACGCAGAGCAGTGGCAGACTTTCTGGTATCAATGGCCTCGATGACTGTGAAATGAAACAGAGATGGGGGGCTGGGGGGGGGGGGGGGCGTGATGACAGTCCATGCTGGGCAAGAGCAAAGAAGGACTGACCTTGTTTCTCCTTCTTTCTTAAGTGGTACAGTTCTCAGGTGTCCTGTAAATTGCTAGGATTAAGTAATCTTGAGGAAGTAGCCCCAAGAGAGTTGTCATGCTTTTCAAGATCTGATTATAAATTAGATTTAGGCTTAGTTGTTCTTAAAGGAAAACATGGCATATGTCACCATAATCCTCTGTCCAATGCTGTACAAATGACTTGTAGGAAGCCCTTCTTCACTTCCAGGGGGAAAATGACCCGTGACAGTTTCAAGCCACTTAGGGTCACCCAAAGCCAAACTCCAGGGATAGCTTTGTTTTTTCATTTGCGAAGAGGATGTTTCCAGAATGGGAAGTCATTGAGACTGGAAGAGGATAGCCTTGAAGCCACTCCAGAGACTGCAAAATATCCAGCACCAAATGGGTGTTATAAGGCAAATGAAGAGGGAAATATGTTTTAAAACAGGTGAGTAACAGGTTGAAAGCACTTTTGTGCAAGAAGTACCTTCTTAATCACGATCTCCAATTATGATTTATAGCTAGCAATCAAATTTAACATGAAACTTCATAGGAATAGGATCTCAGCATTGTTTACATAGAAGTTTCTATTGGACCAGGCTTCTGGGATACGTAGGAAATATGGTCAAAATGTACATACTTTATAAGTTCAAAAACCATGGCGAACTCCAGTCTGTTACTAACTGGGGTTTTTTTCTAAAAAATAATCAAGGATTCGGAGGCCAAAATGATTGCTTCAAAATATAAGTACACCTGATGTTGACTTCATGTCATTGTCCTCTTCTTCTCCACCACCAACACCATTGTCATCATCATCATCGCCACCACGCACCATCGGTAAACATTTATAAAGTGTCTACAGTGTTTAAAGTACTGATCTGGAAAAAGGGAACTCAAAGAACTACAAAGCAGAGTTATTTCTTTCAAAGAACTTAGGATCCACTTGGAGAGAGAAGACCCAAATTAACAGATACATACAGAGACAAAGCGTGTACAGGTAAGGAAGAGCTAGGTTATGCTGCAGACACAGATAACTGCCCCATTTTGGGGGATTATAACAACAAAGGTTATTTCTTACTCCTACATAGCCGTCACAGATTGCTCATTGCAGTCACTCAGGAACCCAGGCTAATGAGGGCTCCAAACCAGGAAAACAAATAAGATCAAATACTCACACTGAGATCTTTAGTTCATTATTTACCTAACAGCTGTTGATGAGAGCCTCACTAAACTCCAGTCTTAGATAGGTGAAAAACTTAGTTGTTAAAAATATAATCAGGCTACAGATTAGTGATGAAAAATACCATTTAACCTGAACACTATTCATCTATGGGGAGGGGAATGGCAAGATCTTCACTTGTAAATATTTTCAGAGCCTGAAAACTTCCAGATGACTTAGGAAACAAACAAAAAGATATCTCAGAGCCATTAAGATGGCTACTATCAAAAAAACAGAAAATAACAAGTGTTGAAGAGGACGTGGATAAATTGGAACTCTTGTGCGCTGTTGGTGGGAATGTAAAATGGTGCAGCCACTATGGAAAATGGTATGTCAGTTTCTCAAAAAATTGAAAATAGAATTACCATGTGATGGAGCAATTTCATTTTGGGGTATATACTCGAAATAATGGAAAACAGAGACTCGAAAGCTATTTGGACGACCATGTTCATGGTAGTATTATTCACAATAGCCAAGTTGTGGAAGCAACCCAAGTGTCCATTGACAGATAAATGGATAAACAAAATGTGGCATATACATACAACAGACTTAAAAAGGAAGGAAATTCTGACACATGCTAAAACATGGATGAACCTAGAGGACATGATGCTAAGTGAAATAAGCCAGTCAAAAAAGATAGATATTGTATAATTCCACTTACAGGAGAAATTAAATTCACAGAGACAGAAAGTAGAAGGGTGGTTGCCAGGGGCTGGAGGGAGGGAAAGAAGAGTTTATTGTTTAATGGGTACAGAGTTTCAGTTTTGCAAGATGAAAAGAGTTCTGGAGATGGATGGTGGCAATTTTCACAACACTGTGAATGCACTTGATGCCACTGAACTGTACACTTGAAAATGGTTAAGATGGTAAATTTTATGTCATGTGTATTTTATTGCAATTAAAATTAATTTTAAAAATATACAAAAACAAACAAAAAACAGAAAGAATTTTTAAAACTTCTAGGCTTTGTAAAATCAGTTGCCATTTATTTTTTTCAGTTTGAGGCATCTCATTTTATATTTTGCTTAGAGAGTAATTCCCTAATGTGCTGCTTACACATTCCCCACTGTCCAAACCTTGATGGCTCTGCCTGCTGCTACATTCCAAGAGTTCCTGTCCTAATTAACATTTCAGTCTAATAAGATTTTCTGGCTCCCCAAGTGTGATCTATCAATTGTTGACATATCTTGGGATATGGCCAGGCATAACCCAGTTAACTACAGTGGGGCAGGCAGCCTGGGAGGGGCTGGAGAAACAAGCACCAGGGAACAGGTGCTAAGAAAAAATGTAGTCTGCAGAATAGGTAGCAGGGTAGGAATGAATATGGGTGGTCCATCATCCCAAGGTTGCAGGATGTCCCAACATGGAATTCTGGCAGGTGGTGACATTCTGGGATACAAGAAGAACTTAGATAGGCAGAAGATATTGGGGAAGGTTGTTAGTAGTTCATTGTTAGGATTATTCCCACAAGGGAGATTGACAAGAGCATGGCAGCCTTGAGCTTGAAGTGGCTGGAGAATTCTAGCAGGTTGAAATTCTGGCAAGTTGAAAGGCAAAATTCTCAGCACTCAAAATACTGGTTATCAGATCTTGCCACAGAGATAGTCCAGAAATGGTGACTGAGCCTAACTCCTAGATAATGGAGCTAAAGTTTACCCTTGCCTTGTATAAAGTCAGGATTGGCTAGAGGCTGAGCAGAGATTGACTTAGGGTCATGAAGAAGATGGGCTAGCCAACTATGACTATGGGCTAGTCAATGATGACTCATGATAAAGTAAAGTTGAATCATGCGTTCTAAAGACATTGAGCTTTGGGGGTTGTTAGCAGCTTCTCAAATATAAGGAGACTGTTAGTAAAGAGTCTAGCATCCTGAAGATCACAAAGCATGTCAGAATTTATAAACCCACGACTCAAAGAATATTTTGAGGGAGAAGCACTCTAGACTCTGTGTCTGGGCTGGAAGGAAAAGTCTTGGCAAAACATCCATTCCTAATATTTCTCTGGTGTAATCAACGAACACTATATGACCCTAACTGGCCTCATAGAGAGAAGGATCCTGAGCAGAGAGCAACTATTGACCCTGGTGAGCAGACCCACAATCAGAAACTGAATTTTGTACATTTAATATGTTAATATAATTTTGTAAATACACACATATAACGCATTTCAAGTCCAGATGGGAAGGTACACAAAACCTTGGGCTTCAAAGCAGAGTGAAAGCCGCTATAAACAAGCAAAGAAATCCTCCTGCTGTCTTTCAAGAGCTTTGGTTAAGTGCCTGCTGTGGATGTTGTAGTCAGGGTCTCTGAACTCGGTGCTGATGGCATTTTATTGAGGAGGAAACTAAGTCTAGGGAGCGTAAGTTATCTTCTCAAGACCTGTTGTCAAGGAACAGCAGGGCTGAGGTGAAATCTAACCATGAAGAGGATCAAGGAGAATTAGAAGGCCCAGGCCCAGCCCCGTAGGAGCTCACAAGAGCACTCAGTGCGTGGCAAGAAGCCCCCCTCACCACCATCTGCTCTAGGAAATCTCTGCTCTAGAATTGCAGCTGGGGGATCCCCCAGCTCAGCCAGCTCAGAACTTAAGGAGTGACTGCCTTTATTCCTAAAACAATCAGGTAACGTCACAATGTTAAGGGTGACACAGTTTTGTGATCATTGCTGAGATGGAGGAGGAAGCATCCGCTCTCTAGGGAAGGGGGGCGGTTCTCAGCATCACAGCCACCCAGCCTTAGCCTCTAGCATCCCGCCAGCTACCCTGGCCGCAGTGGCTGGGCAGGTTGGCAGGCGGCATAACTCTTTAAGAGGCCAGACCTCTGCCCGTTCGTCCTTTCCCAGACTGAGGATAACGCCAAGTGCCAGGGCCAGCCTTGGAAGAAGAAAGCGGGTATTTAAAATAAACGCTGGACTAAGAAATGCTCTAATTCATGTTGCGCTATAATTGACCAAGAATACATCAGTATTAATGACTTACTGCTGCTGTAATGCATTACCACAAACCTAGTGCCTTAAAATAACCCATGTTTATTATCTTACAGTTCTGGAGCTTGGAATTCTGTAATGGTTCTTATTTGTGCTAAAATCAAGGTGCCGGCAGGATTGTTTTCCTTTCTGGAGCACCTAGGGGACAATCCGTTTTCTTGCTTTTTCCAGCTTCTAGAGACTGCTGGCATTCCTTGGCTTGTGGCTCCTTTCCACCTTCTAAGCCAGCAGTGGCTGGTGCAGTCTTTCTTGCATGCTGTTTGCTTTATCCTTTAGAGACCTTAGTATGTCAATCAAAGTTTTAAATTCTTGGTCTGATAATTCCAACATCCTTGCCATATCTGGTTCTGGCGATTGCTCTGTCTCCTCAAATTGCGTTTTTTGTCTTTTGGTATGACTGGTCATGTTTTCTTGATAGTTGGATGCGAGGTACCAGGTAAAAGGAACTGCTATGAATAGGCTTTAGCCATGTGGTGACAAGGGGTGGGGGAGGGGAAGCGCTCATGGTCCCATGATTCCATCTCAGTCTTTAGTGAGCCTGTGTCTCTAGACTGTGAATTCGTGAGTGTTTCTCAGGGTTTTTTTCCTCCCCCTTAGGTGGAACAGGATGGCTAGAATGGTCTGGAGTTGGGTATTTCCCTTCCCCAGGTCAGTTAGGCTCTGGGAATACCCCAGCAGGTTAGGCTCTGGTTAACTGGTTTCTCCTGAGGGCAGGCCTTGCTAAGAACAGAATGCTCTGGTGCATTTCAAAATAGTTCCTTTAGGGGCCAGCCCTGTGGCACAGTGGTTAGGTGTGCATGTTCTGCTTTGGTGGCCAAGGGTTCACAGGTTGGCATCCCAGGGTGCGGACATGGCACTGCTTGGCAAGCCATGCTGCAGTAGGCATCCCACATATAAAGTAGAGGAAGACGGGCATGGATGTTAGCTCAGGGCCAGTCTTCCTCAGCAAAAAGAGGAGGATTGGCAGCAGTTAGCTCAGGGCCAATCTTCCTCAAAAGAAAAAAAAACACAAAATAGTTCACCTCTTCCCACACACCGGAAGCATGAGGGGCTCTTTCTCCAATATATAGTGTGAGAACCTGGTGGAGCTCCTGGAGGTCAGTCTCAGAATACTGTGGGAACCCCCTATGACTGGGTCCCCCTGGAGTTGTTAACTCTCAGCATTGTCTTCTCTGAGCCTCCAGCAACTCGTCAATTACGGTTCAGGTTGTCCTACCTCCTGCACTGGGTCCCATGGCCGTTTCCTCTCTTGAGTCTCTGCTTAGGGAGGCCGAGATGCCTTGTATTCACCTGTCTCTCTAATCTTGTGGGCAGTAGCTTGTCCTGTGTCCTCCTCTCTTCTATGGATCCAAGAAGAGTTGTTGATTTTTCAGTCTATTCAGCTATTTCTTGTTGTTAGAACAGAGTGGCAACGTCCAGCTCCCTACAGCAGAACCAGAGACCAGAAGTCATGGAGTCTTTCCTAAATCACATCCCTCTGACTCTGACTCTCCTGCCTCGCTCTTTCACTTACAAGGGCCTTTGTGATTATGTTGGCTCTAACCAGACAATCCAGAATATTCTCCCATTACCAGATCAGCTAACTAGCAACCTTAATTCCTTCTGCAACCTTAATTTCCCCTCGCCACTTAACACAACAAACATATCCACAGGTTCCAGGGACTGGGACACGGACACCTTTGGAGGCCATTACTCTGCCTGCCACAAGATCCTTCCTCAAAACTTTTTTGGGAGGAAGAGGGAGATGGCAGAAAACACTAGGGGATCCTGAGGAGAGGAGCCAGGGAACCTCAAAGCCTCAGAGCAATATCCTCTCTTCCCGAACCCCAAGAGGGCTCCAGAATATACCTTAAAGATCTGTTGTCATTCTTGTCTTTGTCTTTCAGCTCACTCCAGGAGGATCTCAATTTCATCTGTTTGGAGGGGAATGGGTTTCTCATTATATGCAGACAGTATGTGTTTCAGAAAATGGTGGCCCTTTTAGGAAGAGGATCCCTGGGTGTGGTCAAGGTGTTATTAATCTTGTTATGTAGCAGAGGAAAGTGGGTCTCAGAGTGATCCGGGGAATTGCGGTCCATGCCACACAAAATCATGAATATAAATTAGGTGTAGGGCTTTGGACGGGACCCGTATAAATAAATCTTATGCCTCCTTGGCTTTTGGTTAATTCTTCTTTGTATTCAGTACTTCTGAACATTTTTTACCACTTTTTTTGGAGGGAGAGCAGTACCCAAGAGACTATGTTTCAAAAAAAGTTCTTCAGAAACCCTGAGCGAGTCTAACTGTAGAGTCTTCAGGGTCTCTGGCAGCTGGCCTGGCTCTGCCAGGAAGACGTCAGGGCACATGCTACTGTCCAACTTGAGTCCCTTTCTAGCACTGCTTTTCTGATCCACCGAGCAAAGCAGTGTCCCTTGGACTGGTACTTCTCTGACACATAAACGTAAAGAACGGAAAGTCATTTGCTCTTTGGTGATAGCTTCAGGGGACTTGTTTTTGTTGCTGTTTGTTTAATCCCAGACACTATGCAAAATGCTGAGATCTCCCAGAAGGTGGGTGGAAAGTCAATTTCCAGAGAATAAACCAATGCCCTGGGATGCAGCTTGGCCCAAGGGGCAGTAAACTCTGCAGAAACCACTCAGAGGACCATTCATCCATTTTGCTGGCTTTTAAAATGCTGCTTATTTCTGATTCAGGTCACACGAGTCAGAGTGTGACGATTGTCAAGGATGAACTTGGGCTGCGCCTTTAAGCAAACACTGCTAATGTGTTTCCGATTACATTAACAATGCCACGCTCCTGCATGGGAACTCATCACAGGTGATTATCAAGAGCATATGCTGACATGGAAAGCGCATATGAACACATGTGTATACATTTCTAGCTGTAATTTGGTTCAATACCAGTACGAGTACCATAAAATCTGAATTAGAGGTGAGACGGCTGGCCTAAGACTAGAGCACAGAGGATTTAGATTAGCACTGAAGACTGACTAAGGGGGCAGTTACTGATGCCTGAAATAGCATATCATTAAGGGAAGTTGTAGCATCTGTTTCCCCAGAGGTTCTTAAAGTAAGACAATGTCTATTCTGTAGAAGAAGGGTCCAGGATCCTGACAGAAAGAAGATGCTTAGTTTGGCTGTCAAGTTCTTCTAAGATCATAGGGAGTCCACTCAGGGTCTTCATTGAAGAGCCTTATCCATAGGTGGCATCTTGATTTCCTTAATGCCTTGCTTGCTAATGCTCTTTCTCTTAGGAGAGTTAGAGATTCCAGAATTTCGGTCAGACTAGCCAGCTTGGAACTTATTACCAACCCCACAGGGCCTTCTTACCACTATGGTGATTATACTTTCAAGGTAAGGCAATTATTATTATTATTATTATTGTTACCACTATTATAATTATTATTGTTGCCTACCATTTTTGAACACTCACTGTATGTTAGGCACTCCGCTAACTCTTTATTCACATTACCTTATTTCCCCCTCATAACAACATTTGAAGATGAGTATTATTATATCCATTTCACGGATGTTTAAACAGAGCCTTGAAGAGGCGAAGTAGCGTGTTGATCACATAGCAGGATCAGACCCAGGTCTGTCTGACTTTAAGATTCCCCCCAAAATTAAGACTAGAACTACCATGTGATCCAGCTCTGCCACTTCTGGGTACTTATCCAAAGAACGTGAAAATACTAATTTGAAAAGATATTTGCACCCCTCCATTCATTGCAGCATTATTTACAATAGCCAAGACCAGGAAACAACCTAAGTGCCCATCAACAGATGAATGGATAAAGAAGATGTGGCATATGTACACAATGGAATACCACTCAGCCATTAAAAAAGATGAAATCTTGCCATTTGCAACAACGTGGACGGACCTTAAGGGCATTATGCTAAGTGAAAGAAGTCAGATGGAGAAAGTCAAATGCCATGTGATCTCACTCATAAGTGGAGGGTAAAACAACAGCAACAACAAAAACAAACACATAGATATGAAGATTAGATTGGTGGTTACCAGAGGGCATGGGGGCAGGGAGGACAGAGAAAGGCATAAAAGGGCGCATGTGTATAGTGACAGTAATCTGTCTTTGGGTGGTGAACATGCTGTAGTCTACACAGAATTTGAAATATAATGATGTACATTGAAATTTATATAATGTTATAAACTAGTTACATCAATAAAAAAAGATAGGGGCAAGCCCAGTGGTGCAGCAGTTAAGTTCACACATTCCACTTCATTGGCCCGGGGTTTGCCGGTTCAGATCCCAGGTGCCAACCTACACACTGCTTGTCAAGCCATGCTGTGGCAGGCGTCCCACATAAAATAAAGGAAGATGAGCACGGATGTTAGCTCAGGGCCAGTATTCCTCAGCAAAAAGAGGAGGATTGGCAGCAGATGTTACCTCAGGGCTAATCTTCCTCAAAATATAAAAAAATAAGAGAAAACAAACAAAAAAAATAAAGCCTGCACTTTTATGTACCACAAGGTGTGGCTAATGTTTTTAAAAGCACATCGGATCACATATAACGTTGGCTCTTGAGTGCAATCTCACTGGGCAGCTATGCTCGTCTGTTGGTGCTCAGAGATGCTGGGTTCTCTTTTGGACTTGCCTGCATTTCCACAGACACTTCAGAGGTTGACACAGAACAACATATTTTCCATCAACCCCTGAGATTTTAGATGGGATTAGAAAGAGCTTTATGACTGTCAACTGTTTATTTATTTTTTTAATTTCTTTTATTTTTTAATTGCAGTAACATTGGATTTTAACATTATATAGCTTTCAGATGTACATCATAATATATTTTGAATTCTGTGTAGATTACATCATGTTCACCACCCAAAAACTAATTATAGCCCATCCCCTCACATGTGAGCCTAATCACCCTTTTTGCCCTCCCCTCCCCTTCCCCTATGGTAACCACCAATCCAATCTCCGTTGCTATGTGTTTGCTTGTCATTGTTTTTATCTTCTGCTCATGAGTGAGATCATACAGTATTGGACTTTCTCCCTCTGACTTATTTCTCTCAGCATAATACCCTCAAGGACCATCCATGTTGTCACAAATGGCCAGATTTTGTCATTTCTTATGGCTGAGTAGTATTCCATTGTGTATATATACCACATCTTCTTTATTCATTTGTCCCTTGATGGGCACCTAGGTTGCTTCCAAGTCTTGACCATTGTGTATAATGCTGCAATGAACATAGGGGTGCATGTATCTTTATGCCTTTGTGTTTTCAAGTTCTTTGGATTAATACCCAGCAGTGGCATAGCTGGATCATATGGTAGATCTATTCTTAATTTTCTGAGGATGCTCCCTACTGCTTTCCATAGTGGCTGCACAAGTTTGCACACCCACCAGCAGTATACAAGTGTTCCCTTCTCACCACATCCTCTCCAACACTTACTGTTTCCTGTCTTGTTAATTATAGCCATTCTGACCGGAGTCAGGTGATACCTCATTGTAGTTTTGATTTGCATTTCCCTGATAGCTAATGATGTTGAACATCTTTTCATATGCCTGTTGGCCATCTGTATATCTTCTTTGGAGAAATCTCTGTTCAGATCTTTTGCCCATCTTTTAATTGGGTTCTTGAGCTGTATGAGTTCTTTGTATATTTTGGATACTAGCACCTTATCTAATATATGGTTTGCAAATATCTTCTCCCAATTGTTAGGTTGTCTTTTCGTTTTGTTGATGGTTTCCTTTGCTGTGCAGAAGCTTTTTAGTTTGATGGAGTCCCATTTGTTCATTTTGTCTTTTGTTTCCCTTGCCTGGTCAGACATGGGACTTGAAAATATGCTTCTAAGACAGATGTCAAAGAGCATACTGCCTATGTTTTCTTCTAGAAGTTTCGTGGTTTCGGGTCTTACATTCAAGTCTTTAATCCATTTTGAGTGGATTTTTGTGCATGGTGTAAGATAATGGTCTACCTTCATTCTTTTGCATGTGTTTGTCCAGTTTTCCCAATAGCATTTATTGAAGAGACTCTCCTTTCCCCATTGTATGCTCTTGGCTCCCTTGTTGAATATTAGCTGTCCATAGATGTGTGGGTTTACTTCTGGGATCTCGATTCTGTTCCACTGATCTGTGTGTCTGTTTTTGTGCCAGTACCTTGTTGTTTTGGTTACTATGGCTTTGGAGTATATTTTGAAATCAAGGTGTGTGATACCTCCAGCTTTGTTCTTTTTTCTGAGGAATCCTTTGGCTATTCGGGGTCTTTTGTTGTTCCATACAAATTTTAGGATTCTTTGTTCTATTTCTGTGAAAAATGTTGTTGGAACTTTGATAGGGATTGCGTTGAATCTATAGATTGCTTTAGGAAGTATGGACATTTTAACGATGTTAATTCTTCCAATCCAAGAGCACAGAATATCTTTCCATTTCTTTGTGTCTTCTTTGATTTCTTTCAACAATGTTTTATAGTTTTTGGTGTACAGATCTTTCACCTCTTTGGTTAAGTTTATTCCTAGGTATTTTATTCTTTTTGTTGCAAGTGTAAATGGGATTGCATTCTTAATTTCTCTTTCTGCTACTTTGTCGTTAGTGTTGACTGTCAACTGTTTAATACTTTGGGATTCTCATTAGGAAAATAAAATTTCTGCTGCTAAAAATGTTTGAAAATATAATACATGCTTTTGAAAATTCTCAAAATTCTTTGAAAATCTATTGAGGATTTGTCTTGAGGGAGAAAAAAAAATGCCTGAAGATTATTCAAAACCAAGCCTGATGAGGTGGGAGAATAATCAATCCAGTTATAAAGAACAAGGTGTGAATGATAAAATAATGATGTCAACTTTTCTTAGGTGACGCTGTGACATATACACAGATTAGGTACACTCTGTATTTCCATCACACCCAACTATGGCTCCCACACTGATGTTCATCAGAGAGTCTACACCGTGACCTAGCAACATTTTGCCTATTCAATAACTGGTGGCCAAGAAAGGATCAAAATGATGACCTAAAGGAAATGCGTTAATTTACCAGCTGGTGAACTTTGGAGCAAGACAGAGAGTGGAGATGATGACGTTTCATGAAGGGTTTCCCCTCTCGGCAAGATTGCCAAAAATGTGCTCCTCTGCTCTTCTCTCTATTGAGGAGGGTGTGGGAGGAAAGATTCTTTTAATGGTGTCTGTACCAGATACCTCTTCTTTAAATAAGATGTAAGTCAGTGATAAGCATGACCTTCATAAATATTTTTGCGCATATTATAAATGGCAAGAAACATTTAGCCTCATGATGAAAAAAACAGCAAAATATTCTTTTGCTGAGAATTCTGAATTTACTCTACTTAAGGTTTTGATTCTGTGACCAGTAGAGTTTGGGGTTATAAGTTGGTTGTTTGCCACCTACAGCTAAATGTAGCCAAAATTGAACTTGTTTCCTGTCCCTATCCTCCTTGCAAATTCTTATCAGATTTGAAGGTTCCCATTGTTGTCAATGTCTCCATTTTTCTGCCAGCCTCCTATGTTCCTAACCATATCAAATCTTTCTCCTCTATCATTTAGTCCAGAAAATCACCAGTTCCACGATTTCTTGCTCTACAGAGCTTCTCAAAGTCACACACTGTCTCCATTCTCATGGGTACAGGCTGGATTGGACCTAAGCATCGTATCTAGACAACGGGAATAACTTCCTCTCCTGCTTTTAGTTCCTTCCTTATGCAAACCACCCAACCAGGCGACAAACATTCTTTTCATCACTTGCCTGACAAAATTAAATCAGGGCTATTCAGCAAGTGTTCTATCAGCTTATTACTTAACTTATTGTCTTGTATGGCCTTACTGTGGCCATCAAACCCTTTACTGTCCCTTCCTTCAGTGGCCTTCCACCTCTGAGGTATCCACAGACTATTTGATCTGGTGCATTCTACCAAGTGATGCCATTTCATCTCTTTCCAACACTGTTCAAGATTGTCCTTTGTCATGACATTTTCCTGAGTTTGTTTGGTTTCCATGTTTTCATTCCCACAACTGTCTTCAACATCCTTTTATCCCTTAGGCACAAAATTGTACAATACCACTAAAGGTCAAAATTAAAAACTAACATGCAATTGTGTTTGTATTTCTACCCTCTCCATAAATTGCTCAAGCTTCTTTTGTGCAAGAGTCAGTCTTCATTTTTGATGCCACCCCTAGGCCTTGGGCAGTCCCCACACACAAGACGGGTTTCCATTAGTCCCATTCAGTCTAGGATCATCTTTAAAAATTCCACATTTTCGTTAAAAACATTGAGGTCAGAAACTCCTTCCCTGTGCTATGTAACCAAAACTTCTTTGCTGGGTTTAATGTACTCATCGACCAACTTGATCTACTTTGTAAAGACAGTTTTCTCTGTGAAGAAATGGTTGATTCTAAAAGCTGAGTATAAAAATAATTTCTTCTTATTTAAATGTTATTTAAATGTTGTGTAGTTGCAGCACGGTAGACAACGGTGGTAAGGCAGATTCACGGAGAACGGGCCACATTGTTCAGATATTACATTCCCCTATACATTTGGAACTAATTCTGGGCTTTAATTCAATTTCATTTTGTTTCTGTTTATTTATGGGCTAGTATCACATTCTTAGTTGTTGAAGCTTTATATTTCAGTATCTGATAGGACTAGCCCCTCTCCCACTACATTTTTCCCCCAGATTTTTCTTCTTGCTTTAGAAGCAGCTTATCTAGCTCAAAACATCATTACAAAGTTTTTTGAGTCTTATGTCAAATTTATAGATTAAATTGGGGAGCGTTGACCTCTTGATAATGTTTTGTGTCTTTGTAATCTAGAGCATAGCAGATTTTTCCATCCAGACTAGTGTTCTTTTTTTGTCTCTTTTTTGTTTCCCCATAGTACTGGTGTCTTTTGTGTTTTTACTAGATCACAATGACAAGTCTTTCTGTCTTTTTTTTTTTTTTTTTTTTTTGGTGAGGAAGATTGGACCTGAGCTAACATCTATTGCCCATCTTCCTCTGTTTGCTTGAGGAAGATTGTCCCTGAGCTAACCTCTGTGCCAGTCTTCCTCTATTTTGCATGTGGGTCACTGCCACAGCAAGGCTTAATGAGTGGTGTAGGTCCTCATCCAGGATCCGAACCCACGAACACTGGGCCACAGAAGCAGAGCATGCCAACCCAACTACTACGCCACTGGGCTGGCCCCTTTCTATCACTTTTTTTTTTAAGATTGGCCCTGAGCTAACATTTGTTGCCAATCTTTTTTTTTCTTTTTTCTTCTTATCCCCACAGCCCCCCAGTACATAGTTGTATATTCTAGTTATAGGTCCTTCTGGTTCTGCTATATGAGACACTGCTTCATCATGGCTTGATGAGCAGTGCTAGGTCCATGCCCAGGATCTAAACCAGCAAAGCCCTGGGCTGCTGAGGCAGAGCATACAAACTTAACCACTCTGTTATGGGGCCAGCCCCACATCACTTTTTAAATAATCTCCCACTCAGTTCATTCTCTGTGTTTCAATGTTGCTTTATTTTCCTCTCTCTCTTTTTTGTCTCTCCTTCATAGAGCACATATAGGCACACACACCAACTTCTTCATTCACAGGGTCATCAAGGGCATTTGAAAGAAATTGAACAAAAAGGTCCTGGACCTTCTGTGATGGGTACACAATAAAGTGTCCATTCTCCCTAGAAGAGCATGACAATAGGCTGTCATAAGCTTCACGATGGAGGGACTTTTATCTGTTTTGCTCATTGTGTTTTCAAGTGCCTAGAACAGTACTGGCATATAGTGACTCTCAATAACTAGTTATTGAGTGAATGAATGAAAAACTCAGTGTATGCCTCCCTAAATCCCACTGAAACAACAAGGCCCTAGATTTATGTTTTCTGGCAGGGGAAACTACCTCTGGGTATTTTGTTGTAGAAAATCTGTTTAGAAGAGAAGGAGCATATAGAGAATAATTATCTTCCTGTGTAGGCTATACTGACCTCTTTCTCCACCAGAGTATTAATAATAAATGCCCAAGGCTCTATTGAAAATAAATGACCATATTCCTTTTTGCTTCTTATTAGCCAAAGCCTTCAAATTCACACTTGCACAATGATGGCTGTAAAATGCATCCTGACAGATGGATGCTTCTTGAGCTGTCATAAGGCCCATGGAGAAAATCCAGTCAGCGTGTGGGTTAAGTCAGCAGTGAAGGACGATCATTCTTCGGAACCAAGCTAGAAGGCAAGGCCTCAGCGTTTTCAGGGTTACAGCATTTCCTGGCGGCGTGGGATGCGAAGCGTGTGCAGGAAACACGGTCACACTGTGGTTTTACAGGGAAGCTCAGGTTGCCTCTTATGAATATGCATGACGAGGCTGGATGTGCTCTTGCCACTTGAGTTTTCTTGAGCTCAATTTAACCCCCACAAACCCGCTTCCTGCCTATCATTGAAGACGTTCCTTGAGGAGGTTTGAAAAAGTGAGTTGCTTCTCCAAACTGTGGAGCATTTTCCTTTTTTTCTCTTAAAGATGACAAACGGCACCCTGGATTTATTTTTATTCACCATGAGTCATTTGCTAGTCTTATTTTATAAATAATATTTTCTACGTCTTACTCAGAGGCAGATGGGAAAGTTCAAGGAAACACCCTCTGGAAAGAGGAAAAGTACTCCAGTCTGGGTTTGTACGTTGGTGCCATTGCTGGAGTCCCTGATAAGCAGCGCTGCCATGAGGAAATAAACAGATGGCAAATGGTCCTTGCAAAGCAGCAGTTAGAGTTGGTTTTCTTTGTTTTAGAAGTGACTGTTATTCTGCTGTTACTGTGAACTCTATGTACTATACTCCTGAGAATGCAGAAAACAAGCTGGAAACTGTTTCCTAATATTCATAAAACAGGTCACTGGATCTACAGGGTACCGGGCCAGTTGGGAGCTCACACACACGTGGTCGCTCTGCTTATTGCGTGTTGTCTTTGTGAGAGGAAATGGGGGAGGGGAAGGGAGCTGGAGCTCCTCTGAAGCCAAGAGGCAGCACTCCAGGAACCCACGTGGTGAACAGCGTGTGTTGGGAAATGCTAGCATGTGTCGCTTCTCAACTTGGCATATAGACTCAACTCCTGTGTGACATACTTCACGAAGCAGACAGGGACTGTGGGGGTGTTCTCTCTGGACAAACTGTAATGGGTGAGGAAATGGACAAACGGAGGTTGCTATGCAGTTGTTTTGCTGTTGATATGGGAGCAATGCCAGGCAGCTCTTAGACTCTGGGAACATTTTCATTATTCCAGGGAGGTCCCAGCCTTTCCATACGGGAACCCAGGCTAATGTCTTTTCCTTTAATGACAACAAGTTAGGGAGAAAACATACCTTGGTTCTAGATGTGCTGCTCGTTTCTCCACAGTCTGGCGATCCCTTCCTGAGATCTGTTACTTACATAATCTCGGTTGTCATAGATGACCAGTTTCTGATGAACTATGTGTTTTCTTTGTTTGTTTTCAATGGTAGACATTCTTTTCCTATGTAATATTCATACTTTTAAAATTGCTAAGCACTATTTTGGCATTTAAAATTATGATTGAAGAGCTGATGATTTTGTCTCATCGTTAAATGGTGAAATAATAGGGTCAAAGTGAGGTTAACAGTATTCAGAGTCCCAATTTGACTGGAGTCCTTTCTTCTCCTGAAAAATGGTGGGAGAAAAAGATGGAAGGAAGGAAGGAAGGAATATAGGAGAAAAGAAGAAAGGAAGGAGGGTAAGAGGAAATGTCTATTCAAAGAAAAGTCTTGAATAGGTGAGATTATTGACTAAATCTAGGTTTATATGAGCTAAACCTTTTAATATGCTCTTCCCATGTCTTAGTTTATTGATTCAACAAACACCTTTCAAAAGTGTAGTCTCTAAAAGGCATAGGAACAAAGCAGCATTTTTGGCTACCATTTAATAATAGATTCTTGATTCTATTCCCCAAAAGTAACTCTCTTTTTCACTGTGCACCTCATATTCTGTCCGCACAGCCATTAGAAAAGTTAGAATAGGGGCCGGCCCGGTGGCACAGTGGTTAAGTGTGCACGTTCTGCTTCTCAGTGGCGCAGGGTTCGCCGGTTCGGATCCCAGGTGCAGACATGGCACCACTTGGCAAAAGCCATGCTGTGGTAGGTGTCCCACGTATAAAGTAGAGGAAGATGGGCACAGATGTTAGCTCAGGGACAGTCTTCCTCAGCAAAAAAGACGATTGGCAGCAGATGTTAGCTCAGGGCTAATCTTCCTCAAAAAAAAAAAGTTAAAAAAAAAAAAAAAAGAAAAGTTAGAGTACCTGTGACTTTCATTAACAGAGTTTTGTTTCATGACAAGTTTATGGGTTCTGCTTTCCCCATGTCCAGGTATCTTTACCTTGTTCAGCTGTCCTGGACCACGCAACTTAATCCAAGGCCTTAGACACATCCCGTATTTACAAAGTCATGCATCTTTGCTTTTCAGTGAAGTCTTTGCAACCGTCCATCCCAGGTCAGGGTTGCTTCGTAGCACCTCCCACATGAACTCCAACTGCTTGTGCACTTACATGTCTCCCCCAAAGGCTGTGAGGAACTTGAGGGCTGGTTCTGAGTCTTATTCATTTTTGAAGTGATGGAACGTAGCACTTATCAAATATTTGTAGAAAGAAATGAAGGCTGTCCAAAACATCTTTGTCTGTGTATTCTGACATTTTGGCCTTTTATTTTTATGGGATTGGATTCTAAGAGTGAGTTTGTTGGTCAAAGTCTCTATATATTTTTAATTTTAATAGATGCTACTAGATTGCTTTCCAAAAAAAGCTAAAGCAACTCTTTCTCCCGTATTTCCACCAGTAACAGGTTTTATTGGTCTTTTAAATTTTTGCTGGTTTAATAGCTGCAAAGTGATACCCCATTATTTAATTTTTATTTTCATAGTTATTAATCAATTTGAGTATCTTTATATGTGATTGTTGGTTATTTAGATTTGCTGTACTGTGAATTAACTTTTTATATACTTTGTCCGTTTTGACACATAAAAACTTGCAATTATTTCAATATATATAAAACAAAAAGTATAAAGTCCTTTTTACCTAAAAATTCCAATCCTAGGGATGCATTCTACAAAAACACTTAGATATGTAAATGAAACAATATGTATAAGCATCCCATTAGAGCATTATTTGTAACAACAAAAAAGGAAGTTTAATGAAAAGAAAGTAGTTTAATAAATTATGGTGTTTTCTTATTATGGAACAGAACGAAGAGTTTAAAAGAATGAGGAAAATCTGCATGTACTGTGTAAAAGGATTTCAGCATATTGTTCAACGAAAGAAGCAAGCTGTAGACTATGTATTGCACAGTTCTATCCAAAATTACACATGTATATACGTATATTGTGACTTTCCGTTTCTCATTAACCTTAGGAACTGTCAAAAACTGTTTTTTGACTCATGCTCATCAAGCAGACAGCAATTGTAAAATCTAGGTCAAATTCCAAAAGACGCACTGAGTTTTTGTTTTGTTTTATGGAGGTAACATTGGTTTGTAACATATAAATTTCAGGCGTACATCACTATATTTTGCCTTCTGTATAGACTACATCACGTTCATCACCAAAAGTCTTGTTGCCATTGCACTGAGTTTTTATAATGTGGGAAATATATGACTAGTTCAAGGTGGGAAAGAAAGAAAAAATTCAGTGAGTCAGTTCTTAGGGGTTCAATTAGCTCTGAGGAGACTAACAAGAGGCCCCATTTATTATCTATCAATCCTATATTAGCCATATGTTATGACTTTCTGTATTATTTCAAAAATGTTTCATGACCCCTGATACGGATAGCTAAGGAGAGTTCACACTTCAGGGGGTAAGTGTTGTGATTATAGTGAAAATATTTAGTAGAGTCTTTATCTATCTTTACAGATCCTCTCTGTTGTGTTTTCTAACTTACGATGTAATCTGTGACAAAAGCATGTAACAAAATTTAGTTTTACTTGAGATCATCATCTCAACCTGATGAGTCAGCTACTAAGTTCTTCATTTTGTTCCCTAGATCATTAATATTCTTTATCATTTAGCTTTCTCATCAGCTTGTAGAAAGTAGCTTAAGTTTAGGTCCAAGTGATTATTCATAGGGAATAAAGTTTATTCCTATTTAAAGCAAGGTATGCCTAACTGTTTACATTTTCTTCTCCAAATCACAATTTAACTATGCAGTTTTCACAACTTAGGTGTGTATGAAAATGACCACAAACATCTTTCTGTATGTAAAGCCCTAGAAAGGAGAACTGTATGGACACACATCAAGCTCTTAACAAGACTTATGTGCAGGGACGGAGAATGGGAAAGGGGAAAGGATGCTGGGAGAGTTCGCTTTTATTCTGAGTACTTCTATAATGTTTGAATTTTTTAAAAATCAGACTATTTTCATTTTTTGTACTTTTGCAAGGCTAAAAAAACAAAGAGAAAATAACTAGTAATTAGCAAAAGATAATATTTCATGCATCTCTTAGAATAATATGCAAAGAAATTACAACTTTTTGGAGTATGAGGATGCCCTTTAATTGTAGAATAATTTTCTGGACAGTTGTATGATAGTAGTTGCACTTTTAGTATCTGTTTAGAAAAGCAATAGTTATCAAAAGGCATTACAAATCCATTAACACTTTTATATCTGAAATATTATCTTGTCCATAGAGTTTCTCTCTCGTATCTCAACTCTCTTGCCCTCATCAGCATGGTAAAACCCCAACTTTGCATGAGTTCATCCTTGTATTTTCCCTGTCTGCACCCAGGCTATTGAGGCCTCTTGGAGAAATTACAGAATTCTGTTATGGGTGCTAGTCCAACTCTGTGTCATCAAGCACTGGTTCTTCAAGGCTGCACTGCAACCCTCCTGTGTTTCCCAGGAAACTTTTCTCTCACTCACCATGGTAAATATTTCATCCATTCACCATTCTTCTCAAAGACTAGCCTCCAAATAATTCACTTCTCTGGAATTGTTTTGGTTTCAGTTTTCCAGGTTAGACTTTCAGCTTTCGGATGACCAAGAATTTGTCTGTCTTGGTCACATCTATCTCTCAGGACCCAGTATGCTGATAGAGGGAACACTCAACAAATATTCAGGAAATGAGTGAATGCGTGTATGAATGAATGAATGATGTTTTATAACAAGTAGATGCGGAGGGATACGACAAGGGTTGCTGTGCAGCCTTGAGGGACCAGTGCTTGATGACATGGAGTTGGAATGGCACCCAACAGAGTTGGCAGAGTCGTGTTATTTCTCCAGGAGACCTCAATAGTGTGAGTGCAGACAGGAAAAACATGAAGATGAACTCATGCAAGGTTGGGGATTTTCCAGACTAATAAGAGGCAAGGGTATTGAGACACTAGAGAGAGTGGTTAAAGGATGGATCATGGGATCTCTGCTGGGTGGGGAAGGAGTGGAGAAACGAGGAGACTAATAGGGAAAGAATAGGATTGGGGCTGTGAAGTGAAAGTCCTGATGGGGTGTGTGAAGAGTAGCTAACTGAGAGCTGGAAGAGGAGGAGATTACGGTTGGAAAGAAAAATTCTTACCTAAAGGTCTCAGAGGTAAAGCAGTCCCAGGTCATGTGGTGGAGGGTGTGGCCGAGGTTGTAGGTGGCTGAATAAACAGAGGGGTCATTAGCTTTGAGAGGTCAAGAAAAGTGACAGGCCTCTAGGGCACTGGATATGTCACCATGTAGATATTCCGGGTGGACAGTAAGTCTGTTCTAGGAAGTGTGCCACACTTCTCAGTGACAGAGTGTGAGACTGTAGACCACACTGATGAAGGGGGATGGAAAGGGATAAAGGAATTAAATGTACGGATTTGTGAAGAAAAGAAGCTAACATGGCATGGTGGTGTTGACTGATGCCTCAAGTTGGGGATAAGAGAATAAAAGAGAAGTGAATCCTGAAGGGTAATGAAAAATTTGTATAATTCTCAGTTGTTTAAAGCAAGAAGTACATAAAACAAAACTTTCAGAAAGTTCAAAGACATGTTTCATTAGTTGAGATAACTGTAAGTTAAAAACTGAAATCATATTAAAATTTTCTGAACCTCTCAGAAAACCTAACGTCTCAAAGGAGTTGATTCTAGAAGGAAAATGGTAGAAGCCTGCCAATTCCAGTTCTGGTCAGGCATTCTTAGAATACCTTGGAGTGGGTTTCAGTCTCATAGGGACTCCACTTTCAGAATATCAACAGATCCTGACGAATAAGGCTCTTGAAATATTTCTCTACTGAAATGTGCAGTCTACAGATCAAGATAGTGCTGGAAATACATAAGCTTCACTTCTGGTACTTTGATACCTGGTGAACTCGGACTTTAATACAAAGAAAACTACTATTCCTTCTCCTCTCTAGAAAGTGAAACTAAAAACAACTCCCTTGTCAGAGCATCTGTGTCCTCTGATTAAATTTAAGGCGATGCATGAAGTACGCATTACAGGCAGGACCTGAGTCCTTCCCTTGCAGAGAACAGTTACCTGCAGAGCAGGGACACACACCTAAAGGCTGTGATTCTAGAAACAAGGCACCTCCCGTCGCCCCCAATTAGCTCCGTGCTGACTGTGGGCAAAGAGCTGAGAGCAGCAGTGTGGGGCAGGCTCCTCAGGGAAGGCCTCCCAGGCATTGCATAAATGCACAAGGGGAGAGAAGGAATTCACACAGGGAGGGCAATTATTTATGGCATCGCAAGGGTGAAAGGAGATTTCTCTAAGGTCCAAGTATCTCTGTTACCCTGTGCTGGTATTTGGAGATGTGGAGTCACCATTGCCATTAAACTATTAAAATGCACCAGGGAACTTGGAATCCCTAAGAGCCTGTTGCGAGAAGGGCTGACACAACTCCAGTTATGCCTTTGGTACAAGTGTCGTGTCTGATTGATGTCTGGACAAGGACTGAGATTTGGAAAGATGCATGATGAGTTCTCGTATTATTTTTGTTCTTTATTTTGTGCAAATCATACTCATCATTCCATTAGTTGCTTTCTCACAACTAAACAAGATGAAGTTCTGTTAGAGGGACTTGCTAGTTGTCTGGATCCCTAATAGAAACCTTGTAAAACCTCAATTTGTTTCAGAGGTCCATGCAAAGGCCCTTGATGGGTCCATGCTGTGCCTTCTAACTAAACTTTAAACATTTTCTCTTTCATTCTTCTTTTAGCAGAAATTATATCCCTTCCTCCCATCTTTAAAGTGCACAAGCACAAAGGGATGTTCTGTGCCTTTTTAGTGTTATCACACAGCCAGGGGCAAATGATCAGATCAACCAAGAAGGCAAAATCGAATCAGAGGAGGTAGGGTGCTAAAGGTGTGCATCCTCTCCGGATGAAGCAAAGACAGGAGCACCCTTCATTTTCTTTCAGAGACAATTTGATCCCATGTGCTTATAAAAGCAGCAGAAAAAATGAGCAAGAGTGGAAAAGGGTGTGTGTGGGTGATGTTGTTACTTAGCAACGGGGAAGCTTCCGGCTGATGTTCTGAATTGAACAAAGGAAAACAGCTAGAACAGCATGGAATAAATGAATGGGAAAAAAATGAAAGGGAGAAGGCAGATGTGATGGTGAGGTGTGATGGCTACAAGGAGAGTGAAAAATCAAACAGTAAAGGAAAAGCATGAAAACGGATGTGGCACCTACTTAAAAATCAGAAGACTGAACAAACATCATTTGGAAGAAAAGCTAACTGAAAGGAAGGTGAAAAGAGCCAGAAGGATGAGAAAACATCTGTAGTGGAAGCTGCCAGGCAAATGGTGGATAAAATGCCTCAGTGTGAGAGTGCTCGGCTTCAAATGAGGCGCTTTCCCGGTGTTTGATGTCATACCCGGGGGGACTTGAGTCAAGGAACCCGGAACAAAGTCCAGACCACCCAAGTCTGATCAGACCACTGAGAAGATGAGCCGGGAGGCGGGTTGCCCAAGGGATGTTTGTAAAACATATTATAACAGGCATGAACCCTTAGAAGGACCCGACTACTACGTCGGGCCTGACCCCAACGGGAAACCCCAGGAGAACTGGATGTACTTTAGATCAGGCAAGAAAACTTCTGATTCCGTCTCTGACTCCTCCAAATAGCTTATTACAGTACATAGCCCAGAGCAGGTCAATAAATGTTTACTATGGATAGATAGGCCTTGACATTTTCCCAGTGCCTTTGTCATGGCAGTTTCATGACATCTTGTAGGTAAGAGTGTGTTTGTTTATATTACACGACAGGTACACTTCTCTTCTTGGTGGTCTAGTGGTTAAGATTTAGCACTCTCAATGCCGTGGTCCAGGTTCATTCTTGGTCAGGGAACCACATCTGTCTGTCCATTGTCATACTGTGGTTGCTGCATGTTGCTGTGATGCTGAAAGCTATGCCACAGCCACGGGTATTTCAAATACCAGTGGGGTCACCCACAGTGGACAGGTTTCATTTAAGCTTCCAGACTAAGATAGACCAGGAAGAAGAATCTAGCCACCCAATTCTGAAAAAATTGGCCATGAAAACTCTATGAATGGCAGCAGAGCATTGTCTGATATAGCCCCCGAAGATGAGAGGATGGTGCAAAAAGATGGGGCAGGATTCTGCTGTGCTGCACAGAGGGTCGCTAGGAGTCGGAATCAACTCCACGGCACTACCAACAAACACTTCTCTTCTATATTTGTCCCTTAAAGGGCAACCATGCTTCCTAGCCCATCTACACTTTTTTATCATTTCCTTGTGTAAGTAAAAAAATTTTGAGCACTTCCTCCCAATATATGTACATTTTCATTCATAAACTATATACGTATATTATCTAATGATATGGGGGTCATTAGAATATGATGTACATATCAAGAAAGATGAGATAAAGACAGAGTTAAGTACATATTTTAAATCTGATTTAATTGTTTAAGAATTTTATTTTGATTATTAATGGAACCATCACCTTCCCATCTTCACCCTTGCCTTCCCCCCAACCCACAGCCTACCTACCCACCACAGGGCATAATAGCATGCGGTAGGAGCTCACTGGGTATTTGCCAGAAACAGAAGTGGAATGGCAGTTTCTGAGTGCCTGCTCAGGGATGTCACATCACATTTACAGGGATGCATGCGATTACTTATATTGTCAACTCCCATACAGGTCTGTATGCTATTTCTGTTTTTCTAATCTAAAATAGGACAGAGTTTTTAAGTTATTACTCTTTAAAAAACACAACTATAACATATAATTTCTTGATTTCTAATTAAGCATGGTTTAGTGACAATAAACTTTTTGGTCCGCTTCTTTCCCAAATCTCACTAAAATGGCAGTAAAAGGATAGAACATGAAGAAACAATGGAAATCATGAAAGGCTTGTATCAGTTATCTATTACTGCATAAAAACTACCTCAAATCTTTGTGGCTTAAAATAACATCATTTATTGGTTCACAATTCTAGGATCAGCAATTTGTGCAGGGCTCAGCTGGGACAACTCATCTCTGCTCCACGTGGTGTCAACTAGGCTTACTCCCAGTTGCAATCAATGGGCAGTCAGCTGGGGTTAATGATCAGGGTGTTTCTGTTCTCTGTATCTCTCCAGCAGGCTAGCTCAGGCTTCTGCACATATTGATTCCAAAGAAGGCAAGAGATGAAGCTGCTAAAGCTTCTTGAGGTCTTGTTAGAAGTCACAGATCATCACTTCTGCAGCATTCTATTGGTCAAAGCAAGGGGCAAGGTGTTCTGGACTGAACTGTGTTCTCCCAAAATTCATACGTTGAAACTCTAATTCCCAATGTGACTGTATTGGAGAGAAAGCCTTTAAGGAAGGAAGTAATTAAGGTTAAATGAGGTCATAAAGGTAGGGCCCTCATCTAATAGGACTAGTGCCTTTATAAGAAGAGGAAGAGACACCAGGGATGCACATGACAGAGAAAGGGCCACCGTGAGAAAGTGGCCGTCTGTAAGCCAAGGAGAGAGGCCTCATCAGAAACCAACTCTGCTAAACCTTGGTCTTGGACTTCCAGCCTCGATGACTGTGAGAAAATCAATTTCTGCCAGTTAAGCCACCCAGTCTATGGTATTTTGTCATGGCAGTCTTAGCAGACTAATATATAAGGCCAGCCCAGATTTAAGGGGTAGAAAATGGACTCCACCTCTTGATGAAAGGAAGTGTAAACAACTTTTGGACCATTTTTAATACACCACACTTGAAAAATGTCAGCTTGTTTTAAAAAGTGAAGGTATATCAAGAGATATACTTGATATCAAAGGCATAGAATTTCCACCAGAAAGTGAAAGCCCTTTTATGTCAAAGCAGAACTATCCATGGAGAGTAAATGTAAAGAAAAATATTAATGCATTTATTTCCAAGATTAAACATCAGACCTAAATATTGTATTATATTTATTCTTCTCTGACTACTGGATGGAGAAAACATTTCTTATTCTCAATAGATGTTGTACCATATCAGTGGATGTTATATCATATGGACCTTTCCCCTTCGTTCTTCCTAATGGAAATTTCCACTTTATTCAGGTATTCAACCTATCTTCATGTATGGGGTAAACTGATTAGGTTAAGCCACTATGTTAATTCCATACCACTTCCTAGCGATTGGTTCAGGAACCCTATCTTGAAAGGTATTCTGAATGTGCCATTTCCATGGTAACTGTTATTGATGCAGAGATAGCTAACCACTCTGAATGGGGGAACTTGTACTCCATGACTATGAAATGGATTATCTCTCTCCTACCAAACATAAACAATGATGTATCGTGGTCTGGTAGCCACCTTAATAACCATGAGGGGTGCCCACCAGAGGACAAAGCTATCACACAGAGGACAGAACAAGAGAACTGGAAGAAGCAGGGCCAGAGCCTGCGTGTACCACTTCTGAAGCTCACCTTTCGTCTAGAAGTCTTATTATGTTATGTGAGAAACATTATGACTCTTCAGGCCAGTTTCTTTCTTTCTTTTTTTTTTCTTTTTCACCTGTAGCAATGAAAGAATCCTTCCTGTCTGACAATGCTGTTCCTGTCTAGCCTGAGGGGTCCTTGATGACCTCACATGAGAGAGTCTAGGGAATGATTTTACAAGGCAAGTCAATTCTCCTTACATTCCACTCCCACCATCCTTCAAGATCACCAGACACATAAGCAGATTCAGATCTCCCTATGCCTCAGGAGATCCATTATAAATCCGAATCCAGGACCAGAAGATGTACTTACCAAAGGAAATGAAATACTGCTAATTTATGTTGGAAAATATGTGTGGAAATGGATTCTGAGGGTACTAGACCAAGGAAGGAAGAACACAATTATAGATCAGATAGAATTTATCAGTAGGGATACAGTTACTGGAGATTCTGGATTCAATGTGCCAGCTCAAACTGTTGGAAGTTGTCTAAATTATCTCTTGACCTACGCTCAACAGTAGCCCATTCCAGATGAACCCGAGGCACTAGAAATTTCTTGTTATATTATCAGGGCAGAAATCCAAAACTTTATAGAGTTATGAATATTGGGGTAGATTACACATGTGAACTGCTCACCTATTCCCTGTCTCCTTCCTCTAGAAGGAGTAAGAAATGTCCAGAAAATATTTCCTATACCAGCAACTTGAAAATTGCATAGATGTGGGCAAGACTCAGCTTCTCAAAAAGCGCTTTGTGGTTCTTCTCCATACGCTGGGACAGAAAGAGAATGATCTGTGGGTGAAAAGGGCTCCTGACTTCAATACGGATACTAAGACGGAAGAGGGCAATTAGTGGCACTTAACTGGCAAAGTCAAGGTGTGCATGCTGACCATAATAATAGCAGTAGAGTTGGCATGGCATTCAAAATGATACAACTCTCAAAAATCTTCAGAAGTCTTTTATATACAATGGAGTTATAGAGATCAAAACAGATGACAGCCTACTAGGGATTTAATTCATTGTATAAGGGAAAATACTACAGATTAGTGATTGTAGCTCTGGTGTTGTGTTCTTGAACTCAGTAGTTCTGGAGGTGACCTTTGACACCTACCCCTCCAGACTTTCCAGTGATTTTGTAAGTGCCTAATTCCCTGTCTTAAAGCTCTTTCTACTTAAAGTATCTAGAGTGGTCCACCACACAGAACACTAACTGATGCATTCCAACAGGACCCTGAATCCTTGCCGGGATTATTTCCCCAGTTTCTGGGTATATTATTGGGATAGATGACCTCAGCAAACGGCAGACTTCCAGCACTGACTCCTGACCTGTTGAGTGGAGGCTAAAAAAGTTACCACGGTAGGAATGGCTTAGTGAAAGCTCAGGAGCTCAACTTCCCAGGCAAAATAGTAAATCAAAAAATATTCTGTTATACTTCAATAAAAAAAAATTACTGTAATTTGTTTTACTGCATCTCTGGGGAAATCACAGAGATGAGGCTACTGTATTTCCTATCACATCCCCACTTAACTATCCAGTGGCCAGTGCAAAAGACGAATGAGTCTTGCGAACAATAGGGGATTACTGTAGGCTAAGTCAAGTGGTAACTCCAAGTACACATGACCTTCCAAGTGTAGTGACCTTATCACAGCAAACCAACATACACTGTGATGGCATATTGGCTGCAGGTTTCATCTGGAAGCTGTTCCAACAAACAGAGGATGCCAGAAGTAGTTTGATTTCACCAAAAAAGGCAGAAGTATATTTTCAATTCAGGGCTATGTTAACTGTCTGTTCTCTGTGTCATAAGTTCGTCTACAATAATTTGATTGTCTCATCATCCTCAGGGCTACACTGGAGATAAGAGGCTCATGAGCTCTGGAGAGTGGAAGTGGCTGGTATTTTAGATTAAGGCTATGCATGCCAGAAGGTGGGAAATACATCCCATGCTAAGACAGTGAATTTTCTTGGGATCTGTGTTGTATAGCATGTGAATGCATCCTCTTCAATATCAAGGACAATTTGTTTCCTACCCCTAGAAAAAGGCACTATGATGGATGGTGCTCTGGATTTTAGAAGCAACCTATACCACATTTTGTGTGCCCTCAGCTCTATCCTGAGTGACCTGAAAGGCTGCTGGCTTTGAGTAGGGCTCAGAGGAAGACTCTTCAGCCTGGTCCAGGCTGCAGCTTTTCCACACGGCCTTTTAGGACCCAGTGAGATCAATGGGGCTCAAAAATCAAATAAAGTCTGTGGTGTGGAAAGACTGAATACAAGATTCACAGCAGAAACATCAAGGTTTTAAAACAAAGCTATGCCTTCTTCAATGAGTAACCATCCTTCTTTGGAGGAGTAGTACTTGGCTTGCTGCTGTGCCCTGATAGAAATATGTCATATTTCTGATATGAAATGTAAGCTACCTATCATGACCTGAATGTTATCTGATCTACTCAGCTATAAGGTCAAACATGTCCAAGTGGAAATGGTATGTAAATGAGTCCATCTGAGCAGGCCCTGAAAGCTCAAATTTCACATGCTGATGTCTTCCTACTATGGCTAGTCACGCTGCACTGCCACCTCTCCACCGACCAACACTGATGGCTTTACGAATAGCTCTCTATTACCAGTTAACTGAAGAAAAAGATAAACAAAGCATAGTTTACAGATGCCTTTGCATAATAAGCTGGCACCAGCCTCATATGGATTCCTGAGTCCCACTCAGTCCCACCGAAGTGAAAGTGGAGAAGGAAAATTCTCCCAGTAGGTAGAACTTTGAGTGGTATATCATCTTTGCTTTTTCCTGGAAAGAGAGATAAGTTTATGGATAGTAACAAATGGTTTGGTCAGATTGTCATGAACATGAAAAGACTAAGACCAGAGGACTGGTGATAGGCAGCTTTGGGAAGAAGTCTGAGGGTGGGTCTCATAAACTGGGACCATAGTGTGAAGAAATTTGGGATCTATGTAAATGTCCACCACATTGGTTGTCAACCCTATGACCATTCTCCTTTCTCGTGAACAAAACTTCAGTTTTGTACAGGTACCCATGCTCCTCCATGTGACTTCATACCCCTACAGATGAATCAATTAACCTAGCCAATCATGGTTATTCTATTCTCATGGGCGTTTGGCTTACAAGGGCCATGTGGGCCCATTTTAGCCAATGAGACATTGAAGGATGTGGGGTTAGTTCTGTGCAAGCTTATCTATTAAAAAGAAAATAAGAGGTAGTCCCTTCTTCTGCCTCACTTTGAACTGGGAGCTAGTATTACAAATGGTGAGAGAGGGTGCAACTTCTGCTTGTGGTGGTTGTAGCAACAACATCTGGTTTCCAAGGACAGCATTGCCAGCCTCATCCATAGTGGGATCCAATGTATGGTGCCAACAGTGTCAACTGTGCAAGCTTTGATATCTGATACTAAGTGGCAGCAGCAGCCGTGTCCTCACAGAATTAGTTTTGTGACATGATTTTTGTTGTATCCCTGGCTGCATGGCTTCTGAGCCTGCTTGATCTCCTGGACAGTCTTAGAGCTAACCAATATCCCCTCAATAAATCCCTTTTCTGCCCAAACCAGGCAGAGTGTATTTCCATTGTTTGCAGTGAGGCTCCCTGGCTGATAGAGATCTTCCAGTTCAAATTATCTTTGAGATATTGGTCCAAAAGAAAAAATATACATTTTTGCAGCACTAACATTGTTTTCAGAATTGAGTATTTCTTTGTAAGTTTTCGTTTTTGATGTTATTCAAAGTTAGGACAGACAAATGTTCATCCACCTACTAGTAGTATTGTCTGGGTCAACCTCCAGCTGGTACGAATAATTAAGGAGGAAAACATCTCTCTTTGAGAGCATGGAAATTTTAAAAAATGTATTAGTAATGGACTCAATGGAAACTAAATATGAGATTCGGAAATGGAAAGGTTGTGGTGCTAGCCCTCACTTGTTACTGCTCCTGAGGAGCAAATAGGACCAATTTTCACTCTCACAGAGACTTTTAAAATTTATCATGGGACCGTTCTTGTTCATGAACTGAATGTCGTAATTTCAGCTGTTTTTTCCAAGTAACCTCATTAGAGATCTCCGCTTTCCTCCTATCTCAACAGTTGGGGCCACACAATTCTCACCTTCGCAATCTGTGAAGGTATCTGCATTCTCATTTCTTGGGCCCAATTCTAATCAGAGATAAGAAGAATTTAAAAAGCCTCAGCCTTGCGTTTTGGGTTCCTAGGTGCTGGGCATGCTTTTTGGTACTGAGCATGCCCCAGCATCCCAAAGAGAAAAATTTCAAGCTGCAGTAGAACTTCCTGTCTAATGATTTCTCTCCCTGCCTGCCAGCAAAAATCCCTGATGCTCTCTTCTATCAATATATCTACATTTTGACTCATTTCCTCTGCACTGGCCTAGCTCACTGCCATCTGTGCCCCAAGCCTGGAAATGTAGTGGGAAGTCTTAATAGATCTGTTAGATTAAAGAAGTTGGGCATTGTTGCTTTTTCTATTTGGGAGATTAATATTTTTGTTCACTTTAAGTGTATAATTGGTTAATACATTAACGCCTTCCTTAGTGAAATAAAACCCAGATGTTTCAAAGCAGTGAGTGAGGGTAAGTCTCTTCTTGGTAGAGGAGCTTGTACTTTATTGTCCCAACTCTCAGCTCTGAACACTCTCCTCAGGAATTATTTTGATGATTGTGAGTATCACTTGCTGGCCTTGGGGGACAAAGCCGGATGCCCTTCTTTCAATGCTCTGTCCCATACATGGGCACATGGCTTTTCCTTGTACACCATTTAGCTCAGCTGAGACAGACTTAATGACCAAATTAAGCTTTACTGAAGGCTAGAATATAACAAAATGGCAATAAGTACTAAGAATACTAAGACCATAAAAGTAAATAATCTAATGTCCATTGCATAACTTTCTCATCTTCGGCTTTTAACCCACCACAGGGCTCTTTCCTTTCCCTCTTGAGCTCTGTTTCTGCAAATGCATATTTCAAAATATCTGGCCTTATCGCCGTTAAGACCCAGAATGGGATAGGAGTTTCCATCCACCTCAGGCCCATCCCTTGAGCTCTGGGTTTCCAGCTGAGGGCCTCCTTGCTCTCCAGATAACTGATCCTGCTAATAACCACAAGCTTCATGGAGGAAGAAAGGACATCCACAGTGACACAACCTAACCACACAGCCTGACACTGAGTAGGCATCTCAAGCATTAGTCAGGCCTCTTCCAAGTGCAGGTGACAAAAATTTGTCTTAAACTTGCTTAAGAAAAATATACAATTCTTTGGCTAAGGAGAACCAAAAAGAGAGATCTTGCTTCCAGGTATGGCTGGATATGGGAGTCCAAATGATGTCATCTGTCTTTTGTCATTCGATAAAGCCTTTTGTTCCTTTCTGTCTCTGTTTCTCTATCTCAGTCTTTCTTTTAAACTGTTCCTCCCTCTTTCCCTTCTTCTTTATTTTCTTTTCTATTGAGTCCATCTTCAAGGAAAATTCCCCACATTTTGGCAAAAATGGCCACTAGCAACTTGGATTTACTAACTACAGCAATCCCAATGAAAAGAAAAAGATGTAACCTCTTTCTGAATGGTTCCAGTAAAATTTCAAAGATGACTATGATTGGCCTAGTGTGACTCCCTGAACCAATCCTGTAGCTGACAGATGGAGTGCTCTGATTGGCCTGCCTGGATAACGTACCCATTCCTGTGGAAGGGGAGATAGTGCCTTGCGATTGACAGTCCTACGAGGCAGTAGAGAGGTATTTCCTGTAAGGAAAAGCTTCAGAGCATTCAAAAAGTAGCAGATCTGGAAATAATATGGTATTCTCCAGATTCATTCTAGAGATATAGGTATACAAGAGCAGGAGATTACTAGAGTTATAGTTAGACATGATAAATTTAATATTGTCTACAAGTCAGACACAGAAGAATTAGAAACCATAAGACTTCTTCAGTCATAAGCAATCTGAGTCATTGCATCACCAAAGATGTAGCAAATGGTCTCAAAAGTATTAGATATGCCTAAATCCCGTATAAGATAAAATGCCAGGGTTGATTCAAGCACACAAGTTGCTTTTAAGTGAACTATATAAATAGGAAGGGAGGGGCCAGGGTGTAAAACTATACCTGGGACAAGAACCACAAATAATTGACTCCATTGAAGGTGGGAAGATAAAGGGTATACCCTTACAAGCAAAACACGGTGTGCATGGACAAGAAGAATGCACCAGTATTGCAATCAATCTCTTTTTATTACTAAACGTTTGAATGAATGAGTTCTATTCATGGTACTTCAAAACCAACACAAATAAAAAAAGATTCTTTTGGTAGTCACATGTTACAATTGTCCTAATCCAGAAACTACAAGGCTGAGTTGGTCTAGTAATGTAGAGACATATTCACAAGCACTGATCACTGTCCATGTTAGTATTATAGCTATTCATTTCTTGGTTTCCCATTCCACAGGAAATCTAGTGAACCAAGACTGCCTTAAAAGTTTTTTCTGCCTCATTCTATAATCGAAAGAGCTCCCTATCTCCTCTCATTCCTAATGGAATCACAATTTTGAGACTATTTTCCTCACAGAACAGCTGAGATGACCTATTAACAGCTGAAAGGTTGAAGGTTTGAAAACTAGCTAATGTCCATATTGTTAAACTAACTAAGCAAAGAGGCCATTAGACTGAGGTGGTTCTAATACCTTAGCAGCCTCCATAAGCAAACCAAAACTCAAGCCTATAAACGCCTCAAGCTTAAGAAATCAAAACCTAAGGAGAACCAATCACAAACAGCCAATTAGGCTTTCCCGAATAAGGCAAACACTTCATCTATAGCCAATCAAGTAATTTCCTTGCTTTGCTCCCTCCTTTTCTCTGTGAAAGTCTTTCCCCAGCTCCTGTTCATGGAGCACCCCTAACTACTTCCACTTCTGGTTTGATGCTGCCCAATTTGAATCAATTTTTTGCTCAAATAAACTCTTAAAATTTGGAGGGGGTGGCCCTGTGGCCAAGTGGTTAAGTTCGCTCTAGTTTTGGGGTTCATCAGTTTGGATCCCTGGCGTGGACATATACACTGCTCATCAAGCCATGCTGTGGTGGCATCCCACATAGAAGAACTAGAAGGACTTACTTACAATTAGCATATACTACGTACTGGGGTTGGAGAGGAAAAAGAAAAAGAGGAAGATTGGCAAGAGATGTTAGCTCAGGGCCAATATCCCTCACCAAAATCAAAACAAACAAACAAACAAAACCTCAAAATTTTTAACAAAATTTTTAACATATTTATCTTTTAACAATATGAACTATAATTTTTCTTGCTAAACAGAACCCTAAAAAGTGTTATACACAAAGCGACATATAGGATACTACCGCATGAAGTTGAAAACCCAGAATTTAACATGAAATATTTTGAGCTTTAAATTTGGACAATTAACTCATAATTTTTTTTAAAAGCTATGTAAGTCATAGACCTAATTTGTCTCCTGAAAACAGAGGCTGAGACAGCAACTTGGCTGCAAGTCATTTGTTAGGGAGTAATTCCAGAAAACAGGAGTAAGGGAGAGAGAGAGAGAGACAAGAAAAGAGAGAAAGTCAATATCCAAGCTTCTGCTGAAGGCACAAGGATTCAGTTTGTCTGGGACTTCTGGGAAGTGTGAATTTCTTCCCAGAACTTTCTATCTGAGGGATGTGAGGATGAAGCATGGCTCCTATGTTGGTTGATGGCTGACATTTGCCCTGGAGACCATTAATATAGCTCACCTCAGGACCCTGTTTATACATATGCCCAATGGCTTCAGGGCTTGGGAGAAGCCCAAGGCAGAAAGGAGAATAATTCTGCACCTGCTTGAGATGGGACCCGGTCAACAGGCAGTGAGCCTGAGCTCTCAGGGAGCTCTCTGCTATGACTGAAGCTGAAACAGAGATGGGAATAGGGCTCCAAAGTATCTGCTACATCAAACAAACGTATGTGAGGGCAAAAATGGCCTACAGCCTGCCATAGGCCAGATCATTGGTCCATCGGTTTAGAAATTCACAAACTGTGGGGCTGGCCCCGTGGCCCAGTGGTTAACTTTGCACTCTCCACTTCGGGGGCCCAGGGTTTTACGGGTTCAGATCCTGGGTGCAGACATGGCACCGCTTGTCAGGACATGCTGAGGCAGTATCCTACATGCCACAACTAGAAAGATCCACAACTAAAATGTGCAAATATGTACTGGGGGGATTTGGGAATTTATAGCATGGTCTAAGTGACTTCTCAGAGATTCTAGGGATAAAGTATAGAATTGTAAAAAGAGTGTCAAATTTTAATTTTTATTTGTGCATTAATTCAACAAATTTAATGAACATTTACCACATGTTAGGAGTTGGAGATATATCAACGAAAAAGATAAACAAAGTACTTGCCTCATTGTGCTTGCATTCTGATAGGGAGACAGTCAACAAACAATAAGTAAGGTGATTTCAGATCATTCAGTTGTAGGTGCTAGTGGAAAACGAAACACAGTAAGTCTAATAGTGTGAGAAGCATGGCTGCTATTTTAGATAGGGTGGCCATGGAAGGCTTCTCTACATGAAGGACCTGTGAGAAGAGACCTGAATGAGAAGCAGTGAGCCAAACGAAGACAGGGAAGGACATCATAGGCAAATGGAATAGCTTATATACGAACCCCGAGGGCAGAACAAACTCTCCTGGTTGGAGAACAACAAGATCAACACAGGTGAAGGCGCAAGTGAGAGAAGTAGCACGAGATGAAGTGAAACATGTCGGCAGAGGTCAGGTCAGGCAGGGCGCTGCAGGCTAGGGTAAGGAGGTTAGGCTCCATTCTTAGTGAGACGGGAAGCCACTGGAGAACTGTACTAAGGAGGGATGTGGTCTGATTCTCTGTTTTGGAAGGTCCACTCTGATTGCTGTGTGGAGAGTGCGTACACGCAGTTGTGGAGCTGCGGAACACAACAAAGACGAGTATTTGTATTTTCCATGAACAAGTGAATCTTTCAGTAATGTTTTGCTTAAAACACATGTCGGTGTCCACGCAAAGACTTACACATGCAAGTGTCCTCAGCCGCATTATTCATGACAGCCAAAAAGGGGAAACGACTCTAATGTTCAGTAACTGGTGAGTGGAAAACAAGATGTGTTTATCCTCAGGCATATATCCATACTATGGAAAACTATCTAACAATAAAAAGAACTATTGATACATGCTACAACATGAACACCATGCTGAGTGAAAGAATCCAGACACAGAGGACCACATACTGAATGATTCTATTTATACGACAGGTCCAGAAAAAGCAGATCTATATATAGAGAAAGCAGATTAGCAATTGCCTGGGGCTGGGAGTGGAGGAGATTAACTGTAAAGGAGCAGGAGGGGTCTTACTGGAGTGATGGAAATGTTCTAAAGCTCTATGGTGGCGATGCTGCACCACATGGTAAACCTATTGAAAACCATTGATGGTACACTTAAAACAGGTACATTTTAAGGCATGTAAATTATACCTCAACCAAGTTGTTTCTAATAATATATAGGTATTTCTAAATTTAGAACATGTATCTTCAGAGTGTATAGATCCTCCGTCTCTACAGACCTTGGCCTGGCAGGTTCCCCCACCTTCTCCCTGCTCCCGACAGCACCCAGCTGCCTGGCTTTCCACGGTCATCAGCGGCCCGCTGTGGGAAACGTTGAATGAATGTTTCTTCCTCTCCCAACCTTCTTCCCTCTCTGGAGATCATACACATTCCAAGCTTTCCCCATTCCTCCTATTTCCAGAAATCTCAGGTTGGTTTGTTCCTCTGTAAGAAATCTCTTTATCATCTTCAACCCACTTACTTTTTTCTCTACCTTTTCTAACTTTTGCCAGCTGTCTTAAGAAAACTTCTTTACTACTTTCTTTTATATTTTTTCTCCTCCCCTCCTCCCTTTTCTACCTTTATTTTCTTCACTGTCACTCATCACTCTTTCTCTATTTGTTCCATTTGTGACCCCTCAAAACAACTATAAAAATCGCGGCCCATAGGTGGGAAAACAGTACTGGGGACACATTAGCATCAAGAGAAAGGAAAGACTAAGTAGTATTTTGCCAAATCAGTCTCTAAACTTGAAAGTACTAAAGAGTCCATCTCAAGAATATCCTCAAAATTTCCTGCTACCTCACTTGTACAGTCAACCTCCTCTCTCTCCACTGCAATCATGGAAAATAAAAACGGTATTAAATCATATTTTTAAAGTTTTGTATTTTTACATTATTTTTCATTACGAACAAGAATATTTGCAAAAAAGTATTTTATTGACATCAGTGTAAATACTTTTGTGGACTATCTCTGTAAAAGGAGTACTACTAATAATATTATTTCTATAGAAAAAAATGATGTCTGAAGTCCAAGCAATGATTTAGAGTTATTTTTGGTTTATTAATTGGAGACAGCCATTGCTTAACAGTTTTAAGTACCTGTATATCTTTTTAAGTACTATGTAGTAATTGTTTCACCGACCAACCTCCTATCTTGTTTTATTACAATTTTTTTCCTGTTACATTCTTAAAAGCGAAAGGACAGTTATAGATATAACTAAGCAAAACTAAATTTCCCTGTCAGTAGAATGGAAGACAGATTCTTCATTTTTGGATCTTCCTTTCACATGAAATACATAATGCTGGGAATAATTAGCATATGAATAGTCTCTATTGTCAGAGTTCATGTCTTGGTTACGAGGATGTAAAAGAATGAGATTCCAAATTCCTTTAAAATTCAGCTCAACAGAAGCAATCAGGACTGCAGATCATAATGCCCTCTTCTGTGAGATGATGAAATCAGGGCTTACTATAATGTCCTGCCTTAAGGGAGATGGATATATACAGACATGCCATGGCAGACTGCATTCAGGGGCGTAAAATAACTGTTCAGCCCTTTTGGAAGATGAGTAGGAAGAAACAATGCTGAGCTTTCATTTCCTGTGCGTTGCTCATAATTTATGAGGTTTCTTTGCAGCTTCAAATATCTTTAAGCCTTACATATGCTTATGAAGCCACAATAGTGAAAACTAAGATCATAAACAGCAAAAATTCCATTGAAATGTAGGGTGGAATTTTCTAATGTCGCCTAGAGGGAGAGTATCTCGGCAGAAAGAGTTCTGTTTTATGTTTTGATTTTTAACTGCCAATTTTTAAAAATGCTGCTATAGAAAAGGGTGTGTTTGTTTTAGCTTTGGTCTCCATTTCCTGTGTAAGTGTGTTGGGATGGATGTTAAGTATAGATATGAAATCATTAGGGAAAAACAAGCAAAGAGAAAATATTATTATGAAAAACTAAACAGATTTCCACATAGTTTTTGGAAAGGAAAGTCAGTTTGGCAAGGTGAAAAAGGACTTTATCAAAATAGGTGGCCCTGAGTCCTCTAACTAGCTTCCCTGAAAAAAGGGCCCAGCCTTTTGAAAGATCCTTCCCAAAGATGAGCAGGCCATGGTCCAACAAATGCCTCTCGACCCCACAGGTTGAAGTTGGCAAGAAACAGATGATTAAGTTTAGGGCTTTTACAGAGTTGGCCATGTTTTTGAATCTTGCCCTTTAATTAACTATACACTTTACAAAACTGGGTAGCTGTAGTAGACATAGTTACACCCAGGTGTTAATCACTTATTTCAGTAAGAAGAAACACTGGAATTTATGAAAGGACATTGGTTTGTCACCATATGTTGATGGGAACGTTATGATCTTTGTCAAACCACACTGCAAATGCACCAGGATGCTGCACCGACCTTCCAACATGGCTGCTGGAGTCAGGAAAGGAGATGGAAGATTGGTGGCAGTCTATGGTGGGGAATATTGCTCTCCCTGCCCGCCTGGGCCAAATAACTCCTTGCAATACAGCCAATAAAAGGTTAAAAAGTTAAATTTTCATATAAATATGTTTACAGTTCATAACCTTCCATATAAACATTTAAAGGGAGAAAAAAAAGCCCTCCAGCTTGGCATGAAAAAGATTATAGATTTTCCCCTAAACATTGGTTTGGAAGTCTTCCCAAAAGAAAGCTGTCTGATCAAATTGTTGCAATCTTAAGTGGTAAAAACACAATGCCCTCTATTTAAACGTAGCTGTCAGATTTCCTAACCACAGTATAAGAAGCCTCAAGATCATCTTGTCTGGAATCTTCAGCAAAATACATACCTTTGTGATTTAGGATGGCTCACTCCTTGGAGGCCTCCAGGGAACTCCACAACTTCTCTTAGCCGCAAGCACAGGATTCCAACTGCCTTAATCTTCATGCCTGTACAAACTTGTACTTCTTCAAATTCAGGCCATATCTCCCGTTTGGCATTGTTCCAGTTCCCTCGTCCTCACTGTGGTTATTATTACCACTCTGGAAATTTGAGAAAGACATAAACTTCTAGGTCCAAGCTCTAGAAACATTTCCATATTGGAGCTGTGAACTCTAAAAATAATGTTTTCGTACTAAGTACTTGATATGCAAGATCAAAAATTTAGAGCAAGTTGAAAGCGCGCGCATCTCTGTGTGTGTGTGTGTGTGTGTGTGTGTGGGTGGGTGTGTATTTCGGGAGTAGGAGGACTTAACTTTAGGGTATAGAACTATTTGAAGCTGCATTTACCCCTATCTGAAGCACTAACCAAGGAAATGTGAACAACTTAGCAAGGGAGGGGACACAGGTTCCTCATGCCATTTGGGTGCCAAATCACTTCTTTTTTCCTTAGTACATGGTGAGGGCACCCCTTCTTTAAAACTTCTTTATGGAATTAAATTGTGGGCTCCTGGAGGGGAAGCCCATGTTTCACACCCAGAAAGCCTGTGTTTCTGAATCCCAGAATCTAGTATAACCCTGGGAGGTAAAGTACTAAAAATATGATTGATGAATAAAACGAATCAACGAATTAGCAACCACGTATTTACAAACTGCTGTGACTATGAAGTGTAAGGCTTTATTTAATAAAGTCGGTTTATCATATTTAGCTTGAATGAACAGTTACTCGGTTTTTGAAAGCCATCACCCTTTATTTTTCCTTGATTGTTTTGTTTTTCTGAGATTAATAATTTTGAAACGAATATTAATGTAGGTGAAGCACTGTTAACACCATCTAATGATATTTAAGTGCATCACAGGTTTAATTTTAGTAAAATAATAAAATAGATTTGAATTTTAAAGGTACCTATAATAGATTTAATTTTCCTAATCCCGCATCTGAAACATTCTTAGAGTTTTATCCCCTAATATACTGGTGGCATTGCACAAAAATTTCATGGGGGTGTAAATACTATTAAGAGGATAATTGTAAAAATTCATCAGGGAAAAAATAGAACTTCTGATATTTTAAGTTTTCTTGAAGATATTAACATTAGGTCTATTAATTATTAATGATGGACATACTGGGTTTTTTTACTCCAGATCTCTGATAATTAGCATTCAGACTTACCCAGTTCCCTACTTCCCAATGCTTCTCCCTTTTATGATTCTCAAGAATTCCTGGACACAATAAGCTCTAAATTAAAACACAGTATAGTTCCTTGTAAAAGAAAATGTGATTCTGTTTGTTGTAATTGTCTTCTGTCATTTAACTTGTATAAATCCACATCTTTAAATTTTCAAGACTGCATTCAGTGTTTTAAGGTCAAAAACTGCACGTCTCTATGTTGAATTACTGGTAAGTAAGTTTTCCAAGTTGAATTACTTGGCAACCAAGTGAAGGTCCTTTATGGGCTGGACTCAAAAGCTCTTGTTTACTGTCAATCCAGAACTGAGTTCTGAAAGTAAATGTCATACGCACAATAGTCCTGTTGTGGATTCAGAACCAAGTTCCATTTCAGCAGCAGTACCGTGGCGGTAAACTCCTCCTCATCAGGCCCTGTTCTGCTGACATCTGGTTTCAGTAAGGCACTTTAGAGTCACCTCAGAATGTCTTTATTAGCTCGGTTGGGTCATTAGTGCTTACAGAAATCCAACTGTTTAGAACTAAATCATTTTCCTGCTCACCTGCTACCCAGCTCTGAGCATGCATGTCAACTTCGCAATTCCACTTGGTATCTGATGCATAAATGCCAGCAGAGGTTGCTCACTGGTGGTATAATTTTGAGAAATTATTTTCTAACTTTTTCTCTATATTTTCCAAAGAGTTGGTGTTATGTTTGTAATAAGAAGAAAATAAGCTTTGTTTAGAAAAAAACAAAAGCAGTTCCAAGGGTAGATATCAAGACATTTTGTTTGGAAGGAAAAGATTCTTTTTTTTGGCGGCCAGTGAAACTTCTGATCTAATATTCTGGCACACTGTGAAACCGCTTCAGAAAGAATTTGACATCTTACCAGAAATAAAGAAACATCCTCTTTTTCTACAAGGTTGAAAAGATTGTCCACATCTCTCCCCACTCAGTTCCATTATAGCTCAGAAAATGTTTGATTGAAAACGTGCAGAGGGGCTGGTAAACCAGCAGCTACAGACCACATCAGGCCCAAATACCTGTTTGGTGATCACATGATCTAAAAATTGAAATGGAATGCCCTTCACATGAATAATTAATTCTCTACAGGCCCACCGCATTTTTAAGTAAGCTGCTAGGTACCTGAAGGCATTTGAATTTGACATCCTTGGGCCAGCATTTAGTAAAAAATGGACTGAGAGGTGATGTGGCTGACATATGTTAGGCAAAGCAACAATTGTGCTGGTGTCACCATCTGCTCTTCATTTTGCGAATGGGAAAAACTAATTTTGGAAATAAGAAATTACAGTTAATTCAGTGTCCACAACCACATACTTCTTATAGAACCTTAAAATTTTCTCCCCTGTATCTTCCTCTTTTTTAGTCCATTCTGCACACACTTCCTAGTTAATATTCCTAGAGCCAAATTTTACTCATATATTTATTGTTTATCAATTCATTCTCTCTTTACTGTGTGCCAGGCCCCTTTAGGTGCTAAGGAAACGAAAATGGATATGAAGCTCATAGTCTCATATCCCCTGAAGGAGATCAGACCTGTAAATTAAAAGCAACAGGATTATGACAGTTGGTAGGAACTGAGTTCTGTGGAAAGATAGAGAGAGAAGATTTTGACTGTGCCCGGGAAAGTTTTCCAAGGGTAACAACTGAGCTATCTCTTGAAAGAGAAGTAGACATTCAGCTGATGATCAAGCCAGAAAAAGGCATTCTAAGCCAAAGGAAAGCAAACCCAAAAGATTCAAAGGAAGGCTTGGGAGATTCAGGGAACGTAATTAGTTTGGTATGACTGGAGCACCAGGGAGTAAAGAATGGGGACAAAGGAAATTTGCATTCTTCATTTATTTTATGATTCATTTGATAAATTGCTTAATGACTTGCTGTGTGCCAAACATTGAGGATACAACAATGATTTATATAGTCACAGCGGTAGTTGCACAGAGATCACAGTCTAATGAGAAATACAGAAAAGTACAGAGGCAATAAAATAGAGTGTGGTAAGTGTTCTCATAAAGTCAATAGTGGGGGTCAAGGAAACACTGAAGGATGTGTGGAGGTAGACATGAGGATGGTGGATTCTCTGATGTGCTGCCCAGGTCCCCCTTCGGGAATGAATGTTTTTCCCAGCTTCTGGGAGTACTTCCAGAAGACAACCCTCAAATTGTAGCATCACTCAAAGTCATATTTCCTTCCAGTGACATCTTGCATCCAATACTTGATCAATGTGTTATATAAAACTTTGGCCCCCTCGCCCGAACTCAGAACCATTCTGAAGCTACACAACTTCCCATGGGTGGGCTGAGAGGCTTTTGTTTGGGCCTCAGCACAGCTCAACTTCTCCCTCTGCCCAATCGTGCCTCCTTCTGCACCCTTCCATGGGTGTTGACCCACAGGGAACTCTAATAAATGTCCTGAACATGAGTCTCTATTTCAGAGTTTTCTTTCCTGAATGGAATATGAAGTGTCCTTGAACGGCATTCTAAGTAACTTGAATTTTGTGCTGTAATCAGTTGGAGCCAGAGAAGGCTTTTAGCAGGGAAGTAACTTGATCACATGCGTAAGTTGAAAGGGAGCAAAACTGAAGATAGAGAGATTAATTAGAAGGATGTTAAAATAGTCCAAGAAAGAAATGTTTAGAATCTAAATAAAGACCATGACAGCAGAGGGGAGAGAAAGAGGCAGAAGTAAGAGATATTTAAGGGTAATATTGGCAGGATTTGGTGATAAATTATAGGTGGCAGGCAAAGTAAAATCTAGGAGTTGTCCTAGATGTTTGTCTTGGGAGGATGAATAAATTTTGGTGCCACTAATCAAGACGGAAATTACAGTGGAAGAAGCAGGATCATTAGTAAATATGACAAGTTCACTTTTGGGCTTGTTGAGTTTGAAGTCAATTCAATGCAGTAAAGTGCAGGTGATGCTCGGCAGATAGTTGAAACGTGTTAAGAGATGAGGAGAGAGGTCAGTGCTGGAGATATAGGTTTGGGGACCATTAGCACATATGTGGTAATTAAATGCATCGATGTATATGAGCTCAGAGTGTCACTGTTCTTTAGAATAGTCAGATCTCCACATTGCTTACCAAAGCAAACCCTAATGCCTCTATCTGGCATTCAGACAAAACAGGGATGGTTCAGCACTGTGGACAGTGGCAGGTTGCCTTGCACATCCCTGCCCCCCTTCTCATCCCACCCCCAATATTTTAGTCCTGTTAGATCAGGACTTGATTAATTTCCCCTGTCTAGCCTTCTTGCTTTACCTCCTTCCACTCTCCTGGGCCATATCATATGCTTAAGGCAACTGTGTTAAAATCTTCTAGTTCAAGTTTTTATTTTTATCAAATGACAATCTGAGGCCCAAAGAGGCTAAATGATTTGCTCAAAGCCACATTCCTGGTTAGTGACAGAGCCAGGACCCAGATCTCCAGGATCATGGCTTAATGCTCTACTACAATACAACATGGAGTAGAGACTGTACAATTTTCCAAGCAATGTTTCAAGCTGACTAATAATAGTAAAAAACTGCCATAATATTAGCAATAAAATAAAGTGAAAAATAACTCTATTTACCTGATTCTCTGGATCTTAACTTGGCTTAGTCTTCTGCTCAGGGAAATTTTGAAAAATTGGTTTGGTAATTATTTTATCCTTTCTTTTTGAAACCCATTATTGGATGTCCTACATCTGTTCTCAATACATCATCTTTTCTCCCAGCTTACTCATTCCCTTATCATTTCCCCTGAATTCTGGAAGGTTTTTTGGGTTCATCTTAAAATTCACTGATTTGATTTTCAGCATTTTCCAATTTTGCCCTTTGCTGCTTCCATTGCATTTTTTCCCCAAACTTTCAGCAACCCTATTCTTAACTTCTAAAGCAATCTTTCTTCATCTCAAATTGTTCCCATTTTAAATATGTGATATTTTTTAAAGCAACAGCTTTATTGAGATAAAATTTGCATAGCATAAAATTCACTCTTTTAAAATGTACAATCCAGTGGTTTTTAGCATATTCATAGAGTTGTGCAATCATCACCACTATCTAATTTCAGAACATCTTCATCATCCCCCCAAAACCCTATTTACTTACTAACAATCACTCCTTGTTTCCCTCGCCCTCCATGCCCCTGGCAACCACTAATCTACTGTTTCTATGGATTTTCCTATAGTGGACATTTCATATAAATAGAATCATAAAGTATGTAGTCTTTTGTGTCCGGCTCCTTTCACTTAGCATGTTTTCAATGTTCATCAATGTCATAGCATGGTTCATTACTCCATTCCTTTCTATTGCTGAATTATACTCCAATGTGTGTGTATTATTTCACTTATCCATTCATTGGTTGATGGACTTGTGTGTTATTTCCATTTTTTGGCTATTATGAATAACGCTGGTATGCATATATGTGTATAGGGTATTGTGTAAACATATATTTTCATTTCTCTTGGGTATATACCTAAGAGTGGAATTGCTGAGTCACATGGTAACTCTATGATTAACTTTTTGACCAACTGGCAAAATGTTTTCCAAAGTGGCTAGACCATTTCACATTTTCACCCAATGTATAAGCGTTCTAGTTTATCCAAATCCTCATCAATACTCTTTATTTTCTGTTTTTTAAAAATTATAGCCATCCTACTGAGTGTGAAATAGTATCTCATTGTGGTTTTGATTTGCATTTCCCTAATGACTAATAATGCTGAACATCTTTTCATACTCTTATTGGCCATTTGTCTACCTTATTTGGAGAAATATCTATTCAGATCTCTTTAAAATTGGATTGTCTTTTTATTGTTGAGTTTTGAAAGTTCTGGATATAAGTCCCTTATCAGTTACACAATTTACAAATATTTTTTCTCATTCTATGGGCTGTCTCTTCACTTTCTCCCAGTTTCCTTTTAAGTACAAAAGTTTGTAATTTTGATGAAGTCTAATTAATATGTTTTTGCCATTTTTTTGTTTGTGCTTTTGGTGTCATATCTAAGAAACCATTGCCTAATCCCAGGTCATAAATATTTATGCTTATATTTTAAGTGTTATGCTTTTAGCTCTTATAATTAGGTCTACAGTCCACTTTATGTTTATTTTTGCATATGGTGTAATGTTCTTTTGAGTCTTGTTGATAATTCAGTTTCTTTCCAGTACCTGGCATTTAGAGATTTTTCTGAAGTTTTTCTGTTCTGATTTAACTGTTTCATGGATGGGATCATTTAAGTTTATTCCTATGGTTACTCTCTTTTTACAGATTAAAATTGACTCTTTTAATCTAGAAGTTGGTTCATTTGCTTGTTCGTTTTTATGATTATGTTCATATCCATGGATAGAGTTCACAGTTTTCAGAATTGCTTGAGAGTCCTGTTCAAATACTAGGTACAGACAATGGGAGAAGGGAAAAGTTAAAATTTACCACAGTTCTACTTTAATAAATTTGATTCCAGGTGTCTCTTGGAATAAGGAAAGAGTTACAGCCAGAGGTGGTAAAGTGAGACTTTACCACTGTACCGCAGAATTCCCTCCTGTTCTTTGGTGGCTCTACTTAGCATGTGAAGTTTATGCTGGGATGTCATGGGATATTCTGTATGACTTTAGCATTGCACGGACCTCCTACAGATGTTGGTAGGACTGGTATTCATCCCTCCCTGACTACCCTATACCTCACATTTGTCTCTAGACACAGAAAATTTTAATAGAAATCCCCTAAAGTTTATAGCAAGTACCAATTCATAATTTCTTGATTTTTATATCCCTTTGGATATTCAATAGTAGTTCAAACATGCAAACTCAAATCAATGTCTTACACCAGAACCCTTATTTCAGCTTCTGATTTGGCTCTGTTTATTACTGATTATTCTTGGCTTCCATCTACTGACCCACATTAGTTTGGCTTCCTATTCTTCTCACCCTTAACGATTATTTTGCTTTTGCTGGTGTTTCCTACGTTTGTACTGCCCCAACCACCTCCACTGCCCCACCCCACCTGACCTTGGTGACTGATTTCTTGATGCTTTAGAGCACTAGACTAGAATCAGAGACCAGAATGTGCTTCTGCTGGAGGTCTCTAGTATTTCCACATTCCCTCACTTTTCCTGATTCTTACAGTGAACTCCAATTGCACTGAAGGTAACCAAGTCTCTGTAATGTAGAGGTGCCTATCACACACATGCGCCCTCACACACACAGGAACTTCTTAAAGATATTGAAGTACCTTACTCATCTTTATAGTACTCATATTACTTAGCAACATGTATGCATGCAGTAGGTACTCAACAAATAATTAAAGGAAAGAATTCATTCAGTCAAGTAATTAAAAGAATAATATATCAATTTCCTAGTAAGTAAAAAACTTCATTCCTATTTCAAACAGCTTGAAGATAGGTAGTTTTTCACCCATATATTTACTTTGAGGATGGATTTGAAATGGTACAAATGGATATCAGTGCTTTATGCACACCTTCTTAGAGATAATTTAGAGAAATACCATATTCTCAGTAAGTTTTAACAAAAGAGTTGATAGATCAGTGATGAAATTGTATTTTTGTCTTCATTTTACTCATTGAAATTAATATTTTTCTTATAACAGTGTTCTATATATTTTGTTCCAAAAAGGTTTTAAGGTGGCTGACATAAACATATGGAATACAACAATACTCAATGTAATAGCAATACTAAGTTATAGGAAAACAAAAAAAGAAAAAATGAGTGTAGGAAAAAAGATGAAACCAGGAGAGAGTTTTAAGCAAAATGTCTGCTGCAAGCTCACCTGCATGCACTTGCTTGTAGAAGGCGACATATTTGGCTCTGACTTTTCCGAGCAATTTTAAGAAGGCTCATAACCAGTTATTGAGCCAGTGTCTATAGATTCAATCGAATGAATTGCTTGGATGAACACAATTTCTCCAGTTACTGAAACCAGAGAGAAATTTCTCCAAAAGGTTGTCACAGAGACAACACTGTAAGTTATAATGATCACCATCCTTGCAGTCAGCACGGCACAATTTTGTTGAAGTCTTTATTAATGTAGGCTAAGAACACATAGTTCTTTACATGGAAAGTTCAGTGAACTAATTTTAAGTTGTGCAGTGTTCTTAGCACTGACAATAACCCTGCAAATGGTCCTAATGAGAACATTTCCATGGTCAACTTGAAATGCGTAGATGACTCAAATGCAGCTCAACAGCCTTGAAGAAAGTTTCAGATCAGTGGGCATATCGTTGGATAAAGTGCACCAAAAAAGTGAAGAGCAAGAGGTCTTTGGTATCAGTCAGATTTCTTCTGTAATAGTGCTGCATAACAACCAACCACAGATTTTAAAGGCTAAAAACAATAAATGTTTGTTTTTCTTGCTCATGGTTTGGTCAGCTCCACATCTCCTTGTTCTTGAATCATTGGCTAGCCAGTTGATTACAGAAGCAAGGGAAGTAAAGCCAAAGACAAGCATGTTTAAAGGCTCTGCTTGCATCACATTTGCCAACTTCAATTGGCCAAAGCAAGCCATGTGTCCGAGCCCAATCTGAAGTAGGTGGGGAGATGCACTCTGCCTACTCCAGTGGGAGGTCCTGCAAAGCCACTTGACAAATGCTGTGTAATTCTATCTCAGGGTGGGAGTGAAAAACTGGGACCAATCCAACTACCACAAGCAGAATTCTATTTGCTATACCCTTCATGTTTCACTTCCCACTTGGTACCTCTAAGAATCAGACAACTTTGGATTTGGAAGGAAATTTAAAGGTTGTCTAGCAAGGTCCTAAGATCCTTTCATTTTACAGATGACTTACCTGGGGCCCAGAGAAATTATAGGACTTGCCTCTAAGTCAGCTCAAATTCAACTAAGTGTTGTAACTTTAACTTTCCTCGCTCTATTCCACCTTCAAACCCCAGCTCCACATGGAATTATATGAGTTTAGTTCATGAGAGAAATCTATGATTAAGGACCTAAACTTCAATCTCCAGAGGTAAAAGCTTAGGTTGGCTGCAGATATAAAGAGTTTTGGTAGTACACTGAAGAGAGATCTTAAATTCTAGGTTCTGACTTGGAGAAATTAGTTTTTCACTGAGTTTTTCTATCGAAAGTATTCAGACTCTGAGTTGTTATTTAAAAATAGGTAATGTTTCCAGAAGGAAATGTTTAGTTTGTTTCCCAGTTGCTTTCCATTGTCTCCATGTTTCATCTGACAAAGAATCAAATGTAAGGAAGGCAAGGAAGTGGGTAGGTGGACTGAGGATGGAAGATTGCCAGAGATGGAGGAAACATACACAACAGGGCCTTTTCAAGAAAGGCCTTTGACTTTTGTTTTTCAAGTTTCTCTAATGTCCTCCCTAAGGTAAATCACCAGAGGCTATGTGTTTGGCTTACTCCTCAGAAGCAGAGCTGAGCTGGTAAGCAGACTGAAATGCACTGGCAGAGGGTTTGTTTTGAGAGAAGGGAACAGCTGTTCCTCCTGGAGTCCCCAGCAGACATGAGCCTATCCATTACCTCAGTGTTCCTAGATGGTATTGCTTACAGCCCTTTTTGTGTTCTGTTTACCGTTCCATTTCTGTAGGTCAGTTTGACCGGATATTATGCTTTTTTAGAGACACTTAATAGCCAAGATAGTATTATTAATGTCCTGTCTAAATTTGACTGTTTCTTTAACATTTCATGGTTTTACTTCGGTTTGTTTACTTCTGAGAATCAGCTCTCCTGGCAAGAAACTCGACCCCTGTAGATGATATTATCTTGGAGGAATGTAGGGCTAAGCTCGGGGGTAGTTTTTCTGAGAATCCGTGATCTGACCACACATAATAAACAAAGCCAGATAAGAAGCAGCCATTCAACATGAAAAACAAAGAGTAATGATTTAGCTATACAACTTTAAAATAGAAACACAGGAAAAAATACAAAATGTTTTAAAATAATTATTTCCTACCTTAATATTGCTCTGTTCACTTTATTTTAGCCTCGAACGGAGGGTCCCCAAATTTTCAAGTATGATCCCATTTTTAACATAAAAAATTCATAGAGCCCCACATAATTGTAATTGTTATTTCAGTAACATGTAATTGAGAAAACACAGAAGGACAAAACACATTGTTATGAATTCAGTAATGCTTTTAATTAAAGTCATATGTATTGAACAAAAGAGCATTTACACTCATTTGAAGAATAGGCATAAATATCAATGCAACCCACCCTACTCAGGATTAGAAAAGCAGACTTGATGGAACTCTCAGTCCCCTTGTAAGAATTTTAAAGCTCGGCAGATGTCCATGGCTCATAGGTTGGAATCTAAATTTTGTCCTCCATCTTTTGTGCCTGTCAGTTTTGGGAGCTGTCCTATTTAATGACATCATTGGTCTCCTGTCTTCACAGGCACAGCATATTCTTATTAGTTGGATCAAACAGGACATAATATAATAAACTGAGCCCTGTTGTTCTAAAAGTCAGAAGACTGGAATTTGCATTTTTTTTTTAATCTACTAATGTTTCCTTGAGGAAATCAATATCTTTGAGACTGTTTTACCTTTTGCAAAATTAAGGATGGGAGCTGGGGAGATACTTGCTCTGCCCAATTAACAGATTATTTTAAGGATCAAATTAGATTATGCAGCACTTAGTTAAATAAATAATAAATGGTAGCTGGCCAGTCAGTATTTTAGTAGAATCCTCCCATTTAGAGCCTAATTCTTAGCTTTTGCAGTACTAGAAATGTATAGTTCACGCATAGTGACATTGGCCTGGGTGACTACCATGCTCTCCAGACTCACAGTGGCTTGTGGGACAGGAAGTGGAAGGTCTGTGCAGTGGACTGAGCTGGAAGTGGCGTCCTAGTTTTAAGATTTACCTCTGCCTTTTCAGTGAATCACTTAACTTCTCTGGGCCTCAGCTCCTTATGAATAGAGAAATGGACCAAAATCTCAGAGGTGTTCTCTTTTTGCAATGGAGCTCTTTTCTTTCTAAAAATGAAATCTTACTTTGAAACTCCAATTATAAGTCAGATACAAAACAATGCACAGTTTTCACATGCAGTTTAAAATTTTAATTGTTTACAAATGAGGCCCTAGGGGTTCAGCTACTGATTTAGTTCATCCTTAAGATCCAACTCTACACAAAGTTATTTATTAACTTAGAGTGAGAGATGGTCCTGCCCAAAGAATTGCTAGTGGTCATCTTCATGGGATATCTTGCCCGATCGTCTTGTCCACTCAGGAAATTAAACCTTGGATCAGAACTTTGAGCATAAAATAAATCATGCAAGTCCTATATTCTTGAGGAATAGTACCATCAAGCAACAGCGACCCAATTTCATGCCCTTCTTCATGCTAATAATTTTTTTCTCTAAAGAGCCAGGCAGGGAAATCTAGAATCTCCGCCATAGACCAGTGTTGGAAGGAATCATCACCATAATCTTAACCTTTAACTTGTCTTTCATGCCTTCATGTGGATCTCCACACCCCTACTGATGTGACTGTCTTCCTTACATTCAGAACATGGGTCATGGTCTCCACGATGAGAATTTTTCAGGTCATAATATGTTTGAATGCTCTTTACAAAATCCTGGCCAGGTGGTCATCCAGGCTCTACTGTCCACTTCCTATGGTCTTCCTAGCACTGGAGATAGAATGATTTCTCTTTCTTCCAAAGAGTAATTCTTAGACATTTCCTTCATTCATTGACCCAAAATATGACTCTCTATAGTGTCACGTATTGTCAAATGTGTAACTATCTGATGAATGAGTCATATTACAACATGCTCTAGACTACAAGTTCCCCACAAGATTCTGAGCTACTCGAGGACTGAGCCTGGATCTGAAAGATTTGTCTTTGTTTGCTCAGTGACTAACAGTACCTGAGGTACAGAGGACTCTCACCAAATCTTGAATGACTGACTAAATGAATTGAGTGAATGTAGCAAATCGTTAAGCTAGAAAAGACAGAATTCCATTATTACTTTCAAAAGCAGCAATTATAAAGTTTATAACTCAGTTTGTCACTGAGCAAATTATACCTTCAGACCCCAACAATACCCCTGCATTCTCATAGCTTCAGAAAGCTCAGTTTCCAAAACCACACTGGAGTCATTTTCAGGGTGCAGACTGAACTGTCACCCAGTATCTGCCCCTATTTCCAGCCACTGAACCAAGTGAGGGGAGCTGAAGCATGAGGTTGAGAGAGCATGGCAGCTAATGATGGGAACCATAGGGACCAACTACCTGGGTGTTAATCCTGGCCTTTCCATTTGTTAGCTGTGTGACTTTGGGCAAGTTACTTACCATCTCTGTATCTATAAAATGCATATTAGCTAAGTGATGATTTAATGAGTTAATGCCCCTAGAGCTCTTAGAACAGAGCCAGACATGCCGTAAACATTCAATAAGTATTGACTCTCATGCATTCATCCTGGTTTGGAGGGAGGAACCTAAGCTCTGAGTTGGGCAAGCCAGGCTTGTAATTCACACTCTGGCCCTTTTTCTTGGGTAATCATTTAATTTCACTAAACTTGTTTCATCTTGTGTAAATGTGGATAATAACATAGCGGTGGGGGAAAAATGCTATTTAAAACCACAGCAGACTACAGGCCTTCTGATTCCTAGGACTCCAAGTTTAGGAAAACACCCTGATAGGCCTGCTTTAGATACGAAGGAGGAAGCCCCAGGCACAGAAATAAATCACTTTGCATGATGAAGAATTTTGAGCATCCAAGAGCTTGAGATGAAAGCACCAACCCCAGGAAGAAAAGAAGTCCAGCAAAATAGCCAAGAGTCTGAGGCTTTATTTGGGGCAATAGTCTTAATATCCAATATTGAGTTGTTTGTCACTTGGCACCACAGTGAATCATTCCTTACCTTTTCACCAGAACATAAATTGATGTTTGTTTTACCAGCAGTCATATGTGGGCAATACTTGGGAGAGTGATGAAATTAAGCTGATGCGTTTATGGTAATGGGTAAGGCAGTCCAGCAGAAGGGAAAGCAAACACAAGAGGGATGTAGAGGATAGATGGAGAATTTGGCCAAGGTAGGAAAACAGAATGTGAGGTAAGGAAGAGAAACCTGGAGATGTGGGGAATACCAGCAGATTTCTCATCAGTGTGGGAGATGGCAATCAAGTGCTTTTATTTTACCCTGATCTTAAAGAATAAAAAAAACTAGAGTCATTTGAAGAACCTAAGTGTCCTGGTATTTGAGTTATACACTCAGCAGGATTCTTAGGACAGTCAGAGTTAATGGATGTAAACTCCTAGCACAAAGTAATCATTCTATAAATGGCAACTATTATCATTAATCCTGTTGTTCATATATCATTCAATGAGTATTTATCTAACCCAAGGAAGCTGGGCGAAGAGCAGCTGGTGTATGAGGTGGGCAGTGGAGCATACAGGTTCATCCAGCTAACCCATGTTGGAGACCTACCTAACATCCCCCCTCCTACCCGCCACATCTCCACCCCTGGCCTCCGTCCCCCTTTCTGGACAAGAAAATACACTCCCTAGAGGAATAACATAGGCTTTCAGGAGAGCCAGGGCTGTGCCCTTTGGGGAGCACAGGCACCTTGTGTGAGCATAAAAGATTTTTCCTAAGTCATGTGCATGCTTAAGAGCATACCTCTAGACCAAAAGTTTTAAAATTATTTCATTAATCTACTTAGTGAAGGTAAGAGTGACAAGCAGTGTTCTAAAAACATGCAGTTATTTTCCCCATGATCCATTTTCCAGTAAGTGACTACCAAGATAGCTGGAGCACAAGAATAGGTAATGGCTTTGTTTTCCCAAGATGCAGTCATTGCGATTATTTTTAGATGAAAGATTTGGAGCCAGAAGCCTAACTCATAATTATGTTGCTAAGATTCTACAACCAGTTGTTTGGTGGAATTAATTCAACCATGACAACTTTAAAGTCACCACATTTTCTGAAAAAATCAGCAGATAAAATTGAAAATAAAATATTTCATGACATGAAGTGCTGTTTCCTGAGATGATCTCACATCTTTCTCCTTTCAAAGCTTGCACGCCCGCTTCCCTTGCGCCCTCTCCTAGTCCCAGCTCTTACCCTGCTCTGCTGATTATTGAAGCCCACAGACAGCGCCTCCTTCAGGAAGCATTCCTAAAGACACCCGCCTGATGATCTCCCCTTCCTCTGAACGCCTGCATTGCTTGTGGACTGTCTACAACCTTCCTTGGAACTTTTCATCCTCTCCCTTGAATTCTAGTTTATTTTTGAATGTATCTCATTATTTCCAAGGCTAGTTGTGTACTATGTAATAATTTTACACTACAAAAACAATATATCAGAGACCAATATTATCAAAAATTTGGGAGAGACAAGAAAGAGAAATATTCACAATCTCATGGTCCTAACACTAATTCCGTACTCATCATTTTATGGTGCTTCCTTCTAACCTTTTCCTATGCTTATTTTTTCATTGATTTAATCCTAGTGGATATGCAATTTCGTATTCTGACTGTTTTCAACTAATAATACATCACTAGTATTATGCAAACTGTTATATTGCCTTCATAAATGTTACTTTAAAGGCTGCATAATACAGTACATAATCTACTGTAAACTTTTAGATTGTTTATTGTATTCCACTATCGTACTGCAGTATAAATAATACTGCAGTTGACATTTTTATGCGTATCATTTTTTCAGTGTGTGTATTTATGTGTGTATGTGCACACATATTTTGATTTTTTTTTCTTAGGATGGTGTCCCAAAAGGAAACTTACTGAAACAAAGAGTAAGATTATTTTTATGGTTTTTGACACATATTGCCAAATTGGTTTCCAAAAGAGTTGGGCCAGTTTACATTACCAGAAGTGTATAAAGATATCAGTTTCTCCAGACTTTCACCAGAATTATTTCCTTAATTATTTAGTCTTCATATCAACCAAATAGGATGACATCAGGTCATAACTTCAGGTGCGCAGAAAAGTACAGAGAAAAATATTTACCTGTGGCCCTGGTTTATCAAATCTTAACATATTTCCATATTTTCATTAGTTTTATAAAAATCAAATCTTATATATACAGTTGAAGCCTTTGTGTACCCTCTTCCCAGTTCCGCTCCCCTCCCTCATTGCCTCTACAGAGATGACTGAAGTTGGATGTTTATCATTCTTTTGCATTTCATTTCCATATCTTTTAGTTGTTAAATCATTGATTACTAATAAAGTAATAGCTAATATTAAAGTGCTCATAGTATAGCTAATATTAAAGTAGTACTCAGGTTCTAGAGTCAGGCAGAACTGGCTTTGTATTCCTGCTCTGCCACTTGTTAACCATGTCTCCTTGGATCTCTCTGTGCCTCAGTTTTCTCATCTATAAGATGGAAATAATAATGGTTCCTACTATTCTTTATTATGTTGTTATTAAGATTAAATGGGACAGTGCAGGTAAAATTCTTAGCACAGTGCTGGGCACTCAATAGGACACATTAATAAATATCAGTTTTGTTTATGCAAATCTTAAACTACAAGAAAATTTTAAGATGACATTTTATGGTAATCATATTTTTCTCAGTTTAGCAATACTCATTCTTTTCTGTGAATATTCTGACATCTCTCACAATAAGTGACATACTCTTTATCATATTTAAGGAAACCAGATTCAGAGAACCCAAGACGGGTGAGAGTTAATGAGGTGGTTATAGACAACATTACAAAGCCCTGGGGCACAGTGGAGCAAGGGACCCTTAATGGCAACTGGAGGAGCAGAGAGCATCACAGGACCCAGGAAAAGTGTAAGTTAGGGACACAAGATCATGCAAGGGCTATTTGCTGAAATAAATACTGAAGTATTTTGAAAAGACCAATATAGATCCCACAAACCTAAATCCAGTGTTTATCTTGGTTTTATTCCAATAGCAGAATAATCTGGTTCTTTTTTCTCCCAGAAACCACAGGGTTCAGGTAAGTGCAGTACGGATTACTAGGAGTCTATAAAAACCATCACTTTATAAATGACAGTCTGCCCCTCACCTGGCCACCTGCCAATTCACCCAGCTACTCCCTGGAGGAACACTCTGAGTCTGGCCTTCTGCCAGTATCTGAAAAGGGATCGAGGCATCTGAGCTTCACGGTGGCTCTCATTCGAGGTCTCCCTCAGCAGACACCCTCTCCAGGAGGCCGGCAGTCCTCAGCAGAAAGCCACCTTGCAGCCTACAAACTTTACCTCCTAACAGAGGCTGTACCAGTAGGAGATTGCCCACACGTACCAAAACAGTTTAAGGAAATCCATCATAAGCCCCCGGATTAAAAGGCAACAGAAAAACTACACTGCCTGGCCCTGGCTTCTCTTGCAGCAGGTAAGTCCTTACAAGGTGATAGCTGCCCGGGCCCTAGGAACACGGGTGTACACCCTCTCATCTGCTAACTGTGCCTCATTTCCTCTAAGAAACTTTAAGCAATCTGTTCTAAAAGATGGCATGTGGAAAGATGAAAATTCTTGAAAAAATTAATATGGTAAAACCGAAACTCAAAGCTGGAGCAAAAGTGGCATTGCTCTTCTATGCTTCGAGTTTCTAGCAACAGCTTCAGGCAGCAGGCTCAGGAGCTGGATGAATTCAGGGGCCATTTTAGAGCAAGCCGGAGTGGGATTAGATGTTCCAGGCTGCACTGTTCTCCTAAGCCTGCCAGGATCTGAAACTTAGCTCTTGGGCCTGGGCCAGAACCAGGCTGACGTTCAAGGGTAAGCTAAGAAGGCAGCCCGGATCAGGTGGGCGACTGCTGTGCAGAATTCTCTGGATAATGCCTCTTTGCTTTGCTCTCCCCCAGCACTGATCAAATGTCCTCACTCCACCCCCCACTTAGTGTCGCTATAGGTCCCTCCTACTGAAATTATATACCTTTTTAAGATTATGAAAATAAATGTTAACTGCTATCTCTGTCTTTAGGTTTCAGTTGAAAACAGTTATCCTTCAGCGATCTTTCACAGTAGAAATAACTTGTCCAATTTTACTAAGGCTAAAGTTTGCTCCATAACTTCACTAGGAAATTATCTGTAATGGAAAAAAAAGCACCTGATTAATTAATATAAATATTTATATAATATCACAATTAGGAAAATGTCATATGAATTCAGGTTTATCATATATATCTCTCTTGTAATTTATTATGTCATCATTCATAGTATATGTATGAAGATGTGAATTTAATTTTAGACGCTTTGTTCGTTGTTAGTTCATCTCATATTCTCTGTGAGCACTTATGATAATGAATGTATTTGATATTCAGGTGGCTTTTCTCGGCTTTCATTTTGCAGTTCAGTAATTGGTGATTCAAGGTGCATAGAACAGCAAAACATAAATAAATCTCAATTACAAATTCGTTATTTTAGTTTTTTTAAAACTTTTACGTCTTACTGGGTTGTAAGAAAAGTCTTTAAGACATTATTCCTTCCGAATTCAGTATAAAGTAGTAAGTTAAAAACAGAGTCCCCAAACATAACATTACAAAATATTAGAAATGTTTAAAAATTACCTTGTCTATTATGGCTCAAAGTGGAGAAACAAGTAGATAAACTTTAATTAATTAATTTTAATCAATTTAGTCTAGATATTTCCGAATATAAGGTGATCTCGGTTTTTTTTCAGACATTTTCAAAATGTGTTTGGGACAACTTGATATGTTAAAATTTTGAGACAGAAATCAAATGGTTAAATGTCACACAGCATTTATTAGTTTACTTCTATTTATTAAATTTACTAATTCAGATATGTTGCTTTTTCCCATTCCATATATAACATATTTATAATCACTACAATGTATTATACTACCTTTTAAAGTGACATCTTAAATTTGTCTTTTTTTAAAATACAAATTCCAGATTTTACAGATTGAATTTACGTCAGGCTAAATGATTTCTTCAATTGGTATGTTGTTGATTAAAATAATTAAGAGAGTGACCCATAATATGACAGACTTGTAAGGACTGGAATACAAAGTGACTCCATCTTTTCTGAGAAATAATTTGGGTTAAAACCCAAACAACCCTCACCTTAAGGATAAATAAGTATGTTTGCATAACAGGAAATTCAAAACCTATAAAGGGTTACAGTGAAGCAAGCCAGTCTGTCACACCTGTCCCTAGTTTTTCCTGTCCAACTTAGATGATCAATGAATATTTACTAAATGAATAAGTAATAAATATTTTAATACTATCTTCTATCTGTTTTTTCATATGTATTATTTTACAATCAGAAAAAAAAAACAAAGATAAGAAATTAGTTCCCTGGTAAACCTGAAAACTGCAGCTAGACTTGCATTTCATTTTCTGAATATATTATAATACTTGTTAAAATTCCATTGACATTTTAGTAAGGACAGTCCACTCCTTAAATTAGCCCAGCTCACTCTGGGGATTGTTTTGGCGATACTAACTCTATTTACAGTTACAGAGATTCCTACATTCTTCTGTGGTATAAGCAATATGGGGAAAATCCTTCGGAATAAAACTCACCAAAGTTAGCAGAGTTATTGAATTCTCTTCTCTTCCCTAGAAGTAAGGAAGCTACTATGAAAACTGCCTTCATGTTTTAAAATTATTTGAGTGGTGAAGTTATAACCAATTATTTACTCTTAATTAAGTAATTAAAATCCTGTTGACCTCAAGAAACTCAATAAGTTTCACGGTTTGTAGTTCACTCCTGGAAATACTTTGGATAGTGGAAGTTTTCTAACTGGGGCAGCAGCTGCCAGGCCCAGCCCTGTCACGACTACTGAGGACTTTCTCCCATGAGTTTCACGTGTGCCCAAGTGGTATTCTGAGTACACTTAAACCTGTAGTCCGCTCAAACTTGGCTTCTTCTACTACTGAAGATGTAAGGCACTTATTTATCTATACTAGCGTATGGTTTCAGTCCATATTGCTATGTGTAACCCATCCTTGGTTTACTGTCCTCAGAAACATGTTCATCATGCTCTACAGAACCCCCACTTTACTATTTAAAACAAACAAATAGATGAAAACTCAACTCCTTTATATCTCTCTCTTCACAGATTGTCTCAGTCGGGTTCTCTAGGAAGCAGATGCTAGGAGTCAAGGAGTCCAAGGGATTTATTGGAAGATAACATCTGTGAAAGATAAAAGGGGCATGGAACAGGATTAAAGAGGATCTGATGAGGTCTTGGTCAACCCAGTTGAGAGCTAGAGAAGAAAAGTTGATGATTAGAAGAGTTCTATGTTGGGAAGAATGGCAGGCCCCAGTACCTCCGTGCTCAGTCAGTCATTGGCTGTGGCTATCCAGGAACAGTGGGGCCTCCACTCCAAAGCTGAGGCAGAGCCCACAGGTGCTAATGGCTGGAGGCTGTTAGCCAACTGCACTCCTTGCAAGTGAACATCAGGGTCTTTCTTGAAGGGAGATCAGAGAGATGCAATTCCAATGCTGCCTCATAGATTAATTCCTCTACTGCCCCACTTCTCACACCCCATGTGTCTAATGTTTACTCCCTGACTCTCTTTATGACTGCTCTTGATTCCATGTGAAACTTCCACTCCCTTATCTCTTCAACCTTCTCCCAACATTTCAGCCCTCTCATGACCACTGTTTTCTCCAGAGAGGCTGGACCCAGTTCCCTACCACTTCATCCATTCCGCAGCCGATATTCTTAAATTCCTTGCCCTTTTTCCCTAAGTGTCTACACTGCAAAACCCTGTTTATCTGTCTACCTTCTTTATTCCTATACTCAAACTGCTGGCTGCAGCTAAAGAAAATCATCCAACACCACAGAATAATGTCATATGGTTTCCAAGCTTAGCTGAACCTTAAACACCATACAGAAATCCTATATTTAGGTACTTCCTTCTCCCATGGCATCTGAAGAAAAATCTTATAATTTTTGTTTTGCAACGTGTTAAAGAGCATGGTGGGAAAAGCATGGGCTTTGGGGTCATATAGCTCAGATTTGAATTCTAGCTTTTTACTGCCTATATATCTTTAGTTAACTTCTCTGGGTCCTTTTTCTCAATTTTAAAATGGAGCTAAAACTAACTGTTGATGACAGATTGTTTTGAGGATTACAAAAAATACGTAATTGATTTAGTGAGAAGTCTCAAGTCACTGAAAGTATATACACTAAGGTTTTTTCCCCACTAACTGCTACCAACTGTACTCTGTTGAAAACTCCCCTCTCCCCTGAATACATCTCAATCTAATTCCATAACGTTTTGGATATTTTAAGTTATTAAAACAGTTCTCTTCTCCACTAGTGCAGGTTAGATAGGAGGCCGTGTGTGTGTGTGTGTGTGTGTGTTTGTGAAGATGTGATCTGCTTTCTTGAACTCCACACTTCCCTCCTTCCACTTACCCCTCTGGTGTCTGAAAAGGAAGACAAACATGTCTATACATTGTCAATGTTGCTGTCCCCTTTCATTGTAAATGACCTTGCATCTCTTCTATAGATTGAGTATGACCTGATGGTGATCACAATATGTTCCATTGACAAAGATGTAAGTCCTAAGCAGGTCCAGTAATTATTGATGCTCCCTTGGAAGACTTAATTTTATGTTTTGGCTAAATTCAATTCCTCCCACCTTCACCTCCCACCCAAAGGACTGCTCCATGACTCAGTAGTTCATATCTTACCTATTTTCTCATTGGCCATTGCAGCCCAACTCTGGAGACAAACGTACAAGTAGGATTCATTTTCTGTATCTCCCAGGAATCAGGGACTTGAGATAAGGTGTCCTTGCCCTCTTGGCACGGCCACACCACCTAGCCACCTCTCCCGAATCTTCTTTCCTCTATTTTGATAGTACTGGGTAGGATAGGAAACCCAGTAGCTAAGCAGACATCCACATGGGGAATTCAGGGAATCATAGCCTAGATGAAGGCTTCCATAAACATGGCCCCAAAGAATTTGGTAAATATTTCTCAAGAGTATACTATTTCACCATAATTCCTGGACTAACTAATAACCTCAAAGGGTCAGGAAAGGAAATCAATCAGTACTTTACTCCATTCTGATAGATGTATACAAAGCATCATCTGTAACTGACCTGGATATACCAATGAATGATATTTTTCCTTGGTGAGGTATAACAGAGCTCCATTTCTAGATCGTATGTTTGTCTTTATCACCAGTATATGGTGCACACATGCATTGTTCTAAGCACTTTACAATTATTAACTCATTTAATCCCCACAACAATCCTATGGGGTAGTTACTATTACAATCCCCAAATGACAAATGAGGAAATTGAGCCACAGACAGCCTAAGTAACCTACATGTTGTCTATAAACCTTTGACTGTATCTGCTAGGAATCCAATTAAGATTTTCAAATCCATCCTCAAAAGAAAGAGTCTCTTAGTTTTCTTTTTTTTTCATTATTATAAATGATATTTGAGATTACAACAACCCATAATAAATTGGGTAACTTGTCATTTTTGTGATCTGGAAGATGTTACATATCATGGTCCTTGTTACACTCTTGATACACCGAAATTATCTGTTCCTTGGAATTTTTTAGACTTCATTCACAATTCTGTTTCTATCAAGTGGTACTTGTTGTTTAGGAACTATTTCAATTGCTATTGGTTGGTTTACTTTTTCTACATTTTGTTGGTTTTGATATTTTATATTTTTGCAAACATTAACCTGTCTTGAGGTTTCCTCATATTCTCAAGATTTTCTTCTAGTTTTAAAATATCACTTTTATCCATTGTTATATCACTCTCCAGTTCTCTGGTTGTTGTTTGCCCAATCTGATAAATTTATATAAGAAAAATACCCATAAGATAGTTCAACTTAATCAGTTCAGATTCATATCCAAAGAATTTAAGATTTATGGATGCAATATTTATGTTTAATTTTTAAATAATGCCTTTTTTTGAAAGCAACATTTTATTTATTTTTTAAGTAATTTTTTGAGGTAACATTGGTTTATAGCTTTATATAAATTTCATGTGTACCTCATTATATTTCAATTTGTGTAGACTATACAGTGTTCATCACCCAAAGTCTAATTGCTATCGTCACCATACACATGTGCCCATTTATTCCTTTTGCTGCCCTCTGTAACCACCAATCTATTCTCCTTATCTATGTGTTTGTTTGTTTATTTCCACACATGAGTGAAATTACATGGTATTTGGCTTTGCCTGTCTGATTCATTTTGCTTAGCATAATGCCCTTAAGGTTCATCCTTGTTGCAAATGGCAAGATTTCATCTTTTTTTATGGCTGAGTAGTATTCCAGTGTATATTTATACCACTTCTTCTTTATCCACTCATCTGTTGATGGGCACTTAGGTTGTTTCCAAGTCTTGTCTATTGTGAATAATGCTGCAATGAATGCAGGGGTGCATATATCTTTTCAAATTAGTGTTTTCGTGTTCTTTGGATAAACACCCAGAAGTTGAATAGCTGGATCATATGGTAGTCCTATTCTTGATTTTTTGAGAAATCTCCATACTGTTTTCCATAGTGGCTGCACCAGTTTGCATTCCCACCAGCAATGTATGAGGGTTTCCTTTTCTCTACATCCTCTCCAACACTTGTAATTTCTTGTCTTTTTAATAACAGCCATTCTGATGGGTGTGAGGTGATATCTTGTTGTAGTTTTGATTTGCATTTCCCTAATAATTAGTGATGTTGAACACCTTTTCATGTGCCTGTTTGCCGTTGTATATCTTCTTTGGAAAAATGTCTGTTCAGATCCTCTGTCCATTTTTTAATTGGGTTGTTTTTTTGTTGTTGAGTTGTACAAGCTCTTTATATATTTTGGATATTAACCCCTTATCAGATATATTATTTGCAAATATCTTCTCCCAATTTTTAAGTTGTCTTTTCATTTTGTTCATGTTTTCCTTTGCTGTGCAGAAGCTTTTTAGTCTGATCATTTTTTCTTTTGTTTCCCTTGCCTGAGGAGACATGATATTCAAAAAGATACTGCTAAGACTGATGTGGAAGAGCATGCTACCTATGCTTTCTTCTAGGAGTTTTATGCTTTCAGGTCTTACATTCAAGTCTTTAATCTATTTTGAGTTAATTTTTGTGTATGGTGTAAGATATAATGGTTTACTTTCATTCTTTTGCATGTGGCTGTTCAGTTTTCCTGACACCGTTTATTGAAGAGATTTTCCTTTCTCCATTGTATGGTCTTGGCTCCTTTGTCAAAAATTAGCTGTCCAAAAAAAAACAAAAATTAGCTGTCCATAGATGTGTGGGTTTATTTCTGTGTGCTTGATTCTGTTTCATTGATATGTGTGTGTGTGTTTTTGTGCCAGTACCACGTTGTCTTGATTACTACAGTTTTGTAGTATATTTTGAAATCAGGGAGTGTGATACCTGCAGCTTTGTTCTTTTTTCTCAGGATTGCTTTGGCTATTTGGGGCCTGTTGTTGTTCCATATAAATTTTTGGATTCTTTGTTCTATTTCCATGAAAAATGTCATTAGGATTTTGTTAGGGATTACACTGAATCTATAGATTGCTTTAGGAAGTATGGACATTTTAACTATGTTAATTCTTCCAATCCATGAGTATGGAATATCTTTCCATTTCCTTGTGTCTTCTTTGATTTCTTTCAACAATATTTTATAGTTTTCAGTGTATAGGTCTTTCACCTCTTTGGTTAAACTTATTCCTAGGTATCTTTTTGTTGTTTTTGCTGGAATTATAAATGGGATTGTATTCTTGATTTCTCTTTCTGCTAGTTCATTGTTGGTGTATAGAAACGGAACTGATTTTTGTGTGTCGATTTTGTACCCTGCTACCTAACTGTATTCATCTATTATTTCTAATAGTTTTTTTAGGGTTTTCTATATATGAAATCATGTCATCTCCAAATAATGACAGTTTTACTTCTTCCTTTCCAATTTGGCTTACTTTGATTTCTTTTTCTTGCCTAATTGCTCCGGCTAGGACTCCCAATACTATATTAATAAGAGTGGTGAAAGTGGGCATCCTTGTTTTGTTCCTGTTCATAGAGGGATAGCTTTCAGTTTTTCACTGTTAAGTATGATGTTAGCTGAGGGTTTGTCATATATGGCCTTTATTATGCTGAGCTACTTTCCTTCTATACCCATTTTATTCAGAGTTTTTACCATAAACGGATGCCATATCTTTTTGAATGCTTTCTCTGCATCTGTTGAGATGATCATGTGATTTTTATTCTTCATTTTGTTAATGTGGTGTATCATGTTGATTGATTTGTATATGTTGAACCATCCCTGCATCCCTGGAATAAATCCCACTTGGTCATGGTGAATGATCCTTTTAACATTGTTGTATTTGGGAATGCAACATTTTAAAGGAATAGTTTAATACAGTTTGGTATTAAATACGGCATTTTTAGTACTATTTCTCTGTTCTGTGATCTAGTTTATATTTTTTATGCCCCCTCCCAAAACATTAAGTATCTAAATTTCCCCTAAGCAACCATATTTATACACACACACACAAACATACACAGTCACTATTTTCATTACTTACTTGTGTTATCTCTGCTTATAAAAACAATGACCAAAATACTGAAGTTCAACAATAAATGTCTTTGCTTGTAGGATTCTCCTTATGGTCTTTACATACTTTTACAAGAAAAGAAAAATATGCCAATTTACAACATCAGGCTTAGTAATGGTTAGACAGTCCTGAGGATTTTGATCATGTGCTATGATAAACTTAATCATTTGGAGAACCACGGATACTGGGTGTATCATGGATAGGGTGGAGGGAATCTCAATTCAGTACATACTTAGAAGCCATATGATTTTAAAAATGGATGGTTACAGTTTACTTCATACACATAATACTCCCACTTAGTATTTCAATTATTTTAATTGCATTAGATCTCTATCCTCCCAAGTTTAATTAGTAGGAACACAAAAATGTTTATCTTTGGTGCCAACGGCCAAAATAGCAAGATGCTTTTGCTGTTTGCTTTCATTCTGTAATAGGTATTGAAATATTGTACATAGTCTCAGCTTCACATGTACTTTGTGTGTGTGTGTAGTGACATGCCCTTCACATTCACAAAAACATGTAGAAAACCAGAGTGAAGGATTTTTAAAAAACTGTTTAGAATTAAGTGAAAATTGGCAGAGTTTTGGAATAACAAGAGTATATTTTAAGCTCACAAAGGACTAAGATGTATCTGTAATAGTTCATACATTTCTTAGAACTGTATAAAAAAGATTTATTTAATAAATGCTGTACCTATGAGACTACGGTAACTGTAAATCATGAAAAAAAGGGATACTTTGTTATAGTCCTATAGCTTCTGATAATTCTTTTTGGAATTTATTCTTTCAAGTTTCTTTTTGAACCTATACTATTGAAGTGTAAATCAGAAAAAGGAACCAATCACATTCTTCTTTCATGTTTCTGTCACGTTCTATCTTCAGAAACAGGCGACCTTTGGCCAATTGCTCATGATTTGGAGAAATAAGTGGAGCTGTACGGGAGGGAGACTGAGCAGAACACCGCAATCAGATAAATTACAGCACAGATGTGGTAAGTGATAGACTATACACAAAAATGTAATTTAACCTCTAAAAGTTTTAGGCAGTATTTCCCAACTACAGGATGTTTAAATACAAATGTGAGGCCTTTGTTAACAAATTTCCAAAACAGGAAAAAGCGTCACTGGACTCAAAGCCTGTTGAGGGTAGAGACTTGCTTTTTGGTTTACCTCTGCCTAGAGCAGAGCCCGCCTCCTTCTACAGTGCTCGACCAATACTTACTAAATAAACTATTTGTATCTAAATGTTGGAAGGATTATAATATTGCCAAAGAGAAGTAAGATTTAAAGAGGATGCTGCAGTCTTCGGTCCTTCCTCAGGATACTTGCTCCTGCATTCGGGGTTCCAGGTGAAGAGTGGAAACTGACCAGGCAGAGGAGAAACGTGAAGGTGTAGTTGGTAAAGACACTTACACTCCCAATACATACTTTGGTGCCAATTTGACTCCTTTCTGGCTGCTTATCTGAAACACTGGGCTACTAGATTAAAATTCACGGGCCCTCCATGAATCCTCTGGTACTAATTATCCTTGGGTCTTCTTTGCCGTCTCTGCTTTTTCCTGCGTGCGCACATGCCTGTGTCATAGATACTTTGGTATCTGTCTCCTCCCTTACTGAATTGGAACGACCTCTTTTCTATCCTGCACAGTGATCTATAAACGATGTTGGTGGAATGCACGACGACGACTTTAATCTCAATCCCAAATGAGACTAGGAGTCCTACCCCTCCCGGGTTATGCTCTTTATCTCAAACAGTTGTGCTGCGAAGGCAGGTCTTCCACGCCTCCTTCAGAGAGGAGCCCTGGAGGGTTGAAGGATTACCCAGGGTAGCGGGGTACGAAAGATAGGGCCCCGGGCTAAATTATCACCCTCTTCTCACCTCGCAGGGCGTGAGGTTGGAGAAGGAAGGAAGCGGCTGGTTGGCCCAGCCGCCCCAGTCGGTACCGGCGAACCGAAACGGCGCAGAGGCCCCCAAGGGCAGCCGCAGTCCCCGCCCCGTGCCGCGCACGCCTTATATAGGCGCCCAAAGCCCCGCCCCCGGCAGGCTCCGCCCCGCCCGGCCCCGCCCCACTCCTGCTCCGGCTCTGTCTCGGGCTCGGGCTCAGCAGGCGGAGGGGGCGGAGAGAAGCCGCAGCTGCAACTTCGCCCGGAGCCGCGGAGCCTGGGCTCAGCCAGGGACCGAGCTCCGTCACCGCGGAGCCGCCGCCTCCCCGGCCGGGGCCTCAGCCCAGCCGGCTCGGCCATGGCAGCCGCCGCCGCCGCGGCGAATCTGGCCCCTGCGCTCCCCGCCCGTCGCTGAGCAGCCGTTACCCAGCTCGCCCTCCCGCCGGGGCCGCCGCGGCCCAGGCGCCGCACAAGTTTCCGCCGCCGAAGAAGCGGGAGGCGAAGGCGGGGGCGGACGGACGTGGGGAGTCGGGCGCCCCCGGCCCAGCCGGCCCTCCTGCCCGCGATGTGGGGGCGCTTCCTGGCCCCGGAGGCCGGCGGCCGGGACAGCCCCGGCGGAGCCCGAAGCTTCCCGGCGGGTAAGTAACGGGACGGTCCGCGGCTGGGGCGGGGGTCGCGGCCGTCCGTGGCGCCTCGGGCCCCCTCCCGCCGTAGGCCTGGCTTCCCCTGCCCGCCGCCCCGACGCCGCCGCGCGCGCCCGCCCTCCCCGCTTCCTCCCCCTGCCGACACCCGGCCCCCGGGCTGACATCTGGCGGCCGCGTCCCGGGCCCTGGGCGCCCCGGCCCCGCGCCCCGCCTGAAAGCTCCCTGGGCCTCCTCGGCTTGGGCTTTGTTGTCTGTCCTCCTCCCTTCCCCTCGTGGGGTGAGCGGCCCCTTGGATAACGGGGCTCCCGGGGACCGGGCGGGAAGGTCGCTGCGGCCGTGCTGCGGCGGCGGCGGCGCGGGGAGGGCGGGCCGTGCTGCGCCCACGCCCGCGGCCGCTCTGGGGCGCGTTCGGCGGCGGCAGGAGGCTGCTGGGGATGCCGTGCCCCCCGGGGGAACCTCAGCCCCTTGCCGCAGCCCGGGGCGCGCCCCGCAGCCCTCTCTGGCACGAGGGAGGACACGTCCTGTAAGAGCCAGTCGACCTTTGAGCAGTCGGGGAGTTGGTCCGTTTGCATCTCCTTGGCCCCTTTCAGGAAAATTTGGGGTTTACCGCGTTGGGTGTGTGAAGGGAGCTGTTTGTATCGGACAGCCATTTCATGCCTGCATCGCTCAGAAGTTGTGTCAGAGCCACCAAATTAGGATAAATCCTCCCCTCATTTGGGACAAAAAGTAAGGCTTGGGTTGCCTGTGACAAGTTATCTGACATTGACGATTCCTCCAGGCTCTTTAACCTGATTGAACTTTGAACCCCTTTGAGAAGTTGAAAGTGATAGGGACCTTTTATCCAGAACAAATGCCATACGTACACACACACAATTTTTCCTCCAATCTTAGGTGGTTCTAGGACTCCTATGAAGTAACCCTGTTCCACAAAATCTTCGAGCTCGACTTCTGTAACTGACATTTTTGTATACATTTACAAAGCCGTTTGCAAAACAAAAAAGCAGAAGCAGCGTTTGGACCTGGTTTTGCGCTGGTAGTGTATTCTGCTGTTTAAAAAATACCAGGCACAAACTCAGATTGCTGTTAAAATTTCAAACAATGCAATTCTGTGATAGTTTAGAAATTTGTGATGTGGCTCTTCTTTAGACATGTAATTCAGTTTTGTTGGGGGTATAATTGACAAATAGAAATTGTATATATGTTAAAGGTGTACATTTTAATGTTTTGATATATGTATACATTTAGGAAATGGTCTCTACAAACTAGTTAACAAATCCATCACTTCACAATTACCATTTTTTCATGTGTGTGATGAGAACACTTAAGATCTTTTTAGCAAATTTCAAGCATACAATACAGTGTTGTTAACTATAGTCACCATACTATACATTAAATCTAGACATACATAAATTTTAAAATCCAGAGTTAGATTCGAAATCATTCTCTTAAATTGGGTCCTGCAATACTTTTAGAAGGGATAGAGTTTAGTAAAAACCAACATAAGGAGGGAATTACGTTCTCTAAAATGCATAGTATTTGTCCTAAGAAGAGAAGACTGCAGTTGAGAGGTTTCTGATGCTTACTGAGTATCTACAAATCCTGCAATCAAAGTAACTCAGTGAGAAGACGCTTCATTATCCCTAGTGGCTGGAGGGAGTGGTTTCAGTGATCTGTACTTGTCAAAAGCCATCTGTAATGTCTTTGTAACTGAACCTCTTAAAATTTATTTGTAATAATAACATGTTTGGAGGTATAATATCAGCCAAGCATTGTATCCATTTTTCCATTATTTTCTCTGAGGAAGAAAGCATCATAGTGCTTAGCAGTTGTTAAGTAACTGAAGGAAGCACGTTGAGGTTTCATTGCAGCCTCTAAGCCTTTGCTGTGAGGAAGAATATAGTGGAAGAAGATACTTTATAAATACTACCCAAGTTTAAGGAATTTGGATGGTATATCTTTACAAAGCATATATTTTATCTCAACTTTGACAGTGATAAACCGTTGGTAAGTCAGGACATGCCTTTCTAATAAAATTTTTTTTCAGCTATGTGCTAAGAGTAGATTACTTTTACAGTAATAGTGATGTAATTATTTGTTATGTTAGTTTATTCTTGAGCAAACAAATATTTAAAATTATTTTTTAGTTAGTTTAAAAAAGTTGTCCTGTAGGTTAGTTTCTTTAGCAAATGAGGAGATGTTGAAGGTCAGCATAATGACCTCTGAGTTGATTCATGTAGGGATTTTTTCCCTTTTTTGAGAGTTTGAAGAAAATTTATATTTTTGAAATATTGTCCCATATATCTTTTGACTAACTTGAATGATTTTAGAGCTTTCCTGAAGACAAAGGGAACCAGTGTTCTGATTGAATTTACCAGCAGTCATTTTGGTCCTGAGGACCAGTGTGAAGGCAGGGACAAGTAAATAATTTCTGGTATTTAAATGAGTTTATCTCAATATGTGGGTTAATTCTAGGTGTCCTAAAACTGGTTTGGTTATACAAATATGCAACTAGACTAAAGGGAAAACCAAAGGTAATATAGAACCAGTGTTCAGAAAAATTGCAGGAAACTTTTCTTTTTAAGGTAACAGCAGTAAAAATAAATAGGAACAGTATCAAGTGTGGTTTGGAAAATCCTGAACTTTTGACATTTGCTTTAGTGTTTAATTTTTCTTTTTTGCCCACAGTTTTTCAGCTTTCTAGAGTAACTTTGTTGTAAATGAAAATAAGATGAATGTTTTCTTATATTTCCATAAAAAGATCAAAGAGAAGCCCCCGTTTATTTTTTATTGGTAAGTATGGTTAGAAAGCTAGTTTTAAATAGGACAAGAGTATGTCTTTTGTGCATTTGATGATACCCTATTATTAAAAATGTGTAATAGTTTCAGAGTTGATGAAGGGTAGATGTATTTCCCTTAGGCTTTAAGCATCTAATATGATATAGTGATATTTTGAGTATTTATACCTAGTTATACTGAATTTCTTCCTTTTTATAAATCATACTTTAGAAATATTAATACATTCAACCATTAAAACATGTGGAGGTAGGATATGACAGTTTTAAAGTGTGCCAAAAAGAAAATGTTATAGAAAACACTTACATGATCTGAAGAAAGGTCTTTGTTCAGTGCCTTGAGCTTTAAATCTGCCTTTTCCTAGTTGATGCATTGACATAAGGTGTTTAGTGACATCATAATGATAGTGGTAGTAACTGGTGTGATTACATCAAGTACTAAGGTTTTCTGCTGCGGTTCTGAATTAGATGGACCTAAAAGTACTATGGTAACAATGAAACATAACTCTTTGGCCTAAACTCAGTTGGACATGTTCTTTTATAATAGGCGTTGGGGAATGAGAGTAAATGACTACTTTAGTGATGACTTTTGTGAAATGAACTTGATTAGTATTTGGAATTCAGTCATTTCATGGCTTGAATGAAGCTGGTAAATTAATCTGAGGCCAGGCAATAAATGGTGAGTTGACAACCTCTATTGTCATGTTGTGAATATTCCTGTATGTTGAGAACAGAAAGGTTTTACAGAGTCATGATTTTTCTGACTAGATGAAATGTGTGTGTTCTCTGAGAAAATGATGAATTCATGAAGTTTCCTAGATAGTGTTTTACTGAGTGGTAGCTTAATTAGTTCCCTCAAATTGTGCGTTAAAAAAATGAAGAATGTAACCATCTAGGTAACTTCTAAAGCTACAATGAGATACTAATTATTATGACTACTTTAAGGATCTTCATATTTTGCACTGGGTAAATAATATTCTAAAAAGTGGAATTTGTTGTATAAAGGCATTCAAAAGTGGGAATGATCAACATAGAAAGAACATCAAATTACTCTTCATACTAATGTTTTACTTCCGCTTTCTATTTTTCTTTACTTAAAAAAATCCGTTGTTGTTACCTAGCATAGTGCTTGGCACATAATAAGTACTTGGTAAGTGTTTGTGAGTCATTCTTTGAATAAATATTGTGTGGTAGGCATTGCACTAGGCCCCAGGGATACATCACTGAACAAGAAAGATAAGGTCCCAGCTCTAAGGGAGCTTACGTTCTAGTGGAGAGGAACAGTCTGTAAGTAAACTAACAACAAGATAATTCAGCTAGTGTTAAGTACTATGAAGAAAAGGAAACTGGGTGAGATGGCGGAGGATGGGCAGAGCTGCTTTGGGTAGGCTGGTTAAGGGAGTTCTCTCTGTTGAGGTAACATTGTGCTGAGACCTGGACGATGAGAAAGAAGGAGCGAGACATGAGTGGAGGTATGCTCAGGCAAAGGGTACAGCAAGAGCTCCAAGGTGAAAGTGAGTTTGGGAAGTTTGAGGAGTTTCGAAAGCCAGTGAGTCTAGAGCATAGTGAGCAGGGATGTGAGGTGAGGGAGGCCTGGTGATGTAAGGCATTGTGAGAAGTTGGAATTCTGTGCTGCAGGTGGAGAAGGTAGCTATGAAAGGGTAGGGGAGACGATTCTTCATTCTTTGACTCAGCACGCTGAGCGCCTGTGAGGCAGACATTGTTCTGTGTACTGGGGAAACGAAGCAGACTTTCATATCCTTGGTGTTACAGATCACTGCTGGCTGTTTGGTGGGGGAAGAAATTGTGGAGGGGGAGGAGAAAGAATAGCAGTAGGGAAATGTTAATAGGTCATTGCAGTAATTAGGTGAGAGAGAATGGCTTGGATTACAGTGGTAAGATTGGATTTGGAGAAGGAAAGAGAATGGATTTGGAATATATTTGAGAAATCTGATGGGATTTACTGATGGTTTGAAGGTAGCACATGAGAGAAAGAGGAATCAAAGGTGATAGTGTGGTTTTGGCTTCAGTAATTATAATGGATGGTGGTGCCATTTCCCGAGATGGGTAAGAGTGTGAGGAAGATAAGTGGAATCAGAAGTTCTGTTTTGGACTACCTGGATCATATCCAAAGAACATGAAATCAATAATTCAAAAAGATATATGCACTCCTGTGTTCGTCACAGCATTAGTCATGATAGCCAAGAAGTGGAACCAATCCAAGTGCCCATCAATGGATGAATGGATACAGAAGATGTGGTATATATCTCCAGTGGAATACTACTCAGCCATAAAAAAAGGACAAAATTGGTGCCGTTTGTGACAACATGGATGGACTTTGAGGGTATTATGCTAAGCTAAATAGACAGAGAAAGACAAACACCGTATGATTTAATTTATATGTGGAAGATAAACAAACACATGGATAAGGAGAACAGATGAGTGGTTACCAGAGGGGAAGAGGAGCTGGGGGGAGGGGAAAGGGATAAAGGGGCACGTATGTATGGTGACAGATAAAAACTGGCTGTTGGTAGTGAACATGATTTAGTCCATACAGAAAAAAATATAGTGATGTACACCTGAAATTTACACAATGTTGTAAGCCAATATGACCTCCATAAAATAATTTTTTTAAAAAGTTCTATTTTGGCAGTGTGAAGTTTGAGATGCTGTTTAGTTGTTCAGGTGAGATGTTGGGTATACAAATTTGGAGCTTAGTAGGGAGACGGGGGAGATGGAGATAGGAATTTGAGAGTTACCTGTGTATAAATGGTGTTTAAGGGTGATCACATGGAGAGTATAGAGAAGCCAGCAGAGATTTAAAATAAGACAGCAGAGGGCCAAGCTTGGGGACATTTAATGTTTTCTGGGCAGTTAGAGGAAGAGGAGCCATCCAGAGAGACTGAGGAGGAGGAGCCATTGAGGTAGGAGTGAAACCAGGAGAGTGCTGTATCCCAGAAGAGAGGAGACTGAAGACAGGCGTGATCACCGCAGTCTGCTTCCAAGATGCCTTGAAAGAGGAGCCAGAAGACAGTGGTCAGTGCTGCTGGCCAGTTTCAGTGAGAGACTCTAATCCAGTCAGTTCACTTCATTGCATAGAGAGTGATACAGAAGTGCTCAATCAGTGTTTGAAGTGTTTTCTCCTTACCGGTTCTCAAGCTAAGGTTACCAACTGTGTGGGTCTGCGTGGGACTTTCAGCTTTAAAATTAGGGGAAGCATCTCCTGGGATGCCTTCAGTTGAACAGTGGCTGAGCCTTGCCTGGAGGACTCTGCCCAGGGCATCTGAACTGTATAAGTGTTCCTTCCCATCAGAATAGAAGGTTTTCTCAATTAGGGGACCTGACCTTCGTATTTAGTTTTGTTTCATGCTCTGGTCTGAGAATCTGCCTCGAAGTAGTAACTTGACCTTTATTTTTGTTTCTTTTCTCCTGTGATAAATTGTTCTAAGACTTCATTAGGTAGTGCTAAATTAGTTCAAGTTGTTGATGAGATTTTAAATTACTTCTAAAGAGAGTGAGTAAGATCAGGAACTTTGTTTTTATACCCTCTTTACATAGTAAGTATCAAGTAAATAAACTTGAAACTGTATTGATGCTACTTTTCAGTATAGCATCAGAGTTCTGAAATGAACTGTAGTTTTTAGTTATCCTTCTGGAAAAGAATGAGGTCAAAGATTTGGACTCAATTTCATGTAAAGTTTAAAGGTTTCTACAAGGTGGTTATATTACTCTTGTAGAGGTAGAGATTGTGTGTTTATCGACCATAAGAAATATATATTGCCTTGCCATGACATTACTGAAGCTTTTTCATTAATGCCGAGGCATTTCTCTCATTTTAGGAATAGTGTGCTAAAAAGTTTGATTAGAAATTAAGTTCTTTAATTTGGGGGAGATATTTATAAATTTTCTCAAAACTTTATTTTGGAATGTTTTAAACTAACCTCACCCTGACCCAACCTCATTTAAAGCTTTTACTTGTTATACTAGAAGGGAAAGTAAGGAAATTCAGAATCACATCTGAAAAAGAGTTTTATACCTTTTCGTGGTAATGTTTTCAAAGTTATTTACAGTAGTTAATGAATGAACTTCCAGATTTCTTTTTTTTTCCTCCCCAAAGCCCCCCGGTACATAGTTGTATATTGTAGTTGTAGGTTCTTCTAGTTCCTTTATATGGGACGCTGCCTCAATATGGCTTGATGAGTGGTGCCAGGTCTGCACCCAGGATCCGAACCAGCAAAACCGTGGGGTTTTCACACGCTGAAGTGGGGCGTGTGAACTTAACCACTGAGCCATGGGGCCGGCCCCTAGGTTTCCTTTTTTTGTATTTAGAAAGCAAAGAATACTAGCTGTTGTTTACTTAAAATTCAGATTAAATTCTTAAATGCAAGAAAGCCAGTTAACTTAGATTGAGCTGGATTTTTTCCCCCAGTTTGATTGAGATATAGTTGATATATAACATTATATTAGTTTTTTATATTATATTTACAGTATACAGTATAATGATTTGATATATGTATATATTGGGAAATGATTACCACAATAAGTTTAGTTAACATCCATCACTGCACAGTTATAGTTTTTTTCTTGTAATGAGAACTTTTAAGATTTACTCTCTTAGCAACTTTCAAAAAATACAATATAGTGTTGTTAACTATAGTCACTATGCTGTCCATTACATCCCCGGAACTTATTTATCTAGTAACTGGAAGTTTGTGCTCTGTGACTACCTTCATCCATTTCCCCCACCCTACTCCTGCCCTTGGAACCACCAGTCTGTTCTCTGTTCCTTCTAGTTAGGTTTTGTTAGATTCCACATATAAGGGAGAGTACAGTATTTGCCTTTCTCTGTCTGGCCTATTTCACTTAGCATAATGCTTTCAAGGCCCATACGTCTTGTCACAAATGGCAGGATTTCCTTTTTTATGGATGAATGGTATTCTGTTGTATTTAAACACCACGTTTTCTTTATCCATTCATCTGTTGATGGAAACTTAGGTTGTTTCCATGTCTTGGCTATTGTAAATAATGCAGCAGTGAACATGGGGGTGCATATGTCTCTTTGAGACAGTGATTTCATTTTCTTTGGATATATACCCAGAAGTGGAATTGCTGGATCATATGGTAGTTCTATTTTTAGTTTCTTGAGAAATCTTCATACTGTTTGCCATAGTGACTGCACCAATCTACATTCCCACCAACAGTGCACAAGGGTTCCCTTTTTCCCACATTCTCGACAGCATTTGTTATTTCATGTCTTTTTGATGACAGCCATTCTAATAGGTGTGAGGTGATATCTCATTGTGGTTTTGATTTGAATTTCCCTAATGGTTAGTGATGTTGAGCACCTTTTCATGTACTGGTTGGCCACTTGTACGTTTTCTTTGGAAAAATATCTGTTCAGTTTCTCTGCCCATTTTTTAGTCAGATTGTTTTTTTGCTATTGAGTTGTGTGAGTTCTTTATGTATATTGGATATTAACTCCTTATCTGATACATGGTTTGCAAAGATTTCTCCCACTTGGTAGGTTGCCTTTTCATTTTGTTGATGATTTCCTTTGCTCTGCAGAAGCTCTTTACTTTGATATAGTCTTGCTTGTTTATTTTTGCTTTGTTGCCTTTGCTTTTGGTGTCAAATCCAAAAAGTCTTTGCCAAGACCAATGTCAAGGAGCTTACTCCTCATGTTTTCTTCTAGGAATTTTATGATTTCAGGTCTTGTGTTCCAGTTTTTAACCCATTTTGAGTTGATTTTTGTGCATGGTATAAGGTAGGGGTCCAGTTTCATTCTTTTGCATGTGGCTGTCTAGTTTTCCCCACACCATTTATTGAAGAGACTGTCCTTTCCCCATTGTATATTTTTGGCTCCTTTGTAGTAAATTAATTGACCATATATGTATGATTTTGTTTCTAGGCCCTTATTCTGTTCCGTTGGTCTATGTGTCTGTTTTTATGCCTGGCACTTTTTTTATATCTTTACATGTTAATTCATTCAATTATCATGACACTTGTATAAGATAGGTACCATATTTTTTTTCTCCTTTACATATGAAGAGACTGGGACACAGATTGGCGAAGTGAGTTACTCAAGGTCTACTTCTAAGAAGAGGTGATACAGAACTTGAATTCAGGCAACCTGGTTTCACAGTCCACATTCTTTTCCACTAAGCTATACTATTAATTTTGTAATAAAAGAAAAAAACTAAAACTATTAGTCATTTACCCTGGAGATAAACAGTGCTAAAATGGAGCGGAGCACATAATGTAAGTGGGATAAGGAACATAAATATTGCTATATTAAGTTTCTTCCATATTAGGTAGTTATTTACCAGTGTAGTATAGTATTTTCTGGGTTTTTTCCTGCTTACTATTAATTTGAATATTTTTTGTGTGTTTCAATGTTTCATGTAATTTTTTGTGACTTTTTTGCATTTTTTACCCTATTGGAGATTGTTTCCCCATGTTTATTAGGAATTTTGGCCATCAGCCCCTCAAACCATTTATAACTATTAATAATATTTTTAGCTGCTTTGGAAAATATTTACTGACCTTTAAATAGATACTTAAATGCAAGCTGGCTCAAGGGATGGTTTAAAATCTCCTGGATTTTAAAACAGGCAACAACCACCAAAAAAACTCTTTTAATCCTTCTTCTAAAGGGAAGAATATTTTTTAGATCTAATTATAAGACTTCCAAAATTTTAATTTTGTACCATGAACATTTATTGGGTACCTACTGATAATAGTGACTACATTTATTGAGAAGCTGCCTAACTGTGCAGTTCTGTGTTAGAGACTAAAAAAACCCAAAAGCCTTTAACCGTTACCAGTTTGGTGAGGGAGAAGAAAGTCAGATACATACAGCTTAATATAATTTAGTAAATCTTGTTATGGAATTTTGACTGTGATATTTTGGAAGAGCACAAAGTAGTAGTTATTTAGTACCACCTGGAGAAATCAGAGAAAACATTTAGAGCCAGTTAATTCTGACCTGGGACTCTTAAAGGAGATAGGGAAGGGAATTGCTTGGAGTCATGAAAGAACCTGACTGGTTTAGAGGCCGTGACTAGGTATGTGTGTCTAGGGTGTTTGTAAGGGGACCTGGGAGACGGGGCAGGGGCAGCAAAGTATTAGAAAATGAGGTTGCCACTGGGTGAGGAACTTTGGCAAACTTTAGGAGTTTGAGTTTTATTTGATATGCAGTAAGGACCCCACAGACCTATGTAAGCAGGAGAATGGCAAATATATTTGATTTTAAGATGGTGATTCTGACAGGGTAGAGGCTGGCTTGGGTGAAGTTAGTCCAGCAGGAGGTCCTTGCGGCAGTCCAGCCAAAATGTATGATCTGTGACAGTGGGCATGGTGAAGCGAGATCTAATTCAGCTAATACTTCTGAAGTGGACTGAAGGGTTTCAGAAACTGATTAGATGTATGGGTTAAGGAAAAGAGGTTGTTGTTGTATTCCCTGGATTTGTTCCTTTTTAGCTTTGTTGTACATTGATTTCTGTTGACAGTAGAATTGGGGCAGTTGAAGGCCACTCTTCTGAACTTTGTGCGAAAGTACTTTGTACTTATTAACATTGCAGAGATGTTAAGATGTGAGATATGTGCATCTCATGTCATATAAGGGCAAACGAGCTTTGATATTTTCTGTTTTGTTCTGTTCTATTTTATTTTAAAAGATTGGTCTCAGTCCACTGAATGGGAGATAACCTGCATTTTTAAAAACACTGCAGTGTTTATTCATGATTTGTAGTATATATTCAGCTTTTTATGTAAAAGTCTAAGTCTGCTTTGTCAGTGGTGTTATTTTTATTTTCTTCTGGCTTAGAGGTGTCATTTAAAAAATTCAGTAAGATTACTTGTTCTTCTAAGTGCAGTTACAGATATATTAACATACTGTGGGAGACTTGATGTATGCATTTTTGCTTTCAGTTGAAAAAAAAGCTTCAGAAAGAAAGTAAAATATGATAGGTTACTTCTTCATTTGCTGTTGATCTTTCTATATTTCCAGTATGAGAAAGAAATTTTTAATGTTATCCCTGGGGATTCACTATTCTATTTAAAAGAACTGAAATTGGTATTAAAAAATGAAACAGTCTGTCTTCCAAAGAGAAATTCCAGTATGTGGTGTCTTGGGATCTTTGCTACTTTTTGTTCTTGAGAGCAATGATTTTATACATTCAGTTGCTTTAACGTGAAAGGACTTAGGTAAGACTTTATTGTTATTGATCACTGAGCCTTATTTTAAGTTTTTTTTTTTTTTTAAAGTGCGTAGCACTTCTCTGGAATTGAGTGGCTTCCGTTTCAGCAGCATGGTCTAACTATTGTGTGAGAGAATTTTCCTTAGTATATCACCTAGTGAGTATATTTCACATCTGGTTCTTACTGCTGTGTGATTCTGGATTGACTTGTTAGAGGCAAGACATGTCATTCTTCTCAGACTGAATTTATTCAATCTAAAAGATCAGAATGTCTTTTATTCATGACATTTGTTAATTATCTTCAGCATTCTAAGCACATAAAATACTTTGGATATTTTAAAAAAGGAAGTATTTATATTTAAAGGTTAAGACAAATGGGAGTTCAGGATGGAGGAGATCAACTTGGATAGATAAGTCTATCATTTTATTATGTTTCTGTCATTTTGGGAAACCTGAATGAATTGCTTTGCTTTCTTTAAAAGGAAAGTTTAGCAAAAATAAGATCACTGTGGTACCTTCATAAGCAAATTAAAATATCTTACTGATTTAAAAGAATAACATACTATTCTGAGTAGAACATGTTTCTCCATTGATTGATCCAGTGATTTGTTATGTGATTGGACTTGATATCTGCTTCCTTCCTTTAGAGCTCTTTTGATGAGGATACTTTCGTAGAAAAAGGACCCTACTGGTCTTTTGTCAACTTATATGAGTTGTATGTTTCCCCAGTAGAATGTCCCACAGCTTTAAAGAGCTTTGTAATTTTTTTCATCTAATGGACAAAGTTAATTGTGGTATTATTGAAATGGACTTGTAGCTGTCAACCAAAACAAAGAGCCAGTCTGTCTAAGTTTTTTATTTTGAATTTGAAGAATTTTTTTTCCTTCAAGTTTATAGATATAATTCATTTTGTGTACATTAACAGCCAGTTTTGTACTTTTGAACGTTTAAAAAGTTATGGCAGTTTGATTTATATGTTAGATTGTATCCATTTTGTTCCAAATTAGGCCAAATAAGTTTATGTACTCATTCCAGGAAAAAATATCTCTGAAGACTTTCATTTTTAGTTATTTAGCACCAGTATAGGATAATTAAGAGGTGCTTAAATGATAAGTACATTATGGGGTAGTGGTAGGAGCTAAGCATTAGCCCAATATGTCATTTGCCCTTTACTTAAAGGTAGCTGCAATTACAAACATAAAACACAAATGGGGGCATTGAAATTATATGAGGATAAATCTGTTTTAAGGTAGCTATACAGACAGACACAGTGGCATTCAAATTAGGTGGAAATAATCTGCTTTAAGGTAGCTATTCAGATAATCTCTAACGCGCTTACTAATTTTTTAAGGATGTCATTGAAATGAAGGCCCAAAATGCTTGTAGAGAACTTCTGCAGGCTCCAATTTGAGAATGACTGTGTTAGCCATAAAAAAGATATGTCCTTCTATTGGTTTTATATAAAATTCAGTAGATTTAAAATTGCTCTTTCAAATTTCTGTAAAGATTTCTAAATGCTTATTCTTTTTTTCTGCACCTAACTTTCATGAACTAGTAATAAATAGTTCACAGACCAACACTGGTCCACTTTGAGTGGCATTGTAATAGATAATAAGAGAATGAAGTGAGCAAAAAAGGTAAAATGCTGGATAAATCAGAAAAAGACAAAAATTAAGTCAAAATGGACAAGATAAATGAAAATAAAGATTGAGAGACTGTTGAAAAGTAATAAACTAGCTAAAAAATAAGGATTTAATATAACTCAAAGGGAAAATTGAGCAAAGAGCCAGGAAGATGCTGTGGTGTTAGACTTTTATCAAAAGATAACTGAAGAAATAAAATCAATTAAAATAATGCAAAATAATTTTGAATTTTAAGTGATTAAGGTATAGTAGAAAAAAATAGAATTTTTTCACCCTCCATAAGCACATTCTTCTTATATTACCATGCAATATGATACAATTAGACTTTCCTGAGCCCCACTTCCAAGCTAATGCCTGTGTATGGGATCTCAGATGCCTACCCATCAAATATTCCAGAACAGGGTGCTGACATTTCCAGATAGGTAGATGATAGATTTGACATTTTAAATAAGACGGCAGTACATGTTTAAAGTTCAGTACTCAAAGTAGAAAACAGAATCTTTCAGCCAGAGGAAGCTGCTAAATCAGCATCGAATTGATATGTGAGCAATAGATGTTTATTTGTTGAATCTTAGATATCATTGATCTGTTATAATTTTTTTTGTGTAGAAAACTTTTTATGCTTTATATGTATTTTTCACAAGGGCGCAAAAGGATATCTTCTGCCTACTCATAGACATTATAATGTGTTAACTTTTGCATATTTTCCTTTGTAGGCCCAGATTATTCTTCATCAGCATGGTTACCTGGTAATGAACCCTTGTGGCAGGCCACAAGTGTTCCATCTAACCATCGAAATAACCATATCAGGAGACATAGTATAGCTTCTGACAGTGGCGACACCGGTATTGGAACTTCCTGTTCTGACAGCGTGGAAGGTGAGCTAAGATTCTTAATGTTTAGACATGACTCTTTGGAGAGTGGTTGTGATTGGAACATTCAAGGGATGTGTTTTATTGTTCCAAACTAAGAAACTATAAAGTAATGTTTAAATATTTGATAATGTTCTGTGTTGTATATCAAAGGAAATTGTCCTAGGGTCATATTAGTTTTTCCTTCATTCACTTTAACTAAACTTTTTATTTTGAGATAGTTGTAGATCATCATGCAATTTTAAGAAATAGTCCAGAGATTTTACATACCCTTTATTCAGTCTTTCCCCACTCCACCACATGATAGTATCTTGGAACACTATAGTTGGGTATCATGACGAGGGTATCGGCATTGATAGAGTCAAAATACAGAACATTTCTGTCATTATAATATACCTCATGTTGCCTACAGCGTCTTTCCTCCAAACTCTTGGAAACCACTAATCTATTCTCCGTTTCTATAATTTTGTCATTTCAGGGAAGCTATATATAAATGGATTCATATGATATGTAACCCTTTGGAACTGTTTTCTTTCCTCTGGAGAGTCATCCAGGTTGTTGTATGTATCAATAGTTCATTCCTTTTTATTGCTGAGTAGTATTCAGCAATTTAGTGTTAGACCACATTTGCTTAACCATTCACCCATTGAAAGACATCTGGGTTGTTTCTGGTTTTTGACTATGAGGAGTAAAGCTGTTATAAACATTTGTGTACAGATTTTGGTGTGAACATAATGTCTTCATTTCTCCGCAGTAAATGCTCAGGAGCACAACTGCTGGTTGTAGGGTAGTTTCTTATTTAGTTTTTAAAGATACTGTAACACTGTTTTCCAGAGTGGCTATTCCATTTCCATCAGCATTGGAAATGGATTGGTATGAGGGATCCGCTTTTCTCTTCATCTCTGCCAGCATTTTGGTGGTTCTAAAATTTTAGCCTTTCTGATAGGAATGTAGTGTTAGCTCATTGTGGTTTTATTTTTCATCTCCTTACCTAATAATGTTAAACATTTTTTCACGTTATTTGCCATCTGTCTATTCTCTTCAGTGAAATGTCTCTTCATGTTTTTTGCCCATGTTTTAATTGAATTATTTCCTTTCTTGCTGTTGAGTTTTGAGAGTTCTTTATATATTTTAGATACTATTCCTTTGTTGGCTATGTGGTTTGCAAATATTTTCTTCCACTCTGTAGCTTGTCTTTTCATCCTCTAACAGTGTCTTTTGCAGAGGAAGTTTTAACATTTGATAAGGTCCAGTGTATCAGTTTTTCTCTACATGGATTCTGCTTTTGAGGTCAAGTCTAAGAACTCTTTGCCTGGTCCCAGATCTTCAAGATTTTCCCTCATTTTTTTTCTAGAATTTTTATCATTTTATGTTTACATTGAAGTCCATGATCTATTTTGAGTTAATTTTTTATAAAGTATCTGTGTTTGGGTGTTCTCAAGATCATTGTTAGGCTCAATGATTTGCTAGAAGGAATCATGGAACTCAGAAAAGCTATTATTCTAATGGTTATGGTTTGTTACAGCCAAAGGTTACAGATTTAAATCAGCAATAGAAAAAGCAGCAAAGGACAGGGTCCGGGAGACACCAGGCCCGAACTTCCAGTTGTCCTCTCCCAGTGGAGTTGTGTGAGCAGTGCTTAACTCCCAGCAATGATGTGTGACAGCACATTTGAAGTATTGCTAGGCAGACTAGGTACCCATGCCTTGGTGTCCAGGATTTTTATTGTGGGTTGGTTACGTTGGCATGGTTGACTGCCTCCGTGGATGACCTTAGTCTCCAGCCTTTGATAGGTGAAGGTGATAACACGTGGTTCAAGGCCCACCGTAAGTCACGTTATTGACATAGACTACCTGGAGTAACCCAGGGTCCCCAGGTAAACAAACTCTCATTAGGCAGGATTTTCCAGGATTTAGAGGTTACTTCCTACATGCTCTAGGGGAAAACCTTTCTTTAAATATGCAGGAGGTGAAATACCCAGACATGCTGAGTTAATCCTTTCTGCACAGTGTGAGACATAGATTGAGGTTAATTTTTTTTTTTGGCTTAATAAATCTTGAAATCAGGTAAGGTAATTATTCTCACTTCATCCTTTTTTTTCAAAATTGTTTCGGCTATTCTAGTTCCTTTGCTTTTCTATATGTTTTAGAATAATTTTGTCTATATCTACAAAAAATCTTGCTGGGAATTTAATAGCAATTGTGTTGTCTGTGTATTGGTTTGGGGAGAATTGACGTCTTTTTTCTGTTGAGTCTTCCAATTCTTTAACGTGGTATGTTTCTCCATCTCCATTTATTTAGGTTTTAATTTCATTCTCCACTGTTGTGTGGTTTTCAGCATACATGCCCTGTACATGTTTTGTTAGATTTATAACTATTTCTTTTTTTTTGGAGTGACTGTAAATGGTATTATATTTCCAGGTTTGTTGTCAGTGTGTTAACTGTTATTATGTAGAAATATAATTGATTTTTGTATATTTATCTTGTATCTTGTGACATTGCTAAACTCACTTTTTAGTTCTAGGAGGTTTTTTTGGGTACATTTCATGGGATTTTTTGTGGAGACAATCATGTCATCTGTAAATAGGGATGGTTTTCCTTTCTAATCTGTATGACTTTTGTTTCCTTTGCTTTATTTATTGCAGTGGCTAGAACATCCAACACACTGTTGATTATGAGTAGTAAGCGTGGACATCTTTGCCTTTTTCCTGATCTTATAAATAAAGCATTCATTCAGTCTTCACTGTTAAATAGCTGTATAACAGCTATTAGCTGTAGGTTTTTTCTAGGTTCCTTTTATCAGTTTGAGGAAGTTCCCCTCTATTCCTGGTTTGCTGAGAGTTTTTTTAATAATGAATAAGTGTTGGATTTTGCAAATGCTTTTTCTTCATCAGTTGATGTATGATATTCTTCTTTAGTTTGTTGATATGGTGTTAAAGTCCATTGCTTGATTCTTAAAATACTGAACTAACTTTCCATCCATAGAATAAAATTTACTTGGTTATGGTGTATAATTCTTTTTATATATTGCTGAATTCTATTTACTATTTTATTAAGGAAACTTTTTTGTGTATTCATAAGGGATATTGGTCTATAGTTTTTTTTTTTTGTTTCAATATCAGGATAATACTCTTGTTTCGATATCAGGATGATACTCTTTTTATAAAATGAGTTGGGAAGTGTCCCCTCCTATTTGCTGGAAGAGATTACGTAGAATGGTGTTAATTCTTCTTTAAATGTTTGGTAAAATTCTTCAGTGAAACCATGTGGGCCTAGAGATTTGTTTTTTCATTGTTTTAAAATCATGAATTCAATTTTCTTAATAGTTATAGGGCTAGTCTAATGATCTCTTTCAAACTCATTGAGTTGTGATAGTTTGTTTCTTTGGGGAAGCGGTCCATGTTGTCTAGTTTATGTGTATAGAATTGTTCATAGAGTTCTCTTATTATCCCTTTGATATCTGCAATCTCTATAGTGATATCCCCTGTTCCATTTCTGGTGTCGGTAATTGGTGGTGTCTTCCTTTTTTATTTTTTATTTTTGGTACTAGTTTGTCAATTTTATTGGTCTTTTCAAAGAATCAGCTCTGTGTTTCATTAATTTTTTCTTTTATTTTCTGTTTTCAATTTTAGTGATTTGTTCTTTATTATTTCCTTCTTTTTTTTTTAAAAAAAGATTTTATTTTTCCTTTTTCTCCCCAAAGCCCCCAAGTACATAGTTGTGTATTGTCAGTTGTGGGTCCTTCTAGTTGTGGCACGTGGGACACCGCCTCAGCATGGCTTGATGAGCAGTGCCTTGTCTGCATCCAGGATTCGAACTGGCGAAACCCTGGGCTGCCAAAGCGGAGCATGTGAACTTACCCATTCTGCCATTATTATTTCCTTCTTTCTGCTTTGGGTTTATTTTGCTCTTTTTGTAAGTTCTTAAGGTGGGAGATTAGGTTATTGATTTGCAACTTTTCCTCTTTTAAGACATATGCATTTAGTGCTATAAATTTCCCTCAGCACCACTTTAGCTGTGTCTCACAGATTTTGGTATTTTGTGTTTCCATTTTCATTCAGTTCAGTGTGTTTTCTTAATTTACCTTGAGACTTCCTCTTTGACTCCAGGGTTATTTAGAGTGTGTTCTTAGTTTCAAAGCGTTTGGATATTTTCTTGCTTTCTGTTTTTAATTTCTAGTTTGATGCCATTGTGGTCAGAAACATGCTCTCTGATTTCAGTTCTTTTAAATTTTTTGATTTGTTTTGGGTCCTGACATATGGTCTGTTTGGTTCTCTGGATACTTAAAAAGGTCATGTATGTTGCTATTGTTGAGTCAGGTGTTCTGTAAATGTTAATTCGATCCTGTTGGTTGATGATGTTGTTGAGTTTTTCTGTATCTTTGATGATTTTCTTCTAGTTACTCAATCAGTTGTTGAGAAAGGAGTTCCAAAAAGTCTCAACTATAATTGTGTATTTCTATATTTCTTTTTTTCTATAAATTTTTCCTTCATATATTGCAACTCTCTTGTTTGGTGCATACACATTTAGGATTGCTATGTATTCTTGGTGGATTGGCCCTTTTATCATTATATAGTGTCCCTCTCTATTGCTCGTAATTTTCTTTGTTCTGAAGTCTACTTTATCTGACATTAACACAGCCATCCTGTTTTCCTTTGATTAATGTTTAAATGGTATATGTTTTCTATTCTTTTACTTTCAACCTATCAGTATCATTATATTTGAAGTAAGTTACTTGTAATTGCATATAATTGGGTCATGGTTTTTAATCCACTCTGCCAGTTTCTTTTAATTGGTATATATAGGTCATTTACGTTTAATGTAATTCTTGTTGTATCAATACTTAATTTTTCTGTTCTCTTTGTTTCTGTTTTCATTTTCCTGCCTTCCTGTGGGATAAACATTTTTAAAATTCCATTTGGATTATCTATAGTATTTTTAAGTATATCTGTTTGTTTAGCTCTTCCAGTGGTTGCTCTAGGTATTACATTACATATGTCATGTATATATGTAATATACATGCCATATATAACATTTTAACAGTTTGAGTGGAGTATACAAACCTTACCTCCCTTATTTGTAATAAAATTGTTTCAGATATTTTCTCTACATATATTTATAACCACATCAGACAGTGTTATAATTTTTACTTTAACTGTCAAACATAATTTCGAAAACTCAAGTGGAGACAGAAAACCTGTTGTGTGTTACTCATATTTTTGCTTCCTGCATTCGTTGTTTTCTTTCTTCCTTCATTGTGTTACAAGGTTCCTTATATTGTTGTTTCCTTTTGGTTTAGAGCACTTTAGCTATTCTTTTAGGATACGTATGCTAGTGACAAATTAGTTTTCTTTCAACTTAGATTTCCCCTTGATTCCTGAAGGATAATTTCATTTGGTATACAATTCTAGTTTGACAGTTCTTTTCTTTCAGTACTTCGAAAGTATTGTGCCACTTTTTTCTTGCCTCCCTGGTTTCTGAAAACAAATCTGCTGTCATTTTTCTCTGGCTACTTTCAAGAGTTTTTTCTTTGTCTTCAGTTTTCAGAAATTGAATATCACCTGTCTGTGAGTGTGTTTTTTTGGGTTTGTACAGACTCTTGAATCTGTAAATGGAAGTTTTTAGCCATTATTTTCTTTGAGTACTTTTTCAGCCTCTTTTTCCTACTAGGACTCTGATGGCATAAATTCTAAAACCTGTTGTTCTACAGGTCTCTCGTGCTCTCTTCCTTTTGTTTTTTTTTTTCCGCCTATTTTTTGTTTGTTGTTCAGATTGGGTAATGTTTATTGTTCTGTCTTCCATTTCACTGATATTTTTCTTTGGTCCACTCCATTCTCCTGTTGAGCCTATCCACTGAGCTTTTTAATTCTATTATTGTATTTTTCAGTTCCAATTTTTTTTTTTTAAAAGGTTTTATTTTTTCCTTTTTCTCCCCAAAGCCCCCAAGTACATAGTTGTATATTCTTCGTTGTGGGTCCTTCTAGTTGTAGCATGTGGGATGCCGCCTCAGCATGGCTTGATGAGCAGTGCCATGTCCGTGCCCAGGACCCGAACCAACGAAACACTGGGCCGCCTGCAGCGGAGCGCACAGACCTAACCACTCGGCCACGGGGCCAGCCCCCAGTTCCAAATTTTTATTTTGGTTTTTCTTTATATTTTCTGTTTCTTTGCTGAGACTTTTTATTATTTTTTGCTGATGCTTTCTCTTTTGTCATTGGTTTCAGGCATGTCTTTAATTGTTCAGCAAAGTAATTTTATGATGATTTTTAAAAAGTCTTTGTCAGAGAATTCTAACATTTCTGTTATCTTGGTGGTGACATCTGTTGTCTTTTTTTCATTCAGTTTGAGGACTTACTGGTTCTTTGTATGGCAGATGATTTTCATTTGAAACTTGGATAATTTTGTATTGTGAGATTCTGGATTTATTTATTAAGTAATAAATGTTGTTTACTTATACTTATAAATTACGATTTTATAAATATAAGCTATAGCATTTATTTACATATAAGTAAACATAATATAAAATTATTATAAATATTTGTTTATGTACTTAAACCTTTTCTGTTAGCTGGCTTTTTTAGATACCACTCTGGCATGTGAGGGGGAAGGGACACTCTCTTCTTACTGCCAGGTGGAGTCAGAAGTCCAGCTTCCCTCTCTGACCTCTGTTGATAGCAGAGGAGTTTGGAGGGAGGGGAGTGCCTTGTTATTGCTGGTCATGGATTGAAGTCCAGGTTTTCCATGTGATCACCACTGATGCCACTGTGGCCTCGTTATTGCTGAGTGATGGTGAATGTCCTAACTCTGTATAGGCTCTTCTGTTATAATGTATGGAGGAGGTAGGGCTCTATACTGCTGGACAGGGATGAAAATCCTGTCTCCCTACTTGGCCTTCTTTGATCCTACCCTGATGGGGATATTAGAGTACTTTGTTGTAGCTTGGCAAAGTTGGAAGTCTAGGTTTCCCACTTGGCTTTGTTGATGTGGGTGGAGGTAGGGCCCCAGTTTTTTATGTGGTGTTTGGCTAGAGAAGAGTGGTTACTGTCTAAAAACTTTGTCTTGTTGGCTTCCTCTTTCCTGGAAGAACAGGCGTTTTTGGGGAGTTTTTGGGGCCCACTGGTTCTTTTGGGTTTCTGGCTTTTTCACCTTCAAGTCTGGGAGATATGAGGCAAAAAGAAAACATAGAATATTCAGTTGCATAGAATATTGATTTTATTATGGTCTTATATCCGACAGCAGTTGACTCTCTAAAACATATAACTCCAGGAAAGGTAGGAAATATATACAAGGTGAAGTGGCAGACGAACAGGAATGTGTATTACAAAAAAAAAAATCTATTTGTAAGATATTCTTTTGTTAAATTAAAAGATGAAAATAATTTAAATATATAGTTCTTATGTGTCTTTAGCTTTCTTTTTTACTTTCTCTAAATTTTATATCCTGTTTGCACAGCCTTATTTAGTTTGTGAATGAATATTCTTCGAGCTCTTCATTTTATTGTAAATTTGGTTAAATGTTCTCATTCATATTTGGCCCCTTGGAATAAAGTTGACAGAGTATGTTGACAGTTGTAATAGTGAGTTTTCTACTTGATTGATCTGAAATAACATCTTAGTATATTATTCTATGTGCCTTACTATTGAAATTGATTTCAGAGTCCCTCAAGAATAAGTTGATACACAAAAGAAAAAAGTTGAGTTCAGGAAGGAAATAAAAGTCAAACAAACTAAATTTTGTCTAAATGTAAAAATTTGTTACATTTTTTTAAAAACTGCTTTTAAAGGCATTACTTTCAGTGGGAAGCTGGTGATATTCCAGAAATATTAAATAAAATGTCCCATTATAGACTTTTTTTTTCAAGCTTTCAGGCATTCTAATGGAATATTTTCTTAAGCTATAGATAATAAATAGGGTTATTTTCTTTGGTAACAATTAGTCATAGTGTTAGAATTGGGTGGGACTTTAGAGGCAATTAATCAGACCATTATATAAATGAGTAAACTAGTTCCCAAAAGGTGAAACTACTACTCTTACTAATATGGTAGTTAAGAGCTTAAAACTTTGTTTAAACCTGTTATCATTTAATTATCTGTACAACCTTGAATAATTTCTCACTTCTTGGAGCCTGAGTTTTTTCATCTCTAAATCGGAGATAACTTTGTTATATACTATGAGGATTTAATTATATGATTTTTAAATTGTTTAGTGCAGTTCTTTGCATTATCATCATTGCTTAAAAAATGATTTCTGTTCTTCTTCCTTGCTTTCTTACTTTTTTCGTGTGTCTCTTTCCTCAAATTCCCCCTCCCTAGGACGGTTCCCCAGCCAACTTACGTAAAACAATGATACTTCTACTTCCACCCTCACAGTTTTATACCTCCTGCTTTGTTTTGGGTTTGTTTATAATTCGTATCGTAGAATAGGGTTAGCCTGCTTTTGTACCTGATATTTCCAAGATTAGAGCCTCTTTAATGTTCCCCAGACAGATGAACTCTCTGTGCTACATTCCCAAGACTGGTATTTTATGCCATTTCGTGTCCTAATTCAATAATTAACACTCCTCATTTTCCAGCTTCTGGAATTTTGTTGTAATTTCTTTTGCTGATGGTCCTGTATTGTTCATTGCTGTGAGTTTCTACCTTGTTACTTTTGTGTCATTTCATTGAGTCTTGGAAGGGAGAAAATATAACTTTGTGCGTTCGGGCAATGATCTTGAACCAGAAATTCTGTAATGTAGACATAAATGAAAAAAAATGAAGAGAAGAAAAAAATGATCGTAAAACTTTTCCTTAATGTCAACTACTAATATGTATTTATTTACTCTTTTCCCCCCGGATTTTAAAAAGTAGTAAGTAAATGCACATTTAAAAAAGCATAATGATGAACATAATTTTAAGAGTAAATTGATATTTCAGACATTATTAAATTTATGGTCTTTGAAAAATTTGAACCTGTATAGAATGAAATAGAGCAAAAAAGTGAAGTCTTTTATTTCTTCTTCTCCAGTCTTCACTTTTTGAGGTCAAAAATGTTATTATTATGTTGCATGTTCTTTTAGACCTTTTGCTGTGCATTTATTCACATACACACAGGCTTTTAAAAAACTAGGTCATCCCATATGTGTTTTGTGATTTGCTTTCCCTTTTTTTTTTACTTATCTATATTAGATTTCTTTAAAAAATAATTTTCATTTTGAAATAATTCACAGGACCTAATCCACATCACCTGAGTCTCCTAGAATTATTCTATTCTCCAAGGAGATTTAAGCATTGAGATAAGCATGGGACTGGGTTTGACTTTCATGGGCATTTAAGAGTAAAGCAGGCTTCCATGGGGACCTATTTTTTCCTGTATTGGAAGAAACACAGAGAATGAATAAAATTCCTCCTAACATGATGAGCCAAACGATAAATCAGAGAATAAAACTAAAGCCTACAATTTCTATTCCACCAATTGGCAAAAAAAAATCATATATATATATATATATAGCATTTCTATAGCAAACATATCAACATAAGTACTTTTTTAAAACACATGCATATTTGGAAATTTGATGCATAATAGGAAGACAGCATTTCAAAACAGTAATGAAAGATTAGGCCCCAAAAAAGTGATATTAGATCCTGATCTCAAACTGTAAGAAAGTTAAATTTGAAGTGAATTAAAGAGCTAATGGTTTCTTTAAGAAATCATAGGGACCGGCCCTGTGGCTAAGTGGTTAAGTTCGCGTGCTCCGCTTCAGCAGCCCGAAGTTTCACTAGTTCGGATCCTGGGCGAGGACATGGCACATGCTGAGGTGGCATCCCACATGGCACAGCCAGAGGGACCTACAACTAGAATATGCAGCTATGTACTGGGGGGCTTTGGGGAGAAGAAGAGGAAAGAAAGAAAAATCGTAAAAGTGCTAGGAGATAGATTAATTTTATATTCTCACGTTAGAAATATTCTTCTTAGGCCACAAAACACAGATTTGATTTAATAAACAAAAATTTTTGAATGCTGATGAAAGATACTAGATAAGAAAAGGGACATGTTAGGAATAAATATTTGTAGTAAAACTAATAACGAAATAATATTCATTTTATTTAAAGAGCTCCTACAAATAAGGGAAATTCCCAAAAACAGGTATTTATCTGTAAAATTTAGAATATTTCACAGTTTAGAAAATTTTATAGATAAAAGATATAAACAATTTGTGCAAAAAGTGAAAATTGCCAGTAAGCATCTGAAAGATAATCAAATTCAGTCATAGTGAAATGAAAATCTAGATGATGAGATGCTGCTTTTCACCAATGAGATTGCCCCCTTTCTCCAAAAAATAGACTGTAATATCCAGAATCTGAGCAAAGATGGCAAAAGTTGTACTCTGAAAACCAGTGCACATATTCACCTTTGATAGAGGGCAGTTTGGCCGTGATAACTAACAACTGGATAGCTTAGTTATTATGTTCTAGGCACGTTACACGTGTTAACTCATTTAATCCTCATAAGCATGCTCTGATGGGGAAAGTGAGACACCAAGAGGTCAAATTACTTACCTCTCAATAACTTATGTAAGGTATATATATCCTTGATTCAGCACACACGCTGTTGAACAAAGATAAAATGTATAAGAATATTCGCTGTAATACTGAAAAATTAGAAACAACTTTGTGTCTATCAATAGAGAAATGGTTAAATATTTCACTGTGTATCCAGTTAAAATAATTAGATAGCAATATATGTTCCAACCTAGAAAGAAATTCAAGTAAATTTCAAGGTTAAGACAACAAATTGAACACTCTCTTCTAATTTTGTTCCTTTCTGAGATCTCACTAACTCAGGAAAAAAAATTAAAAAAGAAAAACAACCTATGATGACAAGAACAAAAGGAAAAAAAGAGTATACTTTTGGGAGCTGTAAGTCAGAAGAGTAAGTAAGAAATTTTCTTAGCAGGTCCCCAAGAGCTGAATCCTAAACCAGCAACAGAGGAATTCAGGAACAAGCTGTCAATTTATATTATTAAACATTCTCAAAAAGGCTCCAGAACCGGTAGGCCCAGGCTTGCCAGGTTTCTCCATGGTATAGTAACTATTTTTCTCCTTTCTATATTCTATTCTTTGGATGCAAGTCAGCTGGGGAGGATTAAACTCCTGGAAGAGGAAGTATCTGAATTTAAAATTTGGAATTTTTCTTTAAGATATATTTGTCCCTTCTCTCCCATTTATTTTTTCAATCACTTATTTATATCACTATGGGCTCATGTATGTACATACTTACTTTTTAAATTAAACTTCAGACTTTATATTAGAACTTCACCAGTTTTTCCATAATGTTCTCCTTCTGTTCCTAGTTCCTATTTAGGATACCACGTTACATTTAGTTGTAATGTCTTCTTAATCTTCTCTGATCTGTCACAGTTTCTCTCTCTTTTCTTGTTTTTCATAACCTTAACAGTTTGTTTTTTTGTGTGTGAGAAATATTGACCCTGAGCTAACATCTGTTGCCAATCTTCCTCTTTTTTGCTTGAGGAAGATTGTCCCTGAGCTAACATCCACGCCAGTCTTCCTCTGTTTTGTATGTGGGATGCTGCCACAGCATGGCTTGATGAGCAAGTGGTGTATAGGTCTGTGCCCAGGATCTGAAACTGAGAACCCCGGGCCATCAAAGCAGAGGGTGTGAACCTAACCACTACACCACTGGGCCAGCCCCCACCTTAACAGTTTTGAGGAGGACTGATTAGGCATTTTATAGAATGTCTCTCAAATTGGATTTATCTGATGTTTTCTTGTGATTAGATTGAGGCTATACTTTCTGCAAAGAATACTACAGAGGTGAAAGTGCTCTTATTGTATCAGGATACATGATAGTCAAAAGACATCACTGGTGACATTAACCTTGATCCCTTGGTTGAGATATGTTTGCCAGGTTTTTCCACTAAAAGACTATTATTTTTCCCTCCCATATTCTGTTTTTTGGAAGCAAGTCACTTAAGTCCAGTCTAAACTCAAAATGGGGCTGGAGGTACTGAGTTCGACATCCTGGAGGGGAAAATACCTACATATATTATTTGTAATTCTTTTATAAGAAAGACTCATCTCCCTCATTTATTTAATCACTTATTTATATCATTATGGACTTTGTATATTTATTTTATCTTTTAGGTTTTGGTCCAATAATAATTTATTGCTCAGGTTATTCCAGTTTTGGCCATTGGAAACTCTTTCAGGTTGCCTGTGACACTTTGTGCCCCCTACCACATCCTTTTATTTTTTGAGCACTTCCTTACTTTTGGATACTAAGATATTCCATGCTTATCTTATATTTTCCCTACCTTAGCCCTAGAATCAGCCATTTCTCCAAAGAACTCTGGTTCCTTTTGTTGAATAAGGGTATTTAGAAATCAAGATCTGGGTGCTAGGAATGCTTATTAGTGCTGGGATGTCATTGCTCCTAGACCCTCTCAGAGGACAGAGCTAGGTTATGTAGGTATGTATAATATCCTGTGTATACATACCTATAGTTTTGTCTGTGTCTATTCATCAGTATCTGTATTAAGCTAAACAGGAGTTCATACTGATGTTTCCAACTCTAATCCAGTACAGCAGAGTTCATTTTAGCCTTTTTACCTTGCATATCTTTCCTTCTTTCTCCAAAGGTGAGATACGTCCCACCATCTACTGTCCGTTGACTTATTGGTTCAGCTCCCGGTAGACAAGTAAAGCAGGTTCAGGACTGTTAACTCCTACTCCCCTGTATTAGTGTCCTAGGGATGCCATAGCAAATTACCGCAAACTGGGTGGCTTAAAACAATAGAACTATATTTTCTCACAGGTCTGGAGAGTGCAAGTCCAAAATCAAGGTGTCAACAGGGTCATGCTCCCTTTAAAGTCTCTAGGGAAGAACTTTTCTTCTTTGCCTCCTTTAGCTTCTGGTGGTTACCGGAAGTCCTTGGCATTCCTTGGTTTATGATGTCATAGTTCTCATCTTTGCCTCCTTCCCTTGGCTGCCTTCGCTGGGTTTCTGCTGTATCTTCAGGTCTCTCTCTCACCTTATAATATCACTGGTCCTTGGTTTTAGGGCCCACCCTAATCCAGAATGACCTCATCTTAACTTGATTACATCTGCAAAGACCCTAATTCCAAATAAGATCCCATTCATAGGTACCAGGAGTTAAGATTTTCATGTGTCTTTATGGGGGACAGAATTCAATCCACAACACTGCGATAGACTATGGAGTTAAACAGAAAGGCATAAAATAATTGCTGGAGAGTAATTTGAACTAAGTTGAGTTGGAAATAAAGCAGGAGAACTGCTTTGTTGTTTTTTTTCATAAATGTATTGTTAGCTATTTGGTCTCATCAGTGAACTTTAAAAATTAACTTTTTTTGTGGAGAGAATGATATGGGAAGATAACAAATCTGAGGATTTAAAAGTTGTAGAGTGTTTGCTCTGGGATTTTCTGCTCAAAAGTTTACGTGAGATCCAGAGACAAATTCTTTAGCTTTTCAGAGCTTTGGCTTAAAAACACAGTGATCTTTTTATATGCAGTTACTTCAACCTCCATAGCGTATTATGGTATTAATCTGGGTGCAGCTGGGGATTTTCCGTCCTTATTTTGGCCAAAGAGAGCTTTTACCTCCCATACCCGCCCCACCCCCGCCCCCAAACCAGGCCCTACAATGTCAGGGCTGGGGTGCTGCCTTTTCGTGATGACTGGCTGAAGAACTGAAAATATCTCATTGAGAATATGGCTGTAAGAGTATCTTTTTTTCATAATCTCCAGAAACTCTTTGATACAGCTGTGTATTATTATATAGTTACTTATCTTTTCTATTTAGAACACTGCCTTTTCTCTTTATTCTTTGAATTAATTTAAAACTAATTTATTTGTGTTAATAGTTGCAAATATCACTGCTTTTCTCACTGAATAATTCATCAGGTATTAAATACAAGTTTCTGTAATCTTTTGAGGTGAAGAACATGATTTCCACTTGAATTGGGCTGATGTGAAGATGTTAAATTTTTTGGCTTTCCATTAGTTCTTGGCGTTACCACCAAGTTGAACTCTGACAGTTTTTTATTAATACATGAAACAGTGAGTGATTTTACACTATAGAAAATATTCTGATGGACAAAGAATCCATTGAGTTTAATGCATAATCATAGTAGATTGTGTTATTTAGAGGCTATTCTATATGGATAAAACAGTATCACAGTTTGAAGATTAATGGGCGCATAGGACAAGTGTTCTAGGAAAGGATAAGGAGTAGAAGGAATGGTGGATGAAAATAAAATGAAGGAGTAGGCCTCGGGAAGACTGACAACCAATAACAGAAACTTGGAACTTCTGTGGAAAATGTATCAGAATGGTGGTTTGAGTTGACTGGTGGTGGTAATGAATGATCTTGTTTGCATTTATTATTGAATAGAGAGGTGAAGAGTACTCCTGTTAAAAAAAAGTGGTTATTTAAAAATTTTATCTGAGGGGGCTGGCCCCGTGGCTGAGTGGTTAAGTTCGCGTGCTCCGCTGCAAGTGGCCCAGGGTTTTGTAGGTTCGAATCCTGGGCACGGACATGGCACTGTTCATCGAGCCATGCTGAGGTGGCATCCCACATGCCACAACTAGAAGGACCCACAACTAAGAATATACAACTGTGTGCCTGGGAGCTTTGGGGAGAAAAAGGAAAAAAAAATCCTTAAAAAAAAAAAGTTAGTTAAAAAAAATTTTTATCTGAATATAGGAAATAGTTTAGCAGGCATATTAAAGACTATTTATTTAGAAGGAAAGCTTGATGTGTTGGCTGATGTAATACTTGATTCCAAGTAGTGCGTATTTTCCTTCCTGAAGTCTTCATGATTTCCTCTTTGTGGGAGTTGTTCATTTGTTCTTTACCTTCTCTGCTCTTTGGTAAGTGTCCTGAGTCTTCTAATTTATAGTCTTTGTTTTTCATTGTGGGATTTGCTTCATGGCATATTTGTTTAATGTAAAAGGCTCAGAGAAATAACCATTGTGGAGGATTACTAAATATTGAAAATAGCCTTCATTAGAACATAAATGTTTGATATTTATAACAATGTCAGCTTTCAAACATGTTCTATATTAGATTATTTCATATCAGTGTCACATAGCTGTGTCTTACATACTTTGGTCTTTGATTATATAAATCTTTTTGTCATCCAATAACCATAGGTCTATACAATGTTTATTTTTCTCATTTATAAGATTAAACAAATCTATCTTTACTAAATTCCAAACATTATAGAATAACTTAAAAAGTGTTCATCTCCTTTGTACTACAACCCCTAGCTGAGAATTACCATGGCATGTAATTTTATTAATTTCTAAATAATATTCGTGAAATTTGGACCAGTGTTACTAAATGTGGTTTGAGTTCGTTTTAGAGTATTTATCTACAGAATAATTTACTTAGCTGCCTTTATTACTGTTGCTGTTTGTCTTGCAGCTGGGTATTACTTCTTGATTTACAAGGCTGCGGCATGAAGTGCTGCGTTATTCTGGTTTGTTGTGATAGTTTTTAGGTGAATCCATGTGTAAATGAATGTGCGAGGGCATTTTAATTCTTAAAAAACTGATTCTTGTGAAAACCTCAAGGTGCATATTAAGTAACTACATGATTTACTTAGTACAAGAGGTTGACTATTTAAAAAACTCCTGATTTAACTCTCCTTACAAGTCACTTACTATACTTGGTACAATGTACATACTTAGATCTGTAAATTACTGTCAATTCCTTTCTGGAGATATTTGAGGTAGTTCGTGGAAAACAATAGCATAGAGCTGTGTGGTTCAGTATCGTAGCCACCAGCAGCATGTGGCTATTCAGTGCTTGAACTGTGCCTCGTCCAAATGGAGATGTAGAATGCACACTGGATTTCGAATACTTTGTATGAAAAAAGAAATGTAAAATATCAGTACTTTTTAATATTTATTACATGATAATATCTTGCATATAGTGGGTTAAATAAAAGTCATTATTAAATGAATTTTATCTTTTCATTTTTACTTTTGATGTAGTTACTACATACCTTAAAATTGAAAATGTAACTTGCATTATATTTCTCTTGGACATACTGGTATTGATATTGTATAATTTGTAAAGGGTTTACTTTCAGAGATTTTATGAGTATTGTGTGTTCTTATATATTTCCCAGTGGAAACAATATTGGCTTCTCAAAATAGCTCCTGTCAGCCCACTTAATATTTAATATAATAGAAATTTATATCAATAGCATTATGTATATGATAAATTATATTCTGCTGTCAGTCTGGGGATGTCAAGAGCACACCCCTTTTATCATTTTAACAGTGCTAAGAGCTTCCAGTGGGATTGCCTTGGTTCCCCTGCCAAAGAGAAAGTTAAGGTGGATATGGTAGGACATTAAGGTGTGGGGAGATTTTAGATTGGAGAATTCCTGAAATTCCCAGGAGTTCTGGTGCTCAGTTGGGGAATGGCCCTCAGTAGTTAGGAGGGAAGGGGGAACATTCCTCCAAAGTCTCAGAGCGTAGTTTGCTGCTAGGCCAGTAGGTACCCACGTGAAGGCGAAAGGTGGAAGAGTATGATTGCACCAGTCTTTCGTATGTGAAGTTTGGCTGGGAATTGAGTGTTTAAGGGGAAAGCGCCTTTCTTGCTACAAGCTCTTAAAGTTTGGTCACTCTTTGCAAATGATAACATTGCTTATGTTATATAACTCAGATATTTAACTGTAATAGTAAATTTTAAGTTCTTATTTACCTTGGTGATTATTTCTCTTTGTTTACAAGACAATTATGGTTGAATAGGTGTACCTCTATATACTAAACGTAAATTTAATTTTGGGTGTATAGATCAAAGTACATGGAATAATTTTTATTTAAATTGCATGATACCTTACTTTAAGTAAACAGTACATCTCTGAAGTAAGTTGTCAGACCTAAAACAAACTGGATGGTACCATCTAGTCAGACTCCACAACACCCCCCCACACCCCCCTACAGCCCGCCCTTTCACCCTTTAGTATTGTTTGGTTATAACTGATGTTCCAAGTGATGCTCATTGGCTACTGCTAAATACCCTAAAGTATCCTGTGAATCATCTGAAAAGTAACTTGCATTCTTCTGTATTTTACTGTTGTGTTTTAATTCTCTAAAAACTTAAAATCCACACAAGAATATAGAGTTACTGAGTACAGAATATAAGTGCTCTATGAATTGCAAATATCCAGTTTTATAAATGACTATTTCATATATATAGAGAGAGAGGTACCTTCCCTTTGTTCATTCATTTATTTGCTTACTAAATATTTATTGGATATTTACTGTGTTTCAAGAACTGCAGAATTACAGAGATCAAAGTGGAAGTGAGGGCTGCATCAGAGTCTCAGTAGGGAAGGGACGCTGACACAGAAGAATATGCTCAAATTACCATTGAATGATTTGCTTTTAGCTACGGTATTTTGAGGTTTCAAATAATGCTAACTAAGGGTGTGAGATTTTTATATTTAACAAGAAGTTGAGACACTAATTTAAGATTAGCGGCCCTACTTTTTAGCTGTGGTAATTTGTTCATGGGGTGTCAAATTCCAGTTTGGTAAGAAATAGATCTATGACATGAGGATAGATGCATCGGAAGACTACTAAATTGTAACATAAGCCACACCAGCAGATCGCTAGCTTCTTCCTAGGTTTTCTTTGCTGAGACCTGGAGGCCATGTGAATAGCTGCCATTGCCCCAGAAGTGAGTCTGAGAGGGCGTTGTTTCTGAAGCATGCAGCTCTCACTGTGTCGTGCATGACCTACATGTGGTGCCAGCGTTGAGTGATTAAGGGAGAAGCAAGGGGAAGCTGGGAGTATAGGACCCCAGGCAAGAAAGAACTTAGTTGTTGCTTAGGCGTGGCTCTGAAGCAGGGCAGTCTTCCTCTCCCAGATCATGTGGCACATGAGAGGCAGGCTCAAAGGCAGTTATTTTATCTTTTTAAATCTGAATTCTTAAATGTAGCTTCTAACAGTCCATTTGGGGCTAATTTTCAAGCATATTTATATATTTTACTAAAAAAAGGTAGAGATAGAGTTAAATAATTTTCTTATTTGATAATTCCCATCTGCTAATTTATATTGGAGATAATTTTCTTATCTAATTAACCTCATTTATTTCAAATAGGAGGGACTGATAAAAATGGACTTCAGTTTAATCATATTTTCATTAGTTAGTTGTTTTTACTAAGAAATCATCGGGCTGTTGAATAATGTAAATTTTGAGGTCATCCTGTGAATATATAAGAAAGGAAGAAAAATTAGAAGAGTTACGTGCATTGTCTTTATCTCATGAAGACCCTGAGGCCTTGTAAGGTCAGGACTTGCTCAATCATTTATTTATTAATGTTTATTGAGTGTCTGCTAAGTGTCAGGTACTGTACCAGAGGTTAGAATTACATATTTCCCTGTTCATTGAATACATAAAGTCTGGTGGCGAAGACATACAGGAATAGTTATCATAAAATATGATGAGCAGTGTGATACCCGAAGTACACAGGGTAGAGGACATCCCCAGATCCACTGGGTTAGGGGAAGGACCCCCTAAAAAGTGATGTGTCAGCTGAGGCCCAAAAAGGTGAGTAGGAACCAGCAGGGCAAAAGCAAGGAGGAGAGTAGTCTAGTCTAAGAGGACAGCATGGTCAAAGCCTGGGCAGTGAAAGAACCCTCTGAGGGTGGCTCAGAGGAGAGCAAAACTGGAGGCCAGGTGACCATTTGCGTTGCAGGTAGGAGCCCATGGTGGCTTGTTCATAAAAAGAGACAGTGGGAAAGGAGAAAATAAGATGATTCAGAAGATATTTAGGAGATGAAAACCATACATTCTTTCTTTTTAAACAGCTTTATTGAAATGTAATTCGCATACCTTACAGTTTACCCATTTAAAGTATACAGTGCAGTGGATTTTAGTATACATATTCAGAGTTGTATATCTCTTGCCGGTATCAATTTTAGGACATTTTCATTACCCCAAAAAGAAACCCCACTCCCCTTAGCCATCATCCCCTAACACCCCTACTCGCCCAGTCCTAGGCAACCGCTAGTTTTGGAGGACATATAAAAATTTCCCAGGGCTTTCTTTTCTTTGCTCGTGTGTTTTATTACAGTGATTAGGTTTTATTGGTTTACTTTGCCAAATGGTTTCTTTAAAACACCTCATTTTAATGTAAAATATTCTCTTGTTCTTACTTAGTTTTTTCTTTTTTTCCCCCTTTTTTAACAGAAAATTTCAAACATACCAAAGTAGAAAGAAGGTGAAAGGGTGAGCCCCCATATACACAACTCAAATTTATACAATTATAAATGATAACAGATGGCAGTCTTATTTAGCTATTTCTTCTCTGCTCACCTCTACACCCTTGGTAATATTTTTAAGCTAATTGAGAGCTCCCTCTTAACCTTTAATTATAATAATAATTATTGAGCATTTACTGTGTACAAGGCATCATGATAAAAGGCTTACATGATTGTTTCAGTTAATTCAAAAATTACGTTAGGTACAATTATATATTCATTTTATAGATGAAGTAAATGGTATTTAGACCATTCTCTAACTTGTTATCCTTTTTAAATTTTTTTGGCAGTCAGTTCATTGGGTGCATAGTGCTGTGGTTTTTGCAACTTCATACCTTTGGAACTTTCAGGACTCTGATAATGGATGCTCCAATAACAGGACTTCCAGATGTTACAGCCGATTAGTCTTGGTCAGTTAGTTGGTCAGTTAGCCTTAACGTTAATAAAAATATCTACCATAAATTTTTGCATTATGAGGTTTTATGCTTTATACATGATTTTTAAAAACGTTTCATTATAGAATCCTTCTGAGGTAAAATAAAATTACCTTCTTTTTACTGATGAAAAAATAAGGCTTGGAGGACATTAATAAAAGCATATCCAGGGTTATTCAAGGGGTGGAGCTGAGATTCTTCCAGTCTGACTCTGGAGCCCTGCTCTAAACCCCACTGTGTTAGGCGCGTGTACTTGGAAGGGAGGACCTGGGCGGGGGAGAGGCCCAAGCTATGTAGTGCGGGGCAGTATAGGTAACACTACACTGAGAAACAGGAGACCCGGACTCTATTTTGAGATCTGTACTCGGTCAAGTAATTTAACCCTTATGGACTTTAGTTCTTCATTTGCATATGGCAGTAGGTTAAAGGTTATGCACTGAATACTTTTGATTTGTGGAATCAAATAATTTCAAGGCAGTATTCAAAACAATTATGGTTCACATTCTTCTGCAAACCAAATAACCCTTTCCTTTGTCGTCCCATTTCTACTTAATTTTGTTAATCTACATTATTGCTTAAAATGAAACATTTGAATTTTAAAATCTTAAACATGGGGTATGATAGCATTACAGCTCTAGTAAGTTTGTAGAAATTAAAATTGTTTGTCAGAGGTATATTTTATATCTTTATGGACCTCATTTTTACTTTCAGTGTTGTTTATTCATGCATCCATCCATCCATCCATTCATCGATCTATCCATTCATTCATCCATCCCCTCAGTTTTTTCCTATCAGTTTGCTGCTTGGCCTAGTACAATGTGAATGCCCGAACCTGACCAGGCTGAGCAGAGTTTAGTCCATTTTAGAAACATATGATGAACCTGTGTACTTCTGACCTAGGAGGCTCTTCAGTCACACAGCCATGGGTTTAGGGAAGAGATTAATGACTCCACATCTCTCCAGACTTGCAGATGGATAGAGGACCAAATAATAATTTCTTGTCTGTTCTGTCATAAAGTAATAGTTTTGTTTCTGAGAAAATTTACATTTTCAAAAGTCACATCCCGTGATTTAAGAGATTGAGTTATAATTTGATTTGCAAAAATTTTTACAGGAGAGAAATAACACTTATAGCTCTTTGCAAGTAAACTGCCTGATGAGACTTAATGGTAAATTGAAACTATTCGGAGATATCCAGAAAATGGTACAGTTGAATGAAATTTTAAAAGACGTTCCAGAAAAAATCATATTTAAGTTTTTGTGTAAATAAAAAAAGGAGCTATTTTTACTGACCGACTTTTACAATAAGTTTGCTTTCAATCGTTGATCTCTTTAAGGTGTACCTCGAATTACCCTTTAATTAAGTTGCCAGTAATCTGGTTTGCCGTCAGAAATGCCCTTTTTTTTAAATGAGCTTTTCATTGTGTTTTATATAAGCTTATAGAAAGAAGTTTCTTAGTTTGTTGTGAATGTTTGCTAAGCCACAATGTACAAAAAGGGCTCAAGAGCTAATTTGTCAACGATAGACTTCTGTGATTATTTTAAACTAGTAATTTTATAACTTTTCACTCATTTTCTGTCTTAATAGGATTTGAAGTAGCCTCACAAAATATAATTTAGAAAAAATATATAATAAAACAAAGTGGTGGTAATGATTAGGCAGTAACAAAATGAGAACTAAGATTTGCACAGAATTGCATGCTATTGGTATCATGTACAATTGCTAAAACAATAGCCACATGTTTGGCTATAGGAACACAGAAATTTCTCACTATTCTTAAGATATAAGAATAAAAGCAAGCAGTTCAAGAAAGCATGCTTTTCATGATACTGTTATCATGACATACAGTTCTCCTAATATTCTTGACAGTTATTTTTGTATAATTCTGTTTTGTAGTCATTCTCGAACTCTGTGCAGATACCATAATGCTAAAATAAGATTTAATATTTTAGGTATATTGTCTGTAAACATTTAGCTGGATTAAAAAAATTATTTAGACATTTATTGTCTTTTGAGTGGATTTTCACTTACTGCGATGGTTATATTTTGATGCATTTTTAAATCATGTCGTATACTTTCTGTTTTGCTTTTCTCAAGTTTTTTTCTGTCTTGCCTTGTTTTGATGACTTTTTTCTTCATGCCATTTTCTTTCTAGTCTCTTAGCAGTTATACACTACCTGTCTTTTTTAAAAATAGTTTTATTTGAGATATAATTTTTACATTCCATATAATTCGCCCATTTAAAGTATATAACAATGCTTCTTAAATATTCTCAGAATTGTGCAACTGTTACCACAATCTAATTTTAGAACCTTTTTAGCCTTCCTAAATGAAATCCATTAGCTGTCACTCCCCATCTTCCTTCCCAGCGTTAAGCAACCTCTAATCTTTCTATGTCTGTAGATTTCTTTGGTCTGGCCTTTTCATATACATGGAATCATCTAATATGTGGTCCTTTTTGACTGACTGAGTTCCACTTAACAAGTTTTCAAGATTCATCTTGTATCATGTATCAGTACTTCATTTCTTTTTATTGCCATATAACATTCTGTATGGATAATACCACGTCTTATTTATCTGTTCGTCAGTTGCTGGACATTTGGGTTGTTTCAACCTTTTCGCTGTTAAGAACAATGCCTCTATAGTGGGCTGGCCCCATGGCCAAGTAGTTAAGTTCGCACACTCTGCTTCAGTGGCCCAGAGTTTTGCTGGTTCGGATCCTCGGTGTGGACTTAGCACTACTCATCAAGCCATGGTGAGGCAGTGTCCCACATAGCAGGACCAGAAGGACCTACAATTAGAATATACAGCTATGTGCTGGGGGACTTTAGGGAGCAGAAGGAAAAAAAAAAAAGAAGATTGGCAACAGATGTTACCTCAGGTGCCAATCTTCATAAAGAAAGATGAATGCCTTATGAATATGTCTTCATTTCTCTTAGGTACATACCTAGGAGTGGAATTGTTGGGTTGTATGGTAACTTAATGTTTCACCTTTTGAGGAACTGCCAAACTGTTTCCTAAGTAGTGGTACCATTTCACATTCCCACCGTCATTAGATAAAGTTCCAATTGCTTCACATCTTTGCCAACGCTTACTGTCGTTTTGATGATAGCCATCCTAGTGGGTTTGAAGTGGTACCTCATTATGGTTTTAATTTGCATTTCCTTGATGAGTAAGTAATGTCCATCATCTTTGCATATGCTTTAAAGAGGCCATTTGTATATCTTCTTTGGAGAAACATATATTGAGATTTTGCATCCGTTTTTAAATTGGATCATTTGTGTTTTTATTATTGAGTTGTAAGTGTTCTTTATATAATCTAGATATGAGTCCCTATCAGATACATGCTTTGCAAAAATGTTCTCCCATTCTGTGGGTAATCTTTTTACTTTCTTTTTTTTAAATTGAAGTATAGTTGACATGCAGTTATGTTAGTTTCAGATCTATGACATAGTGATTGGACATGTATATACATTACTAAATAATCACCATGCCAAGTCTAGTAACCATCTGTCACCATACAAAGTTATTACGGTATTATTGACTATATTCTCTTTGCTGTACATGACTTCCCTGTGGCTTATTTATTTTATGGCTAGAAGTCTGTACCTCTTAATCCCCTTCACCTATTTCTCCCATCTCCCCACCCGCTTACTGCCCTTCCTTCTGGTGACCACCAGTTTGTTCTTTGTATCTATGAGTTTGTTTCTGTTTTGTTTTGTTTTTTAGATACCACATGTAAGTGAAGTCACATGGTATTTGTCTTTCTCTGTGTTATCATAATTCCTTCTAGGTCCATCCATGTTATCGCAAATGGCAAGATTTCATTCTTTTTTATGACAGTAATATTTCATTGTGTATATACCATATCTTTATCCATTTGTCTATTGATGGACACTTAGATTGCTTGCATATCTTGGCTATTGAAAACAATGCTGCAGTGAACATAGGGGTGCATATATCTTTTCAAATTAGTGTTTTCCTTGTATAAATACCCAGAAGTGGAATTGCTGGATTGTATGGTAGTTCTATTTTTAATTATTTGAGGAACCTCCATACTATTTTCCAGTTTACATTCCCACCAACAGTGTGCAAGGGTTCCCTTTTCTCCACATCCTCACCAAAACTTGTTACTTCCTATCTTTTTGATAATAGCCATTTGACAGATGTGAGGTGGTATCTCATGGTTTTGATTTGTGTTTCTCTGATGATTAGTGATGTTGACCATCTTTGCATGTATCATTGGCCATTTGCATATCTTTGAAAAAGATCCTCTGCCCCTTTTTTAAGTGGATTGTTTTTTGATAGTGAGTTATGTGAGTTCTTTATATATTCTGGATATTAACCCCTTATCGGATATATCATTTGCAAATATCTTCTTCCATTCATTAGGTTGCCTTTTCATTTGTTAATGTTTCCTTTGCTGTGCAAAACCTTTTTGGTTTGAAGTAGTCTCATTTGTTTATTTTTGCTTTTGTTGCCTTTACCTGAGGAGACAGATCCAAAATAATATGGCTGAGACTGATATCAAAGAGCTGATTACGTATGTTTTCTTTTAGGAGTTTTATCATTTCAGGTATTATGTTCAAATCTTTGACCTATTTTGAATTGATTTTTATATATGGTGTAAGAAAGTGGTCCAGTTTCATTCTTTTACATGTAGCTGTCCAGTTTTCCCAGTAGCATTTATTGAAGAGACTGTCTTTTCCCCATTGTATATTCTTGCTTCTTTTGCCATAGATTAATTTACTATATAAATGTGGGCTTATTTTTGGTCTCTCTGTTCTGTTCTATTGATCTTTGTGTCTGTTTTTGTGCCAGTAGCACACAGTTTTGATTACTGTAGCTTTGTAGTATAGTTTGAAATCAGGAAGTTTGATGCCTCCAGCTTTGTTGTTCTTTCTCAGGTTTGCTTTGGGTATTTGCGATCTTTTGTGTTTCTATACAAAATTACAAACTTTAGGATTTTTTTTTCTATTTCTGTGAAAAATGCCATTTGCGTTTTGATAGGGATTGTACTGAATCTTAGATTGCTTTGGGTATGGACATTTTAACAATATTAATTCTTCCAATCCATGAGTATAGTATATCTTTCCATTTATTTGCATATCTTCAGTTTCTTAATCAACGTCTTATAGTGTTCAGAGTATAGGTCTTTCACCTCCTTGGTTAAATTTATTCCTAGATATTTAATTCTTTTTGAACCAATTGTAAGTGGAATTGTTTTCTTAGTTTCTCTTTTTTATTGTTCATTATCAGCGTATAGAAACACATCAGGTTTCTGTATATTGATTTTGTATCCTGCAACTTTACTGAATTTGCTGACTAGTTCTAATATTTTTTTGATGAAGTCTTCAGGTTTTATATATATGATATCTTGTCACCTTCAAATAGTGACAGTTTTACTTATTCCTTTCCAATTTAGATGCCTTTTATTTCTTTTTCTGGTCTGATTGCTGTGGCTAATACTTCCAGTATTTTGTTGAATGAAAGTGACAAGGCTGAGCATCCTTGTCTTGTTCCTGATCTTAGAGGAAATGCTTTCAGCTTTTCACTGTTGAGTATGTTGTTAGCTGTAGGTTTGTCACATGTGGCCTGTATTATTTTCCCTCTGTATCCACTTTGTTGAGAGTTTTTATCATAAATGGATGTTGAATTTTGTCAAGTACTTTTTCTGCATCTTTTGAGATGATCATATGATTTTTATCCTTCATTTTTGTTAATGTGGTGTATTGTAGCATGTTGTTTGATTTGCAGGTACTGAACCATCTGTGCATCCCTGGGATAAATCCCACTTGATTGTGATATATGATCTTTTTAACGTATTGTTGAATTCAGTTTGCTGATACTTTGTTGAGGATTTTTGCGTCTATATTCTTCAGGGATATTGGCCTGTAAATTTTTTTGTAGTGTCTTTGTCTGGTTTTGGTATCAAGGTAATGGTGGCCTTGTAGAATGGGTTTGGAAGCATTTCTTCCTCTTCAGTTTTTTGTAATAGTTTGAGATGCATAGGTATTAACTCTTCTTTAAATGTTTGGCAGAATTCACCTGTGAAGCCTTTTGGTCCTGGACATTTGTTTGTTGGGAGTTTTTTGATTACTGGTTCAATTTTATTACTAGTAATTGGTCTGTTCAGATTTTTATGTTTTCTTGATTCAGTCTTGGAAGATTGTATGTTTCTAGGAATTTATCCATTTCTTTTAGGTTGTTCAATTTGTTCATATATAGTTGTTTGTAGTAATATTTTAATGATTCTGTATATTTCTGTGGTGTCAGTTGTAACATCTCTTTCATTTCTGATTTTATTTGAGCCTTCTTTTTTTCTTTATGAATCTGGCTAAAGGTTTATTAATTTTGTTTATCTTTTCAAAGAATCAGCTCTTAGTTTCATTGATCTTTTCTATTTTTTTCTTTTAGTCTCTATTTCATTTATTTTCACTCTGATCTTTATTCTTTCTTTCCTTCTGCTCACTTTGGGCTTTGTTTGTTCTTCTTTTTCTAGTTCCTTTAGGTGTAGGGTTAGATTATTTATTTGAGATTTTTCTTGTTTCTGGAGGTAGGCCTGTATTGCTATAAACATAGAACTCTTAGAACTGCTCTGAGAACTCTTAGAACCCTCTTAGAACTGCTTTTTCTGTGTCCCATAAATTTTGGAACATTGTGTTTCCATTTTCATTTGTCTCAAGGTATTTTTTGATTTTCTCTTTGATTTCTTCATTGACCCATTGGTTGTTTAGTAGCATGTTGTTTAGCTTCCATGTGTTTGTTTTTTCCAGTTTGCTTCTTGTAATTGATTTCTAGTTACATACCATTGTTGTTGGAAAAGATTCTTAATATGATTTCAGCCTTTTAAATTTATCAATACTTGTTTTGTGACCTAATGTGATCTCTCCTGGAGAATGTTCCATGTGCACTTGAAATGAGTGTGTTTTGTGCTGTTTTTTGGATGGAATGGCCTGTTTATCTCTCTTAAGTCCATCTGGTCTAATGTGTCATTTAAGACCAACATTTCCTTGTTTATTTTCTGTCTGGATGCTTTATATCCATTGATCTAAGTGGTGTGTTAAAGTCTGCTACTATTACTTTTTCTCCCTTTATGTCAGTTAATATTTGTTTAATGTATTTAGGTGCTTCTGGGTTGAGCTCATAGAAATTTACAAATGTTACATTCTCTTGTTGGATTGACCCTTTTATTATTATGTAATGCCCTTCTTTGTCTCTTGTTACAGTCTTTGTTTTAAAGTCTTTTTTTCTGTCTGGTTTAAGTATTGCTATCCCAGATTTCTTTTTGTTTCCATTTGCATGGAGTATGTTTTTCCATGCCTTCACTTTCAGTCTTTGTTTGTCTTTAGATCTGAAGTGAGTCTCTTGTAGGCAGCATATCTATGAGTCTTGTTTTTATAATCCATTTAGCAACCCTGTCTTTTGATTGGGGCATTTAGTCCATTTACGTTTAAAGTAATTATTGATAGGTATGTGCTTATTGCCATTTTGTTAATCGTTTTCTCGTTTTTGTAGTTCTTCTCTTTTCCTTTCTTCTTCTCTTGCTCTCTTCCCTTGTGATTTGATGACTTTCTTTAATGTTATGTTTATATTTGTTTCCATGTTTTTTGTGTGTGTATCTATTATAGGTTTTTGGTTACCATACAGTTCATATATAACAACCTACGTGGATAGCAGTCTATTTTAAGTTGATGGTCTCTTAAGTTCGAGCATGTTCTAAAAGCAGTACATTTTTACTTATCCCTCCCACATTTTATGTTTTTGGTATCATATTTTACATCTTTTTATTTTGTGTATCCCTTAAGTAATTGTTGTAGATATAGATGATTTTACCACTTTTGTCTTTTAACCTTCAAACTAACTGTATAGATGATTGATCCTCTACCTTTGCTATATATTTGCCATTACCGGTAAGATTTTTTCCTTCATAATTTTCTTATTTTTAGTTATGATATTTTCTGTTTAAAGAAGTCCCTGTAGCATTTCTTGTAAGGGTGATTTAATGGTGATAAACTCCTTTAGCTTTTGCTTGTCTGGGAAGCTCTTTATCCCTCCTTCAATTCTGAATGATAACCTTGCTAGGTCGAGTATTCTTGGTTGTAAGTTTTTTCCTTTCAACACTTTGAATATATCATGCCACTCCCTTCTGGCCTGTAAAGTTTCTGCTGAAAAATTAACTTGTAGTGTTATGGGAGTTCCCTTGTATGTAACTAGTTTTTCTTTTGCTTTGTTTAGGGTTCCCTCTTTATCTTTGACTTTTGACATTTTAATTATAGTATGTCTTGGTATGAGTCTCTTTGGGTTCATCTTATTGGGGACTCTCTGTGCTTCCTGGACTTGAATGTCTGTTTCCTTTACCAGGTTGGGGAAATTTTCAGTCATTATTTCTTCAAGTAGGTTTTCTGCCCCTTTCTCTCTCTCTCTTCTTTCTGGGACCCCATAATGCAAATATTAGTAAGCTCACTGTTGTCCTAGAGGTCCCTTAAGCTGTCCTCGTTTTTTTTTATCCTTTTTCTTTTTGCTGTTCTTCTGGTTGGGTGATTTCCACTACCCTGTCTTTCAGGTTGTGGATGTGTTCTTCTGCATTATCTAATTTGCTGTTGATAACCTTTAGTGTATTTTTCATTTCAGTTATTATATTCTTCAGCTCTGGTTCTTTATATTTTCTGTCTCTTTGTTGAAGTTCTCACTGTATTCATTCATTCCTCTCCCAAGTTCAGTGAGCATCTTTATGATCATTACTTTGAGCTCTTTAGTGAGGTCAATCTACTGATAGTAGATTGCTTATCTCTGTTTTGTTTAGTTCTTTTTCTCAGATTTTGTCTTCTTCTTTTGTTTAGAACATGTTCTTTTGTCTCCTCACTTTACCTAAGTCTCTGTGTTTCTTTCTGTGTATTAGGTAGATCAGCTGTGTCTCCTGGTCTTTTGAGAAGGGGTCCTATGGAGCTTAGGAGCACAATTTTCCCTAGTCACCAGAGCTAGGTGCTTCAAGTGTGTCCCCTTTATAGGCTGTGTTCACTCTCCGGTTGTGCCTCGGCCATGATTGCTACAGGTGCACTGGTGTGTAGGGCTGGCCACATGGGTTGGGAGCTGCTTTGGAGGGGCTCTGGTGCTGACTGGGGCTGCCTGCCGAGGTAGGGCTGGGTGACAGCCACCTTGGAGGGGTGTTGGCCAGGGCAGGTCTGCAGAGGAGCACAAAGGTGGGGCAAGTGGTGCTTGCAAGTTAGATGGAGAGTGTTAGAAATGGCATCTGTCAAGGCCAGGCCAACTAAGTAGGAGCATTAAAAAGAAATGGCACCCATCAGCACCTCTGTCCCCAGAGACAGTTGCAACAGATCCCTGCTCCTCCAGCATATACCCTAAAATTAGTGAGTAAATCTTCTTCACATACAACCCAGGCACTTTTCACACTGCTGCCTCTGTGCTCGGACTCAGAGCAAGTTTGTGTGTGCGCCTTTTAAGAGGGGAGTCTCAGTTTCCTGTAGCTCTCCAGCTCTCCCATATGTAGGCCCTGCTGGTTTTAAAAATCAGTCTTTATGGAGGTTCCTCTTGCCAATGTGGAGCTCAGGCCCCTTGCTTATCTGGGAGGACCTCCATGGTTGTGATATCCCTTCTGCTTGTGGGTATCTGCGCTGCCCCTCCTACATGTCTTGGTGTGGCTCTTTGTTTATGTCCTTGGTTGTGGAAAATCTGTTCTGCTAGTCTTCAGGTCATTCTCAGCGATCATTGTTTTCTATGTAGTAGTTTTGGTGTGTTGGTGGGAGGAAGTGAGCTAAGGATCTTCTTACTCCACCATCTTGATCCAACTGGCATCTTTTGCTTTCTTGATGGTACCGTTTTCAGCAAAAATTTTTAGAATTTTAATGAATTCCAACTTATCTTAATTTTTTTATTGTTGTTGCTTTGGCTCTTGGTGTTATATCTAAGAAACCACTTCCTGAGTTCAGATCATGAAGATTCACACCTATGGTTTCTTCTAAGAGCTTTATAGTTTAGCTGTTACATTTAGGCCTGTGATTCATTCTGAGTTAATACTGTGGATGGTATAAACTAAGGCTCTTACTTTCTTCTTTGGCCTGTGGCTGTCCAGTTGTACCAGCTCTACCGATTCTTTTACTGTTAATGTAGAAATTGTGACATGCGTTCCTAACGTGACTAGCTACAGTAGTAATTAGAATCTTTTTCCTCCTCTCACAAATGTAAGGACCTTAAAGCACTGGAATGCTCATTCACCCCTGTTTTGAGTTATATGTTCTAGTTGCCAATAGTTTGGTGCTCTGTCTCTTATTTAACCCGCAAGTATTGTTTTAGGCAATCATTGTTGTTCATTTGTCTGATTTAGTAGAAGTTTACTTAAAAAAAAAGACAACTCATTTGTTTTTACAACTCAGGACTCATTTTTCTTCTTCCTGAAAGAAATAAAAAGAATTTTAGTAGTTCTTTTAGTGAGTCTGTTGATGATAAGCTCTGTTTTTGCTTAGCTGAAAATATATTTTGCTCTCAAACTTGAAAGATAGCTTACCTTTCCTAACAAGTCTTAGGTACCAGTCTTAACTCTTTGAAGATATTATTTCGCTGTGTTCTGGTTTTCATTATTACTGTTGAGAAATTGGCTATCATGCTGAGAGTTCTTTTATGAATAGTCTGCCTTTTCTCTCTGGCTCACTTCCTCATTATCTGATGTTTTGTAGTTTCCTTATGATAAACTTTAGTCCTGCTCTGCAGCTGTGTGTGTAATGGTGAAGTTGTAAACCCTGAGAGGAAGGGCTATATTTATATTTTTATTGCAAATAATATATTTGCGTTGTCTTTTCTACTTAGCACAGTGCCTTGTATATAATACATTCCTAGCAGATTCTTTGATTGAATTATTGTTGGCTTTCTTTATATAGCTCCTTTCCTATCAAAGTGTAGTTTAGAATATTTTTAAAAATTTACCTAAAAATAATAGGGAATACTTAGAAATGTTCATTTGTAAACAGAAAAAAAAAATAGATGGGTTACATGTGGCATAAAAATGTTTTCTTTTCCCCTCAGATGCTATGATCATGGCATTAGCAGGAAAGGAAAAAAGTATCATGGTGTTGTATAAAAACTTGATCATTGCCTTTGAGCTAGGGTTAACATTTTTATTTAAAAATATAAAATATTTGTTATAATATTTCATGTTGATTGATACATGTGTTAAGTTGTTACCATTTAAATCAGAAAATTTGATACAGGGTTATATAATTTCCTGATTACTTTTTTCTTACCATAAAGACTCATGATTTATTTTTATAATATAGATCTAGAAGGCGTGGTCTTTTTTTCTTTTTTTTAAGGATTGGTACCTGGGCTAACAACTGATGCCAATCTTTCTTTTTTTTTTTCCTGCTTTAATCTCCCCAAACCCACCCTGTACACAGTTGTATATCTTAGTTGCAGGTCAATCTTTTTTGAATTTAATTCCTTTTTACTATAAGAAAGATAGAGCAGAGAGAGAGACTATCCCTATATATAACAGAAGATAGGATCGATGTGTTCATCTATTGCCAGATAAGAATAACATGACAGTGAAACAGAAGGTTGGGATTATGTTCAGAATTCAGATGTGTTATCTTAAATATAGGTGACTTGCATTATCAGGTTACAATAATGTCCTCCTCTTATATTTTTCCCTTACAAGCTGAAATCTGTCTGAAGCTGTTTGCTCTTCTTTGCTCTCTGTGAATGTTATAAATCCTGTTCTCTGGTTTTTATAGAGACTACCTTGTGCTGGTTTCACATTTCACTGTTGTAGCTTAAATATGGGCTAGATGTCATCGTAATGACTTCCTTTGGGATTTGTGGCTACAATTAGGTAGTGTAATAAAGCACATTAGGATTGCATTGCGTCTACCTCTAATTGTGTCTCATTAGCACAAAATAATATTTTTAAAGTGTTAAAATTGTTAAAATTAATATTTCCTGTACTCATCTCTTAAGAGATAATAGTGCCTTTTTTCAAATATTCATACCATCAGATATTTAACTTCTTATTTATTGGTGTTGTGTTTGCTTTTGTATGTATGTCTACATGTGTGCGACTAGCCTAAGCTTTATTCCTTAGTCTTGACAGTAATGAATTCTGAGTGTCATAGTAAATCAATTTTTACACTAGAACTTAGATGTTGGTACTGGTTGAAGTTGGGATATTTAAGCTTGAAGGCTTCAGAACTGGAATCAGACTCAGGTGGAATGATGTCGTAGTGAAGAGAATAGCAGAATTACTTATTAAAAAGTGGTATTTCCTGGACACCTCTCTGCTCTATCTGATTCAGAATCTCTTGGAGTAGGGCTTCAGATCCCAGGTAGCTTGTATCCTATGCTAAAGTTTGAGAACTTCGGCTAAGTGATACGTAGGAGTAAATTGTCTTGTTGGTGTGATGTTCAGTGAACAGCATATGTCAGTTGCTTTCAGATTTGTAGGAGTAGATACCATTCTGATGTGGAATTGTCTTTCATCACCAATTGTTGATTTTTCTTGTACCTGGGAAGTAGTGAGCTAGCGAAGGTAGCCAGGAAAGTAGCACATTATCAGATGTAAGGAGCAGCAGGACTGGTGATCTCTGGTCTCAGAGGTTCCAACTGTGACATGGAAAGTGAGACAGTCACTTGATGTTTTATTCATACTGTAGTAACTGTTCTTTGAGATATTTCAGACTCTTTGAGGTCACAAAACAAAACACCTTTGCAGAAGCTTGACAAAATAGTTAAGTTATGCTCCTTGAAGAGAAATTAAAATAAGACATTGTGTAATGTAAAAAATGAAAGCATCTTTCTCCTTTTCTCCTCTTTCCACTATGCAGGGGTTACCTTTGTTTATTAAGTTTTGGATATATTCTTCTGCTCATGAATATATATGTATGTACATGCACATTTGTACATGTTTACATATATTCACTTGTATGTTTGCATATTTTAAATATTGATATGTACAGGTTGCCCCTCTTCTTCCAAAGGCTGTAACAATTTATGTGCCCATCATTGTAGGATATTAGCAACGTTTAATAGTTTTATGAATATAATAAGGAATGCATTTTTACTGTTGGTGAGTTTGAGCATCTGTTTTTTTTACATGTATTCTTTATTTGTGTTTCTGTTTGGTGATTTACTTACTGATTTTCTTTGCCTATTTTAAAATTGGATTGTTAGTTTTTTTATTTGTTGGAGTTCTTTGTATAGTATGGATATTTAGCCTTTTGTCTGCTATACTGAAAATAACATTTACTTTTAGCTTTTTAATGGTTTAATAATAATTAACATTTTGCTTTGTGCTAGGAATTCTTCTGAGTACTTTATGTGTATTATTTCACTTAATCCTGAGTGTTGTCATCTCCATTTATGAACGAGATGATTGTGATGCAAGGAGATTGAATAACTTGTTTGAGCACACATGACTACTAAGTGGTAGAGCCAGGAGTTGAATCTAAAAAGGCTAATTTCAGGGGCTGGCCCCGTGGCTGAGTAGTTAAGTTCACGCACTCCGCTGCAGGCGGCCCAGTGCTTCGTCGGTTCGAGTCCTGGGCACGGACATGGCACTGCTCATCAAACCACGCTGAGGCAGCGTCCCACATGCCACAACTAGAAGGACCCACAACAAAGACTATACAACTATGTACCGGGGGGCTTTGGGGAGAAAAAGGAAAAAAAATAAGATCTTAAAAAGGCTGATTTCAAAACCATTACACATAACCTTAACATTATATCTTTACTTACAAATTTTTTTAAATTTAAAAAACCGAAAATTTCAAATTTGATATAAAACTCATTTTTTGTCTTAAAAAATGTATTTGTAAGAGGCTATGATGATTTTAATGCAAATATTCCTTTAGGAATAATAACACAAACCTATATATATATATGTATATATATATGTAAAAATAGACACAATAGTATGTTAATACAAATATTCCATAGACTTTTGGGGAACATTTGTTGTATTTCTATTTAGAACTGACCTTCAGTAGCATATTCCCCTCTATTTCCTTCTTCTGCTGATTACCATCATAGTCAGTCTTTCTGTTGCCCATCAGTTTGCTTTAATCCATCCTCAGTACTGCTTTTGGAGTCACCATCTTAAGTACAGTGTTGATCACGTCACTCATGCCTTTGTTTGGAAGCTTTCAGTGATATCATATCTCTTGCTGAGTGGAGGCCAGGCTCTCTCCTTAGCAGGGGATTTGAAGACTCGTACAGCTCTGGTTCACCTTTACCTGTCAAGAATTATCTTGAGCAACTTTTCTTGATCCTTATTCCATACTGTGGATAAACGAGATAATTTGTTTTTCTTCTTTTGGAGCCACATTCTCCTGGCTTCACACTTGGATCAGTTAGTGTTCTTAATCAGCAGAAGCAGCTGACTGGCTGACTGAGCAGATGAGGAATTTAAGGGTGTTTGGTACCTCACAGAAGTTTTAGGGAGGGCTGGAGAACCAGGCGCCCAGGCAGTCAGTATCCCTCAAAACACCCCTGAGAACTGTCATTCTCCTGCCCCACCCAACAGTGGGGGAAACCACCAGTGCTGCCCAGCTGCTGCCCTCCTGGGCCAGAACTTGCTTTGGCTGCCTCTGCTGCTGCCATCTGGGGAGGCTGATGCCCCTGCTGTTGCCCATACCAGCCAAAGATGGTGGTTCCACACGGAACCCATTTTCTCACGTGACTCACTTCCAAACTGAGATCTCGTGCAGGTGTTTCTGAATGTCTGCATCATAGTTGCAGGGCATGTTGGGAATTTGAGGCCTAAAATTTATTTTGGGAGGTTAGGTTTGATACTTTTCCTGCATACAGAAAGGTTCTGCAGAAGCCGATAGAAAGCTTGAATGTGATGAATGTCCGCTGTAATACTTTTGCTCAAATTCCTCCATCTGTAATGTTTTTCCCTGTTCATCTCCAGATAAATAAATTTTGTGCAAAGACCTACTGGAATTTCATTTTTTAAATTAGTTTGCCTGGATCTTCCCATCTGAATTTTCTTATGACTTTCTCAACATTTCTTTTCCCATTGTTTTATTTCTTAAAAACAATACAAAGCTCAAAAGTAATATTTAAATATGAGTCAAACAGTATGCAAAGATATAGAATAAACTGTGAAAGTTGCTTTTCATCACTTACCTTCTCTCCCCCCACACTTCAAATTGCTGTCCTCTTTCTAGATAACCTCTGATAAAAATTATAATCTTTGATTTTAATTTGGCACATTTGATGATAATTTGGCACTTGATGGTAAGTTCATTGAGTATAGAGGCCCTTATTTATCCATTGAGCTTCCCTAGAGCCTACTAAAACTGTTCCTGTGTGTAGAATAATATTATGTGAAGTCCTGACCTGAGGCAATAGCTATGTAATCTTTTGGAAATAAAAATTTATAACTTGGGGATTTAATGAATCTGCAGAGAAAGATAGGAATCAAAATAGACTCCAGGAGTTCTAGCTTGGGGAATACATCATTGGTGATGCCATTAAGGAGACCAGGAATGTGGGAACTACTCTGTATCCACAAATATATTGCTAGAATCCTGTCTGATTGTTTTCCATTATTACAGGAGCTCCTTTACCCATATTTCTGATTTGAGTTAGAGTTTGGGGAGATGCTAAAATGTTCAGATTTGGCATAGATTTCCACAATTTAGGAAAGACACTGAAAAATACCAGTTTCTGATAAAGTTGTGTTTCAGGCTTCAGTGCTAAATTATGAGTAAGACCTTTCAGTAGGGAGATGGATTTTTCTTTTAAAGGCACAATACTTACATTGAATATAAACCTGTTTCCAGTCATTTTTCATTTGTAAGTAGGTGGTAAATGGACATGTACTTTATGTATCCATTTTTAGAAAATAATGTTTGAAAGTATGTTTGATTTGTTTCAGATAAAGGAATACTTATAATAATAATAAGTCCGTTATTTTGAAAAACTTGTCCTGGCAACCCATATTCAGATTTTTGTTTTGGCTTTTTTGTGTTTTGCCTCATTTTTTCCCCTATTAATTTCAACTAATTTAGCACTCTTTTTTCTTTCCAGATCATTCAACTTCAAGTGGCACATTATCTTTTAAGCCTAGTCGATCGTTGGTTACTCTTCCTACTGCCCATGTCATGCCGTCTAACTCCAGTGCTTCGGTTTCCAAACATAGAGAATCATTGACATCAGATGGCTCAAAATGGAGTACAAGCCTCATGCAAACCTTGGGGAACCACAGTAGAGGAGAGCAGGACTCTTCACTAGACATGAAGGACTTCCGGCCCCTCCGGAAATGGTCATCTTTATCCAAACTCACTGCCCCGGATAACTACAGCCAGAGTGGTGGTGTAAACACTGAAGAGTCAAGGAGTGGTTTGGAAAAGACAGGGAGAGGCAAGGCTTTAACATCACAACTAAGGACAATTGGGCCTAGCTGCTTACATGATAGTATGGAGATGCTTAAGCTAGAGGACAAGGAAATAAGTAAAAAACGATCTTCAACTCTGGACTGCAAATATAAATTTGAGAGCTGTAACAAAGAGGACTTTAGAGCTGCTTCCTCCACTCTTCGGAGACAGACCTTAGACATGACTTATAGTGCCTTACCTGAAAGCAAGCCTATTATGACAAGCTCAGAGACTTTTGAACCTCCAAAATACTTAATGCTTGGTCAGCAGGCAGTAGGGGGAGTTCCCATTCAGCCTTCTGTGAGGACACAGATGTGGCTTACAGAGCAGTTGAGGACGAATCCTTTGGAAGGTAGAACTACAGAGGACTCTTATAGCTTAGCTCCTTGGCAACAGCAGCATATCGAAGAGTTTCGACCAGAAAGTGAATCACCAATGCAGGTAAGGCTCAAAATCTCGTGTTTGCTTCCCTCCAGTGGATGTTGTGAGTATGACAACACACTTGCAGTGCACATGACAGTGTGTCCACAGTCACAGATTGTTTTGCTTTTCCTTTCTCTTGCAAATTAGTAAGCATAAATATTGTAAACTTGGAAAGTGTTGCATCAATAAACAAAACTTAAAAAGCGTTTGAGACTGATTAGAATGAAAAGCTTAAAATCTTGTATCTAACTTGGTATTTACTTTCCTTCTCATTTGTTAAATGGGCATAAAAATAAACAAGGGAAAACATTTTCTCTAAGGAAACTTAAAGCAGAAACAAAGGAGCTGGCGTGGTGCAACAGCAAGAGCATGGCCTGGGAGGGTGGGGCCTTGGATTTTGTTTCTGGTTCTATCAGATTCAGAAGCTGGATGCTTCTCTACCTATTACTTAGTATTTAAGATCTCTGGGCCTCAGTTTCTTCATCTATAAAATGAAAAGGCAGAGCGAAAGAGGCATCTATGAAGTTTTGGTCATAGTTGATACATATTTAGGTTTATAAAACAGGTGTGCTTAGTTTTTAAAAAGTTAAATCAGGTGTCAAGCTTTACTTATCAGTTTAAGGAAAGCACTTTATGATTATGAGTAAACATTTTACATTACTATTCATTACTACTACTAATAAAAATAAGAAAAATTAAAGAAATATATTCTATGAAAGGATAAGGAGATCGCTTACCTAGGACCCTCACAAATCTGAGGACAGCCCCAAAACACACACACAGCCCAATATGCTACATTCACAGGAGAGCCCTCAACACATCCATGTGCCTTCTTTACTCTTGTTATGGATATAGTTCTTAATCTTGGTTATGTATATTTAAGCCACGTAACCAAACAGAAGCCTCATTACTAGTCTGAATTATAAATCAGAAAAGAGCAAATTAACCAGATTTATTTGTGATTTATTGATTCAAGTCTTTAAAAGATAGGAAACCTGATTTTTCAAATACTATCATATTTTAGTTCTCAAATGCTTATGGTTATAGGAGAACAGGGATCAGGCAGTTGTTTCTCCAGCTGGTGTCTTTACTCAGAGTTAGAGTTGTCCAGAGGGGCCAAGTATTCTACGCCAACCTGAAGTAGGTGTGATAGAAAGATACGTAACTGAGGAAATTGGGTGAGTTTAAAGGAGCAAGTACTGGTTCACTCCTGCTTTCATTTTCCCTGGAGGAACCCCTGCTGTAAACAAAGTTTTCCCAGCTTGAGGCGGTGCGGAGAGGGTAGGGAGCTTGGAGATGCGCCGTGCAGCACAACTTCTCTTTAAGTCGTCTTCCCAGTGCCTGGTAGAGGAAGAAGGCTACAAGGGACAAAGTTTGCATGTACCCTGGAAAGCTCTACTTTTCCATTAACCTTATTTGGGATGGTCTCTTTATAGTTCTTTTAAGTTTTCGAGTAGAAAGATGAAACCCGATAAAGAAAACTTAGACACTTCAACTACAATATGTAAATGACCGCTTCCCTTCTGATTCTCTTCTTGGACTACTACAGAAAAAAATTCTTAAATACATTCTCCTTGGCACCTCCAAGTACTATCTTTATTTTTAAAGCTCTCATCTTAGTTGTTTTTTTAAAGCTTTTTTAAACATTGACTTCCTTTTAGTCTAATTTTTGCATAAAAGGAAGAGCTTTAATAAGGACCAGCCCATCTGATAAATTGCTAAACTCTTGCCATGAAAAAAATGACTCTTTACAGGTAGGAAAAGCAATTGGCTGAGAGTCACGGTCTAACACCACCCTAGATTTATACAACTTTGTAGCTCTCAGAGTGTTTGATCTCAGTCGAGCCTCACAGCGTCCTTACCCCACTTTTCTCCCTGAAGAGGTTAATATTGTAACATGGAAGTTTCGCCCTTCTTACGACTCGGTCCGGAATAATGATTGAGCCAGCCTCACAGTCTCATGTGCATGGTGTTCTTGATTCCCGTGGTTTCCTAAGTCAGCTGAGCGCAGAGAGAACTCGAGGCCTTTTCCTTTGTGAGTGGAGAAGCCATCTGTGCCCTCAGTTGGTTAGGATACAGGCCTCCATGTGCAGTGTCCACCACTGTCCTTGGTTCTTTCCTCTGTATTCCCTCACCCCTCTCTGCCCACCCTCCCCTCATACTGTCTGACCCCACAAGGACTATGACAGAAGGTAAAAACCAACAGCACAGTCACGTCATCTCTTTGGAAAGAATGGATCCCTTTCCAGATCCCTCTTAGATTTCTTTTTTGGGAGCAGGGGGAGCGGTGGGGAGGGCCTCGAGGGTGTGTGCTTCTACACACAGCAGTGCCCACTGGGTTCCTAGAGCTCACAGGGTCTCCCAGATGGTAGTGAGGACGTGGTCTCTTTACCGACAAAGTGGTGGTTCCTCTTTTCTCGTATATTCCCTAGGATGTTTCTAAGTTCTGGGTTGCACTCATTAAAGAGGAAGATAAAATTGTGTGCCTTTTTAAATCATGGAAGGGCCTGATCAGTCAAGATATTCGCACCTAATGATTTCGACATATTTTACTGGAGAATTTCTCTTATATAAATCAAAAATATAAATAAAAAATTTGATAAAATGACTTAAAGTTAAATGACTTGGTCTTTGTCTAAAATAAGAATGAAAAAATTTTAACATTAGAGCATTTTACGTGTTCGTTTACATCCTCTGGAAAGAAAGTTTTCTTATTTTTAGTCTTATTTTTGCACCTCATTTTGTCTTTAATTTCTTTGTTTAAAATAATACAACTGTGCAGTGAAAGATGTGGGCATTGTTAACACTCTCCATAGAAAGGATATGACATTATGGCACATTCACTAGGTAGCTAAAAAGCATATAATTTATTTTTGTATACGTGCTTTAATAAGCAAAATTAGTAATATGTTTGACTTCTTTTCATCTGTCAACTTTTCTATATAGTATTGGCAGATAATTTTTAGACATTTAAAGTGTGCTGTTATTTAGCAGAAGATTGAAACCTTTTTGAAATTTTATCGATTTCCTGTGTTGCCAGAGACTCAAAAATAATCAAAGGATAAGTAATTTTTAACTAGTGGGAAGTTCATTATTTTATGTAGGTCTGCCCTCTTGTGTCTGTATAGGAAATCTTGATCTTATTTTGTTTGGGGTAAGTCATCAAAAGCAACCTACAAAATCAACCTACAAAACTACTTATAATTACACTTTTTATGGTCATATCAATCATGAGTCTATTATAGAGTGATTTCACTGAGTTCAAGAAAGTTCATTTTACTAGAGGTGATTTGCATTCAGTAAACATTTTGAACCAACTAAAATATAAAAGACAACATTAAACGTTTAAAAATTAGTTTGTTTTTAGTACCCTATAAATTAAGATGGGAATTTATTCTGCAGTTGAAAGTATTTGAGCATTTGGTAAAATTTTTTAAATACATTGTTTTATTACATCTTGCTCTTTACACAACATGATAAACAGAATAAATAAATTCCATTTAAAGAATAGGTTTTTGTTTTACATTATAATCTGTTACAGTGTTCTGTAATCCTCAAGTATAAGCTTTTAATTTCTATTAAAGGCAGAATTAAAAACAAAAAAATTCTTTATTCTGTTTTACTTAGGAAAAACCCCATACTTCACAGTTTATAGTTTAAGTTGATGTTGTAATGAACAATGTAATAAAAGGAATAGAACTTATCATTTTAAGTTTTCCACTTATTTTTAAGATCAGTGCAGCTAATTATAGAACTTGGTTACTTTTTGCATGGATAATTACTGACACCAGTGAGGTGAATGTATCGCTTGTTATTTATAAGCTTTCTAGTTGATATTAGGGATCTCCAACCCGTGGATGAGTCTTCCTTCAAGACATCCCCTGACAGTGCGAGACCCCTTGTTCCTCTATTCTTCAGATATCAGTGAACTAACACTGTCTCCCTCCTCATCTCCATCACCTTTCAGGATTCAGAAAAATTTAACAGCAATGTCTCCTTCACTTTTCCATTAGCAGCATTTGTGTTACAAACCAAGGTCTATATTGACTTCTCAAATTCTTTTAGTAGCCATATTTTAGCAAATCATGTGTTAAATTACACATTCTCTACTCCTTTAAGAATTGCTGGGGCCGGCCCCGTGGCCGAGTGGTTAAGTTGGTGCAGTCTGCTGCAGGCGGCCCAGTGTTTCGTTGGTTCGAATCCTGGGCGCGGACATGGCACTGCTCATCAAACCACGCGGAGGCAGGGTCCCACGTGCCGCAACTAGAAGGACCCACAACGAAGAATATACAACTATGTACTGGGGGGCTTTGAGGAGAAAAAGGAAAAAAATAAAATCTTTAAAAAAAAGAATTGCTATATTAGTAATATGTTGTGAACTGAAGTTAAAATTACTGGATTATGCAGTACAGATATAAACCATTTTAGAATTAATTTTAAACTGGGTCATTTTAAATTACCAAATATTCTTGAGTGTATTTTCCAACACCAGTTTTTACTTCTATTGTTTTCTGAGTTGTTGGAAGATATTTTTAAATGAAGTTGAAAATGTATTCAGCAGGAACATTATTATAGGTTAGCATTGCTGGGTCTATAGTGGAGTGGCCTACCAAGTAGCTGTTTACCATCTGGTTGATAAATTAAGGAAAATAGTTTTATTGTAGCATTAACCATAGTGGGACAAAAAGTTCATTTCAAAGTGTAATCAAAGAATTAATTAATTTTGGAGAGAGAATTAAAATTTTATTTTTTAATGCTTGAAATAATATATTTTTTATTCTTTATTCTTTTCCTTGCCTACATTGAATATGAGATTAGAAGACAACCTATAAAATCATTCTAAAATCTTAAGATTTCGTGATTCCAAAGATATGGTATGGCGAGATACGTACTCTAACTCAGATAATCAACTACTGCACTTTAAATTAACGTTAGACTCTATTCTACCTGTGTATTAGTAATTATGGCTAATCACACTGTCAGATGTTAAATTAACCAACACTTCTTATCTATAGGTCATAGTGTACTAGCGAGAACAGATTTATGGTTTACCTACATGTGCTAGAATTCTGTAATTCTTTGAAAATATTAGTTCAGAGAAATTTAATTTATGTAAGAGTATAGCCTTACTTTTTTCTACTTGATTATCATAAACGTTAAAAAATGGTAGTGTCGGGGCCGGCCCGGTGGTGCAGCGGTTAAGTTCGCACGTTCTGATTTGGCGGCCTGGGGTTCGCCGGTTCAGATCCCAGGTGCGGACATGGCACTGCTTGGCAAGCCATGCTGTGGTAGGCGTCCCACATATAAAGTAGAGGAAGATGGGCATGGATGTTAGCTCAAGGCCAGTCTTCCTCAGTGAAAAGAGGAGGATTGGCAGCAGATGTTAGCTCAGGGCTAATCTTCCTCAAAAAAAAAAAAGTGTCATATATATAGAAAAAATACAATTTCTATTTTAGAATGTAGGTTCTGATAGAGTTACTACAAAGACTTTTCTATGATAGTAATAAAGATAACAGATGTGAGCAGTCAGTGGACTATTTCAAATGATGACACTTCATTTGAATGATTATTTTGGTACTTGGTGAAGACCTGAAAAATACTTAATAAACATCAAAGAGGCTTTTACAGTACAATATAAATTATATTTAGCCCAAAGGGTGAAGCTAATGCTTTCTATATGAAGTGAACTTGTTAGCAGTGCAGTTTCAAAACTAAACCTCTAGTTCATCCTCAGAAAAGATTTGGGATAGAAACTTACAAGCTCTGTTGAGGAAATCAACAGTTACATTATGCATACTTAGAGTCATTTTAAAGTTAACTTTTGAAAATAAGGCCCTTTTCATGTTTACAAGATCTGGCAGATGAATACATTTGCTAAGAATTTGTTTTGTTCTGAATCTTGACCTTTTCACAAAGAAATTCTTCTACTTAGGAAGTGGTCTGTTATATGGTATTGTTTTCCCCTCTTCGTGGGATGACAGATTTGAAGCTGATGGTGATAAGTTGCAGCACTGGACATTGCAGCCGAACATCAGAGAAGCATCACGATTATGCAGATCAGCAAGAGACAGATTAAGATGAGACAGAAATTGATAAATAGGTTCTGGAGATTTTGACGTGCTTGTTGAGGCATTTCAATGGTTGAAGCTCTTCTTATAGCAGAGCGAGTGAGGTATTGGACTTTCTCCATGATGCCAGGAAGGCAGGAAGTCTAAGTCTTAAATGGCAAAGGAAAGATAAAAAGCTGACAGCCAAATGTGCGATCACTGTCTTCTTTTAGGTAGCCTGGAATTTAAAATAGTAAAGGGATTAGGATCATATGTGTAACCTATTTTCTGAACACGTAAAACACAAGCTTGTATTAATTTATCTTCCTCAACATTATTGTATTTATGACAGCAAACGTCTCTCTAGCCTGTGTGTGTACACGCGCACACACGTTTCTCTGTCTCTCTGAGTGTCTGTCTTTTTTGGTGATGGTCACAATGATGTCTCATTTGTCTTGTATTTGGAGTGTAGTAACTTCAGTCTTTGCCTCCTCCTCTTAAAATGACTAGAAGTATAATTTGGTTTAGGGTGCACCTTGTTTTGGGCTGTTTCCTTGGGCAAAAATTCTTACATATAGTTTCATTAAGACTGTTTCTCTGTGAGTGTAACTGTGGTGAATGTTAGTGTATTAATAGCTCCAGAGCAAATCTCATAAAAAGAAACACATGCGATAATTTTTTCTCTGGATATTAACTTTAGTCGAAAATAAAATAGTTAAAGGGAAGTGTTTTAGCAGAACAATGGATTCAGATCATTCCTTTTTATGATTTTATAGCTTTGTAGAATATGCTGTTTTAAGTAATGTTTTAACAAGACAATATTAAGTACCGAAGACTGTCGGGCTCAGAGGCATAGTAATAGAATGATCATTATCTCGCTGTTTACCACGGACAGTTCCTGTTCACAAATGTCCTGTACTTAAGAGCAGTGGTTTCCATTTGCTTTCTTTCTGAGCTCCCACAGGCTATTCTACCTAAGTAATTAATTAGTTACTCCCTAATTAATTATTGTGCTAATTAATAAAACAAAATAATACTTGAAACAACACATTATTCTAGAAAAACTAGGTATAGATTAAAAATTAACTGTTGAGATAGCTGTAATAGCTGTTGAGACAGTTGTAATAGCTGTTAACTTTTGGGAATATTTTGTTGTCAATCAGGATACATCTACATACATTTTGAAATAAGAAAAATGAGAAATGGAATTTAAAAAATAACTGCCATTGTCCAGAGATAATGGCTGTTAACATTTGTTGATATATCATTGTTAATCAGAATATTACTACATTACTCCAGTGGCCAGATTTCATTTTCTCCCTCGTGTCTATACATTGCCTGAAAATCCATGTCAACCTGACAGCTCCATTTCTGAGAGCAACTAGTGCTGAAGAGAGCAGGGGGGAGAACTGAAAAAATGGGAAAGAGGAAGATACTATATACCAGGCATGAGCAGTTAGAACTTTTCATTTATTGTTACAAAGAAACTGTGTGATATATGGTGGTTAGATTCTGTACTGTCAGTACTTCAACTTGGCTCTGTTATGTTTTGAATTAAATGCTAGACTGGTCTTTCATTTGGCTGGAGACTCTGGCCTCCTCCATAGTGTTTGTCTGTAGTGAGGAGATCCAAACAGCCAGCTTACATCACACTTCACTGTCTTAAAGAATTGGTAACAACCTGTGTTTCTCCAGTGTATATTCTTTAGCATAGATGTATCTCTAGCATATATTCTTCATTGTCCAACACAAGTGGCTGTTACTTAATTTATCTATAACACGCCCTCCTTAGAAAATGGCAGCTTAAACTTGGTGAGTATTTAATTACTTTTGTTTCAGTTCCTCCAGTAAAATGCTATAGAAATACAGGGGTTGTCTTTGTTAAGAAAATGCATTCTTTAAGTTGTTTCTGCTTATACTTGCTTATCGTAGATACAGTGAATTTGTACTATTGGGTAATTGTGGGGAAGATTTCCTTTATTACTTTATATATCCCACTAGTTGCTTTATATAAGGATATGTAACAGTTAAGAAAGGAATAAGAATTAGTGTTGGTAATTCCTCTTTGAACTTACGTTTTTGTGAAGTTTTAGGACTTTATATGGTCTAAAAGGTCTGAATTTAAAAATGATTTTGAGATAAAACATGGAGAAGGAGGAAGCTGGCCAGTTGTTCATCATGAAGCATATACAAGAGTCATTCCCTACCCTGATACTGATGAGTGGTACTTCAGTCACATGAAACATGTCACCTTTCCATAAATACTTAATTCCCTTTTATGATTCTGTCTTTTGCACATGTTGTTCTGGCTCTGCCTAGGATGTCTCCCTTCCACCCCCCTCTACTGTTGATTCTTTGCCAGGCAAACTTCAGTTGATCGTTAAGGCCCAGTTTGAGTAACGCTTCCTAATGAAACCTTCCACAACTAACACAATGAGTAACATCGAGGCAGAATTGGTTATCACCTCCGCTGGTTTTCAGTAGATCTTTAGTATTACCTATATCAGGATAGCTTTGCTATAATTTTGATTTATGTGTCTTTGCCCCCAAGTCGACTTCTAGTTCGTGAGTATGGGGAACCACATGTTTATTTTATATTCTAGTACTTAGTACACAATTTGTACCATTTGAATAAATTGGTAAGTTGAATAAGGGATTTCTATGATTTACTTTAATATTTTTAATAAAATTATTAATGATTAAAGATAGTGCCTTAACAGATTAACCAGTTAGAATAACAGAATTTGATATTGAACACATAATCTCCAATATTCTTCTCAAGTGTCTTCTTATTATGGATGAGGATAATGAGGTTCAGAGGATTTACCTTAGAGGATTACAGCTTAAATTGTTGTTAATGATTAACAACATTAACCTGAACTAGGCTTTGTACAAATGAGTATTTGGTATTTGTGAAATGCGAAGATATATACCCAAAAGAGAGGAGCTCTCTCCTGATGGAAGCGTAATGAGTGTACTTTAAAGATGATCTCATACTACTTCAACAGCCAACTATTATTGAAAAAGGATAGTTTGTTCCTGGAAACAGGTTGAGTATAAAGGAGACAACCAAAGATAGTGTCTTGTTTCTTGTCAAACTTAGAAATACGTTATAATTATAAAGTGATTTTTAGTCTCTTTATAATCTTGTGCTAAAACCAAAACCAAGTCTGCTTTACATGCTGAAATGTTAGCTACATGCATTCAAGTTTTTGGGACCAATTTATTTTACAGTAGTACAATCTGAAATGTGTTGAGTCCTAATGCTGCTGAACTTCCAAAATCTGCATGACAATTAAGCCAGAATTCATCCATACAAGATGGGGCTTCCTCTCATATGTTGAGAATTGAAAAACTGTGTGTAGGAACAGCACAGTGCTATTTTTGGAGTTGTCTGTGACCTTCACTGCATCAGAATTTATGGCATGGTCGTCAGGTGTTTATCATTCTTTTCTTTGCACTCACAACCATCCGATGAGTTTAGAATGCCTGCAGTCTTTTCCCCGCCTTTCTTAGAGCCAAGTTGTAAATAAAGTAGTATTTGGTGGAGAGCATAGAAAAATTTCACTTTATTTTCATTTTATCTGATCTTTTTAGAGCATTCTTTTAGTATAATCAGAAATAGATTATGTTGGGATGTTCTGAACTTGAATCTGGCCGAAACAGCTATAAAGATGGAAATTAGCCCTGCTCTCCTTTTTTTAAAGGATGACAATATGCGTAAATTAGGTGTTTGGGACAGGAGGAGTAAGGACACTTGAAGAATTAACTCATCATCCAGGCTTAGAATCAGAATATTGAAAATATGAACGATTCTTTGATAGGAGTTTGGTTGTAGAAATGCCCGATCCCCCTCTCCTGAGTTACATTAAGAGGCAGAAATGTCTCCACGGGGTATTTTGTATGTCTGTGGGACCTATGACCAATCTCATTTTTGGAGGAATGGGAAGACTATTTACTATTCTTTGTAGGGATTATAAAGCCTTTGGTTGTCCAGTTTTCCTTTTTTGCTCAAAAGGGTGAAATTGGAAAGTAAATATAGTCAAGTTCAAGATAGTATTCTGTTTTTTGAAGTGGAAGGAGGAGAGAGACAGTGCAGGCAACTCTAATCCTTCAACAAATATCATGTGCCATGTTGAGCAAGGTTTGGGTGAAAGGCACGGTATCGGCTTCTGCAGGAGTCCTGTCGGCAGTGAGTCTGTTTCTTAACGTAATGTCAGATGCATTCTTGTGCAAAAGGAACTTCAGTAGACTTTTGAAAACTTTTGGAGATCTGCTTTATGATTTGCTAGTCAGTTGTTACCTTAATGATATATATAATGAGCAGTATTTTCTGCCTATATTTTAAACACGTTTAGTGCTTTGCAGAACTTTCTGAATTTCAGGTTTTTTTGGGTACTCCCTCTGCTGAAATCATGAATTCCTGAGATTCTTGATCTATAGCTGTGGAATTCAGAATTTTGCTTTCCTTTCATTTTTGTCTACTTATTTATTCTTTTAGTAAAACATGGGCATATTTTGCTAGTAAATTTAAATAATACACATCCAAGATTATAGGCTGACATAACTTTTAGAATTTTTGTTCCATTTAATTGGTTCAGAAGGTTGGAATTCTCTATAGATCTGAGTTTACAGGACTTGTCTGTATTAGGGTTATTTTGAGGTTTTATTTTTTCCTACTGTTTGCTATTCTTTGCACAGATAATCCAGAAGTGATTGTGTATGCACTCTTTTTGACTTGTTGAATTAAATCAGGACAATTCATCACTAGATTTATCATCAATCTGTTGGCATGCAAAAATTCACTTTGGTGGAATCATTTTCCTTTTGAAATTGCCTAATGCTTCAGTTGGAAGTTCTATTTGAAGTTATTCTGCGGCAGCAACACTCCAGCGCATTGTTGGTCTGCAATGGCTATTTGAAAGAATCTTCAAGCTGCTTCTGCTTGGTTATGAAAAGAGTTGTCTAAACATAAAAATCAATATTCTAAACCCCCAAATTGACCCATAATGAAATGTTTCCCTTGTTTTAAAGCTCTGCCTGGAGGAAAATTCATTAAACAACAGCATAGAGAGGTTTTTCTCTTTGAAATTGGCAGGTTGCTGTTGCTGTTTTGTCTGTAGGCTTATCTTCATTATCTGTTTATGTTAAAATTAACTTATTTGCAATTAAAATATTCCTTTAACTCTGTAGCAGTTGAGACTTCAGATTCTTCTTTTGGGAAACGAGCATGTGGGGAAGGAGTGTAGGGGAAGTTTTAAGGAAAAATGAGTGCCAATTAAATATACCCCCATGAATGTGAGTGAATTGGTCTTTTTTTTTGAAAGGCCTGAAGGTGGAGTTCGTTTTAAAAACACTAGAGGTCCTCAGTGAACTACAAGTATACTGGGGTGGCGCTGTTTGCAGCCAAGCCTCATTTTCATGTGTCTATTTGATGATATATGCTTCAGAGTTCTGGAGGGTAAGAACAATGATATACTATTTCTGGAAGTGGTCAAAGAGACTACAGATGATCTCATTGAGGTCACTGTAAGAAGAATTACTTTCTTGATTTCTTAACCGTTAGGTTTACTCCTTTGCTGGTATGATCAGCACTATGTTAATTCGCAATGTAGATGAAAGTTAGTGATTTTCATAGCACAAATAACAAAGCAAGTTTCCTGTTTTCAGGCACCTCAGAACAAATGGGGTTGAATATTTTAAACGGTAGAACGTGAGGAGGTCAGAAATGAAATTGAGGAAAGCTAAGGATTTAGTATGGAACTGGAATGAAGTATGAAAGTGGTTTTTGTGAAAAGTTTTGAGGAGAAATTAACCTGGATTTTTGGTATCAAGGCTAAATAGAGAAAAGGCATGAATATTTTAGCAATGAAACAAATTAAATAAAAGGAAACTTTAATTTGATTGATTGTGGCGTGTTACTGTTTCTAAAGTCTGTGCAGTTATTTTGAGTTTTGCCTTCCAGGATTTATTGCTTAGTAACTACAGGCATCTATAACTTTCTTATATCCCTGGCTTTGAAATGATCAGGAGAACATTATAAAGGCTATTAAGAACGTGATGCCTCATACGTAAAGTAACTTTAAATGAAATGGTGTGATTTTAAAAGAGTTCGCATCTTCTAACTTTGCCTTTTAGCATACCATTAAGAGTATTTGAGGACTTTCCATTTATTTTGCTTTGCCAATGTCATGATTTATTTTTAAGCCATGTTGATCAGTGGATGGGATGTGCATATGTGGAGTCATAAAACCTCAGCTCCTGCCAAGCCTCCACCATTTCCTAGCTCTGTGACCTTGGGCCATTCCCCTTTTCCCATATGTTTCCTCAGGTGTAAAATAGAGATGTGGTGTTAAACATATAGGAGTTAAAAGCATCAAATGAAATATTTGTATACACCGGTGCATTTAGAAAATTGTTTAAGAATAAAGGAGGAAGTTTTAATTAACCATCTTTATTTCTAGGATTGGTAATAAACATTAACTAATTTAAAGAGGTAATCTAGTCTTTACATTGAATTTTTACTTAAAATTTTAATATATTATGTAGTTTGGTACATTACATAATATATTACATGTTACATTTAATACATTAAAATCTTTCTCTTTTTGAACTATTTTGTTTATACAGATATTCTCCTATCTCCAATTAATTAGTGAGATTAAGAAACAATATGTATAAATATATAGCCAAATGTAATTTTTTTCTGGAATATTATTTTCCTTTATGTCCACTAAAATACTTTTAAATGATTTTGATATTTCAGTTTTAGGAAATGATTATGTCGTGCCTCCTCCTAGTAAAGCAAAGTACTCTAGCACTTTCATATGTTTTTAAAAGGTAATCAATTTTCATAATTAAAACATCTTTCACATTTCTTCCATTTTATTTCATCTGACACTTTTTTTTAACACTTAACTTTAAACCACGTCTTTATAAACAAAGACTACTTAAATTTCACCGTATGATAAAGATGAACTTGTTGGGACATAGTGTCTGACATTAGTGCATTATGTTTGAAATTCGAACAGCAGTCACTATAACTATGTAATTTCTATTAACCTAGACACGCTCTTTATCTAAGGATAACTTCGATAGTGGAATTTCTGCTCTTTCTAGAAATTATCAACTTTTTGGAGCAATTTGTGATGTGCTGAAATTTTGGTACTGTAAAAGAACTCATGAACATCCCATTTGAATTGTGAGAATGTAATTTGGTAGGTATTTTAGTAAAAATGCACAAATATCCATATAAAACACCCACACTGACTTTTGTGTAATATCAAAGGAAAAACATTTTATGAATATAAAGATATTGAGAGGCAGTTAGGGTGCCTCAGTGGTAGAGAAAAAATAGAAATGTTTTCACATCCCTTAAGGAAAGCTGCTTATGGAATTACAAAGTTCTTATCCATAAAAAGCAGCAGGGTTAACATTTGTCATAGGACCTTAGGGTTCTAGAGGTAAATTTTATTTTAACATATAGATATGAAGATAAAAATAATGAAATAAAATCAATGTGATATTCTTTATGCCCTGATTGAGATTTAAGAATAAAGACACATTTCATATATTAAAATTGAGGATTGTAATAACATCAAAGAGTAGAGTAGAATTCAAACAGAAGTTATAAAATTTGTTGTGGCATCTCCATTCCTGGGCATTTTTTTTTTCTTTTTTTCTTTTCCCCCTCTTCTAAATGCAAGAGAAGAAACTGAAGAACAGTGGAGGATAGTAACTTGATAAAAGTATATTCATGAATAGGCAGAGTAAACATTCATTTTGTCAAATTTACTCAAATCAGATATTTAGGAATGTGTATGCTGCCAAAATAATGTCTCTATTTTTAAAGTGCTGAATTACTGTTTTGTAACTTTAGAATTTTACATGTGTTTTTGACAAGCGTTTTAAAATTTCTGAACTTATTATTTATGATATAGTGTTCAATTTAATATAAGTAAATAATTTTATTAAAAGCTTGGTTTTTTATTTTTTACAAGTGTTTGGTGAAAGTTGACTGGACTTTATAAATAGAGAGGGGAAAAAAGTCTTCAAAAGCATTTTAAAAGTAGCTTGTGTTATATATTCTTAAACTCTTAATATTCACTGTAAGGAATCATAACAATAATATCCGAATAGTCATGCCAATAATGTACATGCTGTACAATCACACAACTGTTCATAGTATTGCAGATGTAAATAGCTCAGTCCTCATTTCTCAGCAGAGTAACAAATAACACAAATGCAGCTACTGTTTTTGCATGGAGCAATCAAATCACCACTACCACCAAATATGTAAAATAGTTGAGATATTTTAATTGGCAGAAATTCACTTTTGAAAAGCAAAATAAAAGTGAAATTTAAATTAAAATGACAAGCCAATAACAAGGACCAAAGATGAATGCAACTCTTTTTTCAAAGTTGTCTTATTCTTACTGTCACTGACCGGATAAGCATTTATTTAGAAATTAAGTTTTTTGTCATATCAGACACTTGTCTAACTTCGAGCTGAACTTTACAAAGTATGATTAACTCTTTTTAAAAAGTACAGTAATTTTGAATTGTAGAAAGTAAGAATTACCAAAATCAGTGAAATGTATTTCTTACCTTGGCTGTTGTGCTGATCACAATCTAGAGTACTGTCCGTTGTGTGAAGTCTTATCTGCGTTTAGCTGGGAAGTTTTCGGACTCTGTTACCAGATCTGTGGGAACAATTGAAGTAGGTGGAGGAGAAAAAGTGTTCTGGGGAGGTCTTGTGATGTCACACAGGAATTCTGAAGTTAGGATTGGTTAGCCCTGCTCTTATCACAACCAAACTTTTTAAAATGTCATTTATCTTAATTTAGGTATGGAAAGGTCATTAACACTTTGTGCTTCATTTTTTGTTTTTAATTTTAAAAAGTATATGCAAGATAAATGAAAAGAACTAAGTAAATTTGGGGTGGTAGAAAGCTCTTTTTAAAGATTCATGCATCTTCATGCTTAGAAGTACTTGTATAGTATACTGGCGGCAATAATGCTGAAGAAGCAAAGCTGTTAGAGGAATTTTAACAGAGTGAGAAGAATAATACTGGCTTAAGCCAAACAACTTTCCATGAGTTGTTATTACTGCTGTTACTTTAATATGCAGCTTCATAAAGTTAGCTTCTAGCAAGACAATAATTAAACATTTTCACAGAATCAAATTTTGTACCTTTTTCTATCTTGTTTTGTTTTCTCTCCTCATGTCTTTGTGTATATGGGGGAGGGAGTGTGTGAGATGACCAGGCTAATAGCTGATTTTGGATTTAAAAAATTTGCTTTATCTTACAAAGTAAGAACTAATAAATACTTAATTCACTTGTATTTTCTTTAATTAGGGCTTTGACAATCTGTTTATGAACAGCAATTCTCGTATTTAAACTGATACATGGCACTCTGAGAAAAGTTTCAATTTACAAATTTAAGTATTTAGGATTTTTTTTAACAGCTGCATTGAATTACCGTAAAATCTTACTAAAATTTTTATAAGCTGACACAGTATCAAGAGTAACTTGCTAGCAACAAAGAAATAATCAGATTTCTCATCAGTGGCATCCTAGTTAATGATACTTTATTGACAATAGGTGTGCGTGTTGGAAATTTATGTTTTGTAATATTTCTAAAAGGATTGTACCTCACTTAATGCAGCAACTGTTTTCCTGAAAATTACTATATAAATTAAATTTTAGTAAACGGAATGATATTTTTGAATTTCCTAGAACAGTTTATTTTATAGTAGAACTGGGAAGAGAATTCTTTTGAAAAGCCAGGCATCATTTTCCTGTTTTTTTCTAATTTTTTGTTAATATATTAGATTTACTTAAATCACCACACCTGCAAATTCTAATTCTTAAATCTCTTTTGTAATTCTGGAGGGAACTGTTGGTTAATTTTTTCATGTTTTTATACTTATCGCAGCGTGAACTCAGCCTGCTTCGCTTTCTCATGGGTAACTGAAATGTGCTGCAGCAGCTGCTTATGTGTCCTTAAATGGAGATGATTTTGGCTTCTTCCAAAGAAAGATAAAATCCTTCTCTAGAGCAAATCTCTTGTTATTTAATGAATCAGCTAAAACTAACAGAAAAATAATATTTCAGCAAACACCCTCTGTGAACATTGCTAAGGGAAAATTTACAACTTAAAAGTAAAACGCCAAGTTAAAGAAATTGCGTGAATAATGTTTGATATTTTGCTCAGTACTCTACAAACATTATTTCTTTCAATCCTTATGTAATAAGGATCTCTTATTATTATCATCAATTGCCGTTGATGGCTGCAGTACAAAACCTAGGTTTGAAATACGAGCCTAAAGTGGTTTATAGTAATTTGTGAAAGATGACACAGTTGCTAAAGGACAGACTGGGGGTTCAAATCCGCATCTGTTTAGTTACAATTGCTGATAGATTGGCGTGTTGTGGGAGAAAAAAAAATCATAATTTGGATATAGATTTCATAGGATAGCATACATCAACTAAGAAATTTTGAGATGGAGATAGATGAATTACTGAAAACTTACTATTTTTAGAGTCTGCTTTAAATTTGTCTGCCAGTTAGACATTGATTTGAAAATGAAGTTTAGCGATTAGATCATTGTAATGTGAGCACCTCTAGTTCTAAGAAAATAGAATTAGTAATTCTTAGTTGGATAAACTAAGAAACTGCCATAACCCCTCTGAAGAAAATATGCCCTAGATATCTCACATGTTGGCACATTTGCTTTAAAAGCATACATAGGCTCCACACACACACGCACCCTTAGAAGGATCTAACGAACTGTATCAGAGTTGGAAAGTAGAGACAACATTCAGCCTTTTCAGATTCATACAAGATTGGGAGCTTCTGTGTTTACACTTTTCCTTTTTGTTAGCTGCTGCTACTGCTTTTTATTATTATTAGTCCAAATGAGCTCTAGGAAGTGTTATGTTGTAGCTTTAGCCTGATTGTCCAAACTGAAAGTTGTTTAATAGGAGCACTGGTGAACTACAGTATCATCAGTAGAATGTTCCTCAAGAATTCCACCACGGGGCTGGAAGATGTCTTAAAGGGGCTTTGCCAGAATCTTCATTTGAAGTCAGACTATAGGTTGAATCTATTTTTGGTCACGTGACCCTACACAAACAACTTCTGAAAGCTGCCTCCGCTCTGGAATGGGTTTGTTGTGAGGGTTTAGTGGGATGAAGGATGTGCAGTGACCGTTAGAGATCCTGCAACACAGTGTCCATTTCGTGTTAGTATTTATTTTTTCTTTTCCTTTAGAAGGTGATTCTTAACCTGCAGTCCATGGGTAGCGTTCAGTAGTCTTTGAACTTGGGTAGGAAAAAAATTACATCTTTATTGTTACTAAACTCTGAATGAGATTTAGCATTTTTTCAGTTTTTTATTTTTATTTTTTTTATCTTTTTCCTTTTTCTCCCCAAAGTCCCCTGGTACATAGTTGTATATTCTTCGCTGTGGGTCTTTCTAGTTGTGGCATGTGGGACGCTGCCTCAGCGTGGTTTGATGAGCAGTGCCATGTCCGCACCCAGGATTCGAACCAACGAAACACTGGGCCGCCTGCAGCAGAGTGCGCGAACTTAACCACTCGGTCACGGGGCCAGCCCCCTCCCCAATGGTTTTGACTGTAGACCGAAGACTGAAGAAGTGTCAGCAGTGCATTTGACGGTCACGGTAGCAATCTCAGATCAGTTCATGTACTATTGTTGTTGCACGTGGCTTGAAATACTGGTTACAGTCATTAATACTTTGAAATTACCATAATTACACCTGCTTGTAAATATTATTTAATGCATTAATAAAGAAGCACAGATACTATATCACAAATTTGTAGTAATTATTTCAGTATAGTTCATTTCCTTTCTAATTCTATGCATCTTATTTATTTTGTTTGAAAAGTCTTATTTTAGAATAGTTCTAAATTTACAGGATTATTGCAAATATAGTACAGAGAGTTCCTGTATACCCCACACCTGGTCTCCCCTTTTGTTAACATCCTACATTAGTATGATGTGCCTATTTGTCACAACAATTGCACCACTGTTGGTACATTTTTTTAAACCCCATCCTTTGTTTATATTATTTTATATTTATATATAAATAGATACTTATATATTTGTATTATATCATATTGTATTATATAAAGTCCATCCTTTATTCAGATTTCCTCAGTTTTCCCTGGTTTCCTTTTTCTGTTCCAGGATCCTATCCAGGATCCCAGAATGTATTTAGTAGTCATGTCTCCTTTGGTCCCCTTGCTTGTGACAGTTTCTCAGACGTTCCTTCTTCTGATTACCCTGACCATTTTAAAGAGTGCTGGTCAGATGTTTTGTAGAGTGTTCCCCAGTTGGGTTCTATCTGATGTTTTCCTCATGGTTAAACTGGTTAATATGTTTTTGAGAGGAAGACCAGAGAGGTAAAGTGCCGTTTTCATCACATACCAAGGGGACGTACTGTCAACGTGCCTTATCACTGTTGTTGTTGACCTTGGTCACCTGGCTGAAGTGATGTTCATCACGTTTCTCCACTGTGAGTTACTCTTTTTCCCCCCTTCCTTACTTTACTCACCATAAAAAAGTCACTATGCACAGCCCACGCTTACTCTTCATTACCTTAAGAGTGGAGTGTCTCCAAAAATTATTTGGAATCCTGTGTATTTTATGCACAGAAAAATATTCTGAGAGCAGAGCTGTAGGTTTATGGCACTCTGCCAAAAAAGTCCACAGCACAAAAAAGTTAAGACTTCCTGTGGATGTTTAGTGGATGTTTCTGTAGTGGTATGGGGCAGGCCTTGATTGAAAGAGGAAGACTGGGTTCTCCAACTGAGGTTTCTAAAATCCACACCTCTTGTTTGCTTTTTTAGGCCCTGTCTTTCTAGCTTAGCCTCTTATCACCTTCCTTTGTATCCTGTGCTCTGGCAGTGTTCAGCTGCCAGTGGCCCTCTGAACAGGCTATTGTTCTATTTTAAGCCTGCCTTCTTTTTGTAGGAATGTCCTCCTTACCAACCTTTATTCCCAGCAAAGTACTGTTTCATTTTACATCTTCTGTTCAGCCCTCCTTGCCTTTTGTGAAACAATTCTGCATATACCTCTATTATTATGTTTGTATTGTGTTCATTAGAATATCTGTCTAGACTAGACTGCAGCTCCTTGAAAGCTGATCCAATAACGCATATTTATACCACTATTTATTCTGTATAGCACTATTATCTAGTAGAGAACCTGGCTCGTAGTAATTCTTAAATACTGATTGAATGAACAGTTGGATGAGGGAATAAAGTGGGGATTGGGGAAGACTGCAGGGTTGTAGTGAATGAGTGATCTTGCAGAATTAGGAACAATTAAAAAATCCTCAATTTAAAACTCATTGTGGGGGAGGAGGAGAAGGATATGAATGATTTGGAGATTTGGGATAAGAGTAGAATAACTGAGAAAGTAATTTTCTTTCCTGTCTTTTAAAATGTCATAAATATATTTGGAGGGTAAGAGTCAAGGAAGGTCATACTATCTATATAAGACCGCACTTCCTAAATTGAGCCTTAAAAAAATTTTTTTTTAAATTTCGTTTTCTTTCCTCATTGGAGTAATAATAATCCATGGTACTTTATATACTCTTAACATTGCACAGCCTGCTTTTATGTAGTTACTTAGTTTTTATTTTGTTTTAATTGTAGTTATTTTTTTAGATTTTTAGTAATAAGCACCTCTATGATTACCACCTAAAACAAAAGCCAGGGTGTTAGTAATAATTTATACCTAACCACATGGTCTTGCCATGTTCTTCTATACTCCCCACCCAAGCAAATGATTATTCTGAATCCTGGGTTCATTTATTTGCATTTTTTATAGTTTTGTGGCATTTTAATGTATTCCTTAAAAGTATTTCTTATTTCACTTAACTTTGTGTAAAGAAAATCATGATGTATGTTATCTTTTACACTGAATATTTAAACTCCAGTTTGTAGTGGTGTGTTGGAGGCAAAAGAAGTTTCAACATAGACCAGTTTCTGGAAACCTTCGACAAAAAGTTAAAGTGGTGATGAAATTAAAACGTTTTAATATTCAAATACACAATACAGTAAAATGCAAGCTTTGAATAAGTTTTTGTGATACACACAGTATTTTGAAGATAGTGTGCTTTTTCAGATTAGACCCCCCCCAACTCCCAGGAGGAAGACTCTACCTAACTCTTGAGGGTACTTTTCTATTAGAAGTTTGAAAATTACTGCCTTAAATGTTAAAGCTACCTAACGAAGGATTAATTGAAAAAACTCTGGAGCAAAAATGAGAATGAGAATAGTCTGAGACTGAAGGGATGGAGAAGTGCCTAAGGCGATAGAGAAGAGAGAATAGGAGTTATTTATCAATTGGGGGAAAAAAGACCAATACTACCGTGACCTACAAGTCTTAAGGCTTTCTGGGGGAGGGACATTCACTTTTAGAATTGAGTTGCCACGTATTTGAAGGCCCAGACATCTTATTTTTTCGTAAATGTCTGAGCTCTGGACAGACTCTCTTTTCCTTGTTAAGTATCCTAAGTAGCAATGGGGAAGAGTTTGACATCAGGAGAGGCCAGTTTAAAGTAAGGGCTCAGGTAGGTTGGCACAATATTTACAAAACTTATGAAATACACTCTGAGCGATAGAAATACTATAGCATGTTCTGTGGCTTCAAGGAACTTGTCTGTCAGTACACATGTAACATGCAAGTGAAACATTTATCATTTGGAAGTTAACCCACTGTGCAAGATAACACCAGGAGGACAAGGAAATTCAGGATTGAGAGTCAAATTAGCATATACAGTAGGAAGCAATATGATTTTTAAGAGAACTGCATATTTGATACAAAGGAAGCTGACAGAACCAAAGCCAAAGTGAGAAATGGAAACACACGTACCACAAAACAAATTTAACAACAAAACACAGCCCTCAGGTCTCCAGGTACTTGCTTCAGAACTCTGTAGACTATGGTGCTACTCCATTGTTAAGAAGATTCTAATTCAGTTCAGTGAGTTTGTAGTTTTCCCCACACATTAAATTCATTATCTTTGTGTTTGGCACCATAGCACCTGAGCCCCTTGCATGCCCAATCTTTAGGGTGGCACCATCATTTATTTGTCATCCAAAATGGAAATTTGAGGCTCATCCTTGTTTCTGTCTTCTACCAGACTCCTCATTCACTAAGAAATCAAGTGCAGATTACTAAATATAAATCTGCGTTCCCATAGCCTTATCAGCACTCCTCTGAACATTTTTAGAAGCCTATTAACTGGTCTTTCTGTCTTCTGTCTTGACCCTCTCCTATTCAGTCTTTACCCTGATATCCATGTTTCTTTCTCAAGTACAAATTTGACTGTCACTCACATAGTGAGAACTTTGCCTTGTGTCATCATCTCCCTCAAGGTTAAAAACCCACACTTTACAGCATTACATACAAAGGTCCTTCTTGATCTGGCATCGATTCCCACCATAACGGCTTTCACACCTCTGCCGTTGTATGTGCTATTTCTTCTATCTGGAAGCTATTTGTTAACTTTCTTGTTCCTCTGGAATGCCTTCATAGTTCAAAAATAGGTTGGGAGGAGCCTGTTTGTTCTTAATTTTTAATTGCATAAGTATCTCTTATAATTCAGGTAAGTCAGGTAAATCAGAAGTTGAAAGGGGACTTTATATATTTTATAGGTATATTTGTTTTCTTTACCATAAACTTCATGAATAGAAGTTGATTTATTTTTCTATACTCTTCACACTGCTTACCTCTTGGAAGTTAAAGTATATTTAGAATATTAGTTTGTTGTTACGACTAAGCTCTTAAAAGGATAAGTTGAAGGAAGGGGTAAGTGAAGATAAAGACCCTCTGAGGTTTTAGGCGAACTGATTTCTTTGTCCCTAATAATTGCTTCTGAAAATTTGAGATTTTACTTGCTTTTAATTTTTTTAACTTTTCACACTTTGACGTATGTGTGTAACATACTGATTTGTGGAGTGGCTGTGTGTTGGTCATGGCTTATTAATGAGGAGTTGAAGAATTTGAACTGTCGTTCTAGTCTTTTTCTCTTACTACTTTTATGTATGATTTTCAGAAATTGAATCTTTCTATACTCTAGTTTTCTCACAGATAAAGTTGGGCATATTGAATTAATTTCTAGTGTGTCTTTGAAGCTCAGATGTTCTATGATTAAACTAGCTTCGAAACTGTGGTTATTTTTAAAAGCAGCCATTGATCTTAGTTAGCTCTGTTAAAATAATTAAACATGTAAATTTCACATCAGTTCCTAATTCATTCATTTAGTCATACTACTGGTTTACTGGTTACCACACACTGTAATAGTTAAGGCATACAGTAAAAAACAACATCTTTGTTTTTATGCATCTTACATTTTTAAAAACTCTTTAAAAAACCCCACGAAATCAATACATGTTCATTGGAGAATAATTTTTACTTATTAATATGTTTGGGTATTTTTATGTGTTTATATATTAAAATATATATTATAAATTTTAATGACTTGTTTTTAACATATAAGTGCACCATAATTTATTGGATTAGTCTCTTATTGAATATTAGGTGATTTTTAATTTTTGCCATTATAAACCATAAACAAATAATGCTGGTGAACATCTGTATAAATAAATCTGATATCCTCCTTTATCTTTTTCAGTCTCTTTCTCTGTGAACTTGTTGTAACTAAACGTTAGTTTATTCAAGGATGATCAAGCTCTTAAATGAATTTCATTTGTGTTTGAAACCAATTTAATAATTTTGAAGGTTAGGTAGTTGACAGCATTTCCTTTTAATTAGACAAACTTCTTTGAGAAGATGATCTAAGAATAGAATTTTTTGGTGAGGATTAGACTCTAGAACTGGTAAACATTCAGAATGATGTGACTGGACCAACCTAGCAACTAAAGGAGTCACACTTGTAGTTTGGTTCAGGTGACCCCTTGACTTGCACTGCTGCACTAAGGATGGGAGAGATAAGCAGAGCTTAATTTAGGTCTGAGCTTTTATAGAAAGACTCTGATAATATCAGCATTTAAGATAAGTCCTTGGTTGCCTCAGGTGAGAACCTCTGAACTGAAGCTTCTGTCCTTCAGTTACTTAGCCCTCTTTAAGTTCATAGGATATAAATGCAGTTGACCCTTATTTTTCAGCATAGATCATTCTTGAAAAGGTTATGTAAAATGGATTTTGATATGTGGAATTCATGTTTATAAAGCAAGAGATGTAAAGTGTCCCAGTAGAAAAGATTAATAAGCCCAATTTCCTAATACATACATAGCAATTTAATGTACTGAGACTTGTATATCATTTTGATATATCTCAGTATATCTGTACTTCCTCCTTAACCCATCTTCAAATTGAAAGCTTATACAGCATAGCAAAAGGACATGAACATCTGCTGTTTTCATTTGCCCTTTAGTTAACTGGTCAAAGGTGGTGAGTGGGTGCCAGGACCAGCCCCAGCATTAGGATCAAGAAGATTCTTTTGGCCTAGTTGTTTATTGGGCTGCCCTGATAATGTTTATTCATTTTTATAGGTTTATTGCTTAGTTGGGGCCATGGGTATCTGAAGAGTTGATTGTTGACTTAAGCATTAATATCTTGATTTTTTAATCTAACTTGAAAATATCTAAAATTCAATATTTAGATAATTATGAATCTGTGTAATGAATGTTAGAGAATGCAGGAGTGCTCTTGAGACTTCACACCTCCAAAATGGAATGCAATGGCCACTGAAGACTGTTTTTCAAATTTATCTCTAAAATGCAAACTAAAGTTAAATTAGTTATGTAGATTACTCAGAGATTCTCGGAGTCTGCAAGAAGTAAGGCTAGACCTCAAGGGCCAGAAAGCATGATTTTTATTTGAATGTAAGTTTGTGGACTGATCTTTAAACTATAATTTTTAAGGTATATACATTTCTTTCCATTATGTGTATTACTGCTATGAAAATCATAATAGAGATTTTAAGTAATGATAGTTTGGGAGATGGTAGCGTTTTGTAGATTGTAAATTTTTACATTGCTCAATATTTAGCAAAGATTGTCAGGTTCTGTGCTGAGTAGCAGGGATTATAAAGGAATAAAGTCCTGTTTATCATGATACAGACTAAACTGGGAAAGAAGCCACTCATAATTCAATCATAATACTCTAATTGCAATATCTCTGCTGTTGGAAAAACTGTTGGAATTTTCTGAAGGCTGAGAAATATACTTTAAAGCTTGTGGTGACTTGTGCTCTTTTTGCTGATTGTGTGCTGTGGGCTAGGTGTGAACTAGGCTCAGGATTAGAAAATCTCTTAATATTTCTCGTTCTTATACTTTTTAAGAAAAATATATGAAGGGGTGTTGGAATTGAACACAATGAATTTGCTCCTGTTTTATGTTCTAAGATGTAGAGGGCTCTCTAAACTCTTCTCAACAGTTTTACCCTGGGAAGATTTTTCCATTGTTGACTCTTGAAACAATTTTTTTTAAATGGTATTTTTAACATAGAGAAGAAGAAAACGTTTAATGGCCCATAACTGCACTGTCAGTAAAGAAAAAAGTATATGGATGTAAAGAAAATCAAATAATCCCAACTGGTGGAAAGTAAGAGAGCCTCCTCCTTCCCCCACAAGATCACCTTTTATATCCTTTTAGGAAAATCCCTTTATACATCTTTAAATAATGTGGGCAGTACTTTGGTCTCAAAACACATATATTATTATATATTTTTCTTTCATCTCTTGATAGTAAAATATGATAAAAGAGTTGATAAAACATATTTTGGTAATCTGCTTTTAAAAATGAATGAAATGTGTCAGCACTTGTGGTATAGTTCTGTTTCAGTAGATTCTGCTTCTATAGTCTGGTCCATCTGTTATCCATACCCTTCGGCAGGATTCCAGATAGACCCATATTATATTAAATATTTCATTTTGATAAACTTCTCTCCATTTCCATTTCATACCTATCCCTTTCATGAATTGTTAATCATACCCTTATATTTTTGTTTTTCCAGTTTGGTTGCCAGTAGAAGCCTTCAGGTTTGTTAATTACAATTAACAAATTAAATTCGTTAAATTCTACTGTTAATATATTTCATCTTAAGTTTAAAAGAAGTAAATTATAACAACAAAGGGTTTGGAAACGGTTAAATTCTGTTTTATAAGTAAAATTCATGATTAAATTTGAAGACTCAAGCTTCATTTTTTTTTTTTTTTACTTAATCTTCTAATTGATTTGCTCCTCAATCTTGGATATACCGTTACCCCCCTTCACTTTTGCATTATTACTGTAATGAGTCTTGTTTCACAGATGGATCATTCCTTTGTTGGCATTTTTTAAAAACACAGTAATGCTGATACAGATTGGACATAAACCAGATTGATTTTTGAGAAGAAAAATGTCCCTTCCTCCAAAAGAAAAGAGTTAAATTAATAGTAATTTAGTTGTTTAGCAGGGTGGAAATCAGTAATACTTTTAGGATTCTCTTTATTTTCATGACATGTACTTTTAGATATAAAATATAGGTATATAGTCCTCTCATTAGTTTCTTTTTATTATTTTTTCCAGGGGCTTTTCTTTTTAAAGTAACTTGATGTATTTGCATTGTTATTTCAGTAGAACGTATTGGCATGGCAAAGATAGCATTATATAGTTAGTGGTACACACAAACTGAAGAAATAATGAGATCATTATAAACACAGTTCCTTCTATAACTTAAATTTCAAGAGTCAAGATGTAGACTTCAGTTTATAATTGGTCTCTCTGAGGAAGAAGTTATGTGTAGAATATTTTTATATGATTTTTTAATTTTAATGTTGTTAGAGAAAATATGTAGTGATACACTCCATAAATAATTACATGGGCTTAGTTAAGATATAAATTTTTTAATTTTAATTCTCAATTCTCTTAGTAATAATACAGTATGTAAGTTATAGATTTTATTTTAATGCACAGTTCTTTTGGTAAACATGTAATCCATGCTTTTCCTTCTCTTGGTGAATAAAAAAAAAGCTCTTTAAATTCTACGTAATTTGTAGTTAATTTTCATCTTCATTATTGAGCTTTGTCAATTTACTTTTGGGTTAGGAATCATGATTCTTTTACCAAAAAGTACTTGTAGAGTATCTCTTCAGATAGACTGTTCCAGGAAACTGAGGAAGATTTGCTGTGTTGCTTGACATGTTGTGAGTGGTGAATGAGCGAAGGAACAAAGGCAAATGAAGGAGAGATAACAGACTTGAAGAAGTGCCGAGGCTGTGTTCCAGTTAAGTGCGCTAGCTCTAGATTATCTAAATTTAACAGTATTTGTCTAGGCTGAGGCCAAAGAATTTTGAGCTATTTTCAGCTGCAGTAGAGTAAGCTTATTTTAGAAGTGTGTTTGACCATTAAGTGACGTATTTTGGCAAGTTTTCACAGCATCTGGGTCTCATCTAAGTAGCATGTATTTGGGATTGTAGATGCCTGTAATCCCCATCCAGTTATGAGAGTGGAATTTGCTCTTTACAGTAAGAGGTGCTTGTATGTGTGTTCTGGGTCTATAAATCTGGGTGGTTGGGGTCTAGACACAGAAGAGTTAGGATTCGTCTTTGGCTAGTAAAACGCTGTTTTCATCTCGAAACCACCATTGCAACAATGTATCTGATGCATTTTTAAGTAAAACATCTAAATGAGGAAGCCGCTTCCCTCCCTGAGTTTAACTACCAAAAATGTATGAAAAATATTTACTTGTAAATTACAAGTGTCCTTGTTTCACCTGTACAGATTTTGAAATGTTTGTTGCTTTAATGACATCCTTTCTGCTCCATACTTCACATTAACTCACACAGTTACATGCCTTTATACTTATCTTTTAGATTTCATGTTCATGTCTAGTTAAAGTTGTATTATTATTCATAAGCTATATATATAAATTATATATTATAAGTTTAAGTTATCATGTTCTCCTTGATTATTTATACTGGCTACAGTCAAGTAGAAACATGACCAACTACTTGAAATTCTAAGTAGAACAGCATAACAACAGTAATTTTCTATTTTATTAATATGTGAATTTTGATGCATTTTTTTCCTAGAAATATTCAAAGATCTCTTCAGTGTGTCTTATTTAGCTTCTGTCAAAACAGTACCTGTGTTTTCTGGAATATGGTCAACATGTTTATTTACTATCAATATATAATTGCCACAAAATGGTATGCCTCTTATGGCCAGTTATGATTTTATTGACTAGAAACTTAATTGTTTTCTAACTACTTGGGATAAAAATGGGTTACTAATGGGTTGTATTATGAAGCAGGATTGTCCTCTGTCTTAACAGAAGCCTTCTTTGTTCTCTTGGAGTATTGACAGCTCTTAAGGTTGTTGTAGGGGAGGAAAAATAATGTTTCCTCTACCCTTCTGAGCTCTTGGCTGAGACCCCTGTAATAAAAGACAGATTAGCAAGAGAAACACAGAAGCTTATTAACGTGTATACTTCATGTATACATGGCAGATGGATACCCAGAGCAAAATGAGGAACTCAAAGAGGTGGCTTTAGAATTCAGGATTAAATTCCATTTTAATAGGGAAAGGGGAAGGAGGATGTAGACCTCTAAGGGGAAAGTGAATGGTTTTTAGGACAGATGAATGGGCCCCTAGAATAACAGATGGGAGATAGGATAGTCTGTGAGAAAGTTTGCCTGGGTGCTGCATCTGCTGCTAGCCCCTCTTCTGTGTTAACAGTCAGTCCTTTCTGGTTGATGAAACTCCAAGTGAGGGAATTTATGACAGTTGAGTTACTTTTGGAGAATCTGTCTTTAGGCAAATGAATAGAGTTGAGAAAGCCTCTTCCTGCATTTGCTGTTTTTCAAGTGCTTACAGCTCAAAATAATCAATATGTCAAAGTGGCGTATTTTGGGGTGATGTGTTCTGCTACTTTTGATTATCAACTCTGTTCTTGCGTTCTTGGTATACAGTGTTTACTTCTTCTGGTCTTTTATCTCTTGATTATTTTCAGTTGTAGAATAGCACCGAAGTGGTGAAGAGACAGGAAGTTATACCCAGGATAGTGCATTGTATCATCTACAGTGCACCTTTGAGTACTTAAGTATTCTCCCCTCACAGACAAGGCCTACTTTTCCCTTCAGTCCTACTTTAAAATAGAGAGAGAAATAAAGTGTAGGTATTCCCTGTGCTTATTATGTATTTTGTTTTTGTTGAAGTCTATAATATATACAGTAAAGTGCATAACTGTGTTAGTCTTGAGTGTAATAATAGCTCCATTCTCTTTAATAATGTGTGTATTCTTAGAACCACCACTCAGGTCAAGATATTAAAAAGTTTCCAATGCCCAATAAATTTAATTTGTGCCTCATCACTGTCTACATGGCAACACCCCACCCCCCACCCATTTCCACTGTTCTGACTTTTATTATCGTTGAATATGTGTGTTTCTGTATCTGGATTCTTTTGCTTAGCATAATGTCTCTGAATTTCATCTATGTTGTTGAGTATAATAATAGCTCTGTTTTTTTGCTGTTTAGTATTCTGTTGTACATATACCACAATTATCCATTCCTTTGTTGATTCACATCTGGGTTGTTTTAAATTTATGATGACAAGTTGTTTCTGCTTCTAGTGTTGTTGGATGGGATATATGTAAATACTTACCTGTAATTACTTTTAGAAAAATACATTTTATTGAGATATTATTTACAAACAAAATACACCCATCTTTTTTTAAATAGGCACAATTATTGTGGTACATCTTATTTACAGTGAAATTCAACCTTTGAAAATGTACCATTTGAGTTCTGAAAAATGTATGTAGAGATGTATACCACAGCAGTCACGTTGTATAAGATTTTTATCACTCCCAAAAGTTTCCTTTTTCTCTTTGGTAGTCAACCTGTTACCCTAGCCCTGGCAACCGCTGATCTGATTCCTGTCTCTATAGTTTTGCCCTTTCCAGATGTCATATAAATAGAATCAGACATTATGTAACCTTTTTGAGTATAGCTTCTTGCACTTAGCATGCTTTGGAGATTCACCCATGTTGTATGTATCAATTGTTGGTTTTTTTGCTGAGTAGCATTGCATTTTATGGATGTAGCGTGGTTTATCCATTTATCAGTTAATGGACATATGGATTGTTTCCAGTTTTGGCTGATTATGAATAAACATTTGCCTACAGGTCTTTGTAGACGTGTATTTTCACTTCCTTTGATTAAATACCAAATTCAGTTCCCCGTTTAATTAGTTTTGCCCCCTTTTTTGAAAATTGGTTGATCAAGTGAAATAAGTCAGACAGAGAAAGACAAATACAGTATGATGTCCTTTCATGTGGAATCTAAAAAAGCCAAACTCATAGAAAGAGACTAGAGTGGTGGTTACCAGAGGCTGGGGGTGAGGAGATGGGGAGATGTTGGTCAAAGTGTACAAACTTGAAGTTATAAGGTGATTAAATTCTGGGAATCTAACGTGCAGCATGGTGATTATAGTTAACAATACCGTATTATATACTTGAAAGTTGCTAGAGAGTAGATCTTAAATGTTCTCACCACACACACACACGCACACACACAAAGATGACTGATTGTGGCATGATGATGTTAGCTAACTCTATTGTGGTAATCATTTTGCAGTCCGTAAGTGTATCAGATCAACTCATTGTATATCTTAAACTTATACAGTGTTATGTATCAATTATATCTCTATAAAGTTGGGGAAAAAAGGACAGTGAGGGGAATTTTTGTGGTGATGGACATGTTTCATATTTTGACTCTATCCATGTCAGTATCCTGGTGGTGATATCATAATACAGTTTTGCGAGACTTTTTACTCCTAGAGAAGCTAGCCAGAATATACACAAGATCTCACTGCATTATTTCTTACAACTGCCTGTGAATCTACAATGATGTCAAAATAAAATGTTTAATTTAAAAAAAAGATCAGTTGACTATATATGTGTAGGTCTATTTGTGGATCTTTATTCTGTTCCATTGGTCTATCTTTATGTCAACACCACAGTCTCACGAATACTGTAATGACTTGTTAGTTTTTAAAGTTAATCTATTAATGTGGTGAGTTGCATTGATTTTCGAATGTTAAACTCAACTTGCCTTCCTGGGGTAAACCTCAGGCCATATTATCCTATACATATCTTTCTGTCTAAATTTGATTTTATTTGATTTTGTTAAGGATTTTTATATCTGTGTTCATGAGGGATTATGGTCTGCAGTTTTCATTTTCCTACTGTTTTGTCTCGGTTTGGTATCAGAGTAATGCTGACTTCATAAAGTGAGTTGGGAAATGTTCCCTTTTCTGAGTTTATGGAACATTGGTGTTAACTCTTTAGACATTTGGTGGAGTTCTACAGTGAAACTATTTGGGCCTAGAGATTTCTTTTCCAGGAGTTTTTGTTTAAACTACAAATTCAATTACTCTAATACTTATAGGGCTATTCAAATAATCTGTTTCATGTTGGATGAATTTTGGTAGTGTATACTTTTGAGACATTGTTTCATTTCATCTAGAGAGTTCAATTTCTTCTTTTCTAATATAACTCTTTAGTGCTATAAATTTCCCTGTCATTACTACTTTAGCTGCATCCCACAAATTTTGATATATTTTCGGTTTCATTCAGTCAACCCATGTATTATTTAGAAGTATATTATTTAATTTCAGTGATATCAAAAGTGGTGGTATTGTTTTAATTTGAATTTCTGCATCTGCTCCAAAGTGTATTATTGTTTTAAATACTGTTGATTTCTAATATGCTTTATTATTATTCAAGCCCTGCTTTATTACCTTTTGCAAAAATTTTTTCTTTCACTGTTTTGTCTTGTCTTTAAATTTAAATAGAAACTACTTATGAAATCAGTACCTCATTTAAAGAGAAGACTTATTTTTTCCAGTCTCTCCTGTGATTATTCAGATATTCTATTTCAAGAGTTAATTTTGGTAATTGTTATTTTTTTAGAAAGTTGTCCAGTTTATCTAAAATTTTGGATTTATTGATATGCTGTATATGGCAATACAATTTTAAAGTGTTCTTTGCATAACTTTTTAAATATATATGGTTTCACATATATACATACACCTATATGTATGTATATATAGGTAACTATATATGTATGTATATATAGGTATGTGTATATATATGGAGAGAGAATGTCTCTTTTGCACCTACTTAACTTTGATGTTGGGAAAGCAGCCATGGACAGTATATAAAAGAATGTACTTGGCTGTATTGCAATGAAACTTTACTTATGGACCCTGATTTTTAAATTTCATGTATCATAAAATAGTTTTCTTTGGATTATTTTCAACCATTTAAAGATATAAAATCCATTTTTAGTTTGCAGGCCATACAAAAATAGAACTGGATTTGCCAACCCCTGTTCTACCTGATTTTTCTATTTCAGAAAGACATACTAAAGTCTTCACTCTGATTGTGGATTCATTTGTTTCTCCATTTATTTTTAATAGTTTTTCATCATATGAAGTATATTATTAAATGTATAAACATTTGTGACTATTTTATCTTCTTGGTGAATTTCACCTTTTACAACATAAGACTTTCCTATTTTCATTTAATGCTTTTTCTTTTGGCCTGAATTTTATGATATCCAAGAATGATACTGCCGCTCCTACTTCTCTTTTGTTCATTAGCCAACATTGTGCAAGAGCATAGTTTGCAAAGCACAGTAACTCGTGATCCACAATAAAACAAAAGAAAACATTAACTTTTAGATTGGGCTTGATTTTCGGTAACTTTTAGTGTGATGGTTTTAAGGCAATCACACTTGGCTACTTTCCTTTTTCCACATACATTAATGTTCCGAAGCTAAGCTAGTGCTGTCTAGAGCTGTAAAGTGTGCATTTATGTATACTCAAGGTTCCTATTGTGTTATCAGAGGGAAAAGGCTCCCCCCAAAACCCCCCATCCCCCAGCTGCTTTTGGGACACTGCTGGAACCTAATAGATAATTGATGCTAGTAAGATTTTGTAAGTTCTCTTCAGCCTATCAAGTGTGTGGTTAGGAGAAGACAATTTTTGTTTGATAAGTAAAGGGGAGGAAATCTTTAACATTTGCTGACACATTAAATTGACAGTTTTTGAAGAATAACCACTGAGAATGTAATGTGGAAATGTGAGGAAGAACCCGTTTGAACATAGTCTATTTCCCTTTTCACTCTTCAACCTTTGTGTTAGAATTTACAAAAGATAAATAGTTTCAGGGTAGATAACTGATTTTTCCCACATGTAGTACAAAACAATCCTATGCTGTTTCTGTCAGATTCTCTTTTAGCTTTGTCAAGACTGAAGCCTGAACTGCTGTAAATTATAATAATAATAAATTTTCATCAGTTGTTCCTTTTGTATGTATCTTTAGTAGTGTAGCATTGTTTATGTTGTTGGTAAAATCATAAAGGTTTGATGGCTGTCTTGCTATTTGAGATTTTATAGTATGATTTAAAATAAAATCTTGACAGTTACTTCAAATTACATTCTGTAAATATTTAATATAGCATACACTGTGGCCTCATTATAAAAGCCTTGGAAGGTAAAATGACTCATAATTGTCATTTGTAGTGATAGGAAGAGTTAAACAGGTTTTAAAAGTTGTTTTTAAGTCCTCCTGCAGCATTTGGTTGTATGTCAGGTTTCGTTGTCCTTTTTAAACCACTTTTATGAATCAGATTTGAAGTTTAGTAAGGAAGCGATCATGCTACTGATGTGGTAAGTCATTGTATGTTGCATCTTAATTACAGAGAAAGGCTTCCTTTTCCCGTATTCCTGTTTGCTCAGTTTCATAGTTGAATTTTTATTTATTTTGTTTTCTAAAGGGTTTAGATCAAGGAGGCTACAGATCAGGAGAATAAATCTCATATTTTGTTTTACATATATTCATGAAAGTGTCTGACAGGCGCTTTAGTGTCCATCCGGCCAGTGGTTCACATGCTGTAGACCAAGTGCTATTGTCATTTGCTTTTCTCTTACAGACGTACTTTTCCTGTGTTTATTCCTTCTGTTTCTTGATGTCAAGATGTGTTAGAAAAAGAAGAAAAGGCTTTTCCCTAGGAACTTGTCAGCCGTGGGAAATATTTTAGTAGATGACTTATAAAAAGTAGAACAGTTAATGTCTTCTTGAAGAGATTGTCATCTCTTGCCTAGGCACTTGTCTTATTGAAGTAGGCACAAGATGTTTAACACATGGCTTCAGATATTGTGGTGTAGGTCATTGCTGATGGTGGGAATCAGAAATGGAGGAACCTTTTTTGGATTTCTGGAGGAGGGCACCAAGGATCCTTAAGCTACCTCAGAAGTTTTTTGTTAGGCATGATAACAATATACAAAAACCACTATTTAAAATATCCATCAACTGGTATCAGGATATTAATTAATATATAACACAGTATACAAATAAAATATATATTCACTTTTAGTCTCTAAATAAATGAAATATTTAGTATTATAAATCATAGCAAAAATCATTCACCAGATCATTCTGATAATTTCCAAATCTTATGTTGAGTTTTGGAATTGTTGATAATGGTCTTTTGTTTTGCTCAACTTTTACTAGTTTTAATGAATTCCTGTTTGAGCTCAGTTTGACAAAATAAATTTCATTAGTTGACTTACCCATTAAATTGATAGTTGTTAAGTAATGTGGAGTTGCAATAAGTAGAGACTGTCTCTTAATATCAACAGTTTTGTTTATGGTGCTGAGTCATCTGTTAGCTTCTAAGAGCAATTACTGTGAAGAATTTTTCCTAGCCCTTGTGATGAAAGGAAATTTGGAATACCTTCTTAGTTAATTATAAGGTCATAGTAGAAGCAGTATCAACGTGGTGCTTAAGAACACGTTCTCTTTTCTTGGGCTGCCTACGTTTGAATCCTAGCTCTGCCAGCTAAATATGAGCTGGTAGATTGTGTTAAGATGAGAGAATTTTGGGGGGCTGACTAGTGTGGGAACAGCCAATCAGAAAGGATGCCATTTGTGGATGGAGCAGGGTCTTGAAGACCCCTTTTCAGCTAGGAAGTAACTATTTGTTGGATGATAGTGAGTTCTGAGGAGTTGCCTGGGTAGTAAAGAGAACATTCATGGGTTTTGGGCAGCAGCTAGTTACCAATTACAGTGAAAGTACTTCGGTACTATAATAACTAATGTATTTGTCCTGGTGCGTACTGGCTGAATAACATTTCAGGCAAGAGAAGGAATGAAATTCAGAGACAAGATCTGACTCAGCTGCCCCTGTAACACCATGTGTCACTTCCGCTCCACACATCTGTCCATCTGATGAAGTTTTTATTCTTCTTAGTCTGTTCATCTTATTGTCTTTCTCCTCCCTGAAACATCCTGTCCTGGTATTGACAGTCAATTTAAAGGGTTAATCTAGGACTAGTTAATAGCACACAATTAGTGGTTTATTCTGAAGTAGGTCTTGTCAGTGACATTTTGGAAAACAAAGGATAAAAATGTCGCTGCACATGTGAATTCTCCTAAAGTTGCTTTGTGGTGTTTATATAGCATCATTTAGCTTGCCAAGGAATTTATCTTCTTATTTGATTTACCAATTATGTTAGTTTCCTAGAGCTGCTGTAACAAAGGACACAAACCAGGTAGCTTAAACAACAGAAATTTATTGTTTCACAGTTCTGGAGGTTAGAAGTCCAAAATAAAGCTGTTGGCAGAGCTAGTTCCTTCTGAGGGCTGTGAAGAAGAATCTGTTCCGGGCTGAGTTTCTGGAGGTTTGCTGGCAATCTTTTGTGTTCCTTGGCTTGTAGATGCGTCACTTCAATCTCTGCTTTCACGTTCACATGGTGTTGTCTCTCTCTGTCTTCACATAGTCTGCCCTCTGTGTGTGTCTCTGTCCACATTTCCCCTTTATGTAGGACACCAGTCATATTGGATTAGGGCCCATTAATGACTTCATCTTAACTCGACTATATCTGTAAAGGCCCTATTTCCAAATAAGGTTAGATTCTGAGGTACTGGGGAGTTAGGACTTCAACATATCCTTTTTTTTTTTTTTTTAAATAATTGAGGTCATAATGGTTTATAACATTATGAAATTTCAAGTGTACATTATTATTTATCAGTTTCTGTATTGACTGCATTGTGCTCACCACCAATAGTCTAATTTTTATCTGTCATGTGTGCCCCTTCACCCCTTTTGCCCACCCCCCAACTACCTTCTCCTCTTGGTAACCCCTAAACTGATCTTTGTCTGTGTATTTGTTTATCTTCCACATATGAGTGAGATCACGTGGTCTTTGTCTTTCTTGGTGGCTTATTTCACTTAACATCATACCCTCAAGGTCCATCCATGTCATTGCAAATAGGACGATTTTGTCTTTTTTTTTTTTATGGCTGAGTAGTATTTCATTGTGTATTTATACCACATCTTCTTTATCCATTTATCGGTTGATGGGCACTTGGGTTCCTTCCACGTCTTGGCTTGCTGCACTGAACATAGGGCTGTATAAATCTCTTTGGATTCTTGATTTCAAATTCTTTGTGTTATACCCAGAAGTGGGACAGCTGGGTCGTATGGTATTTCTATTTTTAATTTTTCAAGAACTCTCCATACTGTTTTCCATAGTGGCTGCAGCAGTTTGCGTTCCCACCAGCAGTGTATGAGTGTTCCCTTTTCTCCACATCCTCTCCAACATTTATTATTTTTTGTCTTGGTAATTACAGCCATTCTGACTGGTGTAAGGTGATATCTCATGGTAGTTTTGATTTGCATTTCCCTAGTAACTAGTGATGTTGAAGATCTTTTCCTGTGCCTGTTGGCCATCTGTATATCTTCTTTGGAAAAAGTGTCAGTTCATATCCTCTACCCATTTTTTGATTGGGTTCTTTTTCTGTTGTTGAGTTGTATGAATTCTTTATGTATTTTAGATATTAACCCCTTGCTGGATATATGATTTGCAAATATTCTTTCCCAGTTGATGGGGTATCTTTTCATTTTGTTCATGGTTTTCTTTGCCTTGCAAAAGCTTTTTAGTCTGATATAGTCCCACTTGTTAAGTTTTTCTTTTTGTTTCCCTTGCCTGAGTAGACATGGTATTTGAAAAACTGCTGCTATGACTAATGTCAAAGAATGTAGTGCCTATATTTTCTTCTAGGATTTTTATGGTTTCAGGTCTTACATTCAAGTCTTTAATCCATTTTGAGTTAATTTTTGTGTATGGTTCAAGATAATGGTCTACTTTCATCCTTTTGCGTGTGGCTGTCCAGTTTCCCCAACACCATTTATTGAAGAGACTTTCCTTTCTCCGTTGTATCTTCTTAGCTCCTTTGTTGAAGGTTAACTGTCCATAGATGTGTGGTTTTATTTCTGGGCCTTTGATTCTGTTCCGTTGATCTGTGTGTCTGTGCCAGTACAATGCTGTTTTGATTACTATAGCTTTGTAGTACATTTTGAAGTTAGGTATTATGAAGCCTCCAGCTTTGTTCTTTTTCCTCAGGATTACTTTAGCTGTTCAGGGTCTTTTGTTGTCCCATGTGAATTTTAAGATTCTTTATTCTGTTTCCATGAAGAGTGTCACTGGGATTCTGATTGGGATTGCATTGAATCTGTAGATTGCTTTAGGTAATATGGATGTTTTAACTATGTTTACTCTCCCAATCCATGAGCATGGAGTATCTTTCCGTTCCTCTATATCTTCAGTTTGTTTCAGTATGGTCTTATAGTTTTCAGCATACAGGTCTTTTATCTCTTTGGTTAAATTGATTCCTGGATATTTAGTTCTTTTTGTTGCAATATTAAATGAGATTGTATTCTTGAGTTCTCTTTCTGCTAGTTCATTATTAGAGTATAGGAATGCGACTGATTTTTTTAAGTTGATTTTGTACCCTGCAACTTTGCTCTAGTTGTTGATTATTTCTAATAGTTTTCTGATGGGTTCTTTAGGGTTTTCTATATATAGAATCATGTCATCTGCACACAGGGAAAGTTTCCCTTCTTCCTTTCCAAATGGATTCTTTTTATTTCTTTTTCTTGCCTAATTGCTCTGGCCAAAACCTCCAATACTATGTTGGATAGGAGTGACGAGAGTGCACACCCTTATCTTGTTCCTGTTCTTAGAGGGATGACTTTTAGATTTTCACCATTAAGTATGATGTTGGCTGTGGGTTCATCATATGTGGCCTTTATTATGTTGAGGTGTTTTCCTTCTATATCTATTTTATTGAGAGTTTTTAGCATTAATAGATGTTGCATCTTGTCAAATACTTTGCATCTATTGAGATGATCATATGATTTTTATTCCTCATTCTGTTAATGTGGTGTATCACATTGATTGATTTGCAGATGTTGCACCATCCCTGCATCCCTGGGATAAGTTCTACTTGATCTTGGTGTATGATCCTTGTAATGTATGGCTGTATTAGGTTTGCCAGTATTCTGTTGAGGATTTTTGCATCAGTGTTCATCAGCAGTATTGGCCTGTAATTTTCCTTCTTTGGTTATCCTTTTCTGGTTTTCATATCAGGCTAATGTTGGCCTGATAGAATGAGTTAGGAAGTGTTCCATCTTCTTCAATTTTTTGAAATAGTTTGAGAAAGATAGATATTAAATCTTCTTTGAATGTTTGGTAGAATTCTCCAGAGAAGCCATCTGGTCCTAGACTTTTGTTTTTTGGGAGGTTTTTGATTACTGTTTCAATCTCTTTATTTGTGATTGGTCTATTCAGATTCTCTATTTCTTCTTGATTCAGTTTTAGGAGGTTGTATGAGTCTAAGAATTTATCCATTTTTTCTAGGTTATCCAATTGTGGACATATAGTTTTTCATAGTGTTCTCTTAATAATCCTTTGTATTTATGTGGTATCTGTTGTAATTTCTCCTCTTTCCTTTCTAATTTTATTTGTTTGAACCTTCTCTCTTTTTTTCTTGGTGAGTCTGGCAAAGGGTTTGTCAATTTTATCTTCTCAAAGAACCAGCTCTTCGTTTCATTGATCCTTTCTACCATTTTTTTTTTCAGTCTCTCTTTCGTTTATTTCTGCTCTAATTTTTATTATTTTCCTCCTGCTGACTTGGGGCTTTATTTTTCTTTTTCTAGTTCTGTTAGATGTAGATTAAGATTACTTATTTGAGATTTTTCTTGTTTGTTAAGATGGGCCTGTATTGCTACAAATTTCCCTCTTATAACTGCTTGTTCTGCGTCCCCTAAGAGTTGGTATGTTTGTTGTATTTTTGTTTTCATTTACCTCCAGGTATTTTTTAATTTCTCCTTTGAATTCTTCATTCATTCAATGTGGTTGTTCAGTGCATGTTGTTTAGTCTCCACAACTTTGCCCGTTTTTTTCTTGTAGTTGATTTCTAGTTTCATAGCATTGTGGTTGGAAAAGATGCTTGATATGATTTCAGTCTTCTTAAATTTATTGAGGCTTGCCTTTGTTCCCAACATATATATGGTCTCTCTTTGAGAATATTCCATGTGTACTTTAGAAGAACGTTTATTCTGCTGTTTTTGGATGGAATGCTCTCTATATGTCTATTAAGTCCACCTGATCAAATGTATCATTTAAATCCACTATTTCCTTGTGCACTTTCTGTCTGGATGATCTATCTGTTGATGTAAGTGGGGTGTTGAGGTCCCCTACTGTTATTGTGTTGCTGTTAATTTCTCCCTTTAGGTCTGTTATTAGTTGCTTTATATACTCCTGTGTTAGGTGCATATATATTCATAAGTGTTATGTCCTCTTGGTGGAAAGTCCATTTTATCATTATATACTGCCCCTTTTTGTCTTTTACTGTGTTTTTTTATCTTGAAGTCTGTTTTGTCTGATACAAGGATAGCAACACCTGCTTTCTTTTGTTTGCCATTTGCTTGGAGTATCGTCTCCTATCCCTTCACTCTGAGCCCATTGGTCTTTAGAGCTGAGATGTGTGTTGCCTGGAGGCAGCATATTGTTGGGTCTTGTTTTTTAATCCATCCAGCCACTCTGTGTCTTTTGATGGGAGAACTCAATCCATTTACATTTAGAGTGATTATTGATATATGAGGGCTTAATACTGCCATTTTATCTCTAGTTTTCTGGTTGTTCTGTGTTTCTGTTGTTTCTCTTCCTTTGTATTTCTGACTGCCATTTCATTTTAGAAATTTTCTGTGGTGAGTTTCTCGGTTTTCTCTTTTTTTTTTAAGTGCAGCTCTGCTCTGATTTTTTTGTTTAGTGGTTACCTTAAGGTTGTATAAAAGATCTCATAGATGAGAGAGTCAGTTTTCTCATAGCCTCTTATCTCCATTAGCCTAAGCAGCTTCCGTCCCTTTCCTCTTCCCCTTCTGAATTATTATTGTTAAAAATTATTCTGTTCTGTGTTGTGAGTTTGTGACTAAGTTGAAGTGTTTATGGTTACTTTTGATTCTTTCCTTCCCTTTATCTTTCAAGTTATAATTAAGTATTTGCTTCTTTGTTATGAAAGAGAGTGGCAGTTTTCTGATTTTGTCTGTTTATCTCCTTGCTCAAAGCTTTGTAGACCTTTGCCTTTTTATGCCAGCTGTGAGGGCATCCTTGATCATTTCTTATAGGGGAGGTCTAGTGGCAATGAATTCTCTGAACTTTGGTTTATCTGGGAAAGCTTTTATTTCTTCATTGTATGTGAATGATAGTTTTGCTGGATAGCATATTCTTGGCTGAAAGTTTTTGTCTTTCAGTATTTTCAGTATATCATTCCATTCTCTCCTAGCATGTACGGTTTCTGCTGAGAAATCTGCTGAAAGCCTGATAGGGTTTACTTTGTAGTTTATTTTCTTCTGCCTTGCTGCTCTTAATATTTTTTCTTTGTTGTTGACTTTTGCCAGTTTACTATTATATGCCTTGCAGAAGGTCTTTCAGCATTGATATAATTAGGAGTTCTGTTGGCTTCATGTATCTGTAAGTTCCACAGGTTTGGGAATTTCTCAGGTATTATTTCTTGAAACAAGCTCTTTGCTCCTTTCTTCCTTCCTTCTCCCTCTGGAATACCTATAATGCTATGTTGCCATTCCTAATTGAGTTGGATATTTCTCAAAGAAGTCCTTCATTTTTTAAAAATCTTAGTTCTTTCTCCTCCTATGCTTGAAGCGATTCTATATTTCTATCCTCTAAATCACTAATTCTTTCCTCCATAACATCAGCTTTATTTTTAAAAGATTCTACAATATGTTTTTATTTCATTAATCATGTTCTTCATATCCAGGATTTCTGCTCTTTTTTTTTTTGTTTATAGTTTCAATCTCTTTGGTGAAGTATTCCTTCTTCTCATTAATTTTATTCCGGAGGTCCTTGAACTGTCTTTCTGAGTTTTCTTGTAACTTGTTGAGTTTCTTTATGACAGCCATTTTGAATTCTCTGGCATTTAGAGTATAAATTTCTGTGACTTCAGGGTTGGTTTCTGGAGAATTGTAATTTTCCTTCTACTCTGAATTGTTGCTGTAGTTTCTCATGGTATTTTATGAACTAATCCTTTCCCTGGGCATTTATGGTAGTATCAGGTCGCAGATTCCACTTGCTACTGCTGAGGGGAAGCAGGAGCTGTGTTTTTGATCCTACCTTGTCTGCTGGGAGTTGTGGGGTATTATGAACACTTACATCAGCTAGGGAGGTGTTCACCTGGGCACATAGATCTCCTGTTGCCTCTTCTTAAGGTTGCGCTAGTGGGTCTTCCTCACGGGGTCTGAGCCTGGGCCACTCCTTGGGACCACAGCAGCACTGTGGGCTCTCCCACCAGACGGGAAAGTGATCACGTGGGGCTCAGGGCTGCTGGGGCGTGTTCCCACCTTTGGGGCCACAGTGGTAGTATGGGCATTCACACCAGCCGGGAAATCATTCACCTGGGCACTAGATCTGCCACCACCTCTTCTTACGGTAACACCAGCCGCTGTGCTTGGTGGGCAGGGCTTCCCCATGAGGTCCAAGCCTGGGCCACTCCTTGGGACCACAGCAGCACTGTGGGCTCTCCCACCAGAAAGGAAAGTGATCACATGGGCTTAGGGCTGCTCCTCCCTGATCCCACAGTCACACCCAGATGCACTCCTACCTTTGGGGCCACAGCGGTACTATGGGGATTCATGCCAGCTGGGAAATCATTTGCCTGGGCACACAGATCCACCACCACCTCTTCCTACAGTCATACTGGCTGCTATGTTTGGTAAGCGAGGCCTCCCAATGGGGTCCTAGCCTGGGCCACTCCCTGGGACTGCCACGGCACTGTGGGCACTCCCACTGGACAGGAAGGTGATCACACGGGCTCAGGGCAGCCATCATGTGTTCACACAGTTGTGACATGGCGAGCTCCCACCCTCAGGGCTGCAGTGGTATTATGGGCACTCATGCCAGCTGGGAGAGCAGTTGTGCACATGCACAGGGCTGCTGGAGAGTGCTCACCTATCTCTACCACCTCCCCAAGGGTAGTCCATCCACCTTCAGATGTATAGCTGCATGGATCTCCAGGCATCCTGTTGTGCTGTGTGGGTATCCTCCATTGATCAATCAATGTCCATTTAGTTGTAGTTTGAAGAGGGAGAGAGAAAGGGAACAGCTCACTCTGCCATATTGCTGACATTACTCTCAATATATATTTTTGAGGGGAATGTAATTCAACCCACAACACCAGTATTAAATATTAAATTTTTGTTTCAATGATAGAAATTTGAGGATATCTGCCATATTGGTTTTTATTGTTGTTGATTTGTTTTAAATATCTAAGATTTGTCTTAAATTCTAAGCAGATTTTTTTCTAAACGGCATCATTTACATTGGAGACCAGTAATCGTCCAGATTATCTGCTTAATAGTCATGTTTTCTATGGATATAGTTACTACTTTAAAAATATTTTTGCTTTTGAAATTTTAGTGGAATTAAATGATGATTCAATGAATGACAATTTGAAGTCTGAATGCTGCAGATACTGTTTTTATTTCCTTGTGGAAACTCTTCTGGTGATGTTTGTCTAGACTAGCCATGGTACATTTTTTTATTGTATGCCTTCCTTAGGCAGTGATTAATCTCTTATTTTCAGAAAACTTCCACAAGATAATGAGAACAAGATATAATATATAGTATTATAATAAGTCAGATTAAATATTCTCTTGTCACCAATTCTTCATTAGACTTGTACATTTACTTTGTAACTTCTTGAAATTCTTCAACTTTTGTTGTATTCACAAGTGTGATTTCACATAATCTTAAAAATATCAAATGGAAAGTTCTCTATTTTTTCATGAAAATCATGGGAAAATATTAGATAACATATAAATATTCCCTTTAGACACTTTTAGTATACTAATAGTGTAAACATGTTTGTGCAGGTTTTGACTGGATCATCTCGTCAGACTTACTCACCTTCTGGCTATCAGGATTTCAGTAAGTGGGAATCAGTGCTGAAAATAAAAGAAGGACTACTGAGGCAGAAAGAAATTGTAATTGATCGGTGAGTCTGTTTTTTTTAAATTACTAAATATGTCAGGTATACAGAAATGTAAATTGATAAAACCAAATACTTTTGTGTTTGCTACTTTAGAGTTTAAGAAATAGAACCTTACAGATACGTTGATGTCTCTTGTCTCTTGCTCCCTGATCCCAGTCCCTTTAAGAACCACCATCAGAGCCAGCCCTGATGGCCTAGTGATTAAAGTTCAGTGCTCTCACTGCCTCTGTGGCCCAGGTTCATTTCCTGGTTGCAGAACCACACCACCCGTCTGTCAATTGCCATGCTGTGGTGGCGGCTGATATAGAAGAACTAAAGGACTTACAACTAGGATATACAGCCATCCCCTGGGGCTTTGGGGAGAAAAAAAAAAAAAGAGGAAGATCTGCAACAGATGTTAGGTCAGGGCAAATCTTTCTCTGCCAAAAAAAAATTAAAGAAGCACTGTCAAAACTGAGGGTTGGTCTGTGGTCTGTCTGTCTATATATCTGTCTGTCTGTCTGTCTGTCTGTTTTCTACCATCCTCCCATTCACATTAATGTTACTCATTATTTGGAAACTCCTCTCCATCTTCTTTGTATGTGTAGCAAGTTTGCTGCAATGCTAATGAACTATTAAAGCTAAAGATAGTGTCTTTGTGTTTTACACTTGGGTACTATCAAACTGAAAGCTACTTTTAAAGCAGTAATTTCCTTAACTAATATATGTTAGATCTGAAGGCACAGGAACTATGAAACTCATGGATGTTTAAAATTCAATGACTTGGAGATAATAATTGTGGAAATTTTTGAGGACATTCCAAAAATTTTGCATGTTTGAGTACCAAAGCTTTGAAAAAAATTCTTTTTTTTTTATTCAGGTTATGAAAGTTAACAACCTTGTGAAATTACAGTTGTACATCATTATTAGTCATGTTGTAGGTACACCACTTCAACCCTAGTGCCCTCCCCCCACCCCCCTTTCCCCTGGCAACCACCGATCAGTTATCTTTGCCCATATGTTAACTACCGCCTATGAGTGGAGTCATACAGAGTTCGTCTTTCTCTGTCTGGCTTATTTCATTCAACATAATACCCTCAAGGTCTATCCATATTGTTGTGAATGGGACGACTTTGTCCTTTTTTATGGCTGAGTAGTATTCCATTGTATATATATATACCACATCTTCTTTATCCAATCCTCAGTTGCTGGGCACTTAGGTTGGTTCCATGACTTGGCTATTGTGAATAATGCTGTGATGAACATAGGGGTGCATGGAACTTTGGGAATTGCTGATTTTGAAAAAAATTCTTTTGGAATTGATGATTTTGAAAAAAATTGTTTTATACTTAAATCTCCTGATTATTCTCAGAATAAACCTTAATATTACTTAATTATATTATCTATGATGAGTATTCATAGTACACATTTATGTCTACTTTTGTGATAATTAAACGTGTATCGTGGTAATTGGGAAATCATTTGGGGAGGGGTTTTTTCTTAATCAATGCTAGTTACTGCTTATTTTTATGTCCTTAAATGGGATAAAGTATTAGACATTTTATCCTTAAAATTAAATTCTAATTCAAACCTTTAAGGGTATTTAATAATTGAAATTTCTAAAGATTTTGCTTAGAAATTTCCCGGTATCATGCAAGATCTACTCGAGTGTAAAATGGAGCATAGATTTCTGCACTTTGTTCTTCTCCACTGTGTTCCCAGCATCTTGAACAGAGCCTGGCACATAGTATATGCTTGATGCTTGATACTTCCATGCTTAATAAATGAATGAAGATTGCAGAAGATAGTTTTAATTGATTTTGGGGGAAAAAAACCTCCTTAAATATATTAGATATTTCTAGTGCAAGTGAATTTTGTATATGAATAATTACAGACCCAGCTGGATAGGTATTTTGAAGACTTGTAATTTAATTCATTGTACATACTTGAAATTAATACTTTTTAAAAACAGACTAAAATTCAGACTTTAATTAATATGGATATGCTTTCCTTCAATCAGAATCAATTGGTTTTTATTACTTTTTGAACATCATTATAATTACCATTCCACTGAGTGTAAGTTAATAGGTGTCTTAGTCCATTTGGGTTGCTATAACAAAATGCCACAGACTGAGTGGCTTAGAAACAACAGGAAGTCCAATGTCAAGACACCAGCAGATTCAGTGTCTGGTGAGAGCCAGCTTTCTGGTTCCTAGATGGCCGTCTTCTTGCTGTAACCTCACATGGTGTAAGGGGCAAGGGAGCTCCCTGGGGCCTCTTTTATAAGGACACTAATCCCTCTCATGACCTAATCACCTCCCAAAAGCCCCCAGCTCCTTATACTATCACATTCAGCATTAGGATTTAATATGTCAATTTTGAGGGGATACAAACATTCAGTCTGTGGCAGTAAAAAATGCAGATAATTATTGACATAATCTGTTAAAAATATTTTTCTCAATTTTGTATATTGTAGAAGGATACTAAGGAAATAATCCAAAATAATTCAAGTTGCTCAGCTGGCCAGTTCTTCATCTAGTCTCATTCGTGTGTTTGTGGTAGCTGCATTGTCAGGTAGGAGTTGACTGGCCTAAGATAGCCTCAGTGGGATGGCTTATCTTTGCTGCATGTGCTCTCTTGTCCTCCGGGAGGCTAGGCTGAGTTTGTCCATATGATGGCTGGGGGGAGTTTGAAGAGAAGATGAAGCATATAAGGTTTCTTGAGGCTTAGGCTCAGAACTGGCACAACATCACTTCCACTACATCCTTATGGTCATAAGGCCAGTAGACTTCACCTCTGGACACTAGGAACAGCAAAATCACATTGAAAAGGAGCATAAATAGAGGGAGGGGAATAATTGTGGGTAGTTTGTAAACAATCCACCACACCTAGTGTCTTAAATAATCTTTGGGCTTTTTTTTAACTAGTTTATTATAAAATTTTTGATAATGCATTTGATATTGTATAAAACAGAGGAAGAAAAAGTAGCAACTTTTATTTCTAAAGCAACATAATCGGCATTTAAAAGTAAAAATGTTCGTATATAAAACTCTCTATAAAAGATATAGTGCTAAAAATTAGAACCAACTATACAGCATATCTTTTTTCCAGGTACTCAATTAAACTAATGGTCTTTAAAATGGTGATAACACATGCAGAGGCTATTTCAGAGAGAGGATTGATGGGATTTACATCCAGCTGGATGGAACTGAGAGTAAAGATGCTGAACTTTCTCCTTTGGAGTAATACCTGGATATTATTTTTGAAAATACCAAGTTACCTACAATTGCAGGAGAAAAATGTGTTTTCTCACAATGCGTGTAACTTTTGTAGTAGATGACTCTGGATAATTAGGTCAAAGCAGGTCAAATGTTAGGGAAAAATAACTGCTGTATTAACTGTTCCTGAGTGTGCTCCATCTCATGAGAAAAAGCATTTAGATGAGTTTCCAGAACAACTCAGGAAAAAAGCAGGAAACCTGGTTTCTAATTCTTTATGTTTGGCACTGACCGTTTAGGTGATTCTGAATAAGATGCTTGACCACATTAATCTACTCACCTGCCTAGGTACAAGAGTTTCACCACTCAAACAAAAATGGACTTTTTTGAAGATCACTGTTCTGGGCTACTTCCCTCCCCCTTCCACCTAGTTTTATAGCGTGATGATTAAATGGATGAATGTATGTAAAAAGCCCTAATACTGCGTGATGCATAGTAGCCATCAGCAAATAGTAGCCACGTATGTTATATATTATATATATACATGTTTTATATAATGTATTTGTGTGCTTCTTCCATGGAAGAGACTGTTTCTTGCACGTTATATTACTTATAGTGGTATTCACCAAATACTCATTCAGAGGAAATAGCCTTATTTTAGTAGAAAAGAGGTTAAGGTTGCTGGTTAACCTGTGTTGTTGCTAATACTAACCGTTCTTACAATGTCTTGCACTTTGAAGTTGCTCAGTTGTTTTGTCACTGAATTGATCAGATAAGTCAGTGCTCTTGAGACTGGTCCAGAGAGGAAACCTTTATACCTTCGGAAGTGACACCTGAGTTAATGCTGCAGTGTAGAGAATTCTCATGTTGTCATTACTCGCAATTTACAGTATATATGTATCCCATTGAACTACATATGGAAGTAAAATCACGTTATGTTTGTGCTAGGTAAGCTTTTTAAAATCAGTGGTGAATTCTTTGGTATAGTGTGGGTACTTTTTTATTGAATTCATAATGTCCTTCTAATTCATCTGCTTTATAAGCTAGGGTTTGTGATTAGATTTCTTAAAGCAAGGCCTACCTGTAGATATCATGGTTATTATAAGTTATTAAAACTTCACTTCCACACATTTGATAACTAATGTGAGATTTTGTTCATAGCAATTTCTAGCACATGTCTTTTACTTTGAGGTAGACCCCATAACGCAAGAGTCATGGTTATTTTCCATTACTAGTGTTGAAGTGAGATTTGATTATATTTATCAGCTGCTCTGAGCATTTAAATACAGAATAATAGTTCATTTCTAAGCTATTATGGTTGTTTATACCTTGGTATCTAGTATTATAGAAGCAATTTCTAAATCTAGTATTCTCTTTCAATCCCAACTACTGTATTGCAATTTAATTTTGAAAGTAAATAATAAAAATAAGAGCAGAAATTGAATATATAGTTCTACTAATCAGGAAAAAAGAAAGGCTCAAATTAAAATATTAGGAATAAAAAGTTATATTATAGGTGGATATTTTAAATCATTGTTATAAACATGTCAATAAATCTGAAAGCATGGAAGCAAATGAATAATTTTTACGGAATGTCAAAATTAGCTCAAAGAGAAATGGAAAATTTGCATAAACTATTAACATTAAAGAAATATAATCAGATATTAACTAGACTCATTGTGGTCATTATTTCCCAGTATGTACAAATGTTGAATCATTATGTTGTACACTTGAAACTAAGACATTATATATTGATTATATCTCAATTTTTAAAAAAAACAAAATATAATCAGCAATCATGTCTTCTAGACCAAAATGGTTTTAGAAATGAGATTTGCCAAACTATGTTATTATACTTAGAGTGGTTTTCCTGTAGGTTGCATATAGTTGGGTCTACTCCATCCATTCTAACAATGTCTACCTTTTAATTTGGGCCATTTACATTTTGTGATCATTGATATGGTTGCATTTAAATCTGCCATCTTTGTTTTCTAATTGTACCATCTGTTCTTTGTTCCTCTTTGCCTTCTCTTAAATTAGTGGAATATTTTTTATAATTCGCTTTATCTCCTTTGTTGGCTTATTAGCTCTTATTAACTCTTTGTTGTTATTAGAGTTTATACCATACATCCTCAAAGTGTAGCTAACAGTCTACCTTCCAGCAATACTATACTGCTATACTGCTTCATGTATAAGAATCTTCCAAAAATAGGCTTCCGTTTTTCCTTTCCCAGCCCATAAGCTGTTTTGTCATACATTTTTCTACTACAAAGATCATAAACCCCACAATACATAAATTTTTTTTTTTGCTTTACGCGGTCTATTATCTTTTAAAGAGATTTAAATAATAATAACAATATTTTAAGTATTTGCCTATTTGGTTATCATTTCTGATGCTCTTCCTTTGTGTAGATCCAGGTTTTCATTTGGTATCATTTTTATTTTACTAGAAGATACTCCTTTATCGTTTCTTGTAGTTCAAGTCTGTTGGTGATGAATTCTTTCACCTTTTGTTTCTGAAAAAGTTTATTTCACCTCTGTCTTTGATATTTTCCTTGAATAAAGTATTCTAGGTTGATAGTTTTTGTTTTGTTTTTAATTTACCTTTGGTAGAAAATTCTAGTTTGATAGCTCTCAAGTTTTAATACTTTTAGAGTAATACTTTAAAGTGCTTCACTGTCTTGTTTGCGTTAATTCAGGCGAGAAATCTGCTATCCTCTTTACGTTTGTCTCCCTGGATGAATTTATCTTTTTTCTTCTGACTACTTGTAAGATTTTCTCTTTATCACTGATTTTTAAGCCATTTGATTAAGATGTTTCTTAGTTTAGTTTTCTTCACGTTACTTATGCTTGGGGTTCTCTGGTCCTCTTGGATCTGTGGGTGTATAGTTCTCATCAAATTTGGAAGAATTTTGGCCAGTTTTCTGGAAACATTTTTTCTGCCCCAGCTTCCACTTTCCTCCCTCTCCTTTAGGGATTCTAATCACACTTATATTTTGCCTCTTAAAGAAATCCCACAACTCACTGATGCTCTGAGCTTTTGTTCATTAGTACTTTTTCTCCTGTTTCTTTCCCCAGATAGTTTCTATTGCTTTGTCTTCAAATTCACTAATCTTTTTTCCTGCAAATTCTAGTCTGCCGTTAATCCCATTTAGAGTAATGTCTGTGTCTTCTGTGTCTCTATTCAACATATTCTGTCTTTTTTGTAGGGTTTTTTTGTTTTTTGGTGAGAAAGATTGTCCCTGAGCTAATATCTGTTGACAATCCTCCTCTTTTTGCTCAAGGAAGACTAGCCCTGAGCTAACATCTGTGTCAGTCTTCCTCTATTTTGTATGTAGGACACCACTACAGCATGGCTTGACGAGCGACGTGTAGGTCTGCGCCTGGGATCTGAACCCGCAAACCTCAGGCCACTGAAGTGGAACTACGCCGCCAGGCTGGCCCCTCTAGTTGTTTTTTAACATATGAAAACAGTTATAATAACTGATTTAGTGTCCTTGCCTATTAATTCTATCATCTGTGTCAATTCTGGCTCTCTTTCAGTGGATTGGTTTTTATTATCATTCCTAAAAGCTCTCTCTCCATCATAACCTTAATATGAGACTTGTTATTAAATTTTTAAAGATCATTGATAATACATATAAAGCTCTTAGCATGATGCCTAGCACATAACAGTTTTTAAATATGTAAGGATACGTATTCACAAAAGTTAAGTAAGTTGAGTAAAGTAAGCTATGAGCTGCTGAGGAAGGAATTGAACTTCAATGTGTCTGGTTCCAACATGAGGTTATACTAAAACGAAATGTCAGTGCTATCCAAAGATGCAGATCTGTGACCAGGTGAGTCCTCGATCATTGGTGGTGTTTGTGTAGACTGTGCAACCTGGGATGTTGTAGAGAAGATGCAAGCGTAGAACAGCCGTTGGGCTAGATGATATTTATAAAAATACCTTTCACCCCAGACAATGAGATTCTCAAAAGCTTCAATAGCTAGTAAGTGTTGAACAAAATTTGGATGAATGAAAATAATGATTTTAAGGTAAAAGCATTCCTGACTGAGGATGTAACATTTATTATGTTAGGTAACAAGAAGAAAGAAAGCAAAGCGTGACTTTGTTAGAATCTAAGAAGAGTGTTCAAGAAGGTTGTATTCTATAAATTGCCAGAAGTACTCTACAGTATAAATAAATCAGTTGTCTTCCACATACCTCATGGTACTGTGGTTTAAAAAATTCCCTATTCTGAATTTTAAAATTGATAATAATTTTATGTCAAATTATTAGAATCCTGAAAGTTCTGCTTTTAACTATCCCTTAGAAGAGTATATATTTTTTTGTAATGTGACCTCAATTTATGTTTTGCAGACAGAAGCAACAAATTACCCACCTACATGAGAGGATAAGGGATAATGAGTTACGGGCGCAACACGCCATGTTAGGACATTATGTGAGTTGTGAGGATTCCTACGTGGCTAGTTTGCAGGTAAGATTACAGAGAATTTTGTAATTGTTGTTTTATTAGTAAAGCATGTGTTAATTTTATACGTGACTTGTAAAATTAGGACTTCTTTTGAATTAATGATTCATTCACATGGATATGTGTAAAAGATCTATCAAGTACTGTCTACCATATGTGCAGTTCACACCCCCTCGGCACACACATACAGGAACTGCTATTATCAGTTTCTAGTGTATCCTTCCAGAGTTGATGTATACCACTAGCACATATGAATGTCTTTTATCCCCCAACCTTCGCAAAAAATATCAAAATATATACACTGTCCAGCACCTTGCTTTTTTTTCCCTTATATTGTATAAAATACAGTGATTTTTCCCATATCATTACATAGACAGCATCCCTTTCCTTTGCTTTTATAGCTGCTTGATTTTCCATTTTATGGACAAAGTATAATTTATTCAACCTGTCCCTACTCATCAAAATTTGGATTGTTTCTAGTCTGGACTATTATAAATTATGTTGTGAAGAATAACCTTTTATCAAACATTGTTTTGCTCATTTGTAAGTTGAGTCCTCAGAAATGAAATTTCTAGGTGTTGTATGAGTTGGTAATTTTTACTGATACTGTCAAATTGCTATCCAGGAGAGCTTGTTGCAGTCTTTAGCTCCTGTCAGCAGTGTATATGACTCTCCCCTCTCCCACCTCCCCACTCGTAGCCATGTTAACAGTATGTTTTGAAACTTTGAGATTTTTGTCCTTCTAGTAGGCTTGTATAAAGGATGAGGTGGGGGAGTTATCTCCATATTGTTTTTCCAAAGATTTTTTTATATTAAAATACATATAACATAAAATTTAGCTTCTTAACCATTTTTAACTATATAGGTCAGGGGTAGTAAATACTTTCATAATATTGTGTAACCATCACCACCATTCATCTTAGAACTCTTTTCATCATATAAAACTGAAATTCTATACCCATTGAACAATAACTCCCCATTCTCCTTCTCTGGCAACCACCATTCCACTTTCTATCTCTATGATTTTCGTTACTCTGTCTCCTGTTAAGTGGAATCATACAGGATTTGTCTTTTTATAACTGGCTCATTTCACTTAGTTTAGTGTCCTGAAGATTCATCTATGCTGTAGCATGTGTCAGAATTTCCTTCCTTTTCAAGGCTGAAGAATATTCCATTGTATGTATATCACATTTTGCTTATTCATTCACCTGTTGCTGGACACTTGGGTTGCTTCCGTATTTTATCTATAACGAATAATGTGGCTGTGAACATTTTTTATATTATTTATTTCAACATGGGCGTACAAATATCTCTTCAAGACCCTGCTTTCAGTTCTTTTGAGTAGATACCCAGAAGTAGAATTGCTGGATTATACAGTAATTCTGTTTTTAGTGTTTTGAGGAACTGCCCTACTGTTTTCCACAGTGGCTGTACCATTTTACGTTCCCACCAACAGTGTACAAGGGTTCCATTTTTTCCACATAGTTGCCAACACTTCTTATTTTCTGTGTTTTGATGGTAGCCATCCTAATGGATGTGAGGTGGTATCTCATTGTAGTTTTGATTTGCATTTCCCTAATGATAAGTGAGGTTGAGCATCTTTTCATATGCTTATTGGCCATTTATATATCTTCTTTGGAGAAGTGTCCATACAGGTCTTCTGCCCATTTTTGAATCAGGTTTTTTTTTGTTATTGAGTTGTTGAAGTTATCTATATATTCTGGATATTAATCCTTTATCAGATATGTGATTTGCATATAATTTTTCCCATTCTGTGACAATGCCCAGTTGATAGTATCTTTTTGTACACGAAATTTTTAAATTTTCATAAAGTCCAGTTTGTCTATTTTTTCTTTTGTCGCTTGTGCCTTTGGTGTCGTATCCAAGAAATCATTGCCAAATCCAGTGTCATGAAAGTTTATTCTGTGTTTTCTTCTAAGAGTTTTATAGTTTTAAGCTCTTATGTTTAGAGTCTTTGATCCATTTTGAATTAATTTTTGTATATGGTGTTAGGTAAAGGTCCAACTTCATTATTTTGCATGTGGATAATCCAGTTATCCCAGCACCATTTATTGAAAAGACTGTCTTTTCTTCATTGAATGGTTGGCACCTTGTCCAGAATCATTTGACTCTATCCACAAGGGTTTATTTCTTTGTTCTATTCCATTGGTCTATATATGTCTCTCTTTATGCCAGTATCACATTGTTTTGATTACTGTAGCTTTTTAGTAAGTGTTGAAATCAGGAAGTATAAGTCCTCCAGCTTTGTTCTTCTTTTTCAAAATTGTTTTGGCTATTAGAGATCCCTTGAGATTCCATATGAGTTTTAGGATGAGTTTTTCTAATTCTGCAAAAAATGTCATTGGGATTTTGATAGGGATTGCATTGAATCTGTAGATCGGTTTGGGTAGTATTGACATTAACAATATTAGATTTTCCAGTCCATGAACATGGGATGTGTTTTCATTTATTCGTCGTCTTTAATTTCTTTCAGCAATACTTTGTAGTTTTCATTGTGCAAGTCTTTCACCTCCATGGTTAAGTTAATTCCTAAGTATTTTCTTCTTTTTGAGACTGTTATAAATGGAATTGTTTTCATAATTTTCTTTTTTAGACTGTTCAATGTTAGCGTATAGAAATACAACTAATTTTTGTGTGTTGTATCCTGATAACTTTGCTGAATTCGTTCATTAGCTCTAACAGTTTTTTTTTTTTTGCGGTATCTTTAGGGTTTTCTATATGTAGGATTGTATGATCTGTGAACAGAGATAATTTTACTTCTTTTCCAATTTGGATGCCTTTTATTTCTTTTTCTTGCCTAATTGCTCTGGCTGGGACTTCCAATACTCTGTTGAATAGAAATGGTGAAAGTAGAAATCCTTTTCTTGTTCTGATCTTAGAGGAAAAGCTTTTTAGTCTTTCACCATTGAGTATGATGTATGCTGTGGGTTTTTTCTATATAGCTTTTATTATATTGAGATAGTTTCCTTGTATTCATAGTTTTTTGACTGTTTTTATCATAAAGAGTGTTAAATTTTGTCATAATGCTTTTTCAGCATCAGTTGAGATTATTGTATTTTTTCTGTCCTCCCCCTTCATTCTGTTAATGTGGTGTATTACATTGATTGATTTTTGTATGTTAAACCATCCTTGCACTCCAGGAGTAAATCCCACTTGGTCATGGAGTATAATCTTTTTACTATACTGCTGAATTCAGTTTGCTGATATTTTGTTTAGGATTTTTACATCAGTGTTCTTAAGGGATTATTGGTCTGTAGTTTTCTTGTAGTGTCTTGTCTTGCTTTAGTATCAGAATAATGCTGGCCTCATAGGATGTGTTCCTTCCTTTTCCAGTTTTTGAAACATTTCAAAAGGGTTAGTATTAGGTCTTCTTTAAATGTTCAGTAGAATTCACCAGTGATGCCATCAGGTTCAGGGCTATGGTTTTTCTTTCTTGGGAGATTTTTTGATTATTGATTAAATCTCTTTACTAGTTGTAGGTCTACTCAGATTTTCTGTTTTTTCCTGTTTCAGTCTTAGTGGGTTTTGTGTTTCTAGGAATGTGTGCATTTCATCTAGTTTATCCAATTTGTTGCTGTACAGTTAATTGTTCATAGTACTCCTTCTATAATCTTTTTTATTTTTGTAGAATTGATAGTTAATGTCCCCATTTTCATTTCTGGTTTTAGTAATTTGAATCTTTTTTTCTTAGTCTATCTGGCTAAAAGGTTTGTCAATTTTGTTATCTTTTCAAAGAACCAATTTTTGGTTCATTTATTTTTCTCTGGTTTTTCTGTTTGCCATTTCATTTATCTCTGCTCTAATCTTTATTATTTCCTTCCTTCCAACAGCTTTGGATTTAGTTTGTTCTTCATTTTCTAATTCTTTGAGTTGTAAAGTTAGGTTGTTGATTTAAGATCTTTCTTGTTTTCACCATATGGTTTTAATATGTATTTCTTCTAAGAGTGATGTTGAACTTCTTTTCATGTATTTGAGACCCATTCATATTGCTTTTTCTGTTAATTGTCTTTTATTATCCTTTGGTTATCTTTTTCTGTTATGGTTTGGTTTTTTGCTTACTGATTTTACAAATCCTTTATGTATAAAAAGAAGTTAGCTTTTTTGTCTGTAATTTGATTTGAAACTACGTTTTCTGAATTTGTCATAATGTTTTCTTTATATTTATATCATTCTATTTCTTTTTCATTTTTTTCTACCATGAGGATTCCCTAATTGTAATGAGTATTTTATAAATAAGTCCCACTTTTACAAATGAACGCATTTAACAAAACAATTATTAAACGTCCACTGTGCTAAATTCTGAGGTCACAAAATGGAAAAATAGTTCCTGCGTTCATGGATCTTAAACTATAGAGGGAGAGACCACATGAGTAAACATGTTTATCCATTCCTTCAAAATTTGTTTGTGTTTACTATGGGTAAGGCAGTGTCTAGGCACTAGGAATAGAAATGTAAATGAGGCTGGTTTTGCCCTTGAGGCTACAGTCTAAGGGGAACACAGACATAGGGTCTTTGAGGTCTTATAATAAAATTTATATGGCTGGAAGGGCTACTTTTCCCAATTATTACTCTTCTTTTAAAGAATTTTTCTTAAAACTTTTTTGTATATTTTCTCTGTAAACTTTATAATTGGCTTATTTCCAAAAGAAAAAAATACTATTGGCATTTTTATTAGAATCAAAAGTGAGGACTAATAACTTTATGGTGGTGTATACTTCTATTTCTGGAAATTTATTTTGTCATCTACATTATTCCTAGAATTTTTAAAAATTATTTTAAGTGGAATTTTTTCCTCCATTATATTTTCAAACTTGTTTATAAATATTAAAGGTATTGGTATAATACATCAAGAAATACTGAAAAACAGGTAACAATCAGATTTGCTTGAGGCAGAGGCATTTAACATAGAAATTCCATCTTGCTTTTCATACTTTAGTTACTAATACATCAAAATACCTCATTATTCTGTAGTCTCATCTGTGAGTTCTGTTACATGATAACAAGGCTCCATGATACTGAGATTAATAGTGTCCAGTTATTTGAAAATGGTATTTCTAGGCTATATAAGTAGTATAATTTACTTTGATAACAGTATTTTGATAGAACCATGCAGTTTATCCTTGTAACTTTGTTATTCTGAGTAAAGATTTACTTGAATGATGCAATTACTATTATATTACCAAAAGCGTTTAAAACTTAATGTATATCTGCAAGCTGAAGAAAATGTCTTTTGACACAGTGTCAGGCCAGTAGAGGGCTCTCCAAGTCAGGCTGCAAGAACAGGTAAAAATATTTGGAAGGATATGGGCAAGGGGACTACTAAAAATATTGAAAGATTTTGAATTATGTGGAGAATTAAAATATTGTTAAGAAATTCAACTTGAAGAGATAAGGGAAATTAATAAAAGAGACTACAAGGAAAACTCTAAGTACTAAATGGATATGATAAATATATGATAAACTTTTTTCCAGTGGATAGATATAGAGAGCTGGTAAAATGGCAAAAGTTAGAAGAAACAACAAATATGATAATAAAATGTTTCTTTAGCAAAGGAATTTTTACCTTGGATCTATGAACAACATTATTTTTTATGCACAACATTTTATATATGCACATTTTTGGGTCTATAGCTTGTTTATCCTAATTCAGTGGTATATTAAACAAAGGAAATTATACTTTTCATAGTTTATATCCTAGGTTAATAAACTTTCGATGTAAAAACAACATTCGTTTATGAATTTATAGATGAAAAACATATTCATGAGTAGTAGCTTGTTTGCCTGTTAAAAACTTTGAGGGGGCCGGCCCGGTGGCGCAGTGGTTAAGTTCGCACGTTCCGCTTCTCGGCAGCCTGGGGTTCGCCGGTTTAGATCTTGGGTGTGGACACGGCACCGCTTGGCACGCCATGCTGTGGTAGGCATCCCACGTATAAAGTAGAGGAAGATGGGCACGATGTTAGCTCAGGGCCAGGCTTCCTCAGCAAAAAAGGAGGACTGGCAGTAGTTAGCTCCAGGTTAATCTTTCTTTAAAAAAAAATAAAAGCTTTGAATAACCTTATAGTCAAAATGACCTGAAAACTAGACATCATTAAGTCTTATAGGTAGAAAAGGAGAACCAGGTCTTCATCCTAAAATGCAAACTTCCTAGATTGTTTCAGTGGTAGAACTGATAGAAGCAAAGAGTGATCTGTACTTACAATGCCTTATACAGTGATGCACCACATAGCAATGTTTCACTCGACAATAGACCACATAACAACAGTGGTCCCATAAGATTAGTACCTTACAGCCTAGGTGTGTAGTAGGCTCTACCATCTAGGTTTGTGTAAGTGCCCTCTCTGATGTTCGCACAGTGACTACCTACCTAATGACACATTTCTTGGAATGTATCTCCATGATTAAGCCTTGCATGACTGTACCAAAATTTCAACCTGTGGACAAAACAAATGTGAAGGACTGTATTTCCTTTTGTTAAAAACTGAAGGGGCCAGCTCGGTGGCGCAGCGGTTAAGTGCGCACGTTTCACTTCGACAGCTCGGGGTTCGCTGGTTCAGATCCTGGGTGCGGACATGGCACCGCTTGGCAAGCTATGCTGTGGCAGGCATCCCACATAAAAAGTAGAGGAAGATGGGCATGGATGTTAACTCAGGGCCAGTCTTCCTCAGCAAAAAGAGGAGGATTGGCAGCAGATGGTAGCTCTGGGCTAATCTTCCTCAAAAAAAAAAAAAGAAAAAAAAGCTGAAGAAGAAAGAGGTCTCTTCTTTCCAAATACATCTATACCTTGGAAAGACCAACTGAATAATAATGCTTATTCTTATTAAGCATCATTGACGCATCATTCCTTGTTTCCATTTTATTTTTTTTGTTAGTGTCATTTTTTTCTATTTATTTTTTCTTCAGCTGTATTTTCTACTACCAAGTCCTTTGATTCTAGTGAGTATTTTATAAATGAGTCTCACCTTTACAAATGAGTTCATTCAACAGAACATAAACATCTAATATGTTTTAACACATTTGGGGCCACAGAAGTGAAGAACACTTTCTGTCTTCACAGATCTCAAAGCCCACAGAGGGATAATATTAAAAAAAAATGTGTTTATCCATATCTTCAATTATTTATGTTTACTATGTGTAAGGCACTGTTTAGGCTCTAGTAATGTAAATGTGAATGAAATTGCTTTTTCCTTCAAGGAGGGGACAATATAATGAGGAACACAGATAAACAACAGACAGTTGCAGTTATATTGGAGGTACCCAAAAGGAATATGTATGAAGTGCCGTGGGAACCCCTACTAAGAGCATAGAAACTAGTCTTCCAAAGGTGGGGTCATGCTTCCCATAGGAAAGGATATCTAATCTGAGAACCTGATGAACTAAAAGAATTTAGTTCATGAAGGAGGTGGAGGAATAATATTTGAGGCATAGTATACTGACACGAAGAGGCCCGAAATCAAGAGAGGAGATGCTGCATTTGGAAAACTACAGATTATTCTGTATGAATGAAGTGTAAAATGAGAGAAGGGTAATGGTAAGAGATGTGGTTGAAGAGGTAAGCAGAGGTCAAGTTGTGTCAAAGGCTTGAGAAGTAAGGGGTCGACGTGTCTCAGGTTTAGGGACAGTTCTGGTCAATGCCTGTTGTACTAGCCTAATTATTAATAACACCCTCTTTCACTCTCCAAGGTATCCTAGTTTAGTTACTACAGTGGCGTAATGGAGACTGGATTTAAGATGGATAGTATTGGAAGCAGGGAAACCAGTCAGAAGGCAGTTCTCACTAGTCTAAAAGTTACGTGAACACCGGAATTTTGAAACAGTGTTGGTCAGGACAAGAGGAAAAGTATGTAGCAAACATCTGTGCAACCAAGCATGGGCTAGATTTAGTGTCTTGAATGTGGTGAGAGAGAATGATTGCCTAGTTTCAGATGGGGAAATTGATTTGTTTATGTTGTTGGTGGCCAGACTAGAGACTACTACAGCAGGAATAGGTTTAGAGGGGAAAAATACCGAGTCCACCTTATGTATTGTAGATTTAGGACTGAGATGAGGAATGAGGCTGATATGCGTGGGTACAGGTCTGAGGGAGGGATTAGAGATTTATGAATTGTTGTCTAGCTGGGTGGTTGTTGAAGCCTCAGGCATGATCGGATGTGCAGCGAGTGAAGACAGTGGAATCCAGAAGTGAAGACAGGGAACGGCAGTACTTTAGAAGGGAATAGAAGAACACAACTTGCGAAGAGGCATGAGGGGTGGGTATTGTCAGAGAAATGAAGGCAAGAAAGGCTTTCTCCACAGAGTGAGTGGTTGTGTGACACTCAGAGAAAGTAGATAAAGGCTGAAAAGACCTAATTAAATGTAGAAATTAAAGCATTCCAGCTTCAGACTTTCCTCTTTGTGTCTTCATAATTTCATCTAGAGGTTCAACTACATTCTGTCGTGCTACAAAACACATTTCTGTAGTGCAAATGCGCTTATACACAGATGGCAGATAGGAGAATGATGTCAGTAGAGTTTTCAAGTGTCATTGATTTGTGTGTGTGTGTGCGTGTGCATGCGTTTCCCCAGGCAAGGAGAGTTAGAATAGTGAGAGTAAAATTAGAATCTCTGGCAGGCTGCAAAAAGGCCTAGGCTCGCCTACTGCATTGGCAGCAGACCCTATTTAAGCTTCATTTCACGAAAATTACAAGAGTCCTCCTACTTTCTTGAGAGATGCCTGCCCTCTTTTAGTGGTTTCCAGTTCATGGCAGGTTGTGTTGCCTCCTGCCCGCCTGAATGGTAGTCCCTGTGTTGCAGAGTTCTACCTCCATTGTCTCAACACCCATTAGACCTGCTCTAATTGAAGTGACACCAGCATTTTGACTGTAGGTATGGATGTGGTCTTTAATATCCGCTGTGGCTGCCTACCCAGAATGTTCAACTTACCTCACCAGTCACTGTTTTCGTTAGTGTTCTGGTTTGAAGTTGCATAGGTTTTAAGTAGACTATTCTTATTCTTAACCTTTCCCATAAGCATTTTTATTTTTAGTGCATGATTTGCTAGGAATGTGTATATTTCATTGTAATAGAAACACCTATATGAATTTTTTTGTAAAATTAATAACTTTTATTTATCAGAGCAGTTTTAGGTTCACAGCAAAATTGAGAAGAAAGTACAGAGAGTTCCCATATATCCTATGTCCCCACACACCCACAACCTCCTCCATCTGACTTATTTTACTTAACACAATCCCCTCAAGGTCCTTCCATGTTGTTGTAAATGGCACGATTTCATCTCTTTTTTTCCTTTCTTTCTTTCTTTCTTTTTTTTTTTTTTTTTGCTGAGGAATATTCACCTGAGCTACCATCTGTTGCCAATCTTCCTCTTTTTGTATGTGAGCCACTGCCACAGAATGGCCACTGATGAGTGGTGTAGGTCCACACCCAGGAACTGAACCTGCGCCACCCAAGTGGTGCAGGCCAAACTCAACCACTAGGCCACCAGGGCTGGCCCAAGATTTCATCTTTTTCATGGCTAAGTCACGTTCTGTTATATACCACATCGTCTTTATCCATTTGTCCGTTGATGGGCACCTAGGTTGCTTCCAAGTCTTGGCTATTGTGAATAATGCTGTGATAAACGTAGGGATGCATATATCTTTTTGAATTAGTGTTTTTGTGTTGTTTGTATAAATACCCAGAAGTGGTATACCTGGATCGTATGGTACTACTTACTATCCTTAATTTTTTGAGAAGTCTCCATACTGTTTTCCATAGTAGCTGCACCAGTTTGCACTCCCGCCAGCAGTGTATGAGAGTTCCTTTTTCTCCACATCCTCTCCAACACTTGTTATTTTTTGTCTTTTTAATAGCCATTTGATGGGCATGAGGTGATATCTTGTTGTAGTTTTGACTTGCTTTTCCCTAATAATTAGTGATGTTGAACATGTTCATGTGCCTGTTGGCCATCTTATATCTTCTTTGGAAAAATGTTTGGATCTTCTGCCCTTTTCCTTTTTGGCTGGGGAAGATTCGCCCTGAGCTAATATCTGTTGCCAAGCTTCCTCTTTTTGCTTCAGGAAGATTCGCCCTGAGCTGATATCTGTGCCAGTCTTCCTCTATGTTATTTGTGGGTTGCCACCACAGCATGGCTGCCAACAAGTGGTGTGGGTGTGTGCCTGGGAACCAGACGTGGCTGCAGAAACAGAGTGTGCTAAACTTAACCACTAGGCAATTGGGCCAGCCTCTCTGCCTCTTTTTTAATTGGGTTGTTTGGTTTTTTGTGTTTGACTTATATGAGTTCTTTATGTATTTTGGATATTAACCCCTCATCAGATATGTGATTTACAAATATCTTCTCCAAATTTTTAGTCTTTTCTTTTTGTTGATGGTTTCCTTTGCCTTGCAGAAACTTTTAGTCTGATGTAGTCCCATTTGTTTATTTTTTTCTTTGTTTCCCTTGCCTGACGAGACATGATATTCAAAAAGATACTGCTAAGGCCAGTGTTAAAGAGCATACTGCCTATGTTTTCTTCTAGAAGTTTTATGGTTTCAGGTTTTACATTCAAGTTTTGATCCATTTAGAGTTAATTTTTGTGTATGGTATAAGATAATGGTCTACTTTAATTCTTTTGCATGTGGCTGTCCAGTTTTCCCAACCCCATTTGTTGAAGGGACCTTCCTTTCTCCATTGTGTGTTCTTGGCTCCATTGTCAAAAATTAGCTCTCTGTAGATGTGTGAGTTTATTTCTGGGCTCTTGATTCTGATCCACTGATCTGTGTGTCTGTTTTTGTGTTAGTACCGTGCTGTTTTGATTACTATAGCTTTATAGTATAGTTTGAGTTCAAGGAGTGTGATACCTCCAGCTTTGTTCTTTTTTCACAATTCCTTTAGCTATTTGTGGTCTATTGTTCCACATAAATTTTAGGATTCTTTGTTCTATTTCTGTGAAAAATGTCATTGGGACTGTTATAGGGATTGCATTGACTCTGTAGATAGCTCTAGGAAATATGGACATTTTAACTGTTAATTCTTCCAATTCATAAGCACAGAATATCTTCCCATTTCTTTGTGTCTTCTTCAGTTTCTTTCAACAATGTTTTATAGTTTTTACCTCTTTGGTTAAATTTCTTCCTAGGTGTTGTATTCTTTTTGTTGCAGTTGTAAATGGGATTGTATTCTTGATTTCTTTCTGCTAATTTGTTGTTAATGTGTAGAAACACTGTTGATTTTCATGTGTTCATTTTGTGCTCTGCAACTTTACTGTATTTGTTTATTATTTCTAATAGTTTTTTTTGGTGGGTTCTTTAGGGTTTTACATGATTGATTTTAGCTCTTTCATCTTGTCTACTATATGCACTCAATGTTGTAAATTTTCCTCTAAACACTGCTTTCACTACATCCCACAAATTTTGATAACATGTATTTTCATTTAGTTCAAAATTTTTTAAAATTTCTCTTGAGATTTCTTTTTTGACCTATATATTACTTAGAAATGTAGTGTTTATTCTCTAAGTATTTTGGGTTTTTCCAACTACTTTTCTCTTGATATCTAGTTTAATTCCATTATGGTCTGAAAGTATGCATTGTGTGATATCTCTTCTTTCAAATGTGTTAAGTTGTGTTTTATGGCCTAGATGTGGTCTGTCTTGGTGAATGTTCCATATGAGCTTAAGAAGAATGTGCAATCTGCTGTTGTTGGATGAAGTAGTCTTATAGATACCAGTTATATCCAGTTGATTGATGGTGATTTTGAACTCAGCTTTGTCTTTACTGATTTTCTGCTTGATGGATCTGTCCATTTCTGATAGAGGGTTGTTAAAGCCTCCAACTATTATAGTGGTTTCATCTGTTTCTCCTTGCAGTTCCATCAGTTTTTGCCTCACATATTTTGATACTCTGTTGTTGGCACATACACATTAATGTCTCTTGGAGTGATGACCCTATTATCATTATGTAATGCTCCTCTTGATCCCTGATAACTTTACTTGCTCTAAAGTCTGGTTTGTCTGAAATTAATATAGCTACTCTAGCTTTCTTTTCATTAATGTTAGCATGATGTATCTTTTTCCATCATCCCTTTTACTTTTCATGTATATGTGTCTTTATATTTAGAGTGAGTTTCTTGTAAACAACATATAGTTGGATCTTGTTTTTGGATTCACTCTGACAATCTGTGTCTTTTGTTTAGTGTATTTAGACCATTCACATTTGAAGTGAATATTGATATAGTTGGATTGATATCTACCATGTTTGCTACTGTTTGGTTGCCCTTGTTCTTTGTTCCTATTTGTCTTCCACACTTCCTCTGCCTTTTGCAGTTTTAATTGAGTATTTTATATGATTCCATTTTCTTTCCTTTCTTAGCATCTATACTTTTTGCTGCTTTTAGTGATTGCCCTAGAGTTTACAATGTACATTTACAACCAATCCAAGTCTACTTGCAGATAACACTATACTTTTCATGAGTAGTGCAAGTACCTTATGATAACTAAGTATTCCTAAATCTTCCCTCCTCTGCCTTGTGTCGTTGTCATTCATTTCACTTTTGCATAAGCAAACACACATAAACATAATTGAATACGTTGTTGCCCCTATTTTTTTACCCACCTGTTATCTGTTAGATCGATTAAGAAAATGAAAGCTTTTATTTTACCTTCACTCATACCGTCTCTGATGCTCTTCCTTTCTGTGCTTAGATCCAAGTTTCTGACCTTTATCCTTTCCTTTCTCTCTGAAGAACTTCTTTTAACATTTCTTGCAAGCCAAGTCTCTTGCCGACCAATTCCCTCAATTTTTATTTGTCTGAGAAAGTATTTCTTTTTCACTTTTGAAGGATAATTTCACTGGGTACATACTTCTAGGTTGGTGGATTTTTTTCTCTTAACTTTAAATATTGCTTGCATGGTTTCTGAGAAGTCAGATATAACTTTTATCTTTGCCTGTCTTTTCTATAGGTAAGATGTTTTTTCCCTCTTGTTTCTTTCAAGATTTTTTTAATCTTTGATTTTTAGAAATTTAAATATGATACAACTATGTGTAGTTTTTTGGCATTTATTCCGCTTGATTTTCTCTGAGCTTCCTGAATCTGAGGTGTGGGGTCTGACAATTTGGGGAAATTCTCAATCATTTTTTCAAATATTGCTTCTGTTCCTTTCTCTCTTTCTTTTCTTTGTGTTGTTCCCATTATATGTATGTTACTTTTTGTAGTTATTTCGCAGTTCTTGGATATTTTGTTCTATTTTTCTCCACACTGTTTTCTCTTTGCTCTTCAGTTTTGGAAGTTTCTGTTGTCATATCCTCAAGCTCAGAGATTGTTTCTGAGCCGCGTCCAGTCTGCTGGTGAGCTCACCAGACGTTCTTCATTTCTGTTACAGTGTTTTTGATCTCTAGAGTTTCTTTTTGCTTCCTTTTTAGAATTTCCGTCTCTGTGCTTACATTTTTTATCTGTTCTTATGTCTTGTCTACTTTACCATTAAGCCCTTAGTGTGTAAATCATAATTTTAAAAACTTTCTTGTCTGATAATTACAACATTCCTGATGTATCTGACTCTGGTTCTGATGCTTGTTTGGTCTCTCTAGACTATGTTTTTGCCTTTTAGTATGCCTTGTAACTTTTGTTTGAAAGGTGGATCTGAGTATTGGGAAATGTGGTAAATAGGCCTTTAGTAATGTAGTGGCAAGGTGTGGGGGGAGGAACAACGTTCTGTAGTCCTCTGATTAGTTGTTAGTCTTTTTTTTTTTAAAGATTTTATTTTTTCCTTTTTCTCCCCAAAGCCCCCCGGTACATATTTGTGTATTCTTCGTTGTGGGTCCTTCTAGTTGTGGCACATGGGACGCCGCCTCAGCGTGGTTTGATGAGCAGTGCCATGTCCGCACCCAGGATTCGAACTAATGAAACACTGGGCCGCCTGCAGCGGAGCGTGCGAACTTAACCACTCGGCCACGGGGCCAGCCCCTAGATGTTAGTCTTTTAGTGAGCCTGTGCTCTTGGCCTGTGAACTTCACTAGTGCTTCTCAGTATTATCTTTCCCACCCTTCGGTGAGACACAATGGCTAAAGGTAATGGAATTGGGTATTGCTCGCCCCCCATGTGGCAGGCTAGAGGTAGCTGGAGTTAGGTATTTCTTTCCTAGATAGGTTAGTTCCCTTCTAGGTAGGTTAGTTTCTGGCAAAATAGTTTCTCCTGAGGGCAGGTCTTATTAAGAAGAACAGATTGTTCTGGCATACATCAAAATGGTTTCTTTTCTCCTCCCGCTGTTGGAAGTAAGAGGGGATTTTTTTTTCTCTGACACTGAGGATGTTAGACTCCTGAAGGAACCCCCCCCAAAAAATCTGAGGGTCCCCTATGACTGGGTCCTGCTGGAGTTTTTGGCACTCAGACTTCTGCACTTCATCAGGTGCCCCTCTAGTTTTCCTGCTCCAGCACTGGTTCCCATAGAGGATTCTGTTCCAGTGTTATTCTCTCTATTCGCCTGTTTCTCTGATTCAGGGGGCAGCAGTTTGCCTGTGACCTCACTTCTCTGACAGATCTGAGAAGAGCTGCGGATTTTTCAGTGTGTTCAGCTTTTTACTTGTTAGTAAAATAGACAGAGTGGCAATTTCTGAGCTTATTACATGCCAGACTGGAAACCATAAGTCTGTATTAACTTTTTACAGTTTCCTAATCTAGCCTAGCCATTTTCCTGAGTTCTAGACCCACCTCTCTAACTGCCTGATGTTCTTCTCTGCTTGTATTTCAACTGGCATCTTAATGTCAATAGGCTCTAGTTGTAATTAAGTACATCTGCTTGGACTTGTTCTCCTATAGGATCTCCTTACCTCTGCTCACAGTATACTCTTCCCTGTTACTTAGACACGAAATCTTAAACCTTCATTATCTTTAACATTTCTTGTCCATTCACATCTTGAAATACAATTCTCTCTAAATCCTCTCAATTCTGTTTCCAGAAGTTTCTTCATTCTGTTCTGAGTGCTCTAAATAGGTTAGAATAATTTCTTAAAGTGATATATTCATATCCATTTTCAATATCCTTTAATTTATCCCCTCCATTGCTTCCAGTTGTTATAGCACTCTTGTCCTTTTTTCCTCTTTTCTCTTTAATCAGAAGTTATTGAGAGTGTGCACTGGGCTAAATGCCAGGGAATACAGAGATTTACAAAACAGTTCACAGTCTCTTAAGTCACGTTGCTTTCTTGTAAAGCTGTCGCTGGCTTCCCATTTCCTATGAATTAAGGTTGTACTCTGAACTTGTGATTCTACGGTAGAAACCCTCTTAGATTTTTTAAGTTTTCCATTATATTCCCCAGTCTTGATACTTATACTTTAAACAAACATGGGTATTCTCTGCATATATCCCATCCCTTATGTTTTTAAAATATTCTTTCTGGAATGCTTTTCTTCCTTTCTCTGTTCCTGCCAGAATTCTCCTTATTTTCAAAATCTGTCTCAAAAGCCACCTTCCCCATAAAACCTTTTTCATCAGTCTCCCAATGCCGTCTTCATTTATCCTCCCACCTCCCAACACTTTGTACTTAAGATAGCTTTTCTTTGGATACCATATTGTGTCCTGTACATAATTATCTAAGGGTTTCTCTTATGCCTCTGGTTAGTTTGTAAAGAGCAGTGCCTGTGTCTGTGTTCTTTGAAATACCCTGCACATGATAAGTGCTATTAATATAATTTTTGAATTGCATCTCTGCCTTTTGAGAAAGTATGAGTTCTTCAAGGCCTACTTCAAGTTCACTTCTATAAAGCCTTCCCATTGCTACTACGTTTACAGCCGTCTTAGCACATAGACAGTTTCTGTTGTCTTTTTGTGTGTGACACTTTATTAAACTTGTGGGGCCTTGTTTATTAACTGTTGAATCCCCAGTACACAATGTCTAGCATATTTGTTGAATAAATGGAAAAATAATCTGTTTTTTGCTTTCACATTACTTTGTTGGTATCTCTTGTAGCATTTATCACATTCTAATTTGTTTGAGGAAACATTTGTGTTTCCTGTCTTCTTTTTCTAGGTTGTTATACTGCAAGGGGAAGGGGAGGGGAAAAATTCTTTCTAAATTTCCTACAAAGCTTTGCTCATAGACACAATAATACATTTACTCATTCAGCAATTATTTTTTGAAAAGCATTTGTTTTGTGCCAGTCACTGTTCTAGGAAATAGGGATGTGGGAGCAACTAAGATGGACAAAAATCCCTGATTTCATAGACCTCACTTTCTAGTTGGGGAAACACTCCGTTAATATTCATTGAATTTAATATTAGCTGGAAATGGTCACCTGTGAGGAAATTTTTCTCTAATTTTTATTTATCTCCCTAGAACTTTCACTTCTATATAAGGTACTCTTTATATCTCTAATATACTTTTTAACCAAATAACTGCCTTTTATTAAGCTTCTGCTGTGTACTAAGAACTTTACACACTTCACTCTTCAAAGAAACACTGCAGGGTAGACTTTATTCTTTCTGTTTTATAGAGGAGAAGCTGAGGCTGGGTGACGGTAAGTAATTTGAGGTAGTCGTGGCGCGTAGCTGGGAGTCAGGAGAGCTGGGATGCATGCCAGGTGTGTCTGCTGCTAATGCCTGTGTGCACTCTTGGACTGTGCCTCATTTCCAGTTTCTTTCCATTTGTTCAAGACAAGGAAACTTGTAAGTTCCTACTTGTTTTTTTTTCTTTCCCAATAGCCACAATATGAGAACACTTCACTGCAGAGTTCATTTTCAGATCAGTCAGTGTCCCCTTCCCAGCAAGAGGAACTTGAGCAAAAGCTTGCATCTACTGAGAAAGAGGTTTTACAGCTCAATCAGTTTCTCAAACAAAGAATAAGCCAGTTTAGTGAAGAGAAGAAGAAACTGGAGGAAAAGGTAGGTATTTTTAATAAAGTTGAATCGGGTCAACAACATTCCTTCAACATATAATTGTTTGTCTGTCATCCACTCTCTGCCCGGTGTCATACAGGTTATACATTTATATTGAAGTGATTAGTTTTGTAGCAACTTTTGAGAAACCCTGTGCTGTCTACAAAAATCCAGGGATTTTCTTGAAGGACAAAAATAGCACTGTAGGGGCCAGCCTGGTGGTGCAGTGGTTAAGTTCGCACTTTCTGCTTCGGCTGCCTGGGGTTCATGGGTTCGGATCCTGGGTACGGATATGGCACCGCTTGGCAAGCCATGCTGTGGTAGGCATCCCACATATAAAGTAGAGGAAGATGGGCACGGATGTTAGCTCAGGGCCAGTCTTCCTCAGCAAAAAGAGGAGGATTGGCAGCAGATACTAGCTCAGGGCTAATCTTCCTCAAAAAAAAAAAATACCGCTATATATTATATCTTTCTAACTAATAGTGAAACCTTTTTTAAGTTGGTGCCTACACTGAGATGTGACACCAATAACTGTTCTCCTTTTCTTCTTGGTTCCTTTCTCTGTGTCATGTTGAGCATGAAGGATTGGAAAGTGAAATAAGAGTGATCTGTCTTTCATAAGCATGTGACTTCAAGTTATTTAAGCTGAAGCCCCTGATTTAGAATAAGTAGCTAAAAGCCAAATGCTTACATACACAATGTATCTGTACATTTATTTGACCTTTCTGCCTCTATTACAGTATTTTCACCTCATTCCATTATAGTATCGTTAAAGATCAAGTAGGATGCATACGAGCCCTAGTATACTGAAGAGGCACAGATCCTTAAGCTGCTACTTAGTGGCAGAACTGATTTTAGATTTCTCTCTGGATATATCCAACTTATCATTCTATTAACTGAACCTTCCATTCAAGTGATCTGGAGCAGGTCACCATGATTTCTTCAGGGAGGTTTTGCAGCTATATAGAGAACTCAATTGACATTTTTGTTTGAGGGGAGGGGGTGTGTGTGTGTATATATATATATACACATGTGAGTTTTCCACTTCCAAAAGTGGAAGTGAGTTGTCACTTCCAAGAAGTGACAAAAATTTCTCTTGGTTTCTCTTTCTCAGCTGTATGATTTATTTTGTCTTGGCTAACTTGGAAGTATCTTAAGTACCTGTTTCTTGTTTCTTATGTATTTTTGGGGCTTTATACAATACTGAAATCTGGAGAGAGCTAAGGAAGTATTCATTGGTCATACACATGTGAGAGGGATTCAAATATTTTTTCACCTGAGACTTGTTAACTAAAAGATTGTGTGAAAGTTATGATGATACAGTGGATACAATTTTTAAAATATATTTTTGTTTTATCTAAATTTTTCCTCATCTTTTATTACTTTCAGTGTGCAGTGCTTAATAAAATCAGTTTATACACTAACTACCTATTTGATGGCTCCTACTTGGATGTCTTATAACTATTTCAAACTTTTCATGTCCAAAACACAGTTCTTAATTTGCCTTACGACTGTCCTGTTCTTCTCAAATGAAACAAAATTTTCTTCAGTGTTCATTACTATATATGCAGTTACTTATGCTAGAAACTTTACTAAGTCTAATGAAGCTTGTCTCCTAAATATATATAGAATCTGTCCAGCACTACCAGCCGGGTCCAAGTTATCATGTCTTGGCAAAGCTTTTGTAATAGCTGCTTCACTGGTGTCTCTGAATTTGTTCTTGCCCTGCTTATCTGCTCACCCTTGCCCTCTACTTCTTTGTTATTGTTGTAATTCTGTGTTTTATTTATTATATTTTTTAAATTAAAGAATAATTTATATACAGTCAGATGTACAGATCTTGAGTATTCAGTTTTATGAGTATTGCTGGTAATATGTACACATAGAACCACTATCTAAAATGAGACACAAAACATTTCAGTCACCTAAGAAGTTCCCTTGTGCTTCTTTCTAGTCAGGCTCCTTCGCCTCCATGACATACTTTCTTATCGCTATAGTTTTGAGTCTTCTTAGACATCACATAAATGGAGTCATAGAGTATATATACTTTTGTGTCTGTTTCTTTCACTCAGTGTCTTTGAGATTTATTTATACTGTTGGATGTATTGGTAGTTTGTCCCTATCTATTGCTGAGCTGCATTCTATTATATAGATATACCACTGTGTATCTAGTCTCCTGTTCAGGGACATTTGGATTATTTTCAGTTTGGGGAAATTATGAATAAAGCTACTGTGAACATTATTGTACCAGACTTTTTGTATGCGTGTGTTTTTATTTCTCTTGGGTAGATTTCTAAGAGTGGAGTTTCTCATTGGGTAGGTATTTAACTTGGAAGAAACTACTCAAGTTCTCCCAAGTATTTGTACCATTTAATCTTCCACTACCATGTATGAGAGTTCCAGTTGCTCCACAGCCTCTCAGATCCATTCTTGATAATGTGGAGGACTGAACGTTTTAAAATGAAGATCCAGTCATTTCACTGACTTGGTTAAAACCCGTTAATGCCATCTCATCTTTAAAATAAGAATCAAATTCTTCCCGTGACCTGAAAGACCCTGCCTCTTTATACAGCTTAAGCCGTAGCAGTCACCGGTACACTGTGTCTTGGGACCGTGTCTTACAGTTGCTTAAATAGGTCAGGCTTTGTTGCTGATATCAGGATCTTTACACAAAGTCTCCCCTTTGCCTGGTGAATACTTAGCTCTCTTCTCCCACTCCCTGGTCACCTATTTGTTTCGTCAAGCCTCAGCTTAGATGTCTTTCCCCTCCAATGTCTCCTGTTATGTCTAGAGCATTTTGTTCTTCTTTTTTCCAGTACTTAACACAATTTTGAATAATCGTTCTTTTTTAATATTTAAATTTTAATCTTCCTCTTTTTGCTTGAGGAACAGTGGCCCTGAGCTAACACCTGTGCCAGTCCTCCTCTATTTTGTATGTGGGATGCCGCCACAGCGTGGCTTGATGAGTGGTGTGTAGGTCCACACCTGGGATCGAAACCTGCAAAACCTGGGTTGCCGAAGTGGAGCGCAAGAACTTAACCACTACACCACCGGGCCGGCTCCCCTGAATAATCATTATTTTTTAATATTTCTCTGTAAGCTCCATGAAGGCAGGGAAATATCTTAATGTGTCACTGTAACATATGTAGCACCAGCCTTGGTGCCTGGCATATTGAATGAATGAATGCTTTCAAGTGATTTTTGCCAAGAGGGAAGAACAGGGAGTGAGATAACCCCAACAAAGGGCTGGGGAAAGAATGATGAGAGAGAGAGATCAAAGATATCAGAGTGGGTGTGTGATGGAGCAAGTTCATAAGAGGAATAGAGAAAGGTTGATAGCAGACACCAAGATGGAAGAGTTCGTCTTGGAAGAGAAGAGGAATAGCCTCTCTGTGGAGTGAGGCAGTTAGGAATGGAAATGTCTGTATCAGGGGCACTTGAGGAGGGGGCTGAATGTGGAGGGTACAGTTTGTGGTGGATGACTTGAGTTCTTGAGGGGAGTGTAGAAGCTAGAAAACAGACTCACTGATGATGCATCAACTCACCTGCACTCTGGGCCCACCTGAGGTTGGATTGTGTTGTTTCCTTCTGCATTTACTCCCTGTGGCCCTGATCAAGACTAATTCCATGACAGAAAAACATTTAATGTGATCATCATAATAAAAGTTACTCTTTGATGAACTTTTTCTTATGTGCGCCAGACAGCGTGTTATTGTGCATTAAATGCCTTTTCTCATTTAATCCTAATCTTCACAAAAACCCTGTGAGGTCTATACTTTACCCTGATTTTTAAAAATGGGATAACTGAAGCTTTGAGAAAATTTGAGTAATCTGTCCAGTTGCATGTAGATAGAAATTGTTGAAAAGCTAGGAGTAGAATTCAAGACAGTTTAACTCTACAGCTGATGCTTTGGGCTAATAATAATGATTTATAAAAAATTTTAGAGGAAAAAAATGTCCTCAATAATCTATTTTGTTCAAACGATGATATTTAAAATAAAAATAAATTTGTTTGTAAACCTCTTCTAAAACAGGTCCTCCTATTGCCTTCTAGGAATGATCTCAATATTGCATAATATCTCCTTGAAAGGAAAAATTTAACCTTTTATAAACAGAACAGGGAAAATTTATCAGTGATGCCTCATTCACGTGGAGCTCATGACTGGAGTTCAGACCTCAGTAACCTCTGTTAATCCGAGACCACACAGAACATTGAAGTTAAAAAAAATGAAAAAAACAAAAACAAAATACGATGAGCTTTCATCAGTGAGCAGGGCTGAAAAAACCCAGGATCCAGTGATTATGCGCGATCAACTTGTGGTCAACAAATAGCAGAGATGGTATCCAATAGGAGAGTGTTGGCAGAGATTTGTGATAAGGGCAGCAAGCCTGAAATAATAGCAAAGACAACAGTTGACCAACCAAAGAAAAAGAAGAAAAGTAGGGCATCTTTGCTAGTAGAAGACTGCATGACTGCACTGTTCCAATGGCTGCTTTTTGAGAATATCATTGTGTCGCATTTAAGACACTTATACAGTTAAGTGTAAATTAGGGAGTGTTTAGTAAAAATAGGCTATATATGTTTACTTCTGTAACTTACAGGGTCATTTGCTAAGGCAAGAGTAGGCTTTGTTGATGGAGCATCTGTTGATGTGGAATCTATTTGCTAGAGAATTTGTGGGAATCTGATTATGAGTATTGTGGAAGACTTGAAAGAACACTGGCTTTCAGTCACACAGTGTGTGTTTAAATCCCAACTCTCTCTGTGTTACTGGTAGTCGAGCCACTCAAGATCTCTGGGCCTCATATTAGAAAAGGGAATTTTATTATGTGGTCTTTCAGGCCACCACCAATGCCAACATTGTGTGAGTTCTGGTAAATCACACATTAAATTGTCACACCAGCAACTTGCCTTTAATCCTGAGAAAGCCCAATAAATAATAGGATTTGTCTGTTTTCCTGTGTTGCTCCTTTCCCAAAGTAATAAATGGATCCTAATGTTATTGATGAAATGAATAGATGAAATGAGATGTGATTTTTTTTTCAAATTGAAGTCGTTTTAATAAAAGTTGTTATACATTGGACCTGAAAGAAAATAGATAAGGCATAAAAGAAACTAGATTGTGGGCGTTAGCTTTAATAAAATTTGAAAGAGTAATCCATTATACTACCAATTACTGGCACTTATTTCCCTGGTGAATATGGGAATAAGCTGTAAAAATATATTAGGCCCCTGGAGTTTACTTTTTAGACAACTGCTTGTATACAGAGATTGTTTTTAATTGATTTTAAGTATGAAAGAGCTTTGAATGTAAGATATGAAATTTAAAGATAGTATATTTCCAGTGGAAAGGTGAAAAAAATTAGTACATAAAAATATGAGCTTCAGCCTATGCAAATTAGGATTTACTAGGATCATGTATGGTGTGTGTCCTATAGTAGGTGCTCAATTAACATATTTCATCAATACTAAGATCACATTAGTGCTAAGGGACACCTTTATTTTATGTAACTTTTAGAGAGAAAATATGCTTCAAGTCCACTTATGACACAATGCCTTAACAGTAGTCTTTCCTGAGGTATAGATTGGTCTCACTAGTCCCTTTCAGGTCCTAAGTATTTGGTAATTTTGCTAAGTTCCACTGGCTTTGATTGAGTTACTTTAGTACATGATAAGTAATTCCTTTGCAAGTCTGGTAGTAACAAAACAGCTTTAATTGCTTGTAGGTTATCTTCCTTTCTTTATTGACATGAAACATTTGGATATAAATTTGAAAAAAATAAGAAATTAGAGTCATTCGTTCAGAGATGAATACTTGCTTCACTGATTTCAAAATTATACTCCACAGCTCTGTTTCTGTGTCTTTCTGGGTACCCAGTAACTTTTTTAATGCCTAAATATAATGGAACATTTTTAAAGGTATTTTAAGCATCATTTAAACTCAATACATAGTTTCAACATATTCATGACACTATTGAAATACCAAAGATATGAATGGGCTTAACCAACTTTGCACATGTGCAGGCAATAAAAACTACATCATTACTGCTACCTGGCTGACTGCAATTTATAGAATGCTGTCACTTGTAAAAGCAAACAAAGTTCAAAAACTCTTGATTTCAGTAATGTAAAAATTTGAAAAAAATATGAATCTTGGAATTGATGAAATCGGGTAAATCTTACGTGAGTTGGTGGTGGTCTTAACTATAACCTGGAACTGTTATTGCCTAAGAATTACCTAAGATTAGGATGCTCAAGATTAGAGTGTTGGTTTCGATTATTAATGACACAAAACCACTGAAGAGTCATAATCTTTTTCTTTAGCTTAAAACCAGAGATAGATACATCAGTAGCCTGAAAAAAAAATGCCAGAAGGAATCTGAACAAAACAAAGAAAAGCAGAGAAGAATTGAGACCTTGGAAAAGTATCTGGCTGATCTTCCAACTCTAGATGATGTACAGAGTCAGAGTCTACAGGTAACATTAAAGAAAATGCTCATTTTTAAATGACGTGAAAACATTTATTTTTAAGTTGACATTTTAGAAGTTTTGTAATTTTTATAATGTAAAATTTTAGTTATATATTTGGCTAATTATAAGTTAAATCCATTAAAATTGCTGCTTTTAAGATTAACTTTAATTAGAAACTTTGTTCATCTAAGCATGAATAGGTCTTTCTTATTGTTAATTAATATGTGGTTACCTTCCTATTGGACTTGTACCTTAACTCTCTCATTTAGTGTTCTACTCCAAAAGGCAGTTTCTAAGCCGGTCTGACACCCGCCCCATACACACACATGCATGCACCACAGTTCTGACCTTTCCCCATATTTTCTGGGATCCACCAAGACTAAACAAGACCATTTTTGACTATCTTTCCAGATATCTGATTTGTTTTCTTTATTCTCTTAATCTCTCCATAAATTCTTTCTTATACTTTAATCCGTGACTTCCATTTACTCCTCTGACTTCTCTTCTGACCATTTTCCTTTCTTAACGATACCTTGTCCAAAGTCTTTCTACTGACTCTGTCCTCTTGAAACCTTACTTATAAATCTGTTAAACCCACTCTTAAGTCTTTTTTCAAAGTGTTTCTAATCATGGAATTTTTCAGCCTCAGCACTATTGACATTTGAGGGTGGATAATTTTTTGTTGTGAGATTCTTTCCTGCGGATAGAAAGATGCTTAACGGCATTCTCTGGCTTCTGTCTACTGGATGCCAAGAGCATTGCTCTGTCACTTTCCCCCCAAACCAAAAATGTCTATAGACATTTCCAAATGTCCCCTGGGCAGGGGCAGATTGCTGCCTGTTGAGAATCATCAGTCTAATCTGTACAGTGTCATTATTCTGCAGACTCTAGAACTGTAATGCATTCTCTGTTTATATTAATTTATACATTGTAAAACTAAGAAAGGGTAATGTCAGGAACAAACTAAAGAAGGAACGCAGGAGTTTGCATGAGCAGGAACAGAAAGGATTATAGATTAAAAACATGCTTTCATAACACCTTACACTCATTAGGATGGCTAATGTCAAAAAAACCAAAGTAACGAGCATTGGTGACAATGTGGAGAAATTAGAATCCTTGTGCATTGTTGGTGGGAATGTAAAATGGTGAAGCCACTATGGAAAACCATATGATGGTTCCTCAAAAAATTAAAAATATAATTACTCTGTGATCTGTCCGTTCCACTTCTGGGTATATACCCGAAATAATTGAAAGCAGGGTCTCAAACAGACGTTTTGTACATGGCACATGGTCGTAATGGCATTATTTGCAGTAACCAAAAGGAGAAGGAAACCCAGGTGCATCAGTGGATGAATGGATAAACAAAATGTGGCATATACATACAATTCAGCCTTAAAAAGGAAGGAAATTCTGACACATGCTACAATACAGCATGGATGAATCTAAGCTCATTTTGTTAAATGAAATAAGCTATTCACAAAAGAGTAAATACTGTATAAGGTACCTAGAGTAATCAATTTATGGAGACAGAAAGTCAAAGAGTGGTTGCCAGGGGCTGAGGGGAGAGACAGTTGGGAATTGCTAATGGGTATAGGGATTGTTTTGCAAGATAAACGAATGCTGGTGATTAGTTGTACAACAGTATGAATGTTCTTAACACTACTGAACTGTATACTTAAAAATGATTGAGAGTAAATTTTATATTATGTGTACTTTACCACAATTAAAAATAAAATTTAAAAAATACCCCCAGATTGAGATCATTCACCTTTCTTTCTCTGTCTTCTGGAAATTTCTGACCCCATTCTCCTCTTCTCCGTAATCTCGTTCTCCCAAATTTCTTTTACACAAAGGAGGAGATAAAGTGTTAAGTACTCTAGATGAAATGAAGATAGTGTGATTTTAAGCATGAATCTGTTAATCCTTGAGAACACAGTAACAGTTTCTAGTAGAAACACATTTAATATTCCACGTGTTATGAACTTTGAAAAATTTCTCCTTAGCTGCAGGTTCTAGAGGAAAAAAATAAGAATTTGCAAGAGGCTTTGATAGATACAGAAAAAAAGCTTGAAGAGACCAAAAAGCAATATCAAGAGAAAGAGGCACAGTTAATATGCCAGAAGAAGAAAGAGAAGGAGTTGGTAACTACAGTTCAGAGGTAAGAAAACCTTCAGTAATTCTGTTATTTTTAAGTTATTTATGTTTTTATAAGGCATTTTACTTAAAATATGTTAATTTATAATTATTACTCTATTCTTCTCAAAGATGTACTGTTAAGAACCAAAAGTACTATGTCACTGAAACGGATTGTCTCAGTTGTGATTTAACATTGACATCTTGCCAGAGGTTTTAGATGATAATAGTAAAAAAAAAAAATGCAAACACCAATTGAAAACTAAAAGCATTAAGACAAACTCTTTGTCTGATAACTTTGTCAAAAAGTAAGTAAAAATTCTAAATAACAAAAAGAGAGGCCACCAAATACTCAGATGGCACTCCTTAATGAGGTGTGTCTAAGTGAAGTTACTGGCACCCATGTGACCCCACCGCAGAGAAACACAGGGCTGTTTTGCCGTGTACCCTCCAAGTTTCCGCACGTATCTTGCCTCATAGACTCTTTTCTTTTAAATTAGTTTAGAAAAAACAGTTAGAATTACAGTGAATGTCATTTGTTAGTATATTTAGCTAATGTATTTAAGCTGGGAAATTAATATTGGATTCTTGAAAAACCTAGAGAACTATGTTATATATGCATCTACATGTACTCGGTTTTATAAAACTTAAACTTTAATAGATTATCAACCATAAATAGATAAAACTAGAATAAGACAACAAAGCAGCAAAAAAAGCTAAATTTAAGAAATACACTCTTAATGCTTATATATATCAATTATATGTGTCAGTGTATTCTCAGCTTTTTAATCATAATCTATCTGATAATTCCATGTTAATATTGCTGTAGTACCACTTTGAGTCTTAAATATGCCTAGTCTACTTTTTTTCTTGGATTTCAGCGCGGAAAAACTGATTTCTGGGACAATTCATTCTTCAGTGTTTCTGATCTCAGCTCCAAAAACTTCATATACTTTTGACTTTGCCTTTATTTTTCTCCTGTTTTCTTGCTCTTTAATTTCCCTTTTTATGTCTCCATATCTTATATCCTATTCTCTAGTCTCAAAACAGCTTCCTGACCTCCATATTCAACCATATAGCTTTTTCTATCATCTTAGTGGTAAAATGAAAAGATGTAATGTATCTGTTCTGTTTTATAGGGCATTATGATCATAAACTCAAGCTGTGTTGTTTTATAAATAGAATTAGGAACACCTGAAAATAATTCGAACGTTTGTTTTGGTCCCCTGTGTGCTTTTATATATTTAATATGATTTTATACTTTCACTTTTATTTAGATTTTCTCTTTTATTAGGTTTTTGGAGAACATTGAGCTTAGTATTCTTTTTTTCTTCTTGTTTTAAGTAATTTTTTTTGGCTTATAATGGTTTATAACATTGTGTAATTTGGGGTGTGCATTATTGTTTATCAGTTTCTGAATACACTTCATCGTGCTCACTCCCAGTAGTCTAATCTTTATCTATCACCATACATATGTGCACCTTTGTCCCTTTCACCCAACCTCCAACCCCCTTTCCCTCTGCTAACCACTAATCTGTTCTCTTTATCCATGTATTTGTTACCTTCCGTATATGAGTGAAATCATGCAGTATTTGTCTTTCTCTGTCTGGCTTATTTCGCTTAACATCATACCCTCAAGGTCCATCCATGTTGTTGCAAGTGTGATAACTTTGTCTTTTTTATGGCTGAGTAGTATTACATTGTATATACATACCACATCTTTTTTATCCATTCATCTGTAGAAGGGCACTTGGGTTGCTTCCACATCTTGGCTATTGTGATTAATGCTGCAGTGAACATAGAGGTGCATAAATCTCTTTGGATAATTGCATAAATTATAGAAAAGTTCTTTTGATTAATACCTGGTAGTGGGATAACTGGATCATATGGTAGTTCTATTTTTAATTTTTTGAGAAATCTCCCTGTTTTCCATAGTGGCTGCACAAATTTGCATTCCCACCAGCAGCGTATGAGCATTCTCTTTTCTCCACATCCCCTCCAACATTTGTTGTTGTTTGTCTTGGTGATTATAGCCATTCTGAGTGGTGTAAGGTGATATCTCATTGTAGTTTCAGTTTGCATTTCCCTAATAATTAGTGATGTTGAGCATCGTTTATGTGTCTGTTGGCCATCTGTATATCTTCCTTGGAAAAATGTCTGTTCATGTCCTCTGCCCATTTTTTGATTGGGTTGTTGGTTTTTTGTTGTTGTTGAGTTGTATGAGTTCTCTATATATTTTGGAAATCAAGCCCTTGTCTGATAAGTGATTTGCGAATATTTTCTCCAGTTGGTGAATTGTCTGTTTTCTTCATGGTTTTCTTTGCTTTGAAACTTTTTAGTCTGATGTAGTCCCATTTGTTAAGTTTTTCTTTTGTTTCCCTTGCCCGAGTAGATATGGTATTCAAAAAGATATTGCTAAAACCAGTGTCAAAGACTGTACTGCCTATATTTTCTTCTAGGAGTTTTGTGGTTTCAAGTCTTATATTCAATTGTTTAATCCATTTTGAGTTAATTTTTGTGTATGGTGCAAGATAATGGTCTACTTTCATTCTTTTGCATGTGGCTGTCCAGTTTTCCCAACACTATTTATTGAAGAGACTTTCTTTTCTCTGTTGTACGTTCTTGGCTCCTTGGTCAAAGATTAACTGTCCATAGATGCGTGGTTTTATTTCTGAGCTTTCTGTTCTGATCCATTAATCTGTTTGTCTCTTTTGGGGCCAGTACCACATTGTTTTGATTACTATAGCTTTGTAGTATGTTTTGAAGTCAGGAATTGTGATGCCTCCAGCTTTGTTCTTTTTTCTGAGTGTTGCTTTGGCTATTCAGGGTCTTTTGTTGTTCCATATAAATTTTTGGGTTCTTTGCTCTTTTTCCGTGAAGAATGTCATGGGAATTCTGATTAGGATTGCATTGAATCTATGGATTGCTTTGAGTTGTATGGACATTTTAACTATGTTTATTCTTCCGATCCATGAACATGGAATATCTTTCCATTTCTTTATGTCGTCTTCAATTTCTTTCAATGATATCATATAGTTTTCAGTGTACAGGTCTCTCACCTCATTGGTTAAATTTATTCCTCAATATTTTATTCTTTTTGTTGTGGTTATAAATGGGATTGTCTTCTTGAAAAGAGTAGTTTTCCATTAGAAATGAAGATGTAAATAAAATATGTAGGTGGATCCCTATTAATGTCATCCTTGGCACCTTTGCTATTTAAGAGATTTATTACTTTTCTAAGTGAGCATGCTTCGAATGAAGCATCTCAATACTCATAAATTGAGAATGTATACATGAAATAAGACCTTATTTGGTGTTTTTCCATGATGGTATATTTTTCCTTCCTCATAGTTGGCTCATTTTCTTTGTTTTTTTTTTTTAATATGAAAGACTTTAATAATTTTAATGTAATTTATTTCTCTTGGAATGTTATTGAATACATAAGGAGTAGTGTCTTTGACACTGATTTGGGAAAGAACTTATTCTGAGATAGAAATAATGTATTTTTCCCTTTTAGACTGAAAAAATAAATACTTTCATGACAAGTAACCATATATTTCGAAGCAGTGGACTACATTCATAATACATAAAAACTTCTCTGGTGCCATTATTTATTAACAATCTGAAGCCCTCATTGTACTTTAGGACTGTCAATTCTTTGTCCATAATCTACATATGGCATTTCTTCTTTTTTTTTGGAAGAGAGAGAAAGCACAGGATACTCCTAATACTTGGAAGAAGAAAAATAATTATTTACATAATGTTATAAACCGATGTTACTGCAATAAAAAAAATTTTCACTAATAAAAATAATTTTAAAATAATGAAAATGTCAAAACTCAGATTATAAGAAGTCTATTTCTTTTAGTACTCTGCAACTCTTGAGTATAATTACAAGCTGAAGTTGAATTCTTCCTAGTGTCTTGCTGTTAGGTTTTGGTTTTGGTCATGATTGTTAATAGTATAAGTTTCTTTAACCCAAACATGACTCTTCTTCCTTTCTCAAGGCTAAGACCGTCTTTCTCCTTTATCCTTTTATTCTTAATGTACCGGAGTGGCTTTCTTTCGTGATTTCCTCTTCTAAAATACTGCTCTCTGCCGGGGGTTGCCTAAGAAACTGTTAGGTTAAGTAATAAATATGTTAGATTGCTGCTCTTATTAATGAAGGAGCAATGTACTTCTGCTGGTTTAGGCAACAACGGTTTTTACAAACTTTTGCTGAGCTCAGAATGAAGGACAAAGACCTCCATCTGTGTTCTTAGGTTCCCTACCGCAATCATTCTAATCAGGGAACTGTGCTTTTGGGGTGAGGGAAAGAACAGGGCTTGGATTGCCGAGCTCAGATGAGGGTCATGAGAGACTTCACTAGGGCCTAAGGATGTCACATACTAAGCAACTCTTGACTCTAGTCTCATACTTGCCATTTCTGAAAAGACAATCAGCCTCCATTTTATTTCTTACTTGTATGAAATGTAAGTACTCAGACTTATTCATATACTGTCTGTAGGTCTTGATTATTGCTTGATTAAAAAATACTATAGACCCTAAAAAGGAACTTCATTTATGTTGAAGTCGTCTACCAAAATTAGCACACAGAACTTATTTTCTTCATATAATTGTCTTCCTAAAACAAACAGTTTGCAGCAAAAAGTAGAAAGATGCCTTGAAGATGGAATCCGCCTTCCCATGTTAGATGCAAAACAGCTTCAGAATGAGAATGAAAACTTGCGAGAGCAAAATGAGAATGCTAGTAAGGTCAGTCCATATCTTTGTTTATAAACGTGAAGTCTATACTATGTGGATATGTGTATATAGATATATAATTTATAGTTCTTTTATTCAATTTATATTTTTGCTGGTATTTAATAGCTTATGGAATTTTTAGTTTGAATGTTTTTATTTGGAAGTAGCCATTTAAGTAAATTTAAATAATTTAAATTTAAATAAAAGCCAAACTCAGGAAATTATATTACTTCTTAGCAAAAACAAAAAGATATTTTTTTCCTTCCTAACTTATTCAAAGGCTGTCTCACAGTTATTTTTATAAATTGCATAAATTATAGAAAAGTTTTATCGAGAACTGGTGAAGTACTTTTGCAGTTTTATATATGTGTGATCCAAATCATAGGCTATTTAAAGGATACTTGGTATGGATACATTTGTGAAAAATAAAATCACACCCTGATTTTTTTAATAATAAATTAATAATTTCCTGTGCTTTGCTTTTTATTCTTGAAATATTGGTACTTTTAAAAAAACAATTTGATTCAAACCGGTCTATTTCCTGTGTTTTAGATCATAGACAGCCAACAAGATGAGATTGACAGAATGATTTTAGAAATTCAGGTAAGGAATGTTTTGTGCTGATTTTAATTTAGCTATATGCTGATTTATATGCTTAATGGTTACATAACCTAAGAAATAGTAAAGCGTATATATATTTTTTTGTATGAAAAGATTAAGAGCACTTGAAATGAAGTTGCAAATTTTTTAATATTAATCTTTCAGTTTTTTAGAACGAAAATGCTATTTGGTAAATCGACTCTTAAAAAAGTTGTGAAAGTTGTTCTCTATTCGTCACCATTCCTCTTTTTAATGGGCTGTAGTCTATCTCTACTACTGAGATCACATTTGGTTAAGGTCATCAGTGATCTACTAATTAAAGACAATGCACTGTTCCTAGTCCATTGTGACTGGGCATGGAGCCCTCTCCCTCCTAATAATTCCAAATATCTGGGCCCAGACAAAATACTCATTAATTCTCTTGTCTTATCTTTTGAAGCAGTAACTGTCTTTTTGGGGGCAGGGGGTGGGTTCTTAGCCGTTCTGGCCATCTAGGTCCATAGGTTTAGTATATAATTTGCTCACAGAGACAGACAGCGAGTGTTGATAACTGGCCAACTTGGCTATACATATCAAGATATTATTTTAATAGAAAATTATAGATGAAAACAAATATGCCTCAGATAATGAGAAAATTTTTTGCTTAACATTACTTGTTTAAATAAACTTGTTATTTTTTTGTCCCTCACAGTTGAAGAAGCTAAGTGTTTTGTTTATTTGTTGTTTGGTGGTTTGTGATGAGTATAGAAGGTGTATACTCTGTAAAAACCTGAAAATATTGCCTGTTCTGAAAAAATGAATGTGAATTATTTCTCTAGCATTGGAAACCACAGAGAGAATCCTAAAGAGAAGACTTTGGGTTGAAAAACTATTCTCATTCCTTTGTACTACAGTTGATGGGCATGTTATCAAGTTGATACACATAATATAGCAGTTCCCTTCAATCACTAGTTCTTTAAAGCTGCCTAGTTTCTCCCAACTGCTTGCATAAAGAATGGCCAGCCTTACTCCTGTGCAGAGTATGATGGCCTTCCCATATGCTATAGCTCTGTTTTTTTAATTTCTTCAAGTTCTTTTGCATAGCCAAAATAACACAAAATATAATTAATGATGGCAGAGAGCTTCCCAACCTTTTTAAAACATGAGTTATGCGTTTAAGCTATCAGTATAATAGTTATTGTAAGATTTCACTGCCATTATAGTTTGAGTGTTTTGTTCCTCCATAGTTCCGGGAAGTAGTTCCATTTTAGAGTGTTTAGTAGACAAAGAAAACTCAGTATTATTAGAATTTCATGTTTCACTGCTTCTTCTATGTCCCTGCAAACTGTTGAGAAGACCAAATTTGTTAAAAGTTCATTAGGCTGGTTTGAAATATTGCATTGCCTTGGGTACAAGCAGGTTATTCTTACAGTTTAAATTTTATGACAAAAGAGAAAAATAAAATCTTTTGCTGTGTTCGTTTTATGTCCAATTTACAGGAGATAAAGATAAGGCAGCGTTACAGAGAGAAAATGCTATATTTAAAGTACCGCTGTAGCTTACCACCTTGCGGTAGAAGTCGTGTACTAACTGGTTTAGGTCAGTGGCAAGTTTATTGCTTCACAACGATGGAAGTTGAGGAGAAATCAGTCTTCTACTCATTATATTGTATTTGTTGAATATAGAAAAAGTAGTAATTCATATAAAACTGTATGCTGATTTTCATATTGAGTTCAGTGCTATAGAAATACAGATTTATCTACTGTTTTGTTCAGTTGTCAAGATGATATTGTTAACTGGCCTGAATACCTTGTGTATTCATTGATCATTTAGAAATATTGCCTTTCTTTATATCCATGAAACCAGTATGCTGAACTGGCTGCTTCTCCTACAGGTTTTTCTTCTGTCGATATACAATATAGAAAGATGTTTCGCAGTACAGTGTTCCCCATCATTTCTATAAACATGGCTGCAGTCAGAATGTGCATGAGTTCTTCATTGGGCATTACCCTCCTTCCTACCTATTCCTCAAAAGCGCATTTCACTCACATAAGCGTGTTTCCAGTGAGCTGTTATCACTGTAATCTTTTGGTGGAAGAGATACAGATTAAAAAGTTTGTTATGTTTACTTGTTTTCTCTAACATTAAAATGTTTCCTCAGGGAAAGATCTTATGGATTTAAGTGGTCTTTCTGAATTGACAGCTGTCTATGAATTATCATGGTATCACAAAAGACAGAATGATGCTTTAAAGGTCATTAAGACTGTTCACTCTTAAAGGCGTGTTTGGAACCACCAATCTCAAAACTGTGACAGTCTGTCCTATTTAGAACACTTCAAGAATAAACGTTCCCACAGCGTCAGAAGATCTTATTCCAGTTTTGAGCAAATCTCTCTTTAAGCCTTCATCCAGCAGGTTTTCTCAGTGGAAATGGTGGGAAAATGGGTCATAGCCAGTAAAATGTTTCATAGGTAGAATATAACTTTTCTTTAACCTTAATAAATATTGATTGATATAATGTTCCCCATTATTATTGTGATGTTTATCTCCTGTTTTTGTGTTATCCTAGTTTTGTGATGTGTCCTCACGTGAAGTTCTTTCTTCCTAAGTTTTTAAATTTTTACGGAGTTTTACCTATGTGAAGTTGCTTTATAATGCATGAAAAACTAAAAATATTCTTATCAGGAATTAATACTAATTTTTGAAAAACCTACAGCCAAAAAAGTCTCCTATCAAATGAAAAGTAGCTTTTTAAAAAGTACGCTTTCTGTGCAGAGTTTGTACTTAGAATGAGAACAGTCTTTAAGGTACCTATAGGCCTGTTGTATGCACATTATAGTTGTTGCTTATTTAAAATGTTAGAAAAAATATGTAAAAGGTGGATTTAACTTTTGAAAAATCAGTTCTTTGAGATTTGAGGTGGGGGCGTTGCAGGAAAGGAATCAGCTTACTTGAATCATGAAAGAATGTTCTTGAGCCTATATGTGCTATTGAGTGGTCACCAAACCTATATGAATATTCAGATTATTTGGAATGGGCTTTTTAAAATACAGGTTTCTGGGGCCCATTGTGAACCTAATGAATCAGTATCTCTGAGGTGAAGCTTGAAATATGTATTATTAACAAGTTCCCCAGGCAATTATTACTGAGAGCCTGGCAATGGTCCTAGTCCTAGAGTCATGAGGAAATGTAACAATCCTCAGCATTCTCATTGGACCAGAAATGGAATCCACTGGGAAGACTGAGGTTTAAGTGAAAAAAAGAAAAATGTGTAGTTCCAAGACACCTGGGTGTTCTTCCACATTTGAACTGTTTTGGTAGCTCTTGCATATAAGCCTGAGAGCAGATCAGGAGCTGGAAGAAAAGGAACCCAGGCAGGTTGTTTTTTCTTTATGTCATGCTGATTTTTTAATAACAGCTTTATTGAGATATAACTCACATGGCCTACAATTTACCCATTTTAAGTGTACAATTCGGTAATTTTTAGTATGCTCACAGGTATATGAAACCAAGATCACAGTCAATTTTAGAACATTTTTATTGCCTCAAAAAGAAACCCCTTGCCCTTGAGCTATCACTCCCTTAAACCCCATCCCCTCCCCTGCCAGGAAGCAATAACTAATCTACTTCCTGTCTTTATAGATTTGCCTTTTCTAGACATTTCATATGAACGTAACATGTGGTCTTTTGTTTTTCTTTTCATGCCCACACCAATGTTAAGCTCCATTAATTGCCAGCTGATCACTCTGTTTTCAGCAATGCTGTGTGGCATAAATTGCTTCACAGGCTGACCCATTCTGGCTCCTTCAAAGGAGATTTGTTCTCTTCCTAAGAGTGCTCTTCCCCGTTGTCACCTTCACTGTTTCTCTCTGGGAATGTAGCTACCTGTACTTTAGCCTATGCCTTCAATGAATGTAACGGTATCCTCCCAGCTGCCTCTCACCGCAACCTCCACTCTTTTTGAAGTGCCTTTAGGCTTGAACTTTTGCAACACTGTTGCAAATGAATTCAGTTCCTTTAGGGAGACATTTGGAGCACTCTGTTCTGTGGCTGGCTTCTCCCCAGGCAGAATCTCTGAGCCAGGTCAGTGCGGACCAGAGCAATGTCAAGCTTCTCTCTAAGTGAGTGTCTAGGATGTGAGCAGAAGCTCTAGATCTTGGCTTGCCTCTCGCAGTGTGGAACCCCTGCCCCAGAAGCCAGGGCACGGGCACTCAGGGCCCCAGTATTTCAGTGGTGCTGCACCCAAGGTAAAGCTTCATCTTAGGAGGGAGCCTGAGCAGAAGAAGGGAGCCCCCACCTTTTGGGTGTATTTACCTGGAACTTAGCTTCACCTACAGGTAGCTGAGGGCAGAGTGAGAAATGCTGATGTCCTGCCCTTTCTAGGAAGATAGCTCTCCGAGTGGGAGCTGAGGGGAGAGGGGTCCTGTGTTACGGGCTGTGCCAGTCTGGAGTAGAATTCCCATCTCGCTGAGCTGTGAGTGTGTAGGGATGGAGTGGATTTTCTTTCAAATACCACAGATTTTTGCTGTTCTTACTAAGTTTTAGTAGATTTTCTTGAATATATGTTTCTTCATTTGCTATATGCCCTCAGGACCATTTCCAGAAACTGTAAATGTGTTCTTTTATAATTTGCACTGGGGCGCGAGCCTGAGGAGCTCCTCATGCTGTCATGCTGGGAGTGGAACACTCAAGCAGATTGTTTTTAAAGTTATATCAGGGAGCAGGATGATAGTTAGCTTAAGGAATTTGAGTTGTACACTGTCTTTGATTCTTAGAAACCTAAAAAATGGCAATTTTTATGGTTTTTGCAATTCCTTATTTATTTCTCTTAGTTTTTATAAATATTTTGAAAATTCTCCCTTTTATCAGTATGGAGGAGTGAGGAACAGGGATTTAATATTTGTCCACACTTAGGCCAAAGTGAGAAATGGGGCCTCTATTGCCACATGCAGAGGTATCAGTGATGTGATGATGCTGATGCTAATGTTACATGTTAGGGGAAGTGTGCTTTCTGGTCTATATTTATCTCTAAACCTTAATAGTAATCTTAGAAGGTAAGAAAGAGTGTCTTCCTTTTGTACATGAAGTTGCTGAGATTTAAAAAGGTGTGCCCAGGGTCTCTGCTGAGATTCTAGTTCATATCTGACGGACCTCAGAGTTTGTGCTCTTGCCATTACTCCTAGCTGCCTCAAAGTGAAAATCCCAAAAGAAAGACCAAATGCACAAGAAAAGTGTTGGTCTCATCTCTGTCTTGTATAAGCCTTAGGAGAGGGATTTATTTTAAGGGTCTTTTCCTGGAATGAAAGATACTTAAACTGGAGCACAGTGGAAAACTAGCTTTCTGTGGGAAGCACCTGTGTTCAGTTGCCTAGAAGTAGAATTTGGAAATTTTGCTTTTAAGGTGAAATTTTTTAGTAGATTACACTCTACAATATGGTGGTGTTGTTAGCTCCTTGAGATCAAAGAAAATGCCCGGTTTTTTTTTCTGCTACATTTATTCCGAGAGCTTTATAATGGATGCTCTAGAGTCTGAACAATCCTTATCTAATTCAGGTCTTAGCACAGTGCCATGTGCATAAAAGACAGTCCCAAACTATTTTTGAATGAGTGAACATAACCTTTTTCTTAAATAAAAACTAAATGAGGTATTGAGTGGTTAGTTTTTCATTTATTTGTTAGTTTAGCTCATTCAGTAACTGTTAACTGAGTTTCTGCCACAGGCCAGGCACTTTTCTAGGGGATAGCTGGTGAACAAAAGAAAAAACCTTTGCCCACAAGAAAATTCATCCACGTTGCTGAATTTGGAATGGGCCAATTTTTTTTCAGCTTTATTGAGGTATAACTGACAAAATTGTAAGATATTTAAAGTTTATATCATGGTGATTTGATAAAAGAAATGGGCTCTTTTTGATATTTAGTGTAAGAAGAAAGGAATTAGTGTTTGTTCATAAATATTTTGCACCAGGTAGAGGTCATTTAGGCTTTTGAATTGTAAGCAACAGAACCAATGCAATTTAGCCTAAGCAAAAAAGCCATAGCATCTACTGTATTTTAAGAATGCAGAGATATCTATGGAAGCCATAGAAGGGAATGAAGCTCGGCTTCAGGAAGGAAAAGGCATTGTTCCTTCTCTCATTGCAGTGGGTTTCATTATTTTCTCTCTCTCCAGACTGACTTCCTTTCCTTTCTCAGCCAATATGGCAGAATATGGCTGCCCCACAGCTCCTAAATTCTATAGTGCATTTCCAGCCACCTGCAGAGACTAACGCATAGACTCTAGGTCTTAGTTCCTCAGGTTTGGTCAAGTGTTCAGTCAGCCTGTACCAGTGAGCTATGACCTGAGAGTACAGATGTCCAGTACAAGTATGACTACTTATGATTCATGGAATTTGTGAATAGGCAGACACCCAAAAATGTGGTCTACATACACACTGCATAATTTTCCTAATACCTTACAAGGTAGGAAATTCTTTCTAATGAATTTGGAGCCTAGAAAGATTAAATAACTTACCCATGATTGCACAGCACGTAAGCTGTGGACCCAGAACTTAATTATCTCTGACTCTAAAATCTTCTGCTGTTACCATTAACTCTCTACTTTCTTTTTTTAAAACTTATTTATTTTTATTTAGATATAATTGACATATAACACTAGTTTCAGGTGTACAACATAATGATTTGATATTTTTATATATTGTAAAATGATCACCGTAATAAGTATAGTTTACATCCAACACCACATGGCTTATAAATTCTTTTTTAATTGTGATGAGAACTTTTAAGATCTACTGTCTTAGTAACTTGCAAATATACAATGCAGTATTATTAACTGTAGTCACCATGCTGTACATTACATCTCCAGGACTTAACTTGATAACTGGAAGTTTATACCTCTTCACCTCCTTCACCCATTTTGTTCCCCAACCCCCACCCGCTTGCCTCTGGCAACCACCAATCTGTTCTGTGTTATCTATGAGTTCAGTTTTCTGTTTGTTTAGATTTCACATATAGGTGAGATCATACGGTATTGTCTTTCTCTGTCTGACTTATCTCACTTAGCAGAATACCCTCACCCTCTATCCATGTTGTCGCAAATGGCTAGAGCTCTTTCTTTTTTTGTGGCTGAGTAATACTCTACTGTATAAATCACATTTTCTTTATCCTTTCATCCATCTCTGGACACTTACGTTGTTTCCATGTCTTGGCTATTGTGAATAATGCTACAATGAACGTGGGGGTGCAGATATCTTTTTGAGTTAGTGTTTTGGTTTTCTTTGGATAAATAACCAGAAATGGAATTGCTGGATCATATGGTGGTGCTATTTTTAATTTTCTGAGGAACCTCCATACTGTTTTCCATAGTGGCTGCACCAATTTACAATTCCACCAACAGTGCACAAGGGTTCCCTTTTCTCCACATCCTTACCAACACTTATTATCTCTTGTCTTTTTTATCATAGCCATTCTAATGGGTGTGAGGTGATATCTCATTATGATTTTGATTTGCATTTTCATGATGATCAGTGATGTTGAGTTCCTTTTCCTGTACCTGTTTACCATCTGTATATTTTCTTTGAAAAATATGTATTCAGAACCTCTGCCCATTTTTTAACAGGATGGATTTTTTTGTTTGTTTTTGCTAAGAATTGTATGAGTTCTCTATTTTGGATACTAACCATTTATCAGATATATGATTTGCAAATATTTTTTCCCATTTGGTGGGTTGCCTTTTCATTTTGTTGATAGTTTTCTTTGCTGTGCAGAAGCTTTTTAGTTTGATGTAGTTGCCCTACTTTTTATATTTTTAATGCCATAATTTTTCTTTTTTTATCTTGTGTATCTACTAACAAATTGTTGTAGTCATTTATAAGTGATTAACCCACCACCTTTATAACATTATTCTGAGTTTTGCTATATTTTTACCTTTACCAGTGAGATTTATAATACTTTCATATGTTTTCCTGTTACTAATTAGTGCCCTTTCTATTCAACTTAGAGAAGTGCCTTTAACATTTGTTGTAAGGCTACCTATCTAGTGGTGATGAACTCCTTCAGCTTTTGCTTGTCTGGGGAACTATTTGTTCTTCAATCCTGAAGGACAGCTTTGCCAGGTAGAGCAAACCTGGTTGGCAGTTCTTTTGTTTCATCACTTTGAATATATCATGCCACACTCTTCTGGTCTGCAAAGTTTCTACTCCAGAATCTGCTGATAATCTTATGGGAGTTCTCTTGTATGTAATAAGTTGTTTTGGTCTTGCTGCTTTTAAGATTTTCTCCTTGTCTTTAACTTTTGACAATTTAATTATAATGTGTCTTGGTATGGGTCTCTTTGGGTTCATCTTATTTGTAATTCTCTTGGTTTCCTGGATCTGGATGTCTGTTTCCATCCCCAAGTTTGGGAATTTTTCAGCCATTATTGCTTCAAGTTAAGTTTTATGTCATTTTCTCTCTCTTATCCTTCTGGGACCCCTATAATGAGAATATTGTTCCATTTGATGTTGTCCCTTAAGGTATGTTCACTCTTTTTCATTCTGTTTTCTCTTTGCTGCTCTGATTGGATTAATTCCACTGCCCTGTCTTCAAGTTCGCCGATCCTTTCTTCCACTTCATCTACTCTGATATTGAACCCCTCAAATATGTTTTTCAGTTCAGTTATTGTATTCTTCAGCTCTGTGACTTCTGATTGGCACTTTCTTATATTTTCTCTCTCTTTGTTAAAATTCTCACATTGTTCATGCATTGTTCTCCTGATCCAGGAGAACATCTTTCTGACTGTTATTTTCAACTCTTTATTAGGTAAATCACTTATCTCTGTTTCATTAAGTTCTTTTGCTGAGATTTTATCTTGTTCTTTCACTTGGAACATATTCTTTTATTTCTTCGTTTTCCTTGACTCTCTGTGTTAATTTCTATGCATTAGATAAAACAGCCACCTCTCCCAGTCTTGAAGGAATGACCTTGTGTAGGAGATAAACTTTCTTTTAGCTAGTTGTTTTTTTTTTGAGGAGGAGGAGGATTAGCCCTGAGCTAACTACTGCCAGTCCTCCTCTTTCTTTTGCTGAGGAAGCCTGGCCCTGAGCTAACATCCATGCCCATCTTCCTCCACTTTATATGTGGGACGCCCACCACAGCATGGCATGCCAAGCAGTGCCATGTCCACACCCGGGATCCAAGCCAGTGAACCCCAGGCCACTGAGAAGCGGAACGTGTGCACTTAACCACTGCACCACCGGGTTGGCCCCTTAACTAGTTTTTTAAAAGGTATTGAGAGAAAATGTCAAATTTCATTCAGAGAGTGCATTTCCCTTATTAATGCTTCCTAGATGCCATTGTTATCTTTGCTTGTTAAGTATCCTAGGAATTGTACAGCATTTGGTCCTTTTAGGGTAAGCATTTCTGTGAACTCTTTCCCTTATTAAAAGGCTACTTGATAAGTGCCCTTGAACCCAACCAACGTAACACATTAAGCTTGCTCTATTTCCCGAGTGCAATTTTCCTTCTTATGACAAAGAGCACTAACTGCCAAACATTTCCAGTTTATTCTGATGGAGAAGATTGTTTCTTCACCGATTTAGTCTTACATAGGAATATATTAGATTTACTAGCTAATTATTAGTCACATTCAACATGACTCTGAATTGGTAAAAATATAAAACACTATGATCTTCTAAAGAGTTATAGCATTATGAAAATGCTTCTCTTGAGTTCAGTTTTCATTGTTAAAATGTGAAATTTAGAGTAGTTTATGGTGCCTTTCTTCTACAAGTCTTATAAAATAAATAGACACAATTCTTAAGAAAATTTAGAGTGAATTCTGGATTCCAGCAAAATAATCCTGTCATGCCAGTAAGCATCAATCTTCAGCTAGCTAAATAAATCCCCATATATCATTCAGTCATATAAGGTTTTAGTCAGTCAAATGCAGTTACAAAGAAATTTCAGTATCCAAAAATACACATACTCAGCCCATGTGACATTGTGCTGTGGGAGTCATTTTTGTGGAATATAAAACGAGTTTTCCCTGGAAGGAAATGTGCTTGTTATAGAGCATAATTCACTTGTATCCAACTTTTAAGTTCTTAAATGTAATATTTTTTTCAGAGTTTAGCAGACAAATGAAAGTAAAAAGCATCAAGGTTGAATATCTGAGACTGAGAAAACTGCTTTATATTTGCAAGAGTCTCATGTCACCCCCCCTTAGCTGTCACCCATGGTGACAGCTCCCCTCTCTTACTCCATCCAGAGACAATGTGAGGAAACTCTTCATAGTGAAGCGTGCTGTTTAGATGGTCAGTGTTCTGAAGTGTTTTCGGAGTTGAGACTAAATACAGTCCTGAGGAAAAAATGAAATCTTTTCTCTGGGCATATGTTTATTGATCTTGTGGTTTAACAGAAGGAAAATGTTGACAGAAACACCTGGAAATCACTGATAACCACAGGGTTTATGACAAATTTTTCTTTGGTCTTTAGCTAAAAATTAGGCTTAAAGGCCAAAGTGACCCGAGTACTCTGAAAATATCCTATACTGCTTTGGTGTACTCAGGATTTTCTTAGAATAGTATCATGCCTGGCCAATTGGTGATTTCATAATGGGAGTTAACAAAGAGATTGGGTTATCGAGTCCCATAATAGACCTTTGGCCTAAACTCAACATTGTATTCACAGCTTGGAATACTGTGCCCTGAGAGAAGGTTGTTTAGCTGTGTTTCAAATCACAGAAATAGGGATAGTCTTATGATCTTGTGTCTTATTAATCATAAGAAAAATGTCAAAAAAAAAGTGTATAGGTTGCTAATAGACTCCCAATTTATAAACAAAGGTCAATTAATAAAATAAGAACTGTTTGTAATATAGCATTAAGCAGCAATTTTAGATTTAACATATTTTACCCAGATTAAAAACTTTCTTGGTAAAGGTGGTATTATTATTATTATTATTTTCCTTTACTGTCATCCACTCTAGAATTAATTTGGATTGATTTAAAGTGAAGGCTTCAGCCTCTTCCAAGGGACTGGGGAGGATGGAGGATCTAAAGTGTTTAGAGCCAGTGTTCCTGGTTACCTGCCTGGCTGCATTTTGCTTTAAGCATTAACATGGTTTGTTTCCAATTTTCTTTGTTCTAGTCTATGCAAGGGAAACTGTCTAAAGAAAAATTGACCACTCAAAAGATGATGGAAGAACTGGAAAAGAAAGAAAGAAACCTACAGAGATTAACAAAAACATTGCTTGATGTGAGTAGAAGATATTAAAATTGCTTTGAAAGGATGATTCCATACCTATTTAAATTAAAGCAAATCTTATTTTGTGCATATTCATAGAACATTAATTGACGACTTGATTTTGCTGTGCTGGTTAATTAAATACATTAGATTAGGCTAACTAACCTTATAATCGAAAAGACAAACTTTTATTTTCTTATGTCTTAGAATACAGTTTTGCAGACTTAACTACAGCAAACTCAAATGTCCTAGAGAGATTAGGTCCTGAAGGCTTTGAATAAGGCATAAATTGAATAGAAACAAAATTATCCTTGTAAATCCTTAGGGAAGGTGCAATTTTGATACTTCATCATTGGAACAGATCACACTTTCTTCATTTAATTATGAGATGAAATACTTGGCTTGCATTTAAGGACATGTTATTAAAAAAAATACTTATTTTCGTTTTTTAACTGTCATCATGACATTTTGCCCCTCAATACTTAAGAATGCATCTCCAAAAATTGGGGACATTTTCCTGTATAACCATACCACCATTGTCAATGTGCAATAAAAATAATATTCCTTGATACTTGATAATACCTACTCTCCAGTAAAATTTCCCCACTTCTTCCCCAAATGTTTTTTATAGTGACTGGTGAAATCAGTATTCGATCAAGGACCATGAGTTGCATTTCATTTTGTCATATAAATCTGAGGTCCCTTTGTTCTCCCATGTTAGAGACATTTTGACGAAACTGGGCCTGTTGTCTTACAGACTTATAGATTGTCAGACCATTTAAATTTGTCTAATTGCTTCTTTGTGGTGTCATTTATCTTGTTCTCTACCCCAGCTGTTTCTTGTAAACTAGAAGTTAGAGCTAAAGTTATCATTACGCTCAGATCAAACATTTTTTGGCATGAATGCTTGGTGTTATTGACATCATCAAATTATATATGTTTGGTTATCCCACTGTAAGTGACACAAATATTGATCTCACTGGGTTTAAGATGGTGACACACTGATTCTTTCATTGTTACGTTATAGCCTCTGCAAACAGCAAGTCATCTGAGCGGTGATATGTAGGCGACTGTGTGAATATGCAGTTTGCCAGCACCCTTTACCTTGATGGGTTTAGTATCCACTGATGATCACTGTCTGAATCATTAGAGGATTAAACAAATGGGTTTTTTTTCCTGATTACATAATTTCATTTACATTTATTAGCTGCTATTCATCTATAAAAAAGATCTTTTCCTCAGCAATGTGCAGGCCATTTTGTTATTCTGAAATACAGTCCCAACTGGAAAGCTAATTAAACTTACCTTTAATTAGCAATTTCAGGATGAGGGGGAGAAGGTGACAATTTTGGGGATGAGGTGAAGGTATCTCTTTCTGAGGGTAATAAATAATGAGTTCATATTGATACTTCCAATTCAAATTTAATAATTCAGAGTTGTTTTTTCTTCTTTGATTTTATACTTGTATTTCCTTTTCTCTTACACTGAAAATTTTGGTTTCAAAATTAACATAATAACATATATACTTTTTTTCCCAATATACAAAAAATGCTTTCAAAGTAACAATCACTCTTGCTACTAACAATAAAACTACAGGATTTAAAGTTTCTTCATAGTTCTTTTTGTTCTTGGGATAAATATCATTATTGAAAAATATGTACACAGCCAAGATGCTCATGATGTGAGGGCGTGAGACTCCTAGAAACTAAGACAGTTTGGGTTTATGTTTCCTCTCAGGTTTACCCTAGGGCACACGGCGTGGAGGAACCATTTCCACTACTTAAATTATTTCTGTCTCTTTTTTTTCCTACTGTGTCTATGCAGTTAAATTTGGTTAATGTGAAAATGATACGACTCCACTGTGTTGTGTATAGACTTGAGGCAAAATGTTAATGTGTATAGCTTTTGAGTACCACTCCTCTGTTCCGACCCCCTGATTTTTGTTTTCTTTATCCACTGCAGAACCAAAGACAAACAGAAGAGTCGTGCTGTTTATTGGATCAGGGCCAGGAAGCCGACCAGTCCAGGCAGCAGGCACTTCTTTCCAAACGGCCACTGTTTGATTTGAGTGTGATTGATCAGCTGTTCAAGGAAATGTCCTATTGCCTGTTTGACTTAAAGGCGTTGTGTAGTATTCTTAATCAGCGTGCTCAGGGCAAGGAGCCTAATCTTTCATTATTACTGGGAATCAGATGTAAGTGGCTGATGGCTTGTCCTTATTGTGTTGCTTAATAATTAGGAACCTGTCTCCATGAATCAGGGACTTCTGATTGCCTTTTCCCCGTTTGTTTTTAATCCCCTTTCCTACTTAGATTTATAAATCTCTGCTTGAGTCTGTGGGTCTCTGAATACCTGTTATTACTTCATTATTAGAACTTAATTATACTTACAGAAGTGAGCAGGGTCATAGCTGATGGACTGCCTCCGGCTGTGCCTGCGTGGATGAGCTGTGCTGAATCTGTGAATATGTGACTAGAGTGTAGTTAGGTGTGATTTCCTGATTGCTCTTCTAGAAGTAATGGTTCTCTTGGCTTTCATGTGGTAATTGTATAAATTAATGACCCAGCCACCTGTCCACTGGTAAAATATTTGAGAAAAAATACTCACTTGCTTTCCTGTGCAGTGTTTGTTCTATGGCAATTGCTTAATGTAACTGCCAATGCTGTCACATGAGCCAGTTTTCATGGCCCGTAGATCTGTTGCCCTCGTCATACGTGCCTGCTGGCTTTGTCCTTCTCAGTATGAACCCACCGATTCTGCCTCAGTTCTGCTTCTTCCACACACAGTTGTGAGAGCTGCCACAGGAATGTCCTAATTTCCCTTCCCTCAGCTACTTTTGTAGGAATACTCATCTCTGCACATGGATCTGAATTGTAATATTGACATGTTGGTCTCTTTTTACTACAGAAGAAATGGACTTTAGTCAGGAGATATGCAATAAGACCACAAGGTTTATGCACCAACATGTTCTATTGGGTAATTGTCTAATAATATGGTTAATATGTGACTAGAGTGAGGACTAGTTTTGTTTCCAGTTTCATCAAAAAGATTCCACCATCTTGCATCATAATAGTTATTTTAGCAAACCAAATACTACTCTTGATCATACTCTATCACTTGTTAAGTGAAACATGTAACTGTGCTCGGAGATGTCAGTAGAATTTCCCTTTCCACTTCATAGCTGTGTGTACACATATATGAGTGTGGACATGTAACAAACATTTCAAAGTTTAAGTATATTCACTCTCTTAGGAAATATTTATTTCCTGGCCTTCGATAGTCCAGGCACTAAGGTGCTGATAATGCAGATAAATTGAACACAGCCTTTGCCTGCACATTAACCAAATTGTTTGAGCATTGCAATAAGTACTGTAATGGAGATGTGGAAAGAAGACAGCAGGAACACAAGGGAAACACCAACCAAATCTACCTAGGAAGGGCTGTGAGGCTCCATGGAGGAGCTGGGCTTGGGCTTGAATCCTAGAGGAGGAGGAGAAGTGTGCCAGGTGAACGTGGGTGGTTTAGTTAGCAGTGACCTCTTGGATCAAGAAGCAAAAGCTCACACACAACAACTCATTTTCTCCGCCATTTTAGAGCTGGTCACCCGTTCAGTTATTTTGTAACCTTCTGCATTTGCCCTATCCTATATAGTATTTGTTAACTTTTTCAGTAAGAGGAGAAGAGAGCTATTTGAATATGAATAAAAGGAAGATTCACGACCCTTTCCACATTCACCTCCCAACGTATGCTCCTTCCAGTCTTTAAAGTCTAACCCCAGAATGCTTACCTTATAGTTGGACATTGTGAAAACTTGACCAGCCAGCTAATTTGTCAAAAACCAGTGGTTCTTTGAATCCTTATCTCATCACTTCATCAATTTTCTGTTGATACGGGTCACCCTACCCTTCTTAAAACTCTCTGCTACCATGGTTTCCATGCTGACACTCTGTAGGTTCTGCTTCTACCTTTGTGACTGCTCAGTCTCAATCTTCTGTGAAATTCTCTGCCAGTTAAATATTGATGTCCCTCAGAAGCCTTAGCAAAATTTTAAGAGGACCAGGTAGATAAAATCTATTTAATATTGTATGATTCATGCTTTAAACCTGACCCTGACTGGTATTCAGTGTACAGAGTTGTATTTCCACTGATAATTAAGTCGAAAATCCTAAAATGCCTTTGTTCAAAAAAGGTGAGACATTCTCTCCATATTTTATTTCCACAGCAATGAACTGTTCAGTTGAAGAGACTGAGAATGACCACAGCCCAGAAACACTCACTAAAAAACTATCAGATGTATGCCAGTTACGGAGGGACATTGATGAATTAAGGACTACAATATCAGACCGCTATGCTCAGGACATGGGAGACAGCTGCGTTACCCAATGATGGAGTGTTGATCCCGCAGCAATAATGACCCGTTGCTAAATGCTGCTGTGTTATAGTTCTTCCTGTTTCTTTTTAGGAGCCACGATGGAAAGTTGCTAGTGACGTATGACTTGCACATGGGATTTTTTTTTCTGTACATTTGTTTTGTTAGGGGAGAAGGGGAATAGGATATTTCAAAGGGGCTTGTCTAATTAGGCCAAAAAATTGAATTACCATTTGAAACGTGATAGAGTGTATAAGAAAAAAAAAATTCTGTATTCTCAAACTACTGACTGTAGGACCAAGCTGTGAAGAATCCCCTTCAGATAAAGGGGTAAGATTTCTTTTTATCCTGTAGTTTGTGTGTGTGTGCGTGTGTTTATTCACAAAATTATAAGGATTTCTAGGATCAAAGCACAGCTTCTGAGAAAGGCACACGCTGTTTATTCTTGTATTTCTTTGCTTTCATGTAGAAGCTTGTGTTGTACTTGGGGTTTTCAAGGGCTGGCCGAACAAGAGTTCCAACAGCAGGCAGGTGTGCTAATAGAGGTACAGCAGGCAAGACCATTTGTGTTTTGAAGAACCACTGTGCTGAGATGATGAGGTGTGGGATTGGGCTGATTTTAGGACTGTGGATAGGGCAGCTGTTTCTCCAGAGTGATTGTGAATTGCCTTAGAGGTGTGGAGTTTGGATGTGATGATGTCTTTTATATATTATAAAACAATTTAACACAATTTGAACTAATTTTAACGTGTCCCTGACTATTTACAACTTTTTGCTTATATATATCAATGTAAACAAAGCCATGTGTAATTCATGCAAACCTTCTAAGGTCTCCAGTCATTGTTGTAAAAGAAAAATTGACAAAGTGACTCTGGAACAATACCTTATTTATCCAGATCTCAAACGTTTACATGTTAACAGTTTTGTGTTTGTTTTAAAGTTGAAACTACTTTAAGAAAAGTATTCTTAAATCTGTATTCTTTATATCTGAATTATCACTAGCATAAAACAAAATCTAAGCCAGGTGATATTTTGATTCCTTTTATTAGGTGAAATACACTACAAACAGGGTTTTTTATAGAATACAAGCTTGGCCAGGGTAGTTCTCCTGGAGTACAGAGTATCACTACGAAATGCAACTGATTCTTAAGTAGACGTACAATCGTTTCAACTTCAAATGAGTATTTCCTTGTTTTAGTTGGTATTTTGGAAGGACTTTATATTTTTATTGCCTCAGGAGCATTCATTACATTCTTTTGAGTGTACTTAGTTATGGTAATCATTGTCCTTTACAGATTGGTTTGTTTTCTTGATGCAACCAAGTCTCATTTAGGTCAAGATTGAATAAGAGGTAGAAGGAATAGGGAGTGTGAATCAAGCAGGATATTATTGTTTTGGGCAAGAGAAGATCACATGTCTGTTTTCTTGCCAGGCTTATATACTGGTATAAAGGCTGCTCTTAGAAAAGATTTTTCTTAAAGATTTTCCACAGTGAAAACATGTGGGATAAGGCCTTCAAGGAACCTACCCAGGAAGACATTCACTTCAGAACTGGGCTTGTGTACAGCGCTCGCTAAGTTATTCCGTAGTTCTCTTTCAGCAGTCGGTTAGAATACATCGTAAGGACATGAAACTTTGCTTCTGCTCAGTGCCTGAGTCCTCCCTGCTCCTCCTACTTCTGAGGATCTGGGCACTAAGAAATCAGTGCATTGTAGTGATTCCGCATCTCAAGGGCCCTCACCTCATCAGGAGGGACTTGATCCCTGGTAGGAATTTGGCTTTCTAATGAGTTCATTTGTTTTTTAATGTCGATGGTTTGAAGACAATCAAGGAGCAGTAAATTTGTACCAAAAATCTGATGCAAAGAATTCTGCCTTGTAAAAATTAATTATCTGTAAAAATGGCCCTTTACAGTGAAGTAGATAATAGCATCTAAAAGAGATAAGCCATAAGGGCAACGCACATTTTTACATTCTCTTTGAATAGACTCTCCTCCCCAAATGCCAACCTCCCCAATTTTGGAAATAAAGGCACCCTAAAATGATGGTACTAATGGGCAAATAATCACTGATTTGGATCACTACGTTCTTACTTAAATATCTCCTAGGTTGTTAGTATATGTTTTGGGGTTTTATGGTTATTATTGTTGCTTTAAAGAAACTTTTGGTCATTTGTTTTAATCAACTGTAAGTACAGTTTTGTTTTCTGAGTTAGTTGGGATAAAATTTGATTTTTTAATGTTAGTTTTCAAAAACTTACAGAATTTGACCTAATTCAAGTATCTTGAGGTAAAAATTTTTTAACTTAGGAAATTAACAAACTACTGCTGATGTATTTCAGTTGCTGCAATGTATACTCCCCATAAAAAAGAGAATTAAGGTGTGATAGTTTAAGTATAACCGTGGATTACAAAATGTGATCTCTGGAGTCTGGAGTTTGTGAAAGGACCTAGCCTTGGAGCGTTGTCCATTTCTAGGGGAAATGAAACTAGTAGTATTCTAATTTGTCAATATTGAATTTTGATTTTTCAGAAAATGGCCCCTCCCAAGACAACGTCTTGTGTTAGGACATAATAATGTTGGTATCTCATTGAAAACAAAGATTTTACTGTTAGGCCAAATAAGATGGGCAAATATAGACACTGTAGTGTGTTGTCCTAGTTTGAACTAGTTTGTTCTTGAAAGTTATTACAGTGATATATGTCCAAGATGAAAATTAACCGAAATTTTAAAATAAATCTATTTGAAAATTTCCTTAGAGATGAAAACTCTTTGATGATGCTTTTGTGAATAAAATCCTTGTCTTCTTAGGAAGTACCTCATGCAGCATTAGCGTTGATTAGTGGTCTTCTGGGTTTTGAAGTTGAGCTTATTTGGCCTCAGTCACATTCAAGCAGGGATAAAGTAACAGTTGTCTCAATGAAAGACCCAAATCACCTGTGCAGATAAAAGTAACTGAATCAGAGGCACAATAGTAGTGGTCTTTTCATGTGATGTTAGAAAACAATGATGACTTTTATTAAACTGTTAGTAAATTTTCAGTGGCCTCTAATTTTCAAAAGCTTAAGTATTGACTGGGTAAGTCATGCCTGAATTTTGTTTTTCATTTTTTAAAATAAGTGTGGCCCCTTTTTCTGTTTGAAATAGGATTCAACATTTAATGTTAACAGTATTTTATTTTAGTGAAGTTTATTTTGGTCATGACAATTTATTAGACTTCTTTCAGTAGCTTGTTAGAGACAATCTCGAGGGCTGGAAAGTGTTGCTAATATAGATATTGTACATTTCTGACTTGGTGATGAGCTTATAAGTTAATTTTGTCATAGTTCAAGACTTACCAATAGGAATCTGTTAAAGGATATTTTTAAAGGAACTTCTTTATTGTGAAAATGTTCTTTCAATGCCAGTAATAGTTCATTGAATATCATAGCAGCTGAGAACTTGGACTGTATTTTTATATAGCATAGTTCAGCTCAAGCGTATCTTTAGTTTGGATTATCAGCATTCTCTTATGTAGACTTCTATCATTGTAGATATGTAATTACAGTAATAAGCAATTCTCATAACCATGCTCACTCAGACTGTGTCATTTGAAACTGCCAGTAGCTATAGCTCTTAGAGACAAAGTTAATTCATTTCATTTCCATTTTTGACAGTTCTTTTCAGTGTTCACAAAACAAGAAAAGCTATTTCCTATTTGGTATAAAGAATATAATTTCCAGCTTCACCCGAGAATGCCATGGTGGTATATTGCTATATGACAGTGTTATGCATTTAATCATGAGGGGGGAAAGATTTTGGATTTTTGGATTTTTTCTTATTTAAAAGAAGTATTGAGTATATTAAGAATGTAGTTTCAAATCAATAAGTCATTAACAACACTGTTTCAGCTGCACACAGAGAGAACCTTCTGTGCCTTTTTGCCTGCAGTAAGCGTTCATTTCTATTTTACAGGAGCTGTAAGAATGTTGATGATGATTATTGCACCTTGTTCTTCTGTATATAGACTTGATTAAGTATTGTTTTTTTTAAGCAAGGAGCAGTTCTTTATTACTAGGTAGAGACCCTAGTAAACATGAGAGGAGCTATCATATGTCCTTGGAGCCCAGCCTCTTGCCCAGAGAGTGAGCGGGGCACTCCTCTGGAATGTTGTCGTTTGTGTGTATGTGTGTACATATGTGTATAAATAGTTATTTAAATACGTAAATATAAAATCCGGCATCACATTGGTGTGATGACAAGAAGTAGTCAGGTGCTAGGTGGTTACATTAAAAGCACAGCAGAGAGTATAATCAGTCACCACGACTGGTGGTTTTGTAAACTAGGTTCAGTTTTTGAACCACCCAGAATACCTCATGTGTAAATACAGCGGTCATGACTCAATTGAAATACCGTTATTGTGAAAAGAATGTGAAGCCACTGGTTGGCTTATGCCTTCTGATCTATCATTCTTGCCTCTTTTTTTGTAAAGGGGTTGGTTTTTTGGTTTTGTTTTTTAATAGGATTTACAGCTAGAATTTTGAATGCCAAAGTTCTATTTATTAAATAAAAAGTTTTCAATGTTAATGGCTAAGTATTTTTCCACTGGACTATTGTTTGTTGATGTTGGAATTTGTATTTACAGAGAAATAAATTTTTTATAAAAAAGATTTATGTCTTCCAAGTGCCTCACGTTAATATAAGAATGTATTTTAAATTTCAGACTCTCCTGAATTCTCAGTGATGAGAATATGCTGACTTGATACTTAGGTAAAAGCTTTCTATAAATACACAAGAGAATCTTTGACTACAACATGGAGACTTCTGCTTTAAGTCTGATTTAGAATGTCTTTCGAGTTACTGAAAAGCTTTTTCTCCGGGTCTTCTCATGAAGGGCACTGAGATTTTCCTTTGGCAGGTGCTGTAAATGCAAAGCATGCCTGTATCCATTTCAGCTAATAGAGTTCTGTCCACCTTTAGAATTTCTAAAATCCCCATTTAAATCAAGAGTCTTCTTTCTACTTTTCCAACAGACAAAATCCGATTTCAGTTTTCCATAATGCTGAAAGATTGGGCTGGCAAGTCAAATCTTTTTCATTTTGCACCTTCTAATTGAAGATTGAAACCTTACTGAAACAAATACAATACAGCATTGTTAAAAGGTTGCTTATGCAGAGGCCTTGACATTTCAGCTTTGATGGTTTGCCAGCCTGGGCCCAGAGATGCCCTGGGGATGGCACCCTGGGTCCTGTTCCAACCCAAATAGGCTATAGCCTCAAGGTCTCCAGGAAGTTGGTTAAATATTTGGATTACCGGTATCTGTTTCCAGTCCAGCTAACTTGGCATTGCTCTTTCAAGAGTCTTTAATGAGGCACCTAATTCAGTTAACAGAAAGACCACTTTGAAAATCATGCATCACAGACAGCTTAGCTTTGCAAGCATATGTCTGAGAGATACAGCAGAATGGGTAAAATCCTAGAAATTTCTAAGGTTATTAGTGAAGAGATTTCTCCTTCAAAATGAAAGATATGGTTATTTTTGATCTGGTTAACAAACTTGATGGGAGAGTGAATAAAGAGCTTTCGATAGGGTCCATCCCAGGGATTTGGCCAAAGTTTGAGCTGATTTTTATGCCAACTTCCCCAACAAAGCAGAATCGTTCTGTGTAGAAATGCAGATTCAGTTAGAAAGAGGTGTGAGACGTTAGTAACGGCACACAGTGGCGGCGTGTGGGTCCAGTTGAGCGAACACTTTATAAATGAATAGCACTCTAGTATGTCAATGAAGACATCCTCCTTGATTTAGAGGACATTCCAGTTTGAGGACTCAAATTATGATACAGTGTTTCTAAAATGTTTGAATAAAACTGCCGTCCCTGGCAAAACTTTGGTGTGATCACAAAAAGAAAAATCCTTCCATTTTAGCCAACTTGTTTTCACTTAAAGACGCTCCCACTTCACAGTCTCTATTGACTCCCTCATAACAGAAATTTTAAGTTAAACAGATACCTACCCTGTAACCCAGAAATTTCACAGTAGATGTTTGAGATAAATATAAACCTACACCTAGAAAGAGTCTTGTAGATGAATGTTCATAGCAGTTTTATTCATAGTAACCCCAAGCTGGAAATGGTCCAGGGATCTGTCAGTAAGAGTTCTCTCCCCAGAGTTGAACAGCAGCATTCTTTTACAGTCTTGGGTTCTAATTGATTGTCACTTAATATTCCGTATACTTTTTGGAAAATGGAGTAAAGTTTAATAAACAACAAGGCAGTGGAGAGTCAGAGTTGGAATGCAGACCTCCTGTTGACTTTTGTTTATACTTCTCTCTGGAGTATTGTCCTTTGTCATGCTGCCACATATATTCTGTGAGTGTCCACAATTCATGTGAAGTACTTGGTCTCACCCTTCCTTTGTGCCACTGCTTGTGTTTGGGGACTGGTCTCCCACCAGACTTTGAGCTCTTTTAAAACAGGCTACTTCTCTTATTAAACTTTGTGTTTAGTGAGCAGCTAGGTGATACTACCCTCCAGAGATGTGCACATATCTGTCCTTAGCCCCAGGAAGGAAGAACTCCATTTCCAAGGAGAAAATGTGGTCTTTAAAGCATAGGTCACCCTATCAGGGTGTGGAGCTCTTAATGGAAGGGGGATAAGGTGATGATAAATCCTACTTAGGCAGGTTCCATTTTCCTCCATCTCTTAGATCTCTTGTTAATCTCTCCTGTGACTACTCTTTCTGCTCTTCTGTGGGTCCAGGCCACAGGACTGGACACAGGTCTTCCCAGCCTCGGTGCTCCTGGAGCATAGCAGTCTCATGAGGCTTCAGGCCAGCTGTGTAGGTTTTGTAAGGGCAAATCCAAGGTTTAGCTTAAAACAGCAACAAAATATCAACTGAAAAAATGAATGCAGTTGCATCTAACTTTAAGTTTGAGAATACATATGTATACACCAATCTGGAGAATAATAATTTAAACAGAAATAGTACAGCTGGCATCCTTCTAAAGAAGGAAGCAAGGTAATTTAATTTACATTTTTTATTCCTATACTGATCATTTAGTCGTAAAACAAGTGCTTAAAGTTGTTTAACAGTCCACGATGACTAAAAAAACTGCACAGGAGGTGTGTCTTCTGAATGTATCATCATCGTCAACCAACGTTTGAGCACATGCCAACCACACACAAGGACCTTGCATAGATTATCCCATTTATTCCCCTATATAGTACTCTATGAAATAGGTGCTGTTGCTATCCCTACTTCAGACAAAGAGCTTGAGGCACAGAGAAGTTTAATATCTTACCCAAGTTGGAACAGCTTATAAGAGGCAGTGCTACAATAAGAGCCAGGCCTCTTTGACTCCAAAGCCTGACTCTGAACTGCTCACCAGCCCTCCTCCTACCGCAGTTTTGTGGTCGAAATTAAACAACTCCTCCTTCCTAAATCTGCTTCCTCATTGGGCTTCTCCATTCCATAAGTTTCACCTTCATTCCAAGAATCCTTTCTGGTAATTTCTTGCCCACAATTCACTTTCATATTCGTTTCCTGTTGCTTCTGTCACCAATTACCACAAACTTGTTAGTTTATAACAACACAATTATCTGACAGTTCTGGAGGTCAGAAATCCAAAGGGGGTCTCACTGGGCTAAAATTGAGGTGTTGCCAGGTCTGTGTTCCTTTCTGGAGGCTCTATGGGAGAATGTCTTTCTTTGCTTTTTCCAGCTTCTACAGGTTATTACATCCCTTGGTCCCATTATTCTCTCTTCAAAACCACCAATGCCAGGCTGAGTTGCTCATACATTGTCTTTGGTTCTCTTCTGCCTCCCTCTTCCACTTTTAAGAACCCCTACGATTACGCTGGGCCTACCAAGATAATCCAGGAAAATCTCCGTATTCTAAGGCCAGCTGATTAGCCATCTTAGCTCTATCTGCAACCTTAATTCCTCTTTGCTATGTAATCTAACATATTCATAGGTTCCAGGGATTATGTCGTAGACATCTTTGGGGCCATTATTCTACCTTCCACACCAGCTCCTAAACAAATTAGATGTCAAATCTTGAAGATTTTACCTTCCCTGGTTCTTTCACATTTGTCTTAGGTAGTTCATTTCCATTTCCCTTGTTGCATTTGATTAGGCCCAAACGGCTGTAAAACAGATGTCAGATACTTGAGCTTAAAAGAAATTAAATTGGAGCCTCCAAAGTCACCTTTTATGCAATATCATTATTGATTCAGGTATTTGTTTCACTCAAGAAAAGACGTGTAAGACTCCTGACTTAACTTCTTTAAAAAAAAAAGCAGCATTGTCTTTTCAGAGAATTTCTGAATTCTTATAGCATTGATGTTTGTCAATGTCTTATGGAATGTGCCACAATCCAGGTTATTTGATTCTTTTCTCATAATTAGACTCAGGTTAAACATTTTTGGCAAAAATGCTACAAGGGTGATGAGTATTTCTCCATCACATTTGGAAGTTCATAACAGTGTGTACCATTATTGGTGATGCTAATTTAGATCATGTGGTTGTGCTAAATGATTACCTTCAATTTAAACAGACAAATGGAGGGCAGTTGAAAAGGCCTGGGTCCGTATAAGGTGGGGAGTTGGAACAAAGACCTTTACCTAAAGCCAGGATCCCCAAAAGATCATATATTAAATTAAAGGAAGAAATGGGAGGAATATCTGCCCTGTAGTGAAAGGAAATTGGTTTTCAAGCACTCAGCTCCAGGCAGGGGGATAAAAAAATGTCCCCTTAAGAATTTGCAACCATAACCCTACATTCATGTAGAGTGAGGTTTGAATTTATGCTACATGTATGGATCAAGAAATCCTATCACCAGAAGTTGACTTAGAGTTCTGGCTTAGTGGCTCCCTGGAATCCTAGATGAAAGAAAATAAATCTTCTCTGGAGGGAAGCATTTTGAATTGAGTCCTCACAGAATTCCCATGGATTTGTCCCTCTGAACATGAGCTCAAAATCCAAAATTTTTAAACATGAGGAAAAAATAAAGTCAGCAGAACCAATAAATAGCAGAGTTAGCCCATAAATGTTTCAGATAATGGAATTATATACTAAAATAGAAATTACTGTATGATTTAAATGTATATAAAGTTTAAAACCTTGCAACACTCATCTCTAAGATAGTGACTAGAAGAGGCACAAAGGAGCTTCTGGGTTTTAGGAGATGTTCTGTTTTTTGATCTTGGTGATGTTTACACAAACGTGTTCACTTTGTGAAAATTCATCAAGCTGTGTCCTTATAATTTGTGTATTTTTCTATATGTATGTATAATTCAATTAAAAATTTATTCTAAAAAGTGAACCCAGAACTTTGGGGGGGAAATCAAATAGAATTTTTATAAATGAAAAATATAACTTAAAAATAGAACAATTAAATAGCATGTTAGATACAAACAAAGAGAGACTTAATGAACTGGAATGTAGTCAAGAAGAAATCGCCCAGAAAAGGAGATTTAGAAACCTGAAGGATATAATGAGATGGTCTAATAAAAAATTTAATTAGAGTTTTCAAAAGGAGAGAATTGAGAAATGGAGAATACAAAATATTTAAAGAGACCATATTTATTTTCCAGGATTAGGAAGTTTTTCAAGACAAAGAAAAACATAAATTTGGAAAGTCATGAAGTTCAGTGAAACTTAAGCCAGAAGAATGAAAAAAACATTCTGCCTGGACACATTCTAGTAAAACTCAGAATCTTAAAGGTAAAAAGAAGGTTTTAAAGGAGGCAGAGAATAAAAGATAAAATAAATTCAAAGAAACAATTAGAGCAGCAGAATTCTCATAAACAATAACAAAAGAGAGAAGACAGTAGAATGATATATTCTGAAGGCTGAAACAAAGTAACTGTCAACATAGAATCATATAAATTATCATTCACAATTGAGAGTTAAGTAAAGACATTTTTTCATAGAAACAAAACTTGGAAAGAGTTTAACATTAATGGCTCTCAATAAAAGAATTCCAAAAGGGTAAATTTCAGGAAGAAACATGAAATTCAGAAAGGAAGATCAAGAAACAAGAAGGAACAGTGAACAAAAATGTTGGTATACAAACACTGTATGAAACAGAAGAAATATGTACTTTTTGGCCTTTATTAGGTTGATGCAGTTTCATCTATTAGTTTGTTGAATGTTTTTTTCTTGAAAGGGAGTTGAATTTTGTCTAACTTTGTCGAATTTTTTCTGCATTGGTTGGGATGATCATGTGGGATTTTTCCTTTGATCTGTTAACATGGTGTATGACATGGATGGATTTTTGTATGTTGGATCATCCTTACCTTCCAGGAACAAATCCCACTTGGTCCTGGTGTATAATCCTTTTAATATGCTATTGAATTAGGCTTATGAGTATTTTGTTGAGGTCCCTTCTTTGTTTTTTACTAGTTTTACTATAATGCACCTAGGAATGGTTTTGTTTATATTTTTCCTGCTTAGGTTTCAAAGGCTCTTTGAATCTGTAGGTTGATGTCTTTCATTACTTTTTGGAAATTCTCAGCTGTTATTCCTATACATATTGTTTCTGACCCACTTTCTCTCTTCCTTCCATCTGTGACTCCAGTAGCGTGTGTCTTATCTTTTCACTCCTATGTTTCTTATGTTCTTTATTACTCTTTTGTTCCTCTTTTCTTCCTTCTGAATATTCTCTTCTGATATATCTTCCAATTCACTATTTTTATTTTTAGCTATATTATCTGTGAAATCCATCCATTGCATTCTCAATATCAAGTATTGTTGTATCTTTTTTTTAGGATTATGATCTTTTATATTTTTATCTTTTGCTGAAGATATCAAGAGCATCACATCCTCATGATTATTTTGTACATTTTCTTAAAAAGGTGGTAATTCTAAAAGTACTGTTATGTAGTAGCCAAGAAATTGTTAGTAATTACATTGCATTCAGATTTCTCAGGAACCCAAGCAGAGACCCTCTGCCTGAGTATTAATCTCACATGTTTTCTTGGACATTTCAGAGCTGCAGTTGCACATCTGTCTGTTGACATCAACATTATGACAACCATGCATTTATACAACAGGATGCTAGCCTTTGTCCACAATTTTTTGTTGTTGTTGTTGTTCAATTTCATAAGCATTTTTTATTTTTTATTTTTTTTGTTTTTTGGTGAGGAAGATTGTCCCTGAGCTAAGATCAGTGTCAATCTTCCTCTATTTTTTATGTAGGACGCTGCCACATCATGGTTTGATGAGTGTTGTGTAGGTCCATGCCTGGTATCTGAACCTGTGAACCCTGGGCTGCCAAAGCAGAGTGTGCGAACTTAACTACACTACACCACCAGGCTGGTCCCTATTTTTTTCTCTAAAAAAATTATTTTTATTGTGGTAACCTTGGTTTATAACATTATCTAAATTTGAGGTGTACATCATTATATTTCAGTTTCTATGTAGATTACATGATTTTCACCACCCAAAGACTTACTAGCATCCATCACCATACACATGTCCCTGGTCACCCCTTTCACCCTTTTTCCTTCCCACTCCACTCTGGTAACCACCAATCTAATCTCTGTATCTACCAGCTTGTTTTTTGTTGTTTTTATCTTCTGTTTATGAGTGAGATCATACAGTATTTGACTTTGTCTGTATGACTTATTTCACTTAGCATAATAGCCTCAAGGTCCATCCATATCATCACAAATGGCAAGATTTCGTCTTTTTTATAGTTTAGTATTCCATTGTGTATATATACCACATCTTCATCCATAGATCCTTTGATGGGCACTCAGGTTGTTTCCAAGTCTTGGCTATTGCAAATAATGAACATAGAAGTGCATATATCTTTATGCGTTCGTGTTTTCATGTTCTTTGTATAAATGCCCAGCAGTAGAATAGTGGGATGATATGGTAGTTCTTAGTTTTTTGAGGAATCTCCATACTGTTTTCCATGGTTGCACCAGTTTGCATTTCCACCAGCAGTGTATGAGAATTCCCCTTTCTTCACATCCTCTCCAACACATTTCTTGTCTTGTTAATTATAGTTGTTCTGACAGGCATGAGGTGATATCTCACTGTAGTTTTGATTTGCATTTCCCTAATAGTGATGTTGAACATCTTTTCATGTGCCTGTTGGCCATCTGTATATCTTCTTTGGAAAAATGTTTGTTCAGATCTTTTGCCCATTTTTTAACTGCGTTGTGTTTTCTTCATGAGACATATCAGTTCTTTATATATTTTAGATATTAACCTCTTATCAGATACATGGTTTGCAAATTTCTTCTCCTAATTGTTAGGTTGTCTTTTCACTTTGTTGTTGATTTCTTTGGCTGTACAGAAGCTTTTTTGTTTGATGTAGTACAATTTGTTTATTTTTTCTATTGTTTCCCTTGCCTGGTCAGACATGGTATTTGAAAATATGGTGCTAAGACCAACGTCAAAGAGCATACTGCCTATATTCTCTTCTAGAGGTTTCATGGTTTCAGGTCCCATATTCAAGTCTTTAATTCATTTTGAGTTAATTTTTGTGTATGGTGTAAGATAATGGTCTATTTTCATTCTTTTGCATGTGGCTACCCGGTTTTCCCAGTACCATTTGTTGAAGAGACTCTCCTTTCTCCATTGTATGTTCTTGGCTCCCTTGTCAAAATTTAGCTGTCCATAGATGTGTAGGTTTATTTCTTGGCTCTTGGTTCTGTCCCATTTATCTGTGTGTCTGTTTTTATGCCAGTACCATGCTGTTTTGGTTACTATAGCTTTGTAGTATATTTTGAAACCAGAGAGTGTGATACCTCCAGCTTTGTTCTTTTTTCTCAGGATTGCTTTGGCTATTCAGGGTCTTTTCTTGTTCCATGTAAATTTCAGGAGTCTTTGTTCTACTTCTGTGAAAAATGTCATTTCAACTTTGATAGGGAATGTATCAAATCTGTAGATTGCTTTAGGAAGTATGGACATTTTTGTATGTTAATTCTTCCAATCCAAGACCATGGAATAACTTTGCACTTCTTTGTGTCTTCTTCAATTTCTTTCAACAATGTTTTATAGTTTTCAGTATAAGGATCTTTCACTTTCTTGGTTGAGTTTATTCCTAGGTATTTTATTCTTTTTCTGCAATTGTAAGTGGGATTGTATTCTTAATTTCTCTTTCTGCTACTTTGTTGTTAGTGTATAGAAACACAACTGATTTTTCTTTGTTGATTTTGTATCCTGCAACTTTATCATACTCATTTATTATTTCTAAAATATTTTGGTGAATTCTTTAGGGTTTTCTATATATAAAATCATGTCATCTGCAAATAGTGACAGTTTCACTTCTTCCTTTCTAATTTGGATGCCTTTTATTTCCTTTTCTTGCTTGATTACTCTGGCTAGGACTTCCAATACTATATTAAATAAGAGTGGTGAAAGTGGGCATCCTTGTCTGGTTCCTGTTCTTAAAGGGATAGCTTTCAGTTTTTCTCCATTGAGAATTATATCAGCTGTGGATCTGTCATATATGGCCTTTATTATGTTGATCTACTTTCTTCTATACCTATTTTATTCAGAGTTTTTATCATAAAGGGATATTGTATCTTGTCAAATGCCTTCTCTGCATTTATTGAGATGATCATGTGATTTTTATTCTTCATTCTGTTAATGTTGTGTATCACGTTGATTGATTTGTGGATGTTCAATAATCCCTGCATCCCTAGAATAAATCCCACTTGATCATGGTGTATGAGCTTTTTGATGTATTGTTGTATTTGATTTGCTAGTATTTTGTTGAGGATTTTTCCATCAATGTTCATCAGTGATATTGGCCTATAATTTTCTTTTTTGTGTTTTCCTTGTCTGGTTTTGATATCAGGGTAATGTTGGCCTCATAGAATGAGTTAAGAATCTTCTCCTCCTCCTCAATTTTTTGAAAGAATTTGAGAAGAATAAGGATTAAGCTTCATTGAATGATTGGTAGAAATCAACAAGGATGCCATCTGGTCCTGGACTTTTGTTTTTTGGGAGGTTTTTGATTACTGTTTCAATCTTACTGGCAGTTGATCTGTTCAAATTCTCTATTTCTTCTTGATTCATTTTTGCAAGGTTGCATGATTCCAAGAATTTATGCATTTCTTCTAGATTATCTAATTTGTTGGTGTATAGCTTTTTGTAGTATTTTCTTACAATCTTTTGTATTTCTGAGCTGTCCATTGTAATTTCTCCTCTTATTTCTGATTTTATTTATTTGAGCCTTCTCTGTTTTTTTCTGGTGAGACTAGCTAAAGGTTTGTCAATTATTTTTTATTTTTTCAAAGAACCAGCTCTTTGTTTCATTGATTTTTTCAGTCTCTGTTTCAGCTTTTTCCACTCTGATTTTTATTATATCCTTCTTTCTACTGATTTGGGGCTTTGTTTGTTCTTCTTTTTCTAGTTCCTTTAGGTGCACTATTAGATTGGTTTGTGTGTGTGTGTTTGTAAAGATTGGCACTGAGCTAATATCTATGCCAATCTTATTTTTTTTGTCTTCCCCCCAAAGCACCCCAGTACGTAGTTGTATATTCTAGTTGTAGGTCCTTCTGTGTCTGCTATGTGGGATGCCACCTCAGCATAGCTTGATGAGCAGTGCTAGGTCCAGACCCAGGACCTGAACCAGCCAAACCCTGGGCCTCTGAAGCAGAGCACGTGAACTTAACCACTAGGCCATGGGGCCTAGTTTGTATTGCTATAAACGTCCCTCTTAGAACTGCTTTTGCTGTATCCCATAAATTTGGCATGTTGTATTTTCAAATTCATTTGTCTCCAGGTAGTTTTTTGATTTCTCCTTTGATTTCTTTGTTAACCCAATAGTCATTCAGTGGCATTTTGTTTAATCTCCACATACTTGTGGCTTTTCCAGTTTTCTTCCTGTAGTTGATATCTAGTTTCATACCGCCATGGTCAGAAAAGATGCTTAGTATTATTTCAGTTTTCTTAAATTTGTTGAGACTTGTTTTTTGGCCTAATATGTGATCTAGCCTGGAGAATGTTTCATGTGCGTTTGAAAAGAATGTGTGTTCTCTGGTTTTTGCATGGAATGTTCTTTATATATCTACTAAGTCCATCTGATCTAATATGTCAGTTAAGGCCAGTGTTTCCTTATTGATCTTCTGTTTATATGATCTATCCATTGGTCTAAGTGGAGTGTTAAAGTCCCGCACTATTATTGTGTTACTCTCTGTTTCTCCTTTTATGTTTGTTAATAGTTGCTTTATATATTTAGGTGCTCCTATGTTGGGTGCATAGATATTTACAAGCGTTATATCCTCTTGTTGGGTTGTTCCCTTTATCATTATGTAGTGCCCTTCTTTGTCTTTTGTTACAGTTTTTGTTTTAAAGTCTATTTCGTCTGCTGTAAGTATTGCTACCCCAGCTTTCTTTTCATTGCCATTTGCATGGAGTATCTTTCTTTATGCCTTCACTTTCAGTTTGTGAGTTTCTTTAGGTCACACATATATATATGTGTGCCATATATATATTGGTCTTTTTTTTAATTCAATCAACCAGCCTGTGTCTTTTGATTGGAGCATTTAGTCCGTTGACATTTAAAGCAGCTATTGATTAGTATGTACGTATTGTCATTTTGTTACTTTTTCTCTGAGTGTTTCAGTAGTTCCTCTCTGTTTCTTTCTTCTTCTCTTGCTCTCTTCCCTTGTGGTTTGATGCCTTTCTTTAGTATTATGTTTAAGTTCTTTTCTCTTAATTTTTGTGTGTTTATTATAGGTTTCTGGTTTCTGATTACCATGAGGTTCATATACAATAACCTATGTATATAGCAATCTATATTAAGTTGAAGTTCTCTTAGGTTTGACATCTTGCTAGAAACTCTACTCTTTTACTCCCCTCCTCCCATATTTTACGTTTTTGATATTATATTTAACCTCTTTTTTTTATGTATTTTTATCTGTTAACCTCTTATCATGGAAATAGATAAGTTTAGTACTTTTGTCTTTTGTCCTTCATGTTAGTTTCATAGGTGGTTGATCTACTACCTTTACTGTATATATATTTACCTTTACCAGTGATTTTATTATTTTTTGGTAATTTTCTTATTCCTACTTGTGGTCTTTTCTTTTCCACTTAAATAAGTCCCTTTATCATTTCTTGTAAGGCTGGTTTTTTGGCGATAAACTCTTTTAGTGTTTGCTTGTCTGGAAAACTCTTTATTTCTCCTTCCATGCTGAATGATAATCTTGCTGGGTAGAGTATTCTTAGCTGTAGCTTTTTCCTTTCAGCACTTTAAATATATCATGCCACTCCATTCTAGCCTCTAAGCTTTCTGCTGAGAAGTCAGCTGATAGGCTTATGGGGCTTCCTTTGTATATAACCTGTTGCCTTTCTCTTGTGGCTTTTAGGATTCTCTCTTTGTCTTTAACTCTTGACAGCTTAATTATAATGTGTCTTTGTGTGAGCCTCTTTGGGTTCACCTTGTTTGGTGCTCTCTGGGCTTCTTGTACCTGGATGTGTTTCCCGCCTTAGGTTAGGAATGTTTTCAGCTATTATTTCTTCAAATAGATTCTCTGCTCCTTTGTCTCTCTCTTCTCCTTCTGGGACACCTATAATATGGATGTTAGTGTGCTTGATGTTGTCCCAGAGTTCCCTTAGACTGTCCTTGTTCTTTTTCATTCTTTTTTCTTTTATCTCTTCAGCTTGGGTGAGTCCCTCTAGTCTTTTGTCCAGCTTGCTGATCTCTTCTTCTGTATCATCTACTCTGCTATCGAGTCCCTCTAGTGAATTTTTCATTTCCATTATTGTATTCTTCATTTCAGATTGGTTCTTTTTTACATTTTCTAATTCTTTGTTGAAGTTCTCACTGTAGTCATGTGTTCTCCCTAGATCAGTGAGTGTCCTTATGACTATTAGTTTGTACTCTTTATCAGGTAGATTGTTTATCTCTGTTTCATTTAGTTATTTTTCTGAGAATTTGTCCTGTTCCCTTGTCTGGAACATATTTCTTTGTCTCCTCATTTTTGCCTATTTCTCTGTGCTTATATCTATGTATGTATTAGGTTGGTCAGCTCTTTCTCCCAATCTTAGAGAAGTGGCCTTATAGAAGAGATGGTTTATGAGGCACAGTAATGTGCTCCCTCTTGTCACCAGTTGCAAATGTTCTGGGAGTGTCCCCTGTGTGGTCTACATGTGTCCTGTTATGGTAGGCTTGCTTTTGCTGCAGGGGCCTGGAGAGGCTAAGCTGTGCCCCTGGCCAGCTGGTTGTAATGCTCAGCTGTGTGTGCCTGCTACAGCCCCTTCAGTCACTTTATTGGTTGGGGGGAGCCCTGGCACAGTTGCCTGCAAGGTCCAATAGCACATCCCTGCTGAGTTTTTCTGTTAGTATGTAGGCCCCTAACAGAGGCTCGCAATTGCTGTACGCACAGTCAGGGGCTCACAATTGCTGTAGGCCTCAGCCTGCAAGGCTGTTGTCATCTCTGTTAGTGCAGCTGGGTGGGGCTAACCCCAGGTGTAGCAATACATAATTGTTTCAGGCATTGGAAGTTGGGGCTTATCCCCTATGTGGTGGTTTGAGAAACACAAGTCTGCTGCAGCTGGCAAACCCCACTGCCCATAGGCCCACACACACCATCAATGCAGTCCTGCCCCATGAGCACACTCTGCCCCACTGAAATGAACCCACTCATCCTACTGCAGCGGCCCCACAGATCCCACATATGTAGGCCCACAGTTGCCCAAGGTCTTGCTGATGGATGGGGCCAGTCCCTAGGGTGAACTGCCTGCCCTTGCTGAGCTGGATTAAATTGGTGTCCCAGTGAGTATGTACCCAATGAGGGGTAAAGCCCTGCACTAACAGGCCAGGGGAAGAACTCCAATGACATTTGCCAGTGTCTGTGTCAGCATACTTGTACTATGTCAGAATAATGGCTGCTGCTAATGTTTCAGTCCCTGGGGTGGTAGTCCCAACCACCTCCTGCCTCCCTGAGATGCACCCAGAGCCTATCAAGTGAGTCTCTTTTCACCAAAGAACTGTGCACCTTTCTTTCTGGTGATTTTGTGTTGCTTTCCAAAATGGGCGAATTTGTGTGGGGCTCATTTAAGAGCAGGCTTTTCTTTTCCTTATGTTTGATAGCTTTCCTGGGGGTATTCCCCATTGTTGTTAATAGCTAGCAAAGCCAGATATTATGACACTTGTCTCAGTTTTGCTGAGTTCAAAAGCTGCTTATTGTGGCAAAACTCTCCTGGTCAGATCCCCTGCTCTTCCAGGGAAGGCTTCATACCTTAAGATTGCTCCTGGCCATGAAGCACCACAGCTGGAATGTGGCTTTTTCCTCCCCAGGAAGATATTTCTGCCTCTTCCACTTTGGTCAGTGTCGACCCTTGTTGTGGGAGTCTTTTAGCCAGTTTCCAGGTCTCTCTCAGGGGTAATGTTCCAAGGGTAGTTGTAAATTTGTTGTGTCCATGGGAAGAGGTTAGTTCAGAGTGCTTCTATGTCACCATCTTTCAGTAAATCCCCTTAAGTATTGTATTTTTGGTTCTAGAATTTTCATTTGGTTCTCCTTTAGAATTTTCAGCTCTCTGCTAACTATCTCAATTTTGTCTTTTATTTCTTGAACATATTAGGCATAAATATTTTAAAGCCCATTATCTGTATCCCCAGTTAGTCTGTGTCTACTGTCCGTTGTCTCTCTTCATTTTTTATGTCTTATTTCCACATATGCCTAGTCATTGTTTAACTTTGAGCTAAATATTGCATGTGAAAATATTATAGACATAATTTGAGGCTCTTGATAATGTTATATTACTCCAGACAGGATTTAAATTTGCTTCTGGTAGGGCTAGGGACACTAATCACCTTAATCATGTCAGGGATTCAGATAATTTAGAGCAAGAACTTGAGCCCTTGGGGGAGCCACTCTACCTCTGGCTCCACTAGCAGAGTCCCAACCCAAAGCCAACGGCACTTACCAGGGGCTCCATTCCTAAGAGGGCTATAGGATTAGTGCTATGACCCACAGGCCAAATCTAGCCCACCACCTGGTTTTGTAAATAAAGTTTTATTGGAACACACTCATGCTCATTTATTTACTGGTTGCCTGAGGCTACTTTTGTGCTACAATGGCAGAACTGAGGAGTTGTTAGAGACTATATGACCCTCCAAGCCAAAATCATTTCTTATTTGGTCTTTTATGGGAAAATTTTACTGACCCATGTCCTAGGTCCATAAGTGTGAGGAAAGCTCTGTCCAGCCTCTCAGCCTCTGAGCTATCTTTTCCAGAAGTGGCAGATCACCCTAAAGGAAAAATAGCCCCAAAGTCCAGAGTAACCTCTTTTAGTTCTTTTCTTCTACTGGATCTTGGACCTGTAATTATATTATTGCATCATTAGCTGTCGATGTCTTCAAGTAGACTTTTCCCAGCATTTACTAGTTGTTGTCTCTGGAAGAGTTGATCTGAATTTCCTAGTTTGACGTTACTGGAAGCAGAAATCTTATGTTTTTTATAAGACATTTTTACAACCAGTTTTTAAATAAATTCAGCCTGACAGTGGGTACTCCACCACTCCCTTTTGTTTGTTAAAGATATTGTTTGCCAGGGATATTGTCCTTTGTTACCTTTGTTCTTCTCTAGTTATTTGCTACAGTGAGGTAGGATGCAGTTATTCTAGAGTTGGCTTTTGTACATATAAGAACTATCACCACACAAAAATGACTTTTTTCCTAGACTATTTCAATAATACATTTGCTTCACTAAGTTCCTTCCCCTTCTAATCTATTCTTTATATTTGCTTCTGAATATTCTTCAGAATGGCTAATCAGGCTCTCAAAAACCTTCAATGATTCCCCATTGTCCACTAAAGAAATCCTTAACCTGGCATTCCACGTCCTTTTTTTTTTTCTTATCCTATTTTTTAAGTTTTCTCCCTCAGTATTCTGATACACATACATTGGTGAAAGTGGACACTCAGTTCTGCTCAAAAAATACCAACTTATTTCCAGCCAACTTAATACTTCTTTCTCCTTTAGAATAAACTTCCTCACAGTTCTACTTTTCAAAATTCAACTGAGATGAGATTTGTTTATATTTCCCTGTTTAGGTTTGATAAGGCTCTTTGAATGTGTGGGTTGATGTCTTTCATTACTTTTGGAAAATTCTCCCATTATTCCTTTACATGTTGTTTCTGCCCTGCCTTCTCTCTTCCCCTCATCTGTGACTCCAGTTGTGTGTATCTTCTTTTTTATCCCATAGGTTTCTTATGTTCTTTACTACTCTTTTGTTCCTCTTTTCTTCATTCTGAATATTCTCTTCTGATGTACCTTCCAATTCACTCTTTCTCTTTTTAGCTATATTGAATTATCTGTGAAATCCATCCATTGACTTCTCCTTATCCTTGTATGTCTCACAGTCATTTGCACCTAGTGCACATTCAATAAACATATGTTTTTCACTGGACATTAATTTAGTTATAAAATATTTGCTTTGAGTAATTTCTCTTTCTCAATACTTCTGTTAGAGAAACAAAGATAAACTTTGTGTTTGTGTTTGTTCCTCTTTTTGCTTGAGGAAGATTGTCCCTGATCTAACATCTGAGCCGATCTTCCTCTGTTTTGAGTGGGATGCTGCCACAGTGTGGCTTGACAAGCGGTTCTAAATCCACACCTGGGATCTGAACCTGAGAACCCCAGGCCGCCGAAGCAGAGCACGCAAACTTAACCACTATGCCACCAGGCCAGCCCCATAAACTTTTTTTTATTGGAGTATTGTCAGTCTTTTATTATTTCTTCCACAAGTGCTTGAATCATTAATGAAGTAGCTGCTAAAATTAATGGAATTATTTCTAACATTGGAGTGGCTAGAGAATAGTCATTAAATAAAGGCTATCATCAGATATGGTATTGACAGATTTCTTATAACTGTTATAGACTGTTGATAACAGTTGAATAATTTGAATCCACTAATTTCTATTTTAATTCAAGTAGCAAGATAAACCATATGATCAGTATCTAAAAATCTTAATATTTTAAACATTTAGACCCCTTATTAATTCTAATCTCAAGTCTCTGGGTAATTTTATGAAAGAATCTTCAAGAATACACACAAGTTAGTTAATTTAGGAGTCCAGAGGAAGACGTCTCCTTGAAAGGATATGGGTTTTAAAACTTTCTGAGGTAAACTGAAATGTCCAATTTTCTTATGTGTGTAATGTGGGGTAATTATCTTATTTATCCTTCCCATTAATATAACCTTTGTGTAGTATTGAATCTGTGATAAAAAATAAATTCTATTTGTATCTTTGAACAGTTGCCCTCAATAGTTAAGTTATGTTGGCAAGTGGTGGGCAGTATAGAAAGCAATAACTAAAAGGTCAGATACTCCTGGGGTAGAGCTAGAAAAAGTGCCCAGATTAAATATTGTAGTGGAGAATGAAGAGTGGTATAATGGAAGGCTGACTATCATGAGGACACCAAGGATTGGTGAGTCTTCCTATTGGGATAGGAAGTGTTTTTATCTGGCTTTTGAGTTCAGAATGAACGGGATAATAGCTTTTATGTGCAAGCAACAAAGGATGCAGCAAAATGTATAAGGATTTAAGACTCAATGGTAATATTTGCCCATCAATGAGTCTAGGGCAGGAGGGGATGAAAAGAATGGATCTGGAGAAGAAAGAATGAAAAATTTCTCTATAGTACTCAGGAAGGCTACATTATTAATAGAAGGAATGCTTATTTCCATTTGATATGAATAAAGAGATATTTGGGGAATTGCTTATTCCAAACATCTACCAACGTTCTGCAACTTTTGTGTTAAACATTTTATTCACCCTGCAATTCTCTTTTAATAGATTTTATTTTTAAAGCACTTTTAGGCTTACAGAAAAATTGCACAGGAAACTTATCCGCTCTCTCTCCACCTCTGCTTGCAGTTTCCCCTATTATTAACATCTTGCATTAGTGTAGTACGTTTGCTATAATTGATGAACTAATATTGATGCATCATTATTAACTAAAGTCCATAGTTTATATTAGGGTTCACTTTTGTTATAACAGCTCCATGGTTTTGACAATACTTGTGTCATGTATCCACCATTGCAGTATTACACAGACTAGTTTGACTGCCCTAAATTCTTTGTGCTCCACCTATTCCTCCTCTTAAACCCCTGCAAACCACTGACCTTTTTACTGTCTCTATAGTATTGCCTTTTCCAAAATGTTATATAGTTGGAATCATAGAGTATGTAACATTTTCAGATTGGCTTCCGGTACTTAGCAATATGCATGTAAGATTCCTCCATATCTTTCCATGGCTTAATAGCTTATTTCTTCTTATATATTGACCATTCCATTGTATGGATATATCACAGTTTATCCATTCCCTTATTGAAGGACATTTGGTTGTTTCTCGGTTTTGGCAATTATGAATAAAGCTGCTATAAACCTTCGTGTGCAGGTTTTTGTGTGGACATAAGTTTTCAACTCCTTTGGGAAACACCTAGGAGCACAATTCTGGGTGACATGGTAAGACCATGTTTAGCTTTATAAAACACCACCAAACTGTCTTCCAAAATGACTTATCATTTTGCATCTCAACCAGCAGTGAATGAGACTTCCTACTGCTCCACATTCTTGTCAGCTTTTGGTGTTGTCAGTGTTTTGGATTTTAACCACTCTGATAGGTGTGGAGTAGCATCTCATTATTGTTTTAGTTTGCATTTCCCTAATGATATATGCTGTTGAGCGTCTTTTCATGCACTTATTTGCCATCTGTATATCTTATTTGCACGTTTTTAAATTGGGTTGTTTGATTTCTTATTGTTGAGTTTAAGAATTCTTTGTATATTTTGGATACAAGTCCCTTATCAGATATGTGTTTTGCAAATATTTTCTCCCAGTCTATGGCTTATCTTTGCATTCTCTCATCAGTGTCTTTCTCAAAACAGAAATTTAATTATAATGAAGTCCATGTTTCCATTTTTTCTTTGGTGGGTTATGCTTTTGATGGGTTATCTAAAAAGTCATCATCAAAACCAAGATCGTATAGATTTTCTCCTATATTATCTTCTAGAAGCTTTATAGTTTTGCATTTTACATTTAGGTCTATGATCCATTTTGAGCTAATTTTTGTGAAAGCTTTAAGGTCTGCATTCATTTTTTTTGCATGTGAATGTCGTGCTGTTCGAGCACCATTTGTGGAAAGGACTATCCTTTCTCCATTAAATTGCCTTTTCTCTTTGTCAAAGATCAGTTGACTATATATGTGTGGTTTGCAATTCTCTTTTAAAATAAAGCTCCTGCTGGCAAAGGTAACATGTTGAAAGTTATTAATATTTTAGTGTGAAAGAATTATTCAAAATCTTCTATTGACAGCAGAGACTGGGTTAGAGAATACTGGCTGTTGAGGTAGTCATAATAGGTTGGCAGAAATCCACAGCTAAAATACACCAAAGACATATTGTCGAATGTATTCTTAATTTCGCCTGGGGCCTGAGTGTGTGTGGGTGAAGGGGTCACCTGCAGCCAGAACTTTGGTCTAGATGGGTCCTCATCCACTATGTAAAGGATTGGACTGGAGGGTCCGTTCCCTTTCCTGCTCCTTCAGTTACTCTGTGACACGTAAATTGTGAAGTTATTATTCAAATATTGCATTGTCATCAAGTGATTAATTATTTTTAGAATTACCTTGCTGTCAATCTCAGCTTTGATGTGGTAATTCACAAAGGAAGCCAAATGAATTCACATTTTCTATGGCTATAGCCCAGTTTTTCCTTAGCTCTGGAGCAGAGCTGGTCTGAAAACTTTCCAGGCAGAAGTTATCAGAAATGAGGACACTATAGAAAAACAGTGCATTTGATGACCCTGAACTGTCCTTCCTTCTATGCAGGGATTAATGCTTTCATACAAGAGTGCTATTCCAGGAATATATAAATTCACTTAAATTTAATCTAATGGCTAGATTCAATTTTCAGTAAAAATTGAAGCCTTCTTTTCAACTTGAACATGGTGGAGTATTTTGTTTCATAAATCTGTTAAAGGGTAATTTTCAAAAGCAGTAACATGACTCATATGAATATAAAATGAACGTGTCGCAGATTTTGTTTTACTCACTAATTAAATGAGGGACTGGAAAAGCTATTACAAATGATTCAAAAGAGAATCCAAAGAACAAACACAGTTATAAATCAGGAATATTGAAATGAATTTGTAAGTGGTTGCAAAATGCATTTCCATCCTTGGGAAAGGAAGTCAATTGAACCTCCACTAGTCAGAATTTATTGCATACTGACAGACAAGAATTGTCGATAGACAATTATTTTGCCTTATTATCAGTTATCTACAACTTATAAGAGTTGTAAAATAGCTTCAAGGCAATAACAGGCTTAAATAAGATAACCTGGAAGAATGTGCTCGAAACAATGCATAGTTTTCTATTGATGATAGTAACCGTTTTTGCTTATCTCAAATTTCCTTACAAATTTTTCTGTGCTTCTATTTTTCTTAGATTATGGGCCATTTGTATCATTTCAGAGATTGAGGCTTATGAGTATAGGTGACTTTTATAAATTCTCCCCCAATCCAGTCCAGACAATGTGATGTTTCTTCTCTAGGCTGCCTTAGAGAAAGCAACAAAGGCCTGAAGGAGACAGGGATGGATTTGTAAAATACAGCCACAAATATGCTGTATTAAAATATGTTTATTTAGAAAATATATCTTTACTTCACTTGGCTTTCATTTTCTATTTTTTGGAAGCACACTTCCTCTATTTTTCTCTCCTTATTATTGACTAAATAATTTTGTAGCTTATGACCCACTTTTTTGAGCTTGTATATCTGAAACTTAGACAATGAGTGTGTTGGAGTTCTCTACACTTTGACGAGGTAACGCTTTCTATTATCAATATATTAATTAGTATTTGTTGTTTCCTCTGGATTCTTTCTTCACACAGATCTAAATGTTTAGAGAGAGTATTCCTAAAGAAGCCCACAAAAAGGGGTCAGCAATAATTTTGTATAAATTTGCTCCTTTTAATTTCCCAGAGTCCCAGAGGGTATTGTCCACAAGAAGGAGGTGGCGGGTGGGGATGGGAGACAGATTCAAATCATGATATTCTAGAGGGAACTTGCTGAAAGGAACACCCAAAGGCGGATTTGTAGGGGAGAGCTGTTTATAACTACTTTCCTGCCTATGCCAGGAATGTTGGCAACAGCTGGTCTGAAGTTCATACAAGATCTGTCAGTGGATTCTAACCCCACGCAAGGTAATCTTCGACCTTGAATGACCCCATCTAGTGAAAAGGCATCTTTTTAAAATAAATCAAAAATCTCCTGTCTGCTGTCTACCAATCCATGGTGCAAGAAATCCTCTTTTTGCCTTGATAATTTTTCATATCTAGAATATTGGGAGTAGAAAATAGAGACCAGAGAGGTATAGCCCCTGTACTGTGTTGAATAGTGTCCCCCACACTCATGTCCACCCAGAACCTCAGACCTTATTTGGAAGTAGGGTCTTTGCAGATGTAATTAGTTAAGATAAGATCATACTAGACTACGGTGGAAACTGATCCAATGACTGATGGACTCTCTCCAAGCCAAGGAGCACAAAAGATTGCTGATGACCACCCGGAGCCAGGAAGAGGCAAGCAAAGATTCTTCCCAGAAACCTTCAGAGAGAGCGTGGCCCTGTCAACACCTTGGTTTTGGACTTCAAACCTCTAGAACTGGAGAGAGTACATTTCTGTTGTTTTCAGCTACCCTGTTGGGGGGCTTGGTATGGTAGCCCTGGGAAACCAATACAGCCGCCTTCAGCAAAATGGAGGTGGAGGCGTAATTCCGCTTCTTTGTCCCTGATACCTCCCCTCTCCCTCTTGCTCACATACTCTTTAATGGGTTTTCATTCCAATGCTTTAAATGGCACCCTGGGAGACGTGTTTCCAAGGAATGAAGGCCTATGGTGTCTTGTCAGACACTGCAGCACCTGGCCTGGGAAAAGCTGAAGGGCACGTGGAATCTTCCCAGAGCTTTAGAAGAACTGCCTTTCTCTCTAGAGTAAGGGCTTTTGTATGAGCAGACACCACAGTTCCCCTCTTCCCTCCAAACAAGCCCCAGGGAGCTGACGGCCGCACTGTTGCACAGACAGCCCTCACACACAGGGCTTGCCTAGGCCTGTCCTCCTCTCAGATCGGAGGCTCCGTGACACTCAGAGACACCCTGACATTTGCTCATTTGCCGCATTCTTTTGTCGTCACTCACTCTGCTGCCCATGGATTTTTTGAGTATATTTCCCAGGTCACAGGCTGTGCAGACTCACAGCTGTAAGGTACGGTGCAATCAACACACAGATGAACTTGCTGCTGAAGTTTTATTCGGTACATTATCAACCAACATCCAGGCTCCGAGTCTTTGCATAGAATGTGGTTGACGAATATTGCCTCCTCACCTTGCCTTCAGGGAGCACAAGGAAAAGTGCAACTCAGCTCATCTCACCAGCTTAGGGTACAAATATGGTTATATTTTCCCTAGGAATGGCTAAATTTTAGCAGAGCATAGCATCTTTCTTTTGAGCTCTCCTCCACCTTTGGATTGATCTAGAAATGTTTGAGAAGCTCTGCCTTTGTATCAAGCAGGACGCTGGCAGGTTGGTCAGGTGTGGAGGGGTTTGCAGCTACAGGCACATGCTCTGCCAGACTCTTGCTCCCTCACACCCCCACGGGCTCTGTGTAGAGATGAGCCACAGGCCATTGGCCCTGCTACTGCAGGTGAATCCCCCTTTGGGGGTCTGTGGTCTCCTTTCTGACCAGCACACTTTGGTCTGAGCCATTCTGGTCCACTCCATCAGTTAGAAAATACCCTGGGATGTTAGGAGAGGGGTGTGGAACAAGGCTTTCCCTTCCAGAAAGGTACAAATTAACATGACACTTCCCAGAGCTCCAAGGGCAGAGGGGACTTTTTCTAAGTCACAGAAAGTAAAAAGGTCCAATTTTCCCTGTTCTCAGGGTAACAGGTACTTACTCAATTTCTGAAATAAAGATGATTTACTGTCTCCTCTTTTAACTAAAAAGGAAGGAAACATTTTTAAAAATCTCACCTCACTTCATTTCATAACAGTGACCATACTTATTCGATTGCCCTCAACAAATCTTTTATTTTATTTAAAACACACTTTTAAATTTATGAAAATAGTATGTGCTTATTGTAGAATATTTGAAAATAGAACATTTATTTGCAAAGTGAAAAAGCCAGGTGATACTTAGTCTGACTTCCAAACTACTATCAGGACAGCATCTCTCACTTTTCTGTTTGGGCTGAGCCCAAAGAGGGGAAAACATCCCAAATCTTAAAATGTCCAAACTTGGAAAGAAACCCTGCTCTCGTCCGTAAGGAGAAAATTAACCCATAATAGCTCTCCTGATGGTAAGAGAGAGAGTAGAGAAGCAGAAACTCAGGAGGCATGTGGCTTGTGCAATCACCAACCAAAGAGAAAAGTCATAAGACTTGCATAGAATAATAATTGTAAAACTCCAGGTGGTGGAGATCTTTGATTATGGCAGCACCCTCATCAATTTCAACCTCCAAATGATTCTCCTCAATAAGGATTCAGTGACCATGCAGAATTATTACCCATTTACCTCATCCATTTCTTCCTTTTCGTGGAAAAAGGACTTGGCGATCACAGTTAAATGTCACTGAACAAGCAGAATTTGACAAGAGAATAGGCAAATCTGCTTTAGGATTATTGCTGACGCTGTTCATGGAAATGTATGATCTACTCCATGCTTTTATGAACAGCTTTTTTTAAGTCCAATTGAGGGACAGGTCCGTCATCTGTAACTTTTTGTCACATTGCTGCAAGTCACCAGTTCATCAGTTCTAGTTATGCTAAGCCGATACCTGGCATTGGGATGTGGATGATTCATAATTGAATCTCAAAATGCCTGCGTGTCTGAGAGTCTAGCTAATGGGAATGTGGAGGCCTAAAATACCACTGGTGCAAACATATGTAACCATCCACCATTGGGTTCACAAGGCAGGCTACAATTAAATTGATAATTACAGCTAAACTAATATCAATTTACAATTAAAAGGCAAGAATAGTGACATTGAAAACAACAATAAGCAGCTTAAGAAAACACTGATATACCATAAAAAGTATTTTCCTAGAAGTGTAGGAATTCAAACTATGTGTGTGTCTTGTTTATTATATCTTCTCTTATTACAATGTAGCCTCCTTGAGAGCACGGAGTTTTCACCTGTTTACTTGTTTTGCTCAGATGTACCCCGGGTGTCTTGATCAGTGCCTGGTGCACAGACAATGCTCACTAGTAGTTAATGAGCGAATGAATGAATGTGATTTACACAATCACCAATCACTCTGAGAAGGCCAGATCTCCCAGGAGGAACTCCCACCACTCAGCATCACTTATTAGAATATAAAAATTTAAGTCTATAGAATTATACTTTATCTCCCTACAAAGTTAACTCTCAGCCTATGAGGACTCTCCCTACCGGTGTGCGACTGTGAGCCCTACTTTGGAAATCGCAGATCCAGACTACACAGCCTACTACTGTGCTTAAGTCCTTGCTACTCAAAGTCGGGCCAGGAACCACCTATATCCATATTACAGGGAGCATGTTAGAAACACAGAATCTCAGGTACCTCTCAGACCCTCTAAACCAGAATCTACGTTTAAGATTCCCCAGGTGATCCATATGCGTATTTGAGAAGCTCTGCTTTAAGTTTTGCGTCAGTACAGCATGGTGACTATAGTTAAAAATACTGTATTGTATACTTGGAAGTTGCTAAGAGAGTAGATCTTAAATGTTCTCATCACACACACAAAAAAGTAACTATGTGAGGTGATGGATGTGTTAACTAACCTTATTGTGGCAATCATTTTGCAATGTATGCATATGTCAAAGTATTGTGAGTGTCTTAAACTTACACAGTGTTCTGTCAATTATATCTCAATAAAGCTGGGGGAAAAATACTGCAGTCACTGCCATAACAACAGTCAGCTCCGATCCCTGGGCGCTGCACCCAACCAACTCCAAACGGAGGCGAATGTAGACACCTAAGTGATCAGAGTGGGTCTGGAGGTTGGTCCATCAGTCAAGAAGCATTTATTGGGCACCTTCTACTACCGGTCACTCTAGGTGCCAGACCATTAGCCCTCTATGTCTCCCTGCATTACTACACAAAGTTCTCACTACTAGTCACTCAGAGTGTTCGAGTTGTTAGGCGCCTTAGAGAAGACACAGTCCAAACTCTTTATTTGGTCGATGAGGAAAGTAAGATTGTGTGAAGCCAAAGGACACACAGAACAAACTAAAATCCAAGTTTCTGTTTACATCACACTTTATTCTTCCTCCATATATAAAAGCCAGGAGAGAGATCGTTAGATTTGACCCCTGTACATATGAGCTGACACCTGAGGTGGCGAGAGCTTGTCTCCAGAAGGCCCCAGGGGAAGTGACATGGGTCACTTGGGAATGACCTTCTTACGTTCACCTTCTGTTGTGGATGAGATAGCATTTGAAGAGAGAGTTGAAAGGCGGGTCAGATTTTGACAGGAGGAAATGGGTGGAAGGGAGAATATTCCAGTCACCAAGATTTTCTCGGAGATGAGCAACAGAGTCATGTGTGAAGACAGCTCATGGTTCAGTTTGGCAGGAGAGGAAGAGGTTAGAATGTGGAGTTCAGGTCACATCTTGGAGAATGTTAACTCTAAGCTAGGGATAGGAAACTCTAAGGGATAGGAAATCACTGCATTTGTAAATAATCTTTAAATCCCTCCCAAATTGTTTTTCCCAAAGCCAAACTTTGTCTTACGTCTTTGGCTCACAGATTGACAAGGAGAATTGCTTTTTTCTTCTATGTGTAATTGGTTTCTCTCTTCCAATTACTCTTCCACACGTCTACCAGCCGTTTTTAAACTCCACTTGGTTATGCTGCCTTCTGCTCAAAACATTTTGAGAACCTAAAATAGAGGACAAAGGTAAAACTGCTTAGCTTGGCGTTTAGTGCTCTCTGCAGTCTGACTCTGACTTTCCTCTCCAGTTTTATTCCCTATGATCTGCTCTAGATCTTTCTGCTCTAGCCAAGCTGGAGAATTCACCGCTTTGCAATAAGTTGAGTGCATGTCTTCCTTATGGCCGTGACCCCAGCTGGACCATCATTTCCCTTCTCTCTAGGTCCATGAATCTCTTCTTTCTTCTGCGTCCAGCCCCTCCCGTATTTCCCTGACTCAGCCCACTGTGACCATCAGCTCTCTCTCTCTTTCCAAAATTCTTTGCAATTTTCTCTACCATTCAAATAGCAACTTACTCATTCTTTCATTCATCTGGAATGTTTTGGATGCCTGCTATGTGTCAGGTCCCAGGAAGACAAATGTCTCAGTCTCAGCCCTGACAGAGCTGACAATCTAGTGGGGAAATAGACAGTCACAGCCATAACCGAGTGTGATAGATGAAACCACAGCAGTAAGAGTGAGTACTGTGAAAGCACCTAGCGCAAATTGGTAGGGGGAAGGGAAGGAGTGAGGGAAAGAGAAAGGGAGGAAGGAAGGGAAGGGAGAAGGGAGAGAGAGAGACGTGAAGGCTTTTTGGTAGTAGTGATTTCTCAGTTTAGCTTTGAAGGATGGGTAGTAGTAACAGAGGGAGGATGGGAAAGAGGAAGGATCGGTACCTGACAAGCCTTGGAGGAGAGAGAGCAGCAAATTTGAAGAAGCGCGTGAGCTAACTTAGTGGGTACTTGTTGCTGACAATGCTCATGGAAATGTATGATTTGCTCCATGCTTTTGTGAACAATTTTTCTTTAATCCAGTTGAGGGGCTGGTGCATTCTCTGTGACTTTTTTGTCACATTACTGCAGGTCACCAATTAATAGGTTCTAGTTACACTAAGCTGATAATTGGAAGAATATTTCAAAAATCAGCAAATATTAAAATTCTTCCATGAAACAAGCTCTTTTATTTATTTTATTTTATTTTGTGTGTGTGTGAGGAAGATTGGCCCTGAGCTAACATCTGTTGCCAATCCTCCTCTGTTTTGGATGTGGGACACTGCCTCCACATGGCTTGATGAGCAGTGCATAGGTCTGCACCCAGGATCTGAACTCATGAACCCCAGGCTGTGTGAACTTAACCACTATGTCACAGGGCTGGCCCCAAAACAAGCTTTTTTAAGACAGAGACTGTCTTTTCTTCACTAAACTGCAGATGATTATGATGATGAATTACTGCTGCCTTTTTGCTCCTCTTCAATCAGTAACTGAATCTATTATAATAAAACTACATCCTTTGGCAAATATTTATAGAGTAGCTCTATCAGATTCCTCTTAATGTGCCACTTCCGATCCTCTCTTCCTTACCTGTCTGTGCGTGAGCTCTTCTCACTTTCCCCCAAATGCAACTAGCCCACAGAGCTCACTGCTTTTCTGTTGCCAATGAGATGTGGGACTCTGGGGGTCCCTGTGCAGCCCCTATGCATGAACACCTCAGAAACGCAAGGGAGACCAGTGGGAGATGGGGACTGTGGAGGAATTCTCTCTTCTTCCCCCGGAGGATTATTCTGAGATGCAGTTTCTATGCTTACCAGAGGATGGATGATCTCATGAGATCGAGCAAACATTTGCCCTCAGAACTCCTCACCCTCACCTTTGCTTTGCTGGGATATTCTTCAACAGCAAAGTAATTGAACTTGAAGCCTTTGTCTGAGGCTCTGCTTTCTGGGAACTCCAGATTAGGATAAGCACTTACTGTGTGCCAGGCACCCTCGGGATGCAGGGAACAAAGACTACTGAAGTTCATCACCCAAAGGCTGTTTTTGTGATCTTCATGAGGAATGTGAAAACACAAATTGTGTCTACACAGACATTTTATTTTTAAAAATATTTCTTTCTAGTGGTTTCTGATGGAAGAAAAAATTTTAAAAAGTACTAGAACAGGACATTAGATAAACTAGATGATGTCTAATTAGGAGTTATGGACCTGTGTAATAAAGGAGAAATAGAAAACAAAGACAGGGGCTTCATAGAAGAATCCTAGGTATTATGTCCATAAGTTTTTCCAGAATGTATTTTATTTCTCATTTTTTCTTTCAGGTATAGATATTTCTTTATGGATTCCCATCCCAAACCTCAACTCTTTGTTCCTTAATAATCAATGATTTTGTCTCTTAAAATGCCTACGTTTAAACAACAGGTGTGTGTTCCCATCAAGGTGTAACCTGCACAGAGGTACGACCAGCACATGAAGATGTCTGATCATTAGGGCATGCTTTAGGAAGACTGAGCACCCCTTCAAAGTTAACTCTCAAAACTAAATGTCATTTTTACATTAAAATGCTTGGTGGCTTAGATTTTGCAATTCCCATGCTAATGGCATTTTTATTTTCCTTTAAGCATGGGAAATTGACAAAGAAGCAACCGTTCTCATTACTGAAGGCTTGGAAAATATGTCAAAGGGAAGATGGTTAACTTTCATTTTATTAGTCATTTTAAAGTATTCCACAATGAAGAGTAGATGCCATTGCTTTGGGTATTCCTGAAGGATCTTCCAAGCCAACATATTTTGATCTCTAGAATGTTTTAAAAACACAACATCTCACCTCCCCTGCAACCACCATCACCACCCCCAAGTTTCTCCCCTTATGCAAGAACTTTTTCCACATCCTCCTTGGCAAGTCTCTTCCTGAAAACGGCCAGTCTCTTCCTGAACGTGGCCAGTCACATGGATCTCAATGTCAGTGCCTCATTTTCCTAGGGATTTCATCAACCTGGGGTCCATTTGTCACCATGAAAAAGAACACCATGGACTTAACTGGGCTACTTTTGGTGGAGCAGCCTCTGGTGACATTGCAAATAATTGCCACCACCATCCACTCATGCATTTACAGAGGCAGGTGAAAAGTCAAAAGATAAGAGGTGTTTATGCAATCAGATTTCCTTAATTGTTTCTCAGGCAAATGTGGCATTGATGTACTAAAAAATTTGATTGGCTCTTCTTTAGATAAAATAACCAGTGTTAATTTTTTCTCCCTAGCTTCAGATTGGCTGTTTTTTGTTTTTTTCCTGAGGAAGATTTGCCCTGAGCTGCCGTCTGTGCCAATCCTCCTCTATTTTTTAGTATATGGGCCGCCAGCACAGCGTGGCCACTAACAGAGCAGTGTAGGTCCATGCTAGGGAACCCACTCAGGCTGCCAAAGTGGAATGTGCAGAACTTAACCACTAGACTTCAGGGGCTAGCCCCAGATTGACTGGCTTTTGCTGTGTGGGGACTTGAATTGGCCACCCCAAGATATGTCTCTTTGGCATGATGATTCTTTGAGGCTAGTTACTTTGCAGACAGGAAAGCAACTGAAAAGTAGACTTTACTTACCCTTTGTAAGAGGCATTTACGTTGTAAAGGAACTTTCCATCTGTAAAGATATCTCCCTCTCTGTACCAAGAAGGGGAGATGACCTTCTCTCTAGAAACTCTTAATCAATGCCAAAGGCAAGGAGTTAAATCTGCATTTTGTTTACTGTACTTGTGTGGTAATCTCCCATGATTGACTCCCCTCCACCCCCAACATCCTCCTTTGTCTTTAGATATTTAAGTGGTGGTTTCGGCCATTTTGCTGAGTTGCTCAGCTTGCCTGATCTCTCCCATGTATACATGTTATAAAGCTTTGTTTAATTTTCTGTTGCTATTCTGTCTCGTGTGAATTTAATTCGTTCTCCAGCCAGACGAACCCGCATTAGGTAGAGGAAAAGTCTTCCTTCCTACAGCTGCCAGCTTTAAATTCTGACTTTTGTCAAAAAACTCGATCATCCTTCAAACAGATGTGCTTTCACCTCTCAGAAAATAGCAAGAGGCTCTACTTATAAAGGGAAGGATTCGAAAAGACTCAATCATGGTTACCACCTTACAGTAGGATTTAGTATTTAATACACTAATTTTTGGCAAGAGTTTGGCTGGTTTCTTTCCTGCCCAGAACTGTTGTTCGCTGTGCCTGCTTTATTCTTAGCTGCCTTTTCAAAGCAGAGGCCCCACTGGGTTTTGCATCAGTTGGAAGGCAGGGGTCCTATTCTTTCCGCTTCTTGAACTGAACTGGAATTTGTGGTTGGTACCAGGAAATGTGTCTTCTGCCTTTTTTTTCCTTTCTGGGAAGTATAGCAATGAATGGCAAATTAAAGTCTTGGGTGCTTTTAATACCACATGAACAGTTCCTGCAGAAGCACTATAGCTTTGTAGAAAATTATTGGAGATTCACTGTCCCTAAATGGCATATTTTTACACAACACCAACTTCAAGACAAACTTGCCTAAAGGGCCTCATTTTTAGGTGGTTGGGATGATTGGGGAACAGCTGTCTCATTTTTACCTAATAAGGATTGGAGGCCCTTTAGGAAATTTCTGCTTATGGACCGGGGATTGCTTTTGAAATTACTTCTGTTGCCCCGAGAACTATAAGTTCTAGGATGACCCCATGTATCATTTGAACCTTCCTTTTCCTAAAGACCTCCACATTTGCACACTTTGTATCACAAGTCAGCCTTTGAAGCCTGTCACCTAGTTCCCTCCAGGGACGGGAGCTCTAGTAAAGGGCAGGACACTTGGCAGGACCAGGACCTGCCCAGATTGCCACCCTTTCCTGCCTTTGTGCTCTTGACACCTGTTTCTCCTGTGGTAAACACTTGAACCCTGTCTTTCAACTAATGCAAATCCTATTCTTTCATCAAGACTCTTAGTAGGAGTCTTGTTTCCACATAGGAAGAGATTTGTCTCCTCTTCTCACCAGGGTAAGCATTAGGATTGGAAATTTTGCCTCCTTGCATCTTATTCTCTCCTTCCTCAAGGGAGAATGAGGGGACAGTCTGGCCAGAACTTGACATCTATTGAGTCTGAGCCAGGTCTGCTGGTGGGAGAGTAACCGGGCCCCAGAAGCAAGATTCAGGCTTCACCTATTTGTCTTCTTTCACTCCCACTTCTCAGGTGCAAGGAGTTTCTCCTCTCCCCTTTACTTCTGGATCCAAGCACAGGGGTTTTCCTCTGCTTTCTGTCCTCACACAGTAAGCACACTCAGATGGGGCCAAGGTCCATGGCAATGGTCCTTCTTTTTGTAGTGATTGGGATAACAGCATTCAAAATCTGCTCTTCAAATGCACTTAATTGCCAGAGACAAGGTGGACATGGTTACTAGGATGGACAGCTGAGCTGAAGTAGTCATCAGAATGATCTGACCTACAGAAATCTTTGGCATTAGCAATTGATTGAGGAGTCCTTAGAATGGAAGTAGATGGGCATCCTACTAAAGTCTTATTTGATTGAAGTAGAAAAGCTGTCGGCCTGGTAAACAGAAGTCTGACTTGACTCACCATAGTAGAGAGTCACATTCTCTCAACCAATTCCCAGACTCGATCCTCTTGACGGATGCAGAGCCCTTTGAATGAAGGATCTCCTGAAGGAAAGATCCTTGAATGGTGAATTCCCTAGAGGGAAAACCCTGCTGCACAGGCAAAGTTTATACTATAATATTCCTCCTAGCCTTCCCCAAAGGGCCCTGTGGGCATTTCCCAGGGTGACTGTGCACTGGGGAAAGGAGAATGATCAGATATTGTGACTCTGGCTCTGAATTGACACTATTTTCTGGAGACACAAAATGCTACTGTGGTCCACCAGTGAGAATAGGGTTAAATGATGTCAAGCGATAAATGAAATTTTGGCTCATGTCAATCTGGCAGCATAACCAGTAAGTTCCTGAACCCACCTGTGACTAATTCCCCAATTCTAGGTTGCTTTGTTGGAATAGACTTACTCAGCAACTGGCAGAAGATCCGAATTTGTTCTTTGACCTGTGAAGTGAGAGCTGTTATGGTAGGAGAGGGTAAATGGATGCCACTAAAACTACCTCTACCTACCAAATTAGTAAACCAACAGTAACTCTGCATTCTTACAGGGACTGCAGAGATTAGTGCCACCATCAAGGATCTAGAAGGTTTAGATGGTGATTCTACCAAATCTCCATTTGCGATTTAGCTGATGAAGAAGACAGATGGATCATGGAGAATGATGGTTGACTATCATAAACTTAATCTGATGGTGACTCAAATTATAGTTGCTGTTCCAGATGTGGCTTCATTGCTAGAGCAAATCAACATATCCCCTGGCACCTGGTATGCAGCTATTGATCTGGTGAATGTTTCTCCCTCTATACCTATATTAGTAAAGACCATCAGAATAGTTTGCCTTCAACTGGCAGGGCTGGCAGTATATTTTCGCTATCTTACCTCCAGGCATATCAACACTCAAGCCTGAAGCCAAAATCTGCTCCACAGGGACCTTGATCACTGCTACTTTCTATAGGACATCATGCTAGTCCATTACGTTAATGATATTATGCTGATAGGACTTGGTGAGCAGGCTGCAGCAACTGCTTTAAACACCTTGGTTAGGTATATATGTGACAAAGGGTAGGAAATAAATCCCACAGAATTCAAGAGTGCTGCATGATCTGGCGGATCTGATGGTGTTGGAAGTGCCTGTAGCAGACAGGGATGTTTTTGGAGTTTTGGGAGGCCCTTATGGGTGAATTAACAGTGCAGACCTTTAAGATTTGGAGCAAAGTTATGACATCCTTGGCAGATAACTATTTTTATCTTGAGAAACAGTTTTTGGCTTGCCTATGGGCACTAGAAGAGACTGGCTACTTGACCACCAAATTACTATGAGACCTGAGTTGCCTATCATGAACTGAACTTTTTCCGACCCACCAAGCCATAAAGTTTGACACGGATAGCAGCACTCCATCATCAGATGAAAGTGTTATATACGAGACTGGGCTCAGGCAGGTCCTGACAATTAATTTGCATGATCAACTAACCCGGTGGTCCATGGTCTCTACTCCTGCTACGTAGCTGTCTCAATCTCAACCTTCAACCGTGGCCTCTTAGGGAGTTCCCTATGACCAAAAAGACTGAGAAAGAAGAAATCTGTGCTTGGTGTCCACATGATTCTGCATGATATTGTGGCTATATTCAAAGTCATGGCTGCAGCACTACAGACCCACTATAGGATGGTAATAGAAAATCATCTTGGTGACCAGAATTGTGAACAGTGTACCTGGTTCTTCATTTTGGCTAGAAGGAGAGATAGCCAGAATTTCAGTCCTACACTGATTCACCTTGGTGGCTACTGATTGTCTAGATTTTCAGGGAATTGCAAGCAGCAGTATTGCAAGATGGGTAACAAGGAGGTCTGTGGAAGAGGGATGTGGATAGACCTCTGTAAATGGGCAGAGGATGTAAAGATACTTGTAATCTCCCTAATCTAGTATCAACTAAAATTTCCTTCTGTTTCCTGGTTCTACCTTTAGAAGCACCTAGTAAAGCTTTACCTCTTTTTTCCTATCCTATCTTGATAGCCTGGCCTCTGAGACTTCAACTTTTCACCTAAGGAAATTGTAATTGTTTTTCTTATTTTTCTCTTTGATTCTGTTTAAGATCCAACCTGCTTTTTACATTGGTCTTCTTTCTCTTTGAGTCTGAACAAAATCACTTCCTAGGGACAGAGATGTTTAGCACATGCTTTCAAAACATCCTCTTTGGACGTTGAGATGTAATGGCACCACTGGGCTTTTTCACTACCTCAGCTCAAACAGTTGGTTGTACCCTCTGTCATAAAGGGCCCATTCTTCCTTATCCATGTTTTGATCAAATATACCTTTCCTGACCGCAGGAATTTTACAATCATGTTTAGGGCTTACCTGGTTAATTCAGAGCCAAATTGAAGCAACATGGTAGAGATAATTCTAGATGCCTGTGGTCAAGCAATTTCAGCCTACTCCCTTAAGCTTTCGTCTTCCTCCCTGGTTATAGTTCAAAGTAAAGTGAAGTGGGACAGAATTTGGTTCTGACATTGGAATGCAAAAGTCTCCAATAGCAGTCCCAACAACTACAACACCACCACTTTGATCCTCTCTTGCCCATATAGGTATCAGCTCTTTTATAACTGTACTCATGATTGACAAATGAATTTTAAAAAGAATTTTATGAAGAATTATTCTTTCTATTTATGCCTATCTTCAGAGGTTCTGATGGCCCTGAGACAAGCCTTAGCAAGATCCAGTGGGGGCTTTGTCCTCTGAGGTCCCTAAAGAAGTGAAGCCACCACTCTGGTCTAAGCTCCCAGAAAGACCCTCTCTCAAATGCAGAAGTAAATCTCTCTCCATACGCAAAAACTTCTCACCCTATTTTAGGTTCTAGAAAACATATTTTGATCCCAAAATGAATCCTTTTCTTTCTAAACACAAACTTGGCCCTGTGCCTTAGGTTATCAGGCAAAGCTGTAATTAATATCAAAGACTAAAGCTTGCGGGGTCATGCCAGTTAGCTGCCAAAACCCCAAGAGCACCAGCTTCAGGAGGCACTCCAAGATGCTGGGCTCCCCATATGGTTCTTTGCCCTCCAAATGCTACTTTCTCTGTCTAGGTGTAAGTTTTCCTTGCCAACATGCCCTGTGTTGGTACCTGGGGTGCTAATCACTCACTGACACTATTTCTGGATTCTTAGCCAATTGAACACAGGCAAAAGGAAGTCAAATGCACCTTGCAGTAGCGTTTCAGCCTTGCTGGCTTGGTGGCTTATCATCAGCAATGTTAGATGGTAGATTTTAGGCTGAAATGGAGGCCAGAATTTCCTCCTTTCCTCCCAATCTGGGCTTTGATCCTTAGCCATAGGGAGAGTTGTTTCTGCAGAGCATGAAGTTTTCCCAACCACCCATACAGAGAATCACGACTGTTTAATAACCCAGTGTCTGGCAGAATAGAGAGGTCCAGCTAAAAGAGAGACTGGCGTGTTGTCCACCTTCCAATGCTGTGTCTCTTCTCCACCCTAGTCAGCTTGGTAAGTGTATGTCAGATTATTCTCTGTCTTGCCAGGCAGATCTGCTTTTATTCCAATGAGGGAGTATGAGGAAAGAGGCAGAGAGAAGATCAAGGAGTATTCAATCCAATATTGCTCCTTCATCCCTATGGAAATGTGGAAGGGAAGGTAAGTGTTCCCCCAACAGATTCCAACTGAGATGAGGACACTGCCCTTGCTTTGAGGAAGGCATTTTTTAGAAGTTACTGTAAGTGGATTTGTCATATATTAGAAAAATGTTTTTAGAACTTTGAAAGCTTAATTTTAGCTTTAAATTACTTTGCAAATAGCCAGTGGATTAACCTTTTTTTTTTTGCTTGTTATAAAGCAGGGTAGGGTATTTCTCTTGCCTGGTTCCTTGAGCCCAGAGAATGGGAAATCTGGTTTACACGGAAACAACTTTGACTCTCAAGGTCAAACAGCATACTGATGAGCTAGAATTTTATTTCTTGAATCTGCTTACTCTGCCTCACATCAAACAGCGTTGCCCATATGCCTTTCTCACAAAGAAAGCTGTGGGGTATTGCATAAAACTGCTGAATCATCATCATGGTATGGCTGAATGCATAGTCTTCAGGAGACAGCCCTTCTCTCAACAAGGATTTCCTGAAAAATTTTTTACTGTATTCCACATGACACTGGCATAAGTCCAGTAATGATAGACATTGCCTTGTCCTTATCTTTCATGAACTTCAAAGAGTCAAGAAAATACAATATTTGGTTTTTTAAATGCAATTTCATAAATATACACAAAATTCTGGTTTACAAATACACTAAGACCTCTTTCAAAGAACATTTTGTAGTCTACAGATCTGGTCACAATATACATCATATTGCAAACCCCCCATGCATCTCTGTCTCTGTATCCCAAGAAGAACCAACAATGCTCTACATATAAATGTCATATTTTATGGAATTTTACCAGAGTTACTCAAGATAAAAAGTGCTTGTTGGTCATACAAGAAAGGGAATACAGGGGCTGGCCCTGTGGCTGAGTAAGTTCTCATGCTCTGCCCAGGGTGTTGCCGGTTTGGATCCTAGGCACATACATGGTACCACTCCTCAAGTCATGTGGAGGTGGCGTCCCATATAGCACAGCTGGAAGGACCTACAACTAGAATATATTACTATGTACTGGGGGACTTTGGGGGAAAAAAAAGAAGATTGGCAAAAGATGTTAGCTCACGTGCCAATCTTAAAAAAAAAAAGAAAGAAAGGGAATATATTGGCTCAGGTAACTGGAAAGTCCAAGGGGCATCTGGCTTCAAGCAAATTTTAAATAATGTCATCAGGGCTTTGCTTCCACCTATGTATCACAACATGTGGGAAAGATGGCCACTGGTAGACCCAAGCCTACATATTCTGCTTCTAATCCCAGCCAGCATCTACTGATTACATTTTAAGGAGGACTCTGTCCCACTTTGGCTTGTATGTTCATGCCAGAACCAGTCACTGTGGCCAGCGATATGGAGTACCATGATTGGTTTCACTCAAGTCATTGAGCCCACCCTTGAGGCCAGGCAGGGCTGCGGTCTTTGGACTCGACCCGCCCTTTGGCCCACCTATGTGGAATAAGAAAGAGGTAATTCCGCAGAGAAAGGAGTGATACAAGATGAAGGGAAAAAGAATGCTGAACGGCAAAAAACAAAACATGTCTAGAGCAATCAACTCTACAGAAGAAGCCCTTTGGATTCACTTACACTTTGAAATGACAAGATTCTTAAGGTGTTAGGTAGTATTGTGCTGGTAAATGTTTGAAACAACTGGAGGTCTGGGGAAAAAAACCCTGATTTTTACCATTTGCCAAATTCCATGATGTAAATACTCCAGCAAGGCCAATTTCAAGCTACCAACCTCACATTACAGCCCATGGAGCTAGGAAGAGATGAGCAGTAGAACATCATTGTGTACTATTTCTACCAGACAGATACGATACATGTGAATCAGCCTAAGAGCATAGGTAATAGGAAAATGTAGTAGAATAAGTAGGAAGTGACGAATATTTATTATGTTTGGTTTTGATATAATGTATTTAATTACAAGTTTATATCACACTGTTTTTAATAACGGTGTTAATAACCTAGCTCGTATTGCTTAGCCCTTCTGATTTCAAACCAACACTCACCAATTGCACCCTACCTTGGGGGGATAATTTACATATTTACCTGTCTGGGCTCAAAAGGCCTCCATGAAGAACTTGATTATCCAAGTTCTTTTTTTGATACGACAAAGTGCTTTTCCCCTCTTTCTGCTTTCAAATACAAAGTAAAGAAGTGTGTTCTGAACTCACAACAACTTGCTTTCTTTGCCTACCAGTAAGTTTAGCTACACTGAAATAGGATAGAAAATGTGTTCATCATTTTGTTATCTTCTTTTAGATAAACTTAAAAAAGTCCATACAAAATCTATTCCCACAGAGAGTAGATCAAACACAAACGACATCACATTAAATGATTAAAATACAGTCTTAGAGGAACAAAAAAATAATACAGTCTCATCACTAGTTAAAGCCAAGAACTCAATACAGGAATGTCGATAAAATAAACATCAATCAACTTGCTGCAGAACAGCTCTTCAAACTCAAGGTAAGAAGGCTCAAAAGTTCAAAGTCTCGTTGACAAGCAACTCCTATTCTTTTTCCAGCGAGGAGGCCAGAAAGAGATCAGAAAGATTTCGTTTTGTGTTTGATCTGCCTTTGAGGTACCTTGTTCTGCAAATTCTCGTGGCCCAAATGGACAGACTGGAAGTACTCAGAGGACAATTGAACGTGCTCAGAGAAAGAGGAGCCTAGTATTGTCAAGTGAGTTGTTTATGACCAACAGGTGTTGGAATGAGGGTGCAGGGAGACTAACGTGAAGTGAGAGACACCTCTGTTCTAGAAGAGAATGCTCATCTCGAGTTACAAGTTACACCAAGTCATTTTCGCAGGCAAACTAGAAAGTGTGGGGCTTCTCTCTGTCCATAACCAGTCGTTTCTTTAGGGAGAAAATTTATCAATCACCATCTCTCTTTAGGAGTCAAGTGCTATTATCTGAAACACTTTTTCTCTAGGCAGCAGAATAATGCCAAAGGCAACAGAAATATTTCTCTGGAATTAATTTTCACTGTGGTCACTTATGATTATAGACTGGTGTTTAATCCAATTTTCCTACAAGTTGTGTGGGTTTGACTTTCCCTAATGTTCTGTTTATAGCTCAGTGTGTTGCTTGGAAAATGATGATGAGGTTATAAAGATAGCTTGGTGACTTCACCCAAGACAGGAGGAAACAAAGCGGTGGCTCATGAATTAGCAAATCCTTTTTAAATGCGGATGCCCTTTTAGGAATGGGTGACAATGGCAACCCCACAGAAACAAGCTGCGCCCCTCATCACAGGAGACAATTAGCTTGTTCAGATGAATGGGTCTGTGTTGATGTGTTATAAATCCTCTTGAGCTCTGTAAACTCCCTCAAAATGTATAAAAATTCCCCATAGTACATTAGGTCTTTGTCCTGGGCTGTAAGAAATCCCTGGGAACTTAGGGTACCATGAAAAGGAAAAGATGACTGTTTCTGAGACCAGAAATTCATCCGTGTACATGCAGTGCTTCCTTATGCAAAAGAATGTGTCTGGATGGAAGTTCTGTTTTATTTCTCAGCTCTGAGTGATGTATTGTTAAACAGAATTCCGCTGAAGTCTGCAAGATGTCAGTTCTGGAAACACTGTGAGGTTGAGGACAGGATGCCTCTTGCCAACTTTAGGTAGCGGTTTTACTGTCTGATGAGCTCGGAAATGGCCTTCACGGTCTCTGGGCATCAAAAGGGTGCAGTCCAGATGAAGCAAGGAAAGAAGTGGGGCCATGTGAGGAAAGAGGGCAGGGCTGCCATTTGATAGAGGGGCTTCAGACTCCATGAGTTCAAGGGCATGGACAAAGATCTAAGCAGAACGGAGGAAGTAGGGTGACATCAAACTGTGCAAGGGGGGCACCCAAGATGGATGCCTGAATTCAGCTCTGTCATCTTGTTTTCTGTTCTCACAGGTCATAGAGACTAATGCTCAAGTGAGCTTGTTTCCTTCTTTCTTCTCCTTTCTCCCTCAGGTTGGCTTAAGGAGGACAGTCTGGGGAGGTCTCTTATCAGAGGCCCCTGGACAGCCAGTCACAGGAATTAGGCAGTGAACATGTGCATGTCAGGAAGCCATTTGTGTAAGAATAGGGTCTGACTTTGTCTTAGGAAAGATGGGAGCATATGTAGAGCTTTTAGAAAGGATGAACTTAGAGGCTATAAGGTGCCATAGTCAGGATGCTGAGTGACACCACTATGGGGTTGGTGGTTTGACCGTGACCAGGTCTGCTACAGGCTTGATGACTCAGCAATAAATAGAAAACACAAGTGCATACATATGATGCAGCAAGAATTTTTCATGAGTTAATAGAGTGAATCCTTGCCTATTGGCAGCGTAAAAGGCTAGGCTCTTGCGACCTAATGAAGTCCTTTCTCCACAGATGCTGAAGTTCACACAGATCTTCAGGTGGACTTCTGTGAGGAATGAGTGAGACACCAGGAACCACTTTCACTCACTTGTAACCATTAATTCATAGATTCAACAAATATTTGTAAGCACCTGCTGTGTATCAGGCACTGTTCTAGGCACAAGGAATATAGAAGTAAATAAAACAAGCAAAAATCTCTGCCCTCTGTGAGCTTATATTTGGCAGGGAGAGAGAGACAATAAATAAAATAAGCAAGTCTAGTTCAGAGATAAGCAATTAAGATCTTTTTGTTCAGGGATACATGTACACGTGGTAAAACCATAAAGAAGAGCAAGAGGCTGCTAGACATAAAATTGCTGGGCTGGTAGTAAATTGAAGTGAAAGTGACTGTCTGGAGGTCACTCTCAAGCTTTCTCAGGTAGAGACCAGCCCATTGTGGTCTAGCCAAGCTCACAGGCATTTCCTTTGTGTACAGTACTTAGCACCTTATCAGCCCAGAGAAGGACGGTGACAGGTTTCTGGTAATTGGCAAACACTCCTAGTTAGACGATTTGTGTGTGCAGGAGTTGAGAATAGACTAATGTCTTCGAATAGTCCAGTGGTCCAACCTCTGACCAGGATGCCCTTGATAGAATGTCCTGTTCCCATGAACGATTTTCCTGTGGGGGTATTCAGGGGACCCATGTCCTGGGCACTGTGGCTTTTACCACCCATTCTCTGAATCCTTGCTTGAAGTCACCAGGTGCTATAAGAGGTTTTTAGAACCGTGTCCCCACAAACAAACAAGCTAAAGTGGACACTTTGATCATGTCGTTTGCATCCTCTCCTTATTATGAAAATTCACCAATCTACTACTGGAATTATTTTTAATGTGGTGATTTATTAGCTGTATTCCTTTATTTTTTATTAGCTGTATTCCTTTATTTTTATTTTGTATTGGACCACAGCTAGTCAGAATTGGTTTAAGCTTATTTCTGGTTCATGATACTCTTAACATGGCTCCATGAATGGCCTCTTTTATTTACTTCTTTTTTGGTTGGTTTCCTTTAATAATGCATTAGCAAATGAAACTACATTACAAAGCTTCTGCACAGCAAGAGAAATGATCAATAAAATGAAAAGGTGACGTACTGAATGGGAGAAAATATTTGCAAACCACACATCTGCTAAGGAGTTAATATCCAAAATGCATAAGGAACTCGTACAACACAAGAGCAAAAAAACTAATAATCTGATTTAAAAATGGACTAAGGTCTAAATAGATATTTTTCCAAAGAATATATTCAAATGACAAACAGGCACATGAAAAGTGCTCAACATTAGTAATGAAAAGGGAAATGCAAAACGGGGGCTGGCCCCGTGGCCGAGTGGTTAAGTTTGCACGCTCCACTGCAGGTGGCCTAGTGTTTCGTTGGTTTGGGTTCTGGGCGCAGACATGGCACTGCTCATCAGACCATGCTGAGGCGGCGTCCCACATGCCACAACTAGAAGGACCCACAACGAAGAATATACAACTATGTACTGGGGGGCTTTGGGGAGAAAAAGGAAAACAATAAAAAAAAAATCTTTAAAAAAAAAAAAGGGAAATGCAAATCAAAATCACAATGAGGTATCACCTTAGAACTGTTACAATGGCTATTATCAAAAAGACAAGAGATAACAAGTGGTAAGGATGTGGAGAAAAGGGAACCCTTGTACAGTGTTGGTGGGAATGTAAATTGGTGCAGCCACTAAGGAAAACAATATGGAGATTCCTCAAAAAATTAAAAAGAAAACTATCATATGATCCAACAATTTCACCTCTCAGTATTTATCCAAAGGAAATGAAAACACTAACTGGGAAAGATATCTGCACTCCATGTTCATTGCAGAATTATTCACAATAGCCAAGACATGGAAACAACCTAAGTGTCCATAGATGGATGAATGGATAAAGAAGATGTGGTATATAAACACAATGGAATATTATTCAGCCATAAAAAAGAAGGACATTCTGCTATTTGAGACAAGGTGGATGGAACTTGAGGGCATTATACTAAGTAAAATAAGCCAGACAGAGAAAGGCAAATACTGTATGATCTAACTTATATGTGCAATTAAAAAAAAAAAACAAAACCAAATTCATAGAAACTGAGAAGAGATTGGTAGTTGCCGGGGCCAGGGAGTAGGGGGTGGGGGAAATGGGTGGAGATGGTCAAAAAGTACAAACTTTCAGTTATAAGATAAACAAGTTCTGAGGATGTAATGTACAGCATGGTGACAGTAGTTAAGAGTACTGTGTTGTATATTTGAAAGTTGCTATGAAAGTAAATCTTAAAAGTTCTCATCACAAGAAAAAAAATGTGCAATTATGTGATGTGATGGATGTTAACATGGTAATCATTTTGCAGTATATACATATATCAAATCATTATGTTGTGTCCCGTAAACTTACACAATGTTGTGTGTCAATTATATCTCAATAAAACTGGAAAAAATAATGTCATTCATTCACGTACCACTCGGTCAAACAAAAAAGCTAGAATCGAGATGATAATCTACATATGTCCTTTCTGGTCCTCCCCCTCCACTGCTCCCCTTTGCCACTCCCCACATGAGGTAATGATTCTGAATTGATGTTTGTCTTTCCCTTGTTTTATTTATTTATTATTTTTTTTAAAGATTGGCACCTGAGCTAACAACTGTTGCCAATATATATTTTTTCTGCTTTTTTTCTCCCCAAATCCCACCAGTACATAGTTCTATATTTCAGTTGTGGGTCCTTCTAGTTGTGGCATGTGGGATGCCACGTCAGCGTGGCCTGACGAGCTGTGCCATGTCCGCACCCAGGATCCAAACCAGTGAAACCCTGGGCCGCCAAAGCGGAGCGTGCAAACTTAACTACTCAGCCACAGGGCTGGCCCCACCCTTGTTTTCTTTTTTATTAGAATTAGTTTTGACTTTACAAAAATGAGTAGGACCTACTTTTTTTCCACTTAATGTTATATTGCTTAGATTCATTCATAATGTTGTGTGTCACTGTAATTCCTACATTTTGACTGCTGCCTCATATTCTGTTATGTGAGCTTACCACTATTTATTCACCCATCTCCTGACATGGGCTCTTGGGTTGTTTATATGTTTTGTTATTATGAGCAATGGTGTTAAGTATATCTCTCCTGTGGAACTGCTGCTCACAGGGGTGTGAATGTTCAACTTTATAATACCAAACTCTTTTCCGAGTAGTTTTAATCCTTTTCATTCCCATTAGCAATGTATAAGAGATCCTGTAGAGTCACAGTCTCCTAAATACTTGATATTGTCAATCTTGAAAGTTTTTTGCTGTTTGAAAGAATATAACATACTATCTTACTGTGTTCTTGATTTGCATTTCCTCCATCACTAATGAATATCATTTCAAATAGTTATTTGGTATGTATATTTCCTCTTCTATAAAATGCATGAATGGAACAATGTTTGAAAAAAGATGAAATTAGAACCTTTCCACATAGATACAAATCAACTTCAGATAGATTAAGGACTTTAATATAAAGAAGGAAAGTTTATGTTCATGTTATAATGTATAAGTGAATATGTTTTAGATCTTGGTGTGGGGGTGGCTTTCCTAAAAAGACATGAAAATTATATCTGTAAGATATTGATAAATTTAACCATATTAAAGTTGAGAAGTTTTATTCATCAAAAGATACATTGAAGACAGTGAAAAGATAAGTTATGAACTGGAAGAAAATATTTACAATACACACCACCAACAAAAGATTGGTATTAAAATAATATTTGTGTTAACAACACCTCTAAACCATTAAGAAGGACATAAAAAACCAATAGAAAAATAGGCAAAAGGAGTGGACAAGTATTTCTTTTATTTCTCATCTACTTTAAAATTTGGGTCCAGTAAGGTAAAATGATTGAGTATGAATTCTGGCTTTTTATAAAAAGGCTGGGTTTAAATTCTTGCCTTGATACTTACGGTGTGATCTCTGGCAAGTTTCCTTAAACTTTCTAAGTCTCAATATCCTCAACTGTAAAATGTTATTGTATCAACTGATGAATGGATAAACACAATGTGGGACAGCCATACAATGGAAAATTACTCAGCCATAAAAATGATGAAGTATTGACACATGCTGCAACATGGATGAACTTTGAAAACATTGTGCTCAGAGAAAGAAACCAGACATAAAAGACCACAGATTGTATGATTCCATTTATATGAAATGTCCAGAACAGGCAAATCCATAGAGACAGAAAGTAGACTAGTGGTTACCAGGGACCGGAGAGAGAGATCAATGGGGAGCGACTGCTCAGGGGTATGAAGTTTTCTTTTTATGATGATAGTATTTTGAAATTAGATAGTGGTGATGGTTGCACAACTTTGTGAATATACTAAAAACCTGTGAATTGTTCAACTTAAAATGGTGAATTGATGGTATGTGAATTACATCTCAACTTAAAAAAAAGAAAAAACGTTATTGTAAGTGATAACACACATAAATGTCTCAGCATATTGCCTAGCACATAATAATCATGCAAATATTGCAGGTAGTTTTAAAGCCTGCTATTCCATTTTCTTTTGTTTTACTTTTCCCCCAGCTATAAATATCTCTCTCCAGAATGTATGTTAGTTGACTCAGGTTTCATATAGCATTGCGAAAGATCAGAAATGATTTTCAAAATAGGATCAAAGAATTACGATGATTGCTCATGTGAATAATCGCTACCATTTATTGACTGCTTACCAGATACCAATCCTAATACTAGATGTTCTCTAAAAAATTTTCTCGTTAAATTTGTAGAACAATCCTATGAGTTATCCCTAATGTAATAACATTTGAGAAAACTGAGGCTCTCTTGGGCAAGATCAAACAACCAGTTGATCTGGGAATAAAACCAAGAACTTTAAAACCCCTAAGTCCACTTCTTTCTGCTATACTGCATTACACAAAGGTATACATTGCTGCAGGGAAATGCAGAAGAATGTCAAAGAATGTTATGGAGTAATTTACTCCAATCCAACAATATGTTCGTATCATTTAAAAATAAAGCTTTCTATATAGCAACAGGAATTTTTTCTTTGAACGCCAAAGGTTTTATTTTATAAATAGACTGCTACTGATGGTGATGGTTTTGCTTCTGAAATTCTCCAAATCTCCTTTCATATACAACACAGAACATGGATGAACTTATAGCATGGAAGAGGAAGTCATTTAAATGTCAGTTCTGTGAATGTCATTTTAATCAAAGCATTTCAAATCCCCTTATCATGATTCTTCACAACATCTCTCATAATTAGGAAGAGCTCTGAGCCAGTACTATGGTGTTGGAAAAATTTGTAATTGACAGCGTATAACTGAAATGTCATCAATAAAAATAGCAGACTGTAAACACATTGAGAAACGTAGCCTTCTAGCAAGTCGGCTTCTACGAACAAACCTCCATAGAAGTTTTATTTTTACCCCGGGTTTATTTGATCAACTGGCGACCACAGGACTTTGAGCTAGGGCTGAAGACATCACAAGAATAGTTTCTTTCCTAAGAGGGTTCTTCTCATCATCGTACCAAATTCTCAGACAGTTCTTCATGAGAAGTATGGCGCTTGAAGTCACGAAGCTTTCAGAAGAAGCCCCAAAATGAAGCCAAGGGTGTTTGAGTGGAAAGCAAAATTTCCTCTTTTAACTTTGGCAAACTGTGTTTCATATATAAAAGGCAGTGTTTCATCGAGGAGAGCTCCTTTTCAAGTATAGTAGAAAGCAGACATTCCACATCGCCACGTGGGTCTCCTGCTTTAAGGAGAAGCTAACCTTTGCTGGTGCCTTCTGTGGAGGGGACACTATAATATTTATCTTCCACATGCCATCTGATTCATCCCGCATCACTGCTCCTCTCTTACAGCCAGGAAATTGAAACTTATTGCTTATTTTATGTCTCACCAACTGGAATATAAGCTCTTTGTGTGTTTAGTTTATTGATGTATTCCACATGCCTGGGACATACTTGCTTAATGAATGAACAAATGCATGAACGTGAAACTATAGATTTCTGTACTTTTTCTATTTTCTAACACTGTTAAGTAATCTACACAGCTAGTAGGTTGAGGGGTCAAGACTAGAACTGATTTAAGTCTGGTCCCCAAATCTAGGCTGTTTTCACAACATGGTGTTGCCTCCCAGGGAAATACATTGGCTAAGCAAGGAAGAATATTATGAACATAAGAATGACTTAATTCTTGTTATATAGTGCACTCTAAAATGAGAGTTTAAAAACATGTACTGAAGAATTATTCTTTTCTAAAATTAAAGATATTCCTATTTGTAGAGTTTAGTAATCCTGATTGTTATGAGAAAAAAATCTTACTCCTCGTTCTTTATGTTTCCAGGGAAAAAATGTGGGATCATTTTCCTATCTGGTTCTCATTCTCCCCAAAGGGGAGAGGGTGACCATCGGGAGATGGCTGAGAGCATCACATCCAGCGACGCACCCCCAAGAGCCCATTGAATGTGACGCAGGCACTTCCTCATCTCAGGGATCCTCTACCTGGAACATGCTTTCTCTAGAAGCCTGTGTATCCAGTTCACTCACCTCCAGGTCTTTGCTCACATATTGCCTTCTCAGTAAGGGCTACCTGGACCATCCTGTTCAAAATCAGAGACTGCTCACCGCCCCCCACTCCCCAATCTTGCTGTCCTCCACTGTTTTGTTTTCCATAGCACTTACTATTTTCTAACATATATATCTATTGATTATATTTGTTGCTTATTTTATGTCTCACCCACTGGAATATAAGCTCTTTGTGTGTTTAGTTTATTGATGTATTCCACGTGCCTGGGACATACTTGCTTAATGAATGAACAAATGCATGAACGTGAAACTATAGATTTCTGTACTTTTTCTATTTCCTTCCACTTCCACTTGCAAACTAATCGATTATTTACTGAGTTTTGTTTTTTGTAAATCCATGCTACAAACAGCAAGGAACAGGCAATACACACAAACCTTCAACTCTTTTCAAGCAATTTCCCCAGCGCTGCCAAGTGAGTAGGTATGTTATTGCAGACAGATGTTTGGTCTACAAATGTCTCCAGCTTTCCAGCCTATGATATCTATTTCCTCCTCTCTATACTATAGTTAGATCAGGAAAGAGAAACAATTTTAAGTTTTCCTATGAAAAAATGCTCAGTTATGCCTTATATTTGGTGATGCCTGCATAGGCGAAAGCCAGAAAAGAGAAACAGATCTAGAAAGGATCTTGGGGAAATGATCACCTGGTGCACTCCTCTTTTTAGTCCTAAAGTTTTTTCAAACCCATCCCAAAGGAAATAAGAATCACATCTTCTTTAAGGTTAGCTCGACAAAGAAGCTCTGTCGTCCTCTTCAGTAGCTCATTCCTGGATCCTCCGTTCACCTCTAGTTTTGGATGTCCGTGTTCAGCGGTTCTAAACTCCTCATGCTGCATTTTACATCTATTTCATCTGTCCTTTGTTCATAGACATAGAGTGTATTGTTGATGCTTAGCATTTGCGTACGCCTACGCTTAATATTTCCATTAAAACAACAACAGACAGTTGGCCTAATAATCCCAGTGCCTTCGAATGTATTGATTTTTCCCTTTTATTTTCACATAGGTAAGAAAGATGTTGCCAAGGTTCCTTCTTCCTTTTTCCAGATGAGGAAACACAACTTTAGAGAGGTTAAATGATTCACCTAAGGTGTCACAGCTATTGAATTGCTGTACCATGTTTCAAACTTCGTTGGCCTGACTCCAAGTGCAGGGCTCCTGCTCACTACAGCAGCGATTTCCAGCCCAAATCCACTCCTGTTATCCCCTCACTGTTCCAGAAGTGCCAAGTGAACCTGTGACTGGCCAGGTAGAACATATTTCCCAGCCTCCCTTGCAATGAGGGCAGTAGGGGTGTGGGCCCTCCCTTGTGTGATCCTTTCCAGGAGACTGGGATGGTGATGCCAGGACAACTCTGGAATACTAGAATATTTGTCAGCCTGGGTCCCTGAATACCTGCTCTGGACTGTTGCATGAGGGAACAAAAAAACAAAAAAACCCTTGTCCTTTAAGTCACTGAATCTTTTGGGAGTGTTTGTTACTTCAGCTTTGCTTTCCCTAATTTATCCAACCCAGACTGCCATTTTGCGTGAAACCTTTCAGTGTTGGGAAATTTACTACTTGTCAATGCGGTAAAAGTTAATTCTTTTTCTTACGTAGCATCAAAATATTTTTTCCTATTTCTCCTAGTTTTTCCCTTTGGAGGAACCAGAGTTTCAATACACTTCTTCAGAATAAGACTGGAAATATTTGACCACAGCTTAAGGGCAACCAAGTCATCTTTTGTTCAGAGGTTGCATATAAGCGATTGTGTTTTACAAACACAAAATAATCACTAAAACTAGAAGGTACCTCTCTCCTAAAATGTCCTATATTGTATGGCATGTGGTATCACTTTTTCCTTCTGCTGCTTTTTTAAGGCCGCCGAGAGCGAGGCCATGGAGAAATTCTTCTAAGAGAATTTTGGTTCAGTTCTCTCCCCAATTTAACCTGGCTGTCCAAACAGACTCAGAGAAATCTGATGAAATGGCAGTATTCGGGGGTCATAGAGGATCTAAGCTGACTTTATATTATAGCTGCATTCTTGCAGAGAGAGAGAAAGGAAGAGAGGAAGGGAAAGCGAGCACAGGACCCCTGGTGTCAATGCAGAAAATGAAAGCTTTACGAAAATCTGTGAGGAGAGGAGCGGTGTGGGACTAAAAAGGCAGCGAATGATTGAAAGCTCTAGAGTCACTTTCCAAGAAGGCATTAAATGCTTTCCTTGTTCCCTGTCATCCTTGATCCCACTCTGGGGAGTCCAGGACTCTCAGCAGGACCCTTTTCACCAGCGAGATCACTTTTCCTCTTTCAATTTGCCCAACGCAACTTCTTACCAGGACTCTCCCATGTCCCCACGTGGTCAATATTTGGCTAATGGTTCATTTTCTCCCAATTTTAAGCACTTCAATTAGACACCTTTAAAGTGATCTGATACAATTGTGTCCCCTGACTGGCCCAGTCAACTTAGAGAGGTTCTCCCTTGCTTGATTCCTATCCTGAAAGGAGTACTAAGGTCCAATGATGATTTGAGGTTCTTCAAACATAAGATATTAAAATAGGGACTAGTCTTCAGTCTCAAAAGTCCATCCTAACTTGATAGGCAGGCGAGCTCCACTGAAATGCTTTGGTTCCTAAAAGCAGACGTCATTTTTAATGTTGACATGGTAGGGATTTCAACCAGTGAAACAGCCTGAACTGTCAATGCAAATCATCTTTGTAAGACTCTTTATGGAAAAAGATGGGGGCGGGGAGCAGGAGAGACAGCGAAGAGAGTGAGCTGGGCTGAGCCACCTGCTGATCTCGCCAGAAACCATCAGCAGAAAGTCTTAGGTTGGAAATACTGGACAGGGCTTATGACTCTGTGGCTGAGAAGGATGACTGTCTTCTTGCTTAATGTCATTCATCTTCCAACTCCATGAACTCACTTTGTTCATCCTGCCCCTACTGGCTTTCTTTCTGACTAATTCCTTCCTTGTCTGGATGCTCCAAAAAAACACAGCAACAACTGAGACAGCTGAGGCTTCTCTGTCCACTGGAATTGTCTGGCTCCAAACAAGAGTGCATTTCCTGGGCACAGCATTGTCCGTGTCCCATAATGGTCTCTCCTGCTTTCACTAATGGCAATAAAAGGGCCCTTTGTGACTGGAAAGTGTGTGTGCACGCACAAACACACACACACACACGTATATACACTTGAAAGAAAAGCTAGGACATGTTTCCCACCAAAAACCCAGGGCTAAGCTACAACACATTCGTTTACTCAAAAGGTCAGTAATCAAAAGCAAAATGTTGTCACTGGCCTCTGCTGTGTCTGAAGTCATCTTCAAAGACGATATTGACTTCCTTCCATGAGCCAGGCATCCCCGCTCCTTCCCCCTGCCCTGCCTGTGTGAGATCTAAAATAATCGATTGGTCTTCATTAAGATGCTAACAGAGGTCAGGAGGCGGTAGGGAGAGGATGCAGAGTTTGATCTTCTCTCAGAAAATCGCAGTCTGTCCCCAAGTATACATCCCTTTCCTTGTAAAGCACAGCTCTGGCGGCAGGCAGCCTTCTCAGATGTGGGCGGTACACCTCTCAAGGGATGCAGGGCTCTCTTTGAAGGACTTTGCTGCTTTTAGAGTCACTTAGGGAACAGATTGGAATTGACTTCTGCATCCTCCTTAGCATTTTCTTCAACCAGTCCTCCCCTGCTCTAACTTAGCCTCTAATTTTAGGCCTATGTAGAAAATTCCTTTTAACTCATGTTAGACCTACTCTTGCTGTGAAAGCTTTCCCCCAATAGTATACACCTCCAATATTTACTTTGAAAACTTCCTACCGACTTCTCCCATTTGTGCTCTCAAAAGAAAGTTCCCGTTTGCCTTTCAATGTCTAATTTTTCTTTTCTTGAAAAAAAAAAAGATATCATTAAATGGAGTGAATGCTATAGCCTGAAATGCTGGGCCTAGAGCTTGACTGTCAGTTCTACCTCTTATTATTTGAATAACCCCGTAAGTCATTTAACTTCTGAGAGAGCCAGGTTCTTTATTCAAAGATCTCAATAATGGTACTCAACCTCTGGGTTCAACTGGATATGTCCAAGGAAGAAAGCTGTGATGGATATTGGGGGTGTGAAGTAGGATAATGTAGGGGCAACAACCTGGCCCACGGGAAGCACTCAATATGTTTCTTAAATCTTAAGGGAAAAAAAGAGGAAAATATGTTCTGGGGTCCATCTCTAGTTCTCCACAAGATTCTGAGATAATCTTTCATGGAATCCTGGAGCAAGGAAGGACATTGGACTTACCTGGTAGAATACTATCATTTACAAGAAAGAACACTGAGCTCCTGAGTGCTTGACTGATTTGATTACCAAATAGTTCCCACAGAGGTTGCAGGTGTGCCTTGGGTCCCTGAGACCACGGTCAACAGTGTCTGCCCAATGCTGCCTCTACCTTAACCAGAAAGTTTTTCTCTACCAGATTTATTTTTCTCTAATCCAACTTACTTTTTTTGAATCTAGTACTTTACTCTCCCAATTCCTTTTACACTTTCTTAAATGTTACAAGGAGCCAAATCTGTTTTCTTTCTAAACTTCTTGAAAGATACTAAAATGGGAAACAGTTGAATTTGATGGTTTAACCGCGTCATCTCAACATTCCTCTTTATGAGAGTGTTCATGCATGCGCCCATCAAACACATATATAGCATGATGGCCATTTAACACATCCTCTTAAGAAAGGTTGCCAAACTACAGCTTGTGGGACAAATCTGGCTTGCCATCTACTTTTGTAAATAAAGTTTTAGTGGAAAACAGCCACGCTAATTCATTTGTGTATTGTCCGTGGCTGCTATCTGGTAACAATGACAGAATCCAATAGTCATGAGAGAGACTGTGTGGCCCACAAGCCTAAAATATTGACTCTCTGGCTCTTTACAGAAAAAGCTTGCCAACCTCTGCTCTTAGCATCAACTTCAGCTTTCTTCAAATTCCCTTTACGTATGTCTGCCAAGAAACTATTTTCCACAAAAGCCTGGATTTATTTTCCCAGGACATTTTAAAAGCTTTTTATTACTGATTTTTACCTATATAAAAAGTATGGTAGAAATTTGAAAAATACAAAAACACACAAAGAACATAACAATCAGCTGTAACGTTAGCAGGCAGAAATACCTACTGCTCGTCTTGGAGCCTTTGTCTCAGCTCAGGCAGCTGAGGGGGCCCAGGCCATCCCTGGGCATGAGAGCGTCCTCAGAGTCTAGAGTAAGCAATGCAGTTTGCAGCTGAGTGTCAAGGTAGGGAATGGAGATAGCGAATTGTTCTGCATGATATTCTGGGGAATTTAAAAATTCTCCATTATGTTAAAAAATGTTTTTTTAATTTTGATTATTTTAAGCTTCCAGGTAGGAGGATGCAGAAGAGAAAGAAAAGACATAAGATGGATGATCCATAAAATAGAGAGGCCAAGGGACTTTTAAGGAGAGAACTAAAGATTATTCAGCTTTGAAGTTGTATGGGTTGCTATGATGTAAACTTCCTATCGTCTTCCCCAAACCTTCAGTAAAATTGCCTTCACATCCAAAGATCCTGGGTGAGTAGTTGGTTTGGCAACTCTCAGAAGTGGCAGAAATTGATGCCCAGTTTCACATGGCGTGGACCAGGTTCCTCACGTGCCGGAGTGACTCCAAAACAAAAGTCTAGTTGAAGCAGGCCATCAGCTCAAGATGCACCTCCTTTAACCTAATTCCCTGAGAAATTCAGATCGCCCTTGGCAAGGGCATTGGACTGTCTATAAATGGTAGAGTTGGGATATTTGATTGTCTAGATCAAAAGGCACAAGAAGAGCCTAGTTTATATGTGGAATATTAAGAAAAAATATGTGCATACCCCTAGAGCATACGTGCGTATGTGTAGAAAACCCTTGTACACAGACAGTTTCTTTATATCCTCCCCTCCATATAATGAAACAACTAAGTTGAAATTACAGCTGGTTATTTCTGGAAACGTGTACAGGATGGTACAAGTTGTTTAGTTGTTTTCTCCAGGACAGGAAGTGGGAATGTTTTCACCAGGAAGGAGTGGTGACAAACTACATTAGTCTCCATCCATACTCTAAAAGGCCGGTAGCAGAAACCTGCCCTGGAGAAGATGTTCTTCCCCCTGGAAAATCACCACAGCATGATCCGCCTCCTCTATCACCTTATTTTTTGAGGAAGATCAGCCCTGAGCTAACTACTGCCAATCCTCCTCTTTTTGCTGAGGAAGAGTGGCCCTGAGCTAACATCCATGCCCATCTTCCTCTACTTTATACGTGGGATGCCTACCACAGCATGACTTGACAGGCAGGGCCATGTCCGCACCCAGGATCCAAACCCGTGAACCCCGGGCCCCCGAAGCGGAAGGTGCAAACTAAACCACTGTGCCACCCGCCAGCCCCTCTATCACCTTTTTAAGGCCTGCCATGCTCATGGGGGCATAGTTCACCTAGGTGGCATCACATACAATGTAGGCCACACCACACAACTTACTTCATGGGCAAGGACAAATGCCTCAGTCTGCCAATGAAAAATGGTTCCTGAGGAGCATGGTGGAGGGTGTCAAATAAAAATAGCAAGTAATAGGATATATTGGAATATATGAGGAAGCCATTTTGGTGTAAACCTAATTTGGCCTGACCTTGTCTTTCCAAAAGGGCCTGACCGTGACTGTTTAGCATGCGTTGTATATCTGCTTTAGAGATTCCCTATGGCAAGAGCAAAAGGCCCTTGAGATAAAGGTGCAACTTCCCTCCCCCTCCTAACGTTGGCGTCTCCTTTAGGCTAGGAACTGATTGTTGCGCTCACCTGTGACCGCCCAGCTTGAGACAATAGACTTGCCTCCTGCTGTGTCCTTGGAGATAGCAGACCCACTACCTGCTGTGTCCATCAAGTGCTGTGCTGACAGGGTAATCTTGTGACTATTGTGGGAGGGACATTTCAATCATGTGAAACACCCTCTTTGAGGGTATATAACCACCCTATGTACCCCCACTTCTTTGGAGTGCTCTGTTCCTTTGTGGAAAGACCTCCCGGGTTGTAATCCTAAAATTTAAACTCAGAATAAAGTCACCCAAATTTTCATTTATAGATTGGTTATGGATTATTTTCATCGACAAGGGGAATAACCTCTTTTATAACCCTAGATTTTTTTCTTTTTCCTTCAGTGCCAAAACACACACACTGGTACGTCACAATTAACGAAGTTTTAATAGATGATCCTTATATAATGTTTGTTTAAATTTCAATACTTGGTTCAAATTATATATTTGCAGACTTTCCATGTTTTTGAAATATCCTAAAAGCATTTCTTTTGTGATTCTCAATGGCTAAGACTGGACAGAAATCACACATTTTCAGGCCAGTCTGAAATGAAAAAGGAATAGGTGGCCTCTCTTGTGATACGATCTGAGGGATATCTTCACCAATGTTCTCTGCACAGGCTTGTGACCCATTGATGTATTTCTACCAAATGAGATGAATTTCTCTGAGTTGATTTCCCTGTCACAGTCTCCTGGGAAGGAATAACTGCTTAGGAAAAGTTCCTGGTGCCCCTCTAAAGCTCGCCGGTAGCTCTCCGTCCTCTCAGGTGGAGGCAAAGCCCTTTCCCAGGCTGCCTGATCTTTCACTGCCTGGCCCCCACAGCAGGTGGCCCAGTTCTTCAGGAGCCGTGGAGAACCCACTGAAGGGCACACTTTTAAGCTAATGTCAGTGCCTGGCACCTGTCCCTCCCTCCCTGACAGCAAAGCCACCTCCTCTGCCACCAGGAGATTAACTGCAGCTCAACAGAGCACAGCGGGGCACGGATGTGTGTGTCTTTACTCATCCGGTCTCTGTTTGTTTCCTCTTCCTTTCTGAGGTCGCATAGCAACCCAGCACATCATACCTTCCGCCCCCCCACACCCACGATTTTCTCTTCATCCCAGCTATTATTGGCCACCTTCCCCTACACAGCCTGGCCTTCAGCCATGAGGCTTTCCGTGGGTCCCCAGAAGAGCTCTGCGTTTTCTGGCCTCAGTGTATTTGTGCATGTTTTCTTTGCCTGGAATGTCCATCCCACCCTTATCTGCCTGTAAAGCTCATACTCAACCCTAAAGACTCCACTCAAGCACTGCCTCTGGCCTTCCTAGGTATAGAAAATTATGTCTGCTTCTGTGTCTTCATTAGAACCTGAGGAAACTCTGACAGCGTTTACAGTGTTGTAGGTTTTTGTCGTTTATTTGTCTCCTGCTCTAGATTGAGTCATCCAAAACAAGGATCGTATCATCTCTATACACCCAGAACCTATAATACCGCCTGGTGCCTCATAAATAAGTCCTAGTTAAATCAATAAAATATAATAGTTACTAACTCTAATGAGAAATGCTTTGTTTTAGCCTTTATGGGTGACTAGCTATAATTAAACTCTTCACTTTAAGTTGAAGTTAGAAAATATCCAACCTGGTATTTCCTCTAAACTCCACATTCCTCTAAATTCTACATTGTGCTTATTAATATCACTCTTGAGTGTCTTCTAGAGTTTTCAAGTAATATGCCCCAAATTGAATTTATCCCTCAGTCCTTATCTTTCTGGTTTTCCCCATTTCAGTTAATGCCAATTGCTTTCTTTCAGTTGCTATGTTTTCAGAGCCAAATATTTGGGAGTTATCCCTGACCCATTCCTTTCTCTTAGGTTCACATCCAGTGCCTTAGCAAATCCTGTTGGATCTTCCTTCAAAATATCATTCATTCCGCTACTACCTGGGTGCAAGCCACCATACCTGCTTATCTTTATTGCAACAGCCTCCTAACTGCTTCTCCTGCTTCCACCCTGGGTGACCTCCCACCCCTGCTGCATGGTCTATTGTCAACACAGCAACTTGAGTGGTCCTTTAAACTTGTATGTCAGATCCTATCCCTTCTCTGCCCAAACTCTTCAATAGCCATCTTGTTCCTGGCTCTTCCCCCACACCTGAACAGTGCCTGGCATATAACAGGTAATAAATATTTGCCAAATGAGTAAATTAATGTTTAAGCCTTAGGATAAAAATCAGATACAAAGAAATTGCAACTTATTATTTTTTGGTCACCTAATAAGGTATAGAATATGAATTTACTATAATTTTGATATAATCGTGTTTTCAATATCACCAAAATGTTCCAGAAATATCTGGGTACTGAAGATATTTTCTTTCGGCCTAGCAATAAATAGACTACAAAATAGCCATTTGGTCCTGGTCAGCCACATAGCTCTCAGAAAGTTGGTTTCTTCAGCTTTGAAAGGGAGGAATTGAATTCAAAGACTTTCATAATGTCTTGCAATTTGAAATGTCTATGATTTTTTTGTGAACTTCAGCTCTTTCCCTCTCTGAAAATATGGATGGCCTTGTCCTTCCTGAATAGCCTTTCATTTGATTTGGTTTTTAAAATGTACTAGTTAATTTCACAGAAGAAACCTGCGGAGAAGCTGGGAGAATTCAGGCCTGGTGGGTGGGGCAAGGAGAGAAGCCCCAACAGAGACACAACCAACTTCCTGGGCCAAATGGGGCAGAGGAGAGTGTGTGAGAGACTGGCTGTGAGGACAAACCTCGTCTACTGCCAATCTTTGCCCTTTTTCTCTCTTGAGATCCGGGCCAGGGGGCTTAGTGAAGTGTCCGTCCTTGACTTTGGAAAGTAATGACAAGGAATGAATTTTCAAGTGCAGCTCATTCACACTTGTTTGAGAGATTGTATGAAAAGCTTTTTTAACACTGAGGTTGTCTGCAGTAATTTGTTCAGAGATATATTTAGACAGAAATCTAATATAAGATGAAGTCATTGGTGTCAACTCTAACAGGTTTTCAAGTGATTGGGTGGAAAGGTTGCTCACCCAGCCTTTGGGTGGGAAAATTATGAAAACAAATCAAATATGAAAATTACAAAAACTTCACCTTTCAGTATTTTTCAATTAAATGAAATTACTTTTCAAAATATTTATCATGTAGGTTTCAGATGCAAGTCCTATAACCTGCAATTATTTGTATGTGACTTTTAAATTTTTCATTTAAGAATGGGAAAATTGCTTGCTTATGTAATTTTTAGCTTTAATAATTTCAGCTCTTGCTCATAATCAGAAGATAGCAAATGGCATACGCAAGCAAGGCAGTTCAAATGACTCAGCTTCAGCCCAGCCACTAACCTTCATCACGAATTGTTCAGAACAATTTTCCAACTCATTGACAACATTCTCCAGTTTCTACTGAGTGGTTTTGCAAATTGCTTCCATCATCTCTGCTCTAAGTTCCTCCAAAAAATGTGCCTTCAATGAGTAAACAAACATTCGCTACTTGCTTCTATCATGCCCAAATCCAAGGTTAATAAAGGTTGAGTGTGCATAGAGCTTGTAAAGATCAGACCTGGGTAGAATTGTTTATAGAATTGTTTATGTAATGTAGTAAACAATAATAGTGATAAACAACTCGAGAATTACAGAAATGTAGTAAAAGTTTTTCCCCTCCCCCTTCCCGCTGTCCCTAGGCCCACATCTGGGGAACTACAGTTATCAGTTCAGTATCTTTGCGAAATTTTTCTCTATTCACAAACACCTAAAAACACATACTCGTACACACACAATATACGTAAATATGAACCCTTTCTTCCTCCTTTGCTTCCTTCCTTCCTTCCTTTCTTTTTCTCTCTTTCCAAAAATATTATCTTTCTCTAGTCATTATGCTGCCAATTCTTTTTTTTATGCAACAATTATCTTAGAGATCCTTCCACAATAGCACGTGTCAGTTTGCCTCATTTTTTAAATTGCCTCTCGATATTCCAAAGCACAATTGTATTATAATTTATTTAACTATTCTTCTATTGTTGGGCATTTAGGTTATCACCAATTTGTCATGGTCACTAATAACATTGCAAATGTGGGAAGAAGGGAGGAAGAAAGCAGAGGTAAAGATCAAGAAGAGAATCAATCTATGCCATTATATCATCTAAGACCCAGATGTCAAAATACAGCATCATGTTTAGTCAGGCCTTTGATAACTGAGAGCTGACCTCAGGCTACTAGACTTGAGGTATCACGCTGGTGGCCCACTAGCTGGCTGAAGGTCACTGCCTTGTGGGTGTTCAGAAGCAGGTCTTACTCAAGTGGGCAGAAGAAGCCATGGCACCTTCAAACTCATTCCCTGAAGAACATATAAGAGACCCTATTTCTGAGCTTGCATGTGGGAGGGCTCCTTGGCCAAGCTGCACCTCAGCACATCCTCCAATCTTCTGATGAGAATCCTAATGCCACTGGGTTTCTGAAGAGCCCTGAGGTCTCAGCCTACCTCAAGTTCCACTCAGAACCTTGGGGTCAGTTCATTCCACCCAGGCTGCTCATTGTTGTCACTGACAGAGCCCACATACAAGTTCCTCTGCTCTCCCAATCTTCATGTTCTGCCTCTCATTTCACCCTTCCATGGCTGTCCTCCCACCTAGCCCTTTCCATGGCTCCTCTTGTACCCATATGCATTGGTGTCAGAGTCCTCTACGCCCTCCACCTCTTCACAGAGCAATTCCTACTTCCTTTTTCCATACTGACATCTGATTATTTGAAGAAAGCATCATTAATCTGTAGTCTTTTCAAGGGTCATGTGGAGGCTGCTCATCCTTCTTTACGTTCTCCATCTCTGGGCTTGGGTCTGAAAATGGGATGAGGAAGAAGAGATCAGAAGTGAGAGGAGAGTTGACCATCCAAATAAGATTCTTATTCTCTTATGTACGGGCCCCTGTCATTGGGCTATATCATGCCCTTCCCTTCCTTGTCATTCTCGTCTTCTAAACTCTTGGTTATTCCTCCAAATTTATGGAAACTTTGGTTCCTTAAATGTGTGCATTAAAACCGTAAGTCCCACCTTTATCGTGGGAGACTCCACTTGCAATGTGAGTCTCAGTGAAGTCCCTGGCCCTATAGGCCCTTGACTTCCTCTACTTCAGGGCTTGTCACCTCCACTCCCCATTTCCCTCATCCGCACCCATGCACACATTCCCATCAATAAGAATTTCTCCTCCTCTAGGATCTACTGTGCGCACATCTCACTCTCCTCCCAGCTCTCTCACTCCTTCTCGCCCACCACAGCTGCTTCGCAACCTCATCACGAGCCCCACTCTGACGTCCTGAGCCCAGAGCCTCTGCCTCATCCTCATTCCATTTCTTAGTCTAGTGAGTCTTTGTTCAGATTCCTTCCTTACTTTCTATCCTACTCTTCCTGTCTTCCCCCTCAACGCGTGCTCAAATCCTTGTCCAAAAGCCATCCCCTGAACTCTTTTAGTAGTCTTTGGAGGGGCATCCCACTTCTAGTGTTTGCTTCCGACGTTCACCTTACCCAGCTTTCCCAGGATGCCTTAAACACTCCATTCCATGGCAGGAAAACCTAGACTTTCTCTTTCCCTTTCTCTCACGTTATTGAAGATACTCTCTATTGTTGTTGACATCACCTGTCCAGTTTCACTACGCTATCCTCAGTTTTTCAACAGAGTGATCTTTGGCCTTCTTGGAGAGTCAGAGCTGTCTGTCATCTTGGAACATCTTCATTTCCTAGGTCCAGGGTTACTTGAGAGGATATTTCCAAATTCTCTTATAATATTTTGTATCTTGAACACTAAAATTAAAACAGGACAAACCGACTTTGGCAATTGCTGTTTTCAAACAAAGCAGTGTTGCCACAAAATAGAAAGCCTAGGAGCATGAATAATAATTATGATCATAATACCTCATGCTTATATACTGCTTTTATTATTCACAAAGGGATTTCTATCTATTATCTTCTCTGATCCTTATACTAGTTCTAGGAAGTAGCACCCTTTCCTTTTTATAGATGAAAAACAAGCACGGTGTAAAGTGACTTCTGCTTGTTTACATGTCTAGTGTAAGAGCAGAAGCTGTTATTAGAGAACAAGATTTCTGAATCTAAACCTATGATTTCTTTCATAATTTGTTGGCTTTAAAAAGAAAATCGAAGTATATTCCAAAGGGAAAAATGACCAGTAAGGCTCGAATTATAGTCTAAGGCTTTATGACCCAGAAAACCCCTTGTCCTTGGAAATAATAGGCTAGGGACATCATGATTTTCCACTATCCTTGAACCATCCTAAAGTTCAAGCAAGGGCATGGTTATCAAAATACCAGCTCTAATTTTAGAAGGGACAAGAAGAGGAACAGGAGAGATGTGAGGTTTAATCAAAAGTGCTACCATTTACTGATGTTAATAACCCAGTTATCAGGTTCTCGGAGGGTCTGGCACATTTGACCTCATTATCTGAGAAGCACATGATGTTGGATCCCAGTTTCTGGTCACTGGGCAGATGACTCAGAGCCACGATTGCCGAAAGCCTGCTGGAAACAGAATTCCAGGATTCAATAGGAGCCAAGAAATCCTTCCACACACTCTCTAAATAGCATGTGATAACTACTTTTATCAAATCAGAACAGCACCTGGGTTTTTTTCTGACCACTTAGTTTAGGTTCTCAGAGGATAGGGTAAAGGCCTAATCAAGAAAAATAACATGTATCCTGTTTTCAGAGTCTTCCTAAACATGCCTTGAGAAAGCAGAGTCTGTCCTGCTTTTAAGGTGAACCTTGTTACAAAAAGTCCAGGGAGAGTAAAAACAGTTTAACAACCTGATTGAGTACTTGGGCCTGGGTCTGATCAACAGGATGTGCAATCATTTCATATCCTTATGTCTGACCTCAAAGACCAAGGTGACTCCTGGCCGCAGCTGTGGGAATTTGATACCTGAGACACCTTGGGCCAGAGACCTACTCAGTCAGAAGATTCCAGATGGCTTCAACTACAAATTCTTTGTTGACAGGAGATTTAACCACAGCTGCTCAGGAAAACCTCGTTCCCAGAAAACACAACCACTTTTTTGGATTGTCTTGGACATATGCTAGCCCTGGAAATGTGGATCCAGACTCCAAAAGTCTTGGGGTCTTCTCCAGCTCTGAGAAGGTTGAGAAGCCAAGGTCCAAGCTGGAGGAGGCTGTGAGAAGACTGGACTGCCCTTTGGTCATCCTATTGGCTTGTTTCTGCATCAGGAAGTGTCTAAGGGGTCAATACCTTCTCTGGTTCCTGAGAACTTCTCTGGCTCTTGTGAAACTGAGCCTCTTCCTCAGAACAACTTCAGGGGGTGTTTTAGGCTGCTGGGGGTTGATAGACACCTGGAAGGGCCAGAATGGAATTGGACTCAAAGGGTCTGAGGGTGCTGAGACGCTCGTTGTGCTGGTGCTCGCTCCCTTGGCTGTCCACTCTGGGCTGACTTATGCCTTAGTTACTGAGGGCCACAGTGCTTGGACCCTTCCCAGCACTCAGTGGAAAGGTGAATACTCCCAAAAATGCTTGAAGCCATCCAAAGGCCTTGATAGGTTGATCCTAAAAGATGTTCGAGTATTCCCTGACTAATCATTGGTAACTGGAGAGGTCTGTGAGCATTAGGCTTACTTCCGCTTAGGCCTTGACCAGGTGAAACTATTCAATCTTGACGGGAAATAAGTACCCAAAGAGCCTCCCAAATGCCACTGCCATCAGTTATCTGTCTGAAAACGTGGTGAGAAATCGTGAGCAAATCCACCCTCAAATTAGACTTTCCTCTCAGAAGCTCAAATATATGCATGATACATGAGTTGTTGCTCCATTTTCTTTGAGGGACAGCCTCCTGCACCTCTCTGAGAGCCTGAAATAGCCCAGGCATGTGCCATTCTTTGTCTGCTTAAGAGCGGGGGCCAGGAAGCTCAACATAAAACAGAACCCAGGCCATCCTGTTTGGAATGTTGGCTTCTAGTTTTCTACTCATCAGGGAAGCACATGGTGGAAAAGATTAATGTACTAGTTCACCGAAGGGCGCAGTGACTTCCCTCTGCTCTGGTAATGTGGACCATCAGGCCCTCTTTCGGCCAGTGCACAGCGACAGAGGAGCAGGGCTGGATGGAGAGCTTCGCGTTGAGCCCATGGCTTATTGTACTTTATGGATGACTTCTAGATATTTGTCTGCCTAATAGTTTCACAGTGCAATTTGAGGAAATTAACAGTGAGTTTTAAAACATATCATGACTTTGGAAAACCATTTGACAATTTCTTAAAATGTTAAACACACATCTCTCTTATGACTCAACAATTCCACTGTTAGGTATTTACCCAAGAAAAATGAACATATTATGTCCACGAAAAGCCTTGTACAAGAATGTTCCTAGCAGCTCTATTCATAATAACCAAAACCCAGAAGTAGCCCAGATGGCCTTCAACAGGAGGCTAGATAAGCAAATAGTGGTACAGCCAAACCATGCAATACTCTTCAGCAGTAAAAAGGGATGAACTAGTGTTACAGGCAACAACAGGAATGAATTCCCAAAATACTGTGTTGAGTAAAAAAGTCAGAAACAAAAGAGTGCATGCAGTATGGTTCCAGTTAAGTGAAATTCTGGGCAAAACGAACTCACGATAATAAAAATCAGGTGAGTGGTTGTTTGGGGTAGTGGTTGGAGAGTGACTGGGAAGGGGCACAAAGGAACTCTCTGGGGTGGTGGAGATGTTCTGTGTCTTCCTATGGAATAGTCAAAACTGTTTCAATGGTACACTTAAGATCTGAGCTTTTCAGATCTATGTTATGGGATTTCAGATCTACATAAATAAAAAGGAATTGTGAATTTAAAGGTTGGAGAAGTTCCTCAAAATTGCTGCCGGAAGAGTCAAAGTTACTTTGAGAACATCAAGAGTCATGCTGGAGGTCCCAGGATGGCACCTTATGATTCCAGGAGGCATTCATCCCTTCATTCTACAGATACATTATTAGCTCCAGCTCTGTGCCAGGCGCTGCTCTCAGAAGAAAAAAAGACAAGATTCTTACTCTTAGGGAGCTTACATTCTAATGGGAAGAGAAAGGAAAGAAACAAATAAACAGAAATGAGCATAGTTGGATTTAGATCAAGAGAGTTGTGATGAAGAACATACAGGAGGTGATGTGATGGAGAGCTGGAATGGAAGAAGGGCACGTTTAGTTTGGGTGGTGAATGTCTCCATAGGGAGGTGATATTCTGAATGATCAGGAGCCAGTCATGAAGAGAAGTGGGGCAGAACATCGAGACTGGGGGATTAGCAGAGGTACTCCAAATGTCCTATGTGCGACTGGCCCAGTTGGTTCCAATTTCTCCAAATCTTCACTAACATTTATTATCTTTTGTTCCTAACAGCTGTGATGTAACCCGGCATAAAGTTTCAGTTGTGCAAGATGAGTAAGTTGTAGAGATCTAGTGTCAACAGTGCCCATAGTTAACAATACCATATTGTACACTGAAAAATTTGTTAAGAGAGTGGATCTCAAGCTAAATGTTCTTATTACACACACACAAAAGGGCGGGGGTGGGGGCGGTGGTGATAGGAGGAAATTTAGAGTTGAAAATGTGTTTTTATTACCTTGATTGTGGCGATGGTTTCACGGGTGTATGCTTATGTTCAAGCCCATTAAGTTGTGTACATTGAATATGTACAGTTTTTTGTATATAAATTACACCTCAATAAAGATGTTTTTAAAAAGTGCAAAAAAAAAAAAAAAAAGGAGAGCAAGAAAGAGAGAGGAGAGAGAAAGCAGAGGCTTTGAGGTAAGACTAAGTTGGGTCCATATTCAATCTCTACGGTGTATTCCACTGTAGACTAGTTTGGGAAAATAATTTCAGTTCCCTCAACCTCAGTTTGGACATCTACAAAACAAGGATAATAATTTGTACCTCACAAAAGGATGTCGTATGGGTTGAGGTTATTACTTATAGATTTTTTAGCAGAGTAGCACATACCTAATAATTGTTCAAAAGTGGAGGTGGTATATATATATTCAAAGAGTAATAATTTTATTACTTAGAGGTATAGACATTCGTATGTATAGATTTTTGTATTTTGACCAAAGGTTGTCACAGCGAAATGTCTAATTGATGCTTAGAGAAGTTCTTGCCTGAATGTTAACTTTCTGGAGGTGAAATGGTCCTCAGTATTCTGAAGAAGTCATTTTTGGGCACATTTTGATCTGAGGAAGAATTCTAGTTCTGCAAGATGTTACAAACGAGACCATTATTAATGCTTCTCTTTGGTCACCATTTATCCTCTAACACTAAAACCAGATTTGTTTTGACTCTTTAAGGAAGACTCTTAAAAATATTGCCAACAAGTTCTCACATCTTTGGGTCCCCCTGGAAACATCAGCTGGCCTCAAGACATGATACCCCACAGCAGATGTTCAAAGCCCAGACCAAAGTCTGCAGGGTTTTCCTGGACAGCACTTTTCTGATGTTTTTTGGTTGGATGTGTCCTGGTTTATGAATAAACAGTTCATAGGTTTGAACAGTCTGAGTTTTCATCAATGATGTCTTTTGTGTGCTAAGAGAATAAGACAGGGAATTTTGGAACTATTGATGGAACAGTTTCTAATACAGTGGGCAGACCATCTGTAGTATCTTCTTTGTAAGGGAGTAGTTAGAATCCTGAGAAATGCCCAGCACGTTTCATGAAAAAGCTGCCAGAAACTTCCCTATACATTGTTTCCTTCACGCTCTCAAACTGACAGCCTCAGCAGTCTCCTTCCAGAAGCCAATCTTTGCAGAGAGCTGACTTGACACTTTTCCTTCTGCGTTCTCCTACAAATGGCTACGTTATCTGCACATCTTGTGTTAGGAAAGCCAGTGTCCAACCAAATATTTTGTTCTATTCGTTTAATATTTAGTGTTATCATTGTGATTTTTATAAACATCTATTGGTACACTGTGTTTCACTTTTATCTGTGCTTAAGGCAGAGTCTTCTCTCTCTTCCTGTGTGCAATGCTTGGGATAAGGAAGAAAAACAGGCACAGCTTCATTACTGTTGGCGATGGAGTCGTTGTGGACTAATGACAAGATGGAATCTGACTTGTAAATCAAACTGTAATTCACTTCCTGGGCTCAGTCAGCTGTGAATGTTCCAGTGACTAGCTTTTCTTCTCCAGCAACTTAGAGCAGGTTCAGGGAACGCTAGAGAGGTTTATTAGCTGCTGAATATAGATGTGAGATTGTGGAGTTCAACATCAGTGCAAAAATGAGTGACCGTGTCATGCTCCTTGTCTAAACAGAGCAAGGCTTCTAAGACCAGTCTCCTTTCTCATATTTCTCTGAGAGATTGGAAGGCAGTTCTTCAGGAGACAACTATTCATGAGACAGTTCTCCAGGGAAGACAGATGGAAAGAGTAGTTTATTCCAAAAAACTGAAGATGTCCTTCCTCCCTCCCTCTCTTCCTTCTTTCCTTTTCTGTATCTCTGTCTCTGTCTCTCTCTCTGCCCTTCCCTCTGTCCGTCCCTCCTTCTTTCTTTCCCTGATCCTAATCAAAATAACCTTGGAAAAAAGTGCCTGGCAAATAGCAGGAGCTCAGTGAATGGGTTTTGTGTGATTATGGAGTGAAAGTGTGTTCTTGGGGCAAATGGAGATCTGGTCAGTGGTGACATATTAGTTTCAACCTGAATGCTGTCTTCTTTCAGTTGACGCAGTTCTGAGTTAAAAAGAGTTTTCACATTGTGTCCAGACTCAGCAAGAAAGAGGGCCATAACCAATCTCCATTTTCTGAGAAGGTGAGAGGGAAGCAATGCCATGAGAGGAGGAGGCTGCTGTGGAAGGAGACTCTACACCAGTCTTGGAGTTACAATGAAGTATAGTGGTTTCTGCTGTGGATGCTGGAGCTAGACTGCCAGGGCTCACATCCAAAATCAATCATTTCTTAGTTGTGTCACTTTGAGTAAGTCACTTAAATTTTCTGTGCCTCAGATGGTTAGCTTGGCTAGAGACATTAATTTTGTTGATCTTTACAAAGAAACAGTTTTGGTTTCATTGATTTTCTCTATTGCTTTCCTCTTTGTGATTTCATTGATTTCTGCTCTAATTTTTATTATTTCTCTTCTCTGCTTGCTTTAGGTTTTTATTACTCTTCCTTCTCTAGTTTCCTAAGCTTAAGTTATTGATTTTAGATCTTTCTTCTTTCTAATATAGAAATGCCATAAATTTTCTTCTAACCATTGCTTTCACAGCATCCCACTAACTTTAATAAGTTATATTTTCATTTTCATTTACTTCAACATATTTTAAAATTTCTCTTGAGACACATTCTTTGACACATTTGCTATTTAGAATTACGTTGTTTAATCTCCAAATATTTTGGGATTTTTCTGATACCTTTTTGTTATTCATTTCTAATTTAATTCCATCATGGTCTGAGAGCATACTTTGTATAATTTCTATTCTTTCAAACTTGTTGCGGTGTGTTTTATGATCCAGAATGTGGTCTATCCTGGGGAATGTTCCATGTGCACTTGAGAAGAATGTTATCTGCTGTTGTTGGATGAACTGGTCTATAAATGTCATTTAGATCCAGTTAATTGATGGTGCTGTTCAGTTCAACCGTATCCTCACTGATTTTCTGCCTGTTGGATTTCTCAGTTACTAGTGGAGGGAGTTGAAGTCTCCAGCTATAATAGTGGATTCTTCTATTTCTCCTTGCAGTTCTGTTAGTTTTTGTCTCATGTATATCGACATATATAAGGATCGTTATGTGTTCTTGGAGAATTGACCCCTTTGTCATTATATAATGCCTCTCTTTATCCCTAATAACTCTCCTTGCTCTGAAATCTGCTCTGTCTGAAATTAATATAGCTATTCCAGCTTTCTTTTGATTAGTGTCAGCGCAGCATATCTGTCTCCAGCCCTTTACTTTTAAGCTATCTGTGTCTTTATGTTTAAGGTGGATTTCTTTTAGACAACATATAATTGAGTCTTATTTTTTGTTTGCTTTTAGTCTTGTTTTTAATCCCCTCTGACAGCCTCTTTTAATTGGTGTTTTTATATAGTCACATTTAAAGTGACTTTTTTATATAGTTGGATTAATATCAACCATATTTGTCCCTGCTTTCTAGTTGTTGTGTTTCTTTCTTTTTTTTTTTTGTCTTCCATGCTTTTTTTCTGCCTGCTCTGATTTTAAATGAGCATTTCATATGATTCTATTTTCTTGTATTTCTTAACATATAAATTTTACCTCTTTTTTAAAAACTGTGTTTTGGATGCCCTAGAGTTTGCAACATACATTTACACCAATCTGAGTTCACTTTCCAATAACGCTGCACCATTTCACAGGTAGTGTAGGTAACTTATAACTGAATATTCCCAATTCTCCCTCCTGTCCCTTATTAGGTTGCTGTCATTCATTTCATTTCTCCATGAGGTATAATCACCAATATATTGTTTTATCATAATTTTGAACAAACTGTTCTCTATTAGATCAATTAAGAATAAGAAAACTAAAAGATTTTATTTTACCTTCATTTTTTCCTTCTCCAATGCTCTTCCTTTCTTTATGTAGATCTAAGTTCCTGACATATCATTTTCATTCTCTCTGAAAATTTTTTTTTAGCACTTGATACAAGGCAGGTCTTCTGGCAACAAATTCCCTTAATTTTTGTTTGTCTGAGAAAGTCTTTATTTCTTCACTTTTGAGGGAAAATTTCACTGCATACAGAATTCTAGGTTGGTGTTTTTTTCCTTTAAATATTTCCCTCCACACTCTTCTTGCTTGCACGATTTCTGAAGATAAGCCTGATATATTTCTTATTCTTATTCCTCTCTAAGTAAGGTGTTTTATGCTCTGGCTTTTTTCAAAATTTTCTCCTTGTGTTTGACTTTCCGCAGTGTTGATATATATTCCTAGGTGTAGATTTCTTTTGTATTTGTCCTGCTCAGTGTCCTCTGACCGACCTGCATCTATTTTTTGGTGTCTGTCATTAATTTTTGAAAATTCTTAGCCATTCTTACTTCAAATATTTCTTCTGTTTTTTCCCTCTTTCTTCTCCTTCTGGTGTTCCCATTATATCTGTGTTACAGGTTTGTAATTGTCTCATAGTTCTTGGATATTCTGTTCTGTTGCTTTCGTTCCTTTTTCCTCTTTGCTTTTCAGTTTAGGAAGTTTCTATTGACATGTCTTCAACCTCACTGATTCTTTTCTCGGCTGTAGGTCCACTCTACCTGCGAGACCATCAAAGTCATTCTTCATTTCTGTTACACTGGGTTTATTATCTGGTTTTTTTTTTTTATTGTGGCAAAATGTATGTAACATAAAATTTACCATTTTAACCACTTTTAAGTGTGCATTGCAATGGCATAAGTACATTCACAGTGTTGTGTAGCCATCAACACTATCAACTTCCAGAACTTTTCATCATACCAACAGAAACTCTGTATCATTAAATAATAACTCCTCATTCCCCCATCCTCCCATCTCTTGGTAACCTCTACTCTATTTTCCGTCTCTATGAATTTGCCTATTCTAGGTACCTCATATAGAGGAATCATACAGATTTTTTTCCTTTTGTGTCTGAGTAACTTTGGATTCTATCCTAGATATCGTGAATATTATGTTGTGGAGACGCTGAATTCTATTATAGTCATCTAAAGGATGTCAACAGTTTTGTTTTACTGCTAATTGAGGTGATTGGACTTAAACTTGAAACTCTGCCTCCTGGAAGCCACTCCAATCTCCTTTCAGTCCTTTTATCCTTGGCTGGTTTGCCTGTAGACTGCACCGCCCATGTGTGATTCAGGGCTTAGCCAACGATGTGGACAAAAATCTGTACACAGAGTTTGTGGCTCTTCCCCTCTGGGTCTCTACTTTGTACCATTCCCTCCCCTCACATTTTAGTGGCTGTGTTTTTTCTGAACTCTGTCCTCTAAGACTTCTGGGTTGGGTTTTTTTTGGAGTCTTACCTTCCCTGCATAGTGCAGTTTTCAGAGTGACTGATCTGAGGCGAAATGCAAAAGTAACCCCCTACCAGTCCCTTCTTTCAAGTGTCAACTCCCTCTAGAATCTACCTGCTTTTGTTATCCCTCCAGAATCTTCAGGCAGTTATTCATTCTATTTTGTCCAGGGTTATAGATATATGTGGGAGGGCCAGTCTGATAGGAGCTTGCTTAGTGACTCCCTCATTACTTTTGAATACAGACACAATAAGTAATAGCATCTGAGTAACTCGTTGGTTTACCAAATCTCCCTGAAGATAATAATCAGCTGGGATGCTTATTGTATATGCAGATTACCGCCCTCCTCCCATGGAAATTTTGATTCAGTAGGTCTGAACTGGCAAACAGTAATCTATTCTCAGTTCTTTAGAGGCTCCAGGTGATTCTTATTTTCAAGGGCGTTCAGGCAAACACTACATTAGGTCCTTGACACTTGAAGTGTGGAAGCTTGTTAGAGGTGTAGAATCTCACCCTCTCCCAAGGCATACTGAGTCTGAATCCACATTTTAATGAGACCCCAGGTGATTCATACCAGTCCTAAAGTTTGAGAAGCACTGTTTAGTGTATTGGGAGTTTTTAATATAGAATACAAAATGGTTTTCCTTTCTATTACGCATTCATTCATAAACACTTTTGATGATGACTAAAATAGACATGGATCCTGCCTTTATAGTAGGGAGCCAATTAATAAACAAACAAGCACATAAGTCACTATTACAGCTGCAGTGCTTATAAAGGAAAGGACCGTGGTGATGAGATCTAGACAGTGGTTCTCAATCTTTCACACAAATTAGAATCACCTGGGTGGGGGGGGAGCTTTTAAAAACCCCCAACTACCAAGGCTACATTCTTCAGGCAAATTAAACCAGAATCTCTGGGGATGCAACCCAGGTAGCAATAGTTTAAAAATCCTCATGTGATTCCAATGTACAGTCAAGGTTGAGACCTGATTATTCAGGCTATTTGAAGATAACTTAGAGGTCAAGAAAGGTCTCATTTAGCCTGAGACCTGAAGGATTAGGAAGTATGTTAGGACTCAAGGGAACAGCATTCCTGGAGGTAGGATCAGCATATACATGAATCTTGAGGAGGGAATAAATAATGTATTTGAGGAACTAAAGGCAGGCCAGTGTGATCTAGTATAATGAGTAAGAATAAGAAAGGCATAAAGCTGAGCAGGAGACAGGCTGTAGGTCTGAATCCATAGGCCATTTAGTGGGTGTTTGGTACACACAGGACTATCAATTTTAAGTATGTTAAAAAATTGTCACAAATGTTTTAGGAATTTCAAATTAAGAAGAATGGTTGCAATGGCTGATAGAGTATGTTGATTTCATTTAAGTTTCTCTATCCAGGTCAGTGTGAGATTATCGAAGCTCAGATCTCTGCATACAGCTTTCTTATAATCTATTTTTTTTTTAAGATTTTATTTTTTCATTTTTCTCCCCAAAGCCCCCCGGTACATAGTTGTATATTCTTTGTTGTGGGTCCTTCTAGTTGTGGTATGTGGGATGCTGCCTCAGCATGGTTTGATGAGCAGTGCCATGTCCACGCCCAGGATTCGAACCAACGAAACACTGGGCGGCCTGCAGCGGAGCACTGGAATTTAACCACTCGGCCACGGGGCCAGCCCCTCTTATAATCTATTTTTATGTATTTAGAAAATCCCAACTTGTCATCAGGAATGGCAGCAAGGGTTTGATGTTCTGGTGGATGCTTTTGGGTATTCCAAAGGAACGTGGGCAGAAAAATGATAGGATGATTGTCCACTAAAGATTACTTTTAAAGTTTCCTTAGACTCTAAGTCAACAAACATCTTAAGGCTTCTGCCCGGCCCTTCTCTGGGTTATCTGTTGTCCATATCCCATGCTGGTCTGGTAATTGGGCTTGCTTTCTTGTTGCAGATAATTCCCAGTTGTTAATAAGCAACTATTCAAAGTTCAGATTTTGATACATCTATTGTTGAAATCTACACAGTTATACCAGGCTGAAACTTTCACAACTGTTACTTTGTAAACTGCCTACTATTCCCATAGAGACATGGAATGTGGAATATCAATAGACAAAGGCCCTGGGTACCCACCAGTAGTTCCTTTGATGCTGGGAGTCACCAGGCACACCTGGGCCTTCAGCAGACATTCACCTCCTGGTTCAAGTACCTCCTACATAGTTCGTGAATTCCCCAGGGAGTGTCTCATTTTTGCTCCAGCAACTGACTCTTGTGGCTACCTCACATTATCTCAGTTTTTCTTCTCTCATGCTATAGTCTAGCTTACTATTGTTGAGTCCATTTAAAAAAAATATTTTCTGAATAAATAGTATCAGTACAAAAATTATTTGGTCAAGGGGTGTGAATTTTACTTCAAGATTCAAATCAAAGTGGTGAATTTCTTTTGACAAAGTTTTTGCAAATTGTCACATTCACCAGAGATGTATGAGTCTATTTCATGACAGTTTTATCATTTACAAATATTCTGCCAATTTAACAAGAAAATGGCGTTCGTTTCTTGTATTAATTTTCACTTCTTTATGTTTTAGTAAGGGTGATCTTTTTTTCATATACTTTTTGTACATGTATATTTTTTCTTATCCTTTGCCAACTTTCTCTTGGCTTATCTCTTGATTTATAAGAGCTATTTATGCTGAAAATATCAATGAGTTGTCACATGAGTTATGAAATTTTTTTTGCTGTTATGTGTCACTGTTGTTCATGGCATTTTTGACATATTAAAGTTTAAAAAATTTTTTATATAGTGAAGTATATTACTCTTTTTCCTTATGGTTACTTATTTTTGTTTAAAAAGGAAATATTCAGCTTTTTCCCCCCTAAATTTTTATGTTTTGTATTTATCTTTTAATTTTCTCACAGAGGGAATTGACTTGTGTTATAGTGAAGTGTTTTGTAGTTCTCTTCACATAGGACCTGTTCATATACAGTTAAGGTACAGCTTAGTATTTTATATGTAGTTATTGTGAATAGAGTTCTTTTTTCCATGTTTATATGCATATATTTCATTTTCACTGTTATAAAGAAAAGCTATTTTTAAAATTTTAGCTGTTTTACTGAACTGTTTAATTCAAATAGTTTTTTGTTGATCGTCTCAGATATAATAAACAACTGATTTAATTTGCAAACAATTGTGATGTCATACTCTTATATCTAATTGCTATACCTCTTCTTTCTATTTCCTGTTTTATTTATGTGGACTAAGCTTTCAGAACAGGTTAAAATAAGTGTCATGAAAACGAGCATCTTGTCTAGTGTCTGCTTTTTAACGCCCTGCCTCTGCACTGTCATTTAAAATGTTTGCTATTTTCAATTCCAGGTTTTCAAATTCAGCATATGCTGGTGTCCTAATATGCTCCGGGGAGGTTTTCATCATTCTGTTTGCCTGTGTCAGATAGGGCATGGGAATTAATGATTTTCTTCAAGTTTGAAAGAACTTCCCTGTAAGATAACCATAGCATGGAGCCTTCGAGGAGTAATGGCTTACTACCGTCTCTCTCCTCTTTTTCTCTGTCATTGGCCAGTTCAAGTTTCCTATTTCCTCAATCAGTATTGGTGATTTATATTTTCTATGAGATACTCCATTTCATCAAGATATTAAAATGTTTAGCATTATCTTGTGCACAGTGTGTACTTATATTTCAAAATTCCCATACATGTTGTTATGCTGTCATTGTCTTTTTAAATTCTGTCTTTTTTCTTTTGTAAGAACAAAGAAAAAAACCTACTATATATTCCTCTATCTTGTTATTAAAAAACCGTCATATTTATTTATCAACTACGTTATTTTTCTGACTTCAATTTTTATCGATATGTACTATTATTTTTATCTTTCTGTCCTAGCAGAATTAATTCTCCCCCCCTTCCTTAACTCTTCATTTTAGAAATTTCCCAGGATAGTCTGGCTTGTCAGTTTTTCTTACTGTTAAAAAAAATCCCAGTAGTATTTTCATTGAGATCACTTTAAATATGTAGATGCCAAGAGCACAGCATGATTTTGCCTCGTCCAAATCCTCCTTTGTGTTCCTCCAGAGTGTTTAAAATTTCCTTCTTAAAGATTTTATACATAGCATCTTAATTTATTCCTTTTATATTTTTTATTACCATTATCTGTTTTACTATTGCAAATGAAGACTTTTTTTTTTCATATCTCCTAATCTGTTTTCTTACGTATGTTAAAGCCAATGATATATTAGTCTTGCACCTTATCGTATTAGTAATTCCCTTATTATTTCCAAGTTGATATTTCTTTTAGGCTTTTTTGAGATATAATTACATCATCAGCAAATGCTGATTCTTTCCAATTTTTTAACCTACCTATCTTTATTTACCTATCTATCCATCTATCCATCCATCCATCTATCTATCTATCTATCCATCTATCTATCTATCTATCCATCTATCTATCTATCTATCCATCCATCCATCCATCTATCTATCTATCATCTATCTATCTATCTATCATCTATTTATCTATCATCTATCTATCTATCCATCTATCTATCTATCTACCTATCCATCCATCCATCTATCTATCATCTATCTATCTATCTATCTATCCATCTATCTATCTATCTATCATCTATCTATCTATCCATCTATCTATCCATCCATCCATCTATCTATCTATCCATCCATCCATCTATCTATCTATCATCTATCTATCTATCTATCATCTATCTATCTATCATCTATATTTTTACCTAATTCTATTAAGCCTCCACCTCCAGAACAATGTTAAATAACTGGTGATAACAAAGGAAGCTTTCTCATTCCTGACTGTAACGAGAATCTTCTAGTGTTTTCCTATTTAGCCTAATGATGGCTTGTGGGTTGAGGTAGTTATGTTTGAATTCATGGGCATTTTAATGCGGTGCTGGGAGGAGATTCAGTTATATTTTATTCACAGCCAGTTTAATCCAGAAACCTGGTGAATTTAAACATATCCAGAGACTCCTCCCTTGGCCTCATTTCTGAGCACAGTTTTGAAAAACATGCTTTTTCAGGGGGGAAAAAGGGACATGTAATTGAAGCAGATATTCATGAAATATAAACTACTGACAAAAGAGGAAGCTTTTTGTTTCATTTGAGATAAAGTCTCATGGGATGTACCCAGGTGAACAGTTACTCAAGCTAATGGGTAAGAAGCTAAATAACTTTTTATTTTTAAGTTGCTTTTCAATAGCATTGTACAAACCATATCAACTCTGGTGATCTGACCCATTTTGGGCAGGCTACCAGGAAAATGATTGTTAACGACATATGCATTTATTTGAATTTGGAGTTCATGCTGTAGTCATAAATCAATTCCAAGTCAGCGGATACCTTGCTATATTTATCCTTATAAACTTTGTTCTTGTAATGGATGAAATGTTTTCCAAGAAAGGTAAAAGCAGAAGACATACTTTGTAGTGTTGTGGATACACGTGGTATTTCAGCTGGTCATTGCCTCTTGAATAGTCATTCTATATTTGAGGACACTTCCACTTGAGTCCTGCTTTCCTATTGTAGGAGTTAGAATTCTATTTCCCCAGTCTTTCTTGAACTAGGATAGTGGCATGTGACCTAGTCTCTGCCAATGAACTCACGCACAAAAACCTTCTTTTAAAGCAGCTGAGGTGTGGAATTGCTTCCCGAGGATGGCTGAGGGGTGTGAAGAGGCGGTGGCTGTTAGAGACGTCAGTGGCAGCTTTCCTAACAGTGGGGTCCTGCGCCCAGGACTGTGCCTGCAATCAGTCCACACTTCCCATTCCCTCATCTCTGGAGGAATTCTGGAACGTTACCTAATAGCCTCTAAGAATGCTTTTCTGCTCAAGCTAGCTACATTGGACTCTGTGATTTGCAACCAAGAATCCTAATTAACAGCTGATCTAGAAGGAAAAAGACTGCTGAGATCACAGTCCATAAAAAGCATAGTGGGAAGCTGAATTTTCAACCCTGAATATATTTGCCCATCAGGTACAAGCTCTTGGAGCATATCTGTCTGTATAATCACTGAGGAAGTACAAAAAGAAAACCAAAGTTGGCCGGCTCTCCTTTTGTTGGAACACGGTCTACTGTTTAGTTTTGTACGATGTCAAACAGTAAGTTTAGTTGATTTGTTTACGGTCATTAAATCTGCCCTTTGTTTTGGCCCCCAGGAGACACAGCCTGCAACTTGGAGCACACTGCAGATTCCTAATGAGTTTTTGAGTCTGGGCCAGGATAAATTTTATAAATGCAGATAAACAAAACTCATCTACTTATAATTTTCTAAGTAAATATGCCTGCCTGCGGGTTTCTGAAGTTTTGTGTCTGGGATGTGACTTTTCTGCTTCTTCATCTTGGATGGTGGCTGTGGAGAAACACATGACCATATTTATGATACTGCATATAGTTTCCCAAATGTAACCCTCTCAGCATCTCCTTGTGGTTAGAACCCTTCCTTTATCTCTTTACTTTACAGGACACCCCAGCGGACTTTCCAATTTATTTGGTGATGTTTGGATATGAGAGCAGAGTAGATCAACTAGGATTAGAACTCCCAAGGGCCTTCTTCCTATTGGAAGATATAAATCCTCTCTCAGGTAGAATCTGTTGCATAAAATGCTGTCTGTAAAATAGTAGATATAACTAAACCACATTACTTTGAATGTGACAGGGGCACTAACCTAAGTGCGTCACTTAGTTTGGGTGGAACTGTAGAGGGCGAAGGGGTCAGACCTTTTCTCAACAAGGAAGTATTAACTCCATTTTGACTAAAGCGTAGTCCTACTGAAGCTTAGCAAGGTTGAGTAATATGTCCAAGCTGACAGGTTAGCAAGTGACAGAGGCTGGTCTCAAACCTGGGTCTGTCTGATGGCGGAGCCTGAGCTCTGCTCTGCAGCCCCTCCCCACTGGCCCCCTCCGGCCCAATACCCACCCATGTCTCCCTTCCCACTCCCTCCCCCATCTCCAGGTCTCTCCTGCTGGGGCTTACAGAGTTGGTTCTGGAAAGGGCTTTGTTGGCCTGGATGTAGGCACTGCCTCTGCATGGCCATTGGCTGCTCATTTAACCAGTGACGTGTTGGTTAGGAGCAGTCAGCTCTCTGTCCCACTAAATAAGAATTTGACTCTTACATCTTTAAGTCTTTCTCTGAATTTCTAGGAAACACATCTCTGTAGGACAGAGGCCTCCCCACACCAGGCTTCTTAGAGAAATACATCCTCTGGGTTTTGAATAACAACAAATGACAAGTTAAATTCTCTAATTCAATTTCTCTCTCAAATTTCTGTTGCAGGCCACCCACTCATGATTTTCTGAACATTAGGAAAATGAAAAGGTGGCAGTTCAATCACCAGGGAAGGCAAGCTCTTATGTCACAGCAAACCTTTTCCTTCCTTTTTAGTTAAATGAATTCTTTTCTCTTCTTTCCAATTTTTCACTTTAATCTCCAATTATAAACAGGCAGAGATGCTGTAAAATTTTGACAAGAAACAGCATTGGACTCTGAAGGCTAAAGGACTCCAAATTAAATAAACTGTCTTTTAAATTACTTAAATCACAGCTTAACAAGAACGTGGTTATTAACCAGAAGGGGTCTGTTTATCTGGGTGAGTCAGGGCCATTTGATCTTTTTCCCAAAAGCTCAGCATTGCCAAGCATTTGAGTTAGGGCTTGAGCTGTGCAACCTTTCCTTCCACTGAGGACTTTGACCCCCAGTAGATTTCAGGAGAGGCAGCCGCTGTGGTCATCCAGGGTCCCTCTAGTGCCTGACTACAGGATATTTATTAAATCTTCCTTTCTGTCTTCACAGCTTTGGACAGAGACCATTTCCACTCACTTTTCAATCTAACTGTTCTGCTCTTTGATGGCTGAACTTTGCTATTTACCTTCTGCCTCCCTGGACAACCTGAGCCATTGCCTCAGGGGTTCCATTTAGCACAACATCCAGATGCAAACAGTCCCCCCCCCCGGCTCCTGTAAATTCTGCCTTCACATCTGTAATCTCCTCTTCTCCTCTGTCACTCCCTTGGTTCAGGCCTTTGTCATTTCTCACCTGGATGGTCGCAGAGCCCTCAAGATGGTCTTCCCCCTCCCTCCCTAGGCCCTGCTCCTCACAGCTGCCAGGGTGTGTCTTCATGCCAGACGGCTGGTGAAACGCCTTTAATGACTTTTTATAATTTTAAGGATAAAGTTCAAACTTCTTAACATGACCCCTCCCCCACAAAAAAGATCTTATCTTGCCCTGGCTCCTGCATTCCCGTGGATGGCACCATCCCTTACACTTTCCTCACTCTTACCACCCCCCCCCCCCCAGGCATGTCATCACGTTCCCTCTTGTTTCCAGCACCTCCTCTCTCCCCTCCACCTTGCCAACACATACTTATGCTTCGTGGCTCAGCTCAACATCGGCAACGTGGGAAGCATTCTCCCAGCAGCATCACTCTGCATGAGGATCCACTCCTTTCTGCCCCACTCTGCCGTGAGACCATCACTCACTTTTGTAACACACACTTATCCGCTGCCCTGCTGGACTATGAAGAACCAGGGGGCAGTGTCTCCCTCACTCTTGAATTCCAGAGGATAGCACAGACCTCACATATGGTGGAGACTGCATATATGTTTGAACTCTCGCTGAGTAAGGCACTCTCACTTCCTACTGCTCAAAGGACTCCTTGTATCTTGGACTCTGCTCCCCGGCTCGTCAGCCTACAGATCCCAGCATCGAGCAAAGTCATCTTGCTCTCACTTAGGAATGTAAAGAAAGGACTTAAAACTCCTCTTCTTTGGCCCTTCCCCTTTCCTCTTGCTTTAGTCCCAGCCAACACTCCATTTTTCAGACATTTCTAGCCTGTTGTCTGTTTAAGAGACTTTACTATATCTTATCTCTGTGCCTGGCACAGGAATGGCTCATAGAAGATGCTCCATCAGAGGAGAAAACACATCTTCATACCCCTGATGAGGAGTGTGAGGTCCAGAGAGGTGTCTGACTCACGACCATCACACAGCTGCTATCTGGTGCAGCTGGTATGAACCCATATATTCCGACTTCAGTCCCCTGCTCTGCCCCCCCAGAACCCTGTGATCTTGGAGTGTGGCATACATTTCATAATAGTAATAATATTAATCTCTGAGAGATCTGGCAATTTTTCGTGGTTGACATGGCTGGATTTATATGAGATAAGCCTCTTTGTCCTCCTTCCTGTCCTTTCATTTCTCCTGAGATTTCATCCTCCTTGCAAATGCTTTCCCAGAAAGTGAGCATGTGTGTTTTAAGTGTGCTTGCCTCAGTGTCAGACTAGTTTGCAAAGTTTCTGTCTATTTTAACTCAGTTTGTTGATGCCTCTGTATTAGTGAGGATAGGCTAAATTGCAAACAGACCCAACAAGTAATGAGTCAAATGCGATAGAAGTATCTTTCTCACTCATGTAAGGTCTGTGGTAGATGTTCTGGATCAATGGGCTGACAGTAAGGTGGTTTCTTCTCATTATGGTTATTAAGGCTGACCTTTGGCTCTGCCATCTTCGAAACACAGCTTCCAAGCTTGCTGTGTTTGTGATATCTCTTTGTCTAAGAAATTGGAAAGAGAAAGAACATGGAGGTGGGGTGCACAATATTTTATGGTCTAGCCGAGGAAGCAAGGTGCCCACTTGACCTGATTTTACCTGAACTGTACTGGTTTTAAAACAGAAAGTCCCATATCCATGGAAACTCTTCAGTCTAGGCAAACTAGGACACCTGGTCACCCTCGATAGAAGTGGCACATGTAATCTCTACTCATATCCCCTTGGCTAGAGCTTATCAGATGGTCATACCAGACTGCAGGGGATGCTGTAAATGTAGTCCACCCATGAGCCCAGGAAGCAGCCTCATAGAAAGCTTTCTGCATAGACAGTTAGTGAATATTTCTTATAGCTGTAAACACTGCACCCAAGGAGCCAAAAACTGGTTTATAAGAAGAAATAGACACAGAGGGGTGGGGAAAAGAACCCAAAATCTAGACCAGGGGAGGATGCCTGAATTAGCTTTTGTTGGTGACTACTAACCAACAAAACCTGGGGAGCATGTCCCTGCATTTCCTACCGCAACCTTACCAGGATTTAGTGTGGGGGTTTTCATGACTAAGATGAAATACAATCGTATTTCAAAATCTTGCCTCTTTTCACCCACTTGTAGGTTATCAAGGATTCATTTGCGGCAGCAGAATGAAATGACTTCCACTGGACTTCATCTGCGCACAGTTTTCAGGAATCTGTTCACTACATCCGATCTTGGAGAGACTTTCTTGATTGCTGTCTTCTAGCAGACATGATTTGACCCATCATATATTTAAATCTATCCTCTATTAATCATAGCCTCATTTGTTGTAAGCTTTCTTGGTGCCAGGAATCATGCTAACTGCTTTACTTATGTTATCTCATTTTATCCTCTCAACAACACTAAGGTACTTTAATTTTCCTTCTACTACAGATGAGGAAACCAAGGCTGAGAGAGATTAAGTGACTGGAGTGTGGCTACACAGCTCTATGTTGCAGAATTAGGATTTAACCCCTCTTCTGTCTTGGTTGAACACCTGATTGCACATACTGTATTAAAGGGACTTCTAAAAGAGGATTATATTATTAATTTTGGGGTAAGTTAAAATCTGTCCCAAGGGTACTATATTTCTCTAGTGTGGGATGAAAGGATGGATAAGAAGTGCATACTCCAATAATATGTTAAACAAGTCCTGTGATGCACTATATTGCCTTATTTCTAGGAACACACTTGTATTATCAAAATATGCATGTGTGTGTGTGAAATCAAGGCCAGAATCAGTCAGCAAGTATTTTTCAGGCACTCAAGCATATATACATGAGGGACATTGAGGTGGGGGTGTCCTGATCCCTACTTTCCAGCAGTCAGGTATTCCCCTAGCTTCTGGGAATATTGGCAGCTGACAGCACTTCTCTCAGTTTCTCTCTGGAACTTTCCTCAGCCAAAGAGAGTTGCCTTGCCCAAGGTCTTGCCCTCTTCCTGAGGGAGCATACCCATACTCAATATGATGGTTGACGTAAGAGTACAAATGCCGTATCTCCTTTCCCCAATTTAGGACAACTCAGAAGACCACCTGTGTTGGTTAATTTTGTGTCAACTTGACTGGGCCAAGGGATGCCCAGATAGTTGGTTAAATGCTATTTTGGGGTATGCCTGTGGGTGTTTCAGGAAGAGATTAGCATTTGAATTGGTGGACTGAGTAAAGCAGATGGCCCTCCCCAGTGTGGGTGGGCATCATCCAATCTGTTGAGAGCCTGAATGCAACAAAAGGCAGAGGAAGGTGAATTCACTGTCTGCCTGGCTGGTGAGCTAAGACATCAATCTTCTCCTGCCCTCTGGTTCTCAGGCCTTCAGATTCAGACTGGAATCTATACCATTGGCTCTCTGGTTCTCAGGTCTTCAAACTGTACCACAGGCTTCCCTGGGCTCTCCAGCTTTCAGACGGCAGATGGTGGGAATTTTCAGACTCCGTCATGGCATGAGACAGTGCTACATATGTATATATCCTATTGGTTCTGTTTCTCTGGAGAACCCTTGCTAAGACAGCATCCTGGCCCAGCCGTGTAGGATTGGCTAAAGCCCTTGTTGCTACTGCATTGCAGGTCAACTTCTCCCTCTCACAAATTGTACTTCCTCCATGCCTCTACAAGTGATGACTTTAAGAGCAATCCCCCCCAAATAAACTTTCCTGTCCACCAATCTGCTCAGAGTTGGCTTCCTGGGAAATCCTAAACTTTATAGTCTGTATAGTCTTTATGATAAAGACTAGAACACAGATCCTTTCACACAACCACACACAAGTGTATTCCTTAAAGAAGCATAGAGTACCCGCAAATGAACTATTGGTTGTACCCTACTCCACTGCTCCTTCTGTAGTGGGGCTGTGCAGAGAGGGGAATCCCGGGCCTGGTGTGTGTCTTTCTGAGAGTGAGTATGTGAATCTGCACGAAAGTGCTCATTTTGAATTTTTTCTTTTATATTAGCTATATCTCTTCCCTCCTGCCTCCTTTAACATTCATTATCATGCTGTGAATATAAACTCAAGAGTAGTGTCAGGGACAGGATTGAAAGGGGCCAGCAAATCCATGGTTAGGAGAGGATGCGTGTTCTTTAGCAATGGGCATCCTGTAGATTTTTCCTTCTGAAGAGTTTCTGATTTCATCTGCCTCTCTCCTTCCTCCTCATTTTCTATTGCCTGCTTTAGTCCACCAGTCTTACCTAGATTACTCCAACAGATCTCTGGCTTATTTCCTGTCACCTGTCTTATTCCCTCCAAACACATGTCCCTTTCACAGCCAGTGATCTGCAGTGTAAATCTGACCTGTTATTGCACTTGTTTCAATCTTTGAGTGGCTCCCTGTGGCCCAGAGGGCAAGCTGTGCTTTAAAGTATGTGTTCCCTTCCACAGGATGGAGTTATCATTAGGAAACAGTGGCTATGTTTGACACGCTCCCTTGTTTCTGGGTGTGACCATGCGACTAGCTCTTGCCAATGGAATGTTAGCAAAAATGCTGTAGGTCCTCACCAGGCCATGGATTTTAAGAAGTAAAAGTGGTTTGCCATGCTCTCTTACTTCTTTTGACTGGAAGCAGGTAGGACCCTAGGGGTTGAGGGAGCCACAGGACAGAAGGAGCCTGAGTTCCTGAATCACCATGTACAAGACTACTGCCCACTGACCAGAATCTTCTGCTTCTAACAATTATATGAGCAAGAAATAATTTTCCATTGAGTTTGAACCAATACTTATAGAGGTATAATTGTTATAGCAGCTAACCCACCCAAACAGACTACTTATTACTTTTATGATAAAATTTAAATTCTATAGCATGGCTTACAAGATCCTGTGTGATTTATCTCCTTATTTCTTCAGCCTCATCACTGTGGTTAAGAATACCAGCTCTGGAGCTTATCCACATGGGTTCATATCCTAACTCTCTCACTAGCTGTGTGGCCTTGGATAAAGTTCTTAACCTCTCTGTGTCTCCATTTCCTCTCTAGAAGAAGTAGATAACGTTTGTCAAGAGCTCTGAAGAGTCTGAGATTTTACTCTACTTGCAAAGCTAGATTGCCACACTTTCATGGATATTTGCAGAAGACATGAGACTCCTGGGTCCGAGGAAAAGGACTTTACCGCACACAGCACAGCAGATGACATGAGCTTCATGTTTGTATTGGTTCCTCTTGTCCTCCAAGATCCCCAGGGTGACATGGATGAAGGCCAGGCAGATGCTGCCCACGCCATGGGTTCACATCACAGCTAACAAACCCTGAGCTTAGGAATTCCAACTCTTTTTAAATGAGCTGTGAGCAAATCTGCCTGAACTTTGCACCAGCAGGAAACATTATCTTTACTATAAGAGACAAATATAGAAAAGCTGCCTGTGCTGCGGAGGAGACATAATCTCTAACTTCCCGGGGAGAGAGGTCTCCCGACAATGTTGCCTCCTCGCTGCATTGTTGTGAGAGCTAAATTGGTTACCAGCTGTAACTGCTTAGAAGCATGCCTGGTACATAATAAACCCTCAATAAATGAGCTGTTATTGTCGCATCTCCCCATTCCACCTGCTTCTCTATGTGAGCCATTCTGAGTTGCTCTTCTTTGCTCAAACACGCTATGCTTTCTTCTGCCTCTGGGCCTTCAAACGGATCACTGTGTCTGGAATATTCAACCCCATCCCCCTACCCCATTCCTGCTTCTCCCCCACTTTTGGCTCCAACATGGGAGCTTAGGTGCCCCTGCTCTGTGCTCACACAGTCTGCTCACTCTACTTCCCTCTCCTAGAACACTTAGCAACCCTCAGTGTTATGTTGTTTAAGTTTCTTAAACTCCCCTGGAATGTAAGCTCGGAGAGCTTAGAAAAAATATGAAGCAACAGAAAGTGGCTCTGGCTAGCTTAAGGAAAAGGAGAATGTTTTATCAGAAGGTTTCTGGATTATCTCATGTAATCAAAGCTGGAATTGAAAAATCAAGAACATGGGGAGGAAAGAAGCAGGTGAGTTCCAGCAACCTCCATAGCAGGTGACTGCAGATCCATTACTTGACTCAGATCTGGCTTTAGTATCAGGCAAATGCAGGCCTCGTAATTTTAGGTTATTGAGGTAATATTTAGGTAGTTTCAGATTCCCAAATTTTAGTGTATCTTTTCCAAATTTCAAAGACCAGAAAGAGAATCTGACTTCAGCTTGGGTTTGGTGATCACTCTAGATAGATCAGCTATGGGCAGCAGATGAAGTGACATAATACAGACACAGCCATGGGGGACCTTTCCCAAGGTAGGGACATCAAACTGAAGCAGTCACCTCTAAGGATTGTCTGTCACTGGGAATATGCCCAACATGCACTTTATTCCTCATTGCAGATGTTTCCCCATTGCTGTAGGACTGTTCTGGTATTAAGTTATTGTCTGTCGGCTTCAAACCCATCCTTCCATACGCTATTTTGTGACATTGGGGCTGGGACTCTGCGAACCACACTTCTTCTCTTCTAGATGGATCCCTGTCAGGCTCTGGCGATGGGGGCACTAGAAGAAGCGTGCAAGGATGGAGCAGGAGAAGGGATTTGCTCCTTGCTGGCGGCTTCCTGTTTTTGCTAGTGTGACTCACCCACCTGGCTTCTTCCTCCAGCAGTGCCAGTTCATTTCAGTAGCAGCCCTTGAATCCGGTTTGCAGTCTTTCAAAACTCACAGAGCTAGCCTCATCACACCCACTCAGAGACACTAGCGCCAGCCAAACAATGCCCCCCTCAGAGTGTGGGGTCCCAGCCACATGGGTCCCCTCGTCTGAGCTCAGAGACACCATCATCAGCTGAGCAGCATCCCTCCTCAGTGTTTGGGCTCCAACACCACAAGGGCCCCCTAAAGCTCAGAGACACCAGCACTAGTCAAACAGCACCCCCTTCTCAGAGTTTGGGGTTTCTGCCCCTTGAATCTTCTCCTCGAGCTCGGAGACACCAGCACCAGCTGAGCAGCACTCTCTCCTCAAGGGTCTGAGTCTCAGCAATGTGGGCCCCTTCTCCAGGCCTCTCCATCAGAGCAAACCCAAGCCCCCTGTGTATCCCCAACCCTAGGGACGGTAGCTGCTTCCTTCAGTTCCTGCCCCTGTGATAATATATCATTCTATTTTTGCCTTTTCATTTATCTAGTCAATAAATCCTTATAGTAAATTCTGTCTATTACAATAACTGGTGGGATTTCTGTTTCCTGACTGTATTCTGAGGGATATAAGGGGAGATTTTTCTAAAATAGTAACCTGACCATGTTACTCGTTTGCTTAAAATGCTTCACTGGTTACACTGATGTTCATAACAACATTCCTCACAATAGCCAAAAGGTTGAAACAACCCAAATGTCCATCGACAGAAGAATTAGATAAACAAAATGTGGTATATCTATCCCTAATGGGATATTACTCATCTTTAAAGAAGAATGAAATTCCGATACATGCTGCAACATAGAAGAACTTGGAAAACATTATGCTACGTGAAATAAGCCAGACGCAAAAGGATGGATACCATATGAGTCCACTCATAAGAGGTACCTACAGTAGGCAAAGTCAGAGACAAAGTAGAGTGGAGGTTCCCAGGGGTTATGGGGCTGGGTTATGGGAGAATAGGGAGTTATTGTTTATGGATACAGAGTTTCTGTTTGGGATGATGAAAAATTCTGGAAATTGGTAGTGGTGATGGTTGCACAACACTATGAATGGACTTCACATTGTGAATTGTACACTTAGAATAGTAAAGTTTACATTATGTTTATTTTATTACAATGAAAAATATCATCAAAAAATGCTTCAGTGGCTCTCCTTGACCAAATATTGGTTCAGTGAGGAAAAAGATGTGAAGGTAGGCTTTGAGCTTTTCCTAAGTGAACTCCGGTTGTGGTGCTGTCCTGGCTTAGGCATTTGGCAATCATAATTGGTGGGGTACCCACTTCCATGCTGGGGACACTGTGTCATATTTGGACGACATCTACCATATGCAGCATTCTCAGCAGGCCGTTTTGCTCTGCATTTGAGAAAAATGCTTTTAGGATCTCTTGAAATAACCTGTTCTCAGTGACTTCCCGCCCGGCAGTATATTTATTGCAATTGTTTGTCTCCACATTGGCCTCAAACTGGACTTTAGCATGGACATTCTTATCAACTCAATCTTTGATGCAAGATGGCCAACCATATGGTGCGTCTCTTTTTATCACATTCTTGAAACCCTTAGTTTCTATGGTCAAAAAACTCCTCACCACTATATGAAGAAGCAGGAAACACAAGAACGATGTAAGTGAAATATCTCTAGCCTAGTGCTTGGTTTACCTTATAAGAATTAATTTTAACATTGGGGATTTGGGATCACAGTTTGTCCTAACATCTTCAATCGATGGAAGATAATGAGGCAATAACAGATAGTTTCAGGCCCAGAAGAGTTTCTCCTCCACTATCAATTTTCTTCTTAATGTACTATTTCAATGAAGAAGTTTCAGTGGTAATAATAGGATTTCTCTCTCTCTTTCTCTATCAGGGAATGAGTACACTTTAGATATTTTGCCGAGGAGTAAAATAATATCAACAAATTTGAAACCAGCCTGATGCTTACGTTTTCTTCGCAGGGCATCTCCAGATATGCTCGCTTGCTGTCAGAGCTGTGAATCTAACTTATCTTCCTCGAAGCTCTTTCTAATCTCTCTCTCCCCAGCTCATAGAAGGCCCATTTCCCCTGCTAAACTCAGTGTTAGGTTAATTGGATTCGCTGTGTAATATACAACTGAGATTATCTCCACAAAATTGACTCCCTATATCATGGCAGAATGAGATAGGACTTTTTTTTTTTGGACTTCTATAGTTAACATCCCCCTAAAAAGGAAAATGTGTTTAGGGCTTTTGGATTTATTAAGGAAAGGAAAATATATTCACAAAACAGGAAAGAAGAGAGAGAGAGTCAAAAGGAGAGAGAGGGAATGTCATTTAACTTCTAAAGTGAGGGCTGAATTTTGGGTGACCTCTGAGGACACTACTTCCTGGATCTTTTTGTCACAGACCTCTACTCAAGACATGCTGAGGGACATGAATGACACAAAGGAAGGGTGAACTGCATTTTCAACATCATATCCGTAGCCGTCATCCAGGCTCCCCTCACATGGCATTACCCATGCGGGAGATGACCTGCAGCAGGCAATCATAGGGACTCATGAAATGACTCTAGGGGAGGAGCTGATGCATTATTCTCCAGCCCTAGACACAGTGGCAGGTACTGTGTGACAGGTCCAGTGTGGGAGGGGGCAAGATGTCTCCCAGCAGCAGCCCAATTGCAGTGTCTGGTGGACATGATCCCAGACACTGGAGCTAGACTCCAGCTCCTCCATTTGCTGGCAGTAAGATCTTGCACGAGTCACATAGTCTTTGTGTGTCTCTGTTTTCCTATCTGCACAGTAGGGATAAAAAAATACCTGCCTCATAGGATTATTTTGAGAATTAAATGAGATAATACACAAGAGCTTAGACCAGTGCCCAACAAATAATAAGCCTTCAATAATTAACTGTTTTTATTGGCACTCTTCTCTCAAACTCAGAGCCTCAGGGGACTGGTGCTGAATGTGGCCACAAATAGTCCCATGAGAAAGGAACAGCGAGCAATACCAAGGCCTTGGAGAGAAGGAAGAAGCATCGCCATTCCACTTTGGGATGGGTTAGTACCAGTCATTTAACCTGTGCAGAACACAGCTCTTCTGCAAGCTATAATTTCTGTCTCTAAACTCTCAAGGTGATGGAGTCTAATGTTAAAAATGTAGATAGTTGGTCAAGAAAAAGCATCATTTTCACCCTGCCTATGTAGGTGTGGAGATAGCATAAGGCAAGGGTTAAGACAACAGACTTTGGGGCCAAAGTGCCTAGGTTTATATCCAGTTCTACCAGGTACTAGCGGAGTTCATTAGCAAGTTATGCAACAACTCTATGCAATGGTTTCCTCTTCTGAAAAATGAGGGTAATAATTGTATCTACCTTGTAGATTTGTTATGAGGATTACATGAGCTAATAATTAAATGCATTGAAAACATTCCCTGGGACATAGTAAATGCTATATAAACATCTATAGCTTGAAGCGTTTAGAGTAATTGTTATTTCCATGTGAGTTTATTATCTACCTGCAACCTCAGATCTTTGGAGGAATTTGGGGCAGAAACATTCACCAAGGCAACAACATTTCTAGAAATACCTTGAGTTTGGTTTTCAGATTCTATAAATAGAGTGAATCAAGCATACTGAGTGCACATGATTCATTGGTAAATGTTTAATGCGCTTCCCAAACGGGGAAATGGAAAGAAAAAGAAGGAAAAAGAGGCAACTCTGCTTAGTGAAAATGAACCAGATGGTTATGAAAAGCACAGAGCACTTTCAGGAGGCAGAAAAGGGGAAAAAAACAGAAGAGGATCAATGAAAGGGAAGACGGTACCATATCTGGGCAAGGGAGCTATTTGGCAAATGGCTTAAACCAATTTTGGACATTGCAAAATAGAGTTGCACTGAGATGGTAGCATACACAGCAAGGCATATGTTTGCCCCCTATCCCCACCCTTCCCTCCCATGATGTCTTTATATTTTTAGCCTGTGGGTTTGGAATGATGAATGCCCAATGGAAATAATGTTGGAAGGAGATTTTTCTTGGCAAAATGGCAGTAAGGGCTGCCAAGTATTTTCTAAGATGTAAACAAATCAGCAACCTTCATCAAGGAAAGATTAACACAGTTTATTCCTGAGTCAGTGTGGGATTTTCACCTGCTGCAGTTTGCAATTTGAATTCTCCCCCATCATCATGAGCTTTTACAACCTGGTGTGCATCAAGCACGCCATTACTCTGAGAAATCATTGGTATTCCAGCTGCCAGAATCAAATAATCAGGCACAAGTTGGGAAATAAAAATCTTCTCCTACTCAATGTAAATAAGTTAGGAGAGTACAGTGGAAGTGGCACTGACTTGGGGTTTGAATTTTCTCTTGGTTATGCCACCAACTGCCCCTCTGTGTATTTCTGCTTTTAAAGTTATAAGAGAAGAGTGTGGGAGTCAATGATTTTTAAGATTCCTTCCAGCTCTGAATCCTATGATCTAGTATTCAGTGTGATTTTAGACTACTTTGGGCAGAAAGCAGCTCTGCCTTCATATTCATAAGAACCTTCCAGAATTTCATCACTCTCTCTCCCATCTTTTGGAGAATCCCTTACCTTCAGGGTCACACAGTGAGTGCCTTTACCATGCCTTCTGGAAGCTCATGGCTTTCCACTACAGTGTATGGATTCTTCTCTTTCTAGACCATGTAGGCTCGCTATGTTCCAGAATATACCCTGTTTGAAATACTATCTCCATTTCTCTTCACTTCAACTTCAACCCAGGCTCACCTGATTTGCAGTTCCCTTCCCCAGAGCCATACTCTTAGCTAGAGAGCTTTAAAAATTGTGCAATTCAAGAAAATATTCTTTTTGGATAAGATGTCTTCCTTTTAATATGGGCTTAACCCAAAGGAATGGTACCCCAAATAATGGGGAGATACTTACTCACCCAGAACCTTTGGGAGTCCCAATTCACACTCCTAAGCAACTGCCTACATATGAAGTCTGCTTACACCTTCAGGGCATTCAATTCAAGAAACATATATGGAAGCCCAGATATGCACATTTTATTGTTCCAGGCCCTGGGGACATGAAAGGTATGTCACAAAGATAAATAAGACAGTTCTTTCTTTTAAGAAGCTAAAGATTTAGTGGAGCTACAGAATGTTTTTTATCTTAATGGATAGTTTAAAACATTTTTTATTGTGATAAAATATACATATAAATTTTATCATTTTAACCAATTTTAAGTGTGCAATTCAGTAGCATTAAGTACAGTCACAGTGTTGTGATAATATTTTTATCCACAATAACTCATTGAGAGTTATAAGATTGAGTGTATAAAAATGAATGAGTTATCATTTGCACCTTGGAGAGTTTACCTTCTAGATGTGACTTAGCTGAACGAATAAACTGAATGATATAATTGATCAAGAATTTTAAGCGGGGGCTTGCCTGGTGGTGCAGCGGTTAAGTGCGCATGTCTGCTTCAGCGGCCTGGGGTTCACCAGTTTGGATCCCTGGTGCGGACAAGGCACCGCTTGGCAAGCCATGCTGTGGCAGGCGTCCCACATATAAAGTAGAGGAAGATGGACACAGATGTTAGCTCAGGGCCAGTCTTCCTCAGCAAAAAGAGGATTGGCAGCAGATGTTAGCACAAGACTATTCTTCCTCAAAAAAAAAAAAAAAAAGATTTTTAAGGTAGTCTGTCTTCCTTCCTTCTTCTCTCTCTCTCTCTCTTCCATTTTCATTCTGTTCCTAAACTGATCTAAAGTGGCTTACAAAAATATATACAATATAACAGAGTGAAATAAATAGAAATTTGTCAGGGTACACAAGAGTAGGAAAGTGAGATGGAGCCACATGTGAGGTTGGTACAGAAAACCATGCCTTGGAGTCCTTTAAGCACATTAGAGACGGGCTTCAAATTTTATTCTAACCCTCTGAGAGCCAGTTTAGCAGAGACATTCAATCCATTATAAGATTCTTAGTGTCCTGCCTGTGACGTAAAACAGAAACAGGTGCTCATGAGCACATAGCTTTCCTGATACAGAGATCAGAGAGAAAGTTCTCTTGTGCGTTGCAATTGAGAGGATGTGTGTGGTATAATGAACAACATCCATCTGTACGGTCTACACAGCCATGAATCATGATGGACTCTCTCTTATTAACAACCTTTAATACAGACTAATGGCATTGCCTGAAAGGTCAGTTCAGTAAAAATAGCGTGATTCCAGTGCTCAGGTCTCTACTAGCCTGGCCTAATCCAGGGATAAATTTTAGAGGTTCTAGGGGGAGCTAAGGTGAACTAAGATGCTGATATGCATAGTCCTTAAGGTGGCCTCAGCCAACTTGGACACCTGGACACATCACCAGGTTGAATGCCTATAATCCAACAACCACTTCTATTTACCTTAATGTGCCTTACAAATGTTACCATTGTCTGTGTGTGCATGTGACATGAGAAAAGCAGAGAAGTATTGTTTAGGGCTACTTGAGTTTGTGATGATGGAGCCCCATCCTCTATGTCTGAGAGACTGCTAAGTTCTGTCTATGTAAGTGGGAAGGCATAGTGGTGTGATGTGCTCTTCCCAAAGTGGTATTAAGCATAAGCTAAAAGGAGTAGAACCAGATCATGTGGCTTTTAGCTCAACGGAAGTCTTTATCCAATTTATTTCTTCGATTCGTGGGTCTCAATATAACGGCTATCATGGTTTAAGTTCCAGATAGAAATGAACAGGATCTCCATAGAACCATGAAGATTAGCCCATTCGTCATAATTTTTGGCTGTTGAGCATTTCTAGTGAGGGGAAATCCCTCATTATAAGAGTCTTGGTGGGTGACAGGAAACACTGGAGAAGCCATGAGTTGAGGGAGCTCCATCCTTTCCTTGCACATGACTTGGCTAAATGTACATTCAAACTTTAAATCTTAAGTAAGTGGTATACAGATGAATGGACTGGGAGATTTGTTTCTAGGTAGTTGTGGTGGTGATTAGCAGCATTGTCTATGACTGGTGACAGTGTCCAGTGGCAGCAGAGTCAAGTAGCCAGAGAAGTATTCAGCAATGACAGTGGTAGCTCCTATCTGACTATGTCTTTACCTTGGGTTTTGTCTGTTATGTGAGCCTAATTCTACAGCCTTCTTTTAGAACTTCTGAGTTACCAAATATTTTTTCTCATAATTCCATAGTTCCTTTTTTCCTTAAAGTAGCAAGGTTGTAATAAAGAATCTTAATGATAAAGCCCACAATGGATTCTTTCTAATGGAACTAAAAGCTAAGGAAAGGTTACTTTAGTTTGGACCAGTTTCTCCAGAAAGTGATACAGAGGTCAGCCATGAGCAAGGAGTTAGTACCAAATTACTCATGCCTGCCATACCTACCCATAACGCACAGGCCACAGAAACCTAATCTTATCATGGGACAAGAAACACTTGGGAAAGAACATTTAGTTAGCCAATAGGTCTTTAATTTATGAACCTTTAAAAAATTGGATAGCTTCTACTCTGGATCTAACTTGAGAAGTCCACATCTTTAGAGCTGACCAATGCAAATTAAATAATCAAAATCAGAGTCCACATTGACAGGGGTCGTTGAACACTGCTGGGGGGCAGAAACTCATCCCCCAGAAGATTACAGTCAGCTTGAGCTTAATAATCAAGTGGGGAATCCTGGACTGGAGAACAAGCATCCTAAGAATCTGAAGGTGTTCAGGACACCCAGTATCCCCCAAATAAGGCACCTTGGCACACTGACTATTTCAAGCTGAAGGAATTTAAGAAACGGTATGTGCTGGGCCGGCCTGATGTTGCAGCGGTTAAGTTCACACGTTCTGTGTCGGCTGCCCGTGGTTCGCAGGTTTGGATCACAGGTGCGGACCTACACACTGCTTGTCAAGCCATGCTGTGGCAGGTGTCCCACATATAAAGTAGAGGAAGATGGGAACAGATGTTAGATCAGGGCCTGTCTTCCTCAGCAAAATAGAGGAGGATTGTTGGCAGATGTTAGCTCAGGGCTAATCTTCTTTAAAAATAAAAAAGAAATGGTATGTGCAGGAAGGACTTCTGACTTTCCCCTGAGGCAAGTCATAAAACCCTCACATGAGTGGCACCCTCCACTTCATCAAATTTAGCATAAAATCACTGAGGTTGAACCATTTCATTTCCTCACAATGGCTCCCATGTCATGTAAAACTTACATTAAATAAATCTGTATGTTTTTCTCTTATTAACCTGTCTTTTGTTACAGGGGTCCCAGGTGAGAATTTAGAAAGGAGGAGAAAAAAGACATTTTTCCTCCCCCACAAATCATAACATCCAGGTAATTGGCTTTAATTTGAAAAGCTGGAAGAACAATCCTCCCAAATATGCACTTAGACCTGAACTTCAGAAACTTAGCCACCATATTTGCAAATATGGCTGTGTCTGTATACCTCCAATCTATGCCTCCATTTTCATGTGGTCTTCTCCTTTGTGTGCCTCCCTGTATTCTCCTCTTCTGTCTTTTATAAGGACATTTGTCAGTGAATTTAGGCCCTACTCAGGTCATCTAGAATGGTCTTATCTTACCGTATTTGATTTAATTACATCTGCAAAGGTTCTTGTTCCCAATAAGGTCACATTCACAGGTTCTGAGTGGATGTATCTTTTGGAGGGGCCACTACTCAACCCACTACAGCACCATTTGGTCCCCCAGACCTAGGCCTCCACATGAACACAGGATGGTGTTTGTTGGCACCCGGGAGCTGATTGGAGCTGGCACTGGCTGTTTGGGTTCAAGGGCAACTGCTGGAGGCCGCTCTTCTCGAGCTCTTCACAGTCCCTGCTTCCCGGAAGGGCCAGGCTGAGGCAGAGCACTAGGAGCAGGAGCGGGGTAGCTCATTCTGCCTTCTTTCCCAGTGGAGGCTTCTCATTCGTAACACCCTACATGGCAAAATAGAAAGGGGAGCTCCTCATGTCCCTATTTTCTAAAGGCTTTCATCCCTGCTTTTATTTATGGCATTAAAAATAAATTTCTAGCAGCCGGCATGGTGGCATAGTGGTTAAGTTTGCACACTCCACTTTGGCAGCCCAGGGTTCACAGGTTCAGATCCTGGGCTCAGACCTAGCACCGCTTGTCAAGCCATGCTGTGGTGGCATCCCACATAAAAAGAGGAAGATTGGCAGAGATGTTAGCTGAGGGCCATTCCTCCTCACACACACAAAAATATATAAATAATAAATTTCTAATTAGCCCTTATTTCTATGGTTGTTTATTTTAGAGGTTCTTCATATTTATGCATGGAAGAAATTCTTTCAGTATCTCAGGCATGTTAGAATTTAATTTCAACTTGCCACTATTATTTTGTTTCACAGTGTTTATGAGCCCAATCCCTTTCTGACTTTTAAGCATGGTGTTACCTGGCTTTCTTTTTCCTCCATTCCCAGGTCATATTTTTTCTTTACCTTGGAACTAACTCTTGAAGCATGAGATTGACTGTAATGTGCACCCACATTCATTTTTTTCAGAGGAAATGGCAATTTCTGATGTCTTAATATGCAATATGAAGTGTTTGTTAAGTATTATCTCAAGAGGCAGAAGAGGATGTGGAAATTACAGTCAGCTCTTGACTATAGAACGCCGGCATTTTCCTGTTCTCTAGAAACTGTTGAGGGCAGATTGAACAAGAGAAAGGAATCAAAACTCACATCAGCCAACTTGCCACTTGTTATGCTCTCCAGAAAAATATTTTGTGAGGAAAAGCCTAGAGTTATTGACTAATATGAAATTTTCAGTGTGGTCTGTGAATTTCACTCTTTCTGAACCATTCATGTCCCATATCTCCGATGACGGGATGTTAGGCACCACTTTGAGATTCTAATTTTGAAAATTCCTAAAAGATTCCAAAGTCAGAATGAGAGCACATTATGAAGGACGTTAATAGAAATTACAAAAAGTTTGCCCATTATTTATCTCTGTGTATTTCTGGTTTTCAGGAGATCTGTTATTTTTCTTTTTACTCCGGAAAATGATTATCTCCTGGCATAATGTCAGAGTCTCTGGGGGTAACACTGGTGAATCCCAAGAGTAATGATAATGCTTTTTAAAATTTATATTTTAGAATTTTTATTACATATTTTTCAGAACCTTGTTTTTCCATATGAGGGTGTATTTATTTCATAACAAAAGTCAAGCTGACATCCCTCAACTTGTTCGTCAATACTGCTAGAAGGTAATCGAATTCATTTCATATAACTAGGGAATCTCGTTTCTTTGAGTTTTTTTCCCCAGACTTTGTCACTTAGGGAAAATATTCAATCCCTGTGTATTGGATCTCAAATTTCCCACAACAGGACTGTAATACTTGGTCTTTAGCATGAAAGAACACCCATGTTTCAGACGTTGTTTCCAGAATGTATACTGTGCTGAGTGTCAAAAGAATCTGGAAAGACCATTAAAAAACGATATTTCATATCACATTCAGGAAAAACCCTTATTATTTCAGTTAATTTTTGCATTTATTTTATTTGAAAATACGTTGCCACATTGATATTGACAAGATTCAGAACATGTCACCCCACAACAGGGCCCCTTGATATATTGAATATTTTAAGCTGAAGAAGTCTCAGAAAATGTCAGAAGCAGGAAGGTCTCTCTGACCTTCCCCGGCTCTTTTCCCCTGAAACAGGTCATAAGACCCTCATGTGGGAGATGCCCTCCCCCTACTCAGAGGAAGTGAGTGTCCTTATGTCTAAGATGGAGGGAAAGGAATCCAAATACACAGGTCTTGCTAAGTATTCCCAGTTTATTACATTTAACTCATACTCCCTTTGTTCCATCATATTTCTCCACAACTCTCCACTCTCCACCTAACCTGGCATAAAAACACTCAGGTTTAACCATTTCTTCTATTTTTCATTTCTTCTTGAAAGCTCCCATGTCATGTAAAACTTACCTTAAATAAATGTGAATACTTTTCTCCTATTAATCTTTATCAGTTTAATTTTCAGATCTGGCCAGGGACCCTAAGAGAGTCAAGGAAAACTTTTTCTTCCCCTACAATATCAAGGGTTAGTTCATGTTTTATTAAGCAAAAACTTAGAGTCCACTGCCACCAGGCCCAGATAAATAATTTTCTGATTTTCCCTTTTTTTGGAATCTGTGTTTCTAGCTGAATAATTTATTTAAGAGACAGTGTTCATCATCATCATTGTCTTCATATTTTTCACACAGGAATTTTTACCTCTTCCGTAAAGATTGTTCTCTTTTTGCCCAGACTTGGATAAATAGCCATGGGTGTACAGGTCCAAAGTCACTCATCCACTTCCCTATATGTTTGTGAACAGGCTGAATATTTTTTCAAACACTATTTCTGGTCTTTTTAAAAAAATGCTTCCTAGTGATCGTATGCTGGAATTTGTTTTTCAAAGATACCTCAGGTGTTACCAGGAGCATAAATGTTGTTAAAATCCTACCACAAAGAGTTAGAACTTTCCCAATAAATTTCTTCTTTCTCCTTAATCTGGTCAGAGCCAGTTTCTGTTGCTTCAAACAAAAACAACTACCTAATATTGTTTCCAGTCTTGCAGAGTTTGTACTCTAGTAGAGAATATAGGAATGAAACAAATATGATAAATGAGAAAAATTAAAAACTGATATTTTTCCTTAAACTTCCATTTCTTTAAATATTTCTTTTTAAAAATAAATAGCAAGAAGTTTCATGAAGAAACTAAAGGAGGGTGATCGAAAAGAGTGAGACTGGAGTGAGGGCGATCAAAGCAGGCCCTTAGGGAGGTGGCATAGAAGCACCAGAACTGTGGTATTTGAGGGGAAAAGCATCAGGAAGGCAGCCACCGGGGCCTCACGGTAGGAATAAGCTTGGTCCATTGGAGAAAGAGACAGGTGTCTGTGATGAGCGAGTGAGGGGATAGCAGAAAAAATGCACTTAGGTAAAGCTCGGCAGAATCCAGGTCTTGTGGGTCTTGAGAACTATGGTAACGCATTTGAATTTTATTCTAATAGCCACAGGAAGAGACTGGAGCAGCTTATGCAGGGAAATGACAGGATGTAATTTACATTTTAAAAAAGATCTCTCTGTGTAGAGAATGGATTGTAGGGAGGGAGGAACGGGGGAGCGCTTAGGTGACAGTTCCCATAGTTCAGGACAGACGGGAAGGTGGCTTGGACTGGGGTGGCAGAAGCAGCTGTGGCAGGTAGTCAGATTGCGGACACAAGCAATAGGATGATAAGACTTGCTGGTGGATTGGATGTGGATGCTGACGAGAAGAACAAAATCAAGGAGGAATCTTGAGTGTTGGCTTGTGTAACCAGGTAGATAATGGTGCTATTAAGTGAGACGGGGAGGACTGGAGGAGAAACAGATTTTGAGGGAATTGTGAGTTCTGTTTTGGACAAGTTAGGTTTGAGAGGCCTAAAGGACATTCAAGGGGAGACGTGGAGCAGGCAGTGAGAGGTCTAGGCTGAGGATGCAAAAGTGTGAGTCGTCAGCATGAAGCTGGTGTTTAACGTAGTGAGAATGAGGGTTAAAAAAAAAATGAGAAGCAACCTAAGGGTATATAGCCATGGGGAGTTCCAACCCTTAGAGTTGTGGAAGAGAAGGAGGACCTAGTAAAGGACATCAAGGAGTGGCCTGTGAGGTGCAGGAACATCAGACGGATGTGATTCCACCAACTTCTCGGGAAAGAAGTGTTGCAAGAAGAAGGGTGCGGTAGGCTGTGCCAAATGCTGCTGAGAGGTTAAGCAGAATGAGGAGAAAGAAATAATCATAGAATGTGACACAGATCAGATGTCTATGTGGGGGAGGGTGCACTGAGGGAGACTGGCTGTCTCAGCAGGTGGGAATGCAGCCCTGGAAGAAGCAGGCATTCCCCTGACCACACCTTTTTACTTCTAGAGCAAGTCATTTCTTCTGTTGGCTGATGGAATTGTTTTTTTTTTCTTTCCTTCAGACCATCTGTTGCTGTTGGTACTGCACAAAAGGGGACCTGTCTGTCACTCATTTCCCATGTCAAAGGTGAGGCATGAGTGTGGTTGGCATTGGTGTCTTATGCTAGCTGATTTAATCATTACAATATAATCGATTCTCTAGTTGGATGCAATTCACTTCATTCCTCTCCCGTGTACTTATTGCTGGATTCCTTTAAAACTTCTCAAAGGTTTTGTCGACTTAAACCCTTTTCTGAGATATCCTGAGACATTTTGTACAGTATTCTGATGTGTCTTTGGAGTCAGGCTCACCTGGGTTTGAATCCTGGCCTCATCATTTGCTAGCTGTGTGAATGGGGCCATTTTATATAACCCATCTATGCTCCATTCACTCATCAAAAAAACTGGGATACACTTTACAAGCCATCCCATAGGGTTGTTTCGAGGATTAAATGAGACAATCGCTACAATGCCTAGTGCCTAGCACTCAGTAGAGTAAATGATAGTGGTTGTAGCTACGGCTACACAGAAATCCATAATAGATTCATAGAAAATGCTTTGACTCCCTTAAAAATTTGAATCAGGATGCTCCAAGATTGACAGTGAGCGAAGAGTATCTAAAACAAGAGAGACCTTGAGGTTTGACAATCATCGTTGAGCTGCATCCTCCCCTTGAAGATCTCATACTAATTACTGCAGCTCCACATTATCCCCCAAGCGATGGAAGAATCTCTATCCATTGTCAATTGTCAGCATCAGAGGACCAGCGTTGATTTTATCAAGGGAGCAACTGGGTTTCCTGTAGAGATGCAAATGGAAAAGTTAGGTTTGGTGTGTTCCAAGGCTTTATTTGTTCAGTGGAAGAGGGCATTCAATGATCGAATCTGAAGAACAGCTCTAGTTGCATTTAGGAAGGAGGAATGTAATCTAACTGCTTAATTTTTAGACATTCATCTCATTCTGAACCACAAGTGCCATGGGATGCTGGGCAAAATCAATGTCTTTGGTCTTGTTATTAGTTGGCCTTGGGCTTCCCAGAGAAATCTCGGAGCTCTGAGTTCACAGCTTTGCTGGAGACTGACAACTGGAATGAGATGCTCAAGTGATGAACATGAGGAGGAACACATCCCTTTAAGGTAAAAATAGACATAGCTACTAGATCAAGTTGCAAAAGATTAGAGGTGGAAGAACTTTTGAATTTGCTTCCCTGGAGAAAAACCATCATCTAGTGTACATAACTCAAACAGGACTTAATCTCTAAGCAAGTGGCTGAAAGGTGGTCTCAACTTCCTGCACAGAGGTAGAGTTTAGAATCCCCTATGGTGAGTCCAGATAGGAGCATTATCAGGAGTAACTATGGGCTAGTGCAAGGCGCCCTGGATAATTTTGATTAACTTGGGTTCTCTTCTCATGTCTTGACTTTGCCTCCGTGTAGGCACATGGATTTTCCGGCACCTGTTTTACCACATTGGCTGAACATGTGAGCTGAACTAAGTCTGTCAGGAATCTTGTCTACACCTGTCCCTTTGCTTCAAGTGGGCCAGTCAAGGGCAGAACCTGGATTGGTGCAAAACATCTGACTTTAACCAAAACTTCTATTTAGTTTGATTTGGGGGCCTAACTTTATTGCCTTATTTTTCATATTTTCATCTCTAGAATGAATACTTTTGCTTACTATTCTGTTCTTCTAAGGATAAAGCATTTAAGAAAAAAAGAAAAACTTCAAGTTCATTGTAATCATGATAGCAGTGAATTATTTGCTATATGTTATTATCTCCACATTATTCTACCTGGTTATAACTTCCTCTCAAGACTGTTTCCTTGAAAGAATGAAAGAATAGTATAAAAAAGTTTTTTCTGAACCTTTGGAAGCAAAAATGCAAGAGAAAGAGAAATTAAAGTAGCTGATAATCCCATTGAGGAAAATAAGTTTTATTTTGCAGGATGGATGGTATGAACCAACTCTACCAGTGGTAAAACATTTCACAGTGTTTCACTAATGTGGGAATCTTGCAGTATAGTGTTGACAGGTAAGGCCATTGGAAAAAATAATAATTTTTAATTTTTAAAATTATGATTTGATTCTAAATTCATTGTTATCTAGGACCCAGAGTGTTTTCATTTAATGAATATGCAGTGTGAAATTAAAAAATCTAATTTTATTCTATTTTTTGAAACAAATGTGCATACAGCCTACAGACAGTATTTGAGATATGATCACTCATGCTCAGTAGAGTTTTATCCTTTTCTTCAATGGCTTTAAAGACAAAAGATCAAGTATAGCTAAGTTCTAAAGTGAAGAAGACCATTTTCCTGAAACGTTCAAAGAAGCAGTCATCAAGGATGAATTGCTGAAGTAGAAAGACCAAGCTGAGAACACGGCAACAAATGTAGAATGCTGCCATGAAGCTGGTCAATCATTTCAGGAAGAATAGAAATAATATGATGCTAAAAAGCAGATGTTAGTATGTTCTCAGTAGAAAGCAATGGGAATTATGCTGTACCCTGAAGAAGACATTCTATTTTATGGTGATAATGTAAATAACCAAGTTGCGTGAATACATAAAAGTCTATTTGTTTACAATATCAAGAATCAAGAAAAAGAGACTGCAATTCAAACAGAAACAATTCATCCAACCAACCTCTGGAGAAATAGTAGAAGGACACTTTCACTGAAAAAAAGCCCACTAACCCAGGGCTAGAGGGTGGTGGCTCCATAAAGCCAGAAGGGCTGTAAAGAGATTCTGGTGCCAGCACGGACAGGAACTTGCAATCCTCAGAGAAGGCAGTGGCAGCTTTTGCTTTTAACACTTCAAAGGTCCACTTATCATGATATCTTGTTTGATGACTTATTTCCCTGCATCTTGCATCACAGGGGCCCCTGGACTGAGTGGTTCAAGCTGCTCCAATAGTGAGGAGGAACACAGAAGCTCCTTCAAGTTAGAGTCAAGTCTAGCTGTCATTCAATGCCAGGTGAATTGTTTCCCAAGGGCAGAGGCCTTACTAGTGACGCCGACCCGACATAGGTCATTGGAGAATATAGGAGTGACAGTTAGTGGGTGCCTGGTGGTAAGAAATCTCCGCACGGAGGCAGTGAGCTCTCAACCCTGGCACAGCAGTTACAGATGGACCATTGCAGCTCTCAGTAGCTTGTCTGGTTTGGGGAGTGCCATGGGCAAAGCCAGTCCTAAAGATACCCCTTGCCCTTGTGTGCTGAGTAGGAGGAGCCAAGGGACCGTTTCCCATCTGCAAGTTTGCCTGGATGGGTTCAGTGCAGAAGGGCAAAGGCAGTCTACCTTGAGCGTGTACCAGGTGTTTTTCCTTGCTTTTCTCTCAGGGATCGCACTTACACAGCTGGTTGGGAAATAGAGATCCTCCTAAGGACCACTTATTTAAGCTGCTAACAAGCTGCCTGGCTCCTTCATGGAAAGGATCTAGGTTAGCACTCTGACTCTGGTTTCTAGTGATCACTGAGCAGCCTCTTTAACTGGGGAATCACACACTCTAGTGTTATCCACAGAATTTTGCCGTTGACGAACAAGGCTATTGCTTCTCCAAGCTTAACATCTTTCCTTCAGCTAAACCATCTCTACTCTTACATGTCATAAAATGAGTTGAGATTTTGAATGAAATGATCTCCAATGTTCCCTTCAGCTCTCAAATTCTGTATCCCAGCTTGTGACTAAAATGAACTTCATTGTTGTTTGGAAGTCATGATTATGAATTAAAAACCGAACGCCAAGAGAAATCTCACTCTTCAATTACGACGCCGAACTCCTCGCGTTAAGTTGTCCTCTATCCCTGATGATTTTCCTTTTAATTAAAACACAGCCTGATAGGCAGAATCTTGGGGCGCATAAAGCAGTTATGTGATTCATTCAACCATTTGTATGCATGTGTGACCTATTTAGCTTTTAAAATCCTATTTAATGCCAAAAACTACATTAGAGAATTCAAACAAAAGCTCACAGGGAGTCCCATAATGAGACTGTTTTGATTATTCCCGTGATTAGCCCATTTCCCCTCTCTTTAGTAACTTCATTTAGAAAAGTAGTCATTTTAAGAACAAGTAGATTTTCTTTATTGCTTTTCTGGTTTGCTGTGAAATTGGCAAGTGGCCAACCATCTGTGAAACTGCCGTTATTACTATTACTTAAAATTCATCAAACCTCTTCAGGTACTGTGGAAATAATTCTCCTTGCCTACAAAGACAAGGCTAAGAAAGGCATGAACAAGATCCAATGTTGCACAAAAGTAGGTATCAACCTTTTAGCCCCAAATCCCAGAAATGGCATTTGTGGACACTGCTAGGGAAAACGTTGGGTGCAGAATTGCAGAATGGTTTGGATCCACAGCCACAAGCAACTGTTCTTCAGCACCTGAGAATTTACTTCCCCTCCATGAGGAATACGCATTCATTCACGCATGCTTTGATTTATCGTTGAGCATTTGTTGAGATGCATGGGCGTGTTGGCTCCTAATGTAATTTAGTTTGGAATAATTCCAGCAGGACAGCCTTCTTTGCCTCACACGTTTCTCTCCAGCTTTTTTACTTTTTTACACATTTAGCAATGAAACAGTGGTGAAGACGTTTGAGAGATTACCATTGGAACTCTTCTCACTTCTCCACCATCCCGGCCACAGAAGTTTCCAAGGAGGCCTGAACAGTAAGACGGGAAGGTAGGCCGGGGCTGCCCTCCAGGAATGACTCCAATAACAGCCTCACCATTGTGAGCAGGTGGTCGGCTTCATTGATGTTTTACCTCAGACAGTGACATCTAGTGGCAGGAAGGCATGGCTGTCTATTGTGCTGCCAACTTCCCATGGTTAAGGATATACTGGTGGTTTATCTCGTAAAGCCAGGGTGACCACACATCCACCCTGGGACAGACTGGGTCTGTATCTGTTGTCCAGGCATAATTACGAACAGTGCCTGTGTTCACTCTTGAAAGTGTTAACAGATTGGATAACGAATTACACAGCCTACTAATACCCTATGGTAGCTCTCTCATCTGTTAGGTGACCAAACACATTTTTAGCCAGTACTATCACTCTGGGGTAACGAGTTCAGGAAGATCACTCCCCATTGTGTAAAGTAATATTTATCTTTATCTATCCTGAAGTTATCTTTCAAGCATTATGAGATTGTTTCCAGCTCTAACGCTGATGCTGGGTGAACAAGCTCATTTTCATGCGTTTACAGATTTACCCTTATCCACACCAGGCCTTTGTCTGTCCAGATGGAAGCCCCTCATTTTAGTCTATTCCCAGAGACCTCCTCCCTCTGATCATTAGTTTTCCTTGTTAATCAGGCTGCAGTAGTGTTTGGAGGCGACACGTCTGGCTGTCTGAAAATTGACGCACAACGCCTCGTCCTTTCAGGCACTGATGAAAGGCCGTCTGGGAGGTGCAGGGCTTTCCAGCTGTATTATAATTTTTTTGAATTAAACATTTTTGACCACATAGAGAATAAAGGGCAGAGACACTGCCTAGGTGGCCCTTAGTGAGCCCTCTGTCTCTGCTTGCAGAAAGAAAAAAAGAAAAAAAGAAAACCACCAAGAAATCCAAGAAAAAAGGAAGAAAGGAAAGAAAAGAAAGATCAGTGTACATAATTAAGAAGCAATTGTTATAAATTCAAAAACACTATTTGCAAGTAAAAGAAAAACTTTCCTTTGGTGTTTTTTTATCCCAGGGCCAACCCAAAGGGCCAAAATTTTAAGGGTTTACAAAAAATTCCCTGAAAGGGTGCGTTTAAGTGGACTGATGATTTCTTCCTTTCCGAGAACAGGAATTTTAAAAGAAAAAAGTACTCAAGTAGTAGAAGAAAAAAGAGAACATTTTGTAATAGAGTATCTTACCCTTGAACTTTCTATTTCCAGTTTAGAAGTGGGATTCTATTAAAAAAGAGAGTTCTAGTGCCTTCCGTGTGTGAGGTGTTTTGCTAGGCCTGAGAGTAGATACACTGGATCTGATTTCAGATCCTGTTATTTCAGACATTACAATCGTTTTTCTGTGGACTTATCAAGACAACATAATAAATTACGGCTCTCCTGCTGAACTTTACTTGTTTCTTTTTCTTTCATGCTATTTGGCACAAAAATCATTCAAGCACTGCCTTATCTTATCTTTGCAAGAACTTCCCAGCATTTAGGAAATCCAGTTCTTTCTCTTAGAAAATTATAACTCATTGGGGAGACGAGATTAAACATAATGTATGCATATCTTGTGTATACTCTTTGGATCCCAATAATTCAGGATTGTTGGACATTTGGACATAGGCTGGGTTCAACTGTATTTCAACTTTCATCAAAGAGCTTACTAAAAACAAATAAACAAGACTTTGGAGAAAGATTACATTTTTCAAGGATAAATCTTTTTTTAAACTGCGAGTCGCATTTTTCAAGCAAATTATTTATAAGTACATACTGTTCTAACTATTTATAAAAGCAGATCATGATGGGTCTCAACTTAAGAACATGTTATACAGGATCAGTTGGCACTGTTACTTTTTTCCTGAAAAATGAAAATTTTTCTTTTAAAAATGTTTTAAGTATGTAACTCGCTCACACAGTCTTTTCAGCTCACTTAATTTTTGAGGTCTGACTGTGAACACAAATGTCAAGAACATGTGAATTCATATACAATCATCTCTAAGTACTTAAGGGTTGCCGGGTGACTGTAGTTAGTGGCGGAGGGATGCTGATAAGATACTGTGTAAGTTCTGGGCAGAAACATCAATAGTCCTGCTTTATAAAATGTGCTCTGGAAGAATTCTCATCCTTTAAGTCTGGCATTGTGCCAAGAGCAGCATACACAGAACTCTCTTCTTTATGAGAAACTGTTTCTCGGGGGTAAATTTATATTGTCCTGCACGGGTTTTAAATGTGGGCTTGAAGGTTGTAGCCCCAGGGCCTTCTTAAGTAGTCAGGTAAACAATTAGTGTTGCAAATTATAAACGTGTTCAGTTTGGCTTTCTGAAGCTACAGCTCTGAGACCCACTGTGCCCTTCCTAATTTGGAAATATTTTAGTTCTGATTTTTATTTTGACATGTACCCTGCTATCTGCTTTTGTTGCTATTTCTAGCATCCCACGAGAGTTGCTTCCACGGTTGTCATAGTGCAGACAAACACTGAAGAAAACCAAGAACTCGGTGCTTTCATAAAGCATTTATTTTTATTTGAAAACATTATACAGGCATTACATTGCCACAGCCAGTCCATAGGGGAGCATGCAAATATCAAAAATGGAGAGTTTGTTCAACTTATCAGTGTAAATTTCCTTTTTGGTTCATATTTTCCATTTGCAGTGTCTGGATTAGTGTGCTTTGTTACGTGGTTCAACAATGGAATCCTACCCATGGGGTAAAATCCATACTGGTAGCTAGCTGGGGACTACTAAATGGTTATAAATCAAAAACAAACCCAAAACAAACAATACTACACGCTTGTCAAAGGTTAATAGCACAAGTTAGCAATCTCTAAACTAAACATTGAAACATTTTCATGGGACACAGTGGTGCAAATTTTTCTATTGCTTGGTCTACCTGGTTGTGTATTTCAGAGTTTGGAGCTGTGGAAAGGTATGACCAAGGCAAGCTCTGGCCCCAGTACAAGTTCTCATTGTGGAAGTGGGAAGCACCCCTTCTCTCTCGCTGGGGTTTAGAAGAGCTGTGGTTTGCTGAGCCAATCAAATTCTATACAAATTGCTAGTCTCATCGGTGGAGGAGAGAGTGTTCTCGGATTGAAAAGCTGACATTTTTGCTGGTGTCTACTGGGGTTATGAAATTTCAGAAACTAAAACAGCTAGAGTTAATGTTGTCCTACTCCCATTTCCCACCCCACTCCCAAAGGATCAATGTTTTTACACAGAAAAAAGAGTTTGTTCTTTGCTATTTTCTTTTTTCCAAAGGGTCAAACTGAAATTCCTGATCTCGGACAATTCAATATATTATCAGCCTTTCTAAATGGAGATGAACCAATACAGTAAGGTACCCGGTGAGATGAATGTCTTGTGTACAACGATATTGGATGACAAAGGGTAGATAGTGAATTCACCTTAACATTCACACTTGGTTTCCATACAATGGAGTCAATTAAAATATCTTATAAAATAATTCAGATGGCAACTGTTAGTCATCTGATTGTGAAGCTTTTTGAAATTGAAATTTAAAAAAAATTCCTAGTCCACTGAGTCAACTTGGAGATACTTTCATCCGCTTATTTCTCATAAGACTTTACTAAGCATCTACAAATTAGTGTCATAAAAATGAATAAAAAAGACTAAAACATTTGGCTTAAAATAAATACTAAAAATGCAATAAATCAAGCAAATTATGCAAATCAAAGGAATGTAAACACAAAAATAAAACCACAGTCTTTAAAGGTCTTCAGATCTGAATGGACAAAATATTCAGAGAAAGGTATTTAATTGGTTTAAAAGGTAGCAGAGAGCAGACATTGGCAAAATTGTTTTGGCTTGATATAGCTTTAATGTTGATTCCCTTTTTCACAGAAAATAAAACATGTTTCTAAGGGGGCTGAATAGAGATGACCATAAAATCTGCACATCAGAGAAGACAATTTTTCTTCCCCATCTCCAAGAGCAGGAATACCCATCCTGGGTGGAAGGCAGGCAGAGGGGCCTCATGGATGTTGACTGACAGCATGGGGTGCTTTTGCCTGCCGTACATAGGCCTTGTTCAGTCTATTTAAAAATGCTGACTAATGGGCTGGCCTGGTGGCGTAGTGGTTAAGTTTGCGTGCTCCGCTTTGGCAGTCCAGGGTTTGCGGGTTCATGGGTTCAAGTCCCAGGCATGGACCTACACACCGTTCATCAAGCCATGCTGTGGCAGTATCCCACATACAAAATGGAGGAAGATTAGCACAGATGTTAGCTCAGTGACAATCTTCCTCAAGCAAAAAGAGGAAGATTGGCAACAGATGTTAGCTCAGGGCCAGTCTTGATTACCAAAAAAAAACACCCCAAAATAAATGCTGACTAAGCTGCAATCTATCGTTCAACTTTACAGAGACCCCACTGGTATTTTGCTTTGCTGGCTTAAGATGTATTGATTTGAATTGCCCAAAGTTTCATAAACATTTATTTTTCCTTCACAAACTCTATAACTCCATTGAGGATCTTTTTGAATGGTATTGGAACCAGTCAACCTTAAAGACTATTTCACGTACTGACACACAGAATCTGTTCTAAATCATAGTGGTCTGTGGTGTTTCTTGATTTTCTGTGTTTGAAAAAAGGGCAATTTGAAGGGCAATAAAATTAGACTAGTGACATATCCCTCAAAGCCTTATCAGGACCCAGTAATATTCTGTGTATCCATAAGAACATTGTGTTGATATATTCTGCTCTTAAATGGATGCCAAATATGACCAAAATGCCAGACTTTTTTATTGCTAACGTCTTTACCACTACAAAGTGGCGAGATCAATCAAGCTACTGTCAGAGACTGCTCCACATCAGCACTTTGACTTTGTTGGGAGGCCACACAACCAATGATACTCTATAATAAAGTTAATTTCCATGCTGGTGTATTTCAAAAAAGGTGTCACACAATTAAGAGGATAGAGGACCATGGCTTTTTCCAATGCCTTGATTAATTTCCACATTATCACTAAGAAATATAAGGAAAAAAGGAAAATCAAATATACTTTTTGAAGAGAGGATATAGGGAGGGGCAGAAAGATTTAAAAATATATATATTACCCTAAACACAAATGTTATTATTTCTGGGGTTTTTCGTAAGCCACAGAAATGGAACATTCCTTATCCTGTTATTACAGGGACTTGATTAGCAGAATCACATGGCAAAACAGAAAGGCAATGGCATAGAGTAATCAGAGATTGGAATATAAAAAGGTTACAATGTTTGTTTTATATCTATTCCTAGAATAGAGAATTATCTGGTCAGTTGCCCCTCCCCACAAGGGTCACAGCACAAAATACTTATTGAGCAGGCAATCCAACAGGTAACAGAGGAAACCATTAGCCACCAGGTCCATAGGATAAGGAAACTTCTCAGGGGTGGAGCTCCTGTGGCGTGCAACACTCACACAGACTGTGCAAAAAAATAAAGTATGATTCTTAAAAAGTGACTTGCCATAGAAAAGTGGGATCTATGTTAACTACATGTGGGTCTGGCAATAGTTCCCATCAGGAGTATAAAACATCCTCCTGAAAGTCAGTGTAATAACAGTAACAAGAATAATACAAATAATAATAATCATACTTGCTTTTGATTCAAAAATGTTCACAGTAATTAATGCAGGGGGATTGTGATCAGAATATACACTAGCCAGGCATCGCTCCAAAGCCAGATGGATCAGAGCCTGTGTCTCGGGTGATGTTTACCTCGTGTCTTTTACAGGCTTTCAGATTTGCTACCTTGCAGTCCACCTGTGTAAACCGCACCTAATAAATACCTTTCTCTATGTACAATACAGAGATGATGGGTGAACACTTGGCCACCGGGTGGTCCTCGGGCAGGGAGGGCCTCATCCTAGGCCACACGAACATGGGGCTCCTCTTCAGTCTCCTGGCCCAGGCTGGTGTAGGTGACCGAAGGCTCCACCTGAGCTGTGGTTGGTAAGTCCACAACAGGTCCCGAAGGATTGCGGAACTGCTTGTATACTCGGGGGTCCTGGGCTATGTATGTGGAGGTGGAGGAGTAGAGCACCAGCCCGATGAGGATGGTGAAGAAAGACAGGAGATAAAGTCCTGAAAACTAAAAGACACCACAGCAAGTCAGTTAGCAGCCGGAGCGGAACCACTTACACGTTAACGAGGCACAGAGAGACGAGAGCCGAGCCGCTTCCTCCTGGAACAGGCGGCTCGATGAGTTGGCCAATGCTCTTGATGGAAAGTGAATTTTCTCTTCCTAAACTGGCTTGGTCTTATTGATTCTCCTTATCTTTCTTCTCGACTCTGTGGCAAACACAGAGGAACACTTAGCTAATTTTCCCTAAAACACCAGTCTGAGTGCCTGATGTGGGAGAGTGAGCTCGGCACAAATTAAAATACATCAAGTTCAAAGCAGAGAATCTCCAATATCACTCAACGAGCAGTTGGTTGTTCCGGGCTTCATTAGACCCAGAAGAAAAATAGATATTCCATTTAAGGTTGTAATGAAGCTATAAACACCAAACCCCGCCCTGTAACAGCTGCATCAGAGTACTCTCCTTTCACCTTAATCCAATTCAGACACTATTTGTCTTCCTAGTAGAAACTGTTACTGACTTTGGTAACTATCTTTGCAATATTAGATTATCTTCGCATGGAAAGAAATAGTATAGCATACCATTCTTGCTCCATTAATCTAAAAACAAAACTAAACAGGGCTGTATACACAGCATTTTGCTTCCTAAACTACTTGCTTGACAATTCATAGAGTTTTGTGGGAAAAAAAGAAAATATTGGTTTATACAAGTGCCCAAGAATTTACATACGTTTTTGAAAAACTACAACTTCTGGACCTTCTTGAGTAGTTACACAGGAAGTAGTTACTTGAGTAGTTACTGGGGGAGAGTGAAATAACAGTATGAGTGTTTCTGCTGTTTCATTTACTTCTTCATTCCTTCAGTCAATGAATAGTTTCTTTCATGTCTTCTCTATATCAAACAATGAACTTTGTATTGGTGAAAGAGAAATGAAAACATATGGTTTTACCATCAGGCACTTAATATAGGCTCTGGGGAAAAACAGAGGTACAGATAGACAAAAATAATACAATGACTTATGGCATTGCCAGATCTCATTTTAGTCAACAGCTTGTCCTAGTTTGACCACATCTTGCATCCACGGGAAAAAAAGGATCAATTTGATCTTCCTATTTTATTTTATTTTTTATGCTCATACTCTAAAAGAACTAAAAACTGGTAAAAAGACAAAAGTTAATTGGAAGCTGAAAGAAAGGCGAGCAGGAAAAGGATCCAGAGAATCTGTGAAGTAAGTTACAAGGCTATAATAAAGAGTTAAAAGATGGCTATAATAGGAAAGCCAGTCTTAAGAGTGGGACATAGGAAAGATATTCCTATGGCTAAAAGTCCCTGCTATGGTGGTGTTTGACTTTTTCTTCTTCTCTGTCTCCTCCCCCTCCCCACTTCCGCCCTCACCCCTCTCCCCCCTCCTCCTTTTCTTTCTCTCTCCCCTCGCAACAAGGTAACTCAGACTAAGGACTGTTTTCTGATTTTTTTCTAGAGCACTCCTCACCCTGTCCTTCAATTCCTTTCTTCTTCACATTCAAATCATATAACACTTCCTCATGTGGATTTTTATACTAGACTCAGCTTCTAACAGCTTCACTGAATGCACTTGAAATAAATAGTTCAGTTTTTCCCAATGAAAATAAAAGCGCTTTATTCTTTGATTCATGATTTGTTTGTAAAATAAAATGGTGGGCAAAGAAGACCACTCACTCAGTCCTGTTGTATATGATCTCAGAAAACTTATTTACTCTCAAACTGGCTTCCTGATATTCGACATTCAGGAGCTTCACCCTTTGTCTGAAACTTCGGTGAATGAAATGGGTTTGTTCCTAATATTACCATCATTGCAAATATTTTGTTGGTGACTTTCATTTTTAAAACTCTACTTGGTTGTCTCCAGTTTTGAGCGAAGAGCCTCGCAGCCTTGGGTGTGAGCCTGCCTCTGTTCAGCAGATGGAGGCATGGAGATTACGAACGGGGGCTTCGAGGTTAGAACTGCATTCCAAGCCCAAACTGGGTTCAAATCCTAGCTCCGCTACTTTCCAGCTGTCATTTTGGATAAGCTTCTTAACCTTTCCAGGTCCAAGTTTCCTTATTCCTTAAAATGGGGATAATAATTGTACCTACTCTATTGGTGGCTACAAAGATTAAATTAGATAAGGCATGTAAAGTACTTTTCTTAGTGCCTACCTTGCAGCCAGCATTCAACTCATATTAGCTTCATTGTTCTTGTTGCTATTGTTTTGTTGTTATTGTTATTATAGCACTCTCTTATAATCAATGATTATGTAGATCAGAGTGTTATAATGCTTTTATATAATCATTGATTAAATTGCCTTTCTCCCACAGTCCCTTGACTATGAGACTGTGCCTTTCTGACCAGGGTCAAGTGCAAAGTCTGGCATCCTATAGGCATCTACTAAGTGTTATCTGCTCCTTGTTTTTATTTTGAATGAATGAATGAATTTAGTTATGGAGAAGTTTCAGACTAAAGAAACAGTAAAAAATCAGCCTGTACCCATGGGTATTTCAAATTTTTTAGCTTTAAACTCAATCCAATGTCATTTCTCATACCTAAACTGCTAAACAAAAACTCCTTGAAAGGGAAGTCACAGCACTGACCCTTAATCACTGAGTCCAAAAGTCATCTTCAAACCCGGGGTCAGTCAGAGGAGAGTGATGGGCCAATGAGCTGGGAGGGACAATGCAGAAGGCAAGAGTCTGAGGTAGAAGGTAGAAGGCTGAGGGATCCCGATCAGGGGATTGGCACAGGAGGTGTCACTAACTTGGAGGGCACAGGATTTGGCAATTGAAATACCAACATAGGGTAGGGACAGGAAAGGGTCTGATACAGCATATCCAGCGAGAAAGATGTGAATTCCCCTCACTTTCTGATCTTGGCTCCCGTATTCTGACTTGATCGATATGACAAATATCTTAAAAATTCATTTTGTAGGGGCTGGCCCCGTGGCCGAGTGGTTAAGTTCGCGCGCTCCGCTGCAGGCGGCCCAGTGTTTCATCGGTTCGAATCCTGGGCGCGGACATGGCACTGCTCGTCAGACCACGCTGAGGCGGCGTCCCACTATGCCACAACTAGAGGAACCCACGACAAAGAATACACAACTATGTACCGGGGGGCTTTGGGGAGAAAAAGGAAAAAAATAAAATCTTTAAAAAAAAAAAAAAAACTTTAAAAAAAAAATTCATTTTGTAAAGCTAACACCTTTGCCATTGTAAGAAATTATACGTGAATCATTCCCTTTTTGGACACAGAATCATCAAGTTGAATGATAAATCCACTACAAAGCATTTTCCTGGACACAGCTTTAGAAGGACTTTATTTCCAATGCATTTCCACTTAATTCATGCAGAATTCATTCCAAAATTGTCCAAAATATAGATATCATGGAATTTTATGTGACAGAGGCACCTTGGAAGTCACCCAAGAGGTTTTATTAATAGATGGTGGAGAGAGTTTTCACTTAACACAAGCCCAAAAAGGGAGCAGAAAGACAAGCATTATGATTAATCTGGATAAATACTGAATGTTAGAAATAATTACAGAAGGATTTGATGTTTTAAAAAGTAAGAAAAAGTTTCATCTTTTTTCTCCCTATAGATTGATAGAGGAAAAAAGATCATCTAATCAGGGTACCTAAGAGGACGGCCCTCAGTTCTGGAGGCTGCACTTATCCTGGTAGAGCATTCATTCAAAAAACCAATCAATTAAACAAAAACTCTTTATATTCCTGGATGCTTCACTTGTTAATTGCAAAGAAATATGCATTTCTAGTTCCCTAAGCAAAGAGAACAGAAACTGTTCTGGATCACTCGACTGCTGATCACTTGACCACTCTGTAGTTCCTCTCCGAGTTACAGATAAGGCAAATTTCAGGTACAGGCTTGCTGTCTCAATTTAAGAACACGGGCTGCTGTCTGAAGTGTTCTTTGTGGTCCTCCCGGTGCACAGCAGCCCTTCAGAAGACGCTGTACGTTCTGTGCCGCAGACACACTTTTGCCTGCATTTTATCTGAGCTGTAGAAGCTGAGAAGGGGTGCACCCTGCATTAACACCACCACACTGCACGCACTGTTTACTTCGCTGCTGCCTTTTTCCATCTTGACGGGTCTCTTTGCTAACAAGGGTCAAGCTCTCATGGTACATAAGGAGAATGCCTGTGTGTTGCTTAGAGCAATCTGACTGGGACACAAGCCACTGTCCAGAAGGAGGTGGCTTGGAAGACTGATGATAAGGATGTACAAAGCTCTTTAACCTCCAACTAGGAATTAAAAATCCAGCTCTTAACCAGCAGGCGTCTCAATATGATTACCATTTAGTTAATGAGACATTCAGTACGTCGACTGAGGACAGATCAAATTTTCATTTTAGCTTTGGTATTAAACATGTTGAGTTTTAATAAACTAATGACTTCAGTGGGCCTAACCTATACAAGTAGAAAACCACTGAATATGAAACCATTTCAAAGTACATTTATAAATATACTAACTAGAATAGATGAAGAAGAGGGCAATTTTCAAGGGCAGCTTTCTTTTTCTAGCTTGACTAACAAGATGGCAGAGGTGAGTGGAAGAGAACATGGGCGATGCACAGAGAGGCGTAAGGTGGAGCATGAGGTGATTCTGGGTGAAAGGTCTACTTTTACTGAACACATGCACCAACCACTCTATGTGGTAGGCCCAGTTTTTCCTTCTTTGCTGGACAGTGCACTTTAAAAGAGGCCTTTTGTGGTGAATGCCTCTGTGTATACAGCTTTTATAAGGTTTCTGATGTTGGGCTCCGGTCATTTTTGCTCAGTGACTCCACTTGAACCTATTAATGAAATGTTAAAAGATTCTATAGCTCTTAAAGGGAGATGTATGGCAGTTCTATCTATCTCCAGAAAAAACAAAGATTTAATGGAAAAAAGAAACTATGTTACTTGTGAGAGGTAGAAGAAAGACCCGGAAAAGAGCAGTTGGTGAGGTTTCTTAGGAAAGTGGAGTACAGAGGAATGAGATTTGGGTAAAGCTCCTGGAGTAAGCTGAGGAAAACAAAGAGATTTAGGTTTGGATCCAATTTAGATCTAACTTGGAGAGCCGAGGAAGCGTAGAGAAAATACAATTGGAAGGAGGGAGAAAATAAGGTCTAATTAGAAAGAAAGAAGATACAAGTAAAGAAAATATCTCAATAGCTAGGAGGAAAGAGGGCTGCAGAGCTGGATAATCAACAAATAAGAACTCTTTTCTAAATTAAGCCAGCATGTATTCTCTCTCTCTTTGTCTCTCTCTTTTTGTGTACACACACACATACACGCACACACACTCATACACACACACACACACTCATACACACACACACACCCCTCGTAGGACACTACTGCTGACCTGACAGGATCTGCCTTCTGAACTTTTCTTGACAGAAGATGAATAGCCTGAAAGAACACTACTCCTAAAGGTTTCTCGTGTGTGGCAGGTGAGCAAGGGACAACGTTTTCAAGCACTCATGTGTTCCCAAGGCTATCTATGACGAGAGAAGGTAGTAAATACCAAATATCTCGGACCACAGCTCAGGGACGACATTATTGCCAACACTTCAAAAGAAGTGTTGTTTTGCCCAAACAAGGGGGCTCTACTGGATGTGAGACTGCCACTGAAAGAAGCATGCCATTTGGAAATGGGATAACGGTAAGAGTTGACACCGATTCCTGAACTGCATAAGGAAGTTGCTCAGAAATTAACTCAAGGGTATTTCTAAGTGTTCTTAGACATGGTTTTTGAGATGTATATTTCACATATACAAAGGCTATGTGGGCACAATAAGGATTTCCTTTCTAGTTCTTATTCAGGTTTATTCGTTTAAACAGAAACAGATGTAACTAAACCTTGCCACATTTTTAACTCATTAGCAGAAAACATCTAGGAGGTAGGAGCCTGGGAATCTGCAAACTTAGCACTTGCTTCAGAAGTCAACGCAACCTGGGTTAGCAGTGAGCAGTGACTGGTCATTCCCAAGGTTATATGGCACAGGCTGGCAAATGTGAGGTTCAGGAGCTGCTGGGAAGAATTTCTATTTCCATTAGCCTGGCAATTTCAGCAGCAAGCTAAGCCCTGGGAAAAATTAGACTCTTAGTTAAGTTTGTGAAAACTGTCCCCAGTACCCTGCAAGGATAAGTCACCTGGCACATCTAACTAAGATTTCTAGATACTTCCATACTCCGTGATATAAAATGCACATATAAAGATAAGTCAACTGGAACAACTAACCAGAATTTGTAGCCCAAGAAGGAATGGATAAGCCCAATTCTGTTTCAAACCAAACCAGATCACACAGTTTGGAGGTCCCAGGTCCCAGGGTCGTTTAAAGACTCATCAGTGACTAAGTAAAGCAAAATGCCAATTAAAAGAGTGATCACAATTAAATATAATGCTGCTATCGTGGAATTTTTAAACCCAAGGCTGATAAAATTGGATCTCATAACTAAAAGGGGAGCCCAGGGTCTCTTGAGTACCCAACTGATATGTGGATTGAAGGATGGACCCTTTGGGCAATGGTTAATCTGTTGAGTGTCTTAAAGGTGGGAAGGAGAGGACAGCTCACCAACGACAACACATCTCTCAGGAGCCGCGTGTGTCTCAGAGGGGTGTGGACCACACCTTGAGCCTTGGAGTGGAATGGTGGGGAGCAGAACCAGAGGAAGCTGGTCACTGCTGGGCAGACGATGAGCCGTGGCCTGAGTGGGACCCTGTGACAAAAGGCTCTGCTTGGTCCTGACCTGTTGCTGCTAGGTCTGAGCCAATTGCTATTCAGGGCAAGGAAACTAGACGGACCTGGCTCCACAGAAATGCCAACATAAACAAGTTGATGCTTGGCCTCCTAATTTTGGCTCTGCACTAAACTAACAATATCATTTTTATTATTATTAAGAGTATTTAAAATGCAAAAGTTCGACTTCTGAGTTTACCGAACTGGAGATAAATTGCCTGGAGAGGCCGGAGCTTTTTCAAATTCTTTGGAACGGCCTCATTATCATTCTCTCTCCTACTCTTGCCTCCTCTTATTTCTCCTCTTCCTCTTTTTTCCTCATTCCTTTTTTCCTTAAGAAAAAAAACGCGCTAAGTCCCGCTGGTTAAGTATTGCAATATTTCTTCTTCTAAGTCCTACCACGGAAAATACCAAATGTGGGCATGGCACACGGTCTACCAACAAAGACCAAAATTGGTTATCTTTAAAGACCAAGAATACTGACCTCCACCCTCTCTCCCCATTCTTTCTCCAGTTAGGAGATGAAATAATCTCAATTTGATGCTAATGTGATCAAGACAGAAAAAAAATCAATGAGTGCCTCAGTCAAAATACCAAATGATCTCTCCATTCAAAGCAGAAAACTGAGGCACTCCTAGGATTTATCCTCCAAATATCATGTTGTTAAAGAGAGAAGCAGCAACCAGTGCCCTTGCCTCTCTGTGGCCTGACACTGTCCCAGGGCAAGGCTGTGGCCCCCACTGCAATCAAGCTGGGTTTATGAGGCCTTCTGTTTGGTTTGCAAAATAATTCATTTGGCAGTATAATTTGTACAACCAATCACATGTAAGGCCAATAAAGTTTCTTTTACGGGCAAGTATCTTCCCCTGCGGGTAATTTCACACATGAGTACCGCAATAGGGAGCTAAAAGTGGATTTCTGCCATTATCTTTTATATGACTAACAGACATTTTCACTTGGTTTGATGAACTGATAGAAGTCCTCATTCACGAAGATTTCTATTCTCTGAGGCCCAGCAAGAGAAGACCATAATAGCCAAGCCAGCAGTGGAACCAAAGAGGCCTACTCTGTGGGAGTGTTTAATCATAGGCTCAGCTACAACAAAGGCTGTTCGATGGCTCATTTATGTCATCTTCTTGTGCATCATTCTTATTATTACTAGTCAAAAAGGGATTACGTTTGTGTGTGAGGTACATTGAGCAGCAGCCCTTACTCCCATGTTTGGACTCCTGCATCACAAGACATCTCTTTTCCCTCCACACAACACAGAGGTGCACACTGGGTTGGAGTGACTTTGCAGAAGGATGAATTTTAAAGCCAGTGAAAGATACTTAGTTTATAGAAGTGATGATGCTGCAGCTCAACGCATCTCAAAGAACACCTGTTACAGACCAGTGGAATCCAGAGGTGGAAATGGGAGTGGCACCACTCATTATTTTGCCTAGTGATCCACTATAAAATGTCTGCTTCTTGTCACTGCAACTGTATGCTCTGCTGATCTAAAAGTCTCAGTTCCAAAGGGAGGAATGTTTCCACCAGGAGACAAAACAATGATTCCACTGAACTGAAGATTAAGACTGCCACCTAACCACTTTGAGCTCTTCATGCTTCTCAATTAACAGGCAAAGAAGAGAGTTTTTGTCACTGTGCTGGCTGAGGTGACTGATCCTGGTTACAAGGGGAAATTGGGCTGCTACTTCACGATGGAGGTAAGGAAGAGTCTGGAATACAAGGATCCCTTAGGTATCGCTTAGCATTACCATGCCCTTTGATTAAAGCTAACAGAAAACTTCAACAACTCAATCCAGGAAGGACTAGTAATGGCCCAGACTCTTTAGGAATGAAGGTTGGGTGGCCCTACCAGGTAAAGAACCATGATCAGCTGAGGTAATAGCTGCAGACCAATGGAATACAGAATGAGTAGTGGAAGAAAGTAGTTATAAGTACCAGCTACAATAACATGACCAGTTACAGAAATGAGGACTGTAATTGTCATGACTATTTACTCTTTATTTTGTTATGAATATGTTTGTGTGTATGTAAAATATCTTTGTCTTCTCCCTTCTCTTATCCCCTACCATAAAAGATGTAGTGACTTTACATCATAGGATTTAAGTATTCTTAACTTTACATCATAGTATTTAAGTGACAGGATATCAATGAAAGGAGTGAATATCTCCCAAGATGCTTGCATCCTCTCCTGGGAAAAAGGTTACTGTGTTTTCGGTCATGTGCAGGATAGTTGTATCATGTTAGGCACAAGTATGACCTAGTTATTGTCTTTATTATGAGAATAAGTATGATTTAAGGAGATGTGTATATAGGTGGTAAGTTGACAAGACATAGACATGAGATAGTTAATTTTATGTGTCAACTTGGCTAGGCCATAGTACCTAGATATTTAGTCGAACACCAGTGCAGATGTTGCTATGAATGTAATTTTTAGAAGAGATTAACATTTAAATCAGTAGACTTTGAGTAAAGCAGGTTACCCTCCATAATGTGGACGGGCCTCATCCAATCAGTTGAAGGTCTTAAGAGAAAAAGACTGAGGTTCCCCAATGAAGAAAGAATTCTGTCTTTGGACTCAAGTGCAACATCAACTCCTCCCTGGGTCTCCAGCCCGCCAGACTGCCCTGCAGATTTCAAACTTGCTAGCCTCTACAGTTGCGTGAGCCACTTTCTTAAAATAAATTTCTCTATCTATCTCTGTCTCTAGATTTGACAATAGATAGATAGATAGGACTATATATAGAAATAGACCGAGATAGAGATAAAGATAAAGATAGGTACACAAACACACACATCTTATTGGTTCTATTTCTCTAGAGAAGCCTGAATGATACGATTGCTAACATGAAAATCTGTTATAGTGTTAAAGGTCTTAATGCTGATGTAAACTTTCCTAACAAGTTCTCTTCACGGCAAGTTTTAGAAGTGGAGGGTTTAGTGATATTTTCCAGGAAATACCAAGTGGTGGTTCCCAGGATGAGCTCTAGAGTCAGAATGCTGGGGTTTGCATCTCTGCTACTTCCTTGTTTTGTGGTCTTGGACAAGTTCCTTCCTTCTCCATGCCTCTGCTCACTCATCAGTTAACTAAGGATAATAACGCTACCTGACATATGAGCCTGTTGTGAGCATTAAATTATATATATATCTACCTTTTGGTGCAGTGTTTGGCACATAGTAAATTTCCATGAATGTCAGCTATCGTTATCTTTATATCACAAAGTGTAAATGCTAAAGCGAAGATAGATATAGAAACTCTCCTCAATAGCTCTTTCTGAAAAGTTCAGCCTGAATTAAGTTGAACTACAAATGCATTTACAGAATTGCAACTTAAAAGAAGGGAGCAACAACCCATCTGGAGTGGAAGGCTTTTTTGTCAATGCAAATAATAAACCCCCGGTTTATAGGTTTGGTGTTTGGACTTATTTATGTTGTTTTCTTACCATGAAGCATAATTACATAAGTCAAAAGAATGCTCATCAATTCCTATCCTGCCTCACCTTGTTTATTAATTTTGAGCAACTACTCCCCATTGGCACAAATTATGTTTGAGCATCCATGAGTCTATTTAAGTTTAGCAATTCATTTTGCTCCCTCAGTGTGGTAGGCTGAAAGTGCTCCCCCCAAATACATCCAATTCCTCATCTCTAGAAGCTGTGAATGTTAGTTACCCTATTTGGAAAAAGGTCTTTGTAAATGTGATTAAGGATTTTGAGATGATAGATTATCCTGGGTGCTCTGCTCTAAACTGTGCCTCTCATCAAGTTTGTATGTTGAAGCTGTGATCTCCAATGTGTCTATATTTAGAGATGGTCCTCTATGGAATTAATTAAGGTTAAATTAGGCCATAAAGGTAGATTAGTATCCTTAGAAGAAGAGACACCAGAGAGCTCTTTCTTCCACCTCCCCCTAACGCCACATATACACACAGAGGAAAGGCCACGTGAAGACATAGTGAGAAGGTGGTTGTGTACAAGCCAGGGAGACAGCCCTCACCAGAAACTGAACCCTGCTGGACCCCGATCAAGGACTTCCAGCCTCTGCAAGTGTGAGAAATAAACTTTTGTTGTTTAAGCCACCCAGCCTGTGGCGTTCTGTTATGATACCCTGAGCAGGATAACATTCAGGGGTTATTCAGCTGGGCCCTAAACGCAATCGCATGTGTTTTATAAGAGGGAGACAGAGGAAGATCTTTGACATGCAGAGAAGGGGATGTGAAGACAGATCAGAGAGAGATTTGAAGATGCTCGCCTTAAAGACTGGAATGATGCAGCCGCAAGCCAAGGAATGTTGGCAGCCACAGAAGCTGGAAGAGAAAAGAAACAGATTCTCCCCTAGAGCCTCTGGATGGAGCATGGCTCTGGTGAACCTTAATTTTGGCCCAGTGAAACTGATTCCAGACTTCTGGCCCCCAGATCTGTGAGAGAATGAATGTGTGTTGTTTTAAGCCAGCAAGCTTGTGATAATCTGTTACAGCAGCCATATGAAACTAAAAGACTTAGTAATTAATTATTCATTCAATAACTGAGCTTAACTGTGAACTGAGACCCTAATTATCACCTCACCATCCATCCATTCAAGAAACACTTATTGAGTTCCTACTATGTCTCACGTGCTGGGGATACAGTGATAAATAAAATGGTTATAACTCCATTCCTAGTTTCCAGTCTACTGTGGGAGACAGACTAAGAAAAGTTGAAGAACTTAATCTGGAATATGATTTTGGGAAATACCATGAGGAAACAAACAGATGCCAGGATGATGTGAGAGTGTGGTGGGAGTTACTTAGATAGTTAAGGAAGCCTTCTCTGAAGATGAGGAATTGAAGTTGAGACCTGAAGGATTAGAAGCAGCAGCTGTGGGAGGAGCTTGGGGAAGAGCAGTCCAAGCAGAGGGACATCAAGAGCAAAGATCCCAAGGAGAAAAGGGCACGACTAGTTCTAGGACTGGAAGGACAGCCAATGGCACTGGTGTCTAATGCTTAATAGTGACTCACAGTTGAGTGCTTACTCTGTACCAGGCACTGTTCGATAGGATTCACATTATTCATCTTCTTACTAACTCATGAGGAAGCTAGGATTATTTCCCCCTTTCTAACAGGAAGGCCTTGAAGCACAGTATGGTGGGAAAGTGTCAGGAGTGGAGTTGGGGCCAGAGGAGCAAAAATACTCAAGAACAGTGGTTAGGCCCTCACGGGTCAGCAGGGCATTTAAATTTTGCTCAGAAGGCAATGAGAAAGAAGCATTAAAGGGTGTTCAGCAGAAGAGAGTATAATCTGATTGGTGTTTTAAAAGGATCATTCTGGCTGCTGGTGGGCTATTAACTGTAGCGAGGAAGAAGTGGAAGCGGGAAGACCAAGAGACTAATGGTCTAAATGAGAGATGGTGATGGTTTGAGCTAAGATGACAGCAGTAGAAATGTAAGAGAATCCATTTTGGAGGAGAATCCACAGAACTTGCTGATGGATTAGATGTGGGGAGTGAAGAAGAGAGAAATTAAGACAACCTCAGTTACTGAAGCCGACTATTCTGAGGGTATATGATTCTTTTCTAAGCATTTTTCATGGTGCATTTATTCCCCTATTTTCACATATCATCTCTTTAAACAGAGAGGATTTACACTTCACATTTTCTACAGTACTAATATAAGTTGTACGTTGTTCTAGGTATAATTCCTGCCAATATTTAGTGTATAAAGTGCTCCCATTTCTCCACTGATCTCCTCTCTTGCAAGCCTAGAAGCGTTCTAAGAAGAGAGTCATATTTAGGAAAGTACAATTAATAACAGGTCTAAATTAAGTATGATAATCATAGCAAATAATCTATTGTCTACTTCCTCCACAGTAGTTTCATGTATATCACCTCATTTCATTTTCAATAAACCAACCCCTCAGGGAAGCACGGAGTCTCATGATGAACACCATGGAGCTGAGGAAGTGGAAGATACGGGCAGGTTTAGTAGAGTGCTTAGGGCATGTAGTGACAGCTGACACAGTGCCCAGAGGCCTTGACTCTCCACCCAATTCTCTTCCCATCTCCTAATTGCTTGGCTAACTTCATTTCAACATAATTCTTTTTGTTTCTTCCGTTCCCTATATTCAAAGTTCTAAGGACAATTCATATCTCTACTGCATAGGGGAAAGACTCAACTTTAATTCATCATATCTTGGAACTAACTTAATGGGTTATTGATGAACTTGGAAGCTGTTCTTTCTCAACTCATGGAAATGAACAATCATCAAGAAATATTATCACGCCTGAGGGAGGGGGAAACAGCTTGACAAAATGAAAAATGAACCCTCCTGCAATCATATTGGAATTCTTTATTTCCTCCTCTGACATGTACCTGGTGTTGGCAGGAGAGATAGAAAAATGAAATAAATGAATGAGTAATTTATTAAAGAACATCATGATGTGGCAGCTGTCAAGAAAGAAATCGTATTATGGCTTTAACGGTTAATCAATTTTTTTTCTAAATAAGAAGTATGGTACCTGATAAATAGCTGCCACTTTCCCTTAAATAGCACTCAACATTCACTTTTTAACTCCAGAATATCACTGAGAAGTATTGCCATTGGGCCCAGAATATTTGGTTATTCCATAATAAAATCTTATAATATCCTTATTGTTACATTTTATTATATAATCCTTGAAATCCATGGAGAGCTATAAAAACTGTGACATTCAACAACACTGTTAGCTTCTTTTTACCCTTTTAAATTAAACTTTGTACCTATTATAAAAATAAAATTAAACTAATGTCTTAAGACTTTAAAACAATGTGAACTTTGGGTTATGTCACTATTAAATAAACACATTTAAAAAATCAAAATCTAGAAGTTTCCCCTAAATTTGACATCTATGAACTGATATATCCACAACCATCGATATGTCTCTCTCTCTCTCTCCAGTTTTGAGGGAGATGGGAATGGTCAGACATCACTAGGCTATAAAGAGTTTTGTCACTTGGAAATGAACTTCTTTACCGTCATGTTAGCCTGTATGTAAAATGATCTCTTTTCTCTGGACATGTGATTCTGGGAAGGTTAATTTGATAACATGATTGCTATTATCTGATACTGCTGTTTCTTCTGGAGCACACTATATGTACAAAATCAGTTTAGAATGCACTCCCTTCCTCCAGATGCCTTTGCTTCATCCTTCTCTGTAAGCTATGGCTTTAATATTCCTTCCCTTTCACATCTCAGCTCAGGGCTACTGGTTTGCAATGGCACCCCACTCATTCCTTTATGTAAAATGAAAACAATAAGCCAATAAACTGAAAATATTTCACTGTATTGTATGTATATCACAGACACCCTTATAAAAAAAACTAGCAGATAGAGCCTTCGGTGCCATCAAGAACTCAAATAGGAGGCTGATACTCCACTTATTCTAAATCTGGGTAGAAATTATTACGATTAGCTTTGAAAGTGCCCATTAGTGGACAAATGGATAAAGAAGATGTGGTATACATACACAATGGAATGCTACTCAGCCATAAGAAAAGATGAAATCTTGCAATTTGTGACAACATGGATGGACCCTGAGGGTAGTGTGCTAAGTGAAATAAGTCAGATGGAGAAAACCAAATACTGTATTAATTCACCAATATGTAGAAGATTAAAAAAAAAGACACAAAAACTTGAAAATAACAACAACAACAAACAGATAGACACAGAGAATAGACTGGTGGTTACCAGAGAGGAAGGAGGAAGTTGGGGAGGGTGAAAGGGGTAAAAGGGGACATGTGTGTGGTGACGGACGGTGATTAGACTTTGGGTGGTGAACATGATGTAATCTACACAGATATTGAAATATAATGATGTACACCTGATATTTATATACTATTATAAACCAATGTTACCTCAATAAAAATAAATAGCTTTGAAAACAAGTCTGCACACTTGAGGTGCAAAGAAATTTGTAACATTTCGTTGTATGGCTTTCAGCAGCTTTATTAGTGCCGTAGTTTGCAGGAGCAATGGCTGTTTCCTGGTGCCGAAGGCTAGGAACAGTTCTAGTCTACATCGGGGTCAGTAAACTAACAAATCTGGCAGCTGCCTGGTTTTGCCAATAAAGTTTTCTTAGAAGACAGTCATGTCCATGGCAGAGTTGAGTAGTTGTGACAGAGATTGTGTGGCCTGCAAAGCCTGAAATATTTACAATCTGGTGTCTAGACTAGATATTTTATATATATAAAATCTGGTCTCTAATCTAGAACACTGCTGACCCTTATGAATACAGACACATGAGCAAATATAGGTATAGATATGGAAATATCGTATGTGATAATGTGATAATGACTCATTTTATAATTTTACTGTGGGATGACTTACAAATAATAAATCTGAATATTAGATATGATTTCTCTATAAATAGAATACATTTCTGGGGCCCGCCCGGTGGCGCAGCGGTTAAGTGCACACATTCCGCTTCTCGGCGGCCCGGGGTTTGCCGGTTTGGATCCTGGGTGAGGACATGGCACCGCTTGGCAAACGCCATGCTGTGGTAGGCGTCCCACATATAAAGTAGAGGAAGATGGGCATGGATGTTAGCTCAGGGCCAGTCATCCTCAGCAAAAAGAGGAGGATTGGCAGTAGTTAGCTCAGGGCTAATCTTCCTCAAAAAACGTAAATAAAATTAAAAAAAAGAATACATTTCTTAGCAAATTTTCAACCTTTGATGTGAGTCCCATTCTTCCATTCCCCATGACACTGTATATAGTTGCTATGGCATTGAACTGGTTTTCTAATCTCCATGTTCCCTTGAGATGTTCCCTAAGCAACCCATCAGTTCAATCAAAGAACGAATCAAAACAGTGGCTTGCTATTGTGGGATCTAAATTTTTTTACTTTTCAGCCAGTTTCATCAACTTGAGATGTAAAGAGTCCACATCAACCAAAATCTTTTTTGCTTATGTGAAAATTCCTAAATAACGTTCAGCCTAGGAAACGGAAGCTTAACCTGTAGTATTTCTTGTAGAAATACGTCTTTCATTGAACAAATAATTGCCAGGCACTGTAGTCACCAGAGATCCAGCAGAGAAGGAGACATGTGTGGCTCTCATCATCCAGAGCTTAGTACTTACTTCTTACATAAAGCCAGTCCTTTCATTTAAAGGTAGGACTGGTTAGTACACAAAGGAAATGCCAATACACCAATACGGTCCTCTGCTGCTGAGCCCTCCACAGAGCAACGGGAAACAGCTACACACACCTGCACAGACGCGCCTGGTTCCGCATAGCATCAAGAAGGAACTGGATGTGAAACTGGTAACCAAAATCTGCATTCAAGTTAAATTGAGTTACATCGCTGAATTTGAGGCCCCACAGAAGGGTTTACAACATATTTATATAAAAAATAAAACCACATTCCGAAATATACTTAAATGAGAAAGAAACTAGGCATGTGACTAAGTTAGTGCTTAGCAATATAATGAGTGAAGAGTTTTAGTTACATAAAACTAATGAGGTAAACAAACACAAAGAAGCACTTTAATTTTTTTCCATATTTGTCATTTATAACCAAGACTAAATCATATAGAACCTTCTAATCAATGTCTGGTTGCAATTTTGTCCATTTTTCAATGACAGAGATTTGTGCTTAGATTTCCTTTTTATTTGATGGGATTGCGAGCTTTATGTATTTTGCAACTAAAAATAATCTTATTGTTTTACGATTACAAAAGTAACAAACATTATTATAGTGTTTCAGTAATATAGAATTTACGCAATACCTAAAGGGGTGAAGAACATGAAATTCAAGCACTCACAATTCTACTATCCTTAATAATGGCATTATTTACTGTGTTCACTGTGCCGGACACTGCGGTAAGAGACCTATGTGCACTATTTCATTTCTATACAGGAACCCCTGACGCTTCACCTTATACAGTGTCCACTAGTCCACTATTATGAGCCCCCTTTTGTGGATGGGAAAACTAAGGTTGAGAGAAGTTAAGTAACTTTGCACAGGCTGTGTAACTGGTAGCATCAGGGGTTCCCGTATAGAATTTAGGGGGTCTGTAAACCCGGACAAGAAACCTAGACTTTGATTTTCATTGACATCTAACCAATATTTAGCATTTCTTCATTATAAATGTAAGCAAGGGGCTACACGAGTATTAGTAGCACCTTAGACTTTTTCGCCAACAGAAATCTGATGTATTTTCATATCACATTACAATTGCCGCAGGTCTCTCCAAATACTGCTTACACTCATCACTGCTTTGAAACGACAGTAGTTATTAGATGTGCTTCTAGACCTTGTGATTTGTATGTTACTATATCATCACATTTAAAAATATTTTGATAACTTTATTTTAGTACAATCAGCCTGCTTTGTAACGCTATGTCTTTTATTTTAGACATTTAAAAACACTGTGGAAGGGATCTCCAGGCTTCACCAGACAGCCAAAGGGACCCATGACACAAAAATGTTAGGGACCCCTTGGTAGGGAGTGAGCTGAAATTCACACCCAGGCGGTCTGACTCCGGAGCCTGGGCTCAGACTCGCCGGAACTCTCCGTTCTGCCTGCCCTTGGACTCGCGTCCACATTTGGGTGACTACACTTTCAGAGCTCCCTCCAATCTGGAGAGAACTGATTAAGGGGTGATTAGGCAAACAGAGAAAAGTCAAGTAAACATTCTCAGGAACAGAAACTCTTCCCGCTTCCTCACATTCTCAAGGAGGCAGGGGGGCATTGGGGCTTGCCATTATCTGGGCGCTGAGGTGAACTCGGGGATCAGTTCAAGGACATCAAGGAATTGTACCCATGGGAGTGGGACGCTTCATAGACCAAGGTGACCTACAAGGGTAAAGAAATCTGAGATATTATTCCCAAACAAAAAGAACCCAGAGATATGATGCTTGTGGGCTCTTTTTGGGGGAAAAAACCCACCATCAAATTCTTCAATAATAAAATCCACTCACTCAAAAGATTGAAAAGGACTGGGGACAGTACTCAAGTTTTAAAAACAAAAAAACCCCCAATATCTATAAAGTCCTGAGAAAAGGAAAATGTACCCTAGGAAGGTTATCTTTTGAATACAAATATAAGAAATGTTTTCAAGGAAGCAAAGACTTGGGAAATACAACCCCTATGAACACTTCCTGACAGACCCACCCCTAGCCCAATAGCACATTTGCAGTGAGTATAACGTCTTCTCTTCTTCAAGGCTGGAAAATATTGTCTATAAATGGACAAATTGCACTGTGGACAGCCTGGACAGCTGTACATAGCAGCCCTGCTTCTGGACAATACCAATAGGGATGAAATTCAGCTAATTAAGAGATAAGTCAAAATAAGGAATTCAGAAGAGCCTGTATTTCAGAGACTGGTGGTATAGCAAATGTAGTAAGTATGGAAATATAGCTTAAAAACCATAGGGAGTATATTGGTAGAAATTAACTATAAAAATAATTGACAACATAAATATGGTACAATAGAAGTCAGGAAATGAGGAAGGAACAGTATTAATTATTTTTCAAAGAAAAGAGTAAAGACTCTCAAAACTTTAAATATAGAGTTGAAAAAAAGTCTTCCAGAGTGGCCCAGTGGCGCAGTGGTTAAATGCACACATTCCGCTTCAGTGACCCGGGGTTCATCAGTTTGGATCCTGGGTGCAGACATGGCACTGCATGGCAAGCCATGCTGTGGTAGGTGTCCCACATATAAAGTAGAGGAAGATGAGCACGGATGTTAGCTCAGGGCCAGTCTTCCTCAGCAAAAAGAGGAGGATTTGCAGCAGATGTTAGCTCAGGGCTAATCTTCCTCAAAAAAAAAAAAAAAAGAAAAACAAAGTCTTCCATCCCTGGTAGTCCCAGAGCCATGTGGAGTGGTGGCTGTGCTTTAGCCTTTAATGTCTGACCCAATCTTTGTTCTTTATCTTAGCAAACTGATGCTCTGATTTCTATGAGCTTGAGTCATTAATATTTTGGTCCACGGGAGATGGCTCCATATAGGTCTGTTGACAAAATTAGGTGTCTGAGTGCATAAGTGCGCCAGACTGTGCACCCCGGTGACAAACACATCCCATTCATTCTCCTGGCAGACAACTAGCTGGATTTTCCTGGCTACAGTACAGTCCAACCACAAGCCTTTCCATGTGAAACTTCTGCAACACCTCTAGCTCATTCCATTCTTCCTTACAGCTTGTCCTGATGATGTGAGTTCCAAATATCTGTTTGTGACATGGAGTTTATGAATAGATCCATGAAGAAGGAGCTTGGACTTCTGGCTATTACTCCAGACCTGTCTCATAATTTACCCCCAACTTCTCTAATCCTTCCAATATTTCTGGTAAACGGAAATTGCTAATGTGGATAGAAATTGGCTATTTGTTCACTAAACCCATTTTCTTTTCTTCCTGCACAAACAGCTTGACTACATCTCCCAGACTCCCTTGCAATTAGGTGTGACCACGTGACTGAGTTCCAGTCAATAAAAGGGGGAGGAGATTATGTACATCACTCTAGACATGGCCATAAAGGCCTCCAGGCTGTCTCACAGACAGCCCTGCAGAGGACTCCAGGGGCCTGGCCCAGGGGCTGGCCAACTTTTTCTTAAAGGTCTAGATAGTAAGCATTTTAGGCTTGTGGGCCACACAGTCTCTGTCATAATACTCAACTCTCTTGTTGCAGTACAAAAGCAGCCATGGATAATACATAAAGAAACGAACATGGCTACAGACTTCCAGTTACAAAATAAATAAGTCATGGGGAGGTAATGTACAGCATAGATGATACAGTCAATAATATTGTAGTGACTTTGTACGGTTACCAGACGCTGCGGCGATCATTTCGTAATGTATGTAAACGTTGAATTGCGATGTTGTACGCATAAAACGAATATAATACTGTATGTCAACAACATGTCAATAGAAAAAGAAAGAAAGAAAGAAAGAAAGAAAGAAAGAAAGCATGGCTGTGCTGCAATAAAACTATATTTACAAAAACAAGGGACTGGCTCGCAGGTCACAGTTTGTTGACCCCTGCCCTAGAGGATGGCAGGGTCACCAGATGGAAGGAGGGTGAGTTCTGAAATGTCTGCATGGGAAGCACTCCTTCCTACATCTAGAAGCTAGCAACACTTACCCTAACTAATTCAGCACGATGGAAACCTCAAAAGAGGCTGGCGTTTCCATGCAGGGGGAAACCACGTTCAAACACTCATTGCTCGATCATCTTGGTATTTCATGTGAAATGCTTTTTGGGTCCAGTGATGCCAGAATCCCCAATTCTCTACTCACCAGTGAGTTTAAAGAATAGGAAAAGAGTCATCAAAGCGAAGTATTAATTTTAAAATCTCCCATTTATAATTATATTCAGGCACTACGAGCTTAAAATTCATAAGCTTTTCAGATGCCATTCTTACAAAAAGAAATATAACAGGTTCCTTGCGAGGGTATTTTTATAAATAAGATGAACAGTATTACTTTTATGCTCATCGGCTGCCACAGGTCGCGGCTGCCTGCCCTGGCTCTTCCAGTGCAATTCCGTAACTGAAATTGTTCACTGTCACAGGGGATCAACAGGGTTGCCCGGTTCCAGATTCTAATCCATGGCTAATGAAAGATTCCACTCTTAACGCAATCTCTGCAAACTCCCTGGCACTGCTGCTCAGATGTTAAGGATGCTTGAGATTGCTGGTCTATTCAAGTTTCAGTGGTTTGAATCTCCTCCTTTGTATTAATCCTCCTGATGATTTTTGGTGTTCTTGTCATCTTTATTTATAAACAAAGATTTAAGCACCAAAACAGCGCCTGGCGCATAGCAGGCGTAGAATAAATAAATATTCACTGAATGAAGTTGTTTTAAATTCAGTGCATAATCATATATTATTAAATTAGCCCCACGTCCAGAGTTATTACATTTTTCTTGCCAAATCTCTTGTAACAACAACAACAACAACAAAACCAAGAAGAGAAACTGACACAAGTGGGATGTAATTTTTAGTGGCTGACAGGGCGGGTCAGGGTGGTTCATGGACTCGACACCTGTCCTCATAGGATGTAACCTGGATTGCTAGCATAGACAGTGGACAATAGAAGAAACTTCTCTGATCATTTGTCAAAAATAACTCACAGGAACTATAAAAAATCTATCTGATATAAAGATGAGACTAAAACATGTAAAATGTTTTCTAATGAACGCATACAGAGGAAATTCTAAAACCTTCGCAGGAATCACGTTACCCAGAATAGCTGAAGTAGCCTTCTTGAACAAATGATTTTGAAATCTCTCCCTCCCTTTTTTTAGTAGCGACTATCTGGATGACAAAAACATTTTCCTGATGTAAGAGTATAAGTTTTATGGAGCCCTCACTTTCCTAAAATATTACTCCTATTTCATATTACTTCTATTTCATATTTGAAATAGGATCCTATTTGAAATAGGATCGCCTGTGGTCTCAAGCTGTTCAGGGTGGAGAACCATATAAGCCGATGGCCTCAGGGAAGTGTAAAGAGAAGTTGGAGAGAACTTACAGTGTTCATTTTTTCTCTATTGATTTCTAGTTTATTTTGGTAAAGCTACAAAAGTAATCTCTTCTTATAAAATTACTCTCAATTTTAACTATTATCACGATTTTAACTATTACCACAGTTTTCTGGTAATATTAAGCCTTGAAAAGGTAACAGACACATGTATGAAGTAAGTCATTTTCTACTTTGAATGTCAGGCAAAAGGGAATATTCTGCGTATTCAACATTGGCTGCTATTTTCCTGAAGAATGTTCAGCACACGATGGCATACAGTGAAATAATTTATTGGTATTTTATTTTAACAACACTTGAATGCTTTGAATTCATGACTACGACCTAAAAATTCTATTGTAAGCAATGAAGGAATCAAGGAATTCCGTTGAAAATGGCTGATAGAATATTTTCTAAATTTTTATGCATGAGACCCCAGTTTTGCCTTTTCAAACAAGGAATAAGAGAAAACTTCCGCGAAATTGTTAAAAGCTACACCTAGCTACAAAATCTTAAAATAAGATTAGTATTCTAAAAATAGAATGAGATAGACATTACTCATCCTGAACCACATATTTAATCAGAGAAATGCATCATTACTGGTCATCACTTAGAAATTATCTGATCCTTGCAGAAACTCCATAAGGCAAGTCTCATCACCTTGAAGTTGAGAGAGAAGAAGTCACTGGTGTAAAGTATTTAAAGAGTAAACCGAAGCCACAATTTAAACCTAGGCTCCGTTGACCTCACAGTCCATGCTCTTTTTGCCACACTATACTGCCGAATTCCCACTTCACACAGCAGACAGGGAAGGAAGCCTGCACAATCATTTCCTCCCCACATGACTTAGTGTTTTGTTTATTAAAGTCACATATTAGCAGGTGACCAGAACTACTTTAAAAATCAGTTGGGAAATTCAACAGAGCACAGTGTCTCTAGGTGGAGAATGTGTCTTCATTGCCCAGATGCAGCTTCTAAAGAGCAGATCCCCACGTCCCAGCTGGCCAGGCTTGGAGACAATGCACTCTTAATTGTCCTGGTGTAATTATTAACAGTTCTCCTGTGGTAGGTAGAATAATGGCCCTCTGAAGATCTTCACATCCTAACCCCAGAACTTGTGAATCTGCCATCTTACATAGTCAAAGGGACTTCACAGATGTGATTAAGGATTTTGAGATGGGAAGATTATCCTGGATTATCTGGGGGGCTCAATCTATTCTCATGAGTCCATATAAGAGGAAAGCAGGAATGGGCGAGTCAGATTTGAAGATGCTACACTGCTGGCTTTGAAGATAGAGGAAGGGGCATCGAGCCAGGGAATGCAGGCAGCCTCCAGAAGGTGGAAAGGGCAAGGAACCGGATTCTTCCCAGAGACTCCATAAGTCACACCCTTCTCCTAATGCTTGATTTTAGCTCAGTGAGATTTCTGACCTCCACAAAAGGAAGATAATCAATTTGTGGTGTTTTAAGCCACTAAGTCTGTGGTAATTTGTTGCAGCAGCCAAAGGAAACTAACACCCTTTCAATTTCAAAAGTGTCCCTGTTTGTACAATAAACATTAAGGGATGGAGTTCATAACTGACTAAGCTCTGACCTTAAAAAGCCAACACACCATCAAATTGAAAAGCTTCCACGTAAATCTCTTCCTGGGTTTGGTTTTGGGGGTCTCTGAGGCCCAGTAAAGCTCATTTCCTGTACTTTCCATGGATTGTTATAGATTTACCGTTCTGGATTCAATAATGTTGTTGGGTAATAAAAACCAGAAATCTATAACCACCTCTCAAAAGTCTTGTAAAATTAGAATTTCCAAGAGCACTATACTATACAGATATTCTAATTCAGAATTAGGTCATTTGCTTCCCTGGGATGTGGGGTTTATTGCCCAGTCAGCACGGCAGTCAGCATAAGAGGGAGAGAAGCTGCAGACAGTGGACTGATAGGTGGGGAAGGGAATGGATTTTTTCCAAGGGTAGAAAGTGAGAAAAAAACAAATAATCAATGTTGGGCAGGAGAGCTTCACTTAATCATGTAGTTCTGCCTGGGTAAGCAACGTCTGCGAGCACAAAGCCCACCCCTCTCAACGTGCAGATATTTATAACCAGACCAGAAGGTTGTTTGGAGTGACGACATCATGACTAAGTGAAAGAATAAACTATAACTGCAGACTGTAGTAAAACCAAATGAGATCTCAGAGGTCACTGGTCAATCCTCAGTACTGAAGTGGGAGACCCCTCCACATTATCCCTCACATTCTTGTCCAGCTTCCTTCAGTGTTGGGAACTCCCAAGATAGCCTATTGCACTTTCAGATGACGAATAGTTAGCAAGGTTTCTTTACATTTAGCTCTAATCTTATAGCCTTCACCCTTTGGTCCTAGTTCCACCTGCTTGCAGCATCAAGAAAGTCTGAACTAGTGGATCTCAACCCTGGTTGCACACTGGGATCATCTGGAGAGCCTTTAAAAATCTAATGCCCAGGCTGCATGGTAGACCATTTAAATCAGAATCAGGGAGAGTGGGACCATTAGGGTTTTAAAAACTCTTCAGGTGATTCCAAGGTGCAGCCAAGGTTGAGGGTTATTGCCTTAACCTCTCTTCCTCAGTACACTCTTTACATAGTTAAAGATGTCCTCACTTGAATGGAATCTTCTCTTCCCCAGGCTGTGACTTTCAACCATCACCTTAGAGCGACAATGAGAGCAACTAGTAGTCATTGCCAGCAGCCCTGGAGAGAGGCAGTGCTGGGAACCACGGGGGGAAGACTTGGTGGCCCAAAGGCCGTGGTGGGAACGACTTGGTTCCTTTCATATTTTTAACAGTATAACCAAATAGATAAATTGGACTTCATCAAAATTAAAAAACTTTTGTGTTTCAAAAGACACTAGCAAGAAAATGAAAAGACAACTACAAAGTGGAAGAAAATATTTGTGAATCATATATCTGATAAGGGTCCAGTATCCAGAATATATAAAGAACTATTACAGCTCAATAATAAAAAGACTACCCAAATAAAAAATGAGGAGAGGATTTAAATAGACATTTCTCCAAAGAAGAGATATAAAAATAGAACAACCTTCTTTTCCCACTCCCCCAAATACACATACACACACACACACACACACACACAAACACCCACACAAGACATCATTTTTGAATTTTGCAAAATTTGCCAAGATTTTTGCATTGACCATAAATTGCTTGATAAAAGCACCTCCAATAAGTGTTCTTTAAAAATAAATTTTCTGAGGTGGCCTGTCTGGCTGTGGTGGAAAAGCTGCAGACCACTCAGACTGCCCTTCTCCTTGGCTCTGGAGAGCTTCTCATGTGGCAAGGCCAGGGCCAATTTCAGAGGCAGGCAAGCAAGACCCTGGGAAAAAACCCTCTGGATTTCCCAAATAATGGGTATTTGGCTGCAAATTCAAGCATTGCCAGGAAGATTCTTTTAAAAATTATTTCAAGCAAAGGAAAGTTTTTATTTTTAGATTCACATTGAGTCTTTAGCTTATTTCTTTGCAGATATTAAATACTATTATTGATAAAACAAAGAACAACACAAGGCAGTGTTTATTCAAGAACTAAGTGGTGTTGTGTCAACTGTAAACATAATAAGAGTGAGGGGAGAGGAGAAATAGAGCATGTGTCTATGTCCTAATATTAACTGCCATACTATTAACAGGGATTTGCAAATTGTCTCTTTGCAAGGGTCCTGATTGATCAATAGAACTCTCAAATTCTATTAAAGATTTTGGTTTCAAAATAGAAACGAAACAAACCAATCATGAGATTTATTTAAAAATTAATTCTTTAAAAACTTTGTAACATTGAATGTGAGCAAAGATTTAGTACAAGCTAATTCCCCAAACTACTTATATTAGTTGAATTCAAAAAGAGACACCATTTGAATTTAATAATTAAGTATTGTTAAATCAGTGGTTGTCAATATTTAGCAATGTGTGGAGACAGTTTTGATTGTCACTACTAAGGGGATGCTACTGGCATTGAGTGGGCCAAGGTCAGAGATGCTACCAAAAATCCTGTAAAGAACAGAACAGGCTTCCTCTCCGTAACTAAGAATCATCTGGTCTAAAATGTCAACAATGGCGTAGTTGAGAAACCCTACATTAAATAAATTAAAAATAACCTTGTAGATTAGTGATTCTCAGCTTTGGCCGTGTATTAGAATATGTGACGAGTCACCTGAAGAGCTTTTCAGAAGCCCCACTCCTGACTAATACAAGGATCAAATTCTCTGAGGTGGGACCTGGGCATGGCTACGTTTTATATTCTCTCCAGGCGATTGTAATGCATAGCCAGACTTGAGAACCACTCATTCAGACTCACAGTTAGATATTAAATGACATGGATATATATACATGTTAAGTTTAAATAAAGCATGTAACAAAACAGTATGTACAGTATGTATTTTCTGACTTTCTCACAATGAACGTTTTTCTTTGTAATAAAAGACAATAGACTACTCTGGAAAACAGTTTGGTATTTCTTATAAAACTAAACATGCCACCACCACATGCCCAGCAACTGTTCTTGAGGCGTTTATCTCAGAGAAATGAAAACTCTGTTCACACATGAACCTGTACATGAATGTTCACAGCAGCTTTATTTATAATAGCCAAAAATAGAAACAACCGAGATGCCCTTCACTAAGTGAATGGTTAAATAATCTGTGGTACATCCATGCCACAGAATAGTGCTCAGCAATAAAAAAGAATGAGCTGCTGATAGACAAAACGATCTAGATGAATCTTCAGAGAATTATGCTGAGTGAAAAAAGTCAATCCCAAAAGGTTACTTACTGTGTAATTCCGTTTACATACCATTCTTGAAGTGACAAAGTTAGAGAAATGGAGAAAAAATTAGTGGTTTCTAGGGTTTAAGGGGGTAGGTGAGGGGCAAGTAGATGTGACTATAAAAGGCAACAGGAGCAGCCCTCGTGTAGATGGAATGCTCTGTATGTTGACAGCATTCTTGTTAATAGCCTGATACTGTGCTACAGTTTTGAAAGATGTTACCAATGGGAGAAACTAGGTAAAGGGTAAATGGGATCTCTCTGCGTTATTTCTTAAAATTGCATGTGAATCTACAATTATCTCCAAAGTTTAATTTAGAAGAGGACAATAGGAATCAATTTTAACTAGAGAAAGTACCTACAGTGTTGAACCAATTGTTGCCTTAAGGAAATCTATCTGTTAAATAGTAACAAAATATATGTGTATAGTGAAAAACATTGTTTTAAGAAACAAAAAACCTCCATCATACCACCAAATTGGTGAACAAAGGAATTTCATTTTCAGATAAGACACTTCCCTTCTGACTGGGCAGGATGGAAGGTCACTACATGGTTTCCTCTTTGGCAAAGTTACTTATCACAGTAGTAACATACAAAGGATGGGAGAAGTAGATGGATTGTGGAGAATCAGAATTTACCTGGTTCATCAGCCTTCTTAGTTCCTGAGGCTTGTTAATGTGGAGAGCCCCAGGGCTAAGCAAGAGTCGGACGAAGCATGTGTGACAGACTCAAATAGGAATGAGCACTGATCAAGTACCCCTCTCCGGTATTTGTTCTCAAATTCAGAGAACATTAGCCTCACAGGGGAGCCGGTTAATAACACAGACTCCCCCAGTCACATCCTCAGATACTGCTTCTGTGGCTCAGGGGTGTGGCCTACAAATCTGCATTTTTAGCCAGCACCCCTGGTGAAAGCAGACTTTTAGCAACACTGCTATAAAGGATGCTGAGAGCTGGAGTGGCTCTGGACCACCCAAGACATGACCAGGGTCCTCAATCAAAACAATAGGTTTCAGTCATCCATCCTTAGGGGAGATTAAAGGGATTAAAGAGGGTTCAGGAGTTTATAAAGACAATTACAGGAATAATTGCTGAGAACTGAACTCATGCTGAGGAATGAACTAGATGTGGATGCTTAGCTGCAGAGGAGAGAAGAAAACTAGTGGTCGCTGTACTGATGAGATCATGGCTAGGGGGTCCCCAGGGCTCTGGAAAATAATTGGGTGTATTTGGAGGGGGATTCTGAGGGAAGCCGCTCCTGCCAACACCGTGGTGGTCAGTAATTGGGGAACATGCTGTGACTTTACTTTTTACCCTTATAAGGACAAGGGTGCGCCCAGGAAACAAAGATTGCATTATGCAGACAGAAAAAAAAATTATAAACAATATATCAAGATTGTCTAGTCCTAGACAGTGTCTTTAAACTATCATTTTGCCACCACTCTGGGCCCATGGCTCCATATAAAATAGAACTCAGCACTTTATCCCTGTCTGCTGCCATGGCCACTTTCTCCACCTCTCACCTTCCAGGCCTGCTTCTAGCCCGCCCAGATGCCCTTCTCAGTCTGTTTCTTGGCTATGACTTTGGCTTCTCTCTGGAATATTTCTGACTATTCACTTCAGCTGCTTTGCCTCTGGTCCCTCAAGTACACACTCTTTCCAGCTCAGCTTTTCTCTGGGAATTTCCAAGCTGAGATTGACCTGGTTGAAGATGCTCTTTCCACGCCACACCCGAGGGCTGGTGATGTTGACTGTAATGCTGCTGAAGCGCTTGGCTAGACACCGCTAGAGTACCCTCTCTTTTCTTCTGCCTCCTCTTCTTTTATCTTCCTAGTTTGGTCTTATCTCTTTGGACATTCCATACTATCCTTTTTCACACTGGTCATAGTCCCACTGACCCTTATCTTACAGGACTAGTTAAGGAATGGCAAGCAGGTCTCTTCTCACATACCAATTCTAATCAATTATTAATGGCCACAGTGAGTCTAGTGTATAAAAAAGAGCATCTGACCTCAGTGTGCCAGAACCAATTAGTCATGCCTGCCTCGGCTTAGGAAGTGGGTAGAGCCTTGCGTTTTTGAAGAGACTGCCATCTTTGGACAGGAGAGTTTCCTCTTCAGGGCTAACACACTAATTGCAAATGCTTCAAAACATCTCTTTGCATTCCTTTACCCAAACTCCAATCTTTTAGTAAAGAAACTATTTCTAATGCATTAGCATCTCCCATTCACATTTGCTGCGAAAATATCTGCAAAGCAGCCACTGCAAGGACTGTATCTTTTCTCCAATGAAAGTAGACTCTGCTAGAACCTTTGGCAGAATCCATTTTGCAGTTATAATTGGGGAATTGTACAAATCTTCCTAGCTTTAGGCTGGACCAAGAGTAGCTTCAGGGTTGAATGATGTCAGAAAAACTGTCCCCCATTATTGAAAGCCCTTTCCTCGATGGCTATTTATCTTTCACTATCACAAGTCTGTAGTTACTGGTCCCTTAGGACAGAATGTTGCCTCTGTCTCATAGTGGAAATGTGAACACCCAGATCCTGGGGGTTTGCGCCCAGAGGTGCATCCCTACTTCCCTAAACAAAATCAGGGCTTTGCACAGCAGGGTCTGTGTTAGTCCTTGCCAAGTACAGCTTTACAAAGAGTGCTGACGCAACCTACCTTGTAGTGGAAGAGAAACAATCCACAGAACAGGCTGTACAAATCTGCTGTGAGCAGGGAGAGGTTGACTGAAGTGGCACTGGTTTTCTTGATGACGACGGGCATGAAGCTGTAGAGACCAAACATGCAGGCGCTAAAGCCAACGTAGAGCAGTCCTGGGGGGAGAGGAAAGAGAGGCGATGTCACAGCCTCCTCCAGAGACTCTGGTACCCACGGCGGGCGAGGGAAGTGGATGGTGCACACTGTGCATCACTCGCAGGGGGAGTTTTCCTTTCACTCTCTTAACTGATGTCTATTATGGGGTAATACATGGCTAAAACATAAAATACTAAGTAAAACTTTGCCTGTGGGAAGTGAACTTTCTGCTTCTCACCACGTATCTCCTCTTTTGCTTCTTCTGGGAGGGAGTGCCTCTTAGCGGCTACAGTCAGAATATGGGGTCAAAGCTTCTGAATTCTATTTCCAATTGTGCTGTAATTAACTTCTACTATTCATGTCTTTTAAGACTTTTTTCACCTCTTTTTTATTTACAAAATAGGAACAAAACCCCTTGGTACCATGTATTGTTTACAATGATGAATAACTACATAGTCCTTAAAACGGCAGGGCTTACATGTCAAAGAGAAGTGGACTAAGTCAGAATTGGGATCCTAACTGTGTGACCTTGGGCAGACTACTGCATTGCTCTGAGCACAAGATGATCTGTCAATGTCTCCCACATCTGTGAATCCTGCTCAGCCCTACCCACAACAGACACAGTCTTACTCCTCCATCACCTTTCCCAGCATACCGTGGGCCCTTACATGTAGGTTCTGCTGTTTTGTAAATAAATAGTTAGGTGAATGCTTTGTAGACCATCAAAGAAATAAGTTTTGTGAAACAGAAATATTTTTTTTTAATTAAAATGCTATATGGTCAGTCTCTCATCCTCTAAAATTCTTACTCGCTCTCTGATTATAACTAGGTACACAATTGTTAATACTAATTCCATAAGTACACAATCTTGTTGGGTCTCAAGCAAGAATTTATGGATAAATCTAGAGTTTGGTTTGTCTTTTCCCAGATGTTGATACAACACACTTTGGAAAAATAATGTTCATTTCTCTACCTTAAAAGAATAATGTATAGAATAGGCACAAGTAATACACTCCAGTGGATCTTTGGGCTTTATAATATAATAAAGGAAACCAATCTTTCCAAAGCAATTCTTAATTGTGTGTCTGGGGTAGGCCGTGGGCCGACTGCTTCCTCTGAATCCTGTGAATTTTGGATTTGGTTGGTACTGGACATCCAGTCCCTTTGACTATGAAGACCAGAGAGTTTCCCAAAGAGAAGTCTGGCTTTCCCATACAAAAAGTACTCAAGGGCATAAATCATCATTCTATAAATTTCTTGTCCTAAGTGTAAGAAAAGCCACATCAAATCTACACAAAAACTTTTGAACACTAAGCAAGCAAACCCAGTACAACAGCCCCCTCTAGTGTGGTGGAAGCGCCCCAAGAGGAAAACGGAATAACCGCCTTCATAGTTTGGTAAAGTACAAGGCCTCTTGTGGATATTCTGTCACAGTAACGTCAGATGGCTTTTGACTCTCCATCAGAAGTTCTAATTACCTAAAAATGGTCAATTTTCCTATACTTGGGTTTCATGCTACTTACAATTCATTTTCCTTTTAACCAAGTTATAAACAATGCAATACTAAATAACCTATGATTAATACATGAAAAGACAAAAAAATTAATTCGGTATTCCTTTAAGGAATCTGAGATTAACAGACTAGGGACAAGGTGTACCCTTAAATTAATACACTAAAAATAATCAAACTTGATCAGAACACAATCCACGTACCAGAGCCTTTTTTTGAGGGTATCACTGATTTAAATTATCCATGACTGGGCTAAGAAGTTCCAGAATCCTACGCTTCCATCACCTTACCCGACACACCGTGGTCTCTTATGTGTGGGCTCTGAAGTTTTATATTCATTCAGTTGTTCAACCATGTACTCACTGACTACCTACTATGCCCTAGGCGCTCTGCCATGAGCTAGCAATGCAATGGAAAAACAGGATAGACAAGCAGCTTAGAGTTGGTTTTAGTGTAATGAAGGAATAAAAGGGTTCCTTACAGAGAAAGGCAGAGGGCTTGCTTTAGGAAAGGTGACTGGGTAAGGCTTCTCTGCAGAGGTGGCACTCACCTTGAATGCTGAAGGACTAAAAGGAGTTTGCCATAGAAGGAGCCAGGGGAAGAATATTTTAGGCAGGGAGATCTGCAAATGAAAAGACCCTGAGAAGGGACAGGCCCTGGTGTGTTCCAGGAACTTCTAGAAGCTAGAACATCTAATCATCAGGATGCTTCGAGCTCAAACATTCTAAACATATTTTTAAAAATTTCAGAAATTAAATTTAGGGGGATAGGAGTAGAACATATACACCGTCACAGTTAACCACTTTGCTAGGTCAACCAATGTTTTTGTGTGTGAATATCCTGTTTTGTGAGCAAAAATGAACACATAATTAAATTGAGAGGGGGAATGCAGCATTCCTGCAATTTGCTGATTTGTTCATCTTAGATGGACATTAGCTAGTTAATGGACATTAGCAACGCATCTGAAGGCCCAATGTGCTGTCTGTGTAGGGTTTTCAAACAATTGATCGACATAAATAAATAGACTGAATTACCTGCTTCTTTTTGTATGAGGAAGATTGGCCCTGAGCTAACATCCGTTGCCAATCTTCCTCTTTTTGCTTGAGAAGGATGGTCCCTGAGCTAACATCCATGCCAGTCTTCGTCTACATTGTATATGGGATGCTGCCACAGCATGGTTTGACAAGCGGTGCTATGTCCATGCCCAGGATCCGAACCTGTCATGTATCATGTACTGTACATACATTAATTAATCAACCTCCGCAACAGAATAACACCATTACTATTGTTCTCCTCTTTATACAGGTATGGAAATAGGCTTATAGAGTATATTACTCAAGAAGCACAGTCCGTAGCAGGTTCAACAGAGGAAATTTAACATGGGGCACAAGTTACAAAGGTGCTTGAATGGGTGACGGGGAAACAGGGATGGTGAGGCAACCCAGAGATCAGCAGTAGCAGTAAGTTACTCCACCCCTGGAGCCAGAGAGATCCAGGGAGGAGGCCATCTTACCAGAGGCAGGAAGCTAGGGAAGCCCAGCAGAGGTGGACGCACAGAGGATGCTCGGCCATTTCTACAGACCTGACCCGAAATAGAGAGAAACAGGGAGACACACCCTGGCTTCTCTTTACCTCCCACCCTCCAGTCTCTTTCTACTGCTCCCCATTGGTCAAACCTAGCAGGAAGCCAGCTGACACGGCAGCCTGGGAAGTGTGGTTTGCATGAATTAGCCTCTGCAATATAGATCAGAGTAAGGGGAAGAAACGGAGATGTGGCTAAACAGAAAAAGAACAGTGTATGGAGGTTGAGTAACTTGCCTTAAGGTCACATAGGATGTCTGACTTTAAATTCTGAGCATGTAACACTAATCTACATTGCTCAATTACTATGAAGAGAAATAGGATCATTCTATTTGACTCTAATGAGCATCTCATTTTATATATGATACATATATGACATATACATGATACAGCCAGCCCCAGTGGTCTAGTGGTTAAGATTAGGCGCTCTCACTACTGTGGCTTGAATTTGTTTCCCTGTCAGGGAACCACACACCACTTGTCTGTCCATTGTCATACTGTGGTGGCTCCATGTTGCTGTGATGCTGAAAGCTATGCCACCACCATTCCAAATACCAGTGGGGTCACCCACGGTGGACAGGTTTCATTTAAGCTTCCAGACTAAGATAGACTAGGAAAAAGGACCTGGCCACCCACTTCCAAAAGAATGGGCCTTGAAAACCCTATGAACAGCAGTGGAGCATTGTCTGATACAGCACTGAAGATGAGAGGACGGCGCAAAAAGTCTGGGCAGGGTTCTGCTTTGCTCTACACAGGGTCGCTAGGAGTTGGAATTGACTTGACGGCACTAACAACAAATACACAATATATCATATGTGATATAAATGTTAATACATGATAGATATAATATATACATGTATATAGTATGAGTCTGTGTATGCTGCATATATTTTATCTTATCACTTTCTTTGGGATCTCACTGACATTCTTTCACTTTCCTTTGAATATACAGTCATGTGCTGCATAATGACGTTTTGGTCAATGACAGACCACATATATGACGGTGGTCCCATAAGATTAGTATCATGGAGCCTGGGTGTGTAGTAGGTTATTACTACTTAGGTTTGCGTAAGTACACTCTATGACGTTCGTACAACGATGAAATTGCCTAATGTTGCATTTCTCAGAAAGTATCCCTGTTCTTAAGCAACACATGACTGTACTAGATTTCTTAAATTTTTTTTCAAGATTCGCACCTGAGCTAACATCTGTTGCCAATCTGCTTCTTTTTTTTCTTTTCTTTCTTCCTGAAGCTCCCCAGTACATAGTTGTATATTTTAGTTGTGGGTCCTTCTAGTTGTGGCATGTGGGACGCTGCCTCAGCGTGACCTGATGAGCGGTGCCATGTCCGTGTCCAGGATCCGAACCAGCGAAAGCCTGGGCCACGGAAGCAGAGTATGTGAACTTAACCACTTAGCCATGGAGCTGGCCCCTTAAGTATTATTTTTAATTCTTAAAGGCTAGGTAAGATGGCTTCTCAGAACATACGCATTAGGCCAAGTCTGTAAAGGGCACCAGGCTGGCGGGGCTTGCTCAGATAGTGCTCATTAGTCCCACCAGAGGCAGCTGTGAGCCTAGTCAAGTCGCCTCAACTTCCCAGGCCTTTGATTAAACATTGGTAAAAAGAAACGGTGTATTCTTAATTATCTTTAAGGTCCTTCCTGCTCTGTGGTCCCATTATTCTATTTTCAGGAAAAGATCAAATCTTTTGTTTTGCCCTCCAGGAAAAAACCAAAACCAAAACCCAAACCAGCATCACTCACAAAATGAAGAGTGAAGCAGCCCCTCGTATCAGCACCTGTGCTAGCCGCCCCACAGCACACCTCGTCCTTCCTCTGACATTCGACTTGCACATCAGCTGATATTTGCTCACACATCCTTTCACACAATATGACAAATGGGATGAAGGAAATGCTTAAGTCAGGTATTAGATTTCTGATGGTGAGTCCAACACGTCTGCTCCCCAGGAGGCCATTTTAGCTCTGTTAGGTCGTACGTTTTACTTGAGTTTAATGATTACATAACCAGACTCAGTCTTTTTGTTCAGTAGAGTAAAACAGAGAAATAAAAACAAACAGCAACTGTTATCTTCTTGCTTTTAATTACTCTGTATGTTGCAATTGGCCAACATTATAGAAAAATAACTATCTGTAAAAAATAAAGCCTTTCTAGTCCAGAAAATATAAAACACATTCATTATCTCACTTACTCCATAGAAAAAACATCTTTTTATTTTGATAAAATGGCAACCATATGAGCTGTCCAAGAGACTGTATGAGAGGGATTACTGATGTGAAGAGAAGGAAGGGAGAGAAATGCATTGACAGATGGTGGGAGATGAAGAGAGTCTTGGATTCTGGTCTCTTAACTAAGATGCTGTGAGCTCCCCATCAAGACACAGTGATCAGAGCTGCGCACTCTTGGGAGACTTCCCAAGGACTGAGGATGCTTTGAGAGGATGCTGATCCCCCTCAATGTCTCCCTGCCAACACTGGAGTTGCAGTGGCTGGTATGCCATCTCCTGGTTCCCCAGAAAGTTCAATGTCAAGCCTAAAGTCTCCTGCCATTGTCTCCACTACTTTCCTTTTGTCTATATTTTGTGAGATGAGAGAGGGCAGGATAGGTCTCATCTCCTTTGCTTGTCATTCATTTTCCATTTAATAAACATTTATTCACTGAATTTTACGTGCCTAGAACTGAGCTAAACAATAGAACTGTGCAGGAGGTCAGGATGAGATAATAAGGACAAAGGTGGCCGTGGTGTAAAAAAATCTCAAATGCAACCCTATTGATGTTTCAGAAAGAAAAGGATGAACGTTTGGTTTCTAGACCATTTTGGCCTCATTTCCAATCAGGAATGAAACGGATGGCTCTATAATGTGTTCCTTTTACACAGCCCTTCATCATCTCGGACCGCAGGGGTTTGACATTTTAATGGTAATATGAGAGTTCAGAATAAAACTACCTTTTCATGACACATTTAGCTAACACCGAATTATAACGGAATCTCGGTGGATGTGCACATGACATCCACATAATTAGACGACAAATTATTTTTTATTATTGCTATTACTATTAATATAAAATTAATTTATGTCCACGGACCACTGCATGTGAGGTGTTACCTAGCACTGGTAACATTTTGGTTCCTGGCTCTGAGCTCACAGAGGCAAATGCATCTGTAACCTGCAGCTGTGTTTCTTTCTCAGCTGCCCTCCTCCCCTCCCATCATCCTCTCCTCTCTATTGACTTTCATTTAATTGTAACATCCTATAGCAAAACTTAAGAGAAATTAAATGGCAGAACTCTGTGACAGACACAAGGGCTGGGCAGCCCTTGAAGTCACTAGAGATAACCCCCAGGGAGACTTATGCATGATGCTGTAGCTCACAGCGTGCCTTCAGAGGGAATTATGTCAGCAGCAAGTTAGCTTTGGATACTTTGGAGTGTGGGGTAGGTAAAGTGGTGAAGTTATGTCATTGTTGTCCTTGCTCATGGAAGCAGAATTTGACTGAAGCTGTCAATTCCATCAAAGCTCACATAAGCTGGAGATGGTTCAAGTAGCCAGCTTCAGTGTGGGGAACCATCTGTATTTTCACCCTTCATTTGCATCACCATGCACACATTTTCCAAGCAACCCCCATAAGCCAAGCTCTGTGCTCTTTGCTGGAACCCATGAGTTTTGGTATAGACACTGTAGGGAATATCTTCTGGGCTGAGGGTATTCAGTGTCAGTCCCTTCTGGGGCTTGCTGTGTGATCCTAGAACATCACCTAGGATCTTAAATCCTTATCCTAAATTTTTTTAGAGAAAAGTGATTTTTCAAAACAGGTGGAATCTGAGATGCCCTGGACGACTATTAACCAGCTCAAAGCAAGTCTGGTATTTTCTACCAAGTCTATCTGAAGAGCAATTAACCACTTCTTATGTGCAAACTGCTCCCTTCTGAAGAGTTTTTCTGGGCTCAGAATGCCCATTATGTTGTTTTCTTTTATGCCTCTTGGTTCAGTTCAGTTTTTTCCCTTTACTAAAGTGCTACTTTTAAATGATCACATCAGTTTCGTGTTTCTTGGCCAGAGCAAATTGCTGTCATTTATGTCCCACTCCTGCCTCAGGGCACTTTTTCTCTCTGGTTGGTCTTTAACCTAATAACATACTTCTGTGTCTACACTAATGGCATCTTGATGACAATAATGGGCAGAAGCTCAATTAGGAAACATTATGAATCACACAGCTCAGTTTCTTATAGTATGCAAGAATTCCTAAAATGACAAGGGGATTTCATTTTCTTGTGTCCTCTACATTCTCAATCCTTTCATTGTTTGTGCCCCAACCCTACTCACCTCACTCTTCAAACCTATTTCTCAGGTTTACTAAAAACAGCACCTTAGACGAACAAACCCCTTACCTATTTGCCAATCCCAGGGCACCTTTAACAGCTCCTTGTGCTCCATTATGGCTCTGCAAATTCAAAGAAAGTGGACCTGATGAACAAGGTTATAATGCATCCTAGTTCTTCTTCTTTTTCTGTTTTCACTTACCAGATTTATACAATCATGAAGCAACCAACTGAATTTCAAAAATAACTTTGGGCCATGCAGAGGCAAGTCTAACTAGGCAGCCTGAGGTGGATCCCTGAAGAATCTTGTTAAGTGTGGCCGGCACTGGTGAGCGTGCCATTGGGCATGATGGAGCTCAAACCTCCCACTGTCCTTCTCACCCACATGGTCTACCTGTAGCCTTTGCTCCTTGAGATACTTTCTAAAAAGTAAACGGCGAGATTCAGAAAATTTCTGTGCTTGCCAGTTTAATCAATGTTCTGATTGAGCATCCTCTTGGGCAGTGGTTCTCAAACCTAAATGGACATAAAAGCCATACAGAGAGCCTATTAAAACAGTTTCCTGGGCCCCATTCCTGAGATTCTGATTCAGTAGATCTGGGAGGGCCCACGGATGTGCATTTCTGACAAGTTCTCATGTGGTGCCAAGGCTGCTGGTCAGAGAACCGTACTTTGCGAACCACTGCTCTAGAAGAGGACCGGGAGGCGAGGTTGGCACCACTCCACCAGCATTACCTGGTTCCAGTGTGCCCTCAATGTATCCCACTTGCCAAACACACCCATATGCCACTTCCATTATTTCAGCAGCAGTGTCCCTGAAGGGCTCAGTCAGCCCTAATGGACTATAACTGAAGCAAATGAGTGCTAGATCTCCGAATCTATTTTTTGGATTCAAGAATAATAATCCATAAAATGAGCCGTCCATCTACAAAATGTTGGTTATGAACAGTTGAACTAGGCAATTTCGTTTCCTCTTACAAAGCTGAAGCACCAAATGTAGGGGCTTTAAAATGTCATCATGCTTTCAAAATGAACCCCCAAACAAATCCTCCTCTTCCCATCTCCATGCCTTGTTTTGCTATAGAGCTTTTCATCCGTTATCTCAGCACAGCGAAATTTGGAAGATTCTTGGAAACAGCCAATTTGCAAAACATGTTTAAGGTGATGTCAAAATATCTTCCACAAATAATTTCAGACACTGAACCAATACAATTACAAAGTACTTGCTTTGTAGAAAGTGATCTGGTGAAATCAGAATTATTTGCTTTGTAGAATGGGATTTGGTGAAATTAGACTGGAGTTTATTATACTATTCTTTATCTCTTATGTGAAACTAAAATATTATTGAGGGAAAATTATGCTTTGTTGGATGCTTGTTCTCACAACAATTTCTGAGGCCACTGGTCAGCGCTGACTTATATGCTCCAATGCCGGAATTATTGTAAAATCGGTGTTTTTGACTTTTTTTTGATGCTTAGGGAATGCCTGTGTCACATTTTCAACTGTTTAAGGAAAATGGAAACACTAAATTTCTAAAAGATGAATTTGAAATATGGTTCACTCATGCAAATCCATGGGCAGTAAAAGCACAAATTTATAAAAGGGTAAATTTAAATTACAAGTTTTCTAGCGGTTCTTGTCACTGGTAAAGGGAATGTCCCTATTTGGAAGTGCATCAAATCATGGCATTTACACTTAGTTTTTCTACTTTTTTAAGTAAAACTTCACAGGCTGGTTCGGGAGAATCAGTGTACTTTTAATGCTTTCTTGTAAATTATCTTCAAAGTCCATTAAATGTTTTTCTAACAATTTAAAATAAACTTGATTAATTTGGAAGAAATTTACAGATAAAGATATTGAGTTTTCAGATTTCATGTGGGAGGTTGATGAAAGGTTTTCAGCCTTGATTTTTACAAAACAAAGACCAACCATGCCCCAATGAAGAAAAATTGTAAGAATAAGCCCTAAGAGTATCTACTGTCTGAATTTCTTGTTATTTTTACTCACAATTGAATTCCACTGAAAAATGCCCCAAAGAGTCCAATCATTCCCAGGAATTCCACTCGGCTCAGGGTTCGGATGATGTATTCTTCCCAGACGTTAGAGATCCCGTAGAGCGTGGCTCCTCCTAAGACCAGAAGGTCCCCTACCAGCTTATTTTCTCCTAGGAACCAAAAAAACAGAGGGAGCTTCATTAACACTTTCTCACAAGAATTTGGCACCAGCAAAATCAGCTTCTTATGCCTATTCTATTCTGACATTTTTATAGAAGTTCTGTAATTTGCCAACTGAGATTTAGTAAAGTTTGTTTCTGTGCGCCCCAGATATGTTCTGATACAAAAAGGTTGCCTATGTCTACCCATCTGTAAGTCTTCCCTAGTTAAGAAAGGGACCAGTGCCTTCTAGATTGCATCGTCTCCCCAAAGCCCCACGTCTTCTGCCCAGGTATGTGTCTATGAATATATGCTAATATATGCGCATGTTATATTTGCTGCAGGGCACTTTCCAACAGTTTAGTGAACAGGATGTAGAACAAATAAAATCAGTCTGAATTTCCACTCTCCGCGATACAGGGAGAGAAGCTATAACAGAAGTAGTCAACACTTTTTTTTTTGACTATGGGCAAAAAGTGTACTTGCTTAGAAAATGAGAGTAAAAAGGATTATGGGTTGAAATTTTCAGCTCCCCTAAAGTACAAAACATGAGTGAAAAATATATGTAATTCACTATCACAATGACATTTTCCTTTTTTCATAAAAATATCTATTTGTTTTAAACTCAGTTTTGGTTGGTTTAGGTTTACGTCCAATTTTTTTATAAATGCCGTGCCTAGCTATTTTTTATAATTAGGCAAACTCTTTCCACTCCAGGAAGTGTGAAGCTAGGGAAGGAGAGCGGAAGTCAGCAGCCCACGCAGACTCACCAGGACACCAGTCCAGCACAGCTCAGCACAGGAGAGCTCAGCAGGCTGCCAGCTCCCCGGCAGAAGGGGTGCGGGATGGGAAAGGTGCTCTCTCCAGCATGAGACTAAGGGAGGGACTCACCTTAGAGCGGCCTTGGATTCCCATATCAGCTGGAACAATCTAAAACTGTAGAACCGGATTCTCACTGTTGGGTTGTGAGCACTGAGCATTCTCTAGGAAGTGGCTTCACATAAAAGAATCTGAGCCTGGCTTGGGGAAAAACCTCTTCGCTCATGCCATCTGGTCACCTTGGGAGATTATATGTTTACTCTAAATGGCGTCACTTTCTCTAAGGCGACTTCCCACTCCTGGTAAGAATTGGAGAGCAGAGAAAAGACTCTGAAAGGCAGGACAGCTTGCTGGAGTCACCCTCAAGGGAATGGAGCTGAGAATCCGGATCTGTGAGGGCTCCCAGCGCTCCCGGGGTTCATGGGGATGAGGCCCCGAGGAGAAACCACAAGCTCCCTGGCGCATCTTCCGAGGAAATTAAAGTTGCTGTGACAGAGAGTGTCATCTTCAGCAACCTGACTAATCTTTTTTATGTGTCAACTAGAAAATAATGACAAAAATTTTAATTTTAAGCAGCTCATTTGAAGACTAACTCGTAAAATAAAAAGGATCCATTATCAAAATTATAAAATTATAATGAACAGGATTCAGTCACTTTTCATTCAGGAGCCATTTCAGAATCTTGTGCTGACATGGAGTCATTATAATGAATATCAATTTTTGTTGTACGCGTGAAGTGTGGAAGGGCTGCTTAACAGAATTCTTGGTTAATGAAATTAATTTTACATGAATAGATTCAGGAAAGCTAAATTATAATGAAATCTTTTAATAGACATTAGGGGAACATCAGTCTATCTTTTAAAAGTCCTAAAAAGAGGCCAGTCTATCTCAATGGATAGTCTCACCAATGTTTTTCAAACTCAATCTCAATGAATAGTCTCACCAATGTTTTTCAAACCCACATTTGACAGTTATAGCTTATTTTGTCAACTGGCCTTTGACTATACGAAATCCACTCCCCGGTACTTTGAGTTTTCACCAGTGCAGTGATAATTATTGTTAATAATAATACAATTTTGTGTAACTACAAGTTTGGAAGTACTTCCTAAGTTATCAGTGACAAAGAAATGAAATATTATTTATTAAAATTTCACTAGTAAGTGTACTTACCAGTTGTTAAACCATTTGAAAATGGATACATATATGCGCCACATGTATGAAAATTTAGTTGAGTAAATATAATTAAATTAACCCGGACATGATTTTATCCAAGCATAGTATATAAAGAAGCATTTGACATAAGTATAAGAAAGTCCCAAGACTAATATTTTTTATCTACAATTTACACCTAGTTAACTAGAAATTATCACCCTATGATTTATGCACTGTTAACGCAGCACATAGCTGACATGGTGAAGCCAGTTTCTCTGCGACGTTCACGGGGAAAACTGCACCCAGCAAATCCATCATTTACGTATGTATGAAACCACAACAAGTAATAATGTTTTGCAAATGTTGGGCAAATGGACCCATTCAAACTATGAGAAGCCCACTCAGATCCAGTGCCTTCTCTCTCTCCTCTGAATTTCACACCACTGTGCCTGTGTATGGCACCCACTGCATTCTGCTCCATGCCTGTTATTTGTTAACTTGTGTGTCTTCCCTCCTCCCAGCTGTTTCCTTACACAATAGAGCTGAGGGGCATGGACTGTGACTGACTTAGCTTTCTATTCTGTGTGGTTCCTAGCATGGATCCTCGCATATTATAAATTCTCAATAAATGTTTAAATGAATTGAGCTGACTGAAAGGTCTTAATCCATTCTATGGGAAAGTTTTGAGTGGCAAAAGCTTTCACTTCAGGTAGATGTGGGTTCTCATCACATCTCTGTCACTTATTAGCTGTTGAACATTGGGCAAGCTATAGTCTTTCTGCACTTCTGTTTCCTTATTTAAAATGAGGTTATTGTGAGAATATAGTAAAATGATGTAAATAAATAAAATGATGCAAAATAATGTAAAATGCTTAGCATTTCCTCTGGCACTTATTAAGTGTTCACTAAACAGTTTGCAAAGAGTGAATCAATCATTTCCTTTGAATAACCACCTGTCTCTTTGGGTTGGCCACCTCTCATTTGGGATTGCTTCTTGGTTCTAATCAACCCAGTCATAATTGCTTTGCAAGAACTGGTTTTCCTTATTAGATTTTTACTTAAATACGAGAAACACCATGTTTGGAAGAATTTTGTGTCTTTGTGGCAGTGGGAGGAGAAGAAGGAAGATTATTTAAAATCACTACTTACCACTAGAACAAGAAATAAATGGTGAATTATACTATCCTGGAGAGTTGAAAGGCTATTAATGCAATTTATGAAAATGAACCCATCCCACTGAATATTTTTGAGTTTTAAATGTGACCAATTGCCTTGTTTTCCTGGGACTTTCAGTTTTAGCACCAAAAGTCCCATATCTGGGGAAAACCCTCCATTCTGGGCAATCTGAGACAGTCATTAACCCTAATTTACCACAACAGAACAACTGTACATTTCTTATAAGAGTCACAATCATGGAAAAATAAGTATTAAGTGGTGGAGCAGAAAGACTACTGGCTAGATTTCACGTCTAGGCCACACCATTTAGTACTGGTGGGCCCTTGCACAAGTTTCTTACCTTTCCTGAGTCTTTATTTCTTTAGTTACAAAAATAAGAATAAAAATACTTACTTTGCATAATTAGGAAGATTAAATGAGATAACGCACGGGGAAAGTGCCTGGCACCAATAAAATTCTCACTTTTACTTGGTTGTGTATGGTTATCTGGCTCCTTGAAATACATATAAAATTATATCTAATAATAAAAAACTTTGTTATGGGTATCTAACATCTTTGCTAAATGAACTATAAGATGCAATAAATGTATTATGGTAAAAAGAGGATATTTTGAAGAGTAAGAAATATATTTTATAATAAGGAGCTATTTTCATTGAGTTTTATCTTAATCCTGTTACTTTCTAACCTTCTCTTTTATATCCATAAGTTTTCTGAGGAAAGTAGAAATGCCATGGAGCTGTATCTCTTTGGCCATACTAATCAACTTTACACACTCCAACATCTATCATATTTTCAGAAACCACTTTTATTGCATGTCTTTCTCCCCACACATCTTTCCCCACACACATCAGTAAGTGCAGAGACGGTCTTTCAGAGGGGGCCTATAATGCTGGTGGCAAAGATAGAATATACATATTAGGTCCACTGATTTTTAATGACAGACTCAGAAAAGACATCTCCTTATAGATAAGCGCAAAGGCATGGAAACTTCCTAAGGTGGATGATCAGTTGCACCTGTGACAAGTACAGAACTGGAACCTAAGTGTTGTTGGCATCCTTCCTACTTTGTACACAATTCTACAGGACCCAGGCAGAGTCTCGAATGCCACGGACTGCAGATGCCTTCTCTCTACCTCTGTCTACAGTGGGTGAACTTCCTGGTAAAGTTCTCATCAAAAGCATAATTCCGGGCACATCACTGTGTGTCCTGACATTTACATTTTGTATCTAGAGTGCCTGGTGGCACCTGAGAAGTTTCCTTCAGCAAGGCTCAAATCAAAATGAGGAATTCCTGGAGAGCGGAGGAAGAAACATTCTAACCAAGCAGAATTAGAGCAATTACTTTAATTACTAGGAGGTCAAAGTAACTTTGAAAAGGCCAATATCAATGTTCTTCAGGACAGAATTTTCAAGGTCCTAAGCTAAGGTGAACCATGGATTAAGCAATATAAAAAAGATCAAGTCAGTCATTCTCTTCTCCTGTGAAAAGCTCTTGATATGGTGATGACCATTCATACTGAGTTGAATAACTGATTAAAGTTCTGATGAGTGCCTGAAGTATTTTAGACAGGTTCTGTCCCTGGCTAATTAACGCAGCTGAACCAACTCTATGGTAAAGGTGAAAACAAATGGAATATTTTTCATAATGATGCACACCAATTTTAGGATTATCTTGTCCTCAAAACCAGAGGGATCTTTTTCTTTTTTCAAAACATTTTATATGATAGCTTAAATTTCTACCTAATTTAATATTTTTATAGAAGTAAAGCAGGTCCAACACTGTTTGGACCAACACTGTCCCAAATTTGGGCTGCCGTTAGAACAACATATCATGTATTTGGGCACCGTTACTTTAGCATGAAAGGTACTCAACAGTAATAAAATTTAATTCTGTTGACACTGGTACCTCATACGTCACCAAACTGCTGCTGCTGTGGGTCTGAAACAGATTCACACCAAGAGACAAAACACCGCTCCATATGTTTTAGCTACTCTGCACTGTTATAAAAAATGACCACTTTTGAAAGACCGTTAAATGGACTTTCTTTTTCTAAATAGTACTATTCCCTTCCTAACACTTCACTTGACATAAAGAAAACATTTTTTAATAGAATTAGTGAATACAATCTAGTGAAATCAATTCAAGTTAGCTTCACATTCTAGACTTAAACATCCAGATTTATCAGGACAATTGTCTTTGTTGACTACAGAATGCAAGATCATGGCCAGGGTGAAGGGCTAGGACTCGGCAAAGCCGAATTTTCATAAATAAGGGCACGTGCTTCTTCTTAGTCTGTGCTTACATAGTTCAAGTAAAGCTGAGAAAGTATAATTAAATTGTGACTTTAGAAAAACTGGCCACGTTGTGTCAGGCAAAAATACCATCTGATTGGTCCCAAGAGATTTCCCATATTAGGATCACTATGGATATAGAGCATAAAACCAGCCCTTTTGTATGACTTCTATTGAAATCCCAAGCAACCATTGTGTCATAGACGAGAATTTGGGAAAAGCAAGTGTGTGTATTTTTAGCCCACCTGTTGAGGTGGGGACAGATTATGTTGTGTAGGTAGCGGTTTGTGAGGGCCGGGACCATCTCTTTCTTTTGCTTTGTGTTGTATCTTGCACTCCCAGCAATGTGGGAGAGGGAGGGAAGGAAGCCTGCCCTTGAGGTCAGGAGCCTTGGGTTCTAGCCCTGCTCTTTCAGGTCCGAGACCTTGGACAACTCACCTGGCTTCCCCAATTCTCAGCTTCCTTGTGTGCCAAATGTAAAACTGCTGAACGAGGTCCCTTTCAGCTATAATGTTCTACAGTGCAACTCAAAAACATAATGACGTTCATTTCAGGTACTTTGCATGACTTAGTCTCATAAAGAAAAATTTCCTAATTTTGACTCTTCATCATCCAATTCCCTACAAGAAAGATCAATTCTAAGAACTATAGAAAAGTGGGTAGTTTTGATTCCATTCCCAATGTTAACAAAGGGGGTAATTTTTTTCTGCCCCCCTAACACTTTCTGTAGCACAATGATTTTGGTGTATTTTAAAGAATTGTAATGCTTCAAAAAGAGTCCTCTGGAAACATCCTGGATCAGCGCTCCCTAGCAGATTCATAGCAATTTGATGAGTAAACCTTGAAGCTTTACTTTGTGGTTTTATAAGCCGTGATTGATACTTCTCCCCTCAAAACAAATAAGCAAAAAAACCACAAAAAACCCTCTGTATGAGGAGACTGAACTTAGCTCTCCCTCATTAAAATACTGGGTATTCATAATCTAGTCTTCAAACTTTAAATATCCACTCTTAGACCTATATCCCAACCTTCACCCAGTAGTTTGAAAGCTCAGTCTTTCTCTGACTTGAAGAGAAAGAGTTGGGGGGTGTTGAGGGTGGGGAAGGCCCCTGTGGTTCAGGAGTGGATTGATCCATTGACACAATCTCTGACCAGCTGGTCTGGGCCAGGCAGCTCTGGCCTCCAAAACACACTGCAAGTGGGTCCTGACTCTCAGCTTTAAACACTTTCTGAATGTTTCTGAATTCATGTAAAAGGGTATAAAACCTGTACTTTGCTTCCTTCATTCACTCAAGAAACACGTATTAAGCACCTCCTGTGTGCCCCATCCTAGGTGTGGGGGACTAACATAAGTAAGACACATACCCGTGGAAGACCAGCTTCCTAGTTTCCACTCAACCATGAACATTCCACGTCTTGCTTTGGCCTCACCCACAGAGGCAAGCAACCTGGCGAACACTCAGAGACTCACCTGCTCCCTGGTGCCTTCCCACGAGCACATCTGCTCCCGCCATGCAGCCCATTCCCAGGATGCAGACAACGATGCCGATGAAATGCACAGCCTTGTACCGGATCAGCAGGAAGAACCAGGAGAGCAAAATGACCACTGGGATCACAAAACAGTCCAGGAGCTGTTGGGAGGGAGGAAGGCAAACAACACCAGGAGGTTCATGGGGAAGCTTTCCACTTCGTGGAGAAAAATAACTTAGCTCTGGAGAAAGGGCATTTCCCCTAAACCTAAGATTTTGTGTAGACCCAGAACTGATGCAATTAAAATAGACTCTGAAACAAACACAAACTAACCCTACTTAAGGATCCCGCAAGCTCTGAGGAAAAGGGGAGAAGGCTAACGAGTAAGACAGGCTTTTGGTGAGGAAGATTTTCCTGCCCCTACTGTGTCAGGGCAGCTCGGCATCCTGGCTCCCTAAGCACCCTGGCCGACTCCACAGGAACACCTCATTTGTGGGGAGAATACGCTGAGCCACTTCAGATGGTCCTGCTACCTTAGGAGTATATCTGGGAATGGGAGGTGAGGGGGCAGAGGTCTTACAATGTTTTATAAATTATTAGAATTTAGACAAAAGGTGAACTTAACTTCTCCCAGACAACTGTCTCCCCACGACCAGTAAAAGTTACTTTAATTTGTCCTTGAAATTTCACTCTTACAGGAAAAAAAATTGCTTTAAAAATAAATACAAATATTAGTTTCAAAACTTTACAAATACTTAAAAAATACTGTTGTAAAAAAGAGCAAAAAAAAAAAGAGACAAACAGAAGCATGAACAGAGTATAGAAAAAAAACTTTGGTTTCATTTCTTATGTATTTTGCACAAATAATAAGATTCCATCTGACATAGAAGCTCCAAGAGTTGGTGGAGAGTTTGTCCCAGACCTGTAGTGAGATAATGTGGTAAACGGGAAGACCTCTGTGCCAGGAGCCAGAAGATCTGAATTTGAGTACTAGATCCTTACTCATGGCAGTGTGACGTTGGGCAAATTACAAACTCAGGAAGCCTTAATAGCTTGTTAGTAAAATGAAGATAATGACTCCTACTGGACTTTCTCCAAAGATCATTGTGAAGCTCAGAGATAATACACATGGAAACATTCTGTAACTCACGAGGGCCTCAGTGCCACTCTATAACCTGCACTCTGGGCTCCACGGAACTGGTTGTCTCTATCACACCCTGGTAAGATGCAGTGTCCTTTGGATACTCCATGCAAAGCAGGGTCTCCACTAGTCGAACTAATGTCCCACAGGACTTCAAATTCTACATACCAAATGAGAAACTGGTGATCTTGGCCCACTGCCCAGTAGAGGTCCTCTGCTAGAATCCTAAACAAGGGGCCCTAGCACCCAGTAGCCAGATACAGGCCAGTGATCCCTAATACTCCTTCACTCTGACTGTCTACATCCTCTTGATCACCAAGTCCTGCCAATTCCATCTTCTGAACATCTCTCAAATCTATTCATGCCACCCTTTCCCACTTCTGCCACCTAATTGAACTAGAATCCTCTCCTGCTTGGAACAAGACCTTACCAGCCTGCCTCAAGGTCTTCACTCATGCATCTCCCTCCTTCTAGAATCCTTCACCTCAATGCTTGAACTTCCTGCCTCTCTTTTCTTCAGGCCTTCACTTAGATACTGCCTGTGAAAGAGAGCCTTTAGGGTCCCCAGGCTAGGCTGGGTCCTGTTCAATGCTTTCCTGCATCCTGTGCTTCTCCTTTGTAGTGTAGGCAATAATAATTAATATGGAATTATTGGTATAATGTCTGCCATCCCCACTTGTCTGGAGGTCCATGAAATCTGAGAATATATTCCCAGTACCCAGAACCCTGCTGGGTTCATGAGAAGCATCCAATAATAGTTATTGAACAAATACATAGCAGGATTTTTAATAATAGTAACATCAAAATGGAGTCTCTAAGACTCAGTAAAGGCTGAAAAGTGTTTTTATTTTCACAAAGCATCCCTCACCATCGGACTGGCTTTTTGGCACTGTAACCAGCGCTCAGAATCCCTCTATCCGCAAAGCTTTTTGTATGTGGACAGACCCTCATGCTTCTCTGAGCATCGGTCTTCTCCTTTGCAAAATGGAACAAGCAATCAGCACACTAAGCTGTGACGGGGGTTGCTGTGAGATGCTAAGGTAAGGAAGGGCCATGGGAATGCTGAGTAACACCTTGATGGCTGGGGGCTGAGGCCAGAGGTCACAGGGCTCCTGGAGGAGCTATGCATAGGGGTGGTGGCTGGTGGGATTGTACTACAGCACACGTTACCCACTGCACAGTTAATTAGCAAGTTAATGATTCTACGTGAAGTGGTAAAAGGCTCCAAGGCAGGTTTTACAAATGGCTTCAAACACCAATTAAGTCTATTAGGAAATTTCAGTTTGCCAGTGAAAACTGTTCACTGGGCAGAAAACATTTGGTGTTTTGCCTTAAAAATGAGAAATGATTGAATCAACAGTTGAAATATTTAGCCACATGCTCTACAATTGGGATTTCATTATCCGGCTGGCAGCCCTCGGTCAGTGGAGCAGAAGGCCTCCATTCCTGAAGGAGGAGTTGAAGGCAAACCAGGCCATCACCCAATCTTTGGGGAGCACTGAGAAAGCCTTTTTGGTTCTCAGGGTCATTAGAAAGCTCAAAGAACTTTATGAATCAAAAAATCCTTATTTGTGAGTATCAGGTGATCCAATGGGTGGGGAGGACTTTTAGAAAGAAGAGAAGGGGAAAGAAGGACACAAGGCAAGCCAGGGTTTCTGGGACGTTTCAGCTGGGAGGCTGATGTCCAGCATCCAGTAGGGAATCAATAATGGGTGGTTGAATGAATTAATGAATGGATAGCCACTTGGCATCACTGACTGTCAGAAGAGACGTTAGAGATAATCCAGGCTGCTACTGGCATTTGGGTGGGACAATTCTTCATTTTGCAGGACTGCCTCATACTCTCTGCAGGGCATTTAGCATCGCTGGGTCTTGACCACTCAAAAAATGCTCCTACACATTTACAAGCGCCCCGTGGGGGCAGTATCTTCCCAGTTTAGAATTGCTGAAATGGCTTTATTTAAACGCTGGGGACTCAGAAGTTTCAAGAGGTGAAGTGTTGCACTCAAGGTAACTCAAACTGTTGGCATCAGCAGTAGTTGTATCATGATTTCGTTTTTTTGTGAGGAAGATTAACCCTAAGCTAACATCTGCTGCCAATCCTCTTCTTTTTGCTGAGGAAGACTGGCCCTGAGCTAACATCTTCCTTTACTTTATATGTGGGATGCCTGCCACAGCATGGCTTGGTAAATGGTATGTATGTCCGCATCTGGGATCTGAACTGGCAAACCCCAGGCCGTCAAAGTGGAACGTGCGAACTTAACTGCTGTGCTAATGGACCGGCACTTGTGTAATGATTTTTTTGAACAATATTTTAATGAAGATCAAGGACAGGAATTGCTACAAGTGGAGGTCTCACCACAGTATCTGTAACTACAGAAAAGAAACCATTTGGGAGCTGCTGTTAACAAACAGGCTATTATTTTTTAGTGATTTTTGGCTCCAACCTTTCCCTGTGGTCATAAAGCATAAAACATACTGGCAAAATGATTTTCCAATAGTTTTCTGGTAGCTTAACTCCCTAGCAAAGTGGGTGTTAGAGGAATAAACGAGAGAGGAATTATAATAGGTGCCCATCACTGGGACTGTTAAAAGAAGAAAAAAACCCCAAAAACCCTTCTGCTTCTGTCATCAACCTGTTTAGTAGATTTACCTTTCTTCACATACATTTCTAGATCCAAAAGGAAATTATAAAATAGTATACCAAAAAATAAACAAATGAATTCTATTTCATCATCATCTTATGCTCTGAAAAATCTCAAAGAACATTAAGAATACTTTGGAAAGAAAAGTGTTCATCACCCCTTAGATTTAAATAGCATCTCCTCCCCCTGGAGATTTAAACTAATTTTACTCTTCTACGTCATTAATCCTCAGGTGATACCTGCCAGAGAGGTCTAGGATCCCAAGTTATCTGGTTTTATGGATGGAGGTACTGAGGCACACCACGCTTCGCCTGGGGCAAATTCTCTGAAGTCATCATGATAGCGCTAGAACTATTATATGAACTTGGTAGCTTTAAAGAACATTTACAGTATGTTGTATTGTTTACATTTATAGCTTGCAATACACTTATGTTATTTTTACTTAATCTTCTAACAGCCCTTTATGGGAGTTATGACTATACCCATTTTACAGATAAAGAAACTGAGGGTCCCAGAGTAAAGCAAGTTAGTGTCAGAGTCCGGGCTAAAACAGTCTATGGACTCCTAGATCAGAGTTCAAGGGCAGCTTCCAGAAGTTATTTAAATAATTTAAACACATGTCTGTGTTGACATTGCTTTTTAGGACAACAGAAGTTGTCCTAAAAATCAATATCAAATAACGTTAAATATTTTAGGTGTATATTGCAGGACAGCAGCATCATTTAACTTTTTGCTCTCTCTCTTTTCAGCTTCAGCTAATCTCTTACCCCTGGATCTCTCCCTGCACTCTTTAATCACACTTGATTATGCACTCTCCCATACACGTGCATGCACGCACACACACCAAACCCTGACTTCTTTTCTATGCCGCCTCCATTTGCCCACACTCCCCAGACCACCTCCATCTGGCTTCGGACACTCACGCTTCCAAAAGCGTGCTCACTCCTAAGTCCCTCCGCACCCTAACATGCTCACTACACGTTTCTGGTAATGGACAGTCTCATGGAGACGACACATTCTTTGTGTATCAGTGAAATCTGCTTTCACAGACTGTCGAGCCCCCTTAGAGTTGGTGGATAGCCTCCGTAAGTTGGTGGATATCCTCCGTCGCATCCTGGTTTTGCAGAGTATTTTCCAAGCTTTTGGTCCAGGCGAGGTCACATCTCTAAGTCTGGGATGCAAGAAAAGGCACAGGCCCTAGAGCAGCTGTATGCTGAGGCCTCTCCTTAGAAACCCTACCAGGGGCCAGTGCCTTCCGCAGGCTAAACACTGGAGCTGGACACTCGACTCTAGAGGGTGGGATAGGAGGGCGAGGAGAAGCAGAGAGGGCAAGTCGGGTGGATCGGCGGTGCTCCTGCCTCACCCCTGCCCCCGGGGTGTGCCGGCTGTGACAGCTCCCGGGGAGGCACCAGGAGGACGTCCCCACGGCCCACGGGAGCTTTGGCTTCTCTGTTTCCCTGGCTCTTTTCCTGCGAGCCCCCTCCCACTCCGCCCGGGATAGCTCCCTCGGGGAGGAAAGAGCAGCGCAGCACCCCAGCTCGCCACCCGGCGTCCCCGCCTGCCCGGAGCCCGCGCCGACCGCGCCTGCGCGCCCAGCGGCTCCCAGCCCGCCCACCTGCGGCTGGCTGCTCTGACGCCCCAATCTCCTGGGGGGGCGGGGCTCCTTATTTTGGGGCTTATTCTCCGGGAACCTCTGCTATAAACGATTTCCGTGCACTTTGATGTAAACAGGCTGGCTCTGCGCCCCCACAGCGCCCGCGGCGCACCGGGCGCACTTGGCTGTGGTCATGATTTGTCTTTTCCTTAGACTGTGAGCCCCCGGGGCGCAGGGACGGTTGTAGCTACTCTATCACAGAGCCTGGCGGCGCCCTGAGAAAGTGGTCTGGCAAAAAAATTTAATGAGTAAATGTAGTAACTCCTTACAGGATGATGAGTTTCCTAAGGAAAGAGAGGGCGTCCCGTTCCTCTGTACATTCCTCCACTGTCTCACTCAGAACCTGGGTTTTGGTAGTAGATACCCAATAAATGCGAGATAAATGAAACAACGAACCTGTCCTGGCCTTACGCTTTTCTCTAATTCCGCTGCTCCCATGACTTCCTCACCTGCCATTCCACTAACTTTATTTAACTTATTTCTTGAACAAGATATGAATTTCATCCTTTCGACTTTAGCAGATGTGTATCTACATCTTTATCTGTGAGTATATGGAGTTGATGTGTGTCTATGTGTCTAGAATGTCTTTGTGGGTGCAACTTAAATGGTAGAGCTCTGAGAGTCACTACGTCAACTTGGCTGGTTGAGGCCAGCTGGCACTTGGATGATTACGATGATACAACATTTTTGACTTACAAATAATTTCATTGCACAATCACCACCATGGAATTATAAGGTGACAGTTAGATGCAGTTGTGCTATGTGACTCTTAAGATTGATGCAAAGTGATTAAATATGGGAAATAATATAGATCCTGTCCCCTGACATATCTCATAATCACCCAAAGTCCAACAACCTCACCAGTGGTGTGATACCATAGTAACCCTCTCAATATCATCCTTGCCGTTGGATTACTGCATCCTCTCTCCCTCTCTCTGTCTCTCTCTCTTTCACCTTTATGGGGTTGGTATCGCCAATCTCCTCTGGTACTGGTTGATGAAGGAATTCGGTTTTATTAGACTTATCTTTAGTCCATAAAAATGTGCTTACATTTGACCCATTGTCTCCTACATTTGTTCTTGGATTTGAAAATTCATCAGCATACAGAAACTCCTTTATTCAAAACAACACTCTTTAGATAAACATGCATATATGTGTATACACACACACGCTTATATTCAAGACATTTTCTTTGTAGAAAACTTAAACAGTGTAGAAATATTTAATGAAGAAAATAAAAATCATCCATCATCACAGCAACCTGAAATAAATACTAAGATTTTGATGTATTTCCTTCCGATTTGGGGATAAAAAAATTGAGATGGGGGCCAGCCCGGTGGCACAGTGGTTAAATTCGCACGTTCTGCTTCTTGGTGGCCTGGGGTTCGTGGGTTGGGATCCCGGGTTCGGACATGGCACCACTTGGCAAAAAGCCATGCTGTGGTAGCCGTCCCACGTATAAAACAGAGGAAGATGGGCATGGATGTTAGCTCAGGGCCAGTCTTCCTCAGCAAAAAGAGGAGGATTGGCAATAGTTAGCTCAGGGTGAATCTTCTTCTTCAAAAAAAAATTGAGATCACATATTAAAAATAAGCTCACACAGTGGATAGTCACCTCCTGTTTTTAAAAAATGTTTTAAATCCTAAACCTGTAATGTAAATACTTTATCATGCTCAATTTTTTTGAGATATAATTCATGTACCATAAAATTCACCCTTTTCAAGTGTACAATGGAAGTGGTTCTTAGTGTTTCATAGAGTTGCACAGCCATCACCACTATCTAATTTCAGGACATTTTCCCTACCCAAAAAGAAACCCTGTACCCAGTAGCAGTCACTCTGCATTCCTCCCTACTCACAGCTTGTGGCAACCGGTAATTTACTTTCTGTCTCTATGGATTTACCTATTCTGGGTATTTCATATAAATGGAATCATAAAATATGTGGCCTTTCATAACACGGACCTCTTTCATTCAGCATAATGTTTCCATGGTTCGTCCATGTTGTAGCATGCGGCAGTACTTCATTTCTTTTTATTACTGAATAATATTTCATTGTATGGATGTAGAGAATTCTACAGGCTGTAGACCACATTCTACTTCTCTATTTCTCAGTTAATGTACCTTTAAGCTTTTTCTACTTTTTTGGCTATTATGAATAATACTGCAATGAATATTTGCAAACAAACTTTTGTGGGGAACATATGGTTTCATTTCTTTTGGGTAGATATTGAGAAAGAGAATTGCTGGGTCATATAATAACTCTATGTTTAACATTTTGTGGAATTGCCAAACTGTTTTCCAAAGTGGCTGCACCATTTTACAACCCCACTAGCAATGTACCAGGGTTCTAATTTCTCCATATCCTTGTCAACATTTGTTATTATCTGTCTTTTTGATGTTAGCCATCCTAGTGGGTGTGAAGTGGTTATCTCATTATGAGTTTGATTTGCATTTCTCTAACGACTAGTGATATTGAGCATCTTTTAATAAGCTTATTGCCCATTTTTATGTCTTCTTTGAAAAAATGTCTATTCAAATCCTTTGCTGATTTTTAAATTGAGAATTTGTCAACATTTTTATAAAGTATTGTTTTGAATCATTTTTCTACTTTTGAACATTTTATTTGTTCTCAGTTCTTTTTAATTATAAATGATACTTTAAAAGAATATATTGTATATAAATCTCTGCCTATATCTCTGAACATTTCCTTAGGATAGATTACAAGCCTGAAAGTACAGGGTTAAAGAATATACATTTTTAAGAACTCTTAATGCATACTGCCAATTTTTTTTCCAGGAAGTTAGTGGCTATTTACTTGTCCAGTTTCAGAGGATGAATGTTCTAATCTTAGTGTACTCCTACCACTTTGTGCATTATCTTTTAAAAGTTTCCAATTTATACCCCAAATTAAATTTAATTATTGTTTAAATTTAAGTTATGTGATACTGATGAAGCAAAGTTTTTTAATCTACATTTTCTATTAATTATCTGTATTTCTTTTGGGAACGATCTATTCACGCATGCTCCAGATTCATTTCTTTCTACTGAAGTATTAGTATTATAACTTATACATAAAATCTCTTTATATATGAAAGATATTAGACCTTTGTCATATTTGTTGAAAATATTTTTATAGTTTTTTTAATGATTTTATTTACAATGTTTTTTGAGATAAACAAGTTTTAAGTATTTATCTATAAGCTCATTTTTAGAAATTCTTCCCTTTCCCCAAATCGGCCAATTAGTCACCTATATGTTCTTTTAATTATGTATGGTTCATTTTTAAGTTTTGACTTTTAAAATTTAAATTTTTAAATTTTAAATTTTAATTCATTTGGAGTATTTAGTTGCATGGGACTAAGTCAATATCTAATCTGAGTTCTTATAACCAATTTTCTTACTGCATTTGTTGAATAATCTTTCTCTTTCTTCTTGGTCTGTAATATTCTCTCTGTAATGTATTTCGTATATATTAAGATCTGTTTTAGGGCCATATTAGTACCATATGATCAAGAGTATTATGTTGCTTTAATTATTGTAGCTTTACAACTGCATTTTAATGTATTCTAAGGCAAATTGCTTTTCACTATTCATTGTTTTCAAAATTAGCTATTTTTATCTGCATTTTCTTCCAGATGAAATTTACAGTCATAGTTTTTAGTCTTCACCCCTCTCTCTACTTAAAAAAATCTCTAGGGATTTCAAAGAGCTTTTATAATATTTATTATCTCATTGTCAAACATTAAATGAAGGCTTTTAGGGAAAATCTATATCTTTCTCTAAACTCTTATGGAACTTCCAGTGAAATTTTGAATGTAGATATTTGCATTTATTATAGCGGCTGGAAAATATCAATTGGAGATAAATTATACTTTTCAAAAAGGGCACAGTGATATTGATGTCAGATAAACATGGTAGAGGTTGTTTGTTTGTTTTAATCAAACCAGAAAATGTAGGCAGTCACATAACACTTAAAGTAAATGTTATATTTTAGACTACTGTTAACTTTTTTCTTTGAGCTAGTTATACAAAGATTCACCAAATTAATCCAAAGTATAAACAAAATTCATTTTATTTCAAAAAGAATGAGTAGCTTTGCCTAGAGATGCTGAAAAAGACCAGTGGGCTACTTCTTTCTCCAAAGCAGGAGGTGATTTCTCTTAAAAGATCAACTTTGTAACTTAGATTTACCCCTTTCAAAGAGTTATTTTAATTCATGAAAAAAAAAAAACCACCAGAGCATTACAAAGTTAGCGTATCACGGTATTTTTATGTTTTCTGACCTATATGCATATATACTTTGTAACATGGATGAAGATGACCAGGGAATCTAGGTAACTAAGATGGGAGAATTGTTCTGCAAATTAAAAACAGGTATTTCAGGAAATCTCCATAGCATTCCCATTTTGTACTTAAGACTTAAAAACTCAACATGGCTTGTTCTTTATCTTTAACCTCTGGCTCTTAAATATCTTCAGAAAAACAGCGAATAGAATTATGTTTCCACTCTGATAAAATGTCTATATTTAGAGGCTGTCTTTGTGTCTAAAATGCTACATGTACTGTTTCTTCTTTAATGTTAGATGCTTGTGGTTCCAATCACTTCTCTTCTCTCTGCTGGATTCTATCTGGCAGAAAATAATAGCTTGATCCATGTAGAATGGCCATTTTATAGGTCACATTGGTTGAATATTGACAATTTCACATGGTTCACCCACGAGACTCAAGGAACCAGATGGAGATCAGACACCAGCTGTATTAGTTAGACCTGGGTTGCAGAAGGCAGTGTTGCCTTTTATCTCCTACTGCAATTTTAACTCAGCCTAAACTTTCTTAGGCAGATATACTGGGGGAAATGGTTACCAAGCCTTGGTCTCTGTCTCAGGGGTCCTTCCAGCAAGTTAGTCCTTACCAATCCCTAAAGCAGGCAGAAATGAAATACTTTGAAGACAATTTTTTCCCTCCTTTTTTGATTTCTTTTAAGCCATAACAACCCCAGCAAGTGGTAAAGTCCCCTACTGGCTATTGGATTAGCTATTTCCCCTTTGGGGTGCAGCAAGAAGGAATGGAGAGAGAGGAAGAGTTTCCTTCTATTCTCCCAGCGTTTGGAAGGGAATGGAAGTCTCCCTCTACCTGGGTGGTATCATGGGGAGAACAGGAGTCCCTCTACATTCCTCCCAGACCATACTTGGTTTGAGTGACATACATGTTCATGTAAAAGCTCATTTCTTGATTAAGGATCTACATATCATAATATTAGCCACAAAAATCTCTAGAAGGAGAGGGGCTGGCTCAGTGGTGCAGCGGTTAAGTTTGTGTACTCCGCTTCAGTGGCCTGGTGGTTTGGATCCTGGGCATGGACTTATGTACCACTTGGCAAGCCATGCTGTGGCAGGCGTCCCACGTGTAAAGTAGAGGAAGGTGGGCACGGATGTTAGCTCAGGGCCAGTCTTCCTCAGCAAAAACAGGAGGATTGGCAGTGGATATTAGCTCAGGGCTAATCTTCCTCAAAAAAAAAAAAAACCTCTAGAAGGAGAAAATGAGAATCTATAAGAATAAATTGTTAACAATGGTTATCTTTGAATAAGATAACTAAATCTTCACAACCCCACCACCCAAAATTCTCTGTGGTTTCCAAATTTCCTCTGGAGCATATACTACTTTCAAAATATATAAAACAACACGTTATGAGAGTGTAAAAAATCTACAAGAGCCAGATCAGTCTTTCTCAAGGGAAGCGGATGGTTTGTAAAAAAAATTAAAACAAAACAAAAAAACCGCTACTCAACTGCTCCCATTGCGGTAGAGCTTAATGAGGAGGTGACCTCATCCCTCCCTCTATTTCTCTTTGCCCAAAAGCGACTCCTCTGCCAGCCTGCATCTCCTCATTAACGCTCCCCTCCGGCTATTCACAGGGAGAATGCTCCCCTCACAGGGCCCAGCTGTCAGAGGCTAAACCTGAGGCACCTGGTAGGTGATTCCAGGAGCGAGAACAGGTCCCCGCTCTCCCTTCTTCTGCTTCTAATTGGCAAATCTCCCATGTTTCTAAAAGTAATATATATTATAAATTCATCTTCTGTGAGTAAAACTGAAGCATTAACAGGGAAGGATCTTAAAAAAGACAAACTTTGGTAACACAGACACAACAAAAGTCCTCTTTCGGCTGACAGTCCAGCCGAAGAGAGTGGAATATAATTTGGGAAATGCACATGCACACGCAATCAAGAACCATTTTAATTCGGTGGCCTGGACATGTAGCCACCCCAGCAGCATTTGAAAATCCAACCAGGGGTGTAATTCTGGGGAGTAGTATCTTTCATCTGGAACAGACTTTTCCGGTAGACAATCCCCTCCCCCCACACCCCTCCAGATTTTTTTCCTCACGGGGCTATTTTATTCATAATGTAGACACCCCCACAAACCCCATACCTTAAGATTTAATGTCTAGGTTTTACTGTCTTAAAATATTCATATTGGATGAAGCCATGTTTCTACCATGTTGCCCAAGAGATGATTCAAACTAATAAAATGTGTCATTGTGCTGACTATATGACAGCCATTTTCCAGGAAATGTCCTATTTTCAGGATTTAGAAAAAAGATTTGCACCAAACTATTTTTCTCGTTTCTACTGATAAGGATTTAAATGTGTGAATTTCATGTGTTTCCTCGTGCCAGTTCATCAGAACTTCCTAGTTGTTAAAGTATATTCGCTTTACTTTTTTTGGCCTTAACTCTCAAAGACAAAAAGGAAGAAAGAAAGAAAAAAGACACTACCGTGCACTGAAAATCTGGGACAAGTACCTAGAAATCTAGGTGACCACCGGAAGACACAGATCATTAAGAGACACGCTCTCTAGCTCTGCTGCAGAGAAATGGCCTCGGGTGAGAGCAGAGCCGTCCCAGAGAGCAAATTCCTTGTGGGTGAGCATCATTGGAGCTTTCATCAGGTTTAAGAAGAAAGTCTGATTATCAGCAAACCAGATTCCAAAAGTAGACAGCAAGGATTTAACATTTACGGTGTCCACCATATACCAGGTACAATGCCAGGTTCTTATTTTTCCCATTTTACAGAAGAGGAAACAGAACTAAAGATAACAGGTAACTTACTTGAAGTCACACAGTAGTAAGTGTCAGAGCCAGATGTGAGCTCAGGTCTGCCCTTTGCCTTATACAAAGTGAGTTTAAGCAGTCAGGGTCCAGGGGGAGTAGAAATTATGTAGGATCCAGTTATAGTTACCAGTGGTCTAGGCTGAGCCAGCCTCAATTCAATCTAGCAGGCTTGTGCGCTCTCTCTTACATTGTGAGCACTCTGGGAGAGAGCAGACTGAGGGTATGGAAAAAGTAATCACTGGTTGTCTGCATTTTTTATATTAAAGAAGGTGTAGGTTATAAGAAAAAGTGTATGGGGGTTAGAAGTGCACCGCCAGAGTGGAAACTGCTGCTTTTCCAATCATTACAGCATAAAGTATGGTTATATTTTGCATCCATTCATTGGATGTTCTCCCATTCAACGAGCATCCATTCGTCAAGATCCACTCTATGATATGATACACCCGCCCAAGAAGACAATCACAAACCTAGTTATAATGTTGTTGTCTTGCATATCCAACATTTTTGTGGGAAAAAAAAGAATTACAATCATTTGTTTTATCAATCATTCGCTGATACTGTGTGGCTATCTTGAGTGTTCTCGGAGAAGTGGTTGCCTTAAATCAGCCAAGCACTACTAACCTGTATTTCTTGTTTATAGAATTCATGAACATAAGAGCATTAACATAACATTAAAGAAAGTACAGATTTCAAAGTACCTATCGAAGGAAATGAATGTTTTCTGATAAAATATTAATTCTACATTAATTTTGCATTACTTTTTATTCCTCCCACCCACCCGTAAAACAGCAGGGAGAAACAATTTCAAAAGCTAGAGGAAAACATCTTGTACATTTTGGAGTCTATTTCTAGGTCTGACTCAACTATTCCAGGTTGTATTAACAAAAGGCAAAATCGGATTTTCATCACCTTGTACTTGTCATTTATTTATTCAGTCAGCAGATATCTACAGAACGCCTACTGCATGCTCGGGATTGCGACAGGTGTGGGGGATACCAGAGCAAAGAAAACACTCTACACCCAGGTCCAAGGGGACAGTTCCCAATGAACGCGTGTTTCTTTCCTCCAGTTCACGGCCAGTTTCTTTCCCTAAAGACTTGCCTGGCTCCTAAGGCGATTCTGCCCCCTGTTCTTTGGGGTCCTCATCTCCTGCTCCCTGCTCCTGTTCCATCAGCTTTTCTGCATCCATCCTGGATCTTCAACCCCCACCCCTCTCTGCTGGCTGTTTTCCTTCACCATATAGGAAATCTTCCTATATGGGACATCAAGCCCCAACCCCATCCTTGATGTCCAACTGGTCCCTAGCTATTTATCTTTCCCTCTTCACTGCTGGGCTTCTTGAAAGGTTAACCTGCTGTCACTGCCTCTGGTATCTTGGCCCCATTCATTCCTCAAGCTGTATCAATACTGACAACTTCCTTTGCCATGATCAACAAAGCTACATTACACAGCCACTTTCGACTAAACCTGTCTGCAGCATTGGGCATTGTTAACCACTCTCTCCTTGAATTCTCTCCTCTCCTCATTTCTCTGTCTTTTTTTTCTCCTGCCACTCTGGCCCTTCTTTCTGTCTCTGTGTGGACTCCTTTTGTTCCTTTTAGTCCTCAAAGTTGGTGTGTCTGAGGGTTCAGTCCTTAGCTCTCTCATTTTCACATTCTGCATATGCCACCCTTTGGCTGTCACCCACCTCTTACTTCCCTTCCTGCCAAATTTCTTGAAAAGACTTGCATTCAGCCACTGTTTCCATCTCTTCAACATCCATTCAACCCCTCAACTCAGTGCAATCTGGCTTCTGTTTCCCGAATGCCATCAAAATTGCTCAAAAATACATCCCCTGTTTTTGAACCCAGCAGAGACATTTTAGTCCCTCCCTTACTCAGCGCAGCATCTGATACTCCTTACTTCTTTTGGCTCTCTTACCTGCTGGGACTCCTTCCCCTCTGCCCTTCATTCATCTCTCATATCTCCTTCACAGACTCCTTTCTGGGTTCCTGGTCTATGGGCTCCTCTCCTTTTCAGCCCACTTTCTCCCTGTCTCTGAATGTTGGCGTGCCCCAGGGCTCAGCTTTCTTCTCTTTTCCACTTATACTCACTCCATTGGTGATCTAATCAGACCATGTTTCATCACCATCCATATGAAAATGACTTCCAAATCTGTAATTGCAGTTCCCACCTCTCTCCTGAACTCCAGATACATATACCCAGCCATCTATGCTAAGCTCTTCCTGGATGTCTAACAGGAAGCTCAAACCTATGTGGCCAAAGCAGAACTCTTGATTTTCTGCTCCACATCTGCTCTTCCCCAGTTTTTCTCATTTTACCATATGGTACAACCGAGTGGCTCAGACCAATAAGTAAGGAATCATTCTTGACTCTTCTTTTTCTCTCAAACTTCCCCATTCCCCATACTCAGAAAATCCAGTTGGTTTTATCTTATAAATGCATCCTACCACCTCTAGACACCTCTGCAGTCAGCGCTTGGCTTTAAGTCACTGTACATTTTCAGTTAGTGGCCTCCTAACTGTCTAACCATGTCCACTCTCGCTCCTATATAATCAATTCTCCACCACAGTCACAGAGATCTGAAAATACAAACAAGGTCCCATCAATCTCCTGCTCTAAACATTCTAGTGATTTTCCTTAGAATGAATCCAAACTCCTTTCCTTGACTTACATAGCCTTATATAACCTGGCCCCTAACTCCTTCTTCAATGTCATCTCTTACTACTAGAAACTTCATTCATTCTTAAACGTGCCATGCTCAGGGCCTTTACCCTCATGCTGTTCCCTTTGCTTAGAACTCTCTTCCTCACATCTTTGCATATCTCACTTCCTCACATCCTAGTGAGAGAGATGGAGAATAAAAACTAAACTAAGTATCACTTGGAAGGGAAGCTTCATGAGGGCAGGAGCATTATCTTCATGCTACATGTCTAGTACCCCTGGAAAAGTGTATATAGTATATGCTCAATAAATAGTTGCTGAGTACATGAGTGAATAAAACATGGATTCATCAGTCTTCTTCACCCACACATCAAATAAGTCACCAAGTCTTGTCTTTCTAGCTGCCTGAATTTCTTTAGAATCTCTTCACTTGTCCCATCCTGTCTGCCCCTTCCTCACTGGATCATGTGAATGATCTTCCTAAATTGCAAATCTCATCATGTCATCCCTACACTAGAAACTCTCGGGATTAAGCCCAAATTCCCTAAGTAGTGGCTTGTAAGTCCCTTTGTGATCTATCACCAGCTACTCCTTCATTCTCTTCTTTGACCATTTCCTTCTTCAAACTCCATGCTGAAGTATTTTTACCTCCTTAATGTGCCATGGTCCTTCTTGACTTACTTCTTCGCACATGCTGTTCCCCTGACTGGAGTTCTCATGTCCATCTCTCTCATGACCCCTTGTATGGCCCAGTCGGTCTTATCTTTCAGAGCTTGGTTTAGATAGTACTTCTTCCAGGAAGCCCTCTCTGGCTTCCTAAGTGGGGATCAGGTGCCCCCTCAGAGGCTTCCATTGATCTCTTTATTATTGAATTGTACTTATCATGCTAAAACATGGTCACCTTCCATAAGGAAAGGAATTTTTCTCTCTTGCAGTCAGTTTTATCTCCTGCAGCTAGGATGGGGTTGGTACACAGTAGGGTCCCTTCAGTATTTTATTAATTCCTTCAAACAGATTTATGGAGCATCACTAGGAGACAGGCACTATCCTAGAAAATAAAATAGCTAGGTAATAAAAAAATTCCCCCTTTATGGGGGTTTGTAATCTTACAAAGGAAGAGACAGACAAGTAAAATGTATAATATGTCAATGATGATAAAGACTATGGAGAAAAATAAAGCAGGGGAGAGGGTAGGGAGTGCCGAATGAGGCAGGAGATTGTGGTTTTAAACAGGGTGTTCAGGGAAGAACTCACTGAAAAGGTGCCATTGAGCAAAGTCCAGAGGTGTTTGTCTTATTGCTTGGCAGATAGCAAATGCTGAATGAATGAATAAGCTGGGAATGAATAATTTCTATTTCTCTGGATCATCTGGGGAAATTTGTTGTTATCAAGGTAACTGGTATTGCCTAAAACTTATTGAGTTTGCTTATTGAGATGATTTCAGCCATGAGGACCTGAAGGTGAGCGCCATGTGCAGTTGCTAGCTCCTGTCCTCATTCTCTGGCCCAGATGGTGTCCAGCTCCTAAACTGATCACAGAGCCCCCTACTTGATGGCCCCAGAGAATGTTCAACCACACTCTCTTCCTGTTCAAGGGCTCTTGTGTCAGAAATGGCCCCCAATTCAGAAGGTATAAACAAGAGGGAAGACAGGAAGAAGAAGATCAGAAATAACTCCTGCTATTTTCTCATATGTGGTGTTTTTATGATTTCTCATTGTCTGAGTCTTAAAAAGTCTTGCAGCTTTAAGACTGTACCCTTCCGTCTTAAAGCAGCTCACAGGGTTCTAGTGATTTATGATTTATGAACAAATACATCCCTTCAAATGTATTGCTGCGGGAAGCAGGCCATGCATGTTTTTTTCTTTTTTTAAGTGCAAGGACACCCTCCTACTTTAATCATTTATTACAGGTGAATTCTGTGTAGTGATTGAGTCAAAATGGGCTCATTCACTTCTGTAAATGCAACCAGTCATGGCATGGTAGTGTTTTCATGTGCATCTATCCATGACAGACAGCACCAAAGTGTTCCTCCAAGGAGCCCATCTAGGCGGCCTTGGGAGGATTGGCATCTTAGTAACCATAAAGAGAGAACAGGTCCCCAGAATAATCCTTTTCTCAAAGAATGGAAACACGAACACAGGTGGGCAAGAGAAGCCTGCTCTTGTACCCGTGTTTTTGGTTCTTCTTGGGGGAAGCCCTCGAAAGGTCAGTGCTTTCAAATCTGCCTGTAGGGTGGGGAGGATTAAATTCTGTCTCCATTTGTATTAGTTTCCTATAGATGCTGTAACAAATGACCACAAACTTAGTTGCTTAAAACAATACAAATTCATTATCTTACAGTTCTGGAGGTTAAAAGTCCTAAAATCAAGGTGTTGACAGTTCCTTCCAGGGCTTGAGGGCAGAATCCCTTTCCTCGCCTTTTTCAGCTTCTAGGGGCTTTCTGCAGTCCTTGGTTTGTGGCTCCTTCTTCCATCTTCAAAGCCAGGAGTGTAGCATCTTCAAATCTCTCTCTGACTGTTTGACCTCTGCTTCCATTGCCATATCTCCTCTTACCTCTGACCCCTGCTCCTCTCTTCAAAGGACCTTTGTGATTACATTGGGGTCACTCAGATAATCTGGGATAATTTCATCATCTCAGCTTCATCAATTTAAACACACCTGCAAGTCCCTTTTGCCTAGTAAAGTAACATATTTACATATTACAAGGATTAGAATGTTGCATCTTTGGAGGGCCATTATTCTGCCTACTACACCAGCTATGTTCATGTATAATCAAAGGTGTGCCTTGAAAATAATGAGTATTTTTTTTTAAGGGAAAGAAAACTGCCACTTATTGACCAGGATGTGCAAGTGTTTACATATCTAGTCTTTAACACACTGGAATTCATTCATCTGAACATGGTTGTCATTCAAGGTAGTCACTCTGGAAGGTCATGGGTGTATTTTAATGAAGCTCTTATTGCTCAAAAACATTTTGAATTCTTTGAAATTTCCTTCGGAGCACTCAGTGGAATATCCTTCATGGATGCAACTGTTCTCTCTTTGAGAATAGGTTTTATTTCTTGAAAAGAACCAAAATGCTGGATTGAGCTAGATAATACTTTCTGGATCCAAAGGATGTATAAATTATAAGGAAACTTGCATGACTTAAAACTGGCTCTGACAAATTCAAAAGAAAAATTCTAAAATATTTTGAACAATGATAGCCACATTAGAATAAGTGTGTGATAACAAAAGATAAAAACTTGGAGGGATAATATTGATTTGAATGTATAAAATTTGCAATTTATTAAGCTACTTTGTTTGCATCTTATATAGTAAAATATTGTTATTACTTCAAGGACATTTATATTTAAAAAGCAAAGAGAATTCTTATATAGAAAGAGGATTCTAATTAAACCATTTGGAATTTGCTTACTCTTAATTCTCACACTACATTGCCTAATCATGGACGCTCTTTGTTGCAAAGTAGCTGTTTTCAAGTCCATTATCTATTCATATTGTGTCCTCTAATTAAATCCTTTATAGGATATAGCATTGTCTTTTAAAATGAGCCAAAACTAGATCATTGGTTTAAAAAATCCTCAAATCCTTATCCAACACAGAAAACCTTTCACTTTTTCTTTCATCTTATTAATAATCTTCAATGTTTCAGGAACCAGGCGGGAATTACCTGGAGAAAATGATGAGAAACTATCAATGATGTTATTTATAGAATTTTGCTTGGAGAAATTCAAGGGGGATGACTTGAAATAAAAACATGATTCTAAATTTCTGTCAAAAGATTTCATGTCTATAAAAACCACTTCAAGGCCAAGTGAACACATTCAGCCAATGAGCATACCTTAATTGGCAAGATCTTAAAGCATGGCTAATTGGAACGCTCTGACTTTGGAAAAATTTAATTAAAATTAGTTTCTATCAAGGCTTATAAGTCAAAAGTTTCAAAGTAAAGAAAAATTTGTTTTAAAATTTTATTTACTTGGCCATTAAAAACTCTTGTTTTCAATGCTATGCTTTCATTCTGCCTCTGTCTCAGTTTCTCTCTGTCCCTGTGTGTCTGTCTCTCTTTTACATACACACACCCCACCCCCCAGAGGTGCTCACTAAATCTATTTGGAATTCCTTACTTAAATGAATGAAAATATTGATTAAAGCCGTTCATTTGTACAAGCATCTGCCCACAATCTCCCTGTCTGTATTCTGTAGAGAACATCCATGTTCAGGAGTTCTAATGCAGTCAATGGACACCAGTTTACTCTGTGTGAGTGTAAAGAAGCCTTGTGAGTATCAAGGCTGGGCCTCTTGAGTCTTTCCATCCGCCCCAGTCACCCCTATGCCAGGCTAGGCAATGTGGCCACTAACTCTGAAAAATACACATCTTTGTGTGTGGTATAACATTGGACTATAGGACAGTTTTACTTTTCACAAACTCGGCATATGGAAAGAATACCTAAGGAAACAAACGAGTTATTACTCATAGTACAAAATGATCTTTCAATTTATAAGAAATGCTCTGTGCATTTTCCAGTGTATTAAAATTATAAATCGTTCATAAAAATTTATTTGGAAATATTATTTCAGGAACATTTTGTTGCAGACAAGGAGGTATAGCTGTATCACTGGAGAAAATTGTCCTGATTTTACATGTCAAGCAACAGTATTCCAGGGCTTTAAGGTTTGTTTAGCTCCTGAGACTGTGAAAACATGATTCCAAATAGGATATCGCCATATGTGCTCGTACAATTTCCCTTGCTATTTTCACTCCTGAACAGAGTGGGTTGGAAGGATTTTGTTGATAGCCAGAAGCACTCTTGTTAATCTTTATGAAATTTCGCCTCCATTGACTGGCAAATGGTCTCACCTGAGGTAACCCAGTAATCAATCAGTGCCAAAGCCAGTTGGGATATGGGTTTCCTAATCTTCTCCTTGTGTCTCTAGCAAGTACTTTCACCAAGATCACTTTGCGTGCAACCGTGCAATTTTTCATCGCTCATCTTAAATTTGCTGTATCTCAAGAGTGAGAGCATATGAAAGGGTGGACTGCTTTAGGCAACATGTATCTTCTTTATTTTTTTTCTCTAAATTGGATCAATGGAAAGAATACATGAAGTGGAAAATAAATGAGCAAAAGGAGCTGGCATTTATTGAGCATCTACTACATGTTGGAGGTATTGCTAAGGTAGCGGGTGTCCCAGCTTGGCCGACTGATTGTCACATGGACCTCAGACTGATCGTCACAGGAATCTCAGACAAGACTGACAATGTGGGAAGACCAGTGAAAGTTCTATTTGTAGGAAGGACAGAGGAACTTCACTGAGGAAGGTGTTAGAGTTTGCAATAGGAGGTGGTGACAGGATCAGAACAATCTAACATGTTATTATTTGTTGCATTATTTTTGCCTTAGGGCTGGTGGAGAAACATGGACTGCTGAATGCAGTGTTACATTTGCATGCCCATGACCACACCAGGAGGCAGCTTTTCAAATTCTCACTTATAAGTGGGAAAACGGATGCTCAGAGGGAGAGAAAAACATATTTAGGGCATCTCATTTAATTATAACCTGTCCACGTGAGCCACTGGAGCTGACAATCACCAGAGAACCAAGTGGCCCTGTTTTACTGTCAGATTCATGTTTTCAGTAAAACCTAGGTTTATAGACCCCACTGAAATGCCTCCTTGAGAGGCCTTCCTGTCACTGGTGGATTCAGTCACTCCTCCTCTGTAATCCTCTAGCATTTTGTGTATAGCTCCCTTTTTCTACTTTTCATGCTGCACTGTAGTTTGATTACAGGTCGGTCTTCCAGAAAAACAGGATAAAATTTTTTGGAAATATTAAATTTCCCCTTACATCGTGCCCGATACAGCCTTCTAACTGTCAAACTAAGACATGGGGAAAAAGAGAGCAGGTCCTTTATAGAACAGAGAGGTCATTGATCAGCTTTCAACCACAAAGCTGACTTTCCTGACTTCTTTAGCAAGGAAAGGTCTGGAGAGTCAGGTTCGTGGGGAGAGAAGGGATTCTAAATTCT